>NC_056693.1:46122500-47485000 GCF_018350215.1 Panthera leo | reverse complement strand
GCCACCTGGGTCCTGGTTTGTTACACATTTGAGGAATTCAAGGGGATAAAAACACACCTGTCCCTCACAGTCCACCCTCAACCTCCCCTAACTGGTCCCTTGAACCTAGCCTGCTCCTTTCCTGGTTCTTTTGGCATCCTGAGAACTGGGATGTGTTTGGAGCTTCGTGACTTGGTGTCCCTAAGACCCACATGCCAGATTCAAGCCAGGGGTACCAGTGATTTTATCAGTAGGAAGCTAGAAGAAGCTGGAAGAGCCAACCTGCTAGTGTAGACTTCCTCCTCTCCCCCTAAATAAATTGTGCTCATGTTCATTTAGTCCTCATTGCCTAATGATTACAATTCATGCCTATCTGATTACAGTTTTGAAAAACTGGAAGGAATATACATTAAGCAAAAGGCCCTTTAAGAAAAGGGCCCAGAGGATGCCCCCTCTTGTCTGCTCTTCAGAGAGGCAGTGGGTAGAAGAAGATGTGGTGGGGAAGGCAGATCTCCTCAAGAGAGTGAAGAAAGTTACTGTACAGAGGAAACATGAGAAAACCAAGACAAAGTGGAGTTAGCATCCACAATAGAGATGCAGAGAGGCAGAAAAAGTAACCACACTCTGCAGGGCTCCTGAGAGGGGTCAAAGTGTCATGGGAACTGACCAGCACACAACTGCAGGGAGTCCAAGGGGGAAGCCCTGAAGGGAACACCACAAAGGGGCAGCATTGACACTTCCTTGATGGCTACAGGAGGGCTGGGAAATGTCCTTTCCCAAAAATTCTAAAGAAGAAAAACATGAATCTAAGTGAAGATGGCTTTAGGTGCTGTCCCTTAATCTTTTTTTTTCTTTTGGTCCCTTATTCTTTTGCTTAGATTGTTGGAAGAGTTTAGAATTTTCCTTTTTGCTTTTCAATTCTTTCACTTTGGATTTGACATTAACCAAGCACCTAGTGTGTACCCCAGCTTGGAGCTGGGGACACAGAGGAGAGGAAACTCAAGGCTCTTAAAATCCAACAGGGGAGACAGACATGTAAAGGAATATGCATAATTACAGAAGTTTGTACATCCCAGAGAATGCTCATTTCTATGAGGGAAGGAGCGTGGATGGGAGGAGACAGAACTGTCCTTGGGAACAAGACAAGGTTGCACAGACAAGGCATGTCTAAGCAGAGTTTTGAAAGCTGAATCGGAGTTTGTAAAGTGGAATTGGGAGGAAGGTGGAGAGGAGAACATGGCAAAGAAAACAGGTATAGAGGAATGGAACACGAAAAGGCTTCTATCACTAACATGACAGAGGATTTGAGGTAAGATATTTACCTTCCTGACTCTAAGTTCCACTTGAATTAAAATAAATAGTGACACCTATGTAGCAAATTCAATTAGCGGATTACGAATCATTTTTCAAGAACACGATGATACCCTCACACCCAAAAGGTAAATGCTACCAAAACTCAGGTGAAATGCATTCTTGGAAAAGGCACTTAGAAAAGTTTATAACAATATTGATTCTGGTTTTGGTTACATGGAGTCCCATTCATTCTGACTTCTGACTTTCACACCCGTCTGTAACTAGATTTTTTTTAAGTTTTATTAAAACTTTGTTTTAAATTTGAGAGAGAGCAAGAGAGAGAGAGCTTGAGTGGGGGAGGGGCAGAGAGAGAAGGAAAGAGTCCCAGGCAGGCTCCGTGCTGTCAGTGCAGAGCCCAGTATGCGGCTTAATCCCACAAACTGTGACGTTATGACATGAGCCCAGATCAAGAGTCAGACAATTAACCAACTGAGCCACCCAGGTGCCCAGGTGCCCCCCATAAATAGTTTTTTTATAGAACTGGACAAGCAGAGCCAGGGGACTGTATCAAAAGCAGAATAGAAGAAAATGAGACAACCCAATAACCTGAGGGGGAAAAAAGTCATTCATGGACTCCTAATAGACAACAGGCCAAATGACTATCAGGAAGAGAAAAGCAAACCTTCCAAAATTTCAATTCCTTAGTCATTTACATCCAGTATGAACCTAGACTTCAATGAGACATGTGATTTTACAACAAATGGGAACATCATCTGCATAATAGTATTTTGGTATTAAATTATTTAATATAACTATGAAATACATTCCTGCAAAAACCATCCCACATAGTATTGCTAGAATCCAGCAGCTAACATTGACCCAACCCTTCATGATGTCACTTCTTTGCTCAAAAGCTGTTTAACTATCCTCTGCTCAGTAAAAGGTGATGTTGAAATGTCCCTAACCTTATATTCAAGGACTTTCACAATTGGGGTCCATCCTGCCCTGCCGCTTCCAGCCTTTTGTAAAAAATTTATATGTAATTGACATTTAACGTTAGTTACTGCCAATCTTACTTACAATTTCTCTGCAGAAATGCACTTCTTTGGTAAAATTACTCTCTGTGTCCCCAATACATGCCACACCATGTGACTGCTGACACATATAATAATATGTTTTATATGATAAATAAATAAAACATATATATATGTTTATATATAAAACATAAATATATATAAACATATATATACATGTATAAACATATATATATAAACATATATATAAATAAAACATATATACATGTTTATATATAAAACATATATATAAAACATATAATAATATGTTTTATAATAATGATATTCTCTGGCTAAAATAAAAAACATAAGAAATAAGTGTTGGCGGGGCACCTGGGTGGCTCAGTCATTTGAGCATCTGACTTTGGCTCAGGTCATGATCCCACAGTTCATGGGTTCAGGCCCTGCGTTGGGCTCTGTGCTGACAGCTCAGAGCCTAGAGCCTACTTTGGATTCCATGTCTCCTTCTCTCTCTCTGCCCCTCCCCTGCTTGTGGTCTCTCCACCCCCCCCCCACAAAAAATAAATAAATAAACATTTTTAAAAAAGAAGAAATAAGTGTTGGCAAGGATGTGGAGAAAAGGAGCCCTCAAACACTGTTGGTGGGAATGCAAACCGGTGCATCCACTGCAGTAAAGAGTCTGGAGGTTCCTCAAAAAATTAAGAACAGGATTACCATATGACCCACTAATTCTACTACAGGGTATCTACCCAAAGAATATGAAAACACTAATTTGAAAAGATACATGCACCCCTATGTTCATTGCAGCATTGCTTATAATAGCCAAATTATGGAAGCAACCCAAGTGTCCATAGATAGATGAATGGATTAAGAAGAGGTCACACACACACACACACACACACACACACACACACACTGGAATATTACTCAGCCATAAAAAGGAAGGAAATCTTGTCATTTGCAATAACATGGATGGATCTAGAGGGCATAATGTTAAGTGAAATTAGTCAGAGAAAGACAAATACTATATGATTTCACTAATATGTGGAATTTAAGAAACAAACAAGTGAACAAATAAAAGAAGAGACAAACAGGAAAACAGACTATGAACTACAGAGAACAAACTAACAGTTACCAGAGGAGAGGTAAGTGAGGGCATGGGTGAAATAGGTGGAGAATTAAGAGCACACTTACCGTGATGAGAACTAAGTAATGTATAGAGTTGTTGAATCACTATATTGTATACCTGAAACTAATATAATACTGTATGTTAATTATACTGGAAAAAATAAAAGAATGATATTCTCGCCTTCCCACTCTCATACCTGACTAGGCCACTAGATGTATTATCCTTTACAGACCCCTAGAAGAAGTTATCTTTTTTTATGTTAATACAAATAATGTTTTTTTAAGTTTATTCATTTATTTTGAGAGAGAGAAAGAGAGAGAGAGAAGGGGAGGGGAGGGGAGGAGCAGAGAGGGAGAGTGGGAGAGAGGAAGAGAGAGAGAATCTGTGCTGTCAACGCAGAGCCTGACATGGGGCTCAAACCCACGAACTGTGAGATCATGACCTGAAGTCAGACACTTAACCAACTGAGCCACGTAGATGCTCCAAAATAATGTTTGTTTGTTTTTTTAAGGCAGTGCAAGTTTCTCAACATTATTTAGGAAATGTCAGTAATTACAATGATTTGGTATTGTGTACTGAAGATCATAGTAAGAATATGTACACTGAGTCATATCCACTTACACTCTACCCTTTAAAGTGTATTTTGTGAACTGAGAACAAACTGAGGGTTGATGGGGGGTGGGAGGGAGGGGAGGGTGGGTGATGGGTATTGAGGAGGGCACCTTTTGGGATGAGCACTGGGTGTTGTATGGAAACCAATTTGACAATAAATTTCATATATTGAAAAAAAATAAAGTGTATTTTTTGGGATTTAGATTATCTTTAAACTGACTACACAATATAATAAACTATTAAATTGAGTGCCAATGTTTAAGAAATGACCACTGTACTTGAGGTAGAAAAGCACTTGAATCTGTGATGAGAGTTTTTTTAATTACTAAAAAATATTTTTTTAGAGAGAGAGAGTGCAAGTGGGAGAGAGTGGCAGAGGGAGAGAGAGAGATACTCTTTTTTTTAATGCTTATTTTTTAGAGAGAGAGAGTGCAAGTGGGGGAGAGTGGCAGAGAGAGAGAGAGAGAGAGAGAGAGATACTCTTTTTTTTAATGCTTATTTTTTTAAAAAAATTTTTTTTAACATTTATTTTATTTTTGAGACAGAAAGAGACAGCATGAATGGGGGAGGGTCAGAGAGAGGGAGACACAGAATCTGAAACAGGCTCCAGGCTCTGGGCTGTCAGCACAGAGCCCGACGTGGGGCTTGAACTCACGGACCGCGAGATCATGACCTGAGCCGAAGTCGGCCGCTTAACCGACTGAGCCACCCAGGCGCCCCGATTAATGCTTATTTTTGAGAGAGAGAGAGACAGAGTGCAAGTGGGGGGAGGGGCAAAGAGAGAGATGGAGACACAGAATCTGAAGCAGGCTCCAGGCTCTGAACTGTCAGCACAGAGCCCAACGCGGGGTCAAACTCACGAGCCGTGAGATCATGACCCGAGCTGAAGTCAGACACTTAACCGACTGAGCTACCCAGGTGTCCTGAGAGAGAGATAATCTTAAGCAGGCTCCACTTGGAACCCAGTGTGGGGCTTGATCCTACAACCCTGGGATCATGACCTGAGTCAAAATCAAAATTGGACACTCAACTAACTGAGCCACCCAGGAGCCCCGAGCTTATTTTTTATTGTAGTTTCACGCACCTTGTTGAACCAGGTCTTTTGTGGTTGAATTCATTTCATCGCATTGTTTAGTTATGGGGAATTTTGCACTTGTTGTGCACAAAGCAGAAAGTCCCTTTATAAAGCTTGAACAAAGGTTCATTCATTCATTCCTTTTGCAAGTTTCACAGCACTCTCAGTGTGCCAGGCACTATGCTAGGTGCTAGGTATACACAGATAAGAGGTGATCATGTTCTAAAGGAGATCCCCAACATTAGCTGGGGAGATAGAGCTAAGGCTTGTGACAGAGCTATGCTCAAGGGATTCTGTATCAATGATCCAATGGCACCATAATGCTGAGTAACAACCAACCATAAAACTTGAGCAATATAGGACAATAACTGTTTATTTCTCATACATCTGGGGTGGTTGCCTAAGCAGTTCTGCTGATCTTGGTTGGGGACCCTGAAGTGCATGGCTGCTGTTGGCTGATCTAGGATGCTCTCATCAGAATGATTCATCTCTGCTTCATGTGTCTCTCATTATCCAACAGGCATGTTCTAATGGCTTAGACACAAGAAGAAGTGCAAGCCCAACTACACAAGTGATTTTTTAATTTCTGCTTAAAAACCTCCCATTAGTCAAAGCAAGTTGCATGGGTGAGACTAGAATCAGAGTTATATGACACAGGGCATGGATACAGACAGGAGAACTGGGGTCAGTACTGCAATCTATTACAGGCTCTGAACACATGGACTAGGGGCATCTAACAGCCTAGAGAGATAGGAATGGTTTCCTTCAGAAGGGATAGTGACTTGAGTTGAATCTTTTTTTTTTTTTTAATTTTTTTAATGTTTAGTTTTGAGAAAGAGAGAGAGAGACAGAGTGTGAGTGGGGTAGGGGCAGAGAGAAAGGGAGACACAGAACTCAAAGTGGGCTCCAGGCTCCATGCTGTCAGCACAGAACCCAACGCGGGGCTCAGCCTGAACTCACAAACTGTAAGATCATGACCCAAGCCGAAGTTGGACGCTTAACCAACTGAGCTACCCAGGTGCCCCTTGAGTTGAATCTTGAAAGAGAATGGAAGTTAGCTAGATTATACAGAAGGGACAGTATGTTTAGCAGAGCAACCCACACGAGCTAAGAACTTCAGAGATTATTAAGTACTTCTACATCTTTGCTCCATAGGATATATACACCCTTTATCTCTTTTCCTCATTTCCTATTTGGAATTTAGATGTGAGTCCTAGATGTATAGCAGCCTTCTTTTAAGCATGACACAATAATCATCAGATTGAAGGTCTACAGAAAGATCGCACCTAACAGCATCACTGAGCCACTGAAATGGCCTTGTCAATGTTCTTGGGTCAGCACCCAAGAACTCCTGTAAAATACCCTGGAGAACTACCCTGCTGCTTAGTGCTGCAAGCACCATTACGTCCCTTTCTTCCTTGAATGAAAACTCCAGTTCCTTCAGTCAAGCTGACTCCAGATGCTTTGCATCAATTGCAAAAGTGGTGACACTATTTCTCTCCAGGATGAAGTTTCTAAATTTCTGGAGTTTCAAGTGCTCTGGAAAAGACAGAACCCTTACCCTGGCCTCCACATCATCACTGCCAAACATCAACAGGTGCACCTTGGACTCTCATGGCAGGTCCTTCCTCAGTATTCAGTTTGACCACCACTGTCCTCCTTGAGACCACTGTTACCTGTTATCATGATTCCCTTTATCAGGGTTTAGGCCAGTCACGCAAGGAGCCCAGGATCTTAGGTTGTTCCTTATCCCTTGCATTTCATCCCAAATGGCCTTGTACATCTGACCCCATTTCCCAGATCCCCCACCTCCTGAAACCCTCAGCAATTCATTGTCAGAAGTGGCAAAATCCCTCTTTTTTCAAGGTCTCTGAATTTTTTCTCCACTTTTTTGCTCTAAAGGGACACTGCTTCCTCTGCTTCTCAAGCTGTGGCTCTTTTTCTCCCACCTCCCACAGTGGAATAATTGGTGTCCTTCATTATTCTTTAATATTCCTCATTGCTGCTTCCAGACTGTTCTGCTTAACCCCTTCCTAGCAACTGCCCAGCTTTGATTCTGACATTAACCAGGCTATGCTACCCTCATTGCAGCCATATGGCCACTCTCACTTTTTGACTCAGCTCCTACACAATCTCAACATCCTTAAAGACGATCCTTCTAAAATACTAACTTCTGGGATACCTGGGTGGCTCAGTCAGTTAAGCATCTGGCTCTTGACTTCAGCTCAGGTCATGATCTCATGGTTCGTGAGTTCAAGCCCCACATCAGTCTCTGTGCTGACAGTGTAGAGCCTCCTTGGGATGCTCTCTCTCTTCCCCACCTCCATTCATGCTCTCTTTCTCAAAATAAATAAATACACTTTAAAAATAAATAAATAAGATACTAACTTCCCAAATCCTTGACCTCCTCTGGTCAAAAAAGCCTGTCGTCCTCCTTAGCTCAGTTATTCCCCTCAAGCCCTTGTTTCACCTCTTATCCTGCTTAGATTCCATGGCCCTTTATTACAATCACTCTTTTGAATTCACCCTTGGTTCCCTTTCCCCTCTCTCATTTCGTTACACTCTTCTGACAGCACACAAGCCTTAATTAAATCTAACTCTCCACTTATGTCTACACAAGTGCAACAGCTGAACATGGCTGGGACATTCACACACCTATGCTACTGCTCCCACTTTAAGTTCATGACCACACACCTCACAAAGGCCATCAACCCTACTTACATTACCCCAGCATACCCATCCTCATAAAGGGCCATTCCATACTTTCTCTCTCTTCAAAATTTCCACAAATTTTTCCCTATCTTCAGACTCAGATGTCAACCTTGTTAACTAGTTCACTGAGAAAATAAAAACGGTAAGAAGAAAATCGTCACAAACTCCCAGAACATCATTTCCCTACCTACCTGCATCTGGGCTCATATAGTCTACATCCCTCCTATTAATAAGGATGAACTCTATGTGCTTCTAACTTGGGACAACTCTCCACTTGTGTCCACCTTATTCCATCACTCTAACCATTCTCCTCTCTGTCCTGGACCATTTCCACCAGTAAATAAACAAGCTGTAATTACTCCCATCTTAAAATTAAAAAAACCAAGAAACTGTCTTTTGACCTCACTTCCAACTACTGTCCCATTTCTCATCTCCATCAGACAGTGATAGCTGGTTATCTTCCCTACTTCCAATTCCTTTCCTCCCAACAGATTTTCAAGCTTATGACTCTATAGAATGTCTTCCTGTCAACATCATTAATAACATCTTGCTATATCCAGTTATAAATAACCAATCTCTATCTTTCTTAATCTTTCTGAAGGTTTTATCACAACTGATTACTCCTTTCTCCTTGAAATACTTTTTCCTCCTGGCTTCCAGGACACCACATCCCCTTGTTTTCCTCCTAACTTGCTAGTGACTGTTTCTCCTGGTTTCCTTTGTTCCCTTCTCTATCTCCCACTCTTCCAGATGTTCTCCTCCAGTCTCTTGGCTCTACATACCATCTCTATCTTGATGACTCTCAAATGTGTGTCTCCAGACTGGACCTCTCCTTTGAACTCCAGGCTGTATATTCACCTGCCTACTCCAACATTCCCACTTAGGTGCCCAACAGACATCTTGAAATTGACACATCTCAAATAAAAACTCCTGATTTCCACCCCTAAACCTAATTCTTCCCATTTTTGAAAATGGCAACCATATCCTTGAGTTGGCCCAGACTCCCTCTCTTACTCTTATCCCCAAATCTGATCCATCAGTGAATTATTTGACTACCTTTAAAATATATGTTTTAATAGATACTGTGGAATCCACTACCTTCACTGCTACTACCCTGATCCAGGCCACTGGTCTCTTGCCTAGCTTCCTAACTGATCTCCCATCTTCTGCCCTTAACTGTTTATTCCCCTCACTGTATCCCAAATGATCCTTTTAGAATATAAGTCATTCCCAAATTCATACCCTCCAGTAGCTTCCCATTTCATCCCAAGTGGGAGTCAAACTCCCACTAATAAAGACAAACACTCAACTTCCTTGTTTACTCCCCTATTACTCACTCTGATTAGTCACACTGCTTTCCTTGTGATTCCTAGCTTAGTACCATTGCACTTGCCTGTTTTCTTTGCTTGGAATGGTCTTTCCTGAAATATTTTGTTTGATTTTCCCCCTCACCTCCTTCAAGTCCTCACCAAAATGTTACTTTCTCTGATCCCACAATTTAAAATTGGAATAACCCCCACCCGTGTCACAATCTCTCTCTTCTTTTCTTATTTTTCTTCATATCACTTACTGCAATCGGATAAACTACACATTTTATTTACATGCTTGTCCCCATCCAGTAGAATGCAAGCTCCACAAAGGCAGGGATTTTTCTCTTTTGTTCACTGCTGCTTTTAGGGCCTACAGCAAATCCTGGTGTGTAATAAGCAACCAACAAATATTTTTGGAATTTATTGCATAAAGAAGATTATGATGGAGAGTAGAGAGACACCCACTCTTAAAAGGTGCTTAATGGCATGCCAAAAAATTTTCACCTTGTCTATAATGAGCTCCATTGCAACTTTTCATCGGAGAAGTGATTGGGATTAGAGCCATAAAATGAAAGCTCACTCTAGCTGTAGGGTGGAGGAGGTAGACTGGAGTGGGTAGGATTGGAGGTTGAGGGAAGAGCTGAAGGGCTTTTGGTGGAAATTCAGGCCAGAAAAATTGAGAGCCTGAGCAAATACAGTGTCTGTGGACAAAAAGAAAACGGAAGCAAATGTGAGTTATATAGGGGTAGAACAGACAGACCTGGTGATCAGTGTGATACATGGGGTTGGAACCCACCAGAAAACACCTCTTTATTCTCCCCAGGTTTCATCCCCAGAAACTCCCTGACTAGGTCATCATGGATCACCTATGTCAATCTGTGAAGATCTTTTGAAAGCCTGGAGGTAGAATTCTCAGATCATATTCTGGCCCAATTCCAGATAAGGCATGCACTGTCCAATAATGACAAACTCTTGAACCACCAACAGCATATAAAATTGAGCTTTATGAGGAACTCCTCTTTATTCCCCATTTTCTCACCCTCTCTGTCCTATTAAGGGGCCTCAAGAAAGTAAGCATCAACAAGAAACTTAACGCCATGTTTACCTTTTCCCTCATCCTGACCTACCCTAACCCAACTTGTTCTCCTACTATTGAAACGAATACTTTCAAACACAGAGATAAGGGCCAAGGGAATCCCCAGCCAGGTGTCCACCCCCAGGGCCCACCTCACAGAAGCAGGTTCTACTGAAGGCATTGTCCATTTGATAATAGGATTTATAGCAATCAATATTCCCTTCCTGGCACACTTTTTCAGAAGGTGTTGGCTCCCTAGGATGCTGAGGTCCAACCTCTGTAGCCTGCAGATGTTTAACCAGCAGAAAGTTCTAGTCCTCCAGAATCTATTCTCTAAATCCAGCCAATACCCTCACCAGTCCTGACGCTAGGCTTTGGTAAGTAACATAGGGCTGATGACCAATGCAGGGAGTATAATGTCACTCAAGTTTCAGGTCTTGACATTCATATTGCAGACTGAGGCATACTGAGAAAAAGCACAGAATTCTGGAGCCCTCGTGTGAAAATGCACTCAAGGAAAGCCTGCTATTCTTTTAACATGACAGTGAACAGGAAAGACATGTAGCCAAGTACAGCAGTGAAGAAACTCCAATCCTAGTACACGGGGAGTGATGGTCTGGGTAAAGATAGGGATGAATAGTATAACCAGTGGAAAGATTCTTCCTGACTTCTGAGAAAATCAGACTCTGGCTCAGTGGCTGACTCTTTACCATTTGAGTGGGTCCCCAGACTATAAAGATGGCAAAAGTCCAAGGGATAGAGGGATGGATGGACACAAAGCTCTGCTGAACAGAGGGCCCTGGGAGACAACTCTCTTGAAATCATGCTTTGAGAAACACCTAAAGTACACACAACCTCTTGCCAGGATTCTTAAGGTAATTGGATATTGCAAGTTGATATAATTTTGTGTTTATATGATGATCAAATGTACATTTTTCTAGACAGATGGTATTTATCTTTCATCAGATTTTCTGACACTCAAAAAGAAAGAGAGTGAATCCATACAACTTTAACTGAATTTTCTAGTATGGTCCATTTGCCACATTTCAAGTGTTCTGTGGTCTCATGTGGTAGTGGCTGCTGTGTTAGTGCACACACATAACATTTCTTTGTCACAGAAAGTTCTATGGATGGTGCTGACTTACAAAAATGGTGTTTTTCTCTATAAAAGTTCTGTAAGAAGGCTTGGATATCAGATATCCACATTCAAATTTCTTTTGGTGCTGTGGAACACTGTAGACTCTTAGAAGACACATATCTGAACATGCTGACTACCACCAGATGCTAGTAACCAAAGGAGGCTTTTCTTTAGCTGGTTGGCATTCTATCAGCACAAATTCCTATCAAGAAAAAGATGGTGGGTGATATGAATTATTGAATGCCCTCATTATATTTGGGAAGGCTTCAGAAAAGCATGAAAAGAACAGCAGAAAAGGCTGGATTAAAATTATCAGGGTTCATCATTGACAAAGACCTAGTTTCTCTCTTTTTCCCTTTTACATGAGGCTAGTAGAATCCCCCACAAGGTCTTCAAGGACTGAGGATTACATGGTGATGTAGGGAATTTGGGCAGTTCTTTCCTCTTTATGAAGATTAAATTTCTATTCCTATAACTATAGAAAGAGTTCTGCCCTGAATGAACTGTGAACTACTCTTAGGAGCACAGCAAAAGAGAATAGACTCAATAGTCCTGTCCATGATCATTCATAGAGGCAGCATTGCCTGATGAGTAAGCCTGGACTTTGATATCAGACCAGAGCTGAGATGTAGACTTTTCCCCTACAAACCATGCAATTGTGGATACACTGTTTAGCTTCTCCATGCCTCTATTCTGTCATCTGGAAAATACGGAACTTATCTCCCAAGGCCACAGCAAAGACAACAATATTATGATCCAAATAAGCATGAAGTGCAGGGTTTAGCTTGTAGCCAGCCCTGAACAAGCAGGAGCTTTTAGTCTCTTTCATAGTCTTCACGTTTCCTAATTCCTTACTGGGAATGCCCTCTGTTTTGGGTTTTGGATACCCTGGGTTTTTTATTACTGTGAACACCTATTTTTCTTCTTTTCTTTTCTTTTCTTCTTCTTCTTTTTTTTTTTTTTTTTTTTTTTTTTTGAGAGAGAGAGAGAGAGAGAGAAAACAAGTGCGGGAGGGGCAGAGGCAGAAGGGCACAGAGGATCCAAAATGGGCTCTGTACTGACAGCAGAAAGCCCAACACGGGGCTCGAACTCACAAACTGTGAGATCATGACTTGATCCGGATGGAGTAAGACGCTTAACTGAGCCAAGCAGATGCCCTGTGAATACCTATTTCTTAATGGCTGCTCCCAGCCGAGCCTTTCCAAAAATTCTTCCTGATTTATGAGTCACAAACTAAAGAGGATAAGATCTGTGGTATTACATGTAAGGAAAGAGGTGGGGCAGCTACTTGTACTGAGAATTATGCCAGGTGTTTCATTAATTGTTAAGGTCATTGTATCCATCACAGTGTTATATGTAATAGGGAAACTGGGAACAATCTAAATGCCTGACAGAGCACTGGAACATTGGCTTTGACAAATCATTTCAAAGTAATGTCTCCCATTAATATTTGTTTACATGCATAAATGATTATTACATTGTATGAGGTGGAAAAATCTGAGCCAAACACCCCTCTGTCCCAGCATCCCCTAGAGACACTTGTGTAAATGCATGCCAGGAGGCATGTTGAGAATATTCAGTTATATGGGAATGCAAGCTGGTGCAGCCACTCTGGAAAACAGTATGGAGGTTCCTCAAAAAACTAAAAATAGAACTACCCTACGACCCAGCAATTGCACTACTAGGCACTTATCCAAGGGATACAGGTGTGCTGTTTCGAAGGGACACATGCACCCCCATGTTTATAGCAGCACTATCAACAACAGCCAAAGTATGGAAAGAGCCCAGATGTCCATCGATGGACAAATGGATAATATATGTGGTATATATATATACAATGGAGTATTACTCGGCAATCAAAAAGAATGAAATCTTGCCATCTGCAACTACGTGGGTGGAACTGGAGGGTATTATGCTAAGTGAAATTAGTCAGTCAGAGAAAGACAAAAATCATATGACTTCACTCATATGAGGACTTTAAGAGACAAAACAGATGAACATTAAGGGAAGGGAAACAAAAATAATATAAAAACAGGGAGGGGGACAAAACAGAAGACTCATAAATATGGAGAACAAACTGAGGATTACTGGAGGGGTTGTGGGAAGGGGGGATGGGCTAAATGGGTAAGGGGCACTAAGGAATCTACTCCTGAAATCACTGTTGCACTACATGCTAACTAATTTGGATGTAAATTAAAAAAAATTTTTAAATAAAATTTTAAAAATTAATTAATTAACATTTTGTAATACCAAAAAAAAAAAAAAAAAGAAGAAGAAGAAGAAATTCTATTTCCGTAACAGTTACAGGATGATTCAAATTATCTAACTTATGCTGGATGAATTGTAGTACCTTATGCTTTTCAGAGAATAGTCCATTTTATGTAAGTTGTCAAATATATGTGTGAAGAGTTTTTCACAGTATTCTCTTTACCCTTTTAATGTCTTCAGGATCTATAATCAAGTTCCCTGTTAAATTTTTGCTATTAGTAATTTGTGTTTTATCTCTTCTTTGTCAACCTTGCAAGAAGTTTATCAAATATATTGATCTTTAATGAAGAAAAAAAAAAAGAATATACAGTCATAGCTCCAAACTACAAACATTTCAGATGTCCATTAACAAGACCATGGACAAATAATGGTATATTCACACACAGAATGTTACAAGGATAATAAAAACAAATTTTTAAACTGTAACTCTATGAAACAACGTGATGAATTTTACAAGGATAATATGAAATGAAAACAGCAAAGTTCAAAACTGATTCTATTTACATAAAGGTCAAAACAGAGAAATTATAATTGTCTTGTTTAAGATGATAAAGTACAAGGAAAAGCAAGGAACCACTTACCATGGCAGTGATCACCTCTGAGTAACTAGGGTGGGGTGAGACTATGGGAGGCGGGGACACTGAAACAGCTCTGACAAGGTCCTGGTTTTGTTTTGTTTTGAAGTGGTAGTTCCTATTTATATTACTTCTTAAATTGTACCGTCATGCCCTTATTATAATTTAATAATATAAAATGTTTTTCAATAAAGAAAAGGGAAAACAAGCACAAAACTATACTTTCCAATGTGATCTCAATTATAGAGATTTCTGCATTCATGGGGGAGAAAAGATCAACAGTGGTTTTCTCTGGGCAGCAAAATGTAAAGGGATCTATATTGTTTTCCTTAGAGATTTTGTATTTTTCAAATTTTTAATAATGAACAGTACTACTTTTATAATAAGAATAGGGGCGACCGGGTCACTCAATACATTAAGCATCTGACTTCCCCCTCAGGTCTTGATCTCATGGTTCATGGGTGTGAGCCCCGCCTCTGGCTCTGTGCTGACAGAGCCTGGAACCTGCTTCAGATTCTGTCTCCCTTTCTCTCTGCCCCTCCCCCGCTCACACTGTGTCTCTCCCTCTCTCTCAAAAATAAATAAACATTAAAAAAAAAAAAAAGAATAAAAAGCAAAACCACCAACCGCTCAGTTCTGGCTCTTCAATTTACATCTCAGCATGGAATCACTTTGAGAAAGAAAAATTTCGCTTCTCCTTTCCAGGGAGAAATTGGGAGAGACGGAGAGTCACACAATTAAAATCCTACTACTACAGGTTGGTCATCTGTGTCAATGACGAGGCCTTGGGTAGCTCAGTCAATGGAAATCAGCAAAGATATTTCCTAGATTATCCTAGAACTCCTATAACTCCCTGCCTGTTCTTTCAAAGTCTAGAAAATGAGCCAGAAACTGAGCAAGAAGAAAGAGGTATTGGGATTAACTACCACTTTTTAACTCATCATTGTCATAACATTGTATTAGGGGTGTTGCAGGCATTAATCCTACCCTAACATTCACAAGAATTCAATAAAGTAGATACATATTTGACACTGATATTCTAGGGCTCAGAGGGGTGGAAGGACTTAGCCAGATGTCTGAATGCATTTCAGTGGCATTTTGGCCATGGTTTACATTTACTTGAGTTTTCTCATCTATTGTTTACACTCACAAAAATCATGTAAAATGGTTCAGAGTAGTTGTGTGATTTGCCCAAGGACACACAGCTATCAAGAAGCTATAATTTTTAATAACTTGTTTCTTTTTGTCTTGAGGGGGTAATATTTTTCCTGTACCCCAACTAAATGCCAATACATCTATGTTCTCCCATACTTTTAGTTATGACATCTAGGTAATTATCTAATTATAATCTCCTGTAAGAAGCAATGAAGATGTTGAACATGACACAGAGGCTGCAAAAATGTTATCTCCCTAAATCCAGTGGAGTGAGCAGGCAGGTACAATCCAGAAATAGCATTCAAGTTTTCTCTTTTTTTTCTTTTTTTTTTTTTTTTTTTTTTTTTGCAACAGAGATGAGATTAAGGTATAAGAGTAAGGTTTAAGATTTTGTGGGTTAGTAATTGTGTCTGATTCCCCTATCGACCTCATCTCTCAGGTCTCCAGGGTTCGCCCTTCTTTTTCTACTTTGCCCTAAGGGAGTTAACCTTTGCAGCTGCCTTCAAGGACCCTACTTTCCGGCTCCCAGTCCTGAGGAGAACACTTCCTCCTTGGCTTCTCCCAGCAAACCTCGAGCAGAATCTCCCAGCCCTTGAGTCTTCTCAGGGTTAAAGCTGCTAAATATCAAGGCTACCCAGGAGTGAGTGCTTTCTCAACACCGTCTTGGAAGGTGGGTCACTATTTTGGCAGAAGGGAGAGGGCAGTGGAATTTGTTCTGAGTAGGGACGGTTATGCAAAATGCAAGTAGGAAGAGGAAGCCGATAGGGGAATTGGTGAGTCAGAAGAGAAATGTACGACTTGGCTAGGAGTGAGCCTCTCTAAAGCAGTGGAGAAGCCTAAGCTATTATCAAGGTAAGAAGAGAGTTTTCTCTGTATCACCTCCACAGCAGAGCCACTGTCCTGGGGCTCCTGGAGCGGAGTATCAGAAAACCTCCAACAGCTTTGCTGGGGATTTTAATGGCAATGGGAGAAGGGGGGTTGTGGAGGGAGGCTAAATCAGAATCACCTGGAAAATCTCAAAAAAGCACAAGCTGCTTGCCAGCACCTTCCTCAACCCCACGCAGCTCCATTCCTGAAAGGATCTGGAAAAGCCTAGAATGGCAGTAGGGCTGTCCTGATACATGTTTTGTAGATGGTCCCCTAATGCATCTAACTTGTTCAGATCCTGGCTTCTGAGCTCAAGTTTCTATACTTCCTGTGGCTTCTCTGATCAGGTGCTGGAGCGTGGCAGGCAGGAGGTTCAGAGAGCTGTAGATTTTCTCTAGCTCAAGTGAGGTGTGATGTGATAATTGAAAGCTCTCAGACCTGAGACTCAAAAGACCTGGGGTCTGATTCAGGTAGAGCTATTTCCAGCATTGAGTCAATCAATTAAAGTTCAGCTTACTTATTCTGAAAAATAGGTGTGTGGCTTATCACTGTCCTGTATATCTAGCTGGATTGTTGACAAATGGGGTTTCAAAGTTGTGGAGTGCTACTATTCAGATGTAAAATAGGATTAAGTTAATAAGATTAAGTTATGAAGCCAGCACATCAGCCAGAGTAGAAGAGACTTGTGTCTTGTTTGGACTCAGACAAGTCTAGAACTTCTAGTTGGAATTGAAACACATTTATATGTGCCAAATAAAAATATCTTGCCCCATCTTCCTTACCCGGATCAATTAGGGCATCTCAAACAGGAAAAACTACTCTACAAATGTTCGTCATTCAGTCATCACTCAGTAGATGTTTCTTGAGTGCCTACTATGTCCGGACACTACTGTTGGCACTGGAGTCACAGCAATGGTGAGGAACTGGGGTCCAGACCTTTTTGTACTTTAGTCTGGTTAGTGTTTGTTATTATAAGGTCACCTTCTCCTAGGTGCTTACCTCCATGGTTTTCCTGGGTTTATGGCTATATGTGTGGATGCCACTTTCCCCAAGCCAGCTCTCATCTCTCGGTTTGTGAAAATATTTTATGCCATCTCTAACTTCGGGTTATGGGAGCACAATCTCACAGGGGAATCTAAATTAGGAATGTGCCAATGGGTGGAATCCAGGGCTCTTAAATTGCCGTCTGTTAATTTTTTCCTCAGAATTCTTCATTTTGTTTTTAAAAGGCTACACAGTACCCATTTGGGGGTCATCCACTATTCGGCCCTCTGGAATCAGGCTGAGGTCATCCACCCTGGCGCCTCATGGCCCCTGAGCCTGACATGGGTGCTCCTTCTTGGGGGACAGTGATGGTAGGATGTGATGAGGGTTTTCTCCTTTTTTTCTTCTTTGCCTGAGCTAGTTAGACAAGAGAAGTAGTCTGAGTAGTCTCATGCCCTCCAATATAGTTTTTATTTCTTCTTTAAAAAATTTTTTTTGTGGGCGCAGCTGGGTGGCTCAGTTGATTGAGCATCCAATTCTGCTCAGGTCATGATTTCACTGTTTGTAGGTTCAAGCCCTGCATCAGGCTCTGTGCTGACAGCTCAGAGCCTGGAGTCTGCTTCGGATTCTGTGTCTCCCTCTCTCTCTGCCCCTCCCATCCTTGCACTCTCTCTCTCTCTCTCTCTCTCTCTCTGTCTATCAAAAATAAAATAAAACATTAAAAAAATTTTTTTAATGTTCATTTCTTTTTTTTTTTTTTAATGTTTATTTATTTTTGAGACAGAGAAAACAGAGTGTGAGCAGGGGAGGGGCAGAGAAAGAGGGAGACACAGAATCCAAAGCAGGTTCCAGGCTCTGAACTGTCAGCACAGAGCCCGATGCAGGGCTTGAACCCACGGATTGTGAGATCACAACCTGAGCCGAAGTCGGATGCTTAACTGACTGAGCCACCCAGGTGCCCCATTAATGTTCATTTATTTTTGGTAAATTTGAGCAGGCCCGGTGCTGACAGCAGGGAGCCTGATGTGGGGCTCAAACACATGAACTGTGAGGTCATGATCTGAGCCAAAGTTGGAGGCTTAGCCACCCAGGCACCCCAGGCTTTATTCCTTATTAATAAATATTTTTTAAAAATAATGTTCATGAGGGGCACCTGGGTGGCTCCATCAGTTGGGTGTCTGACTTTCCCTCACGTCATGATCTTGTGATGATCTCGTGATTTGGTTCATGAGTTCGAGCCCCACGTTGGGCTCTGAACTGTCAGCACCAAGTGTCTCCCTCTCTCTCTCTGCCCCTCCCCCACTCATGCTCTGACTCTCTCTCAAAAATAAACTTTTATTTTTTATTTTTTTCAATATATGAAATTTATTGTCAAATTGGTTTCCATACAATGCCCAGTGCTCATCCCAAAAGGTACCCTCCTCAATACCCATCACCCAGCCTCCCCTCCCTCCCACCTCCCGTCAACCCTCAGTTTGTTCTCAGTTTTTAAGAGTCTCTTCTTATGCTTTGGCTCTCTGCCACTCTAACCTCTTTTTTTTTTCTTCCTTCCCCTCCCCCATGGGTTTCTGTTAAGTTTCTCAGGATCCACATAAGAGTGAAAACATATGGTATCTGTCTTTCTCTGAATAAATTTTAAAAAATTAAAAAAAAACTAATGTTTATAATTTTTTTCTAGTTTTCATTAATACACATTCAGTGTAGAAACTACTTTTTTTTGGAGTAAGGTTAACTGTACCATATTATCAAACCTATGCCTCTGACTTTCTTAATATCTTGCTCCATGTAATTGAGGTAGTATTGGTTCTGTGCTCAATACTCAATGGAATCACCTACACTTTATTTTATTATTTTTTGTATTTCACCTAAATTTCAGTAACTGATACTAAAGAGACATCTGTGCATTTTAAAGCACAAGTTTCTTTCTCTCAGTGAATCCCACTCAGTTATCTGCTCTCCAGCAATGACTATGCCTCACCCCATATCCAACTATTATTTATTCAACAAGTGTTTAAAGAGCCTTAAGCAGTTATAAGTTTCATGTACCTGTAAATAAGATAAGACATACCATTTACCCTTAAGTTACAGCGGCCCAGTGGGAGAGACATTCACCTACACTTATTTAGAGTGAGAGATGGATGGTACTGGAAAGTTTGGGGAACAACTAAATCTCAGGAAGAAGGGCTTCTAAATAACAAGGCAACTTTGAAAGACCTGAAAGTAAAGTGTGGAGCCTCATGTGCCAAAAAGGAGGGGACTGACGGGGGGTCAGAGATCAGATCATGAAGGACTCTGGGGTACAAGACTTGGGGATTTTGATTTATTCCTATATGTACTGGAAAGTTATTGAAGGATTTCAAGGAGAGGAGTGAATAGATTTGTGCTTTAAAATGATAGTTTTTGGCAGCAGTGGATGATGGAGAATAGAAACAGAAGACAGAGGCTACTTACCATCAAAGACCAGGCTAGCGATGAGCAGACCTCAGATTCTGACAACAGCAAGGGTGGAATTTGAGAAACTGAACAGCCAGGAAAGAACACTTGGAAAGGTGGACTAGGGTCTCTGGAATGGAGAGATCTCATGCCATACACTTCTCACAAATGCCTACCAGCTCCAAGGACTACAGAAGAGGTTGGTGCAGGACAGTGGGGGAGAGGCGGTGGTTAGATTAGAGATTGCCATAAAAAACCTGACTTGCCCTTTCTTCATGGAGCCATATCTGCTCACTTCTCCCAGGCCCTCAAGCCATCTCTACGGCTGATTACAGTCTCTGCAGAAATGAGCTTCGCCTACAGTATTCCCTGGCTGTCCTGGCTAGACCCAACACAGTGACAAGAGATGGGACTCACTTTATGAAAGCATATTTTCTTTCTGGCCAGGGTGAGTGCTCATGGTAAAAAAAAGGAGAGAACAGAATCAAAGGGTTTCCATGGGAATTCCTGAGAACCATGGATAACTAAAGCCTGAGGACAACTGGGGACAGAGTTAGAAGCCCTGGCTCCAGCTCTGAGAGAGAATGGGCATGAGGCCAGGAGCTACTGGCAGGCAAGGAGGACTCAGGGCCATTGATCCCACTCAGGATACTGAGTTGGCCCAAAGCCAGCATGGGGGAGAGAGAGTATTAACTTTGAAAAGTCTATATCCCTAATGCTTAGGAGGTGCTAGCTTTTTCTTGAGTTGATTATAGGCCCTAGAGGCCTACAGGCCATATAACTTTCTATCAGTTTCCTTATAAGTGTGCATGGGTCAAATTCTTCCCTTCTCTACTTTTTGTCTCTTTTGCTGTGCTGTTTCCTATCTTCTTTCCAATTTTCCTTCATACTTACATTACCTCTGGGAGAAGATATCTTGCTAACGTCATTTCCTCAGTCTTTGGGGGTGGGGGTAGACGGGGGTATTCTTGGCCATTATTAATAATAGCCTAGTTTTTAATCATTTCTTCTTGGGCTCAAGTTTAAAACACCTAAGCGTATATCTTAGCTGGTCCTGTTATAACCTTCAGGGCCAATAAAGGAATTACTGCTGATTGACATTTCCCTGGCATATAGCACGGTGATTTGGGCCATGAAGGAGACATGATCTTCACCGGATCCTGGCAGACAAGGAGGAAATACACTGTTGTAATGAATGGAAGAGAAGAGTTTCTGTGCCCCTGCCATACAAGGTTTGGCTTGGGTCAATACGCACTTCCCAGAAGGTTCAGGGGACTTCCAAGGGAAGCCCACATACTGGCAAAGCATGCTCCATCTCTTCAGGAAGCAAGTTATAAACTTCAAGAGTCATATTTGTGGCTGTCCAATTCCTCCTCTAAAATCTACCCTCTAGAATCTCTGCAGCTCTGGATATACAGGATGGTTTATGATCAGTATGAAGGTCATCTGGGTGACAGATATCAAAGCTATACACTTCCATATTTTTTGACTCCACAATCCCATTTCTGGGGATTTAGCTTACATACACATGTAATGATGTATGAACATAAAGGTCACTACTGAAGTTTTTGAAAGGACAAAAAAAGCTGGAAACAATCCAAAAGCCTAACCACAAGGAAACTAGTTAAATAAATCGTGGTACATCCATATAACAGAAATCTATGTAGGAAAGGAATGAGGAAATGCTTTATGTGCTACCATGGAAAGTTCAGCAAAACATAAAGTTTATAAAGCAAGGTGTGGAGGGGCGCCTGGGTGGCTCAGTCAGTTAAGCATCCGACTTCGGCTCAGGTCATGATTTCACAGTTTGTGGATTTGAGCCCAGCTTCCAGCTCTGTGCTGACAGCTCAGGCAGGGCCTGGAGCCTGCTTTGGATTCTGTGTCTCTTTCCCTTGCTCTGTGCCCCTCCCCTGCTCATGCTCTGTTTTTCTCTGTCTCAAAAATGAATTAACGTTAAAAAAAATTTTTTTAAAGCAAGGTGTGTATAACTTGCTACTTTTTCTGTTATAAAGGGGAGGAGGGGAATTAAGACTATGTATACATGTGCAAAGACAAAAAATGAACCCAGTTGCTACCTGGGGGCAAGTTGGGAAATCGGCAGATAGGGGACGTGTATTGGAAGTAGACTTACACTGTACAGTAATGACAAAACACCAGCTGGTAGATTAATCCTAGCTGTGAGCAGGGGCGCTTGGGTGGCTCCATTAGTTGAGTGTCTGACTTCAGCTCAGGTCACGATCTCACAGTTTGTGAGTTTGAGCCCCATGTCAGGCTCTGTGCTGACAGCTCAGTATAATGAGTTACCATCTTAAGAATTCAAAAGAAAGAATTGTAGATTTCTTTGCTGCCACTTGAAACTTTTGCAAAAGAAAGCTCCTGGATAGCTCTGTCCGTTAAGCATCTGACTGTCAATTTTAAGTCAGGTCAAGATCTCAGGTCGTGGGGTGCCTGGGTGGCTCAGTCGGTTGAGTATCCGACTTCGGTTCAGGTCATGATCTCATGGTTTGTGGGTTCAAGCCCCGTGTCGGGCTCTGTGCCGACAACTTGGAGCCTGATGCCTGCTTGGGATTCTGTGTCTCCCTCTCTCTCTGCCCCTCCGCGGCTCACGCTCTGTCTCTGTCTCTCTCTCAAATAAGTAAACATTAAAAAAAATTTTTTTTTTTAAATCCTATCTGTGACAGAGGTTACTGATGCAGCAACTGGTAAAATTCTTAGGTGTTCTTTCCCCCAGGAAAATACTGTGACCCGTTGTCAAGATATGTCATTATCCCTGTTTACAAAGAGCTCTAGCTGTTTTCTAATTTATGACTATAGGCTTCATCCACAGACACAGATGCTTGTCATAGTATTTCCCCTTGCTGTTAAAGACTCGGACTAGGACAGGCTCAGGCTGGCAAGCACCCGCCTTATTGCCTTCCTGCATGCGGAATTGTAGGAAGCCTTCTTTTAAATTCTAAGTCTGTGGATTTAATGTCCATGATAATGATACTTCTTAAAACAGTTTGAACCATGTGACTATTGCTTATTAAAAACTTTTAAAATTAGGGATAAGACCTGTCACCAGGAAACCAGCAAACCCTAAATCCAGCTCCAATTACTGTTTAGAGATACATTTTCTTTGTTAAAACTGGAAGGCAGAATATCTTAGGTATGTAGTGATATGTAAATTAGCACCTTGTGGGTGCCTGGCTGGCTCAGTCTGTGGAGTAAGCAACTCTTGACCTCAGGGTTGTGAGTTCGAGTCCCACATTGGGTATAGCGATTACTTAAAAATATAATCTTTGGGGTGCCTGGGTAGCTCAGTCAGTTGGGTGTCTAACTCTTGATTTTGGCTCAGGTCGTTATCTCACAGTTTATGGGCTCAAGCCCTGGGTTGGGCTCTGTGCTGACAGTGAGGAGCCTGCTTGGGATTCTATCTCTCTCTGCCCCTTCTCTGCTCATACTTGCTCTCTCTCTCTCTCTCAAAAATAAACATTAAACAAACAAACAAAATTTAATAAATAACCTTTAAAAAAATAAAAATTAAAATTAAAAAAAACAAAAATTAGTACCTTGCTACTATTAATATTTTACACTACGTGAAATAGCTATTCTATCTCTCAATAGTTATTTATGCTAGGAAGTCACCCAAAATGATGATCCAGATTCATCTTAACCCATAACACTAACATATATATATATGTTATATAAAAATAATGTTATATATATTATTATATATAAAATTATAAAATATATGTTATATAAAATATATAAACATATTTTATGTTACATATAAATATATAAACATATATGTTATATATGTTATATAAAATTATAAAATGTATATGTTATATAAAAATAAAAGATTATATATATATATATATATAATTTTTATTTTTTTTTAGAGAGTGAGTGTGTGCACACAAGAGGGGCAGAGGTATCTTAAGTAGGCTCCACACTCAGCACAGAGCCTGACGTGGGGCTCAATCCCATGACCCTGGGATCATGACCTGAGCCAAAATCAAGAGTTGGGTGCTCAACCAGCTAAGCCACCCACCTGGGCACTCCCATGGTCTTTTCATACAAAGTGAGCCTTGATTATAAAGGGATTAAGTTGAGGGTTGCCACCAGTATATATGAGCCTTAGTGTGAATTACTAAATGGAACTAATTTCTCTAGGTATTTAACATCTAACAGCTGGAAAATCATCCTGACATTCTTATTCTGTTGGACTAAGATACTTTACTGTCACCTACCAGAACATTGTTTTTTAAAGTTTACTTATTCATTTTGAGAGGCTGAGAGAGAACAGGGGAGGGGCAGAGAGAGAGAATCTCAAGCAGGCTCTGTGTTGTAAGTGCAGAGCCCGACAAGGGGCTCAATCCCACAAACTATGAGATCATGACCTGAGCCAAAATCAAGAGTAGGACACTTAACTGACTGAGCCACCCAGGTGTCCCTCAGAGTTTTAAAGATTTTTTTTTAAAATAATTTTAAATAATAAATATCTTAAAGTTCTAATGAGATGGCATTCCCTAGGGTTGTACAGTATACAACCTGGCCATCTATACTGAGCAGCCCTGATTAGGTTGTGTCAAGCAGTTAAATATTCCCCCAAGCAGCAGCACAGTGGCTAACAGGCCACAGCTCTTAGGTTGGCTTGCCACAACGTCCATAGGGTTGGCTATTAAAGAGACAACACTTCACGACATATAGATTCAGATGTAAGGTCAGCATTGGGTCACTTCCTTATGTCCCTAGTCCCACAGGATGAGACCAAGCCAGAGGGGACCAGATGACAGGTGCCATGGATACTTGGCTCTGCCACTGAGGAGACAACTCCAAACTCAAGCCAAGCACTTTTATAGCCTGCAACCATATTGTTCAGGGGATTGAAAGTCCTGTGCTTGCTTGAGATGAAGGAAGGTAATGAGAAATGGCCTATGGCAACCTCCCTCAAGATAGGGGAGGTGGGTGAGGTAATTCTTCATAAGTCAGCTGATCTCCCTTAGTTTCAGAAGGACATTTAACCAAAACTTGGGTCAGACTATGGTTAAGCTTTACCTAAGTGGCCCGTGTAGAAACATGCGTATCACCAAGGTGCCAGGGTGGAGCTGTTCCTCTACGTTGATCAAATATGACTGAGCTCAGTCATTTTTGGTAGGTCACTGGAAAAGAAAGACCAGCAGGGAGGAAGTAAAGAGCCTAAGATAAATAGAACTTACTGACACACTAACTGCAAGGGACAGGGATTGATTCAGAGAAGGATCTGTGCAGTTGGTTGTCAGAAATTTCCAGCACTCTAGCTGCTCCTTGCTCGGGGTTAGGGAATAAAAGCGGATGGAAGGCAGACACCAAAACAGAAGCCTAACACAGCCCTTCTGCTTGTTCCTTAAGGTCCTCCACTTCAGCATGATGCTGCCAAAAAAAATGAGGCCACTGCTGTTCCTGGTTTCCCAGATGGCCATCTTTGCTCTATTATTCCATCTATATGGCCACAACTTCAACTCCCTGTCCACGAAGGAGGAGCCCAAGCCCATGCATGTGCTGGTCCTGTCTTCCTGGCGCTCTGGCTCCTCTTTTGTGGGACAGCTTTTTGGGCAGCACCCGGATGTCTTCTACCTGATGGAACCTGCCTGGCACATCTGGATGACCTTCACAGAGAGCACTGCCTGGAGGCTGCATATGGCGGCCAGGGATCTGATACGTGCCATTTTTCTGTGTGACATGAGTGTCTTTGATGCCTACATGAAACCTGGTCCTCGGAGACAGTCCAGTCTCTTCCAGTGGGAGGGCAGCCGGGCCCTGTGTTCCCCGCCTGCCTGCAATGTGTTCTCGCGGGATATGATCATACCCCAGGCTCACTGCAAACTTCTGTGCAGTAAACAGCCTTTTGAGGTGGTAGAGAAGGCCTGTCGCTCCTATAGCCACGTGGTGCTCAAGGAGGTGCGCTTCTTCAATCTGCAAGTGCTCTACCCACTGCTGAGAGACCCTTCCCTCAATCTGCACATCGTGCACCTGGTGCGGGACCCCCGGGCAGTGTTCCGTTCTCGAGAACACACCACAGAGGAACTCATGACTGACAGCCGCATTGTGATGGGGCAGCAGGGGGAGAAACTCAAGAAGGAGGACCAGCCCTACTATGTGATGCAGGTCATCTGCCAAAGCCAGATGGAGATCTACAAGGCTGTGCAGTCCTTGCCCACAGCTCTGAGGCAACGCTACATGCTCATACGCTATGAGGACCTGGTCCGGGACCCCCTTGGCCGTACTGACCAAATGTATAAATTTGTGGGGTTGAAATTCTTGCCCCAGCTCCAGACCTGGGTGTACAACAGCACTCGAGGCAAGGGCATGGGTAGTCATGCCTTCCACACTAATGCCAGGAATGCCCTCAACGTCTCTCAGGCCTGGCGATGGACCTTGCCTTATGCAAAGGTTTCTCGACTTCAAAAAGTCTGCAATGATACCATGACTTTGCTGGGCTACCACCTTGTCAGATCTGAGCAAGAGCAGAGAAACCTGTCACTGGATCTTCTGTCTACTTAGACCCCCTCCAAGTAAGTCTACCAAGAGGGTTGAGGAGACTGTGTCCCCACTTGGCACCAGCCTCAGCCATGTTAACTGAAGTCTTCTGAGCCTTAATTACATTTCTGTCAGTGTACATGTGAGCATGGGTTGTGCCCACACATGTTCAAGCTAGGAGATCTCTGTCTCTACTCATGCCAAGAAGAGATTCAGGAACCTATATGAGCAGCACATTACAGTGCTGAAAAAGAAGTATCACCTTTCTTCTCTTCTTGGCCCTCCTATCTGTGTATACCTCAAAGACTTTGGGGCCTGGGACCCTATTTGACACCACACAGTATCAGTGGAGTAAATCCATAAACTTCTCTGTCCCCAGTGGGACAGGAAAACCAGTGAAATGGGTCTTCTGCCAAAGAGCCCACCAGAATATTCCACAGGGATATGAACTCTGAGCCCATGGAGCTTCTGGTAGATTCAAAAAGGGAACAGAGAACAGGGTTGGATGCTTACTGGTGAGCCTGGCCATCACAGCTATCAGTTGTCACAAATACAAAGTAAGATCTCTGCACAGCAAACAGAGCGAGCTCTTAAACTCATGGTGTGGCTGGGCCCCCTGTGGACATCATTTCCCCTCAGTGTTTTCCTATCACCTAGAAGATTTTGACTTGTGAAGCCGCCATCTGTTAACACTAAAATTCCAAATAGGATTCTGGTTGGAGTTTCCCCTTTTATGCTTTGTACTTACTTAGTAATAAACACTAATTCTTATAGAATCCTAACCTGATAGCACAAACATCTTTATAGATTTTTAAAAATACTTTTTCTATTATCTATTACCCACACATTAAAAAAAATGCTAAGACAGTGTTCGGTGTCAGATGATAAACTGAGTCCAAACTGATCAATACTGACCATCACATTATGTTCTTACGAATCTGTTGTTGCTGGGGCACCTGGGTGGCTCAGTCAGTTGATCGTCCATCTCTTGATTTCAGTTCAGGTCATGATCTCATGGTTTGTGCGATCGAGCCCTGTGTCAAGATTCCCCTGTTTGGGATTCTCTCTCTCCCTCTCTCTCTGCCCTTCTTCTCACACACACACTCTCTCTCAAAATAAATAAGATAGACTTAAAAAAAAAAAAAAAGAATCTGTAGAAAGTAGACAATCAGCAACTAAGCCAGACTCCCGTTCTTGTGCAGGGTGTGAGTTGCTATAATATTGTATATATCACTCAAGGGTCTGGGCAAAGGGTTTTCTTTTTTTCTTTCTTTCTTTCTTTCTTTCTTTCTTTCTCTCTTTCTTTCTTTCTTTCTTTCTCCCTCCCTCCCTCCCTCCCTTTCTCCCCTCCTCCCCTCCTTCCTCCTTCCTTCCTTCCTTCCTTCCTTCCTTCCTTCCTTCCTTTTTATTTTTTGAGAGAGAGAATGAGAGAGGGAAGCGGGGCTCATCCAAAGCGGGGCTTGAGCTCACCCAAACAAAGGGTTCTTTAATGTGATCCTCAGCCAGATGACCTCAGGTCTAGGATAGCTGGCACTTTTCACCTCTTCTTGGTCACTTGTCCACATAACAGAGGTTGTTTCTCCCAGTCTTTGCAGCACCCCTAGTCTAGTTATGCATCAGAATCTACTGTTAGACATTCATTTTGCTATGCCCCACCTGAGATCTGCTGGAATTGGAATCTGTCACAGTGGAGGCTGGGCTTCTGTATGTTGATCAAGCAACCCTGATGATTCTTTCATGGCCAGCCTGGCAAGACCACACCCTGCATGGGGCAGCAGCACTGTTTGCCTTCCTGCTCCAAGACAGATGTCTTTTCAGCATATGCCAAGTATCCATGTTGCATACTTTTGACATTGTACTGTCCTCAAGTTGGAAGGAATAGGAAAAAGGTCTGTATCTGTCTGGAACTCCAGGGAATCTCAGAGTCCTAACTTGTTTAGTATTTCACCTTGGCCAAATCTGAAAGATACCATCATTTCATCTTTCCTTTTTTCCCACTCCCCCTTTGGACATGGTCCTCACTCCATAAAGTGTGCCCGATGTCAGATGGGAATTCTCACACTTGATTCTGCCGAGGAGCTCTCGGGCTGTGGTAGCACTGGTGACATGGGAGTAGCTACCCTTGCCAGCTGGGTCTGGCAAAGTTCAATGACATGTGGCTCTAATGGAGTGAATTTATTCTAACATCCAAACCTAACCCACTCTAGACACTCCTTAAGAGCCTAGGATCTTCCAAGCAAATGCTACTTGCCTCTACAAACCTTCCAAAACTGTGAAAGAGTGAAATTTCTCTAGCATTGGAAATAAGTCCAGAGCAGTAGGTTATGGTGCAAACAGAGTGAAGATCATTGGCGGGGAGCAGGGGAAGACAGCAATAGACTCAACCACCTCTGGTTTCCCCTTTGAAATTCCAGCCTCCACCTGAATTGTCTTAAAGTTAGCAACTTCCTTAGGAACCACTTCTGTGGGATCCTGGAGTACAGAGCTGATTGCTTTTCCTTCTCCTAAGGAATCGTTATGTTCTCATGAGTGCATGGGCTCCAGAACCATGCTGCCTGGGTAACCCTACCAGCTGGGTGACCATTAACATCTCCATGCCTCAGTTCCCTCAACTGTAGGGTAGGTGTAATAAGGGTGGCAGTGACTTCTGGCAACCCTTGGGAGGGCTGATGAGTTAATATATGAAACATGCTTAGCAAGCATCTGTCACATAAGCAAGCACTCACTAAGGGGTAGTTGTGAATATCTTGATAACGACACTGGTTTTAGCCTTCTCAAGGACTATCTTCCATCATTTCTGGTAACATCCTTATTAAGGTGATGCTCAACAGCAGATCCAGAGCCCTTTATGGCGTTTCTGATCATAATGATACAATTAGATTTATATCTCTCTGATAGTCTAGTTTATATATATCAGTTGTTTTCAACCCAAGGCAATTTTGTTTCCCAGGGGACATTGGGTGATTTCTAGAGACATTTTTGGTTGTCAGAACCGGTGGGGTGGGGTGTTACTGGCATCTAGTGGGGAGTGGCCAGGATGCTACTAAACATCCTATCGTGTACAGGAGAGCCCCCACTCCCACCCTCAACAAAAAATTCTCTGGTCCAAAATGTCAGTAGTACAGGTGTTGAGAAACCTTATTCTACATTCATCAGATGGTGAATATAAGCAGTATGAAGAGCCAATGACTCAAACAGATTTCTCTTCTATCCTCACTCGGTCACAGTCTTGATCAAATAGTACACCCCTAGGCCAAGCGTCCTGACTGGGCAGATGTCACAACCAGGGCTCTTCTGGCACTCACTCAAATCATCTTAAAGGGAGTAAGTAGTGCAAGAGACATTATAAAAATACAGAGCAGCATCACAGGGGTCTGACGAGAGGAAGGGAGCACAGGCAGGCTTCCTGAGACCAGTCATGCACTGACCAGTCTATGCCTTAACTGGTCTTGACTTCTATCCACTCTAATTCAGTCAGCTGTGGCTAGAAGAGAAGACTTCAAAGAGGCAAAACATAGTCCTTTAGGTTCTCGAGGAGGATGGGCAGGACAAAGGAAGCAAGAAGCAGACACTGCACTTTGACAAACAAGCTGTCTAAAATGTCTGGGAACAGAAGAATCACTCATGAATGTCAAAAAGTTCCACAGGCACTATGGTAGCTAAACCATGGTCCCCCAACCTTTTCCCCATTATCACCTCCCACTGTTGGCAAGCCTATGGCAGACATTTTTGTTCTAATCGTCCTCTACCATGAATGTCAATACCACAAATTTACTGCATATTTTTATGTAGTTTTTATGGCCCTCCAAATGGTCACAAATCACTGTAATACCTACATATTTTGCCCCCCACAAACCACTTTTTAACCCATTGGTGGCAATGGCAGCTCCACTGAGAATGCATGATCTAGACCACTGTTCCTGACACTTAGCTCCATTCCCAGCTACTATTTTCCTCACCATGTCTTCTCATTTGTCATCCCCCCAAACCATGTTCCTTGCTCTCACCAGTAAGACTTATACCTTGCTCAACCATAATTAAATGTGATTATACAAAATAACACATATGAGAGCAACTTATAAACTATCAGGACATATAAAAATGTTGTCTAGTAGTAGTAGTATACTAATAATACAAGTAACTCATTGCCCCCCTCCCACCAGGACTCATTCTAACCGTGTGGGTTGGCCTTGGCCCTGTTTGCCTTGTCACATTTCAAGGTGGTTTCTTATGGTCCTGGTAGAATAATAAGGAAGCTAGTTTATTGTTTGTTTTTAAGCTTATGACAAGAATTGAGAACATGTGGAACACAGGCATATAGTTGCTATTTGTAAAGAATGAGGTATGTAAGGAAGTAAGCTATTATTCCACCCAAATCAAACAGGCTTAAATGGCTAACGACAGACAGTGTAAACAAACACATTGGATGAAAGGAATAAAGGCTCCTGTACTTTCAGGTAGGGTAAGGTGAACAGAGGGGACTCCTGATTACCTGATCCATCATAAACCAAACTACGAGACCTTAAGAGATACACACACACACAGAGCATTCTAGAAGCAAATAAGCTTGAAAAAGTTGGCAATATGAAATTTAACCAGATTTTTAAATGCAAGACCCTCAGAACTTCAAATATGTTCATGGGCGTATTAAGAATAAAAAAGAGTAGATAGTGATTCTCCCAAACTTCTTTGAACAAGGAAGTTTTTTTCCTCGATATACCTCTTAACATCTGTCAGGAGACTGTTTCAAGAAAGGCCAGTCTGAAAAATACTGAGTTGTCTTCAGCAATCCCAACCCTGGAGAGCCCCAACGTGCTGGGTTCTCTTTGCTTCCTTCCAACCTCCAGTGGGCAAGTGCTAAATAGAGGACATCACATGAGGGCAGTTAATTCACTGGGGTTTTATGTTTGCCCACATCAATTTATGATCACTTCAACACTCACCTGCAACCCTTTCCCCCTCAGTACAAGAACTTTCCCCCATCATCTTCTGGCTTCATATCTTCCCCTTCTTCCCAGAGAAAAGAAAAGCCATCTGATAATGGACTTCTCATATCTTCACTACAAACATCTAAGGTTCCCATAACATTCTGTCTTCCTTCTTTAAAGTTTTTTGTTGTTTTTTTTTTTTTTTTGAGAGAGAGAGAGAGAGAGCGAGCATGAATGGGAGAGGGGCAGAGAAGAGAGAGGGAGAGAGACAATCCCAAGCAGGTTTTGCGCAGCCACTGCAGAGCCTGACATAGGGCTTGGACCCATGAAGCCACAGGAACATGACCTGAGTCGAAACCAAGAGTCGGATGCTTAACTGACTGAGCCACCCAGACGCCCCTTCTGTCTTCCTTCTTCTATTGTGTTACCAGATAGAGGTTGTTCTGTCTCCTGTTGAGTCAGCCTCCTAGTGGCCAGCCTCCCCACTATCAGAGCTTTGGATTCTATCCCCTTACCTTTTCAAGAACTGTATACTTTTAGTATTCACTCTCTCTAAACTTCTCTTTGATTGTATCCTTCTCTTTGGCTTTTACTTACTCAGTATACTCCCATCTTGAAAAAACTCTCCCTTGTTCCCATATCATTATCCAACTACAGATCTTCCACTTAAAATGGGGTTAAATCCACCCCAGGTCAAAAATACTGGAAGTCAAAAATGCATTTAATACCCTTAATGAACTGAACACCATAGCTTGGCCCAGCCTATCTTAAATAATCTCAGAACACTTACATTAACCTACAGCTGGGCAAAATTATCTCCCACAAAACCTATATTGTAATAAAGTGCTAAATATCTCATGTAATTCATTGAATATTGTATTGAAAGCAAGAAACACAGTGATTGTATGGGTAGAGATGGTTGTAAGTGTATCAGTTTTTTACCCTTGTGATGGTGTGGCTGACCAGGAGCTGTGGCTCACTGCCCCTATCCAGCATCATGACAGAACTGGACCACATATTATTAGCCTGGGATAAGATAAAAATTCAAACTGATGTTTGGTTTCCACTAAATGCATACTGTTTTAGCACCATTATAAAGTCAAAAAATCCTTAGTCACACCATTGGAAGTCAGGTATTAGCCTCTCCCTCCTCACTGCACAGCCAAACTGCTCTAAAGAATGGTCTATATTCATTGGCTTTGTTTTTCTCACCTTCTACTTCCTCCTCCACCCACTTCAATCTGGGATTTGCCCCCTTCTCTAAACTGCTCTAGTTAACAATAAAATTTAAGTTCTGTGTTACTCTTTTATTCAATGGACATTTCCAATTCTCATTTCAGCAACAAATTTGATGGAGAACTTCCTCGTTCTTGAGACACTGTATCCTAGTTTCCCTCCTCTTTCCCTGGCCACTTCTCAATTTTTTGTAGAATTATTCTCTTCTACCTAACTATTCAATGTTGGAGTTACTTAAGGCACAGCATAGCTCCTCTTCTTTTCCCACTCTATGCTTTCTCTCTAGACTATCTCATCCATGCCCATTGGTTCTTAAAAACCACCTACATATAGATGATCCACAAATATGTATATTTGATGTATATTTTCTCTGAGCTCCAAATTTGTAAATCCAGTCACCTATCCAGGTCCCTTAAACATCTCAAAAGATACCTCAGACTGAAACATGTCTAAACATCGCTTTCACGATTTTCCCCTCCTCAACCCTAGACCACACCAAAGATCTTCATCCCTCCAGGGTCTTTTCCCCACCTTTTCAGCCTGTTGACAAATCAAAAACTGTAGTTTGCCTTGACTTCTTCCACCAATCAATCCCCACTTTTCAGCCTGTTGCCAAATCATAAAACTGGACTTTGCTCTTGGCTCTTCCACTAATCGATCCCCAACAACTGTTGATTCTACCCCATCAACATTTCTTAAGTTCTTTAATTTCTCTTTCCTTATTCCTCCAATCATCCCCTGTTTTGTTCATGCCACCACTGTCTCCTTCCTGAACCAGTGACTGGTCTTCCTGCCTCCAAGCTTCCCACTTCCAATACAATCCAGGGGTGCCTGGGTGGCTCGGTCGGTTGGGCATCCGACTTTGGCTCAGATCACGATCTCACAGTTGATGGGTTCAAGCCCCGTGTCAGGGTCTGTGCTGACAGCTCAGAGCCTGGAACCTGCTTTGGATTGTGTGTCTCCCTCTCTCTCTCTGCCCCTCATCTGCTCACGCTTTGTCTCTGTCTCTAAAAGTTAAATAAAAATGTTTTAAAAAATTAAAAAAAATACAATCTACACTGTATTGAAAATTCAGAAAGTCCAAATTTTTAATATAGTTTGGATAGCCTTTTGTGATCTGGTTCTTGCATTCCTCTCTTGCCATTCCCTCTTGACTGTGCTTTCCTGCCATCTCCAATTTGTAGTTCTACCAGTGTGCCACATATATGTCTAGATCTTAGATTATGCTATTTCTCCCACCTAGAGTGTGCTATTCTCTCCCACCTCCAGCTTCTCTGGCTCATTTTTTTTTTTTAATTCCTTCTCAACTAAAACGTTTCCTCTGGGAGTTTTTCCCAGCTTGACCCTTAGGCCTCTGTTGAGTGCCACTTGTACAAGCTTTCTACTAACAGAATTTATTACAATATAATAAAACCATCCAATTTATGTGTTCTTGGAGCTCTCTGAAGGTGGAAACTATCTTGTTTATTGTGTTATAATCAATGTGTCACACAGTTCCTGGCCCATGGTAGGCTCTCATTAAATGTTTAATAAGTGAGCTTATCTGTATTATATGTAAAGGACTCATTTTCTATGTAATACTTAGAAAAAAAAGCTGGTCACAGAACCTTCTATTCTGAGATATATAGTGACATGTTTAGAGATTCAGATAAGAAAGCACCAACATTTAAAAGTTTCCTGTTTGAAAGAAATAAGGGAAGTTGAATCTCAAGGCCAACAGCTCAGAAGTGCTGGGTCAAGTGGAGTGGCAGATAGGACGTGGGGGATAAAGCAGATATTCAGAAATTAAATTGACTTCTCTGGGGCTACTGGGTGGCTCAGTCGGTTATGCCTCCAACTTTGGCTCAGGTCATGATCTCAAGGTTCATGAGTTCAAGCCCCATGTCAGGCTCTGTGCTGACAGCTCAGAGCCCGGAGCCTGCTTCAGATTCTGCATCTCCCTCTCTCTATGCCCCAACCCTGCTTGCACTCTGTGTCTCTCTGTCTCTCAAAAAATAAATAAATGTCAAAAAAATTTTTAAAAAGGAGAAAGAAATTAAATTGACTTCTAATATTACTGTAGCAAGAGGAGCTTCAAATTATGCTGGTTTCTAAAGAGTTGCATGTGTTCACAGGGTGTAGCATATTATCTAATCAAGTGCCACCTGGAAGCATTTGGCAAAATCTTGCTTACTGATTGCTTTCCAACTGGCTTTCAGCCAAATATCCAAGCAGAAATTTTTTTATTTTTTTAATTTTTTTTAATCATTTATTCATTTTTGAGAGACAGAGAGAGATAGAGCACAAGCAGGGAAGGGGCAGAAAGAGAGGGAGACACAGAATCCAAAGCAGGCTCCAGGCTCTGAGCTGTCTGCACAGAGCCCGACGCAGGGCTTGAACTCATGAACTGCGAGATAATGACCTGAGCTGAAGTCAGATGCTCAACCGACTGAGCCACCCAGGCTCCCCCAAGCAGAAAATTTTATAAACCTTTAGCTAGGTGGAATAATTATAAAAGAAGACTAACATTACTAAAATCAAAAATGAAAGTGGAGATATTACTACTGACTTTATAAAAATAAAAAAGATTATAAAGGAGTGCTATGAACAACCATATGCCAACAAATTAGATAACAGACAAAATGAACAAAGTCCTAGAAAGACACAAACTACCAAAACTAACTCAAAAAGAAATAAAAACTCTGAAAGACCTATAACAAGTAAAGAGATTGAATCAGTAATTTGAAACTTCCCACAAAGAAAATCCCAAACCCAAATGGCTTTACTGATAGATTCCAACAAACATTTAAAGAATTAATTTGAATCCTCTTGAACTCTTCCAAAATAAAGGAGGAAATACCTGCCAACTTGTTGTATAAGGCCACTATTATTCTGAGACGAAACCCAGAAAAACATGTTACAAAAACCCCTACTTACCAATATCTCTTATAAATATAGATGCAAATCCTCAATAAATACTAGTATCAACTGAACCTCCACAACATGTAAGAAGGATTATACACCATGATTAAGTGGGAATTATCCCACGAATATAAGCTTCACTTTAAGAGTCTCATGCTCTACCAACTGAGCTAGCTGGGCAGTTTAAGCTTGACTTTACATCAGAAAATCAGGCAATGGGGGCACCCAAATGGCTCAGTCAGATGAGTGTCCAACTTCAGCTCAGGTCATGATCTCATGATTCATGGGTTAGAGCCCTGCATCAGGCTCTATGCTGACATGACAGCTCAGAGCCTGGAGCCTATTTTGGATTCTGTGTCTCCCTCTCTCTCTGCTCCTCCCCCACTCACTCTCTGTCTCCCTCTCTCTCTCAAAAATAAAAATAAACATTAAAAAAAGTTTAAAAAAGAAAATCAAGTAATGTAATACACCATATAAATAGAATAGAAACAAAAATCATTTGATTATCTCAATAGATGCAAGAAAAAAAGCACTTGACAAAATCCAAAAGCATTTAATGATTAAAAATACTCAATAAACTAAGAGTAGAAGGGAGCTTCCTCAAACTGAAAAAAAGGGCATCTATCAAAAACTCACAGATGGGGCACCTGGGTGGCTCAGTCAGTTAAGCATCTGACTTCAGCTCAGGTCATGATCTCACAGCTAGTGAGTTCGAGCCCCGCATCAGGCTTTGTGCTGACAGCTCAGAGTCTGGAACTTGCTTCTGATTCTTTGCTTCCCTCTCTCTCTCTGCCCCTCTCCTGTTCCCTCTCTGTCTCTGTCCCTCAAAAATAAATAAACATTAAGAAAAAGACCTCACAGATAACATCATACTTAATGGTAAAAGAACAAATCAGGAACTAGACAAAAATGTCCTTCTCACCTTTTTTATCCATAACGTATTGGAGGTGCTATGAAGGGCAACTGGACAAGACATAAAAGCCATCCAGATTGAAAAGAAAGAAGTAAAATTATCTCTATTTTCAGATGGCATGATCTTACATATAGAAAATTCTGGGGTGTCTGGGTGGCTCAGTTGATTGGGCATCCAACTCTTGATTTCATCTCAGGTCATGATCTCAGAGTCTTGGGATTGAGCACACCACTAAGTGTGAAGCCTGCTTAAGATTCTCTCTCTCTGTCTGCCCCTCTCCCCTACTTGCTCTCTCTCTAAATAAAATAAAATAAAATAAAATAAAATAAAATAACTAAGAAAAAGAAAATCTTAAGGAATCCATTAAAAAATATTAGGAGTAATAAAGGAGTTTAGCAAGGTTGCAAGATACAAGATCAATAAACAAACACCAATTCTATTTCTATAAACTATACACAAAACATATTATATATACACCAATTCTATTTAGTCTGTTTATTCTATCTTTACACCAATTCTATTTCTATATACTAGCAAACAATCCAAAATCTCATCTGGCTTCTTTGCAGAAATTGACAAGCTGATCCTAAAATATTGTGGGGAAAAAAGTCCCAATTTCAAAACTTACTACAAAGCAATAGTAATTAAGACAATATGGTCCTAGTATAAAGACAAATAGATCAATGAAATAGCCAAAAAATGAATCTTTGCATATATTGTCAAATAATCTTTGACAAGCATGCCAAGACCACTCAATGGGGAAAGAATAGTCTTTTCAACAAATGGTGCTAGGACAATTAGATATCCATATGTAAAAGAAATAAGTTGGACTCCTACCTCACACCATATACAAAAATTAACTCAGATGAATCATAGGCCTGTATGTAAGAGTTACGACTATAAAACTTAGAAGAAAACACAAAAGTAAATCTTCATGATCTTTGGTTGGGCAATGGTCTCTTAGATATGACATCAAAAGCACCAGAAACTAAAGAAAAAGAGATGAGTTGGACTTAACCAAAATTAAAAACTTCTATACTCAGGGTATCTGGGTGGCTCAGTTGGCTGAGTGTCCGACTACAGCTCAGATCATGATCTCACGGTTCATGGGTCTGAGCCCCACATCAGGTTCTATGCTGACAGCTCAGAGCCTGAAGCCTGTTTCAGATTCTGTGTCTCCCTCTATCTCTGCCCCTCCCTTGCTCATGCTCTGTCTCTCTGTCTCAAAAATAAACATTTAAAACAACTTTTTAAAGAACTTCTATGCTCAAAGGACACCATCAAGAAAATGAAAAGATAACCCACAGAATGGGACAAAACATTTGCAAATTATATATCTGAAAAGGAAATTGTATCCAGAATACACACTTCAACAATAAAAAGAAGAAGAATCCAATTTTAAAATGGGCAAAGGAGGAAAATAGACATTTCTCCAAAGAAGATATACAAATAGCCAATACGCACACGAAAAGATGTTTAAAATCATTAGTCACTAGGGAATTGCAAATCAAAACCACAATGAGATACCCACTATGATGGCTAAAGTCAAAAAGACATATAATAAATGTTTTGCAGTTCCTCAAAAAGTTAAACAGAGTCACCATGTGACCTAGCAACTCCATTCATAGGTATATGCTCAAGGAAAATGAAAACACATACCCACATAAAAACTTGTACATGAATGTTTATAGCAACATCATTGATAATATCCAAAAAGTGGAAACAACCCAGTGGATCCAAAAAGTGGATGAACCCAGATGTTCATCTGGGTTCACTAACCAATGAATGGATACATCTGGATACATCAACCAATGAATGGTAGTATATATATATATATATATATATATATATATATATAGAGAGAGAGAGAGAGAGAGAGAGAGAGAGAGAGTATACATACATATATAGTGTAATGTTCTGCCATAAAAAAAGAATGAAGTATGGATACAATACTAAAGCATGGATGAGCCTTGAAAACATCATGCTAAAGACATCATGAAAAAAACAAAACACTAAAGACCATACATTGTATGATTCCATTTACATGAAATGTCCAGAACAGGCAAATTAATGCAGACAGAAAATAGATTAGGACTAGGATAGCCTAGGACTGGGGGTGAGAATGGGGTATGAAGGTAGAAAGTGAATATTAATGGGTATGGGATTTCTTTTGGGCGTGATAAAAAATGTTTGAAAATTGATGGTGGTAATGGTCACACAATTCTGTGAATATACTAAAAACCACGGAATTGTATACTTTAAATGGATGAATTGTATATGAATTACATCTCAATAAAGCCATTCAAACAAACAAGAGAAACCTCCAGGGGTTTCCCAGTCCACACAGTTCCTCTCCATTCATTCACTCCTACACATGCTCTTTCTATCAATTTTCTGGCCTTTGCACTTGTGGTTTCTACTTGGAACATTTTACCCCAAATTATCTGAAGCTGATCTTCTTCTCATTACTTAGTCTCAACATTATTTAGAATCCTCCTTAGACACATTTTCCCACAAGTCTCTCCCCCTTCAATTATTTCTTCTCTATTCTGTCAAGAGTTAAAAAAATAGTTAAAAATATTTAACTATAAAAAGAGTTAAAAAATAGTTAAAGTGACTCAGATATTTAGCCAATGTGTGTCACGTAGCCCCTCAAAATGATGTTAACTCCCTGAGCTGAAGCAGGATTGGAATTCTTATATATAAGGCACAGAGAAGGGGCATATGGTTATGATACTGCCCCAGGTGCCATTTTTCTTTATCAGTAACGACTGCCATTTGCAGCTGGAATGAGTGGGTTATGTTGGGGTTTTCATGCCTCTTTCTCATGATTGTTGGTGCAATCTTACTTCGGTACCTTTTGAAACAGTTCTTTTGAGAGCTATCTTTGTAAGCCCTGTGAGTCACCTCCTGCTAGTTAAGCTTCAGGGGAAGGGGAGGTAGAAAGGGGGAAAAAGAGGAAAGCAGAGGAGAGAGAGAAGAAAAGAAGGAAAGGAGGTAAAGATTAAACAAAGAAAACTGGGGTCTTTTTTCATTCTTTCACAATTCTTTATAACACTTCTCAGTACCTACAGGTGTCTTAGTTATTTGCATGTTTATTTTCTGTCTTCCTTCTTTGGGTAGGATGTTTCTGCCTTGTTTGTCTGCATAGCAGATGCTCAATAAATACCTTATGGCTGACTGGCCAAATTCCACAACAACATGCTAAATCCAGGACGAAAGCATGAACAAACTGTTCTGACGCTCTCTAACCACTCCTCTCATTTCTCCTCTCATTTCTAACTTCTAAGGCAGCTATGGGCCGAGTCTCCATCACCTGGGTGCTTTTCAAAGTTACAAATTCTTGGCTGCACTTCCACAGACTGGTTCATCTGTGCTTTTAACTGCATATCTCTTGCCTAGAGAGACAAATATATGTACAAAAGGTGAGATCAAAATTTGTCTAACAGTCTGTCCAGTGCTTCCACTTGGGGACCTGTGTGTTAAGAAAAAGAAGAGAGGCTCAAAAAAATAAAACTGGGCGGTTCAGTCAGTTGAGTGCCTGACTCTTGGTTTTGGCTCACGTCATGATCTTGTGGGTTCGTGGGTTTGAGCCCTGCACTGGGCTCTGTGCTGGCAGTGTGAAGTCTGCTTGGGATTCTCTCTCTCTCTCCCTCTCTCTCTGCCCCTCCTCCACTCACAGTCTCTGTATCTGTCAAATAAATAAACTTAAAAAATAAAAGATGTAATTCCAAAGCTTTGAATATGGTTTGGTTCTTAAATGACATTAACAGATTATTTTTAATTTTGTTAAATGTTATAATGGTACCATGGTTGTGTTGTATGTATGTGTAAATATATGTATGTATAAGTATACATACATATATACATAATCTCTATTAATGATGTAGCATGTTAAAGTACCTATGGATGAATTTATATATCTCGGATTTGCTTTAAAATGCACCAGCAAAGAAAAGGAGGAAACGAATTGGCAAATTGGTGGTAATTTTGGGAACAGGGTGATGAATACATTAAGATCCATTATACTACTCTCTCCACTTTTCTGTATGTTTGAAAGTTTCATAATAAAATATTCTTTAAACAATAGTCTCAAATTAGTGATAACTACCAGTCCCACCAAGAGGCGCTTGTGGTAGGAAAGTATAGTCGCAAATGTTGCCTATTTGCCCCAAAGTGAAAGCTGAAGAGGAATGGGTAAGAAGTAAGGTTTATGGGCCAGACCCTTTGGGTACATTTCTTCATGGAATCCCCCCTTCACAACTCTGTTAGGTTAATGCTACCTTAACTGTGTAATTGAATTCAGCATCACTAATCATGGGACAAGCTGGTATTGCATGCCTCCTGGTGGAGTGTATTAGGAAGTACCCATCATCGCTGACATGGTCCTCTTGCCAAAAAAAAAAATGTTTAACCAGAATCTAATCATGAGGCAGCAATCAAGCACTGAACATGGATATTCTGCCAGACAATGGGCCTGGACTCTTCAAAACTGTCAACATCATAAAAGGCAAACTTTTAAAAAATTTTGAAGTTTATTTATTTTTTTTAGTAATCTCTACACTCAACGTGAGGCTCAAAACTTGGACCCCGAGATCAAGAGTCACATGCTCCTCTGACTGAGCCAGCCAAGCGTCCTAAAGACCAACATTTTTTTAAAGACAAGTGCACTGCTTTCAATTAAAGAAGACTAAAGAGATAGGACATCAAAATGAAATGGGTGAACTTTGATTGGATCCTACATTCAAAAAAGAAATGCTGAAAAAACCCACGATGGGGAATATTAGATACTTTCAAAATGGAAAAAAAAGACATTTTCAAAATGGACAATGTATTAGATAATATTCTTGAAAAAAATATTAATGTAGTGAGTGTGACCAAAAAAACCAGACCAAAACCAAAACAAACAAACAAACAAACAAAAACAAAAACAACAAAAAACCAACCAACCTTATGAAGTAAGGGGTAACCCTCTTTTAGAGACTGGGAACTAAGGTTCAGGGAAACAAAGGGACTTGCCCAAGAATCCACAGCTGGCAAATGGCAGAGACCAGACAGGCCCAGATCACCCTGCCTCCAGAGCATAAGCTCTTGGCTGGTGGGTGCTTCTTCCTCTGCAGCATCCCCCAAAGATTAAGAGACAGGACTGTGATCTACAGTAACTCCAAGGGGATGGTCATACCTAAAGGTAGTAAAGAGGCACCATTCACTCTTGTCACAGCACCAGCAGTAACTCATTCATTCAGAATTTAATTGCTGTCTGACAATGATAAGCAAAAACAGGTAGTCCCTAGACTCAGGTTGCTTACAGCCTAATGAAGGAGACGAAGGTTAATCAAATGTTGAAACCACTCAAGGGAATATATAATAACAAAAGGAGGTAAGAACAATGAGGAAAAGAAAGCTGACCAAAGCTGAGGGTCAACAGAAGACTTCTATGAGTTGTACTTTGAAAAATGAATAGAGGTTAATGATACAGACAGAGGGAAGAGTGTGAACAAAAGGCCTATGGCAAGAGGGAGAAGGACTTTGCAGCAGGAAAGCCCCCAAAGCTAGCAGGTGCCTAGTGTAAGGTGAAAATGGAGGAAAGCAGACAGAGTCAGACAATGCAGGACGCTGAAGGCTATGCAAGCCGCCCCCCCCCCCCCCCGGCCTTTTTTGGTCACATTCACTACATTTAGTATTTTTTCAAATTATTGTCCATTGTCCATTTTGAAAGATTCTTTTTTATTAAAAGTTTCTAATTTTGTTGAATTTTGAAAGCAATGGAAAGTTACTATTTAGGCAGGTGACAAAATCTGACTTCAAATTTAAAAACAAACAAAAGAAACACTTTAATTGCAATGTTGAGAGGACGGCTGGGCAGAATAGACGTCGTTAAGAGACTGTAGTAGCCAGTGATAATTTGGATTAGAGTGAGCAGTCTATAGGGATGGAAGTGGTCAGATCTAAGGGGTATTGGGAGTAAATGGGCAAATGCAAGTGAAGGAGGTGTTGAAGATGACTCTTCAGTTTCTAGCTTGGGCAGCTGGAGATGCCATTTCCTGAGAGATGGAACAGTGAACAAAGGCCAGATTTGGAAGATATGAGTGATATGAAGAATTGGTGGTACTTTTTACACCTCCAAGTGGATGGTAGGAGGGAGTTGGATGTGCAAGTCAGAAGTTCAGAAGTCTAGACTAGGGATGTACATCAGGGAATCAATCATCAACTTATGGTTACTGAAATATGGACAAGATGGCCTCAGAAAGGGAGGAGTTAGCAGATGAGAACCCCTGGGATTGGATGGTTCCTTTTTTTTTTTTTTGATCTTTTTTTTTTAATGTTTATTTATTTATTTATTTTAACGTTTATTTATTTTTGAGACAGAAAGAGACAGAGCATGAACGGGCAGGGTCAGAGAGAGGGAGACACAGAATCTGAAACAGGCTCCAGGCTCTGAGCTGTCAGCACAGAGCCCGACGCGGGGCTCGAACTCACGGACCGCGAGATCATGACCTGAGCTGAAGTCGGCTGCTTAACCGACTGAGCCACCCAGGCGCCCCTAATGTTTATTTATTTTTAAGACACAGAGAGAGAGACAGAGTGCGAGCAGCGGAGGGGCAGAGAGAGAGAGAGAGAGAGAGAGAGAGAGAGAGAGAGAGAGACAGAACCCAAAGCAGGCCCCAGGCTCTGAGCTGTCAGCACAGAGCACAATGTGGAGTTAGAACGCACAGACTATGATATCATGACCGGAGCTGAAGTTGGACGCTTAGCCGACTGAGCTACCCGGGCACCCCATCAAGCTCCTTTTAATAGATATCTCTGCCATCTTCAGTTCAAGGCTTCTAAGAAGACACTGGTCCAGTATTCATAAAAGGATTGCTGAAACAATGCTGAGGGCCTGTGAGACTGGAGACCATGTACCAATGGCACCAATTTACCTTTTTATGTATGTAGGTATTTATTTTTATTTTTATTTAATTTTTTTTTTAAATTTACATCCATGTTAGTTAGCATATACAAAGATAAGGAATCAGGAGTAGATTCCTTAATGCCCCTTACCCATTTAGCCCATCCCCCCTCCCACAACCCCCCCAGTAACCCTCTGTTTGTTCTCCATATTTAAGAGTCTCTTATGTTTTGTCTCTCCCTGTTTTTATATTATTTTGCTTCCCTTCCCTTATGTTCATCTGTTTTGTCTCTTAAAGTCCTCATATGAGTGAAGTCATATGATTTTTGTCTTTCTCTGACTAATTTCACTTAGCATAATACCCTCCAGTTCCATCCACGACGTTGCAAATGGCAACATTTCATTCTTTTTGATTGCCAAGTAATACTCCATTGTCTATATACACCACATCTTATCTATCCATTCATCCATCGATGGACATTTGGGCTCTTTCCATACTTTGGCTATTGTTGATAGTGCTGATATAAACATTGGGGTACATGTGTCCCTTCAAAACAGCATACCTGTACCCTTGGACAAATACCTAGTAGTGCAATTGCTGGGTCGGAGGGTAGTTCTATTTTTAGTTTTTTGAGGAACCTCCACATTGTCTTCCAGAGTGGCTGCACCAGCTTGCATTCCCACACTAGAAATTTCTTATTCTTCCCAGTGTGGAAGTGCAACTGATGTTTTGCCCTGTTTCTGTAATAAAATACCAGAATCAAGAAAAAACACTTTGTATCCTGAGATGAAACAATGATGAAGTCACCCCAATCTAGTTCCAGTTCCTAAGAAAATGTTTACTTTCATTTTTTTTAATGTTTATTTCTTTACTGAGAGAGAGAGAGAGAGAGAGAGAGAGAGAGAATCCCAAGCAGGCTCTGCACTGCCAGAGCAGAGCCAGACGCACGGCTCGATGTCACAAATGAAGAGATCATGCCCTGAACTGAGATCAAGAGTGAGACACTTAACCAACTAAGTCACCCAGGTGTCCCTCCACAACAACAAGAAAAATTTTAAAACTAAGTAATACCTAGTGTGGACTCCCTAATAAAAAATGGTGCTATACCTTTTAGAATGCTAATGTCTAAAATAATGTCACAATCTTTGTGGATATGGTTAACATGAGCAAAAGTTACTATTTCTCATCATGAACAGATAAATGAAGGTGGTAATTTCATGGGCTTCTTACCTTTCTTAAAATTCCTTTAAATGCCAAACAAATATTTGAATTGATCTTCCTGAAATCTGATTTCTTTGTACCTTTAAAAAAGGAAAACGGTGTATGGAAATACAATTCACATACTGTAAACTTCACCCATTTAAGTGTAAAATTTAATGGTTTTTACTGTATTCAAAGTTATGCAACCATTAACACAATCAATTTGAGAACATTTTTATCCCCTTACCCAAAAAACCCTGTACCTGTAAGTATGCACTCTCTACCTTCCACCCCCCCATATTATACCCTCACCCTCAACTCCAGGCAATACTAATTTATTTTGTCTCTATATGAGTTTGGCTATCCAGTACATTTGATATATATGGAATCACACAAAATATGGTCTTTCTCACTGGATTCTTTCACTTAGCACAGCATTTTCAAGGTTCATCCACAGTGTAGCATGCATCAGCACTTCATTCCTTTTTACTGCCAGGTAATAATCCATAGTATGGATAGATACATCACACTTTATTTGTCCATTCATCATCTGATGGATATTTGGGTTGTTGCCATCTTTTGGCTATTATGAATAATGCTGCTATGGACATTTTTTTTTTTTTTTTTAATTTTGAGAGAGAGAGAGAGAGAGGGGGAGAGAGCATTCGAGCAGGAAGGGCAGAGAGGGAGAGAGAGAGAATGCCAAGCAGGCTCCACACTGTCAGCACAGAGACTGCTGCAGGGGTCCAACTCATGAACCATGAGATCATGACCTGAGCTGAAACCAAGAGTCAGATGCTTAACCTACTGAGCCACCCAGGTGTCCCCCATCTTAACCATTTCTAAGTGTAAGTGTACAGTTCACTAATGTTCACTTTATTCACATTGTTGTAAAACAAATGACCAGAACTTTTTCATTTCGCAAATATGAAACTCTATACCCACTAAACAATAAACCTTCTTCCCCCCCACACCCATGCCTGGTAACCACCATTCTACTTTCTGTTTCTATGAAAGTGACTACGTTAGATACCTCCTATACTTGGCATCATGATACATTTTTGTCATTTTGTTACTAGCTTATTCCACTTAACATAATATTCTCAAGGTTGATCCATGTTATAGCATTTCCTTTTTTGAGGCTGAATAGTATTCCACTGTATGTATACACCACATTTTGTTTAGCCATTCACCCATCGGTGAACATTTGGATTGCTTCCACCGCTCGACTCTTGTGAATAATGCTGCTATGAACATACATTTGCAGACCCTGCTTTCAATTCTTTGGGATATATACCCAGAAGTAGTACTGCTGGATCATATGGTAGTTCCATTTTTAGTTTTTTGAGGAACTGCCATAATATTTTCCATGGTGGCTGTACCATCTTAAATTCTCACCAACAGTGAACAACAGTTCCAATTTCTTCAAACCTTTCAACACTTCTCTTTTGCTTTCTTTCTTCCCTTCCCTTCTCTTTCTTCCTTCCTTTTTTCCTCCTTCCTTCCTTTCTACCTTCCCTTCTCCCTTCCTTCTTTCCTTCCTTCCTTCCTTTCTCCCTTCCTTCCTTCCTTCCTTCCTTCCTTCCTTCCATAGTAATCATCCTAATGGGCATGAGGTGGTATCTCATTGTTGCTTTGTTTTGAATTTCTCTGATGATTGGTGAACATCTTTTCACCTTTCATCTCCTTGGTTAGGTTTATTCCCAAGTATTTTATTCTTTTTGATACTATTGTAAATGAAATTAGTTTCTTAATGTCCTTTTTAGATTGTTGTTAGTGTATAGAAACACAACTGATTTTTGTGTGTTGATTTTGTATGCAACTTTGCTGAATTCAGTTGTTGGTTCTAGTAGGTACAGGTATTTTTTGGGGGATTTTGATTTTTTCATATTTATTTTTTTGAAGTATAGTTGATATGTTTTAGTAGTTTTCTTATGGAATATTTAGGGTTTTCTACATATAAGATCATGTCATCTAATAATAGAGATAATTTTACTGCTTCCTTCCTAATTTAGATGCCTTTTATTTCTTTTTCTTGCCTATTTGCTTTGGCTAGGACTTCCAATATGATGTAAATAGAATTGGTGAGAGTAGGCATCCTTGGAAAAGCTTTCAGCCTTTTACCATTGAGTATGATGTTAGCTATGGGCTTTTCATAGATGGCCTTCATTACTTTGATATCATTTCCTTCTATTTCTAGCTTGAGTGTTTTTATCATGAAAGAGTGTAGAATCTTGTCAAATGCTTTGTCTGCATCAATAGAGACAATCGTGTTGTTTTGCCCTTTATTAAATTTTTCATTAATTTTTTTTTTTTTTTTGAGAGAGAGAGACAGAGCATGAATGGGGGAGGGACAGAGAAAGAGGGAGACACAGAATCTGAAGCAGGGTCCAGGCTCTGATCTGTCAACACAGAGCCCGACATGGGGCTCAAACTCACAAACTGTGAGATCATGACCTGAGCTGAAGTCAGATATTTAACTGACCGAGCCACCCAGGTGACCTATTTTTTTTTTTTTTTTTTTTAGAGAGACAGTGCATGAGCCAGGAAGAGAGGCAGAGAGAATCTCAAGCAGGCTCCATGCCCAACATGGATCCTGACACAGGGCTCGATCCCACGACCCTGGGATCATGACGTGGGCCAAAATCAAGAGTCTGACACTCAAGTGACTGAGCCACTCAGGCACCCCTCATGATTTATTTTGTTTTGGTTGTGTATTACACTGATTGGTTTTCATATGTTGAACCATTCTTGAGTTCCAGGAATAAATCCTACTTGGTCATGGTGTATAATCCTTTTAATGTGCTGTTGAATTTGGACTGCTAAGTTCAGGCTCATCTTCTCTGTATTGTTCCAATTTTAGTATATATGCTGCGAAAGCAAAAACTCCTGTGGCTTTATTTTTCAAATGGGGCATGAAGTGGGGCGCCTGAGTGGCTCAGTCACTTGAGCGTCTGACTCTTGATGTAGCCTCAGGTTATGATCTCACAATTGTGAGACTGAGCCCTGCATTGGGCTCCTCACTGAGAGAGGAGTCTGCCTGAGATTCTCTCTCTCTCCTTCTGCCCCCCTCCTTTGCTCCCACTCTCTCTTAGATAAATAAATAAATAAGGCATAATGTACTTTGCATTTCAATTACCAAATGAGTCAATGTCTCAAAGAGCAAGAATTCTTTTCCATGCCTGAAACGCTGACAAAAATTAACACTTGCTTGTTCTTCTCCTTGTTTCCTTTGCAGAAGTGGCATCGCATCCTACATAATATACCTCAATTGTAACGTCAGAAAGTGACTACCTCTTTGGAAGATGCTGTTTAACGATTTGACCCACAAAGAGCATCCAGATTTGTAGATTCTAGGACACCCTATGAAACTTGTTGATCAACATACCCAAACTGTTTAAAACAAATGAGAGTATGAATTAGATGTACTGGGAACTCAGTTCTCCAATGGATTCAATAATTCAACTTTTAGGGTACTTAAAATACAGCCCCTCCTCAAAATAATAATAATATAACATTACGTAACATAAAATACAGCCCCTACTGTAGTAATGTGCGGAGTGTGCGGAACCTAGCGGTGGATTCATTTATCCGGCTGAGTAGGGATCCAAACATATATGCCAGGTACCAGGGACTCAGAAGGACACAATTCTTTGGAGAAAAGTTCCAGGGACCACACTTTTGTTGTCAGTTGACAACAGCTACTGGGAATTTCTGCTTCTGTTTCACAACTCATCGGACTGGCTGGGATTGGCCCAGAGCTGGGAAAAGAAATAAATGTACAGTTCACTTATTTAACAGGTATTTACAATACCTAGGGATGATGTCTCAGCTTCCGAGAAGCCTCCTGCCAGATGTGGCCCGGACAGGGGGTAAAGGGGAAAGAAAATCTCTCCACAGGGCGCGGGTCTGGGAAAGACGCGAAAGGAGGAAACAAAACCGAGGCCCGACGTTGGGAATAAAACCAGCATCTGAGGAAAGGATCCACCCTTTCCGACCTCTCAGGGATCTGGGCCTGCGCCCTGAGCGGCCCTTCGTGCCTCGCTCCGCCCCCCGACGGCGCATGCGCCTGGAGCAGCGCGGCGCTCGCGCTCGCGCTCGCAACAGCGCCTACGCAGCCTGGTGTTTCTCCTCCGCACTCCGTTCCTACCCAGCTGTCTGGGAGTTGTTGGCAACTAGGGACTGGGGTGGGACGTGCTGTGACTCCTGGTCTGTGGTACTGGCCAGTTACCCTATAGGCGGTGCTCTGGCCTAGAAAGAAAGGTGAAATCACAGACTTTCTAATGCATTCTCCTGCCACTGCCATCGCGAAGCATCTGGAAGCTGTCTGGGGCGGGGGGGACGGGAGGTGAGAATTTTAATCTTGTTTGGAAGCAACCAGGCACAGGGGTTCTTTTTATTTAGAAACACCCTGGAGGTAATGGACACCTCAGAAATATCATCCTTTCTTTGTCTTCCATAGGAAGCTGAATTATAAAGCTGCGTAATGGTTACTTTATGGGGCGCCTGGGTGGCGCAGTCAGTTAAGCGTCTGATGAGCCCAGCTCAGGTCATGATCTCACTGCTCTTGAGTTACAACCTCAACGTTAGGCTGTGTGCGGTGCAGGCAGTGCGGAGCCTGCTTGAGATTCTCTCTCTCCCTCTCTCTTCCCCTACCTTGCTCGCTCTCTCTCTCAAAATAAATAAACTTTAAAAATTAAAAAAATAGTTACTTTGAAGAGAGGAAAGAAAAAAGGGAAAACTTCACACACACACGTTTACAGGAATGTTTTTGTCTTTGTTTGCATCTTTTGAAATGTGTCCCGTCTGCGGGTTTTTTTTTTTTTTTTAATGCTTGAGTATGTCCTTGACTCCTCTATCAAAATGTAGACACGAAAGAAACTCTCAAGTTTAAGAAATCTGAGTAGAATTCACTAAAGCTGGATAGAATTATATGTACGTGTTAAGATAAAACATCTTGCGTAAACCACCAAGTTTTCCTGAATATTTCTGGACAGATCTTCAGGGGATGGGGCAAGGGTGGTATAGGAAAAGAGGAACCGGACACTTTCAGAAAATTATTGGCAGTGGTGGCCTACAGGAAACAAATCTTTATTATCGCTATTGTTGTATGTTCCTTTTGGATTTGCCAAAGAAAATTAAAAGGTAAATTTTAGCGTGAACTCACTAAATGTGGGCATTTGATGTTTAGTTTTGTAAAGGAAATTAAGTCAGTGTGATTGGCAGGGTTGAGACCTGAAGTTCCTCTTCAGGATAAGGAAAATTTCTCTTAGTAATCTGTAGACTGATTATGGTATACTCCTGCCCCCAACCTTGCAAGATAACTTCATGCTCCCTTCTGTAAGGGAAGTTTTGAGAAAAAAAATTAGTCTACTGTGCCTAAAAGGATTTGCAGACAAAAGGCGGATAATGAAAGATGTCTGACACTTCTCATTCCCTGGGTCACCTGAACCCATTCAGTTTCATTCACCAGTGAGTGGTTAGCAGATGTAGAGCATAGGAATTTGGGACCAGAGGTTGGAGTTCCAAAAAGTTGAAAGTGTAAAGTCAAAGGCCAGAGGTTTATAATGTTGCTTCTTAGTTTGTCTTATTTATAAGTAGGAACCCAGAAATGAGCTCCCAAATAAAATATTTTAGGAATAGTGTTTCTTAAGTAACTCCAAATGTCAGTACATGGACAGGGAAATAAATGAAGTCTAGTGGGTAATGCATCAATCAGACTGAGCAATGAATAGGAATGAATAGCAATGAATAGGATAGGAATTCCCCACAGAGGAGAAAAACCACAGAAGAGCATACTTAGTAAAATTTATTTTTTAAAAAAAGAAGAAAAACAATAATTTATGCCCTTGGCAAAATAAAGGATCTTGTCAATATAAATGTTTCTTAGAAAACATATGAAAAGATAATATAATATACATATCAATAAATCATTATCAACCTTACAGCAAAAGCAATGATTCCATAACAATGATAAATGAGAATATTTCTGGCCCTTACACCACAGTATTTCTGGAAGGTCCGATGATTCCTCCTTTTTTTTTTTTAAATACAGATGTGCCCTCATTTTAAGAAACCCTGATGCACACATATCTAAATTTAGAAAGTCCATTGATTACCTTTACAATCAACAATTCTGATTGATTGATTGATTGATTGATTGATTGATATAATCTCTGAACCCAATGTGGGGCTTGAACTCTTGACCCCAAGATCAAGAGTCACATGCTCTACCAACTGAGCCAGACAGGCACCCCATACGATCAACAGTTCTTAAAAAAAAATCAACGAAAATGTTTCTGTAAGGGATCTTTCAAATTAGCAAACTTTCCTAATGTGTTTAGAAAATAATTAACCAATATATGTGCCCCCAACTTCTTTCATTATAGTTCTATTGCATAAAGCGAGGTATACCTGAAGTGAAGCAGTAACAGAATTAGGCCTCAGACCTGACTGGAGAGAGTGTATTCTTATTTATAGTATGAGGAAATGGTTGGGGCACAAATTCTCTCAATCTTTTGTTTCTCTTATCATGAGCTTTTAATTTTCTTGTCTCTGGTGCTTTCTGGTAAATTTTGTTCACCTAGTATTCTCAATAAAAAAGGAGGAAGTCATATAGGAGGGGGCAGATTAATGAATGAGTGAGTCACTCCAGCAGAGCAGAGTGAGGACAATCTGGGATTCAGAGTGTGTATGTGGACATAGCTGGGGGAAAGCAGGAGCGATTCTGAACGCTTGACATGCTTTTGAGGCCCCTCTCCCAGTAGGGGCACCTGATTCCCCTTGAGGAACAGCAAGGCCCAGTCCAGCCTTCCCCGGATGGGACACATACTCAAGAAAACGGACTTGGGCCTATTTGTCACACTCCTCCTGGCTCCCTTCAGCACAGTGATAGTGCAGCTCGCAGAACTCCTGGATCCGGCTACAGGCCTCCAGCATCATCACTGTGGGGACTGTGATCACCACTCGGAAGAAATTCGGGTACTCAAAGCACTGCAAAAATAAGAGCCTGTTATTCTCATAGCAATTGAATCTGGTACTAAACCACCCTACGATGGCCAGGGTCCTAATCAGCAAGAAGCAGTGATGTCATTTACTCAGAGCTATCAGTTGACTCAGTTCCTCTGTGAAAGGTGAAATAAAATGGGGTCGCTTATGTCAAGGGGTTTTAAAATGGACCCAGAAGGCCATTAAGGAGATGGATCTTATGCACCTCTTCACCCATGAAACCATGAACTTTTGAACTGGGCCAAACCACCAATCTCACAAGGACTCAGCCAGAGTCTTGAGACTTGCTACAGTGAGACTTTGTTTAGTGATAGCCTTAGTAACCAATTACATTCAGCCAAGATTAGTTTTCTGCCACCAATCAATCAAAATTCTTTATAAATAGCATATACAAGCATTCCTTTTTGTCTTTAAAAACACTTGACTTTTGTTCTGGGGGGTGGAAGGACACTATTTGGGTCACTGCCCAGATCTGTGTTCCCCAAATTGCAGTTCTGAGACACCAAATAAATGTTTTTGTTTTATTTTAGCTCCGCTTCTTTTCTTGGTTGACACCATCATTGGGGTGCTAAGTCTAGAAACAATTCATCTTAAAAGGGACTTGTGGGACAAGCCTGTTTCCCCTCACTTAAAATGTTCAGCCACAACGTTTCTTCCCGGTATGGATGGGATAATGATGAGGGAGAAACAAATTTTAAATAGACGTCATGAAACACATCAGTTTGAATCTTATCAAATGAGAATACACTTTGTTTGGGGGAAAAAAAGGCAGGCTAAAGACCAACTCAACCCGAGGCTCTAGAAACTGTTGGGAATGTCCTGAGAGACATGAACACTCACCGTTGCTGGGAGGCAGTGGACTGACTGCTCAGCAACTAACCGCTCTGTGAACTCCACATCATTCTCAAATTCTGGGAAATGTTCCATCTCAATGCCAACCTATACCAATTACAGGGAGAGGCAAACTTATCAGGAGGGAAAACAGGCCAACTCCCCATGCCAGAAACTAACATAGGGACTGCTCTAAAAAATATCTTGGAACTCTACTACTGATAACTAAGAGTTCTAACACTTAGGAGCCCATGGAATTTTTCATAGGAAAGACAGGATGTCTTTATATTAATATTTTAGTTTATTGAAGCATTCCTTCCTGGATGTTGATAAGTGAAAGCTGGAAATAGAATGTCAGTGTTTCTCTAAAAAGGCAACATTAACATTGTGAGCCGGGCAATTGTTGACTGCATGGAACTATCCCACCAATTACAAGATACTAGTGTCTCCAGTCCACAAAATGCCAATGCCCCAAGTTATTCTGGAAACAGGGGCACCTGGGTGGCTCAGTCGGGCAAGTGTCGACCTTGGCTCAGGTCAAGATCTCAGAGTGACCTGAACAGACATTCAGAACAAGGCGATTCCTAAACTAACAGGCCCGGAGGCTTAGCTGGTTGTCTTTGTGAGTCCTGCAGACCAGCTTCTGCTTGCCTTACAGAAAATGCCTGCCACCTACATACTTACCATGAGGTACATGGCCCCAGAAGGGCGGACTGGCCGGAGTCCAGGGATGGCAGCTAGTGCGTCATAGCAAAGATCAACGTTGGACTACAAGAGGAGGCAGAAAGATGTCAAGAATCAAAATATAAGTGAAAGAAAAGCACGTCATTAAAAGTAGAGCCCACACTGGAGGCAGGGAACCTAAGTTTGCTCTGCTGGCATCAAGGGCACAGGAAGTAGGCGAGAAAAAAATCCTATCACTTTTGGCCAGGAGCAGAGTAAAGTGCCAGAAATGAGAGACATGGAAGGGTGGATAGTTACACTGATGCCATCTCCTGATTTGGAGGCCCCATAATGGCACACCGCTCCAGAAACGAGGACATGTTATTCCTAACTCCACTGGCGGCATTTCCTCACTCCCAAAGTAAAAGGCTACGGGCTGCCCTTACCTTCAAGAAGCTCAGAGTGTTGTGGTAGAAGTCCTGAGGGGTGCGATGTAGGATGCTTTTCAGAGCTCCCTGGACAATGGTGCAGGGTCCCAGGATCCGCTGACTCAGTTTCACCAACCCATCTCGGATCTAAACCCCCCCAACCCGCAAACATATTATTTAGCCTTCCTTAAGCATTCCAGTTTTGGGGATTCTGGTTCTGGCTATTCTTTCCATCAGGTTTGTAGTCTCTGGAGAAGTGATGGTGCGTGCCTACTGGCACTCTTAGATCAGACCACTGGGGTTTGTAGCCCAGCTCTGTCACGCACATGCTGCGTGACTCAGCAAATTGTACAATGTCTCAGTGCTTCAGTTTTCTCAACCGTAAAAAGGAGATAATACTATGGCCTCCTAGAGTTGTTGGGAGGATTACAGTAAAATAATGTATATCAAGTGCTGGCATATTGTAAGCCTGCAAACAAAATCACGTATCATTATAGCCATTGTTTCCTTATTTGTGGTCCTAAAATTAGAAGCAGATGGAACTTCTTCATAGAACCAGGTACAAGAAAACTCAGTTTTGGAGAGGAATAACTAAGTACCGTCTTTACCCAGCATCTTTTGGCACCCAGAACTACAGGGCCAAGAAGAAAGAAGAAAAAACAACACTAAAACAACAAAAAAATCACCACCCAACCACTGTGCATGCAAATTAAATACACATATATATCCTAAATTAGACATACTGTATCACCTCATTGCTCTTACCTCATTGCCAAAAATGTCTCTTCGGTCATGGATGAGGATCCAGCCCAACCTCCAGCCAGGAACCAGCCAGCGCTTGGCCAGCCCTCCACAGGACAGGATGGGGACGTTGCTGCTGAGGGTGGCCAGAGGCTCAAATTTGGAACCCGAAAACACCTGAGGAGAAGAGATCCTTGCAGTTGTCTTCTGGCTTACTTTCCTCCAAATCCCATGCCTTCCAGTCTTTACCTTGTATAACTAGGAACAGGGCCTTGGATTTATGCGCTCATCCTACCCTAAAGCATAACTGGGAGCCTAGGAGGCTTCAAAGGAGACTATACAGAGACATATAACCTGACATCTGGTCTGGATTAAAGGAAGCCTACGATGAGGATACTGATCCTGGCCCAGGAATAGATACAACTCAACAAAGCTTGCTCTGGGGAATGAATGCTTGTTGGAATTAGACATTTAAAAATATAATAGGGGTCCACAACCCTTTACCTGAGATTCTTGGGCCCATATTTGTTGCAGAATGTAGGATTGTTTGGATTTTTGAGAAGTTTACCTGGATCATATATTATGTAACACCCCCAAAGCAGTGCGGGACGGCACTCCTAATCAAGCATATTAACATTTCTTTCCCTTTCCTTACATTCTTGACAAATATATATATACATATATAAGTGAGATACATAGAAAATCTACAGGGGCGCCTGGGTGGCGCAGTCGGTTAAGCGTCCGACTTCAGCCAGGTCACGATCTCGCGGTCCGTGAGTTCGAGCCCCGCGTCAGGCTCTGGGCTGATGGCTCGGAGCCTGGAGCCTGTTTCCGATTCTGTGTCTCCCTCTCTCTCTGCCCCTCCCCCGTTCATGCTCTGTCTCTCTCTGTCCCAAAAATAAATAAAAAACGTTGAAAAAATTAAGAAAATCTACAAATATCTTTACATCAAGTCAAGCCAGTTTTTTCCACCAAAGGAATTTCAAAAATCTTCAGATTTTTATAGCTTTTTGGACTTCGGAAAACTGGCTAAGAGATTATAGAATCTATATGTACTTTTAAGAGTGCAGGGATACTGATATGCTGTACTGAAATGATTAGGAATTACTTCTGGTGTTTTTGATGCCACCTCTAAAGGTCCCATGAAGTAATTTGGAATTGAGATTATTGTAGTGATAGATCCTGCCCAAGACTTACCATGTCTCCATAGATCTCATCAGCTAAGATGGGGACACACTGCCTTGCAGCCACTAAAAATAAGAAAAACAGGCTGAAATCATTGTTGTTGTTGTTGTTGTTGTTGTTGTTAAGTAGGCTTCATGCCCAGTATGGAGCTCAACATGGGGCTTAAACCCACGACTCTGAGATCAAGACGTGAGCTGAGATCAAGAGTCGAATGCTTAACCAACTGAGCCATCCAGGGGCCCCCAGGCTGAAATCCTTTTTAATGTGAATTGCCTTAGCAATTAATATTCACCTGGACTTATTATATTTTGCATTTCATATTTATGTGTTTTGTTTTCCAATTTAAGAACTATAAATTCTTATACTCTTCCAGGATACAGAGGCTAAATATACCATTTAATTAACCAGATATTTCAAACCTGCTCTTCCACATATGGGAATAGTGAAGAGGCAAGTGCTGCCTTTTTCTCCTTCTTGTAGGTGAGGTCTACTGCTCCAGGGGCACACTATTCACTGGAGACCCCAGTAGAGCTCCCCCACCCCCATCCTCAGCTCGGAACTAACCCTCTTCTCATTCCAGGAAAACAGCTCAAGGATCCTATCCCCATATCTTCTCCTGTCAAATGAAGTCTGATGGACTTACCAGCCAGAATTTTCTGGAGATGACTTTTACTGTACACTGACCCACAGGGGTTTGATGGATTATTAACAATGAGACAAGCTGTCTTTTCATCAATTAGAGATTCCAGTTGTTTCAAGTCAATTTCCCAAGACTTTTCTGGCTGGGGAGGAAGAAAGGGTGAGACTAAGATGGTTCTGAAAACTTGAGGGGGAATATTCACTTAACAGTATATTCTAAATAATAAAATGTGTTTGTGGCCTCCACCACCCACTTCCAAATCTTTCTGTGCTAAGACAATTGTCATATATTTTTACAAAGCCGTAATTCAACACTGGGGTCTAAAATTAAAAAGTTGTTTACCAATAAATTGTAGAGTTTGACCTCAATTCCCATTGATTCAGCCAAAGTCCTATAAAGAGAGAAACCGGGTCTTGGAACTAGGATGTTTTGTCCTGGGTTGGCCAACACAGCTAAACAAAGTTCAATAGCCTGACTGCAGCCACTAGTCAGAATGACATCCTGTGAAGAAATAAAAGGTACATTTTGTTAGGGGTTCCAACAGCAGTGGGAGAAAAGACATTGTCAGATAGGTGAGTGGGGAGCAATAATAAACTTACTTTTACAAGCTCTAAGTAAAGTAGTCAGGACTGTACTAAGCCAAAATTGGGGGAAAATGCTTATATATGTCCATATCTAAATGTTGAAAATATTGACCACTTAAAAGAAGTAAATCACTTTAACAAGTACATGTCAGCTATGACTCAGCAGACTTCCATGAGAGATCATTATGACCTTGGACTTTTTCACTTGGTTATTTGTTTACCTTCGACCAGAAATTTGAAGCCTGATTCTTCTCTGAAATACAGACTGAGGGCACCTCTTATGTTAAGAAATATCAACACACACAGTAGACGACAGAGGGAGAGTGGCATTTAAACTTGTGGCCCTGCCATCGATTGAATATTCCATAGTACCTCAATCTTCCCATCTGAGTGAGCTTTTTTTTTTTAACGTTTATTCATTTTTGAGAGATAGAGACAGAGGGTGAATGGGAGAGGACAGAGAGAGAGAGAGAGAGAGAGAGAGAGAAAATCTGAAGTAGGCTTCAGGCTCTGAGTTGTCTGCACAGAACCTGACAAGGGGCTTGAACTCATGAACCATGAGATCACGACCTGAGCCAAAGTTGGACGCTTAACCAAATGAGCCACCCAGGAGCCCCCCCATCTGAGTGGGGAAGTGAATGATGGAAGCTACAAATTTAAGAAAGAAATTTAAGAAAGATCTTATTGGTAAAATAAAAAATGTTACTTATTTGGTGTTATGAATTATTGTTTTTTAAAGTTCTTTTGCAGAGAATCAAATGTAAGGAACCTCTGAATCCTTTGAGCCTCAAGACAGAACACCACATAAATTATATTCAACATTATCATCATACTGTAATGGCATTAAATATACTCAGGGATTAAGTGGCCTCACTCTATGAGAAGTTCTCAAATTGCTAAAGGGAAATTCTTCACGCCTTTTGTTTCCCGAAACTGTTATTCCTTGTGGAACAGAGACAAGGAAAATGGTATAGTTTGCCCAGTATTACTTCAGAGCTGTTACCTTGGTTAAGCCCTACCTTAGCTTCCAGGGGTGCCTCGGGCCGGTGGTAATAAGAAGCAATATCCTCACGACTGGATAAGTAGCCTGAAAGAGCCAGAAGGAAGAAGCTGAAAGTTTGCATCTGGCAACTGACCACTATGCCCTAGAGTCAAAAGGACCTCAGGCTAACTCCTGCCCCTGCTTAGAGCACAAACTGTTCAGTTTAGCTCTCAGCCACTATAGATAAAGGAGTTATGTGTTACAATTTTATAATAATCTCACACGTGTAAATAATAACAAGGAGAACTTTCCAAAGTATAAAATACTCTGCACCATCTTGATTACTATGATTATGTTTTATTTTTCATAAAAAACAATATTTAGATTTTTCCTAAATCCCTTCCAGGACTATATATTTTGAAGAGTTGTAATCAATGCATGTAATACATTGGGTCCCTTTTAAGTTTTTTACATTATATCATATACCTCTTAGTGGTTTTGCACAAGTTTTTCTTTTAAATTCAATTCTTATACAATATTTCCAAATGTTGGCTTACAAGTTTGACGTAGGGACAGCATCATGCAAATTGGTTTGCGAAACTGCTTTTAAGAAGACTCCATTCAATTATAAAGTCCAGATACAATATTTCATAATGTTCCACTTAACAGTTAGAGATAAATGTCTTGAAGTTATATAAATCAGCACTTCCTTAATTACTAATAAGGAAGAGAATTTTCCTAGATAAATGTTATGGCCTATATTTCCTTTGGCATGAAATGCTCATATCGTTTGAATATTTGTGAAGTGGAGAACTGTTTTTGGTTTTTCAGGTTGAATCTGTTCCTTAATACTTTGGGTATAAAAGTTATAAACTTGTTTTATAATCTAATTTTTGGTCTTCTTTTGTTGATTTTTGTTGTATGAAACTTTATAAAACATAAACAATCAACCTAAAAATTACGTCCCTCAGGCTCTTTGAAGTGTTTTTAAAATTCTATTTTAGCACAAAACTGGATTTGCATCCTACATTAGAAATATGTCACTATATCTTGTCATTTGCAGCAACATGGATGGACCTAGGGGGTATCATGCCAGGTGAGATAAGTTAGACTGAGAAAGACACATTCCATATGATTTCACTCATTGTGGAATCTAAAAAACCAGCAAACAAATGAACAAAGAAAAAAAGCAGAATCAGAACTATAAATACAGAGAACAAACTGATGCCTTCCAGAGGGAAAGGGCTAGGAAGATGGGCAAAATGGGTGAAGGCGAGAGGGAGATACAGCTTCTGGTTATAGAATGAGTAGGTCATGAGAATAAAAGGCGCAGCATAGGGAATACAGTCAATGGTACTGTACTAATGTTGTATGGTGACAGACGGCAGCTACCCTTGGGGTGAGCAAACATAACGTACAGAGATGTTGAACCACTGTCTACACTTGAAACTAATGTAACATTGTGTATCAACTATATTCAAATAAAACAATATAAATAAGTTTTAAAAAGGAAAATAATATGTTGCTAGGTACATATGGAGACTGGGGGTGTGTGTGTGCAACATTGAAACAAAGTCAAAGGGTCACTTATTTTATCAGACATTTAATGTGGAAATGGTTAGTAGATGGAGACAGTTAAACCTAAATAAGAATAGGGATGGGCAAAAAGGGGTAAAGGGGCCAACCGTATGGTGATGAGCAGTAACCAGACTTGTGGTGATCACTTTGCAGCGTATACAGTTGTATTATACAGCTGTACACCTGAAACTCCTACTGTAAAAACATCTCAATAAGAATAACTTCTTTCTGTCAGAAATAACCTCTTCTTCAATGGGACAGCCCATTCTTTGTATTCTACTTCATTTTTATCTCTTTATTTAAGCTGAAACAGTTATAAATGCATTTGAATGTAATCAGAACATTCAACCACACGGTGATATTTGACCATAGTTAAAATAAGGGTTGAATGTGTAGAGAAAAAGAAATGAAGCTAAGAAGCTATCTACATAGTGCAAATAAGTAAATTAATGTAGGACCTAGAGGCTAAGTAAACAGGCACCTGCAAAATCCAAGGCCTTCATATGAAAATTAGCAATGTTGGTTGAGAAATAAGTACGTGAACAGAACAAAAGAGGCAGAGCCAGTGGGCCAGAGGAAGCCAGGAAAGGAGCTGAACCCTGCTGGCTGTGTTCAAGCATTCTGAGATCCTCGTCCCCAAATCCAAATGGCTATTTTATCTTAGCCTCTCCTTAGGATCTATGAATCAGGGAAGCAAAGAGAACTGCTGGAAACTTACTCCTAATAGAAGAGCACTAACAATTTGGACGCCACCAGACAGAGTCTCAGGAGAAGCTTACCAATGGAGGGGGCATAGCCATTATACTTTCCCGAGTCTAGAGCATCTTTCATTGCTTGGGTGACTTCAGGGTCTGTAGGCAGGTTTCCAAACACAGTAGGGTCCCCTTTTCATGGAAGAGAAAAAAAGAGCCCCAAGAGGTTACTCTTCCATGCCCAGTGCTCGGACTCCCTCTCTACTCCCATCTTCTCCAAGCAGTTGTGAGGATGGGGCTAACAGCGATGAGATCTGCCCCTCACCTGAGAGTCCCCAACTCACCAATTGACAGAGCGATCATGGTTTTGTTTGGATTAGGCTTCACCTTCATGCTGTCCACAATGGCCCGGATGGGATTGAAAGTTTTGTTGGACATGTCTGAGGGCCTCACGGACCATCTGGCCTTCCTGCCTTTCATTTTTCCCGGCACGGAGCTTCTCCCACCAAGGTTGACGTGCACATCCAGAACTGAGGGAAGGTTGCTGTTGCTGTTCATCTGAATCACATATGGGTCCATCACTAGTAAAGCCTATGGGGAAAGGAGGTCCTTGTGACACTAAGAACAGAGCAGCATCTTGGCGGCCTATATTTGAACCTAAACATAAGCGTGATTTCGTTAGATGTCTTTCCAAACTGCTTTGTTTGGCCACATTTTTCATGCTTTGCGAATAAGGGGAGTTTTAAGACTTTTTGCTGAGATGGAATATAAAGCAAGAACCCATTTTATAATGTTAGCAAAGACCATGCACTGAATACTTATCTACTGTGAGACTACATGCAACCATAATGTCATTGAAAGTTTAACTGCTCTCAGTGAGACTGAGGGGAACTGACATGAAAATCATGAAACAAAGCATATATATGTGTTGCCTCTTTTCCATGCAAAGCCTATCCAAGTGTCTCCCTAATGCTTCAATAGACTGTCTTGCCCTCTGCAAGAACCAGGAAGGACCATTCCACACTGTTAGAAATTTAGTGTTAATATTTTGTCATTAGTAAAAATAAAGCCCTATCCCACGAGCACCTTAGTATCCTGTAGAAAAAAGAAGTCAATACACCATAAAGAAGAAAGCACACATCCCAATTACCACCACATTAGCTGAAGCTTGAGATTTTACCTTCCAACTACAGGAGAAACTGCCCTCCCAGTAGCCAAACCTGGAAGCTCTTAGTCCTTCTTTGACAGGTCACAGTGACAATGGCCTCGGATGCAATTCTTGACTCCTGAAATAGTTTGCACAAATGGGCGTTGGGCCTGGAACTTTCCTGCTATTGGCTAGGGTGAGAACTGGGTGGCCAGCCCTCCTTTCCCTCCCCTTCCTCACTTGCTGCTTCTCACCTCTAACTCTTCCTCTTCCTCCACCCCCCCCCCCCCCCCACCATATCAGGAGTTTGTCCTCACTTCAAACCTCTGGAATTCTCTGTGTTAACTCTTTCTGGGCACTTTGTGAGACATTTGAGAGGACTGTCAGAGGGCTTGTTAGGATTACAGTTGGCAATTTTTATTAAATCTCTTTTGATACAAATAACCTATTAAAATGTTAACAGTACAGACATGTGTAAAGTAAAAAGTGAAGAGTCCTTCCTTGCACCTTGCTATCTACACACTTCATTTTCACTATCCCCAGAGTCCATACACTCTCCCCAGGGGTAGGCAGTGTTACATAATGATTTGGCCATTTCTATCCATTCGCCAAGACAGATTAATAGGTACGTAGATAGAGGATAGATACATAGATGGATACAAGATAGATACATAGGTACATCATTTTATAGATTTTCAAAACACTGAAGGAATTAGTGAAGGAATTCACTATTCACTGAAGGAATAGTTGCACAATTTGTTATGCAACATGTTTATTTACTTCCTGCATCCTGCACTCCTTTCCTTGTTCACAAGGTTCTTCTTAAGTCACAACAAATGGGCAGTTGAAACAAATTAAGTTTCACTCAACAAATACCTTAAAAGATAGTAGTAGCGTCTTCAAGGCAACTAAAACCTGTGGAACGTTATCCTGTACTGTGAATTCTCCTTCATTTACCTGCTAGGAAGTTGTGGGGAGAATAATATGTCAGGTGAAGTCTAAAGAAACAACCTTGCTAAGCAAGCACAGCAGAAACCTCAGCATTCCGGTGAGCCTATAAAAAAGACCATCCACTCAAGGGTTAAAAGAAGCCTCTGGGACTCCATCTGCTCAGATCCTATCTGTTTATTTATTGGAAGACAAAGAGTTGTTACATAAGTTCTTTCTTCTCCATTTACTTTTAGGTGATTGGAGTCTCCAGTGGGGGGTGAATTACCTTTTATTCTTCTGGACCTTTCATCTCTTAGTGCTTTGAAGAACTTATCTAACACATTCCCTTTCCCACCCCAGTGAAGCAAGTAAGTGTTCACCACCTCATCTTAGGGCGGAGCAGCAGAAGCACAAGGCAAGAGCAGGAAGCCAGCCAGGTCATAGCGAATTTCAAATTCGAAAGCTGGAAGCCCTGCACCCTGAGCTAGATATTCAGGGCTGCTCTGTTGCAAAATGCAAGTACACAGCCTTGTCTACAACATCCAAAGGCACAGAGAAGGAAGAAAGAGTTGCATCAGTTCTGCTATTTGGCACCCCATGGCAAAAGGCACATGGCTTCTTTGTTTTACTTAATGGTAGTTAAACATTGTATAGACGGATGTATACTTTTGCATAGCTGCCAACACAATGAGAACACGGTATTGTTTCCAAAGCACACAGATTTTGTCAAGAAAGAAGACCTTTCTTTCCTAAATGCTTTTATTCCATCACCACCCCCATTTGAAATATAATACATGTGTACTGGAGAAAATCAGAACAAACTAAAAGCATTTATAATTCTACCACCACTCTAACACATTACCCTTATTTCTCCCCCACAACATAGATCTCTTGTTCTTTACATATATTTTTCAAATTGAGATAAAATTCACATAACAAAATATTCACACTTTCATCTTTTCAGAGTATAAGATTCAATGATTTTTAATACACTCACAATATTGTGCAACAATCACCACCATTTAATGCCAACACATTTTCTTTTACTCTTACTGTTTTAGTAATTAAAATCCTCATATAGTAAATTGAAATACTGATGTTTGTAAACTAAACTCTGAACACCTTTCCCCACAACTCCACTCCATACAGATGGTTGCTTTAGCCATTTCTTGTATATCTTTTCAAGTGTTTTCTGTTTCTATACAACACTTAATACTTCCATAGCTGGTTTTAAAGTTGTTTGAAAACATAGATACTACAAATTTGTTCTATATAGCTGCACTGTCCATTATTACAGCCACTAGTCAAAAGCAGCTATTGAGTACATGAAATGTGGTTTGTCTAAAGTGAGATGTGGTGTTGGTGTAAAACACACATCAGGTTTTGAAGACTTATATGAAAATAATGTAAAATATCTCATCAATAATTTTATATTGATTACATGCTTAAATAATATTTTGGATATATTGGGTCAAATCACTAATTTCACCTACTTCTTTTACATTTTAAAATACTTCTACTAGAAAGTTTGCAATTCCTGTGTGCTTTGCATTCTGTTTCTATTGAATAATGCTGTTTTACAGCTTGCCTTTTAAAAAATCTTAACACATTGTCTTGATATCCTTTCCATTTTCATACATGGAGATCAATTTCATTCTTTTTAATGGCTATATACTGTCCATTTAACCATTTTATTCTTGTTGGACATAGGGCAGCTTCTATTTTTTTCTCTTACAAATAAAACATTGAACACACTCATTACTGATAATTGAAAATTATTTTATAAGTATCCTATAATTTGTAGGATAGTTTCCTAGAGGTAGAATCACATTTCACATACCGAAAGACCTGCCAAATTGATCAACTGATAGACTATAGGAAGAAGAGACAATACAATATGTCTTATTTTGACAACCTCTTGGAGTTCAGACTACCTATCACAACTACATATCCTGCTTAAGGGCTGACAAAGGGAATCAACTGAGTTTTACAGCAAGGATTCTCTAGGTGATCAGAATCTCAGAGGTTAAGATTCTTTTACTTTCCTTTTTTTTTTAAACTTTTTTTTTAACGTTTATTCATTTTTTGAGACAGAGAGAGACAGAGCATGAATGGGGGAAGGTCAGAGAGAGAGGGAGACACAGAATCCGAAACAGGCTCCAGGCTCTGAGCTGTCAGCACAGAGCCCGACACCGGGCTCGAACTCACAGACTGTGAGATCATGACCGCAGCCGAAGTCAGAAGCCCAACCGACTGAGCCACCCAGGCACCCCTAAGATTCTTTTTCTTAATATTGGCCTTTGCAAGAGTCAAGCAAAGATGGGACTTTTTTAAAAGTTAGAAGCTGATTTCTGTCACTCAATGTTTACACTTTTTTTTTTTTTTTTTTTTTTGAGAGAGAGAGAGAGAGAGAGAGAGAGAGAGAGGGAGAGCGTGAGCAGGGGAGAGGCAGAGACCCAGAATCCAAAGCGGGCTCCAGGTTCTGCACTGTCAGCACAGAGCCCAGTGTGGGGCTCGAACCCACGAACTGTGAGATCATGACCTGAGCTGAGGTCTGATGCTTAACCAACCAAACCACACAGGTGTCCCTAGATTCAGACTTTTAAGGATCACAGCTACACATAAGACTCAGATTCAACTCCCCCTCCCACAACAGCCTGTGGACTTGGTGTCCTGTCCTCATCTGGAAGTTAACACAGGAGCCTTATATTATTCAGATAATCCCCTCGAGGGTAGGAGTAATGTCAGCCCACCTATGTCTCTGGTTTTCAGTTCCTTTTCATCTTTGGCCCATTGGGCATTTCCTTTTGTATCTTTGGAGCTCAGTCAGGCGTTTTGCCTTATTTTATCCAACATTCCTAGATACGTACTTTTATTATTTTTTATTTTAAAAAATGCTTACGTGAGGGGCGCCTGGGTGGTTCAGTCGGTTAAGCGTCCGACTTCGGCTCAGGTCATGATCTCATGGTTCATGAGTTTGGGCCCCGCATCAGGCTCTGTGCTGACAGCTGAGCCTGGAGCCTGCTTCCGATTCTGTATCTCCCTCTCTCTCTGCCCTTCCCCCACACGCGCCCTGTCTCTCTCTGCCTCTCAAAACTAAAGAAAACTAGTAAAAAAAAATTTTTTTTTTAATGCTTCTTTGAGAGGGGGTAGGGGCAGCAACAGAGCAGAGAGAGAATCCCAAGTAGGCTCCATGCTCAGCCCAGAGCCCAACATGTGGCTCAATCTCACGAAGTGTGAGATCACAACCGGAGCTGAGTATTTTTAAATTGAACTGTAGTTGACACACAATGTTACTTTAGTTTCAGGAATACAACACAGCGATCGGACAAGTGTATGTTACACTGTACTATGTTACGCTATGTCACACAAGTGTAGCTACCATCTGTCACCATACAATACTATTACAATATCACTGACTATATGTATTCTATGTTGTACCTTTAATCCCCATGACTTATTCATTCCATAACTGGAAGTCTTTACCTCCCACCCGCGTTCACTCATTTTGCCCATTTTCCTACTTTCTTCTCTTCTGGCAACCATCAGTTTTTCCTCTGTGTTTATACATCTGATTCTGATTTTTTTGTTTGTTCATTTGTTTGTTTCTTAGATTCACTTATAAGTGAAATCAATGGTATTTGTCTTTCTCAGTGTGACTTAGTCACTTAGCATAATACCCTCTAGATCTACCCATGTTGTCCCAAATGGCAAGATCTCATTTTTTATGGTTAAGTAATATTCCACTGTGTATGTGTTGTGTGCGTGTATCATACCTTCTTTATCCATTTTTCTGTCAGTTGGACATGGGTGGCTTCCATATCCTGACTGTTGTAAATAACGATGCAATAAACACGGGTACATATCTTTTTGAATTAGTGTTTTCACTTTGGGGGGTGGGGTAAATACCCAGTAGTGGAATTACTATATAATATTTCTAATTTTTTGAGAAATTTCCATACTGTTTTCCACAGGGGCCACACCAGCTTATAGTCCCACCAACAGTGCATGGTGCATGCATATAAATTTTCTCCACATCCTTGCCAACACTTGTTATTTCTTGTATTTTGGTTTTTTTATACTAGCCATTCTGACAAGTGTTAAGGCAATATCTCATTGTAGTTTTTGATTTGCATTTCCCTGATTAATGGTTGAACATCTTTTCATGTGCCTGTTGGCCATCCACATGTCTCTTTGGAAAAACGTCTACTGAGGTCATCTCTCCACTATTTTCCTTTTTGTCTTGAGAGAGAGAGAGAGACAAAGTGTGAGTGTGGGAGGGGCAGAGAGAGAGAGAGAGAAAGAATCCCAAGCAGGCTTCCCATTGTCAGCACAGAACCTGATGCAGGGCTTGACCTCATGAATCACGAGATCATGACTTAAGCCAAAGCCATATGCTTAACCGACTGAGCCACCCAGGTGCCCCCGCCCTTTTTTAGTTGGATGATTTGGGGGTTCTTTCAATATTGAGCTGTATAAGTTCTTTATATATTGTATATTAACCCCTTATCAGATGTATCATTTGCAAATAACTTCTCGCATTTAGTAGGTATGTTTTCATTTTCTTGATGGTTTCCTTCAATGTGCAAAACCTTTTTTTTTCAGTGTAGTCCCAATAGTTTATTTTTGCTTTTGTTTCCCTTGCCTGAAAACTAGAAATATGTTTCTACAGCTGATGTCAAAGAGATTACTGCCTATGTATTCTTCTAGGAGTTTTATTGTTTTGGGTCTCACATTTAGGTCTCTAATCCATTTTTAGTTTATTTCTGTGGGTAATGTATGAAAGTGGTCCAGTTTCATTCTTTTACATGTAGCTGTTCAGTTTCCCCAGCACCATTTATTAAAGAGTATGTCTTAGCCCTATTGCATATTCTTGCCTCCTTTGTCATAGATTAACCATATAAGTGGGTTTATTTCTGGGCTCTCTACTCTGTTCTAGTGATCTATGTGTCTATTTCCGTGCCAGTATCATATTATTTTGATTATTATAGCTTTGTAGTATATCTTGAAATCTGAGATTGTGATACCTCCAGTTTTGTTCTTCTTTCTTAAGATTGCTTTGGTTATTCAGGGTCTTCTGTGGTTCCACACAAATTTTAGAATTATTTGTTCTAGTTCTATGAAAAATACCATTGATATTTTGATAGAGTTTGAAATGAATTTATAAATTGCTTTGCGTAGTATGGACATTTTCATAATCTGAATTTTTCTAATCCATGAGTATGGTATATCTTTTCATTTGTTTGTATCATTTCAATTTCTTTCATAAATGTTTTAGTTTCCAGAGTTTAGGTTTTTCATCTCCTTTGTTAGGTTAATCCTAAGTATTTTATTCTTTGTAAAATTGTAAATGGAATTGTTTTCTTCTCTTTCTGCTATTTCATTATTCATGTATAGAAACGCAACAGATTTCTTAATATTTTTTATCTTACAACTTTACTGAATTTATTTATTGCTTCGAATAGCTTTTTGTGTATGTGGAATCTTCTGGATTTTCTTTTTTTTTTTTTTTTATTTATTTTTGGGACAGAGAGAGACAGAGCATGAACGGGGGAGGGGCAGAGAGAGAGGGAGACACAGAATCGGAAACAGGCTCCAGGCTCCGAGCCATCAGCCCGGAGCCTGACGCGGGGCTCGAACTCACGGACCGCGAGATCGTGACCTGGCTGAAGTCGGACGCTTAACCGACTGCGCCACCCAGGCGCCCCTCTTCTGGATTTTCTATGTATAGTATCATGTCATCTGCAAATAGTGACAGTTTAACTTCTTCCTTACCCATTTGGATGCCTTTCATATCTTTTTCTTGTCTGATTGCTGTGGCTAGGACTTCAAGTACTGTGTTGAATAAAAGTAGTGAGAATGAACATCATTGTCTTGTTCCTGAGCTTATAGCAAAAGCTCTCAGTTTTTCACCATTGACGATGTTAGCTGTGGGCTTTCCACATATTGCCTTTATTATGCTGAGCAATGTTCCCTCTAAACCCACTTTGTTGAAAGTTTTTATCATGAATGAATGTTAAATTTTGTCAACTGCTTTTTCTGCTTCTATTGAGATGATCATTTGATTTTTATTCTTCATTTTGTTAATGTGGCTTATCACATTGATTTATGGATATTGAGCCATCCTTGCATCCCCAGAATAAATCCCACTTGATCATGGTGAATGATCTTTTTAATGTATTGTTGAATGTGGTTTACAATACTTTGTTGAGGATTTTTGCATCTATGCTCACCAGGGATATTGGCCTATAGGTTTTTTGTTTGTTTGTTTGTTTGTTTGTTTGTTTAGGGGTGTTTTTTTTGCAGTGTCTTTGTCTGGTTTTGGTATTAGAGTAATTCTGGCTTCACAGAATATATTTGGAAGCTTTTCTCCCACTCATATTTTTTGGAATAATTTGAGAAGAATAGGTATTAACTCTTCTTTAAATTTTTGTTAGACTGAATAGATGAAGGGATGGCTGGCTGGCTGGCTGGATGGATAGATAGATTCTGTTTGTGGGAGTTTTTTGATTATCAATTTAATTTCATTATGAGGAATGGTCTGTTCAGATTTTCTATTTCTTCCTGATTCAGTTTTGGAAAATTGTGTATTTCTAGGCATTTACTCATTTCTTCTAACTAATCAAATTTATTGGCATATAATTTTTCATAGTAGTCTCTTATAATACTTGGCATTTCTGTGGTATTGGTTATTAGTTCTCCTCTTTCATTTCAGATTCTCTTTATTTGTGTCCTCTCTTTTTTCCTTGGTGAGTCTGGCTAAAGGTTTTTTCTTCTTTTTGTAGCTTTTTTTAGGTGTAAGGTTAGATTGTTTATTTAAGCTTTTGTTGTTGTTGTTGTTCCTTGGGGTAAGCCTGTAGCTCTATAAATTTCCTTCTTAGAACTGTTTTCACTACATGCAAAGATGTTGGACCATTTTGTTTTCATTTTCAATTTTTTTAAATGTTTTATTTATTTTTGACAGAGAGAGAGAGAGAGAGAGAGAGAGAGAGAGAGAGAAAGCGAGCATGAGCGGGGGAGGGGCAGAGAGAGAGGGAGACACAGAATCCGAAACAGGCTCCAGGCTCTGAGCTGTCAGCACAGAGCCCGACACACAGAGCCCGACACAAGGCTCGAACTCACAGACTGTGAGATCATGACCTGAGCCGAAGTCGGACGCTCAACTGACTGAGCCACCCAGGCACCCCTTGTTTTCATTTTCATTTGTCTCCATGTATTTTTTAATTTACCCTTTGTTTTTTGTTGTTTTTTTTTTCTTGACTCACTGGCTGTTTAGGAGCATCTCATTTATTTTCCAAATATTTGTGTTTTTTCCAGTTCTTTTCTTGTAATTGATTTCTAGTATCATACCATGTGTCAGAAAAGATGCTTGCTCTGGTTTCAATCACCTTAAATTTATTGAGACTTGTTTTGTGGTCTTTTCATGTGATCTATTCTGAAGAATGTTTCATGTGTACTGGAAAAGAATGTATATTCTATTGTTTTTAGACGGAATGTTTTATATATGTCTGTTAAGTCTATCTGGTCCAATATGTCATTCAAAAACATTGTTTATTGGTTTTTTGCTGGATGACCTATCCATTGATTTAAGTAGGGTTCTAGATTTGTTTTTAAATTGAAGTACAGTTGGCACACAATGTTATGTTAATTTTAGGTGTACAACATAGTGATTCCACAAGTCCTAGATATTTTTCTACCTGAAAATTCTCTAGGTCATTCTGACCTCAATATTGCCAGATATCAAAGTCTCTCTCCTTGTTAATTTGAGATGTCACCTTCATCTTATACTAAATTCCTATATCTTTCTGAACCTTTTATGGAATATTCTATTCTAGAACAAACATTTTTAGAGTTCTTGATGAGCATTGCCAGCTTGCTTTCAGAAGGGCCAGTTTCCTTCCTATCAGTAATTGTTTGCAAACCCTGGGAATTATTTTCTAAAGAAATCTTTGCCAAATTGATTGTCAGGGGGAGGGGAATGGTATTAAGGTATTGCTGTTATTTCTGTCCCTTCTAACTTTGATAAGGGTGGTCACTTCTCATATATTTTTTTTAGCTCTTGGTGTTTTGTGAACTACCTGCTCACGTCCATCACATATCTTATAGGGGGACTCATCTTTTTCTAGGTGAGACCTAGACCTAGGAAGTGACTTTGGGGCAATGAAACAGCTGCTCTGAGATCACCTGCCCAGTCTCCTCTGTCTCAACCCGGCTGGCTCAGGCTCAGGTTTACAGATCAAAGAACAGCCAGAAGCACAGGATTTTGGTGGGTGGTCCTGCAAATAATGCAGCTGACGCAGAATGTGCAGGGTTAAGGGGGTGTGAAGGGGGCAGGGGCTGCTGTATCAGGTCATCCACGTGGGCACACCCTCTTTAGTAGCTGACAACTGAACCTAGATCAGAAAGAAAAACAGCCAAAGCAAACAAGTTTTGGTAACACCCCTCTTCTGTAGCTCATGTTTTCTCTCAATAGAAACCTGAGGGGGAAAACAAATCAGAGCACCCAAGTCTACTTAGGAAAACTTACTGGGCAGTTAAGGTCCAATAAACTGTAGAAATACTCACAAAAAGCTACACCAACCAGCCATAGTGATTTTCATTTAAAAATCAAACAACAACTTTTACTCATTTTTTTCTTTTTCTTTATTATGTTGAGGGACGGGGGGAGGGAAAGAGAGAGAGAGAGAGAGAGAGAGAGAGCGAGCCAGGGTGGGGCAGAAAGAGAGGGAGAGAAAATCCCAAGCAGGCTCCATGCTGTCAGAGCAGAGCCCGATGCAGGGCTCAAACTCACGAACTGGGAATTCATAACCTGGGCTGAAACCAAGAGTCAGACACCTAACCAACTGAGCCACCCAGGCAGCCTTCATTTTTTTCTTAAGTATAAAACTTTGTGTTTGCCATAGAAAAGGCTTTTTTTTTAACTGTGGTAAAAAAAAAAATAATAATAACATTAAGTTTACCATCTTAATCATTTTCAAGTGTACAGCTTAGTATTAACTATATTCACACTGTTGTGCAACAGATGTCTAGAACTTTTTCATCTTGCAAAACTGAAACTCTATAACTCTGTAACAGTGTTTAACTGTCAAACACTAATTCTCTCCCCTCTCCTCAGCCTTTGGCAACCACCTTTCTACTTCTGACCTTTCCACTTTCTGACAGAAAAATATTTTTAAATAGTTTCACTACCCAGAGATAACTATTATCCATTTTATCCACATTTAACATTTTGAAATATATACATATTTTCTTGGTATACATCCAATAGGCTTCATGTAACAGAGTTTTGCATTCTGTGAGTCTCCTTTTACATGATACTGTGAACATTTTCCTAAGACTATAAAACATTTTGTAAACTTGCTTTATAACGATTGCCTAAAATCTCAGGCCCTTTATTTTTATACACCTTTTCCCATACCCTTCTTTTCTCTACCCATGCAGAGTGGCATAAACCTCATGCCGACTTGGCATCTGGCCCCTACCAACACTCTCCCTCAATTAACTCATCATCCTCACATCAGTCCTAGGAATAGGGCCTATTTTATCCCCACCTAACAGATAAAAACAAGGTCACACAGTAGCAAGTGGTGATTTGGACTTCCACTGTTGCCATGTGGCTCCAGACCTCACTACACAAGTCTGCCTCTCTTTAGATGACAAAGTGAGTTGAAAACTATAGTCCTTCTTCCCTAAATAGAAAAAAATTAAAATAGAAAAAAAATGAAAATGAACAAAAACGCAGGGGGAGTTAATTTTAAGAAAATAATGGATGAACTATGTGGATTAAGCATTGACTATTCACTTACCTTTTAAATTTAAAAAATAATTTTTTTAACGTTTATTTATTTTTGAGAGACAGAGATGGAGTGTGAGCAGGGGAAGGGCAGAGAGAGAGAGGGAGACACAGAATCCGAAGCAGGCTCTGGGCTCCAAGCTGTCAGCACAGAGCCTGATGTGGGGCTCGAACCCACGAACTGTGAGATCATGACTTGAGCCCAAGTTGGACACTCAAAAGACTGAGCCACCCAGGCACCCCAAAATTTTTTTTAACATTTTATTTTCTGAGAAACAGAGAGAGACAAAGCACAAGCAGGGGAGGGGCAGAGAGAGAGGGAGACACAGAATCCAAAGCAGGCTCCAGGCTCTGAGCTGTCAGCACAGAGCCCAATGCGGGGCTCAAACCCATGAACATGAAATCACAACCTGAGCCGAATTTGCATGTTCAACCAACTGTGCCACCCAGGCACCTCTCAACTACCTTAAAAATATTTTTTTAATGGAGCACCTGAGTGGCTCAGTCGGTTAAGCATCCAACTCTTGATTTTGGCTCAGGTCATGATCTCACAGTTCATGGGATCAAGCCCCACATCTGGCTCTGCACTGACAGCACAGAGCCTACTTGGGATTCTCTCTCTCCTCTCTCTCTTCCCCTCCTCTCTCTCTCTCTTTCTCTCTCTCAAAATAAATAAATATTTAAAACCATTAACAATTTTTCTTAAATTTTTTTTTTTGAGAGAGAAAGAGAGAGTGGGGTAGGGGCAGGAGAGAGAGAGAATCTTAAGCAGACTCCATGCCCAGAACAGAGCCCAACATGGGGCTCGATCTCACAACCATGAGATCATTATCTGAACCGAAATCAAGAGTCAGACCTTTAATCAACTGAGCCACCCAGGCACCCCTCACTTACCTCTTATTGCTTATTTCCTTACTAGTTACTATGTATCTTTCCATCTTGAACTATTATCAATGATCACTCATCTACTGGGTAGAGAAGAGGCATATATTTTAATTCCTGTGAAGAAGTACAAGATGAAGAACATTCCTTCTACTTTTCCATGTCCTCTGTCAATCTGGCATGAAGCTTTATATGAGTCATGCTTGATACTTGCTCACCAGTTGGCAATGAATAGTTCATAAATCAGAGGGAACGAAATGGTAAAAGGAATAGTAAAGGAGGGGAAAACCAAAGTCTCTGCATAGTTATGGAAGGTGGAGTGATGAATTTAGGAGGGATTAGGTAGCTATGTTGGACTTTGATAATTTATAATGCCACCTTACGTTTACAAAGAGAACTTTGGGTTTTGTTCCCACATTCATTATCTCATGCAATATTTACCCAAAAACCCCTACAAACCTGTAAGCTAGACAGAAAGAAGGCGCCAAAAGAGAGGCAAACCTGGATGAGCTTTTAAAATTTTAATTAAACCTTTTATTTTAGTATAATTTTAGATGTACAGAAAGTTCTGAAGATAGTACAGAGAGTTCCCTATACCCTTCACCCAGTTTTCCCTATGTTTTAAAAAAGTCTATTTATTTTGAGACAGAGAGAATGAGCATGTGCAAGTGGGGGAGGGGCAGACAGAGAGGCAGAGAGAGAATCCCAAGCAGGTTCCCCCACTGAAAGCGTGGATCCCAGCGCAGGGCTTGAACCTACAAACCATGTGATCATGACCTGAGCCAAAGTCAGACACTTAACTGACTGAGCCAGCCCAGGGCCCCAGTTTCCCTTATTTTTAACATCCTATGTTACCATGATACATTCTTAGTCACAAGTAAGAAATAAACATTTGTCCATTAAATTAACAAAACTCCATATTTTATTTGGATTTCACAAGTTTTCCCACTAATATCCTTTTTCTGTTCCAGGATCCCATCCAGGATACCACATTACACTAGTGGTCATGTCTCCTGAATCTAATCTACTCTGTGACAGTTTCTCAGACTTTCCTTATTTTTCATGAACTTGGCACATAGAACATTCCTCAGTTTGGGTCTGTCTGATATTTTTCTTATGATTAGAAGGGAAGACCAGTTGAGCTTTCAATGTTAAGGGCTTTAAAGGTTAAAAGGAAATAAAACTTTACTCTGTTTGCTGATTGAAATGCCTATTGGCCATTTTTTTTTAATAGAGCATAGCAAATAATATCCCATTTTGTTTTGTTCTTTGCGTAACCATTAAGCTATGCCCTATTAACCCAGTCACTTTTCTTTTATGAGAACTTGGTGTTCTTTCATTTGTGGGTGGCTAAAACCTCAATCACACTCCAATTCTTGGCATTCTTAGGAAGAATGTCATTTGTACTTACAGAGAGAGCCACTAAGCAAATAAGCCCAGATTCTTGGGAAATAATGTATGTTCTTATCATTCTGATGTTCAGAATAATCTAGAGTTTAAGCCATGCTCCAATTCCTCAGCCTTTCTACAATTACTAAATTTTTGGGGGGGGTAATACTACATTATTTGATGTGTTTTTAAAAGTTGAAACGTAATTCATATACCACAAAATTCATCCTTTCCAAGTGTACAATTCACTGGTTTTTAGTATATTCACTAGGTTGTACAATCATCAACACTATTTAATTACAGAACATTGCCATCACTCCAAAAAGAAACCCCATACCAATTAGCAGTCTCTGCCCAATTCATCCCTCCTATTGCTGCCCCTGCCTGACAACCAGTAATCTACTTTTATCTCTATGAATTTGCCTATTCTGAGTATTTCCTATAAATGGAATCATATAATATGTGGCCTTCAATATTAAATATTAATAATAATATGCTTATTTTTATGATACAAGTGACCACTTCTTGAGACTACCAAAAAAATAACACCTGTGTCTGATGTTCTTTTGAACTGAGTCTTCTGGATTGGAAAACAGTTTTTTTTTATAAAACTACATGCACTTACCATACAACCCTAAGAAAAGACATTCCATGCCTAGGAAGAGAAAGAAAAACTTCTATCCACATAAAAACCTGTATGTGAATGCTTATAGTGGCTTTATTCATAATTACCAAAAACTGGAAATAGCCTAAATGTCCTTCAATTAGGGAATGAATAAACAAATTGTGGGACATTCATTTAATGGAAGGGCTATTCAGCAATAAAAAGGAGGGAAATACCAACACACACATCAACATGAATCAATCTCAAATGCATTAGGCTAAGTGAAGGAAACCAGACTCAAAAGGCTATATACAGTATGATTTCATTTACAGGATACTCTGGCAAAGGTAGAATTAAAAGGATAGAAAATAGATCGATGGTTTCCCAGAGGCTGGGAATAGGGGACAGAATGATTGCATGTGGCAATTTTGGAGGATGGAGGAACCGTTCTACATCTTGATTGTGGTGCTGGTTATGTGACTGCATGCATTTGACAAAGACTGCAGAACTCCACACAAAAAGAGTGAAATTTACTGTTTATGAGTTATACCTCATTTATTTAAAAAAGGAAAAATAACAGGTTATCTCAAAAAACAAACAAAAAAACCCACAAAAAAACCCAGACCAAACCCAAAATACCTGTGCTGCGAAGGGTGACACTGAATCTCGGTCCCACAGCTCATCTTTCAAAGTAATTTTGCAGAAACAGGTGGGATATCAACTGGAAAGTGGCTTTTGCTCCTTTCAGAAAGTGGAAGCATGTTTTGCAAACAAAACATATTTTTTGTACATTTTGGCTGCAGTATTGGTGGTAGAATATACTATAATACAGATCATCTCTATTCCTGTATTTATTTATTACTAGACCTCAATCACAGTCTTCTTTTTCACTTTCTACTTCTTGCCTGTAGGATGTACTGTATGTAGTCATGTACTTTGTATTAATATATTAGAAATTTATAGATCTGTGTACTTTTTAATCAAAACTTTCACTAGGGTATTGTATAAATTCAGTCTTACTAGAAAATAAACAAACACAAAAACATATCCAGTATCAGAAGGACATGGACTTAGAGTGGTTTTACCACTGAGAATCTCCTGATTGGAGGGGCGCCTGGGCGGCTCAGTCAGTCATGATCTCATGGTTCTTGAGATCAAATCCCACATAGGGCTCTTCACTCACAGCGCAGAGCCTGCTTGGGATTCTTTCTCCCTCTCTCTCTGCCCCTCCCCTCTTGCTCACGCTTTCTCTCTCTCTCTCTCTCAAAATAAATAAATAAACATTTTTAAAAAATGAGTCCCCTGATTGGAGTACATTTGCAAGCAGCATGGAACAGATTTAGCCTTGTCCTCATTGCCCTTGCACAGTAACCAGCAAACCCTAGCTGAATTGCTAGCCCCTGGAATCTATCCTCTGTGTCTCACAGCCAGAGAGATTTCAGACTTCACACTCCTCTTCCAAACCTTTAGATGGCTTCTCATTGTACTTGGAAGAAAATCCCAACTTTTCATAAGACCCCACATGACCTGGCCCCCACCAAGCACTTCAACATCACGTCCTACCACATGACCCTCACTCTCCAAGCTTGGCCATACTGGCCTTTTGGGTCCTTGAACAAGCCAAACTCAACCCCACTTGAAGACCACTGACCCAGATAGATTTGGATCACAATTTCACTCCTTCCCAACTACATAAATTGGGAAAAATACTTAATCCTTGTTCATCAGTTTCCTCATTGGTAAAAATGAGAATAATAACAGTACCAATGTCATAGGGTTGTGGTGATATTTGGGAAATTAACACATATAAAGCACTTTAAACAAAGCTGGACATGTTGTAAATGTTCAATAAATGCTACTAGGGTATTGAATAAATTTAGTCTTAGTAGAAAATAAACAAAACCAAAAACATATCCAACATCAGGAGCACATGGGTTTAGAGTGGTTTTACCAGTAAAAGTCTCCTGATTGGAGGGATGTCTGAGTGGTTCAGCTGGTTAAGCGTCCAACTCTTGATTTTGGCTCAGGTCATCTCACGATTCATGGGTTCGAGCCCCACATCATCTACGCTGACAGCACAGAGCCTGTCAATAAATGTTAGCTGTCATTATTTCTGGTTCTGGAAGCTCTCATCTTTTGTACCCTTTGTTCTTGTAATCCAGAATTGTTTGCATGCATGAGCATGTCTACTGGGTAAAATATCTTAGAGAAACTGTGTCCAAACAAGTCAGTTATTCCTTGGTAAACAGAGTGGTTTCAAGTACACTAATTGTTTGTTTGTTAAACTTTTTCCTTGGAGATAATATTAGATTTACAGAAAAGTTGGTAAGATAGTACAGATATTTTCTATATACCGTTCACCCAGCTTCTACTAATGTTAATATCTTCCATAAACACAGTACAATTATCAAAACTAAGAAATTAATACAGGTTCACCACCTACCTATACTACAGATTTCATTTGTATTTCACCCCTTTCTCCACTAAAGTCTTATTTCTCTTCAAGGATCCCATCCAGGATACCACATTGTATTTAGCACTAATAATGTTCTAAATTATTATTTTATTAAATAATGTGGCCTTTGACCTCTAAAATATGTGAATGTAAAGTTACAGAGGTATATTTAAATTGCAAAATTATACTATATTTAAGTTGCAAAACTTCCTTCTCTCTCTTCCTTCCTGCTTTATTTTTTTTCCTTATCACTGATCACATCTAACGTGCTCTCACATTACATCAGATATGAGATGCCATTGACTGAAACATGTATCATCATTTTAGGTACAAAAGAAAAAATGCCAGCAATTACAATTGTAAAATGCTAACAGTTGTAAGATGTATACCAATTTCTGAGATATTAACACATGAAAAGTTGTGTCTTAAAATCTATAAAATATGATATGCATTTTCCATGCTCTATTTATCATCTATTTGCTTCATCAGAATGTTGATTCCATGATAGCAGGATTTTTGTTCTATATTCAACGGATCCCTGGTGTCTAGCACATGGTGCCCCAAAAGTATTTGTTAAATGAACAAATGAATAATAATATAATTGCCAGACAATATTTATTCAGCACTTGTGCCAAGCACCATTCAAAGCTCTTTACTTGTATTAACTCTTCTGATTGTGTTGGATGTTTGATCAGAATGGGGATTTGTCACAAATTAACAACAGCTAATTTTCAATACTTTTCAATACCTTGCCTAACCAGAATATAAAATTAAGCAACTGAAAGAAAAAGAGAGTGTCTAAGTATCTTCTTTAACAATAAACTGAAAATATAAAAATAAAAATTTTATTCATCAACAAATATTAATTGAGCCCCTCTCTAGTCTTGGCACTTGCAAGTTCTAAATACCTTACAAATGTTAATTCATCTAATTCTCACAACTACAACAGGAGGCAGGTGCTATTCTAAGCCCTGTTTTACAAATGAGGAAGCCCAGACACAGAAAAGTTAAGGAACTTGCCAAAGGTCACACAGTGACTAAATGGCAAAGCCAAAACTTAGGCCAAGGCAGCCTATTCTAGGATCAGAATTTTACCCACCAGCCTCACTGCCACAGAGCCACTAAAACATCCTGTCCTGTGTTGACGGTACTTAAGTGACAGTTAAAAAAATCAATAAAGGAAAAAAAATCACTAACTTTTGTGACCAAAGTGACTCCCCCAACTCCTGGTTAATTAGGCCATTTGGTTTTCTGGACAATTATCAAATGGCAAAAGGAAGGCAGAGCGAACCTGCTCAAAAGCTCTGGTTGGCTTTTGTTCTATTGACATTTGTTGAGTGCCCTTGAGATGACAAGCACTGTGTTAGGCACTGGGGACAGGTAGCTAAGAGAGGCTGGTAGACAGATGACTGCCACCATGGAAGCCTGTAGAAGATTCAGAATGCACCCAGTGGAACAGAGGGGACTTTGCTGACCCCTGAGTTGAAATGTGAAGGATTCCATTTGCCAAGTGCATGAGCAAAGGAAGGCTCTTCTCCCTACCTTGCAAACCTCTTGCCTTCTGGACCTGAGGCCGGGTGGATTCCTTCCCCTCTCTTTACAAAATTATTTTCAGTTCCCTAGAACATGACAGCAGCTCTAGTTCCCTATCTCTGCCAGAGCAAATATTGAGAAATGTCTGGCTCAGTGACTTCAGTGTTGCGCTCTATTGCGTGTGCCACAGGATGGATCTATTCCCTTGTCCCGACCTCGCAAATGAGAATCAGGGGGCCAAGGCTGAGAAAAGTCCTGGTAAACCAGAGTGGGGAATAACTAGGGGCTGTGGAGGAATGCAGAGAGCGAGGGAAGAACAGAAAAAGAGTGACCAGAGATTGATCCTGGAAAGTTTCCTGCACCCCCGGGCACGGGGAGTGCAGACATGGTGATATAATATCACCTGACATCAGATCAATAATCAATAATTCATAACTAGAAGGCAGGTGAATGTCAACTGTTCTGCGATCTCCCAGGAACCCCTGTCTCCTTTCTTAAAAAATAAATAAAATAATAGTTATAAGCACACACATGAACATACATCAGTGTTTTCTTAAGAGATTTTATATATGGCCAATCTATCAAAGTGACAAATAAATTTGCTTACAAGTTACTGATTTTTACTGCTCTATTGATTTTTTTAAATTACCATTAAGTTACCACTTAGATGTCAATGAACCCTAACATGAAAATTATTAACTGCAATGCTTATGTGTCTTGTGAATACTTGATTGATCTGTTCCTGGCTTGTGCTTTGGCCAAAGTGTGGACTCTGGGAAAGTGTATATATCTTGATTTCTTTTCATGTTTATGCATTTCTGAGGGCAGAAACTTGTTCAAACTTGTTTTATATAGTGTTATACAGTGTTAGTTCCATGCACAAGGGAGTCCTTAATTCAATTTAATTAAGAAGTGGATGCTTATTTCTAAGAAGGGATTAATATATGGGCACATTTACACATATCAATTTTTAAAAAAAAATTTAACGTTTATTTTTTTTGAGGCAGAGACAGAGTGTGAGCAGGGGAGGGGCAGAAAGAGAGAGAGAGGGACACACAGAATCCCAAACAGGCTCCAGGCTCTGAGCTGTCAGCACAGAGCCTGACACAGGGCTCAAGCCCACGAACCGTGAGATTGTGACTGAGCCAAAGTTGGACGCTTAACCAACTGAGCCACCAGACGCCACACCTACACATCTCAATTCTTAAAAATTCATAAAAGAAATATAATTTACAAATGCCAAATAAATCAAACCAAAATATGCATCCTACCAAAAATGACAATTTGGGCAAACTCATATATTTTAGCTTGTCAATATTGAGTGACAGTTCTCACCTGGGGATATTGACTTGGGTCTGATGTAAGCAGGGTCAGAAGGAAATTCCAACAGAGTAGTAGAGCTTCAACCTCCAACTGTTCTTCTCCATGCATCTTTAAGTCATGTCTACCATGATTTTTCCCTCTCTTTAAAAAAATAGATTTTTTTTTTCATGGTTGTGGTTTCCCTCTTGTGCAAAATATGGGAAGGTTCAGGTGTAAAGGTATATAAGAGAAAATAAAAATGGTAACTAACACTTACCTAGAACTTATTATATGTCAGTCTGAATTCTAGGTGTTTTATATATATTAACTCATTTAGTTCTTACAACAACCCTATGAGTTCAGTTCTGTTACTATGATCACTTTCAATGGAGGAAAACTTTTTCATTTCATTGAGATGAAATTGAAGGAAACTTAGGTCCAGAAAGATTAAGTATCTTGCTCAAGTTCACAGATCTATCAGGTGGTGGATCTGGATTCAAACCCAGGTAGTCTGGCTCCCAGATTAATCTAAACCACTAATCAATGACCAGAAAGGACTACTTCAAGAATATGCCAGTCACCTTTATCTTTATCATGAGTGACTTTGAACTGGATGCCTAGTAAGTGGTACAGTTAACCATGAAAACTTCTTTTAAAAAATTTTTTAATGTTTATTTTTATGTTTGACAGAGAGAGAGAGAGACAGAGCATGAATGGGGGAGGGGCAGAGAGAGAGGGAGACACAGGATCCAAAGCAGGCTCCAGGCTCTGAGCTGTCAGCACAGAGCTCGACGCGGGGCTCACAGATGGCAAGATCATGACCTGAGCCGAAGTTGGACGCTCAACCAACTGAGCCACCCAGGTGCCCCAACTATGAAAACTTCTTGAACACCACAACAAGACTACAGACTGAAAAGGAAAATTTTCGATGAAAATTCCAAAATATTGAAAACTTACTTTGGGGTGCTGGTTGGCTCAGTCAGTGGAGCGTGTGTGACTCTTGATCTGGGAGTTGTGAGTTCAAGCCCCATGCTGGGTAGAGATTACTTAAAAATAAAAATATTTTTTTAAAAACTTACTTTAAGTTATCAGAATGTGTTAGTGCATATGTCATGTGCATTTTGGTAACATGATAGTTAAGAATGGAGACTCCCGAAAGCCTGGGGACCTCAGATGATACACAAACTATTTCTCCAGCTTTTTCCAAGCATCTAGTACTTACAACTGCCTCCTCCATATTTGATACCTCAGATATAATTTAAACTTAATGTGTATCTATTATCCAGACCAATCAGCACTAATTGCTATAATGATCTCCAGTCTCAGTGGCTTAATACAATTAATGTTTATTTATCAGTCACATAAAGTTCAAAGCAGGTGTTCATGGTTGGGATTTCTCATAGGAAGCTTTCTTTCAGGAGTGATTCCAGGATCCAGGCTCATTCCATCCTGTGGTTCTGACATTTTTCACCACATAGCCTCAATGATGCCCTGGTTTGGGGGAAATGGAGGTAGAGAAGACGGAGTGAATGTAGAAAAGGCAGAACCATTCTTAATGGTTTCAAACGGGAAGTTGACACATATCATTTCCTTTTAAATTCTATTGGCAAGAGCGAATTGTATGGCCCCATATCTATTATACTATCCCCTGAAACTTAGTTCTCCTTCAGGATTCACTTACTCAGTGGATAATATCCCCATTTAGGTTAGTTATCTATTATGCAAAACAAACTGCCTCAGAAGTTAAAGGCTTAAAACAACAACAAAAAGTTATTTTCTCTCACAGTTTCTGCAGGTTAGGAATTCTACAGGTTAGGAATTCAGGAGGAGCTTAGTTTGGGGAGTATGCTCAGAGTCTCTCACAAAGTTTCAGTCAAGATGTATCTGGAACTATAGTCATCCACTTTGAAGGTGGTTCACTCACATGGCCGTTGACAGAAAGTTTCAATTTCTTGGGTGCTGGCTGAAGACGTGAGTCCTTTTCCAAGTAGACCTCTCCAGAGGGATGCTTGAGTGTCTCGACAATATGGCAGTTGGATTCTCCCAGAGTGAGTGAGTGAAGAGAGAGAACAGGGCAGAAGCCTGGTGTCTTTTTTGATCTAGCCTCAGAGGCCACCCTCTAGCATTTCTATGTTATCCTACCGGGTAGCTAGATTAGCCCTATTCAGTAGTTTTGTGCCTATTTCATTTTTCTTGCAGTACTAATGTGAATGGTATTATGTTTTTTAATTTCAAATTTCACTTGTTCATTGGTGGTATATATATATATATAGGAAAGTGGTTGATTATTATATCATAACCTTGTATTCTGTGACCTTGCCATAATTGCTTATTTGTTCTAGGAGCTTTTTGGGTTGAGTTTTTCTGGATTTTCTACATAAATGGTCATGTCATCTGTTAACAAAGACAGTTTTCTTTCTTTCTTCCAAATCTGTATACCTTTTATTTCCTTTCCTTGTCTTATTGCATTAGGTAGAATTCCAAGTATGACGTTTAAAAGCAGTGATGAGAGGAACATCCTTGCCTTGTTCCTGACCTTGTGAGAAAGCTTTTGAGTTCTCACCATTAAGTATGATATAAGCTGTACATTCTTTTATAGATACTCTTCATCAAGTTGAGAAAGCTCCCCTCTTTTCCAGGTTTACTGAGAGGTTTTTGTTTGTTTGTTTGTTTGTTTTGTTTTAAATGGTTATTTATATTGAGAGAGAGAGAGTTAGAGAATGTGCATGAGCAGGAGAGTGGCAGAGAGAATCCCAAGCAGGTTCTGTGCTGGCAGGGCAGAGCCCAAAGCAGGCTAGATTTAATGAACTGTGAGATCATGACCTGAGGTGAAATCAACAGTCAGACATTTAATTAACTGAGACACCCAGGAGTCCCTACTGAGAGTTTCTATCATGAATAGATGCTCGAGTTTATCAAATGCTTTTTCTGTATCTATGGATATGATCATGTGCCTTCTCTTCATTAGTCAGTTGATGTGATAGATTAATTAATTTTCAAATGTTGAATCAGTCGTGTGTATCTTAGATAAATCCCATTTGGTCATGGTGTATAGTTCTTTTTACACATTATTATATTCAATTTGCTAATATTTTGTTGAGAATTTTTACATTTGTATTAATGAGAAACATTGGTGTGTAGTTTATCAGGTTTGGGTATTGGGGTAATGCTGAACTCACAGAATGAATTAGGAACTATACCCCTGGTTCTATCTTCTGAAAGAGATTAGAGAGAATTGATACACTTTTCTTCCTTAAATGTTTGGTAGAATTCACCAGTGAACCCATCTGGGCCTGGTACTTTCTGTTTTGGAAGGGTATATATTGTTGAGTTGATTTCTTTAGTGGCTAAAGGTCCATTCAGATTATCTATCTCTTGTTGTGTGAATTTTGGCAGGTTGTGTCTTTCAAGGAATTGGTCCATTTCACTTAGGTTATCAAATCTGTGAGCAGAGAGTTGTTCATAATATCCCTTTAACATCTTTTTAACATCCATGGAATCTGCAATGATATCCTCTCTTCAATTCCTGATAATAGTAATTTGGGTCATCTCTCTTACTTTCTTATCATGCCTAGAGTTAAATCATCTGATTTATCTTTTCAAAGAATCATCTTTCAGTTTTGTGATTTTCTCTATTGATTTCCTGTTTCATATTTCATTGATTTCTATTCTAATTTTTTAAAGTTTATTTATTTACTTTGAGAGAAAGAGAGAGAGTGAGAGAGAGAGAGAGAATGGGGGGGGGGAAGAGGCAGAGGGAGTGGGAGAGAGAGAGAATCCCACACTGGCAGCTTGGAGCCTGACACAGGGCTCGATTTCACCAACTGTGAGATCATGACCTGAACCAAAATCAAAAGTTGGACGCTTAACCAACTGAGCCACCCAGGTACCCCTCGAATTTTTATTTCTTTTCTTCTGCTTGCTTTAGATTTGCTCTTCCATTTCTAGTTTTCTAGAGTGGAAGCTTAGATCATTGATTTTTAGATCAGTCTATCTCAGTGAATGTTCCATGTAAGCATGAGAGGAATGTGCACTCTGCACACTGGATGAAGTAGTTTATAGATGTCCATTATATTCCTAATCTCTTTCTTTGTACATGAGCATAAATACAATCTGTGTGTGTGTGTGTGTGTGTGTGTGTGTGTATGTGTGTGTACACAAACAATAGATATAATTTGTGTAAGGTCCATTGAATATACAGATATAATTTCCATAGATATAATCTGATGGTATACTCTATGCACCAAGTTTTTTATCACACATTTTCATATTTTACTTTACCCTGCACATTCATGACTTTAATAATTCAAACTATTGACATACTGGAATATGGGACATATCAGAAAACTTTACCTCTGCCTGAGCACTACCACTTTCCAAAATGAGGAAAAAGGAAGCCAGAATCACCAAAGAGACTCCAACCCCTATGGAGAACATTAATTTCCCAAGATTCAATGACATCTCAGTCATACTAGGGAGAGCATATTAGTTTACTAGAGCCGTGATACAAAGTACCAAAAACTACATGGCTTAAACAACAGAAATATATTGTCTCAGACTTCCAGAGGCCAGAAGTCTGAGATCAAGGTGTCCACAGGGTTGGAGGGAGGCCTGGGAGGGAGAATCTCTTCCATGCCTCTCCCCAGCTAAGGGTGGTTAACTGACAATCTTTGGCACTCCTTGACCCATAGAGGCATCCTCTTGCTCTCTGCCTTCATCTTAACACATCACTCTCCCTTTTAATAAGAACATGCATCATACTGGATTAGAGGCCCACTCTACTTCAGCAACTAATTACATCTGCAATGACCTTATTTCCAAATAACATCACATTCTGTGATACTGGTGAGTTAGGGCTTTAATATATGAATTTAGAGGGAACATAATTCAACCCAGAACAAGGAACAAACAGGAGTGTGGGTGTGACAAAATGGAAGGGCATCCCAGAATTTGGATTCCAGTCTTAACGTGTCAACAATGTGTTGGTGACCTTGAACAAACTTGGCAAACAAGGGAGATCCTATAAATGATACCATTTTCTGGTCTTGTTCTTGAAATAGTACTGGTGTGAGAAGACTGAAAACATAAAGTTTTATTTTATTTTTTAAATGTTTTATTTATTCATTTTGAGAGAGAGAGAGAGAGAGAGAGAGAGAGCAAACAGGGGAGGGGCAAAGACAGAGGGAGAGAAAGAATTGCAAGCAGGCTCCACGCTGTCAGCACAGAGCCCGATGTGGGGCTTGAACTCACAAACTGAGATCATGACCTGTACCGAAATCAAGAGTAGGGCACTTAACCGACTGAGCCCCCCACAGGCACCCCAAAACATAGAGGTTTAAATAAGATGTTGGATTTTAAGCAAGCCATCAACTCAAAAGAGAGACCTTTTGAGAGGAATGTGGTATGAAGAGGCCCGACACACAAGGGCAGGGTCCCTGGGACCGGTTTGCAACAAAAGCTGCCTTCACACCCACAAGGTGCCAGAAGACCACTGCCTTCAGGCCATGATCATTCCCAACTTTTCAGAGTTGCAACACCCAACATGTTACAGTTGTTTATTTGATTTTGTGACACTGCCCGTTATTCTCCACCTCCCCACAGGTTCCCTCTCTCCCGGCCCCAGACAAAGGAACTGCCAAACATGGACTTACTTTTAAAAATTAATTAGGTCTTGCACATTTTATCATACCCAAGATAACTCTATCCCCTTTGTCAAGAATATCAACAAAACAGATGGCCACTGGGCACAGAAATGGCTGGAGGAGATAATACTTAGGACTACCCAAAAGACCATTTTTAGGAAATTATAAATTAGTATTTTTTTAACATTTTTATTTATTTTTGAGAGACAGAGTGTGAGCGGGGGAGGGGCAGAGAGAGTGGGAGACACAGAATCTGAAGCAGGCTCCAGGCTCTAAGCTGTCAGCACAGAGCCTGACACAGGGCTCGAAACCACGAACTGTGAGATCATGATCCAAGCCAAAGTCAGACGCTTAACCAACTGAGCCACCCAGGCACCCCTTTAAATTAGTATTTTTTTAATACTACCTTAATACTTACACTATTTTGAAGCACTTTTACAATAGCCAGCATATAAATTTGGATGTCAAAGTTACTGGAAAAAATATATAAAACATTAACATATTTGGAATAAGGTAGCTATGGATTTATGGATGATTTTTTATGGGTGACTTCAATTTTTTCTCTACATTTTTCTTTATTTTCAAATATTTCGACTATAGTAAGTGCTGTTACTAATGCAAAATAATAGGGGCACCTGGGTGGCTCAGTTGGTTGAGCATCTGACTTCAGCTCAGGTTATGATCTCACAGCTTGTGGGTTTGGCTTGTGGGTTCATGCCCTGTGTGGGGTTCTGTGCTGATAGCTCAGAGCCTGAAGCCTAGCTTCAGATTTTGTGTCTCCGTCTGTCTCTGCCCCTTCCCTGCTCATGCTCTGTCTCTCTCTCTTTCTCTCAAAAAATAAACATTAAAAATTTTTTTAAAATCTGAAATAATAATAATAATGACCTTAAAAGATGAAGTTTATTCCTCTAGTCAACACCTGTTTATTGAGCACTTACTACATGCCAGGCACTGTCACAGCAGTAAAAAAAACAGCTCCTGTGGAGCTTCCGTTTGGATAAGGAGTGATATTATTGGGCACAGATTGCTTGTTCCTGTGTGTAAAAGTTTACTTTGAGCAGATTTTTGGGGGTAGGTGATACAAGGGGAGAGACTGCAGCCCTCTGAGGGTAACATGTGCCCACAAAGAAGGAAATGATGCTGAATGGAGAAGGGTGAAGGCGGTGAGCAACGCTCTTTGTCTGTGTCCAGATTTCACTGGCAGCTAGCTCTTGAAGTCAGAGCTCCACCCTCCCTGGTCCCAAGCTGCCTCTTGTACTCAACTGCCTCCCGGGGGACATTGTGAAACCTGAGTTGGGAATCACCCACACCTGGGTGGTGCTGGTCAAGGTGGCGCTAAGAACAGGACAGGGCATTCTGCTGACGTCAGTATGCAGAAAGCTAACAGGGCCCATACTTATTAGTTGATGCAGGTGCTGTTCCTTGGCAGGGCAGTGGATTCTCTCTGAGTCACCTTTGAAGGCAACATGCTGCACATTTGGTGAGATGAATAGGCTAAAGGAACTTGTTTTTGGTTATTGCACACATATTACTGATGTCCTAAGATGTAGAGAAATGCTAGTTTTTGCTAGTGACTCGTGGACTTTTTCACTGAGCACTACAATGGAAACTGATGCTCAAAGGGCACTCCAAAATGCATGAAGCCCTACAGGGGCCCAGAATAGAGACAGATAATTACACAGGACTTTGATTTGCCATCACCATGTTTCAGACATGGACTATCAGAGTGGCCCTTTGAGAAAACAAAGTGGTAAGACACATCAAGACAAAAATATCCATATTCCCTGACCCCAGAAATCCCACCCCTGAGAATTTATCCTGAAAAAATTGTTTATTTCTGCATTAGCTGTGATACTGAAGCACTGAAAACATCCTAAGTGTCACTATTGGGGAACAGCTAGACAAAGTGTGATAACATCATTCATATAATGAGTATACATCATAGTAATTAGCATAATCACAATTGTAAAGATACATATTCCATCATAGGAAAGTGTTTGTACTAGCTTGCTAGGGCTGCTACAACAAAGTGCCACAAACCGAGTGGTTTACACAACAGAAATGTATTGTCTCACAGTTCTGGAAGCCAGAAGTTCAAGATCAAGGTGTTAGTAGGATTGGCTCCTTCTAAGGGCTGTGAGGGAAGAGTCTGCTCCAGGCCTCTCTCTTGGGCTTGTCAACGGCCATCCTCTCCCTGTCCCTTCACATTGTCTTCCCTCTATGCATGTCTATCTCTGTCTTCAAGTTTCCCCTTTTTATAAGGACACCAGTCATATTGGATTAGGAACCCATCCTAATGACATCATTTAACTCGATTACCTCTATAAAGACAGTATCTCCAAATAAGGTCACAGTCTGAGGTACCAGAGGACTTCCATATATTCTTTTTTTTTTTTTTGTCTTTTACAGAAAGACATAACAGTGTTTTATGACATAAGTATTTTACAAGATAATGTTAAAAGAAATAAGAACAGCAGCAAACTCTCATTTCGCACTTTCTACGTATCAGATAGGGTTATAAACACTTTTAAATGTGTTAACGCATTCAATCCTCACAGCACCCCTATGAGGCATTAGTATCCTCATGTTGCCAATAAGGAAATTGAGGCATATCAAATTTAAGTTATTTTCTCAAGGTCATATAGCTAGTAAGTGGTGGAATCAGGCTTTGAACCCAGGAAATCTAGGCTTCACAGACCAAACATTTAACCTCCTCATCATACTGCAAAATTTCATGTGTTATGTTTACAACGGTATGAAAATATGTAAAATAAATTTTTTTTGCCAAGTTTTTTTATTTTTTTGAGAGAGATAAAGAAAGAGAGAGAGAGAGAGAGAGAGAGACAGCATGAGCAGGGAAGGGGAAGAGTTGTGTGGGGTCGTGGGGGGAGGACAGAGGCTCTGAAGCGGACTCCAAGCTGACAGCAGTAAGCCCCATGCAGGGCTGAAACTCACAAACCGTGAGATCATGACCTGAGTCAAAGTCGGATGCTTAACTTGACCGAGCCACCCAGACACCCTTGCAGACAAAGTCTTAATAGAATATGCAAAAATGAAAGCAGTTTATAATTAGGAGAGGTTACTTTTTATGTTACATTCCTGGTTTTTAATGTTTTTAAGTTTATTTATTTATATGGGGAGAGGGAACACAAGCAGGGGAAGGGCAGAGAGGGAGAGAGAGAATCCCAAGAAGGCTCTGTGCTGACAGCTGACGGTCAGTGCAGGACTCGACCTCACAAACCGTGAGATAACCTGAGCTGAAATCAAGAGTGAACACTCAACCTACTAAGCCACCCAGGTGCCCCGATGTTACATTACTTTTACAATTAATACATTCACATGCACTCATAGACTTTTTCTAAAAATGATGCTTTGAAAACGTTTCCACAATCTGAGAAATTTTTTAATGATACCGTACATCAAAAAATGAGTAATAATAAACATTTGGGATTGCTGGCCTCCACGGAGGGCCCCAGTTATCCTTCCCTTCTGATAGTCATGCCCTAATATGGTCCTTTCACGTGCAGTAAGGGTTGACTTGCATGACTAATGATTCCATGGAAGAGGTGACAGTATGTGACTTCTAAGGCAAAAAAAAAAAAAAAAAAGAAAAGAAAAGCAGGAGAGCCTGGGTGGCTCCAACGGTTAAGTGTCTGACTTCGTCTCAGGTCACCATCTCACGGTCAATGAGTTCTGGACCTGTGTTGGGCTTTGTGCTGACAGTGCAGAGCCTGGAGCCTGCTTCAGATTCTGTGTCTCCCTCTCTCTCTGCCCCTCCCTCGCTGACACTCTATGTCTCTTAAAATGAATAAATATTTAAAAATTTAAAAATTAAAAATTAAAAAAAAAAAGCATTCACTGCAGCTTCCATTTTGGTCTCTTTGATCTCTTGCTCTGGGAGAAGCCAGCCTTATGCCTTGATACCCAAGCAATCCTATGGACACCCCCTGTGAAGAGGAATCGAGGCCCCCTGAGAGTAGCTGCATTAACTTGTCCACCACGTGACTGGATGACCTTTGGAGCAGATCCTCTGGGCGCATTAAAGCCTAGATGACTACAGTCCTAACCAAACTCTTGGCTACAGCCTCATGGGAGACCTACAAATGACCCAGTCAAAGCACTCCTCAAACTGACCCACAGTACAGTAAAGAGAAGAATGTCCCCCTCCGAGATGTCCACAGCCTACTCCCCAAGATTTCCACAGCCTACTCCCCGGAAACCGAATATGTCACCTCACATGGCCAAAGCAACTTATCGGATATGATTAAGAATCCTATAGCAGGGAAATTATCCTGGATTATCTGGGTGGGTCTAGTCCCTGGAGACTGAACTCTGACCTGCCAGGGATCTAAACCTTTTGCAACCTTTCAAAATGATAGCTACCGTAAGAGGGGTAATTCTTCTTTTTTTTTAATTTTTTAAATGTTTTTATTTATTTTTGAGACAGAGAGAGACAGAGCATGAACAGGGGAGGGGCAGAGAGAGAGGGAGACACAGAATCCAAAGCAGGCTCCAGGTTCTGAGCTGTCGGCACAGAGCCCGACATGGGGCTCAAACTCACGGACTGTGACATCATGACCTGAGCTGAAGTCGGACGCTTAACCAACTGAGCCACCCAGGCACCCCTTTTTCTTTTTAAATTTTTTTTTAATGTTTTTTGTAAGAGGGGTAATTCTTAATTATGCAAGTGAATGGCTTATACTGAGAGGAGTCCCCCCAGCTCTGAGGACTGAGGCTGCCCTTGATAATTTTTCTTTCCTCTACAGAAATGTGGATGAGGTACAGAAATTATTTTTTGTTTTATTTTGTAGAGTATCAAAAATTATTCAACAGTTAGAAATGAGGCAAGAGATAACTGCATGTCTTCAATGCTATATGGAGTGCTGTGGAGCAGGCCCACACCAAAATTACTGATTCTCTAGGGGGTAGCGTACTTTTGTTTGACATATCACTTGTCTTGATTCAGGGTCAGGTTCTGTAAAGCTGGATCCTTTTTTGGATTGGTCAATTGCAAGTGCTTTTTGGAAAGTAAAGATTGAAGTGACTTCCTGTCTAGTAGAAAGAATAACTTCAAAGCTTATAGCTTATGGTCCTTTAGGTAAGATGACCAACTGTTCCCATTTGCTTTGGGACTGAAGGACTTCCCAAGACAAAGAACTTTTAGTGATAAAAGCAGGAGTGTCCTGGGCAAACTGGGGCTGTTGCTCATTCAACTCATCCAGCCAGTAAGACACTAGCCAGTTTGGGAGCTGACTTGACCATCTTCTTTTGGTGTGTTGTCTTGCATTGTCTAGAAATACTTTGGTCTCTCCCATAGGCCTTTGAACCAATTTTCTCATACTGCCAGTCTGTCATTAGTAATAAAAAATCTAAATAAATAAGTAAAGCTAAATAAATCATTGATACACACTTTATAATTGTGTAAGAGTCATTCTGTTTAACCATTTTAAATGAGCACTTTGATAAGAGAAGGGGTTTCTCTGGTGAGAAGTGGAATGATACTCTGCCAGGAGACCAGGCCCTGGGGATTCTACTGGAGCAGCTGTTTCTGTTTTTCATCCCTTCATTGATCCCCTCTCTTTTGAGTCTATAGATATGCTTAAGTCCCTTCTTTCCAGAAACGTAGCCTCCTCTTCCTCCCCGCAATGGTCCTGCCTCCTACCATTCTCATTCAAGAGTGTAGTCTGACTCCTTCCTAGCAAGAAGGAATCATCATTCTCTCATGACTCAGTTAAGGTCACCTTTACAGTCCAAATACAAGTGACAGTTTTCAACCTCGGACTTATATTCTCTGTAATAAAAATTTATAGCTACCAACACCTGAAAATCATTGGGTACCTGATGTTCTTTGAGTGTTTGTTTTCATTGAGCATTTGATATTTTATTCCCCATGCTCTTGGCTACCTGCCACTTAGAGATTACTACTTCCTGTTGATGGAACTAAATACCTCCTTGATATCACTCAAGTCCACATCTTTGCCATCCCCAATGCCAACGCCTCAACTTGGGCCAGGTCTCCCTGCAAGCTCAACCCTGAGCTCAAGAGTTGGACGCTTAACAGACTGAGCCACTCAGGTGCCCCTGAGATGCTATTTCTGTCATTTTCCTGGTTAAAAGCCAGCCATTTCTGGTGGTTCTGCATGACCTGTAGTCATAAACCTAGCATGCATCCCAATAGACAAATACGGTTAACCCTTGAACAACATGAGTCTGAACTGCATGGGTCCACTTACATGTGGATGGTTTTCAATAAGTATAGTACATCACTGTAAATGTATTTTCTCTTCCTAGTGATTTTAATAGCATTTTTTCCCTCTAGCCTACTTTATTGTAAAAATATAATATGTAACATGTATAACATACAAAACATGCATTAGTTGACTGTTATGTTACCATTAAGTTTTGGGGGAGTCAAAAGTTACACACAGATTTTCGACTGCACAGGGGCTTGGTGCCCCTAACCCTTGTGTCATTCAAGGGCCAACTGCATTTATTTATAAATTACATATGTGTACCATTGTATTCACATATTAGAAAATCAGGTACAGAAAAAGAAATTCATGAGGTACCTGGATGGCTTCGTTGGTTAAGCGTCTGACTCTTGATTTCAGCTCAGGTCATGATCTCACAGTTGTGAGATCGAGCCCTATGTGGGGCTCTGTGCTGACAGCGTGGAGCCTGCTTGGGATTCTCTCTCTCTCTCTTTTTTTCTCTCTCAAAATAAATAAATAAACTTAAAAATATATGTATCCCCTTAAAAAATAAATAAACGCAAAAAAGAAAGAAAGAAACAGAAATTCCCAACAAGATAGCATTTACAAATTAAAGCACTAATATTTTTTCCCTCCCCACAGTGGAGGTTGTGTGCCCTTGCTTGGAGTCCACAGACCTGCAGCAGGAAGTCCATGTCCATATGGCTGACTTTCTTTTTTCCTTTTTCTTTAAAAAAAAATTTTTTTTTAATGTTTTATTTATCTCTGAGTGTGAGAGTGTGAGCAGGGGAGAGACCGAGAGAGAGGGGAACAGAAGATCTGAAGCGGGCTATGCACTGAGAGCAACAAGCCCAATGTGGGGCTCAACCCCACAAACTGTGAGACCATGACCCGAGCCAATGTCAGACGCTCAACCAACTGAGATACAGAGGCACCCCTGACTTTCAAGTCTAGTCATGATCTGGCCCCTACCCATCTCTGTCTCCTTTCCCTTCACATCCTCCCTTGCTCCCAGGGCTGGCTCAAGCAGAAGGATTTGAACTTGAAGCTCCCCAAACCTGCCTTTCCATTGGCCGCCCCCTTTGTTTAGAATGCTGTCCCCTGCTTTTGCTCCCCAACTCCCAAGCCCCTTTGTCTTACATATTCCTAAAAGCACTCTGTCCTCTGGGAAGCTGTTTTTTGGTTACTTCTGCCCCCTCCATACCCCGTGTACACCCACGCACATCTTTTTCTTGCCCTGCGTCAAGGGTGTGAACTTTAAAAGACAGTCTCGTTCACTTAGGAGTCAACAGTGCCTGATAAACAATAACGGTGACGGTAAGAACAGTGAATACTTTTACAGTATTAACTTTGCCAACCACTGCTTCAAGTGTTTTACACATATTTACTTGATTTAATCCTAGGAGATGGGTACAATTATCCCTATTCTGCAAACACGAACTTCCTAAGGTCATATATGTAGTATGCAAAGTTCAGGAAAGATTGAACTAAACTGAACTGTGTGCTTTTTCTATCACACCTCCAATGAGAGAAATAGAGTCACCCAGGCCAGTTGGGCAAGGAAATGCTCAGGCTGAAGAAAGGGGAGTATGGCGAGGACACCCCACCCTGAGCCTGCGCTGCCCCCTGCTGGCCAGCTCTGCCCTTGCTGCAGACTAAACAAGGTCAGAAGTCCTCTCTGTCACCAGAGCTAGAGCCTGGAGTCTGGGGACCAGCACAGGATATTCCGAAAGAGAGAGGGAGCCAGGAGATGCAGGGAATATGCAGGAATTTCCTCTTGATCCACACACCTGAAGGACTGTTTCCCTGATAGGGATGGCTGAATGAAACCACTCAGAGTTAAGAACACAAGTGGGAAAGTCAACCCTCCACCGCCAAGTGCCATAGAACATATCCCAAACCAACAGAAATGTTTATTTTTTAAGAAAAAATTTAGGTGAGGATTTGGATTATTCTCACATTAGGCTCTCCCTTCTGGTGGAAAATTGAATGCTAATTTATATTAACAGATTGGTTCTCAAATGGGGTGCTTTGTGGGACTATTAAAAACTGCAGATGCCCAGGCTTCATTCCAAGCATGCTAAGTCATAACCAGCAGTGTAGGGGCACCTGGGGGGCTCCGTCGGTTAAGCGTCTGACTCCTGATTTGGGCTCAGGTCAGATCTCACTATTTGTGAATTTGAGCCCCAAGTTGGGCTCTGTGCTGACAGTGCGGAGCCTGCTTGGGATTCTCTCTCTCCCTCTCTCTCTCTTTGTCCCTCCCTTGCTCTCTCTCCCTCTCCCAATAAATAAATAAACATGAAAAAAAAAAAAAAAAAAAAAAAAAGAACCAGCAGTGTATACTATTTTTCCTCAGAGCTAGCCTCCTGCTACATTTTCCCAAACTCGAAATCTCTAAGACCATGTAGCATCCCACTTTTCCAGTTTAAGTAAAGGCAATGCCTTTCTATTTGTGCTTCAGCAGAAAACGGTGTTATTTTACAACTCTAAAATGTAGATAATCAATAACAATCAAAAAAAGTAAAATTTTACCTTTGGACATACAAATTCTATCTTGTCTGGTAGAGGTTCAACTGATTTTCCTTTTGCTCTTTGCAAACAATTGGTTTTGCCTCCTTTGTACACCTGTTTCATGATTCCTGATCTATACTGGGTGTGTTCTTCAGATTTTCTTTTGAACCTGTGGTAACATCTGCCTGATTTCCCCCCATGACTACTGAGTTAAATAAGAGGTTTAGCATGTGTCTGTTTTATATCTGAATGAGAGTTGTGATCTTACCTTTTCAGGAAATTTCTCTTTAACACACCACGGGCGAGTACTTTCCTTTTCTATAGTCTTTGGCCATCTGCTACTGGTGCTCTTTGCTTTGGTTGAACATTCAACCTTCACAAGAGGGCTCCTGTCCTTGTAATCTTCTACTATATGCATAATGTCTGTCCACGAGTTCCTGGAAGAAGGTAAAAGAATCAAAAGATTTTATATTTATATTTTATTCACCAATATCTTGCAGGTGACAGTGGTTGTCAGCTGGGACTAACAGCCATAACACCCAAACGTGGCTTTTTCATGTAGCCTGAGATTCCTCACATTACTTGACTGGGGTCCAAGATGGAGCATTCTCAGAGAGAGCCAGGAGGAAGCTGCACTGCCTTTTTTTTTTTTTTTTTTTTTTTAACGTTTTATTTATTTTTGAGACAGGGAGAGACAGAGCATGAACAGGGGAGCGTCAGAGAGAGGGAGACACAGAATCCGAAACAGGCTCCAGGCTCCGAGCTGTCAGCACAGAGCCCGACACGGGGCTCAAACTCACGGACCGCGAGATCATGACCTGAGCCGAAGTCAGCCGCTTAACCGACTGAGCCACCCAGGCGCCCCTGCACTGCCTTTTATGACAGGACTTAGAAGCCATTTCTATTCAGGGCCAGCTTCACAGAATGTGACCTGTGCAGTCACCCAGGGCTCCGTACTTAGAAGAGACCCACATTTGGTTTACCACTCTGTTGTCACCATCTTAAAATTCCCAATAATATTTAAACAAAGGGCCCCACATTTTTATTTTGCACTGGGCCCCACAAATTATGTAGCCAGCACTGAATCACTTTGTCCAGCAACCATAATGTCCTGCCCAGGCTCACAGGATGGGAATTGAGACTCCCCATCTTGAGGGGGCAGTGCCAAAGTTTTGGAAGAGTATGTGGGGCTAGAAATACTGGTGTGGTCTTTTTTAGAAAAGGCAATCTGCCACAGACAGTTTGTGGAGAAGTTAAGGCACATAACCTGGAGATTGGAAAGACTTTCCTCCACGGCCTCCCACAAAGACATATCCGTGTCCTCCTTGTTCCACAAAGCATCCTAACAAGAATAAAAAGGCAAATGCATCTACCCACCTGTCTACTTAGCAAATCCTGACTGAGCACATAATGGGAAGCATTTGCAGATGACTCTTAGAGACCCTGCCCTTAGCGGACTTGGTGCTCGGAGTGATGGTGTCTGTGAAGGGAGAAGAGAAAGCAAAGGGTGAAGCACTATTTAAAAAGAGAAAACAGGGGTGCGTGGGTGGCTTGGTCGGTTAAGTGTCTGACTTCAGCTCAGGTCATGATCTCATGGTCGTGAGTTCGAGCCCCGCGTCGGGCTCTGTGCTGACAGCTCAGAGCCTGCAGCCTGTTTCGGATTCTGTGTCTCCCTCTCTCTCTGCCCCTCCCCTGTTCATACTCTGTCTCTCTCTGTCTCAAAAATAAATAAATGTTAAAAAAAATAAATAAAAATACAAATAAAAAAATAAAAAGAGAAAACAAGCTTGGGGCGCCTGGGTGGCTCTGTAGGTTAAGCATCTGACTTCAGTTCAGGTCATGATCTCAAGGTTTGTAAGTTTGAGACCCGTATCAGGCTCTCTGATGTCAGCACAGAGCTTGCCTCAGATCTTCTGTCTCCCTCTCCTCCTGCCCCTCCCCAGCTCATTCTCTGCCCAACCCCCCCCCCAAATAAATAAAAACATTTTTAGAAAGGGAGAGAGAAAACAAGCCCCAAATGGTTCGCCCCACATAGCAGCAAACCAGTAAGTAGTCGATCAAAGTAAAGATTACATGGGAATGCAAGCTGGTGCAGCCACTCTGGAAAACAGTATGGAGGTTCCTCAGAAAACTAAAAATAGAACTACCCTACCACCCAGCAATTGCACTACTAGGTATTTACCAAAGGGATAAGGTGTGCTGTTTCGAAGGGACACATGCACCCCCAGGTTTATAGCAGCACTATCAACAATAGCCAAAGTATGGAAAGAGCCCAAATGTCTATCGATGGATGAATGGATAAAGAAGATGCGGTATATATGTACAATGGAGTATTACTCGGCAATCAAAAAGAATGAAATCTTGCCATTTGCAACTATGTGGATGGAACTGGAGGGTATTATGCTAAGTGAAATTAGTCAGTCAGAGAAAGACAAAAATCATATGACTTCACTCATTTGAGGACTTCAAGAGACAAAACAGATGAACATAAGGGAAGGGAAACAAAAATAATATAAAAACAGGGAGGGGGACAAAACAGAAAAGACTCATAAATATGGAGAACAAACTGAGGGTTGCTGGAGGGGTTGTGGGAGGGGGGATGGGCTGAATGGGTAACAGGCACTAAGGAATCCACTCCTGAAATCGCTGTTGCACTATATGCTAACTAATTTGGATGTAAATTTTAAAAAATAAAAAAATAAAATTAAAAAAAATTGTTTTTAGAAATGTATCATATGGTCATTGTAGACATTTGGGAAATTAAAAAAAAGAATTAAGAAGAAAATTAAAACAGCCATAATTCCACCATCTAGAATAAATGATTTTAATATGCCACAAAATATAATATAAACATGTTAGCAAAGTGAAGATTACAATGGATACATAACTGTTATTTATGCTTTTACTACTACTGTTTGAAAATTATTATACATGTGAGTAGGGTGTAAAATAAAATGATGGAAAACAATTGGGAATTACAAAAAAAAAAAAAGTAAAGATACAAAACAAAACAAAAACAAGGGAAACAAAAAGGTGAGCTGGTGAGGGGGGTTGTTTATTCAAAAAGAGGGTTCCAGAGCCCCAGAGGCAAGGTCTGAGAGAGGCAGCACTTTGCCACTTGAACCATCCTGTGTCTGCCCGTTCACCAGGCCTCTTATACAGCCACAGTTGTGCCAGGCTCAGAACAGGGTATCGTTCAAATAAATATCTGTGGAAGGCCCTAGGATTAGGTCCACAGGGCTCCTGTGGGCTGCTGTGTGGCAGGTAGGCCTGTGATCTCACCCTCCTGGGTTTCCTACTACCTCACTCAGCACTTCTTAATCCTCTTAGTGTTGGCTCTAAATGTTAGATTTCCCAGGGACTCTGCCCAAGGCCTTCCTCTGCACTCTAACCCCTCTGTCCTCAGGTGAGTGCCTTTACTCCCACAGAGTGTCTCCACCCCACCCTCTCCCTGCTCCAGACTCATTCACCTATTCCTTCACAACTGAACACCTACACTTAGATGAATCACAGTCACCTCAAATTTTGCATGTCCAAAATGGAACTTTCCACTTTTCCCCATATCTTGTTCCCTCCAGTCTTCCCAATTCAGTAAATGGCTGCCTCCACCGCCCAGTCACTTCTCACTTGCCTTCACTCCCCTACATCCAATCCATCCTGTAAGTTCTTCCTCCAAACCACAACCTGGATCTGAATATTTCTCACCAGCAACTGAGTCACTATCACCCATCAGATTGCTTTGGTAGCTTCTTTTTCTTCTTCTTTCTTTAAAGTTTATTTTTTTATTGCGAGAGAGAGAGAGAGAGAGAGAGAGAGCGAGCAGGGGAGGGGCAGAGAGAGAGAGGGAGAGAGAAAGAATCCCAAGCAGGGTCCGTGCTGTCAGCGTGGAGCACGACATGGGGCTCCAACTCACAAACCTGAGAGACCATGACCTGAGCCAAAACCAAGAGTCGGATGCTTAAGTGACTGAGCCACCCAGGCGCCTCTGCTTTGCTGGCTTCCTAATTCATCTGATGCCTCTACCCTTGACCTCCTGTCATCCACCCTCCACACAAAAACCAGAGTAGTATTGTAAAACCATAAATCAGAACAAGTCGTTCTCTTGCTCAAAACTATTCAGTGTTTTCCCATTACTTTCAGAACGAAAATGCAGACTCTTCACCCTAAAGACCCTACATCACCTGCTCCACCTCTCAGCGTCATCCCATCCCCTCTCACTCCCCTCGCAGAAACCTTCTTCTCCAGCTCTCTGCATTACTCAGCTTCTCTTTCTGGAACGTTCTGTCAGCTATCCCCAAAGCTGCCTCCTCTCATCCAGGACTGAACTCAAAGGTCCCTTCTCAGACCTGCAGAAAGAAACCTGCCCTCCTCCTTGTTAAATTTTAGACATTGTCTTCTTTCTTCCTCTAGGGCCCTTTCTCTCTTTTCCCACACACGCCAGAAGGGAAGCGCCTGCAATGAGAGTTTGCCACTGTATCTTCAGGGCCTGCTAGAGTAGGTGCTCACATATATTTGTCTAAAGGATTCATTAACAGACGGCAATTTTATGTTTTTAAATATCCTCACTTGACAAAAGAAAAAGCTGCCTATTCCACGTAGGTTAGTCATTTTAAAAAACGTTCATAAGCCCAGGGCTATTGCAGTAGACGAACTGGCCACAAGCACCCCTGAACAACACAGTTGTAAGGACAGCAGAAGAGGGAGGAAGACAGAGAGGGCCAGTGGAGGGAAGCCGGCTGGGTGACTGGGTGGCTGGAGGGCCATAAAAATGGGTGAGCGAACGGATGCGCACGCTCCGGGAACGCACACCCACGGGGCTAAGAAAGTCGAGAACTCACTTCCCTTTACCACCCACCTTTCGGGGTCACTGAGAGGATACGCCAAAGAAGACGAGGTGTGGTGGGCGGGAGGTCGTCAGCTCCGCTGCGCGCAGAGCAGCGAGCCACACCCCCAAGCCCTAGCCCAGCACGCGCTTCTCGCTTCTCGAGCGCCCAGCCGCGCCCCCTGCCGGCAGCGCGCTTAGGTAAGCCCTCCCCGAGCCCGCCGTGCCGCTAGTGCGCGTGCGCGCAGGTGAGCGTCCCGCCCCGCCCCCGGGCTTGGCCACCTGCCCGGGAAACTTGTGGATTGTTGCCCTCGGGTCGCTCCGGGGTGGGGACGCGGAACTGGGCCATGGAAGATACGTCGGGGGCTCGCGAGCCCCGTGCCCGACCGAGAGAGCGGGACCCAGACCGGCACTCCCGTCCGGACCGAGACCTCCACCCCGAGCGACAGCGGGACAGACACGGGAACCGGCGCAGGGAGAGAAACGGGGGCGAGCGCAGGGACGGGGACCGGGACAGGGGGAGGGACCGGGACCCCCGCCACGACAGACACAGGGTCGAAGACCTTCGCGCGGGTGAACAAAGAGTTTGGGAAAAGTCCCGCCAGAGCCGGACACCGGACGGACCCCGCAAACCGACCTGGGACTCAGCCTCGCCCCGCTGGCCCGCGCCTTGGGAAACCACGGAGCCGTCGCTCCCGAGGAAGGAGCGCTTCGGGCACCGTGACCCGACAAGGTGAGGTGGGGTTAAGGGGCGCCCTGAGACCTGGGCACCCAGGAAGCCTGGGTCTGCGGCCTGTCTGCGCTGCTCCCACGCCCCCGGCTTCGTGGCCTAAGAGGCCGGCTTAAAGAAAGGCAGTGCCATTCCTCCCTTTTGCACTCTTGGAGGTGACCTGGGAGGGAAAGAAAACCTTACGGTGCCCCCACTTCTTGATCCGAACCTGATTAACAAAGTAGAAACCACTCCTGTTAGCAGTGGCAGGGCCAGGGACCAGGTAAGGCGGAAGAGAGGACTTCAGGACAGGAAAGGGAAGCGGTGGGAAGGAGATTAAGTAGGTGGTGTTAACTTGAGGCTCCTCCCACACGACTGCCCCTTGGGGCTTCAGACCCTGAGACCTTTGTCCAGTGTTCCCAAACCAGCCCACCTCCAAGTCCCAGTGCCAAGGGCTAATTAAAAGCCGCCCAGTGAAGGGTTAATAGTTGAATCTGCAACTTCTTCTAGGGGTATATGCGTTTCAAAACAGACAGCTGGGAGAGGCTACCGGTTTAGCCAAAGAACTAAATGCACCTAAAACTCCCACCGAAGGGCAGAGATTTCCCTACCTTTGTCACTGAAGTCTTTCCGGGCAGCCTCATTCAAATCCCATGATTGTTTCAGATCCCACCCCGCTGAATGAACACAGTGTGCCATCCTTGCCCGGTAGAGCACAGAGAATTCCCTTATGGGCCTTGTGAGGTGAAAGCCTCTTGCTGTTCTGCAGGACTTAGTACGCTGAGAGAGGGTAAGGATGGAAGGCAGGAGAGGAGGCAGTCCTAGACCCCACACCTCCTTCTAGGGCGTTGGTCTTTTTTCCCTCAAACATTCCATCCAACTCCACAAATATTACTGAATGCCCACATTAGATTATGTGCCAGGCCAACAAGGAGAAAAGTACTAGAGTGATGGCTGCTTTCTGGTTGACCCCTGCCCTCTTCTCTACGGAGGAGTCAGGTTCCTCTCTGCTATAGGATTTGGAGGCTTAAGCTTGGCCTCCCTCCCTGTTGTGTCCACACAGCGGGGAAAGCTGTTATCTTGAGCTTATGTTACATTATCTAAAACCAACTAGCCAAACTATGAAAAAGGGTGTGCCCAGATATAGTCACAGGCACTAGTTATTGTTCATCCCTGACCAAAGCCAAATTGCTTTGGTAGCTCTTCAGAGCTACATTTTGGATTTCCTTCTAAGTCAGTGTCCCAGTCCACCACCCCAGCCCCAAACGAGTGAAGGGAATACTTTTGTGTTTTTGGCTCACAGACAGTTGGTGGTTTGAAACCAAAGGACAATCTATTTCCACGCTTCCTCTACACAATAAGCTTTTATTTAATCAGCAGGATGTAGGAGCCAGAGCTCCATTACTTAATGGGTGAGATATCCTGGCAGTGTCCACAGTCTGGTAGGAGACAGACAAGTAAACGGGCTGGTTGCAGCACAGTGTGAAATGTGCCACTTCAGGGGAAGCCAATTTGAAGAGAACAGATCCCCTGCCTAAGATCTGGAAGATTTCTTGGAGCACAATGCCCACAAAGCTGAGTTCTGGAAAAGGGGCAAGAATGGGAAGACTGGGAGAGGAAGATGAAAGGGGTTCCAAGCAGAGAAATAGCTTCCATAGTGACCTAGAGCATGGGAATGCTGTCATCTTTTTGGGGGGTGGGAGTGGGGGGTTGGGGGTGGAGAAAGGAAGTTTATTATGGATGGGTCTGTGAGTATGAGGTTGTGAGTGAAGAGAGAAGAGCAAGGGCTCTCCTGTGTTGTGCTAAAAGTTTGGACTTTATCCAAGGCCATAAGAGTTTAAGGATTTCAAACCCAAGAGATCCATGATGAGAACATTAGAAGGATCCCTGGAGCCGAGTAGGTGGAATGCAGACCCCACCATTGCTTCTCGGACAAAGCTCAGGATATGCTGGCTAAAGGGGGAAAGAAAAAAAGTGCCAGAACTAGCAGAGGAAGAGAGAGAGAGATGACTTCCAAAGTTGTCTGTACTACCCATAGGCCTAGAGAGTTATTGCAGACTAAGATCTTTCTAAAGTAACAAGAGAATGAAGAGAATGCCAGCCTGGGCATCAGAGTCTTGTGAGTGCAAACTAATTTGTTTTTGTTTTTTTTAATGTTTATTTATTTTTGAGAGAGAGAGAGAAAGAGAGACAGAGTGTGAGGGACAGAGAGAGGGAGATACAGAATCCAAAGCAGGCTCCAGGCTCCAGGCTCCGAGCTGTCAGCACAGATCCAGATGCAGGGCTTGAACTCACAAGCCATCAGATCATAACCTGAGCTGAAGTCAGATACTTTTTAAAAAAAAATTTTTTTTAAATTAACATTTATTTGCATTTTGAGAGTCAGAGACAGAAAGAGCACTAGCAGGGGAGGTGCAGAGAGAGGGAGACACAGAACTGGAAGCAGGCTCCAGGCTCTGAGCTGTCAGCACAGAACCCGATGTGGGGCTCGAACCCACAAACCGTGAGATCACGACCCGAGGTGAAGTCAGTCGCCCAACCGACTGAGCCACCCAGGTGCCCCTGAAGTCAGATCCTTAACCAACTGAGCCACCCAGGCTCCTTGAATGCAAACTAGTTTTAAAGAAAGCCGGGTCTGTGATGACTGAAAACCTAGGCTCACAAAGGTGGCTCCTGGCTACCTAGTTAGCTGCAGGTGGACAGACTAGCATCAAATCAGTGTTCAGAATTGTAGAGATATGTGACGTGGTAGCTTAACAATGTTGGGCTAAGTATTTGGATACTCTGTGGGGCCACTAAACCAGGGAAATCTCTGGAATATGAAGTACTACGGCAAATGTTGTTTCTGTTCTGCCCATCTCTTTAATGTCTGGGCCCAGTTCGAGATGTTCAGTGTTCTAATACTGAACAAGCTCTTGAATTTGAAGCCCCTAATGACCATATATGTTTTTGGTTATAGTGAACCTACTTCAGGGAGATACCTGCCCTCGAACCCCAGGTCTGGACAAGAGGGAGTGGAATATTACCAGTCAGAGGCTGAAGGACTCCTGGAATGCCATAAATGCAAATACTTGTGCACTGGGAGAGGTGAGCCATTTTGACCATTTACTGTTTGCTGATGGTTCTCAAAGGGATCTGAGCTGGCGAAGCAAAAATTCAAGTAGATTTCCCTTTTGGGTCCCTAGCATTTTCATTTCCATAATTGCAATGAGGTTCTCATTCCCCCCACCCCGCCTTCCCCCCGCCTCCCCAAAAGAGTAGGAACGTCTGAAAGGTACAGCTAGATTTCCGGTGCTTCTCTTCAGATGTGCCCTGGGGTCTGGCGAGGCAAGCAGCAATGCTGGCAGGTTTCAGGCCTCAGAGGTGGAAGAATGGCAGGCAGAACCAGCTATGAGCTGTCAGCTGTGGGAGGGCTGAGTTAGAGCCACCTGGAGGGGGCAGCCTAGTAGCATTTCATGTTACAGTTAATACTTGTTGACTGAGATCCATAGTAAGAAATTTATTGTACATTAAGACCAAGTTCACACACACACAGATGTTGTGAAACCATACTTACCTTATTATATACCAAGTACATGGGTAATTTCTATTGTACTGGTTCTTTTTTTTTTTTTTTTAAGTTTACTTATTTTTGAGAGAGAGAGAAAGCATGAGTGAGGGTGGGGCAGAGAGAGAGAGAGAGAGGGAGACATAGAGTCCGAAGCAGGCTCCAGGCTCTGAGCTGTCAGCACCGAGCGCAATGCAGGGCTCAAACCCACAAACCACGGGATCATGACCTGAGCTAAAGTAGGACGCTTAACTGACTTTTCTAGCCACCCAGATGCCCCTGTTGTACTGTTTCATTGAGAACAAACAAAAAGAAAAAAAAAACACAGTTACTAGAACACACAGTTAGCAAAAACACTTAAATGATATCATGCATCAGCTCCAAATGTGGTTCCCAGAGTTCCCATCCAAACCTGAGTGTTTGGCCTTGCCAGCTATGAAGAAAATCTGGTTTGCCAGGGTGAGCCCAAATCACATGATTTGGTGAGAAGTTTTTCTAAGCTGCATATGACTAAGGGGGAAAACTTCTCAGCCTAAGGGTGAGAAATCAAGGAACTTGTCCCTGAAAATGTACTGTAGGATCATTCCAATGATGCACATGATTGTGAGATTCTATGGAACTTTCGTGAAAAAGCTCTAGGCAATCCAGATACAAGAATCTGCACTCTAGTTCACATATACTGGCACAACCTCATTGCTTCTAATTCACTTAGTAACTCCGGAGGCTCAGAGAGGTATCTAAGCTCAGGTGTTAAGTGGAAGAGCTGGAATGCAAACTTGGAGTAACTCCAAGACCTAAAGTGGTTTACTCACTTGACCTTTCTTTTTTTCTTGCTGATAAAAATAAGAGGAATAAGCCAGAGGCTGGTTAACAGGTTTCTCAGTAGAAGTATGTTTTCCTCTGTGATTATTTTACCAAGAGGAGAGGGCAGGACTTGAAGCTCCTGACCCAAATGCACCTTGATTTAGCTTTGTCTGCTCCTGGCTATTTGGCTTTGGGCCTAGAGGTCATTTCTGAGTCAAGATAGTGAAAGGATAGTTCACTAGTCCCAAGCTAACCATTGAAGGCTTTTTAAGGATTCTGGATGTTCAGAAACCCACATCAGTACACAATACTTGGTGTTGTGTTGAAACAGCCATTAAACGTAGGAACTTGTCTCCAGCAGGAAATGCATGCCTGGATAAAGGCCACCTGAAGATTTTCAGCCCTGTCTTAGAGTAGATCTTTTGTGACTTCCTCTTTGGTGAAATCATGTCCTCTTCCAGCAAACTGGTGGAGAAGGGAGGAAGCTGTGTCCCTCTCTGACTTCCTAGGGAGACCTAGGAGTTGGGGCTTTGAGCCATGCTTTGGAAGAGTTCAGTGGAACAGTCAGGACACTGACACAAAGAGCGGGGTCCCACATTCACTTATGAGCAAGTCCCCTCAGATACTAAAATCTTCAGGGGCTGAGACTAAAGATGAGACAAAAAGCAGGTACAAATGTCCCCGTTTGTATCTCAGATCACCAGTGCATGTGCATGTACAGGTTGTACTCATTTATTGTCTGGAGGGACAGGTGAGGAGTTGCAAGTTCCCTGGGTGCATTTCCTGCTCTCCTTCTTGGCTCCCTGATTTATTTGGAGCAGTTTCGTTTTGCCTTTGGTCTTTCTCTCTCCCCTTCGACCAGTAGTGCTCAAATCATGACATTTGCATTCAGGTTAATTGCGCATCTCCCTCAGCCCTGCTTATTCTTTTCTGGTTCTATAAAATTTAAAATAAGAATAAGGAAGGGTGCCTGGGTGGCTCAGTTGGTTGAGTGTCTGACTCTTGATTTTGGTTCAGGTCATGATTTTCAGGTCGTGGGATCAAGCCCCTTCTCAGGCCCTGCACTAAGCATGGAGCCTGCTTAAGATTCTGTCTCTCTGGGGCACCTGGGTGGCTCAGCCGGTTAAACACCTGACTTCCTTTCCACTCAGATCATGATCTCAGGGGTCATGGGTTCAGGCCCCACATCAGGCTTTGTGCTGATAGTTCAGAGCCTGCTTGGGATTCTCTCTTCCCTCTCTCTCTGCCCCTCCCCTGCTCATGCTCTCTCTCTCTCTTTCAAAATAAATAATTTTTAAAATATTTAATCATTTTTGAGAGAGTCAGAAAGAGAATGTGAGCAGGGGAGGGTCAGAGAGAGGGAGACACAGAATCTGAAGCAGGCTCCAGGCTCTGAGCTGTCAGCACAGAGCCCGACGTAGGGCTTGAACCCATGGACCACAATATCATGACCTGACCCAAAGTCGGACACCTAACCAACTGAGCTACCCACGTGCCCCAAAATAAATTAAAATAAAAAAAAAAATTCTCTCCCTCTGCCCCTCTTCCCAGCCTGTGCTTGTTCTCTTTCTCTTTCTCAAAATAAAAATAAAAATAAAAATAAAACCTATAAAATAGGAATAAGGGGCTTGTAGGGTCTCTGCTCTCCCCACACCGTATTAAGAAATATACATATTTGTTCCCATACATCAAAGACATTGGGAAAACCCTAAATGTTCTTTACATTGGAATTATTTAAACTTGTGGTATTCTATACATCCTTTAAAAATATGAAGTATATTGATTTATATTTGCTGAGATGGAAAAAAATGTTCACACTATATTCTTAACTGAAAAAAATAGGTTAAATAATAGTAGAGTAGGTCCCCATTTTTCACCTAAAAGCAAATAAACAATAGAAAAATTATGCATATATGACAGAAAAGTCCAGAAGAAAAAGTAATGGTCACAGTGGTTATTTTTTTAATTGGTTGGGATTTAGATACCTTTACATTATATGTTTCTGTCTATATATATATTTTTTTACAGTAAGTATGTATTACTTTTATAATTAAAGAAAATAATGCTATCTGCATTTGGGGGGGAAATTGAAGAGTGTTAAGATAATACATGAGAGTGAATCATTCCAGTTACAGAACATGTAGATGTAACACAGCTTCATACAGCACACAGGCATCACCAGCTGGACCTAGGCACAAAATCTGGTTCTCTAAACCCCTGGGAGCTGCTGGGAGTCTACCCCGAGTCAGCTGACCTCTTGCAACCATTCAGGATATATAATTTCAAGCTCAGAAGCGCCCAGCCTTATAGAATCCTGAGAAAAAGAAGCCACACACACACAACGATATGATTCCATTTATATGAAATTCTAAAGGGATGCCTGAGTGACTCAGTTGGTTGAGCGTCCAACTCTTGATTTTGGCTCAGGTCATGATCTCATGGTTTGTGGGATTGAGCCCCACGTTGTGCTCTGCACTGCCAGCGAACAGCCTACTTGGGATTCTCTCTCTCCCTCTCTCTGTCCCTTCCCCGCTCGTTCCCTCTCTTTATCTCAAAATAAATAAACTTAAAAAAAATTCTAGAAAGCTCAACCTACTCATTCCTAATGGCAGAGAGCAGATCACTGGTTGTCTGAGGAGGAGGGTGAAAGACTGACCACAGTCTCTCAGGAACTTTCTGGGAAGATGAAAACATTCTGAATCTTGACTCAGATTGCATGGCATGTGTGTTTGTCAAAACTCAACAAGCTTGGGGCGCCTGGGTGGCGCAGTCGGTTAAGCGTCCGACTTCAGCTCAGGTCACCATCTCGCGGTCCGTGAGTTCGAGCCCCGCGTCAGGCTCTGGGCTGATGGCTCAGAGCCTGGAGCCTGCTTCCGATTCTGTGTCTCCTTCTCTCTCTGCCCCTCCCCCCTTCATGCTCTGTCTCTCTCTGTCTCAAAAATAAATAAACGTTAAAAAAAAAAAATTAAAAAAAAAAACTCAACAAGCTGTACATTCAATGTGGGTCATTTTCTTCCATGTCAGTTATATCTCAATGAAGTGGGTCTTAAGGAAAGCAGCCAACTTTGGCGGAAAAGCTGGAGCTCTTTCCTTGTTCAAGACAAAGAAACCAAGGGCCCTGAGAGAATCTAGCCCCGAGAAAAAAACCACAGCCCAAATTTGCTTTTTAGGGAAACTAAAGAAAACAAAGTTAAACTTTAGAACATACTTACTGAGTTGAAATCTAAGAACAATGAAACCCATTACATTTCTTTAATTCAGGAAGCCTTGTGGGTTTAATTGACCTAATCTTTCCTGTTTCTAATATATGTGAACCACAGTTGACATTTTGATGTATAACTTCTATACTATTTTCTGACTTCATTGTATTTTTTTAAGCTCTGCGTTATTTCCTTCAAACTTGGAGAGGTTTCCTCTTTCAAACTGAAGAAAGCCACAAAACGTATCTAAAGAGAAGATAACTATTTTTTAGTCTTCTTGGCATGGATGGGCTGGGGCTGAGAATGTTCTTGCCTTCTATCAAGGATGCCTTTCTTTCTGGTTGGTAACTGGTCTGATTTCTCTCACCCTCTTCCTGCACCCCATGAGGGGCAAGCTGTTTTGAGAGTTACTCTTTCTAGCCTAGAGTACTTCCAGCATCATTTCCGGAGCCCACAGTTGCACGCTAGCACCTAATGTTCATCAGGCGGCTTTGGCTGATCGGGGCCTCCCCATGGTGGTGGTAGGGGGTGTGTGTGCGCGGAATAAAGAGACTGCTGTGGTGCTGGCTACTGCAGGGAAGATGAGCAGCAAGGTGGAAGTCTCCAAGCCTGAAACAGCACCTGTGAAAATGGTAACAAGCCCTTCTTTTGCAGCCTGCTGTCAGATGCTGGAGGTTCTCCTGAACTTGTTGATCCTGGCCTGCAGTTCTGTGTCTTACAGTTCCACAGGGGGCTACACAGGCATCACCAGCCTGGGGAGCATTTACTACTACCAGTTTGGAGGGGCTTACAGTGGTTTCGATGGTGCTGATGGGGAGAAAGCGCAGCAGCTGGATGTCCAGTTCTACCAGCTGAAGCTGCCCACCGTCACTGTGGCCATGGCCTGTGGTGGAGCCCTCATGGCCTTCTGCTGTCTCCTGGTTGTTCTGGGTGTCCTGCGGGTCCCATGGCACTGCCCCCTGTGGCTGGTGATCGAAGGCTTGCTGGACGTACTCATTGCCGGGGCCTACATCCCAGCTCTGTACTTCTATTTCCACCACCTCTCTGCTGCCTACGCCTCTCCAGTGTGCAAAGAGAGGGAGGTGCTGTACCAAAGCAAAGGCTACAGCGGCTTCGGCTGCAGCTTCCATGGGGGAGACATAGGAGTTGGAATCTTTGCTACGCTAGCCATTGGGGTCTTTGCTCTAGGGGCTGTGCTGGCCATCAGGGGTTACCGAAAGGTCAGGAAGCTGAAAGAGAAGCCTGCAGAGATGTTGGAGTTTTAGGCTTTGTAAAAAACCGTCCTGCCCAATATAAGTGATGGTAGTTACTCTGAACGACTGGAATACTGGAATACTTCACTGTGGGACTTGCCAGCCCTTGAAGACTGATGGGCCGACTTTGGTATCCTGCATGAAGCTCTGGGTTACACAGAGCAGTGTTCTCTGATGTACCACACTCGGGTTCTAGAGTCCTTTCTTGGTGAGCGATGACCCACAATTATTGAAACAGAACAAAACTGGAGGTCGAGACCCACAAGGAAGAGGCATGTGCTGTAGGACAAGGCACTTTTGATTACCTAGAGAGAGGTGACCAAGTGAATCTGAAGAACCTTATCTTTAAAGTCCCTGAAAAGCCATCTACCAGGAGACAAGCATTTCAGCCTGAACTTTTCTAAACACAACTGTTTTAAGCAGATGAGCCCCGAAGTTCTTCCACACTGAGATCTCCGATCCTACACGTCCTTAATGCTCTGGGTGCAGGGTGTAGGGATGGATGCTGGGGAGACACTGCCTGTAAAATTTAAGTTGGAGGTAGTCGTGGGCTGAACAAAGAGGAATACGATTAATTCAATGAGATGCAAAGAAGCTACTCCAACAAGCTGCTTAGAGTGGCCTTGAAAGCTCAATAAGTGTTTTGTACCTCTTGTAAATGTGCCATTGTATGAAGAATTCAACCCAACATCTGGGAGGCAGGAGCCATCCAGAATAAAAGAATGTAAAATCTTTCCCAACAGTAGAATGCCACTTTTGGCCAGACAATTTAATGGGTCCTATTACATGTTAAATTATGGCTTCTGGAACATTACAATATATTCTTGGTACAAATGAATATGTTCTTTGCATTACATGAGCCAAATAAAAATCCAAAGAAAAATTTTAACTTGGAGGTGATGTCTGCTTGAGATTCTCTCTCTCCCTCTCCCTCTGCCCTTCCCTGGCCCATGTGCACACGCTCTCTGTCTCAAAAACAAACAAACAAATTAAAAAGTGACTTCCATTTGGGTTTAGAAAGTGAAATATATGCTTGTATATGATTAGAAAATTTCTTGAAGAGGGGCACCTGGGTGGCTCACCCGGTTAAGTATCCAACTTTGGCTCAGGTCATGATCTCATGATTTGTGGGTTCAAGCCCAGCGCTGGGCTCTGTGCCGACAGTAGTGAAGCCTGCTTCGGATTCTCTGTCTCCTTCTCTCTGTCTGCCTCTTCCCCACTCGTGTGTGCTCTCTCTGAAAAATAAAATAAATAAACATTTTTAAAAAAAAGAAAATTTCTTCAAGAATGTACATAAGAAGGCTTTAGGAATATTTGCTTCTGGAGAGAAGGAGATTTTATTTTTCATTTTATGCCTGGCTTGACTGCACGTTTGTTTTATTTTAGATAAATAAAAAAATTTGATTTGCTCTCCAGTTTTTTCACATTTACTATATATATATATATATATATATATATATATATATATAATTTTTGTTTATTATTTTTAATTTACATCTAAGCATATAGTGCAACAATGATTTCAGGAGTAGATTCCTTAATGCCCCTTACCCTTTAGCCCATCCCCCCTCCCACAACCCCCCCCCCCAGTAACCCTCTCTTTGTTCTCCATATTTAAGAGTCTCTTATGTTTTGTTCCTCTCCCTGTTTTTGTATTATTTTTGCTTCCCTTCCCTTATGTTCACCTGTTCTGCATCTTAAAGTTCTCATATGAGTGAAATCCTTTATTTGTATTTCTCTAATTTCACTTAGCATAATACCCTCTAGTTCCATCCATGTAGTTGCAAATGGCAAGATTTCCTTCTTTTTGATTGCTGAGTAATACTCCATTGTGTACATATACCACATCTTCGTTATCCATCCATCCATCGATGGACATTTGGGCTCTTCCCATACTTTGGCTATTGTAGATAATGCTGCTATAAACGTTGGGGTGCATGTATCCCTTCGAAATAGCACTCCTGTATCCCGTGGATAAATGCCTAGTAGTGCAATTGCTGGGTCATAGGGTAGTTCTATTTTTAGTTTTTTGAGGAACCTCCATCCTGTTTTCCAGAGTGGCTGCACCAGCTTGCATTCCCACCAACAATGCAAAAGAGATCCTCTTTCTCTGCATCCTCGCCAACATCTGTTTGCCTGAGTTGTAAATGTTAGCCATTCTGACAGGTGTGAGGTAGTATCTCATTGTGGTTTTGATTTGTATCTCCCTGATGATGAGTGATGCTGAGCATTTTTTCATGTGTCGGTTGGCCAGAAATAGATGTATAATTAAGCAGAATATTACATGTTCAGCCACAAAACCAGCCTCACCCAGAAAGACCCCATTTATAACAAAAATCTCATGTCTGTTTCAGTGTCCACTTCCTTCTACAGAGCCTTCTGCTCTTTCTGGAGACTTGACCCATCCCACCATAGAGATAAACTCCTAGCTCTGGCAGTCAGCATTTTTTTCCTCTTCTAATGGCTGTGAATCTTTCTGCACTAACAGCAAGGTTGGAAATAGGTGAGCCTGTTTGATATTAATAGCTAAGCCAGGCCAGGCCTGGCTGGTACTGTGATAATATTCAGTGGCTATATTCCTTCAACAGATCCCACATCACTGGACCCAGCAACAGACCATTATTCCTCTCAACTGTTGTAGCCCAGAGGGGTAGTTGACAAGATCTAGATTTATTTCACGTCATCCTAGCAGATACATGCTGTGTGGATCATGACTCCACTGTTTGGGCAGAATCTGTCCCAGAAGGGACAGCTTTCCCCATCTGGTAGAAGGATGGTGTTCCTGCTTCCCTTCAGGGGGAGAGATGTTAACACACGTACACAAGGAAAACCAAGGCAGAGAGAGGTGTTCTATGTAGAGGATAACTACTCCCCCTGAATTAGAATGATATTTGGGCCAATTCACTTGCTCTGCTAGAGGGAGCCAGTGGCCGGTAGTTTATGGTGCTTGGGTGGAGAGTGGGCAGTTCTGATCTGATGTTATCTTCAAATTTAAATAAGAGGAATGTAGCTCCTCAACCGTTAAAGCCTTTGGCTGCTGTGTCCCATGGACCTCCTAGGAATTTGTGTGGGCCTTGCAGGAGTTAGGATCAGCAAAGCCAGTATGTTAGAGAAACTGGTATTTAGCTACCCAGGTTTTTGTTTGTTTTGAGAGACAGAGAGAGAGAGAGAGAGGGAGACAGAGCAGGCATTGCACTGTCAGTGCAGAGCCTGATGCAGGGCTTGATCTCAAGAACCCTGAGATCATGACCTGAGCCAAAATCAAGAATCGGATAATAGGGTGCCTGAGTGGCTCAGTCGTTAAGAGTCTGACTCTTGGTTTCTGCTCAGACCATGATCTCACAGTTTGTAAGTTTGAGCCCCATGTCCGGCTCTGTGCTGCCAGTGTGGAGCCTGCTTGGGATTCATATTCTCTCTCTCTCTCTCTCTCTCTCTCTCTCTCTCTCTCTCTCTCTCTCAGAATAAATAAACTTTAAAGAGTCAGATGTTTAACTGACTGAGCCACCCAGGCATCTCTAGCTGCCCAGTTTTTATACGCTGTGGTACTGTCTAATGTATTAGAGAGGTTTCCTGATTTCTGGGAAACCACACTTGTCCAATTTCTTAAATCTCTCACTAAGCCCCTTCCAATACCATCCACTTGTGTAACATTTTATGATTTTCCAAGTATTTTCATGTACTTGCTTTCATCAAGTCTCACCCCACCCTGTGGGATAAGACAGGCAGTTATCTTCATTCGTCAGATGAAGTGTGTGAGGCTTCGAGTCAGTGACTGGGGTAAGATCACCAGCAGTGAAGTGTGGGGACGTGAACCTGGTGTTCCCACTGGAGGGGTCATGTGCTTTCCTCTTAGTTCTCATCTCTGAACCCTGGGGAATGACAGGAGACATTCCCCCACAAGTACACCTAAGCAGAGGCTATGGCCTCTGTCCATGATGAATGAAAGCTGACCTTGGACAAGAAGATATTCAGTCTCCATTCGCCTGTTGATTCCTCCTGCCTTGCGGCATTTGTGAATTCCTTAAACTCAAAAGAAACCCCCAAGTGAACAGCCCATGTGTCCATCAGTTGAATAGACTGGGCCATCCACACAGTGACTTTGGAGCTACTTAACAAAGTATGTGGACACTGTTGGAGCTGATCTGAAAACATCTCCAGGAATAGTTAAATGAACAAAACAAGACTCAGAGCAATGTGTGCGGAATGCTTCCTGGTGAAAAAAGCAGGGCAGGGGTGATGAAATGCTGATTTGAGTGTGCTTTTATTTGCATAAAGAACACTGGAAAATTACATCAGGAAATAATGAAAGTGGTTGGGGGTAGAGAGCAGGGTGGACAGGGACATGAGTGACTTTTTTCCCTCAGTTTATACCTTTTCATGTCATTTTTAGTTTAAAAAAAAAACTTGAAGATTTGAAATAATTATAGATTCGCAAAATGTTACAAAAGCAGTACAGAGAACTTGAATACCCTTAACCCAGTTTTCCACAATGGCCGCATCTTGCATAACCATAGTGTGATACTGTATCCGGGACATTGACAGTCTCCTGAGCGTATTTAGACTTCACCAGTTTTACAAGCACTCCCGTCTGTGTGGTTTTGTCATGTGTTACATTCATGTGGCCACCACTACCATCAACTACAGAACTGTTCCATCATCAGGCATCCCCAGGGCTTCCCCCCCTTATAGTCACAATGCAACCCCTCCCCACTCGTCCCCATCCCCGGACAACCATGGAACTGTGTGCTCTGTCTCCCTAATTTTGTCATTTTGAGACTGTTACATAAATGGAATCATACAGTGTGTGCCTTTGAGACTGGCTTTTTTCTCATAATTCCCTTGAGATCCACCCAAGTTGTTGCATGTATCAACGGCTCCTTCTCTTTTAATTGCTGAGTAGTTTTCCACAGTATGGATGTACCTGATTAACCGCTCGCTACCGAGGGACATTTGGGTTTCTGACACTAGGCTATTACAAACAAAGCTACTGTGAGCTTTCGTGTACATGGTTTTGTGTGGACTTTGAAGTTTTTGTTTCTTGAGGATGAGTGCTCCCAGAGTACAGTCGTAGGGTCACATGGTAAGTATGTTTTCGTTTTTTAAGAAGCTGACAAAATTTTTTTCCCAGAGTGGCATTTTGTTTTTCGAACATAGGAGTATTAAAAAAACAAAAACCACGGATGTTAATGTTAAATCCGACCGTGTCCTTCAAATCAGGGCCCCAGTGGTACTTCTCTGATCTGACCTACAGTTTTCCTGGGTGTGAGTGACGTCAGCGTTAAATCCCGAATCTCTCTCCTCCTAGGTGTGGTACAGATAGTGGAGGTGATACTGAATGGGATGGTTCTCATGTGTATCGTGGCCTCCTACTTTGTCCTTGCTGGATTCAGTGCCAGCTTCACCAGTGGCGGCGGCTTTGGGAACAACTATTACTCACCGTTTGAGGGCACCGAGCTGGAGCAGGTTCGGCAGCTGGACCAGCAGTACACAGTCCTCCGGGCACCCCTGATATATGGCGGTGTGGCTGTTTCTCTGGGGCTGGGTGTCCTTACTATGGGCGTTTTACTCCAGGGAGCCCAAAGTCTAACCAAACTGTCGGCGAAGTGGCTCCTGCTGGAGGCCGCCTTCAGCCTCCTGGCGGCAGTGAGCTACAGCGTAGGCATTGGCACTTACCTCCACGTAGCCTTGCGGATCAATGCCACAGACACTTGCAGAGCCAGAGCGCGGCTCTATGCCCGCAAGGGTCTCACCTGGATGAACTGCCAGCTGGCAGGCACTGATGGAGCCGCAGCCACCTTTGCTTGTCTTCTGGTGGTTACGTACGGTGCCAGCGTAGTGCTGGCCCTGCGGAGCTACCGGCAACAGAAGCACTACAAAGACAGCCAAGCACAGAACAGAAGTTACAATGACGCGCCTGAATACCTGTGGTCAGGAACGCTCTGAGACTTCTTCTGGAACCTAAATGGCAACCCACCTCCCTTGTTTCTCTCAAAAAGATGTGTCCCTTAAAGTGGCACGTTACACAACTATGGTCTTCACATACTTGATTTTACAAATGTTCCCTCTGGTACCAGTGCAAACCTAGATGATCATTTCATTTTTTTAATCAGTAAGTCTTTGTTGGCTGAGAGCTTGAAAAAGATGTCTCCACCTTTGCAACAAAGAGCAACATTGCAAGTCTGGGGATGCCTTTGTGGTGTGGCTCTCTTACCAGATGGTAAGGTAATCATGATAATAGCTACATAGCCAGAAAAATTCTGAGAGATGAGAATTACACATCCGGGGTAGCAGGTCCAGTGTTACAGTAGAAATATCTTCCCGTCATAACTACTTAAGGTCATCAAAAGAGATGTGCCATTGCCCCCCGTATTTGGTCCCAGGGGAATGATTTTAAAGCAGTTGGATGATTGAGTTCTAAATGAGTAATTACATTCTGACTCTCTTAGAAGGAACACTCTGTTGGTACAGCAGTGTGCCCTGACTGCCTGGGTCCAACGGAGCGTTCCTCCCTTACAGATGGGAGCCAGGATTCCTGATGCATGAAGGGAGACGCTTTGAGAATGCATGTTCCTCCTCAGGATTCCTGCATTAGGGCTGAGAAAAAAGGGTTTTTCTGCCAGCGTCCAAGTTACTTTTTTGTTGCAAGTCATTCAATTGGATTTCACTTTCCTAAAATATCTTATAATTTTCTTAAATATGAGGCTTCCAGATGGAAACAAATTCGTAAACTTCTTAAATGTGTTATTCAACTGATATCAAAAGTAAAATGTAGTGAATTTTATTAGACTAGAAAGGCTTACTGGAGGCTTCTTCATTTCTCCATCCCCTGACAGTCCCCTCTAGAGGAGCCCTTCAAAGGTAGATTGTAATCACTCAGGACCCTGGATTGTTTTCAGAATGTAATAGATCATTAACACTGAAAATTAAAAATAAAGTTTTTCACTTATTTTAATCTAAAGTTTTATAGCTGTTCTTATACTTTACTAGTCTCAGATTTTCAGTTGTTAAATGCACCTAGAAATACATGCATTCTTATGACAGTTTTTTTCCCTAATTGCTCTCTTGCTTTTCAATAGCTAATTGTTTTTTTTCTGTAATATCAGTTTTACTTCCATATTATAAATGAGGTTAAACTATTAATAAGTTCAAATTCTTAGTACATTTCTAAAAACAATCTATTTCCACAATGCAATTTTGACATAAATCTCAGATTCTCTAATTTACAGTTAGTGAGAAATCAGCAAACATAAGCCTCTTTCAACAGATGTGAAAATGGCAATGAAAGAAAACTAAGTCAATGTCATTTTCCCCCTCCTTACCCCCCCAACTGCTCTCCTCCCTGGAACATATTACCTTTCCTCTCCTGTCCTTTCAACAGCTATTTCTGATAGAACCTATTGAAGGTGAAGGATCAAAACAAAACCTCTTACAGAAATGAGAAAATATCTAATTATACTTCTACAAAAAGTAAAGCTTGGAGGAAAATAATCAACTGAAAATCTGCATTACTAGGTTAACATAAAAACATTGTGCCGCAGAAAGCTGCTTCTTCCACTGTCACCCTTGGTCTCAAGGCGGTGGCCAGAGTCCCACAGCTTTTAACTGAGTGGTAGACAGGAAGTTTAACAGCAGCAAAAATCAAAGAACCCGTTCCTCACACACACCCCAGAAAAGCCTTCCTGCACTGCCCCCGGCCCCGCATTATCTCCCGAGACATGTTCCTCTTACAGCTTTCCCCATGAAATGGGGACTCTGACCCATCTAGACCCCAGCACTGTGCCCAGGGCAGCTGCAATACTGCTCCCGAGATTCCCCTCCTTCTGAGGGATCGGAGTCCATCTGTCACTGTAAATCACAACCTTCCACGTGTGGAGTTTCATAACGTCCAAAGGCTTTAGCAAACCTCATCTTATTTTCTACTACTTGTCTGATAGGCAAATCAGGACTTACTGTTCACTTGCTACAGGTGAGATGAAGGTTCGAGGTTAAGTGGCTTACCTAACAGCTGACCTTTTGTTGAGTGCTCACAATATACCAGGCCCAGTACTGGGCTGAGGCAGCATTTGTTCACACGATCTCATTCAAGCTCACAACTAACTGATGGGAGAGATGGTGTTATTTCCATTTAACAACAGGAAAACGGAGTCTTGGAAAGGCTATTTAACTTGCCTCAAGTCAAATTTTTTAAGTAGTAGACACAAAACTAACCCAATATGTTCAGAACATATTCTGAGAGACTAAGGTACTCTCGTGGCCTTTGGTGTACCAGCGAATTCATATCACACAAAACAGAGAAGGAAGATTTGACTTCTGCCACCCCGGAATAGGGAGCTGTGTGTCTCAAGAAACTCAGGCATTAAAGCGTATACAGATGGTGCCCTTGGGCCCAGCACATTGAAGGTGTTCAATGAACAGGTAATGAGCCCAGGTTTTAAAGTATTCATTCGGCTAGATAAGGAGGAAACCTGCAAAATGATTTCAATTTGGCTGTTACTTGGAAAGGAACCTCATCTTGCCTGGAAGTCCAGATTATGCGAGACGAGCAGCGGGGGAAGGTGGGAGGACAATTTAGAGGCTTAACTGGATTGTAAGTATTTTGTGAGTCAAAACCACCACTATGTCTGAAGTTCTGACACTGAAACCATTACATTAGGACAAACACGTCAGACAGACAGCTGGATTATCCAACTGGCTCTTCTGTGTTATCATCAGCTGTACGATTTAAGAACTGTAAATTACAATTGAGTTACCTCTAGTCAGCTAACAATCTGCATGTGAACAAGGACTGTTTCCTGTCTTTGGGATTTCTTTAAACATATAAATCAAGTCAGAATAGGTTTCTTAATGTAAAAAACCTTTATTGCTATTTCAGCTTAAGAGGTGACCAAAAATATTCTTGCCTTAACTCACAGCTTCATAGAGTGCCATGGAATGTGGTTTCATCTGTTATCTTCCTCTAAAGCAAAAAAAAAAAAAAAAAAAAAAGGCAAAAAAATTCTGTTTAAGAAACTAATTCTACATACAAGTTAGAGAAAATTACAGTTTCATGCCAAAATAAAATATTTATAAAACAATAGGTATTCCATTTTAAAACGAAGCCATGAAAAAGATACTCCATTTTATTTTATTTATTATCGTTATTGTTATTTTTTACAAACAATAGATTTGCTGCAACATGCTCTGGCTCATATTATTGAATTAAAAAATTTAACACATTTCAAAAATATCAAAAATACACTATCATGAGTCTTAGGACTACAATACAACAATGATTGCACAAAACCATAAGATATGAACTCACTGTCCAGATGACATCAACTGGCAACAGTGAGAGAAAACCCTATAGCATCTGGGAGAAGTGCATGAAATTTAGAATACAAGGAGCTTATGTGTGATTGAATGATCATCAAATGAAGGAAACAGCAGGATTTACTGTAGCTGCTTTTCTCAATCTAGGAAGTGCTTACCCAACTATGGGGCAAAAGTCACTAACTGGAGAGAAAGATTAACTTGCCTCTGTGGTTGGGGGAGTCTGAAAAGACCCCACCCAGAGGGAAGTAAAAAGTGATGCAACACAGTTCTATAGTGATGCTGCAGACATCACTGAATGGCTTGGAGACTAATTATTTAATAATTGGTACATTTATCGATAACAGCCAAATGCTCCCTTATGGAGGTCTCTTCATTAATAATTATTGAGTAGATAGAGAAGGTGAGCCTGTGGCTTGCAAGTACCTGCTTTCGCTGAAGGTCTACAGGGAAAGAAGAGCATCGTTTGATATTCAGTAGACAAACCAAACCTAACTGGCTCCATCTCCCGGAAAATAGCACTCGCTACAAACAACTATATTAGCACCCAGTGATTACCAAGCTGCTTGTGTTGGCTCTTCTATACACCAAGGAAATGAATTCATCAACTTATTGCACACATACACTCTACAGTAGTATTATAATAAAGCCCTCGCTTGTATCAGGAGTGCCAATTCAATGACTCTATGGCAGACTCTTCATGACATACTAGCATTCAGATTTTCAGATATATTTCCAATCCATTTGGATAAAAAGAATACCGTGGCTGCCAAGACTCATGTGTTTTTCCTTCTTCCATGGGACTCCTGAACTGCTCCAGAAGCAGGAGTGATACCCTTTCACAACTTCTCTTAAAGTTCTCTATTAAATGGGAGATACACACAGAGACCTGAGAATCATGCAGAGGCCCGAATCTCTGGGCTAGAGATCAACCGTACTCTGCCCACCTGGGGAACACATCCTCTGGGTAAAGTCCTGGGAAGTAGATTACATTCACCTGGAGACAGATTACTGGATTTTACCACCTGACAACCTAATCAACTCACACGACTGTAAATGACCTCATAGGTCAAGAGTTCTGTATATTTTTGGTAACAGGCGATGGCCTTTTTACCCTCTATTTTAATACAGAGCAATTATAGAGGGAAATGAATGAAAGGCAGTTACAGGAAAGAGTAGTTAGTTTGGTACAGCCTATATTAAAGGTTTTCAATGCAACCTAATGTTTCCTGAAAATAAACCTACCACATAAAAGAACATTTGGAATTTTATAGTTCTTCTGATGAAAAAACAAATGCGTTTACTTTTGGTGAAATCACTTCAGAATGGGGTGTTCCCGATAAGTAGGGTGGGAAACAAAGACAAGAAAAGGGTTCACAGAGATAAAGGACTATTTTTAAGAAACTATACTAAGAAAGTGGTATATTCCCAAAGTAACTTTCTTTTTTAGACAGCATCACTATTCTGTAACTCAAAAGTTCTGCTGTCTGGGTAAGAAGATGTTTTACATCACCCATCACTATTATCTTGAGCTTTTTCTTCATTTTCGTTTCTCCTTCATTTTTTCCCCCATTTTCCCATATAAAAATAGGGCAGCAACACACTCTTTGTTCCCCTTTTTCCAGCGGCACCTCAACTTTATAGGAACCATTATATGCCCCACTTCAAATCAAGACCTGAGATCTAAAACTTTTTAGTAGCTGACCAGTAGTTTGATACACAGACATTTTCCTGGCAATGTGGGGACTCAAACTCAGATTTTTGAGGGGTTGAACTCTAGACGGCTACTTGGAGTGGTATGGAGTCCCCAAGAATGTACCCCACTGATGCACACACAGCTATGGGGCCTTGGAGAAGATGAGGATACATAACCATTTGTGGAAAGATCATCTGGTTTTCTACTATTGCTTTAACAAAAACTTCCAAAACACCCCAAAAGATATAGATAGACACATCTATATATATCTCAAATCTATCTTTAACATTTTGTTTCTCATAAAGCAAATTAATGGTCCCACACTATTTCTTTTTAATTGTGAAAGTATTCTAAAAAATTCAAAGCACATTCCCCATTGGGTAAAATCAAGCAATGTCAAAATTTTGTAGGAGTAAGCAGGAATTTTCCTAAGTAAATCTTCTAGTGGAAAAGGCAACAGAAATAGGAACTACATTTTGCTAGGGTTATGTGGAATGTGCAAAAAATACAGTAAACCAGGTTTTCTGTAAGCTTAGGATTTTCTCAATTAAGTCTTTCTTATATTAGTAATTGAGCCCAGTACTCTGAAACCATGTGAGGTGGATAAGCAGTGTTCAGAAGAGTACTCTGTTAAACATTAAAGAGGTGAACTCAACTCATTTCCGACACTTTAGAAAACTGTCCCTCTACTCTAGATTAAGAGAAGGGGCATGTCTAACCCATGAGCTCCATCCATCCATCCATCTGTTCGCATTCAGCCTCAGTCTGTGCAGAGTCCCCTGCTACACGCAAGGTTACTTGGACGCCAACAGCATCAGCCTTGGCCCAACATATGAGAAGGCTGGTGGCCAACTCCATCACGTGTTGTGGGAAGAGGCCAATCCCCAAATACTTCTCTGGAGATCTGCTGGGCGATTCCTCACAGGAGCCACATTTGTCAAGGAGTTAATCTCTTTTTTCTGATTTGGGGGGGAAGTCGTTTTAGTCCTTTCTCCTTCCCCATCTTCGTCCCCAAGGATGCTACTCTCCCCAGTTGGACATCCAACAGTTCAATGATTTCCCAAGGCCCTTCCTAGCCCCCCTCACAGAATGTGCCAACGCCCGATGATCACTGTGTCTACAGACAGAGGTGCCGGGCTGCCTCTAAGAAGACTGGCTCGAGTGCAGATTCAAAAATAAAAAGTTCACAGTCAATGAAAAGTGCTCTCATTACATTACATACATAAATTATCTGTTTGATTGGTTCTACATTTCCAATAAACATCATTTCGAAAGGCTGTATTCTCGTAGAGAAGAATGAAAAGCCATGTGACTAGTCACATCACATCCCATCAGTTAGGTTGAGATATAAGGTGATTTCTCTGTCACAGAGATCCATCAGCAGCAATTAGTGAAGAGAATCAATCTTCAGTTATTTCCTCCACAGAAATAGCCCCTTTCCTGCCCAGGCAGGCAAATTCTCAAATGATCCTAGGAGAGAAAGGGTTAATGGCAGGTGGTAGGATTGATACAGAAGAACATCTGCTCTCTTCCCAGTGACTCTGGGAATTCCAACGCAGGTTAAATGTGAAACTTAACACTGATGGTGTTTACTAGCTTATCCGGAGCAAGACCCTGATAGCTCCCACCATTTTTGGCTCCAAGTTCTAACCCCCTAAGCTATGGTTTAGAAATGCAGAGGCAAAATGCCTCTGGAAGGATCTCTGCCCCGACACTACACAGCCTTCCCTGATACCACAGCTCCTGGGGGAGGATTACAGTGCTGTGTCAAACTCCTCCGGGAGCTCGGTCCGATCCTCTTCGCTGGGCTCAGGCTCCGGCCTGCCTTCCTGGTGCTGTTTCATCTGCTCCTTCACTTCTTCTTCCAGGTCACGAGGAACAACAAACTGATCCTCTGGCTCCAGCTGCGTCGGGGCAGCAAAATAGCCAGTCTTCTTCTTGGGTGCTTCTGTGGCCACCTCAATGAGGTTCAGGCTATCTTCTAGGGGCACAATAGAGCCGTTGGAGAGTTTCTTTCCATACAGGCAGGAAGTAGAGGGGGACTTCTGCAACTCCATCTTGTCCTTGCTCACTGGCAGAAGTATGCCACTGTTCACACTGTTCTGTCTTCGGATCCCAAAAAATGATCCTCTAGCATGTTCTTCGGGACACGGGGTAGGAGAATTCTCTGTAAGAGTGGGGGAGTTCTCAAGATCCCTTCCCCTACAGCAGTGGATATCTACTTCTACTTCTACCTTACTGCCATTTGTTATGACTCCTTCCACAGGCTGGTCGTCATCACTGTCCAGGCCATTGTCAGACTGGTTACTCGAGAAAGTCGCACAAGAAGGCTGGCGCTGAAAAACCCCAGAGGTGGGTGTTGGATGAAGGCTGCAGCGCCTTTCTGGCCTTGGAAGCAAGCCAGCATCCAGGCCAACAGTGTTGTGTTCATCAGAAGCAGTGGACCCCACCTCACTGCTCACCTCTGAAGTGGACATCTCACTGCCAAACTCAGAGGCAATACCACTACTGGAGGAAGGAGTGGTTGGTTTGGGGGGGTCTTTGATAATGGTGGTTGAAGCAAACCCCACAGGACCTGGGAGGGTGAGCCCATTCATTTCACACGTGCACCCTTCCTCACCAATGTTCAAATAAACCACCATTGCCCCCACATTGTCCTGACAACCATAGCTCTGGGCTAATGTGCACAGCTTCTTGGCAGCTGCTAATGGGTCCTGCACGTGGCGTACCGCGTTGACAGCTTCTGTATATGACAAGTGTTCCCACAATGCTTTGTTTCCCAGAATCAGCAACTCATCTTGAATGGTAAGTGGAGTGGCAGATATGTGGGGCTTGGGGAGGATCCAAGGGTAGAGGTATGTACAGCCCAGCATCCGGGTACAGCAGGTTACCCCATTCACTTTGTTGTCCTGGAGACAAGCAGAATGCAAATTCTGAGAAACAAGCAATAATGACGTATAATTTTTTTATCTTTCTAGATCATAATGCCTAGGGCTATACAGTAAAAGAGAACGGACATATTGTACGGTTTTTCCGAGGATTTCTATAATTTTTTTTTTTTAATTTTTTTTTAACGTTTATTTTTATTTTTGAGACAGAGAGAGACAGAGCATGAAGGGGGGAGGGGCAGAGAGAGAGGGAGATACAGAATCGGAAGCAGGCTCCAGGCTCCGAGCCATCAGCCCAGAGCCTGACGCGGGGCTCGAACTCATGGACCGTGAGATCGTGACCTGAGCTGAAGTCGGACGCTTAACCGACTGCGCCACCCAGGCGCCCCTGGATTTCTATAATTTAAATGGACTTACAAAAATAAATGTACAGAATTCTAAAAGGACAAAGTATCCTGTGGTCGTTATACCAAATAGTTCACAAGACTGAAGTTAAAACCAATTAAAATTAAGTGGCTAGAAGGCACCTCCATCTCAAAAGGTATTTGCTCTCGGGGCACCCGGGTGGTTCAGTCAGTTAAGCGTCTGACTCTTGAGGTCATGATCTCACTGTTTGTGAAATCAATCTCTGAGTCAGGCTCTGTGCTGACAGTGTGGGAGCCTGCTTGGGATTCTCGCTCTTCTTCTCTCTCTACCCCTTCCACACTCTCTCAAAATAAATAAATAAACTTTAAAAAAAAAAAAAAAAAGAGAGATTTGCTCTCAATGAAGCACAGGCCTCGGCATGTCCTTAAATAGAGGATGATCTGTCAGAAAAACAAGAAGTAGAGGGGCACCCGGGTGACTCGGTTAAGCTGCTGACTTCAGCTCAGGTCATGATCTCACAGTTTGTGAGTTTGAGCCCTATGTGGGACTCTGTGCTGACAGCTCAGAGACTAGAGCCTACTTTAGATTCTGTGTCTCCCTCTCTCTCTGCTCCTCTCCTGCTCTCTCTCTCAAAAATAAACATTAAAAAAAAAAAAAAGAAAAGAAAAATAATAAGTAGAACAATCATTAATTCTCCATCACTAGTATTCTCACAGAGTCCAAAACTCAGGTGGGTCATTAAAAATGATTTCTCATTGGGGCACCTGGGTGGTTCAGTCAGTTAAGTGTCCAACTTCTGCTCAGGTCATGATCTCACGGTTCGCGAGTTTGAGCCCCATGTCCACCTCTGTGCTGAGAGCTCAGAGCTCAGAGCCTAGAGCCTGGAGCCTGCTTCAGATTCTGGGTCTCACTCTCTCTCTGCCCCTCCCCTGCTCATGCTCTCTCTCTCAAAAATAAAAAATAAACATTACAAAAAATTTTTTTTAATGATTTCTCATTAAAGGCACAGTTGGGACTGAAAAGATTAAGGAAGATATTAAATGGCTAAGAGAATCTTTGTAGCTAAAGCATTAAATAATCTCTAAAGCTATTTAGCTTAGAAAAGTAAAATCTGAATTCCATAGCATAATTTACCTACTGTAAGGATCGTATGAAGAAAGAATAGCGGATCAAGTCACAACTGATAGAATTCTAAACGTAGAGGAAAAGGAATAATCCTAGATGCAGGTGATTTATTTTCAAGAGAAAAATCAGGGGTGCCTGGGTGCTCAGTCAGAGCCTGCTTCAGATTCTGTGTCTCCCTGCCTCTCTGCCCCTGCACTGCTCTTACTCGGTCTCGGTCTCTCTCTCTCTAAAATAAACATTAAAAAAAAAAAAAAAAAGATAAAAAAATCAAACAAAGCCTCTGAAGCCATCAATATATCTGTTTCACAGCTGCAGTGACTCTCTGGGTAACCATCCTGGCCCTCTCATTTACCAGAATTTGTCATAAACTCTATATTTTAATTTCCTCATGTGTAAAATGGAAATAAAAACACTTCTTTCATGGGGATTATTCTGAAAATTAAATAAAATAATAGGAGTAAAGTGCTTAGCAAATAATAAATGTCTGTGGTTAAACTAACATTTATAAGAATAATTCCTGCTTGCCTAGGACACCCCAAGAAAAATTACCTAAATTCTGAAAAAACAAATTAACCATAAAGTTATCTTTTGTTTGTTTTGACTGAAAGACCTTTCTAAGAGCAACGCCTCAGCTTTCCAGAATCTTCTTTGTATCAACCCACATTATAATGGTACTTTTTTTTAGTTTTGTGTTCCTTGGGTGGAGTCAAATCTGCGTAACCCATCCACAGAATTCTGACAGACAGCCCAGAAATGGGCCCACACAAATAAGGTCCCCTGGTCTTTGCCAAAGGAGCAAAAGCAGTTTCTTAATGGAGAAAGGACAGTCTGTTCAATGACTGCCGCAGAAACAACTGGACACCCACATGCAAAAAAGGGAAAAGGAATCTAGACCCAGAGTTTACATCTTTCACAGAAATTAATTAAAAACAAGCCACAGACCTAAATTAAAACATGAGACTTCTGGAAGATAACACAGAAGAAAATCTAGGTGAGTTTGCTAATGAGTTTGCTAATGAGTTTGTAAACACCAAAAAGCATGATCCATGAAAGAAAAAAACTGTAAGTGGGCCTTCTTTAAAACTAAAAGCTTCTGTTTTGCAAAAGGTACTGTTAAAAAAAAGACTCTAAGAAAATATTTGCAAAACAGATATTTGATAAGGACTTGTATCCAAAATATACAAAGAACTCTTAAAACTCAACAATAAACAATCAAAAATGGGCAAAGCATCTGAGAATTCTGCTTTGTAGTAAACAGTGTTCACATGCAATTGCTAAAGTCTCTTTGAAAGCAAAAATGTTACTCTACTAAAAAAGGAGAGAAGCTATAAAATAGCACAGATATTGATGCTTCATTACAAAAAAACAAACAAAAAAACAAATTAAAAAAACCCACCAGAGCATACTAAGCCATACACAGTATACACAGGAAAAATATTTTGAAACTTTGCATTTCACAACAGGGATGTCAAACTGTAGAATTTTCTCTTTTTCTGTTTAGAGTAACAAACCAGAGGAATTAAAAATTAACCAAGGGAGACATTTACATTTATTTTACATGCCAGCTATCAATCTGAAGGATTGCAAACTAAGACTTTTCATTTCTAATTTGCCTTTTCTTTTTGCTAGTCATTAACTGCTCTTTAGGTTTTCTTCTAATACTATTATCTGGATTGGATACAATTTACACAGCTTGATGGGAAGAAAATGGAACTTCACTGCCTGTATGTAGAACAGCATTCACTAGATCTGGGGAGAAGTAACTGGCAATGAGTGAAATTCACCTCTGTTATGATGGCTTTCTGGTCCTTCACCCTTTGAGCCTCCTCCGGGTCCTGTTCCAGGCTGAAGACTTTCGAGAGTGGCACTGGCTTTCCACCACGGCACAGGACTGCTTGGCACGTGCCGACGTTGGCCACAGTCAGACTGAAACTACTTGTTGGGTCAGCAGTGTCAGGGCGGATATAACAAAGGAGAGCGGAGGAGCCCAGCTTCTGTCCAGCCATTCCCAATTTTCTGTTAAGAAGGAAAAGAAAACAGGGGCACCTGGGTGGCTCAGTTGGTTACGCTCAGGTCATGATCTCACAGTTCATGAATTCAAGCCCTGCATCGAGCTGACAGCACAGAGACTGCTTGGGATTCTCTCTCTTCCTCTCTCTGCCCTTCCCTCTCTTTCTCTCTCTCTCTCAAAAATAAGTAAACTTTAAAAAAAAGAAAGAAAGAAAAGAAAGCAAAGACATGGTAGCTAGTTTTAGAAGCGGCAGTCCTTCATGTCCGTGATTTCCTTGTTTCTCTGCCACATGACTGTGAACCAGCCTCACCCGTATCCACCTAAAGGCAGTCTCTTGCTACAGATGATGGTGAAGAGTTCTGCCTTCCATGCTCAGTGGACTGAGGAAAGAAATTTTACAAACAGGTTGGGGGTAGGGGAGACAGTGAACATACATCTTTCTCTACTGCTTCTGCTTGGGTCTGATCCTAGACTGCAGTGACCTCATTCAAGTCACTTGCAACTTCAGCACATCAGAATCACCTGGAGGGCTCTTTAGACTAGGCTGCTGGACCCCACCCCCAGAGGTTCTGATTGGGTGGGTAAAGCGCTGGCCCAATAATCTGCAAGTCTAACAAGTTTCTGGTCATGCTGAAGGTGCGGCTCCTGGAACAAGCCCTCACTCAGTCTTTACGTTCCTTGAAAGAAGGGTCACACTGTTCCTTCTAGATCTCCCATACACATGGCATCCATTCCCTAGCACATGGCACACAATGCTAACCACAGGGCAGGTGCTAGGAGAAAGATCTGGTTGCAAATTCCAGCTCTGACATGTGCTCATTGCAGATCCTCAGCAAGATATTTCTCTGAGAAACTTGCCTGATGAAATACCTACCTCTTTCATTTGTTTGGAAAATTAAAGATATGGTATGAGGAAGACTTGGTCTTCTGGCTGGCTCTGGGAGGTGCTTCATAAACCAAGTTCTCTTTCCTAAACTCTTTATTTCGCCAAGCTCCTAGCTCAATTCTATTACTGAAAAATGACTCCTTTCCCAGCATCTTTGCTTTATGTTATAATGAGAGACAAAACTGGTTTGGGCTCCAGGCTATTCCATCTCAACCTCATCGAGACAAGGTCACCACTGCTCAGCTGTGCATGTCCTTCACAGAGCCCACCTGATACGCAAGATGTAATATTAGCTACTAACAGATCTTCACTAGTTTGGTTATGTAGAGTTTTTGCCCTTAAGTGGCTTAGAAGATTAAATGGTCAACTTTCTTACACCATACACAAAAATAAACTCAAAATGGATGAAAGACCTCAATGTAAGACAGGAAGCCATCAAAATCCTCAAGGAGAAAGCAGGCAAAAACCTCTCTGATCTTGGTCGCAGCAACTTCTTACTCAACACGTCCCAGAGTAAAGGGAAACAAAAGCAAAAATGAACTACTGGGACCTCATCAAGATAAAAAGCTTCCGCACAGCAAAGGGAACAATAAGCAAAACTAAAAGGCAACTGATGGAATGGGAGAAGATATTTGCAAGTGACATATCAGATAAAGAGTTAAGTACCCAAAAATCTATAAAGAACTTATCAAACTCAACACCCAAAAAACAAATAATCCAGTGAAGAAATGGGCAAAAGACATGAATAGACACTTCTCCAAAGAAGACATCCAGATGGCCAACCGACACATGAAAAAATGCTCAACATGACTCATTATCAGGGAAATACACATCAAAATCATAATGAGATACCACTTTACACCTGTCAGAATGGCTAACATTAACAACTCAGGCAACAACAGATGTTGGGGAGGATGCGAAAAAAGAGGATCTCTTTTGCATTGTTGGTGGCAATGCAAGCTGGTGCAGCCACTGTGGAAAACAGTATGGAGGTTCCTCAGAAAACTAAAAATAGAACTACCCTATGACCCAGCAATTGCACTAGTAGGCATTTATCCAAGGGATACAGGTGTGCTGTTTCGAAGGGACACATGCACCCCCATGTTTATAGCAGCACTATCAACAACAGCCAAAGTATGGAAAGAGCCCAAATGTCCATCAATGGATGAATGGATAAAGAAGATGTGGTATACACACACACACACACACACACACACACACACACACACACACACACACACACAATGGAGTATTACTAGGCAATCAAAAAGAATGAAATCTTGCCATTTGCAACTAAGTGGATGGAACTGGAGGGTATTATGCTAAGTGAAATTAGAGAAAGACAAAAATCATATGACTTCACTCATGAGGACTTTAAGAGACAAAACAGATGAACGTAAGGGAAGGGAAGCAAAAATAATATACAAACAGGGAGGGGGACAAAACAGAAGAGACTCATAAATATGGAGAACAAACTGAGGGTTGCTGGAGGGATTGTGTGAGGGGGGGTGGGCTAAATGGGTAAGGGGCACTAAGGAATCTACTCCTGAAATCACTGTTGTACTATATGCTAACTAATTTGGATGTAAACTTAAAAAAATAAATAAAATTTAAAAAAAAGATTAATTGGCCAATCCTCAATAATAAGTATTCTAAATACACAAATCTGAGCAGTACTTTAACCCTTTGTAGGTCACTGACTCTTTGCAAAGACTCTTACAAAAGCTTATGCCATCTTCCTTCCCCTAAATGTACAAACTACATTGTACACACACAACCTTCTGCTCCCAATTTCTGGGCTTCCCAGATCCTCAGTGGCCTCTGGGTTCAACAGAGAAAACAGATGGCTCCCCAGGCTGGTTAAAGGACCAAAGTCCCCACATTACTCGGTGCTGATATATAAAGAACAGTCACAGCAGGAGGAGCAAGATCTCACCTTGATCCTATACCTGTAATTTAGACCCTGACCTTCTGGCTTAGTGAGATTTAGTTTTCCAAAAGCAGAACTGAGTTAGAGAATATTCAACCCACCTGCTTACCTGTGAGACACCAAGAAGGTGTTAGCCATGAAAACAGTGTCATTTGTTGACTGCTGTACTTCTTCCAAAAGCACATCTGCCATGGTGCACTGGAGTAGGCGAGGGAGCTCCTCATTACGGTCCCCGTCAAACATGCCATACACGGCTCCCACCCCCTCTGCAAAGTTATCCACAGCTAGGGCAGATACACACAGCCTGTAACACAAATATGAAAGAAACAAAGATCAAAGAAAGTTACGGTAAAAGCATTATTCTCCAGGGAACCTTCTTTGAAAAGTATTAGTTGAGGGTGGAAAGAACAGTAGTAAATTCTAATCTACACATGAAATAAGTATTAGATAATTAAGTAGCATCTGAAAGAGGTGATGTCATAAGAAGTGGGGGAATTCAGCCCCACTCAGGAGCAGTACATACTAGCTTTGCAATGCTGCCAAAGGCTGGAAATGTTTTCCCTTAGCAATGATTAATGACTAGTATGGCCAACATCCTTCAGCCAAAGATCCCCAGAAGCACAATGACGGTTGGACGAGTTGGGTTTATTATGCTTTGCAGCAATAGAGAATGTGTACCATGGAACTCTGGGGTGAATAGGTTAAGAGCGTGTTGGAGAAAATCTACTACAGGATTTGGGCTTTTGTTGGGTCATTTTGGGGATGGTCTAATGAAACAGGGGACCATCCAAGACTGGGTGCTATCAGAACATGGGGCCATTCTGTGGTTGGCTATCTCAGTAAATCTTAACTATAGGGAAAGAAGATTAGCAGGAGGATAAAGCTGTAAGTGGTAAAGAAAGTAGCAGTCACCATTTTAGCCTTGAGAGGGGCTGTTTGGTATTTTGTGGACTGTACATTCATCTTGTGTTTGTCACACTGCATCACAGTCTCAGGGGGACCTTCTCTGAGGCTGGCATTCTATGATCTGTTTATGTCCCAGAGGAGAACAACATGGCCTAGCTTTCAGCATCAGATCAGATGTCAGGGGCTGCCTTTTTCATTTCTCTCCATGGCCAAGATACTCACTTATTTCTCTGCCCTGCCATCTCAGCCAGTCCATGGCTCCAGAAGGTTGATGTAACTGTAGAGTCGGTGGTTGGCAAAGGTTTCTGATCAATTTTCAGGGTTGTGATATGGCTGTGGGAAGTGCAGGAAGGGAAGGTTAAACCACATATCCTTCTGTGTTTTACAAAAACTATCCCAGCAAGAACATGTGTTTTTATAAAATCATCTGTTGACAGACCAAGATTCATTTACAGAGAGACTGCATGAAAGTAGTGTACTGATCTACTGGCCAAGAAGGAGGAGAAAGGAAAGGGGTAGGTAGGAGGAAGAAACAGGGGCCAAATATTGCTACAGCTGATACTGTTCATTTCAATGAAAAACGAAGCACAACAGATTTCAAAGTTTTAGCCACCTGTCTACTTAAATATTCTGATACAACAAAGTCTTGGTGCAATGAATGAGCCTGCATCATTTCTTCGATGACATAATGTAATGTTAATCGGTGTCACCTAAGATGTCTATGTGAAAATATTCAGTGTGTGGGTGTGGCTGAGCAGTAGCCATGACACTGAGTTCTGATATAAATGGGCTGTCTACTGGATACACTATCCCTCCATAACTGAATTAAACGAGAGACTGAGGGGCTTTATGGCCTAATTCATTCTATTTCTTTAATCAAGATCTCTACAGAGCTTTAGGAGATCCACACATGGCTGGTAGAACTAAGAGACATGTGGATTCAACTTCAAAATTTTTCCTACCTAAATGTGTCCAGCGTCTTGTGTTCCAGAACCAGATTTGTATTTCCGGTCAGGTCAAGGTCTTGTAAAGTAGCAGGCAGAGCCTCCGGAATCAAGATCTCTGTCAAGTCATTGCAACTTAGGTCTACAAACTGAGAGGAAAATGGAGAAATCAAAAGAAAATACATCACAGAGAGTGAATTCTTAACTCCCTAACTCTCAGCCCCCTAGTGTATCCCCAAAGGAAACTTCATTTCTTCCCAGGAATCAATAAAATCTATTGTGATCCCAAACTGCCGTTTGCTTCCCCTTTATGAGACGAGAACACCCTGCCATTTCTCCAGCAGGACACCATTCCATCACATAAAAGTACCTGGATCTGAGGCAACTGCAGAATTTCTGGGAAAATGCTGATGTTGTTGGAGTGTGCGACAAGGGTGTGAAGCCTTCTGCAGTTGGCTATGGTCGTGGGAATGGTTTTAAGCTTGTTGCCACTTAGGTTCAGTTCTTCCAACTGCTCCAATTTATTCAGTTTGCTGAAAAACAAATAACAACATAGCACAATGCACTCAAAATGAGAAGATGCCAAGCCAGTTTTATAGCAGCCACACACAGAGTGCAGCGGCGACCTGGTCTGCTGCCAGAGGACTGGTCAGAGTGAAACAGCCAGACACCAACAAAGGGAACGGCTCCTCAAGGTGACTGTTCCTGCTGAATCTCAGCCTCATCTGCTTCTCACTGTGTTTCAAGGACTAAAGCTTCCCTTGATTCTCTTATAGCTGCTAGACCTTGTGGGTATGAACATTATCTGACTTATGGGAAGTGGCTGAATCAGCACTAGCCCACTGTTCGAAGATTATTATGGTACTTGCTTGGCCACTGACTAGTTGCAAAATACTGTGATATTTAATGTCAGTGGATATCAATATCCTCAGCTATAAAGTACTAAATCATGACTAAGATTCCATTCAGTGTTAAATTTCTACAGTTACCTATTAATAACATAATCCATCTTTAGTAGACATTTAAGGAGTGCTTACTATATGTATAGCCATGTGCCACAAACTGTGATATAAGCAAATCACATTGTTCTACGGGACTAAGCAAAGCTTTCTACACAACAAGCAAAATGTCTTCAGACAGCTGAACATCTTTATCGAGATTATTACAAACTGCTCTGATTTATTTATAATTGATTTAAAAATTATAAAAATAATAAACTGCCATAATGTGGAGAAAGTTTGGAAAACAAATCAACAATACCACCAATCTGAAATTACTTTTCTCATTTTGCTAAATGAGATTCATATTTAGAATTTTCATATGCATGTGTTTTATATAAAATTTATGTCCTACCAAAATTTTTATATGTGTATTTATTTTACATAAAATTTATATCCTTCCCTTTCTACATATCATAAACAATTTCTTTTTTTAAAGTTTATTTATTTTGAGAGACAGAGAGAGAGAGAGAGAGCAAGCGAGCACATGAGCAGGGGAGGGGAAGAGAGAGAGAGGGAAAGAGAATCTCAAGCAGGTTCCACACAGTCCGCGCAGAGCCTGACGTGGGGCTTGAGCTCGTGAACTGTGAGATTATGACCTGAACTGAAATCAAGAGCTGGAGGCTTAACCAACTGAGCCACCCAGGAGCCCCTCCATATATCATAAATAATGTCTACTGATAGAAAATTCATAAATACTTTTTAGTAACCAAACTCAGTAAACTAAAATTGTTTTCTTTCTGATTACAAAAGTAATGTATACTCATTGAAAAAAAAAAACCTGAAAAATAAAGATGAACAGAAAAAAATTCTTTTAATCCTACTACCAAAGATAATCTCTTATAATAGTTTGGTGGAATGTATTCTTGTCCTTTTTAATGCAATAAACTACATTTTTCAAATTAAAAAATGTTATATTATATATATTAATAACCCCACTCTTTTTAAATGTTCTTTTTAAATTTACTTAACAATACATTTTTAAAGTGTTCTCCTGTCCAAATCTCCTGTTTTTTCTCTTATACTACTCCCTGCTTGGATCTAACTTGTAAGAAGAAATGCAGGATCCCTATCTCAGCCAGTTTCTTACTGAGCACCCAGAACTACACTAGATTCTCAAAGTAGTCCAAAATAAACAAGATTCGGGGGCACCTGGGTGGCTCAGTGGGTTAAGCGTCCAGTTCTTGATTCAGGCTCAGGTCAGGATCTCACACTTGGTGAGATCAAGTTCTGAGTAGGGCTATGCTCTCTCTCTCTGCTCCTACCCTCCTCACACGCATGTCCTCTCTCTCAAAATAAAATTAAAGAAAAAAAAAACAAGAAACAGAAGATTTGGACTATGCCTATGTAATGAAACACTGTTCAGGAGATGATTTGACAGTGGACTTATTATTCAGTATAGAACATACATTTTAATATACCGCTCCTAAATTCCATTTAGTTTTATTATCTGTAGAGTACTTTAATTTTGTGTGATCTCTCCTTAATTCTTATCTTTACTTCTAACCTATTTTCATAATCTTTAATGAGTTTTAAGTTTTGTATCAGCCTGCTTTTGACTTCCAACAATAAGAGTGTCATCAGATTAGGAGGAATTCATTAGCTTCAGAGTATTATATCTGGTATCTCCCAATAGCTTCATAAGCCAATATGACTTGTCAATGGTCTGTTTTCACTTTACAGGAACATATCTGAGGCCAACGGAATTAATCTGACAAGATTAAGATTCTGCATTCACTTTAAAAGCCATTGTTCAAATTCTTTGAAGGAAGTAATCTTGTCCTTGCTTGTCTTCTATAAGCTCCAAATACCTCATTTCATAAACATTCACAAAAATTATAATCTCTAAGGGTGCCTGGATGGCTCAGATACAGTGTAGTACTCTTGATTTCATCTCAGGTCATGACCTTATGGTCATGAGATAGAGCCCCGGGACAGGTTCCTTGCTGGGTATGGGACCTACTTGAGACTCTCTCTCTGCTTCTCCCCTGCTCATGCTCTCCTTGTTCTCTCAAAAAAAAAAAAAAAAAAAAAAAAAAAAAAAAAAAATTATAATATCTCCATGAATTTTTCTAAGTTTATCACATTTCTAAGAAAATGTGTAAAATATCATCAGAATCAAAATAGCTTTGTTTTCCAATTACATCAAACATATAATTTCAAATTATAGTACAAATGATATAATTTTACATGATATATATAATTTCATTCAAATTATATCAAATGTCATTTTCATATAGTCTTCATTTTTGAAAACATGATTTTTTTTTTTCCCCAACTTTTTTTTTTTTTTTTATTTATTTTTGGGACAGAGAGAGACAGAGCATGAACGGGGGAGGGGCAGAGAGAGAGGGAGACACAGAGTCGGAAACAGGCTCCAGGCTCCGAGCCATCAGCCCAGAGCCTGACGCGGGGCTTGAACTCATGGACCGCGAGATCGTGACCTGGCTGAAGTCGGACGCTTAACCGACTGCGCCACCCAGGCGCCCCAGAAAACATGATTTTTAATGAGTACTTTCATGGTATAGATGGATTTTTCTGGCATCAAATCTTCCCCAATTTTTTTTTTATCAAATGTATTTTGGAAGATATTTATTTCTCCACGAACACTGTTTAAAACTTGGACAGCATTAAATATCTTGCTTATATTTTCTTATAGGTATAGCCTGGCTATATCACCTCTTCCTCCAGGAAGGCCAACCCCACCCCCAGGTACTGTATGGTGCAGTTAGCTATCTATGCATATTTTTAACATCCTGCATTCATTCATTCATTCACTCATTCAGATTTTATTTTTTAAATTTTTTAAAATGTTTGTTTATTTTTGAGAGACAGAGGCAGAGTGTGAGTGGGGAAGGGGCAGAGAGAAGAGACACAGAATCCAAAGCAGGCTCCAGGCTCTGAGCTGTCAGTACAGAGCCCAAGGCGGGATGGAAGAAACAAACCATGAGATCATAACATGAGCTGAAGTTGGATTCAACCGACTGAGCCACCCAGGCGCCCCCAGATTTTATTTTTAAGTAATCACTACACCCTTACGTGGGGCTTGAACCCACAACCCCAAGATCAAGAGTAACACGCTCTACCGACTGAGCCAGCCAGGTACCCCCAAATCCTGCATTTATTAAACTGCGTTGCAATTACCTATTGTCTATTTCCCTAATTTGACTGTAAGTTACTTGAAGACAGAGACTGTAACCTAATCACCACTGTTTCCCCAGTACTTATGCTGTAGTTGAGATACAGAAAGCATTCAAGATATATATAAAACAAATAAATTATGGACTCAACAGTATATTATAAAACAGTTTTGACAAAAAAAGAAAAAACTTGTTTTCAGAATGTATTTCATAAGCTTGTACTTGTCTAGGCTGAAAATTCTCAGACTATTATTAAGTAATTACAACAAAAAATTAAATGGATTTCAGCCACGACTTCTGGTTACGGATACTTAACAAGTGGGTACAGATTTTTCCATTCAACTAGTAGAATCATAGCACTAGTAAGTTGCGCAACATAAAGCACGAGTACCCAGTAAGATAGCTGTAACGTAGACTGGCAAATGCAGATTTCACACCATGTGTCTGAAATGACTGAAGTCTGCATCTGCTTACCTTGCAGGAAAGGTCTGTAGCTGGTTGTTTGCAAGATGCAAGATTCGCAGGTGTGGATGCCCCACCAGAACGGGCACACACTGGTCTGTCAGGAGGTTGTTCGTCAGATAAAGCAGCTGCAGAGCACTCAGACTCTCCTCTCCAGCGCCAGCAGATGGCAAAGATTCCAAACTGTTTGCAGATGCATTCAAGTATCTGAGACTGATGGAACACACACAAATCATCATTTACTTTATGGTTATTTGTTACCGCCACACCATCTCGGTATGGAATGCTGTCGTTTCATGCTCCCCAACCTGTAACACAAGTAATTTTCTCCAGGGTTTTCTCTAATTGATTTTACCTACCCAGCCAAAGTTCCTTTTATTCAACTCCTGCAAGCCAAGCAGAGAGAAAAGAATTCAGGCTTGGTTGTGCTTCCTGGGCTTCTGGGTGGCCTGATTCTAACCTAGCTTCATCTTTTACTGTCTGTTGTTATGAAAAAGGTGTTGTTGAATGTCATGTTCATGAATATCTCAACTATGAAGACATCCTTCAGAAAAGTTTTTGATTTTAACAGATCATATTTATTTAGCCAATCCCCTTTTTAGTCTCCTATAATGGGCATGTAGGCTGTTCACAACTGTTTGCTATTACAGACATCATAATGAGCAACTCTGTGTCCTTTTCTAATTGTTTCTTTAGACTATATTATCAGAAGCAGAATTTGTAGGGTCAAAAGATACATGTATCTTTAAGATTTGTATACACATACTATCAAACTAAACCACAGAAAGGCTATACCAAATTATACCTCCCACAAGAAGGATTTAAGAATGTCTGTTTGCTCAATCCTTTGTTAACACTGAGTATAATTCACTTTAATCTCTGCCAATCTCATAGGTAAAACAAGGTATGATGTTTAAAATTTGCCTAGCGTGGCATTTCATATTTATAGAACATGCTCAAATAAAAGGTAGCTAATATTATTAACCTTGTTGTGTGTTCTTAAGCCTTCTTCATATTATGTGATCCATATCCCTAATTAGCTCTTTAGGTGTTGAGGGTACTGTTTGTATGTGTGTCTTTGTAGGTCCCAAAAGTGCTCTGTGCAGTCAGTATTAAATAAATGTCATCAAAGGTTTGCTACAGCTACTCAGTAACTTCCTTACTACAAATCCTAAGGTTGTAAACTCATTTTATTCAAACTGTCATTAGAACTAAATGCAGTGGAGGTGTACCTGGGTGACTCAGTCAGTTGAGCGCCCGACTTCACCTCAGGTCATGAACTTGTGGTTTGTGGGGTTTGAACACAGCAGGCTCGCTGCTGTGAGCGTGGCAGCATGGAGCCTGCTTCAGATCCTCGGTCTCCCTCCCTCTGCCTCTCCCTCACACTCTCCCCCAAAAAAATAAATATTAAAAAAAAAAAAAAAAGGCTAAATGCAATGTTATGCATTACTAACAAATACCTGTTAATTAACAAGTTAAATTTTACTGCATTAAGATCCCATATAAACATTCCATAAAGAAAACTGCCCTCAAATATCTTCTAGAGTTTCCAAAGATTTTTACTTTTAGGAAAATCCAACCAAGTATATTATACATTAAGAGATGTATAAGCTATAAATCCAAACTACATTGAGATACTACCTCACACTGGTCAAAATGGCTAAAATTAACAACTGAAGCAACAACAGATGTTGGCAAGGATGCAGAGAAAGAGGAACCCCCTTGCACTGTTGGTGGGAATGCAAACTGGTGCAGCCACTTTGTAAAACAGTGTGGATGTTCCTCAAAAAATTAAAAATAGATCTATCCTATGACCCAGTAATAGCACTGCTAAGAATTTTTCCAAAGGATACAGGAGTGCTGATTCATTGGGGCACATGTGCCCCAATGTTTATAGCAGTGCTATCAACAATAGCCAAATTATGTAAAGAGACCAAATGTCCATCAACTGATGAATGGATAAAGAAGATGTGGTATATATGTACAATGGAATACTGTTCGGCAATGAAAAGGAATGATATCTTGTCATTTGCAACAACAGGGATGGAACTGGAGAGTATTATGCTAAGTGAAGTAAGTCAGTCAGAGAAAGATAGTTACCATATGATTTCACTCATATGTGAAACTCAAGAAACTTAACAGAAGACGGACCATAGGGGAAGGGAAGGAAAAATAAGTTACAGAGAGGGAGACTCTTAAATACAGAGAATAAACTAAGGGTTGATGCAGACAGAGGGTTGGGGAAAATGGGTGATGGGCATTGAGGATGGGACTTGTTGGGATGAGCACTGGGTGTTGTATGTAAGTGATATATCATGGGAACCTACTCCTGAAGCCAAGACTACACTGTATGTTAGCTAACTTGATGATAAATTAAAAATAAATAAATAATAAACCTTTAAAAAATGAAAAAAAAAAGAGAGATGTATAATCTGCCAAAGAACAAGCCAGACACTTGTGAGCTAAATGCTTTTTGTATATACCCTGTAGCCTTATTTAAAGCACTAATGCTCATCTCCATTTTCTCCACTTCCAAACTGAAGACAATATTGCTTTCTCCCTACTGCAGAAGACTATAATTAAAACTAGTTTTCCCTTAATGGTGACATATGTATTAGACAGATAAACCTGATTACAGGAAGTAATTGGAAGACATACTATCTGTTAACTTATAATGAGAAAGTAAATAATACCTTTTGGAACAATTTTACCTTTAAATGCACAATTTTCAAGTAGGTAGTAAAAAAGCAGTGCACATAAAGAATGTAACTTGAGGATAGGTCGATAAAGCAAGAAGCAAAACCTAAATTAATTTCAGTGATATGTCCTTTTATCCCAATGCAAAAGCTGAACACTTCCCAAGAAAGCTCTATCAGAGTACTGTGATTTTTCTTTAAGAGGTCATAAATGTATTCATTTTCTGAAATGAAAATCTGTTTGAAATTTCCCAACCTGTTTGAAATTGTTTACAACACTAAAACTTAAGTATTTGATGGTTATTTCAACCTTTGAGTTGAAGATTACTACGTCATACAACAGTGTCATATTTTAGTTCTTATAAATTACAAATAAATAAATCTCTACCTACAGTTAGACTGTGAGATAAACACTGTAAATATAGTTCCAAAGGTCACTCCAATGACAGTCAATGCAGTTTGTTGAGTCAACGATTCTGCTCTTCTAAATAAACCTTATAGTACTTACTTTAAGGCCTTGGAGAAGAGAGTATCTGGCAGCCTGGTGAGTAAGTTATGCTGAATATCCAGCACCTCAAGAGGGATGTGGTCCACCAGGGCTGGCAGGCTCTGTACCTGGTTGTGCCCCAGCATCAGTTTTCTAAGACTCAAGCTACTAAGAATTCTAAGGGGAACAGTACAAAGAAACAAATAAAAAACTCACTTAAATCATTTTTTCTGAGTCTGCCCTTGGCTATTTCACTGAAATCAGTAAACTAATAGAAACATATTTTTCTAGACAGTTTAATCACCAGTAGGCACTTGAGCCAACAAAGTGTCCATGACCATATGCTTACCCACCTCCCACCAGGAAGTCATTAAGGCCATTCTGGGAAAAGGTGACTTAATGAAAGCAACCAGCACAGAACAGACCTAAACAAAAAAAGCAATCTCTAGAATAAATTGACTTACATTTTAAGTTTAGACAGCACCAAAAATTCAGTTTATTAATACACAGTTTATCCTTGAACAACATGGATATGAACTGCATGGGTCCATTTACATGCAGGTTTTACACACACACACACACGTGTGTGTGTGTGTGTGTGTGTGTGTGTGTGTGTGTGTGTGTGTGTGTGTATGCAGAACAGTATAACTGCTGTTCCTTAGGATTTTCTTTTCTTTTTTTCCATTTTTTTCAAAGTTTACTTTTGAAGGGGAGAGACACCGCACGAGTGGGGGAGGGGTAGAAGAGAGGGAGACACAGAATCCAAAGCAGGCTCCAGGCTCTGAGGTGTCAGCATAGAGCCCAACGCGGGACTCGAACTCACAAGCCGTGAGATCATGACCTGAGCCAAAGTCAGACGCACAACTGACTAAACCACCCAGGTGCCCCCTCCTTAGGATTTTCTTAATGAGATTTTTCTTTTCTCATTTTAAGAATATAGTATCTAATACATACAACACACAAAATATGATGTTATGTTATCAGTAAAGTTTCCAGTATACAGTAGGCTCTTAGTAGTTAAGTTCTGGGAGAAGTCAAAAGTTACACATGGATTTTCAACTGTGCCGGGGTCAGGACACCCCATTGTTCAAGGATCAACTGTAACTGATTATAATCAACAAAATTTATTATAACAAAAACTACTACTATCACTTAAAACATGCTAGGCCACTTCAACTATTAATTCATGGATATGAACTGCATGGGTCCATTTACATGAACATCAGGACTTGAATGAAGGTCTGATTCCAAAGGCTGCATTCACACCTACCATGCTGTAAGCCTCCAGTTTACTTTAAAGACTCCACTAGGTGATAAGCACACATTTTACATCTCAGTGCTATTGAATATATCATCCCCTCAGCCCCAGCATTTCCCTCTCTCCCCCTCCACATACAGAAATCTCACCATCTTGTAAAGGTCAACTCAAATACGCAATTCTCTCATGAAGCATTCTCTAACTGTTCAAAGTTGTTAATTTCTAAAGCATTTTATTTTATTTATTTTTTTAAATATGAAATTTATTGTCAAATTGGTTTCCATACAACACCCAGTGCTCATCCCAAAAGGTGCCCTCCTCAATGCATTATATTTATACAGTGTAATGACGAAGAGTGAAGACTTTGGAATAAGAACGACTACATTCAAATGTCGGCTCCCATCATTTCCTAGTTAAGTGTGGCCTTGGACAAGTTACCTAACCACAAAAAGCCTTCGTTTTCTCATCTGTAAGATGAGAATAACAGCGTCTATCTAATAAGGTGGTTAAAGGATTAAATAATAAATGTGAAGTTCTTAGAACATTACTCAGTTCATAAAACTTATCCAATACAAATGATCTATTAGCACAATCAGATCGCTGATCTAGGCCAGTAACCCTTGTTACATTTTATCACAGTTATCTGTGCACAAGTTTAACCCAACTATCCACTTACCAAGTTCCGTGCAGGCCAAGACTGTGCATTACCCATTACTATTATGTAAGTAATATGTAAGGCTAAAATGTATTAGCCTTACAGCAATTCACACTGCCCTGCACTAGACAGGTACTCAATACCTACCAAACAAACAGATGAAAGTACCTTTGAAAGGCAACACAAATCTAGGAAAATAATTATACATACATACGGACATATATATATTAATGCATACATATGTTAACACACACATACCTCATAGGAACCTCCGTCAGAAGATTACAGCTCACATCTAGTATCTCCATCTTCTTTGCTTCACAGGCCCAATCAGGGACACACTCCAACAGGTTTCTACAGAAAATAATTAAAGGCATTGCTGCTGATGATGTGTGGAACTCTTTTCACTAGTCTGTAATGTATCTGTTAACCAGCCCTTGAGCTCCTTGCGGGCAGGAGCACGGGCCCCAAGGCATTCCTAGTGCATTACCTGGAATATGATACTAAGTGCTCAATGAATGCTGTTGACAGAAAGACAGACAAAGACAGAAACATGCATTATATTGGATCAATTATTTTACCTCCTCAAAGAAGACACAAAGGCTATGAGCAGTAGGAAAGCACACAAGTAGTGAGATGAAAGAGAGATGAGGAAAGGCAATGAAAGGAGTGGCATTTTAAACAAACTTTCAAGATGAGAAGGATTTCCACAGGTAATGAATGAATGAAGGAGAAGAGAAAGAAATTCTGGAGAAAATGAACCAAATGAATAGAAGTAAGGAAGTAGGGACAAAAGACAAGTGATGGGGGAAGGCTGCAAATCATTTAGAATTTGAACTCAAGCATTTAGTAGAGCACCGGGCAGATACTCAGTAAAAGGAATTCCATTTTCAGATGCTACTTAGCTTCGCTAAGGCTCAAAGTACCTACTGATTGATAGATCAACTCAAGGCAGAAAGAAGTTGGCACTGTAGGAGAAACTCAGATACTGTTACGACGGCTAAGTGAAGGGAGCACTTTGCTTGACATGGATCAGGGCAAACTCCCCAAGAAATATGACATCTGGGTTGGAATTTGAAGAATGTTGTACAATGACCCGAGATGAGGAGGACAAACCAAGCAAGAGGTGACCCGAGATGAGGAGGACAAACCAAGCAAGAGGTGACAACATGAACTAGAGCAGAAACAAGAAAGGAAATGGCATGACGTATGTGGGGAATAATAAGCAGTCTGGTGATCCCAGAGCAGCAAATACAGAGCCAAATGGTAAGAAACAAAGCCGAAAAGACCTAAATCATGTCTAGAAGTTTGTGACTTTATCCTGCAGGTACAGGGGAATCACTGAAGGGTTTGTAAGCAGTGGGGAACACAGTCTTGTACTTTATTTATTTATTTTGAGAGAGAGAGAGAGCATGTACACATGAGTGGGGAAGGGGAGAGAGAAAGGGGGAGAGAGAGGATCCCAAGCAGGCTCCATGCTGTCAGCGCAGAGCCCAACACGGGGCTCAAACCCACGAACTGTGAGATCATGACCTGAGCCAAAATCAAGAGTCAGAAGGTTAACTGACTGAGCCACCCAGGCACCCCAGTGCTGTACTTTAAAGAGTTTATACTCTGTGTATACACAGAGGTCTGACTGAGGTGCTTATATCAGTAAAAGGAAGAACAATCAGGAAGCCGTTACAGAATTCCAGACAAGAAAGGACATGGGCCTAACTGGGTGGTGATACATACGGAAGGGAGGGGAGGGTTTCCAAAAATACTTAGGAGACAAAAATCAAAACAACTTGGAGATGAATTAGACAAGGGAGTAGAGCAGAGGGAAGAATAAAAAATGACTTTCAGGCTTCTCATCTAGACTGCCAGGGAGAAAATCATATCCAGAGAAAGGAGTGGTAGGCTCCAAATGAGGCTGGATATGTGAGTCTCGAGTGGTGTCCATCTGAAAGGACTATCTTACAATAATGCCAAAAGCTGAAACAGACACAAGACAAGCTAAGGCAGGGCTGGAGGAGTGGATACAGAGTTTCATTTTGCACATATTTGAGGTAGTTGGAGACAGGTAGGTCAAAAATGTCTAATGTGGGGCGCCTGGGTGGCTCAGTCGGTTAAGCGTCCGACTTCGGCTCAGGTCACGATCTCGCGGTCCGTGAGCTCGAGCCCCGCGTCGGGCTCTGGGCTGATGGCTCAGAGCCTGGAGCCTGCTTCCGATTCTGTGTCTCCCTCTCTCTCTGTCCCTCCCCCGTTCATGCTCTCTCTCTGTCTCAAAAATAAATAAACGTTAAAAAAAAAAAATTAAATAAAAAAAAATGTCTAATGTAAAACTGGATACATGGGTCTGAGGCTGGAAGAAGAGGTGTGGGCTGGCAATCCAGGTGACGCTGATACCGAAGTGTAGCCGAAATCACTGGAATAGATGAGACCGTCAAATAAGAAAGCAGGAAGTGAGGACAGACCTGGAATAAATGACCTGTAAAAGGCTAGCTGAGGAAGAAAAGTACGCAAGGGACAGGAGTGGTCGAAGTGGCATGAAAAAAATGAGATCATGTGAGCCAACTGAGGAAGGATATTTGAAGAAAAGAGCAAGATTAACAGTGTCAATATAGGAAAGTTCCATAGGAGAAGGTCCAAAGCAAGCTGTGGTGGGATAAACAAATGAGAACCAAGGAAACCCAGCCAACAAATGAAAATACTTACTGAGAAATTTGGACAAAAAGGAGATGAGAAGAAATAGATAGCATCTAGAAGGGCTGCAAGATAGAGCAGACTCTGTTAAGACAGAGGAGAATGAGTGTGTGTACAGACTGAGAAAAAAAAGACAGTGAACACACACAAGAGGTGAGGAAGTGGTGACTACAGAGCAAGGTCCAGAGCAGCAGAGCGGACGCCATCCCAGGCCCAGAGGATGGACTGGCCTTGAATAGAGGAAGAAACTGAGAATGGATATGAATTACATGAATTTAAGAAAGGTGATAGGACGCTCAGGGAGATCACCCAAGACGGTCTACTTTCTCGATCAAGTGGGAAGCTAAGCTCTAGAGTGAAGGAGTTGGGGCTAGTGCAGGTGAGGGTGAGGGAAGTTGGACAATGTGGAGCCAATGCCCAGGGCACTGATGAGGTTGGAAACTGTGAATTTACAGTGGTGTCCATATGATTTTCTTTGGTAATGATGAAACTCAGAGGAGAAGGTAAATCTTAGTGTTGATCCATGCTGGGGTTTTGCTGTAAAGGTATGAAAGAAAGAAATGGATGGGAGGGAATCTAAAACAACAGCTTAATAATAATGATAATAAAAAAAAACAACAAAAAGAAACCTGGTTATATAGCAGCTAATATTCCCCCAAAAGACTATTTTATGCCAGGCACCATGGTAACATTTTGCATTTATTACCTCATTTAATCTTTACAACAATCCTGGCCATATGTATTGGGCCCCGTCCACTGCCCCTTCTACCTGCTCTGTCATCTATAATCACACACTTACGATGCTGCCCTGTCACTGCTGGCTTGACTGTCACACTCTCCACTAGGCCCTAAAACTCAGCCACTGATTCCTGAATGAACAGTGTTAAAAATGAAGGAAAGAAAGCAAAACCTCAGTTATATCTGTTCTTGTCCACAAATGGAAGTAATAAGATCCTGAATATAATTAATATCTCTCTGAACATAAGACCAACATGGGTCATAAGAATATCAAAAAAGAGAATAAAATTGTAAACGTAAGTTACTAAAAACCAAGACGAGTTCTCTGATTCCAGACAGCAAAAAGGAAATCACTGCCATGAAGGGGATAAAAGGTTTCCTTTGTTTGCATCTCATTCTAAATCTGCAGACTTTTTAAGAATATTTCACAGGCATCTTTCTGTTTCAAGAGGACTTTCCCTTTAAATAGATGGTACAGCCATTAAAAGTATTTCTCCACTCATTCTTTCTCCCTTCTCCAGGCTATCCAAGTATTTTCATGTATTTAGATGTCTTACACCTCGAAACCACCAAAGTATCCACATCCATCTCTTAAATATTAAGAATCAAACAAGCACCACTCTCATGAGACACACTCACCGGGAAAGTTCTAGAGAAGTGAGTTGACTGGGTACTGGATAGACATTCACTGCTGTCAGCCCTAATCAAAAAACAAACAGGTATTAGTGATACTCTCCAAAGAAGAAAGTAACTGAGAGAGTAAACAACAGCAAAGTGGTTTAGTGAAATCACCAGAGAAAAAACTGATGTCATCTCCTGAGATGAACTAAAGACAAAAAGCTGGGTAACTGACACTGACTAACTTTACCTGATTTGAAAACCAAATGAAACAACTGATTAAAGGATCTTGTGTACTGGTCTGGACTCAGACAGCAGGGAAGTTGCTAAATGTTAGCTGTGACTACTTAGCTTTCTAACTTAAAAAAAAAATTTTAATAATTGGATTTTTAGGGGCAGTATCTTTTAATTAAAGTAAAAAACATACATACAGAAAAGTACAACAAGCTTAAGTGTATAGATCAATTGATTTTTACAAACAGAACACAATAGGGTAACCAGTACCCAGATCAAGAAACAGCATATTACCCGCTGCCCTGAAATTCACTCCCGTTTCCCTGTTTTGGTCACTGCCCACCAGGGCAACCTCCCTCCCTACCCCCAACTCCCAATACCACAGATGGCTTTTGCCTATCCACATTTTAAATACACATGCACAGTCTGCATAATGCTTTCTCTGGCTTTATTTACTCCACATTGTGCCTGTGACATTTGTTCCTATTACTGCCTAGGGCTGTAGTTCATACATTCTCATGGCCATATAAAATTCTTTATGTACTTATACCACAATTTATGTACCCATTTTAGAGCTGGTGGGCATTTAAGTCTCTTCCACTTTGGGGTCACTGAGTACACGTTCAGCTTTAGTAGATAATTCCACACAGTTTTCCAGAGTGGTTGACCAATCTACAACTAGTATTTTCAGTGATTTTCAAGGACTATTCTAGTCATTCTGATAGGTGTGTAGTGGTGTCACACCGGGGTTTCAATGTGCACATCGCCGATGATCAGTGGGGTCAAGTGCCTTTTCCTATACTAACTGATCACTTGGATAATTCTTTTGTGAAGCTGAGTTCTTTACTTTTGGGACATCAGAACTGCAAGTGTTGGTGTGAATTTTTCCAGGTTAAGAACTTAAGGATTCTTTCTGTAAACAGAGCAGCTAACTTCAAACAAGCCCCGTTTGGTACAGCTCTGTGACAGAATCCCAGTTACCGAAGACAGCATTTATGTCTATGAGGTCTTTTCTAGCAGGGCCACTCATTCATTCTCTAGATACATTTAGAACAAAGAATAGGGCTAATAGTAAACATTTCCACAACAAAAGACCGACTACCATCTCACAAGAATATCTAGAACTTGCACAAGTCGATACTCATCAGCTTTGACACTGTTTTGACCCAAGCAATTAATCTACGCTACAAGTTGAAATTTCTCTAACATGATAAAAGGCAATGAAAAGAGAAGTCTATAACTATCTTTTATTTTAATAATGTATTTTAGAGATACAGAAAAAAGAATATAATAATGAACACTCTTTCACCCATCATCCAACTTTTAACAAATCTTCAAATTCTGTCTATAAGCTTCAGACTTTTTCAAGAATTAAAACACTGCACATACCAAGAGGTAAACATCATCCTGAATATTTTATCATTCCCATGGATCCTTTATATTCTCTGGTAAACACAGAGCTAAGGAAACAACTTTTCTGTGTGTCTGAAATTTGATACAACTATCTTGGTGTACATATACTTATGCATTTTTTTTTGCTAAAACAATGTTTCTTAAGATTTATCCATATTAATACACAAAGCTTTAGGACATTCATTTCCATTGCTGTGCAGTATTCTATTGTATAAACATGTCACTGTTTAGTGTATACATTTTCCTATCAAGAGTCATATTTTTTTTTTTTTTTTCCACCGTAACAAACAACGCCATGAGAAACACTCCAGTACACATCTCCTGGGCACATGTGGGTGTCTCTGGGAGATATTCCAAGCAGAGCACCTGGCAGAATATGCACTACATGTATCTTTGACTTCTCTGAACACTGTTATAGTGCTTTGCAAAATGGCTTTAGCAAATGACCCTCTCACTGGCAGTGTAGGAGAGCTGCTGCTTCTCCATATCTTCAATAGCGCTTAGTGGGAATTTTTAATTTGATGAGCATAAAATGGAATTATCAAAATTTGCATTTCTCTGGCACTTAGTGATACTGAACATCTTTTCCCATCCTTCCTGAAACACAGGAAATGCTAATTATAATTTCCTTGGTAAAGAACTCTGGGGCACCTGGGTGGCTCAGTTTGTTAAGCATCTGACTCTTCATTGAGGCTCAGGTCATTAATTGACAGCTCATGAGTTCGAGCCCCGTGTCATGCTTTGTGCTGTCAGCGTGGAGCCTGTTTAGGATTCCCTTTCTCCCTCTCTCTGTCCCTCCCCGCATCGTGTGTGCTCTCTTGCTCTCAAAATAAATAAGTAAACTTAAAAAAAAAAAAAAAAAAAAAGAACTTTCCATAAAAATAATACGACAAATACAAGGTCTTTTACAATGAACGATATTCCTGGAGCAAATCACTATTGAAATAAGGGGCTTCTCATTCTAGAACTGAGGCAGTACAAAGTTTTGGACTAGAGATGAGCAAACTTTTTCTGTAAAGGGCTAAATATTTAATAAATGCTTTAGCCTTTGCAGGCCATACCATGTCTCTTACAACTACTCAACTATGCAGTGATATGTAAACAAATGAATGTGGGTATCTTCCAATCAAATTTTATTTATTGATGTATCACTGATATTTGAATTTCATATAACTTTCCCAAGTCGAAATTATTCTTCTTTTGATTTTTTTTTAAATTTACTTAAAAAATGTGAAAACTCATTCCCCATGGGCCATATAAAAACAGGTGCTGGGCCAGATTTAGCCCTTGGGCTGTAGTTTGCCAACCTTTGTTTTAGGCTATTCCTGATATTCTGTTTTGAACATGCTTGCCCACCCTCCTACCTTGTTATTTTGCAAAATGCCTCTGATTATACTCACTTAGGGAATCTCAAAGTAGTCTGCAATGCCTTTTCATGCTTATCTCAGCCAACTTAAAAACAAACTTAAAAGACAAAGCTGGTCTCCATGAACCTCAAACCACACTTTGCAGACTGGCTGAGGAACATCACAGATGCCACTGTTCTTAGAAAGCTCTTGACTGCGAGCTACAAGAGAAAAAAATAGGAGGCTGGATGGAGAACTCACTGTTCGAACTGGCGTACAGAGTTCGAAGGGAGAAGCCACTGAGTGTCAGCTCTCTCAGTTGGTTCCGCTCACAATGCAGCTGCTCCAAGCTACATAAGGAGTTGAGATCTAAGTCAGCCAGTTGATTGTCCCGCAAATCCATGTGGGTGATGTATTTATTTCCCTCCAGATTTTCAGTAACTACAGTTTTCAAATGGTTCATCCTTAATAGAGAAATAAGGAAATCATTAGAAATAAATTCTACTAAATGTGCTTATCAAAAGAAAAGAGGTATGATCTCTTTCTTTCTTTTCCAAACAACTAAAACATTTCACTACTTGCTTTGGCTTGCAAGGTATTAATAACCCTGAAGAGCTGTACCTTGAGTTCTTTCTTTATGAACTAAGTTAGGCAATCCAGACTTGCAAATACATATACAAATTAAATAGAGAGGGAAGAGGGATCATGCCTACAAACAATTACTTAAAAACTTACATCCAAAGACATAATAAAGTTAAGTAGGCACGAAGAAGCACACCAAATGAACAATGAGATGAACATAATCTTCTGGGTTAATGAGCAGCAAAGCAGTCGTAGTGCACCATGTAGAGAGCAAGAGGAAGCAGCCATACTTTCTCCCGTTGCTCTGCCTACTCTCTCTTATGCTAAGATTCACATTTCATTAATTAATAGAGAGGAAAATAATCTGTATCTATATGGAGTAGTTCAAGGGCAAATTATAGAAAATGGCTTCTTGGTTCTCTTCTACCCAAGTATAGGATTTAGTGCACATAGCCATGTTCTCATTTTCTTGTATTTCAATACACTTTTCTGTTAACTATTTTCTTTTAATGTTTATTTATTGAGAGAGAGACACAGACATGAGTGGGGGAGGGGCAGAAAGAGAGGGAGACACAGAATCCGAAGCAGGCTCCAGGCTCCAAGCTGTCAGCACAAAGCTGGACGCAGGGCTCGAACCCATGAACCGTAAGATCATGACCTGAACCAAAGTCGGATGCTCAACCGACTGAGCCACCCAGACGCCCCTCTGTCACTATTTCTTTACAAGGGACATCAATGGCTTAGTGTAAATGACAGACATTTACACTATGTGTATGTGTGTCTTTTATGTGTATGTGTCTTTTATCAGCTTTCTTTTTTTTTTTTTTTTTTTATTTATTTTTATTTATTTTTATTTATTTTTGGGACAGAGAGAGACAGAGCATGAACGGGGGAGGGGCAGAGAGAGAGGGAGACACAGAATCGGAAACAGGCTCCAGGCTCCGAGCCATCAGCCCAGAGCCTGACGCGGGGCTCGAACCCACGGACTGTGAGATCGTGACCTGGCTGAAGTCGGACGCTTAACCGACTGCGCCACCCAGGCGCCCCTTTTATCAGCTTTCTTTAGGAAAATATTATAACTAGAAAATAAAACTCATAAAAAATTCATAGGAAAACCATTAACATTTAAAATCTAATATAATGGGTATCAAGAAGAAATCCAATGATTCAATAAAAAATGGTCAAGTTTAAGAAAAATACAAATTACCAATAAGCATATTAAAACGATGCTCGGGGACATCTGGGTGGCTCAGTCGGTTAAGCATCCAACTTCAGCTCAGGACATGATCTCATGGTTCATGAGTTCAAGGCCCATTTGTGTTGGGCTCTGTGCTGACAGCTCAGAGCCTGGAACATGCTTCTGATCCTGTGTCTCCCTCTCTCTCTGCCCCTCCCCCACTTACATTCTGTCTCTCTCTCAACAATAAACAAACATTAAAAAAATTTTTTTGTTAAAGACGCTCAACCTCACTCATAAGTAAATAAATACTGATTAAAACAATGAAGTATTATTTTCTCCTACTACACTGACAATAAAGAAAAAGACTGCTAAGATCCAACATTGACAAGGATGTGTAGAAATGGGAATTCTTACAAAATGTTGCTGGGAGGGTAACTCAGAACCACCTTTGTCAAAGGTAATGTAAAAGTGTCTATCACATGGTATACCTACCTCACTCATAATCTCTCTGCTACTGAGTGAAAACTGAAGCTTTACTACAGCTTGGAAAATGTTTTAGAGAAGTCTTTATAAAGAGAAAACGTAAAAGGACATCAGAGGTCCACCCAGAAGAAGGCATGGTGAAAAATGGCCTCACCTTAAATCCACATGTTTGATATGGCTCATCCTATTCAGCACCCCAAGGTTTAGGACTTCCAGGTGATTTCCTGCCATAACTACTTTATCTAACATAGTGAGTTTCTCATAAACCTCAGGAATATGACTAAAGTTGTTGAAGGAAATTCCCAGGGAAGAAAGCTGTTGCAGATTTCCCAATTCCTCAGGTAAAGTTGTCAGAAAGTTGCCATCAACACAGAGGGTTTGAAGACTGTAGGAAGAAAACAAAACAAGACTTTATGAAAGGTTTTAATTGGAATGAAAAGAACTAGAAATATGGATTCTGACATACATCACTAATTTATTATGAATCCAATAATAATAAAATACCCTATCTACAGAGACTCAATGAAATACACATAACTGACATGGATGGTCCCTCCATAATCAAAAATAGTCAGAACCTCTGCTATTGAAACTGAGGGACTAATAACTAGTTACTGCTGCAAGTAACTGCTGCTGACTAGAATCCTCAGACTTACATGATTAATTTCACTGCAAGAGCTCATGGGACTACCTTCATTCCAAATGCCAGACAAGCTCCTTACTCTGCAAGTAAAAAATGAGTCTAGCAAAAGTCAGATACTTACTTTAGCAGATTGCCAATCTGACTTGGTAGGTCATGAAATCCATTACAGGAGAGGTTGAGCTCAGTCAGGGTAGAAATCTCACATAACAATACAGGAAACAACCCAAGTTTATTGTGGGACAAGTTCAGGCCCTTCAGCTGAGAAAATCTAAAAAGCAAAGGTACAAATTATACTGCTGAATGAAAAAGCCATCTATTAAAAAAAATTTTTTTTAATGTTTATTTATTTTTGAGAGACCGTGTGAGTGGGGGAGGGGCATAGAGGGAGGGAGACACAGAATCTGAAATAGGATCCAGGCTCTGAGCTGTCAGCACAGAGCCTGATTCAGGGCTCGAACTCACGGACCGTGAGATCATGACCTGAGCCAAACTCAGACACTTAACCGACTGAGCCACCCAGGCACCCTAGCCATCATTTTAGATGTCCACTGCAGAATTTGTTCCACAAATATGTGTTGAGCACTCACTACCTGCCAAACATTGAGTACAGCACAGACACTAAGATGCCTAACACTGGGACCATACAATGAGGGAAATCAGGTCTAGTGCAATGGGAGTTCTTCTCTCTTCTCCTTAAAAACGGAGAAAATTTTAAAGAAAATCTCATATCAAAGTCCTATTGATATGCTTAAAACCTCTTCCTTTATGAAATTTCTACATGTAATATATAAAATTTTGTAACAATTCATCAACGCACACAGGAATAGCTAACAAATATGTACATCAAATCCCATTATAAGCAACTTCTTTTTACATATTGAATTTTATATTGGCTCAAATATCACTTGAAATGAATGGGCCACTTAGAGCTTTAAAGTATGTATGTATTAATGGAGTTTTACTGTAATAGGATCTAACATAAAACATGAAATAGTAATTTTTAATGCTTCTGTTTTGTTCCTAGAAATAAAAGTATCTATGCCATCTTAACTAGAGATAATATCATCATAAACTGGATCTAAAGGAATCACTCTGCTAATTCTACTTAGGAATATTATACTTATGATTATACTAGTGCAAGAAGGTAAGGCTGAGGTGGTGTTTTCCATGATACCGATCCGTATCACCTGCTCCTAGATTTGAGTCACTGGTACCTCACTCTAACGCTCTCTTCTTCCAAATTTTCAACTTTTGATTTCCAATTGTCCTGACCTTGAGTACTGACTGTTCCTTTGGCTTGGTGCCTTGACTTCAGAATTCCTAATACAGCCCTCAAATTAGATAAAACCCTATTTTCACAGCAACTCAGAAGAAAACACTAGTAAATGCTAGAAACTCACTTAAAATGATAGCTTGTATTGTTTTTACATAACAATATAATTAAAAGTATTATCTCATTACTAAATATAGGCTTAAATCTAAAAAACTTTGTAAAACACATCAGATGAGATAAAAATACAGTGCTTTCTCAAAATTATTTTAGAAATGGGGTGCCTGGGTGGCTCAGTCGGTTGGGCGACCGACTTCGGCTCAGGTCATGATCTCGCAGTCTGTGAGTTCGAGCCCCGCATTGGGCTCTGTGCTGACAACTCAGAGCCTGGAGCCTGTTTCAGATTCTGTGTCTCCCTCTCTCTCTGACCCTCCCCCGTTCATGCTCTCTCTCTGTCTCAAAAATAAATAAACGTAAAAAAAAATTAAAAAAAAAATTATTTTAGAAATATTATTATTAAGTAAAATATGTACTTTTTTTTTTTTTTTTTTTTTTAAGTAGGCCTCATGCCCAGCACGGAGCCCAACACAGGGCCCAAACCCACGACTGTGAGATCAAGACCCAAGTCAAGATCAAGAGTCAGATATGTAACTGACTGAGCCATTCAGGTGTCCCTAAAATACGTACTTTCAATGTGTATTATCTTTCTAATCACCATGTAATCTGAATTCTTTAATGTCCAATTTCTCCCTTGCTCACAAGCCCAGACAATTAGTTATACCAAATATTTACTTAAAAAAAATTTTTTTAATGTTTTATTTATTTATGAGAGTGAGAGCAAAAGTGGGGGAGGGACAGAAAGAGAGGGGAAACAAGATCTAAAGTAGGCTCTGCACTGAGAGTAGCAAGCCTGATGTGGGGCTCAAACTCACAAACTGTGAAATCATGACCTGAGCTGATGTCAGACACTCAACCAACTGAGCCACCCAAGCAATCCTCTTCCATCCATTTTCAAAGGGAGGAGGGTGGTAACGTGGGTGGAGGGAGGGAATGGGGAATATATTCTAACAAAGATGGAAAATATATGGGCCATAGTCCCTAAGGAGTGGAATGGTTCCTTTATCAGAGGGGAGAAGTTTCATAGTTGTCTAAGGCTTAGAAGCTAGTGTTAATAGGCACACAGCAAAGATAAAAATCCCACACTGGGAGTGGAATTCTTGAAATTAGGCCTATTTCCTTTAAGTTATTTAAGTTTGATACTTAGGATTCAAAAACTTGCCATACACTCAATCTCTCAATTTACCCTGGCTTCAGATCAGGCGTCACTATCAGTGAATTATATAACAAGATTGTCTAGCTCAATGGCAGCACACTGTGGCCTCTGTAACAGAATATTTGCATCTATCTCCTGTCTTATGGAGGGAAAGGGGGAGTAAGAAAACTGCATAAATAGGGGCGCCTGGGTGACTCAGTAGGTTAAGCGACTGACTCTTGATTTTGGCTCAGGTCATGATCTCACAGCTTGTAAGTTCAAGCCCTGTGTCAGGCTCTGCACTGACAGTGTGGAGCCTGCTTGACATCCTCTCTCCGTGCCCCTTCCTCACTTGTGCGCACATGCTCTCTCTCTCGCTCAAAATAAATAAACTTAAAAAAAAAAAGAAAACAGCATAAATAAAGCATAAATAAAAATTCTACTCCTTTTCAAAATAGAGAAAATTTTCAAATATGTGTATGATGATAAGCATGCTCACCTTCAGGTACAACTAAGACAGTGATCACGATTTGGTTTGAGTAAGTTATTCTGGAAACCTATTCTCCACATACCTGTAGAGAGTGTCAAGGCCCCCTGGTCTTTCCAGCTGCATGAAGTTGTGTCGCAAGTTGAGGTAGGTGATATCTTGACTGTAGAAGAGATGCTCAGGAACCTCCTCAAGGCTGTAACACGAGAGGTCGACAGTACTGATTCGCTGGGACACCACCTGAATAGGGTCAAGGAGAAGAGCCATCTCAGCTAGAGCAGCAGAACAAATGTCTCTCACCCAGCAAAGGAAGGAATGCCATTTATAAAAAAAGTGCTAATTTTAACAATGGGAAAGAAAAAAAGGTAATGAGATCCAATTACTCATTTATAAAAACCAGTTCATTTTTCCTTTTTCCTAAAACCATTAAGCTGCTTGAAACACACAATGGTGTAAGCTGTAAAGTGTCTGTAAGTAAAAGGAAAAAAAAAAATCATAAAGGGGAAAAGTTAACATTTCATGCAAGAAGTTAAGATGATTCAAAATAACTATACAAAACTTTGGCAGGCTGTGTGATATTGAAAGCCATGGCCTTTTGTACCCACAGGCTCTGCTACTTACTAGTGCAGTTTCTTCCTCTGTTGTGAGGATAAAATAAATTCAGCACACAGCACACTGCTTAGTATGCAAAAGGTGCTCAAAAAATATTAACTTCTCTTATAAGGTCAAAAGAATGGAACAGCTATTTAAAACTGAGATTAGTTTATTCAGAACAGATTTCATTACCACTACAATAGAAGTACAGAAAATTCAATAAAACCAAAACAAGTTTTTATTTCTATAATAGTCTGCTAATAAAAGATAGGTTGTGAAAATTGGTCTAAAAACCAAACAAAATCACTAGAAAAGTTATTCATGTTTTATGGCATCTCATTATACTAAAACAATACTTTATGCAACTATTTAGTTCCACAAAGAAAAAAGTGCTAAAATTCTGCAAAGATAGCTGGGAGAACAAGAAAATTTGGAAACTGCAATATAATTTTAGAGCACTGCATCTTTAAAGATTAAAAAGCAGAAATTATGCTGAAAAGCTAATTATCCTCAGCATAGCGGAACAATGGTTTGTAACAGGATCACAGGTCATGTCCCATAATAAGTTCAAATTTAAAGTGGTTCATCACAGCTGTACTAAATATATTCAGACCAAGAAGGACTAGTCTAGGAATTAGGGAATGGCTCCATCTATCCCTGACCACAGTGGTGGAGGGAAAGTGATTTGAATCTTATTGTGTCTCAATTCTTCCCAGAGAGATGGTATAAAGGTAAAATGCACCTGAAAACATGTTTGAATACATTTTGTACTATGCAAACATAAATAATAAGTTAAGGACTGGGTGGAATTCTATTATTTCATTCATTATAAACTTAGAGGAGCCTAAAGGAAGATACCTAAGAATTACAATTCACTCTCTTTTGAGTGAGTTCAGCTTCAAGATACATTTCTGTTGGGCTTTTACATTCTTATCACCACATCAAGACATTTGACAGCTTATCACCTTGGACGCTTGTCGCTGCCATCTCTGGCACTCAGCCAATGTCTCAAAGCTGACATGATAGGTCTGAGCCTGGGCTCCCGCTGAGCTGAATGCAAGGGAGTGCTGCCGTCGCTTCACTTCTTCCACCTGAGGAGGAGGAGGCAAGAAAACCAGGACCAAGACAAAAAAAAATCCTAGTCAGAGAGCAAAGGACAGTAACAAGAAAAATAAGTCAATTTTTTAAAATGGGGCAAAAGAGAGGCGCCTGGGTGGCTCAGTCGGTTAAGCGTCTGACTTCAGCTCGGGTCATGATCTCACAGCTCGTGAGTTCGAGCCCCACATTGGGCTCTGTGTTGACAGCTCAGAGCCTGGAACCTGCTCTGAGATTCTGATTCAGATTCTGTGTCTCCCTCTCTCTCTGCCCCTCCCCTGCTCACATTCTGTTTCTTCTCAAAAAATAAACATTAAAAAAAATTTTTTTTAACGGGGCAAAAGATCTGATCAGATGCTTCCCCAAAGAAGACTTGAGAAATGACCAGTAATAACATGAAATGTTCAACATCATTACTTATTAGATAAATGCAAATCAAAATTGAAAGACACCACATCACATACACTAGGAGGGCTAAAGTTAAAAATAGAAAATAACAAATGTTGGATAACAAGTATTAGCAGGTTCTGGATCCCTCATACACTGCAGTGGGAATGTAAAATGGTTCAGCCACTCTGGAAAACAGTCTGGCAATTCCGCAAAAGGTTGAACATAGAGTTACCATGTGGCCCAGCAATTCCACTCCTACATATACACTCAAGAAAACTCAAAACATACATTTATACAAAAACTTACACATGAATTAGAGCAGCACTATTCATAATAGCCCAAAAGGAGAAACAACCTAAATGTCCATCCATCAACAGGTATGCGTAAAAACACTGAATGTGGTATATTTCAGTGGAATATTATTTAGCCATAAACAGAAGATATTGCTGCACACTATATGAACCTTGAAAAGATTATGTGAAGTGAAAGTCACAACCATATACTGTATGATTCCATTTATATGAAGTCTTCAGAATCAGCAAATCTGTACAGACAGAAAGTAGATTAGTAGGTGCCCACGACTAGGGAAGAAATGGGGAGATGATGGCTAAGTAGTGCAGGGTTTCTTTTCAGGGTGATGTGGTGATGGTCACAAAACAGTGAATACACTAAAAGCCACTGAACTGTACACTTTATATGGGTGAATTATATGGTACATGAATTAAATCTCAATCAAGCTGTTTAAAAAAAGCAAAGGAGGGGCGCCTGGGTGGCTCAGTCGGTTAAGCGTCTGACTTCGGCTCAGGTCATGATCTCGTGGTCACTAAGATTTTAAATAAGAATCTAACAATCACAATTATTATGAATATTGATAGATTTAGATATGTTTCTATCACTAAAATTTGTGGGTTTTTTAAAAATATTTATTTTTGAGAGAGACAGAGCATGAGTGGGGGAGAAGCAGAGAGAAAAGAAGACAAAGAATCTGAAGCAGGCTTCAGGCTCTGAGCTATCAGCACAAAGCCCGATGCGGGGTTCAAACCCACGAACCGTGAGATCATGACCTGAGCCAAAGTTGGACTCAACCGACTTAGCCACCCAGGTACCCCTCTATCACTATAATTTGTGATAATTTACCATGCTAATCATTGTGTTCCTTTTTCTCCACTCTTTTTCTGTCTTCTTTTAGCATTACAGAATTTTTTTTTTTTTTTTTTTTTTAATATTTGTTTTTGAGAAAGAGAGAACACGAGCAGGGGAGAGGCAGAGAGAGAGGGAAATAGAATCTGAAGTAGGCTCCAGGCTCTGAGCTGTCAATGCAGAGCCCAATGTGGGGCTCAAACTCACAAACTGTGAGATAATGACCTGAAATGAAGTCAGTTGCTTAACTGACTGAGCCACCTAGGTGCCCGGCATCAAAGAACTTTTTATATTCTCTTTTTCCACTCTACTTTTTTTTTTAACCTTTATTTTTGAGAGAGAGAGTGAGAAAGAGAGACAGAGTGCAAGTGGGGGAGGAACAGAGACAGAGGGAGACACAGATCTGAAGCAGGCTCCAGGCTCTGAGCTGTCAGCACAGAGCCCGATGCAGGGCTTGAACCCACGAACTGTGAGTTCATGACCTGAGCCTATGTCCGATGCTTAAATGACTGAGCCACCCAGAGGCCCCTTTCCCACTCTACTTTTTTTAGTGGCTGTCCTTAACATTTTTTAATTCACACTTTTTTTTCTAATGAAGTTGAACGTTATTTGGTGTTTCTATCCGCTTATTCCAAGACTATATCACATGTTACTTATTAAACATACCACCACATCTTAAATATCACTCAGGGTAGTTTGAGCTTTAGTAGTTTAAATTTATATTTAAAATATAAAAAAAGTTTAAACTTATTACAATTAATATTAACTTTACCACCATATTTTATCAGTGTCTGCACTCATCATTGTTTCTTATTTCTTAAAACTTCCCTTTGAATTTACTTTCCCTTGTTGTATTCTTTTTTCTTTCTTCCTTCCATCTTTCCTCCTTCTTCCTTCCTTCTTCCTTCTTTCCTTCCTTCCTCCCACCCTCCCTCCTTCTCTCTTTCTTTCTCTTCCTTCCTTTCTTTCTCTCTCTCTCTCTTCCTTTCTGGTGGGCGGGGGGGCATTTTTTTTTAACCTATTTTCTTCATTCTATCCTTCAGCCCCCAAGACCAGAACCAGGTCTTATATTGCTAAGTGGTAGGTTTCTGCCTCCTGGTTGATACTGAAGTATACACATTCATTTAGTGGCAGCTTATTCATTTCCTGGTTATGGGCCACATAAATGGGTCCTTCCACCTCTCTAGGACAATAGCGACAACAAGACTTGGTTCCAGTCAGTGGTTAACAGCAGTTTTGGGCTGTTTTGTTTTTGTTTTTTCCAGCAGTCCTTCAGGGGCAGAATACCACTCATCTCTTACTTAAGCCTGGGCCAGGTTCCCCTCATAAGTAGAGGACTTTTAAACCCAAATACTTAAGAGGAGCTACACATTTGGGCTGCCACAACCTTCCAGGCCCAGAACCCAGCAGGCCCTCAGATTCAGACCATTTCACCACATGCACTTCTATTCTACATTCCTAAGCCCAACTGTGCCTTTTGGATATTGTATATTTAAAACTGTATATTTACCTTTTGAATATATATATTTTACCTTTACATTTATTTTACATTTATAGATGATATATTGTGTACCTGGAGCAGATTGGGTGTTTCAACGCATGAATTCACTAAGTTTTGTCTGGAAGCTCTCTCAAATTCAGACTGTTTTATGATATTCAAAATCAAAAATAAAAGAAACAAAATGAGGTATAGCTTCATATAAATGTTAATATATCTGTTTCCAGTCATCTGTCAGTCTGATGGACTTGCAGCTGAACTCCTTGCCCAGGGTGGGGAATTCTCTAGTACAGACAAGAAATAGTGTGCTTCCCTGGCTGCTGGAGAGGGGCTTGTGACCATCCCAGACTCTGAATTTTAGTATAAATGAGGGAAAAGGAGAAGCTGGAGACAATCTGTTTAAGGAATGGATGCTGGCGGGAAGCTGGCAGGGCAGCATCCTCGATCTACCCAGGTGTTACCGATGGCAGCATCCAGTGGCTAGCAGTGGAGGCAGAGGTATCATCAACAAATGGGTTCTGCAGCAGAATTTGGGGTATGGGGGCACCTGTGTGGCTCAGTCAGTTGAGCGTCTGACTTCAGCTCAGTTCATGATCTCACAGTTCTTGAGTTCAAGCCCCACGTTGGGCTCTGTGCTGACAGGTCAGGGCGTGGAGTGTGCTTCATATTCTGTGTCTCCTTCTCTCTCTCTCTGCCCTCCCCTGCTTGTGCTCTCTCAAAAATAAATAAATAAATAAATATTTTGAGAAGAGAAGAGAAGAGAAGAGAAGAGAAAAGAAAAGAAAAGAAAAGAAAAGAAAAGAAGAAAAGAAATTTGTGGTATGGATACCTTTTGACCTCCCAGAGAATCTGTGATGTAAATAAACCAGTTTTATGCTTAAATTAGGCTGAGTAGGCTTCTTCCGGACCTAACAACTCTAAAAAACAACGTTGTAATGCAATCTTTTTTTTTTTTTACTTTTTTTTTTTAACGTTTACTTATTTTTGAGACAGAGAGAGATAGAGCATGAACAGGGGAGGGGCAGAGAGAGAGGGAGACACAGAATCCGAAACAGGCTCCAGGCTCTGAGCTGTCAGCACAGAGCCCGACGCGGGGCTCGAACTCACCGACCGTTTAGGAAGAGAGAGCATCCTAAACAGGCTCCACACTGTCAGCACAGAGCCAGATGCAGGACTTGAACTCATGAACCATGAGATGGTAACCTGAGCTGAAGTCAAGAGTCAGACGCTCAACCAACTGAGCCACCCAGATGCCTCTACAGTGTAATCTTTACACATGCTCGTACTTGCTTCTTTAAAATGATGTGGGGAGGGGCGCTTGGCTGGCTCAGAAGAGCATGCAACTCTTGATCTTGGGGTCATGAGTTCAAGCCCCATGTTGGGTGTGGAAATTAGCTAAATAAATAAATCTTCAAAAAAAATAAAATAAAAATAAAAAAATAAAAAGATGTGAGGAAAGTGCTGAAAAGCATATGTGATTTTAATGAAGAAGATCAAACAAAAGAAGAATAATTCCATTTTTACGAGTCTTACCTTTCCCCCAACCAAAGGCAAAATGTGCATCTTTCCAGTTTGACAATCTTTTACTGAGGAAACGATGAGGCAGGTACCACAGAGAACAACTAGGCGTTCAGCCCACTTATGCAGCTGGGTCTTTCCCTTGCGTACATTATAGATACCAGACAGAAGGATTCGATCCAGATGATCCATCTGGCATGGTTTTTCTGAAAAGAAAACAAAACAGAAGAAAAAAATTCAGAAGTCACAATTAAACTAGTATAAGACTACTATAAGGGAAAAAGAAAGTATTGTGTGTCAATACACAGCAACCTTGTTTACAGATTTAAGTGACCAATATAAGTATTACAAAGTAAGATCTCAGTCATAAAATGTTACCCATTGCTGAAGTTATACAACGGGAGTACTGTGAATTTGGGGCTAAGAACAAGATTTTATTTTGGATGCCATTATTTATTCTTCTAACACAGTCCTATTTCCCATGAACACAGAGAAAAGCAAAATGGCAAAGTGACTAAGATCATAGACCTGGGGGCCAGACACGTAAACCTGAGTTCAAATCCTCGTTCTGCCACTTACTTTTGTTTCTTTGAACTACTTAATTTCACTGAGATTAACTTTCCTCATTTATACAGTTTGGATCTTAATACTACTTATCTTTAGAATTTCATTATGAAAAAATTAAGATAATTTAAAGTACGGAGCATAGTTTTAGGTAACAAAAGAAGTACTGAGTAAGTGACAGCCACTACTGTTGAGACGAGTCTATTCTAGAAGGAAGAAATAAATAACTATGGAAGCACTCTACTTCTGTACACATTGTTCCATTTTCCTGCTTCTTGTGCAGAAAAGCTTAGGGCTGATATTTCAGTCAACTATCCCAATCACGGTAGCAGAAGCTCATATCATACAAGATCCTTCTTTTTTAGTATGCTCCCTCCCCAACAGAAATCTTCCTAAGGCTGAGATATAGTGCACAAAACAGCACATTATGAGAGCAGACAGGTTGTTGATTAAAGCACAGCTAAAAACAGACAAGTAACTCTACAAAGGAACGAACAGGAGCAGCACTATTATGAGATACTGCAAAGAGCAATAAAGTGGGAATAGAGAAAATTAGACCATACCTGATATTATTACACGATTATGGAACCTGTGTATCATGCCCCTTTAACTATGTGTTTCCCACATATAATCTGAGGAAATGGGGACTGAGGTCAATCTGAGGTCATGATCTTGCAGTTCATGGGTTCCAGCCCTGCGTCGGGCTCTGTGTTGACAGCTCACAGCCTGGAGCTTGCTTCGGATTCTGTGTCTCCCTCTCTCTCTGCCCCTCCCCAGCTTGTGCTCTGTCTCTGTCTCTGTCTCTCTTAAAAATAAAAACATTTAAAAAAAAAGGTCTCAAACTTTGTATGCTAACACTAGCCCTACCCGAGAGCCATTTCTCCTTCTATGTGAGGCCAGGCCTTTCATCTATATTCTAAACCCCACCTTTCTCCGAGAATTTGTCTCTTCTCAGTCTTCAACTCCACCCTCCTTATTGTTCTTTTCAAAGCTACAAAAGCATTCAAGTTTTCTCCCATACCCTCTCAGTCTCAACTGTAGAATTCCTTCAGTTCAGCGATTCTCCCATTTCTGTGTGCCCAAGAGTTATTATGTGACAACAGTTTAAACTGAAGGACGCTGAGACCCATTCACAGAGTGTCTAATTTGTACGGCCTAGGATGTAACAAAGGAAAATGTCTTTTTGGTTTTGTTTTTGAGACAGACCACAAGCTGGGGAGAAGAGCAGAGGGGGGGAGAGAGAGAAACAAGCAGGCTTCAGGCTCAGTGTGGAGCCCAACACAGGGCTCAATCTCAAGACCTTGGGATCATGACTTGAACTGAAATCAAGAGTCACACTAAACTGAATGAGCCACTCAGGCGCCCCAGGAAAATGTATTTTTTAACATCTATTCCAAGTAGTTTAAATGCAGATGGCCCACAAAATATATTTTGACAAACTCTAAGTTTACCTTGTTGAGGCTCTTTTCTTCTCATTTGTGCCTCTTTATTAGCTATCTCTGTTACCTCACCTTCTATTTACTCAATTTACTTCAATTTTGTTTCCAGCCTCCAAATTGTACTATTCATATGATGATAATGGCCCTCAAATTTCTATCTCCTGTCCCAATCTTCCCTTCCCTTGGTTCTAATCTCACATATCAAACTGTCTGCTGGTCATGTCCAACAGATGTTCCCATTTACCTCAAATTTCCAGGATCAGACTGGAAAGAAAGAAATAAAACTATCTTTATTTGCATATGATATGATCTTGTATACAGAAATTCCTAAGTGTGCCACTAAAAAGACAATTATAACCAACAAATGATTTCAGCAAGGTTGCAGGATAAAAAATTTTTAGAAAAATAAATTGTATTTCTATGCACAAGGAATAAGCAATTCAAAAGTAAAATTAAGAAACGAATTGCATCTGGGGCACTGGGGTGGCTCAGTCGGTTAAGCATCCAACTCTTGATCTCAGCTTAGATCATGAGCTCAGGATCATGAGTTCAAGCCCTGTGTCAGGCTCTGTGCTGAACATGGAGCCTGCTTAAGGTTCTCTCTCCCTCCCTCCCTCCTTCTGCCCTTCTTCCCTGCTTGTGCGCTCTCTCTATAAATTAAAAGTAAATAAATAAAAAGAAACTAACTGCATCAAAAAGAATAGTGCATAACTGGTACAGTGAAACTAAATAATATAGTTGAAGGAAATGAAAAGAAACCTAAATAAATGGAAGACGTCCAACATTCATGAGCTGGAAGACTTAAATATTGTTAAGATGGCAAAACTCCCCAAAGTGATTTACAGCAATGTAATCCCTATTAAAATTCCAGCTGCTTTCATGGAAGAAACTGACAAACTGATCCTAAAATTCACATAGAAATACAGTGGACTCAGAATAGCCAAAACAATCTCGAAAAAGAACAAAATTGGAAGTATAGTACTCAGGGTGCCTGGCTGGTTCAGTTGGTAAGAGCATCCAACTCTCAATCTCGGGGTCATGAGTTTGAGCCCCATGTTGGGTACAGAGATTACTTAAAAAAAAAAGAAATACAGTACTGACATAAAGACAGACATACAGCATTGTAATAGGATTCACAAATAAACACCTACACTTATGGACAACTGATTTTTGAGCAGGGTGCCAAGATAACTCAGTAGGAAAAAAACAATCTTGTCAACAAATGGTGCTGGAACTGGATAACCACAGGCAAAAGAATAAAGTCAGATCCCTAACCTCACACCATGCACAAAAATTAATTCAAAATGGATTGTAGACCTAAACGTAAGAACTAAAACTAAAACACTGGAATAAATTTTGTGACCTTAGATTAGGCAAAGGTTTCTTTCTTTCTTTTTTTTTAATGTTTATTTATTATTGAGAGACAGAGAGAGACAGAGCATGAGCATGGGAGGGACAGAGAGAGGGGGAGACACAGAATCTGAAGCAGGCTCCAGACTTTGAACTGTCAGCACAGAGCCTGATATGGGGCTCAAACTAACAGACCGCGAGATCATGACCTGAGCTGAAGTCAGACGCTTAACCAACTGAGCCACTCCAGGCGCCCCAGGCAAAGGTTTCTTAAGTATCAACACAAAAGTATAAGTGACAGGGGCACCTGGGTGGCTCAGCTGATTAAGCGTCCGACTCTTGATTTCGGTTCAGGTCACAATCTCGAGATTTGTGGGTTCAAGCCCCACATCGGACTCTGACAGTGCAGAGCCTGGTTGGGATTCTCTCTCTCTCTCTCTCTCTCTCTCTCTCTCTCTCTCCCTCTCTCCCTCTCTCCCTCTCTCCCTCTCTCCCTCCCTCTCAACCCGCCCCTCCACACTCTCTCTCTCAGAATAAATAAACTTTAAAAAAAGATTTAAAACAAAGTATAAATGACAAAAATGAAAATATAGATAAACGGACTTCATCCAAAAACAAAAACAAAACAAAAAACCGTTGTGCTTCTACAAACACCATCAAGAAATTAAAAAGATGACTCACAAAACAGGAAAGAATATTTGCCAATCATATACCAAATAAGAGACCTGTACCCAGAACAAAGAACTGTTACAATTCCGCAATAAAGACAAGTAGCACAATTAAAAAATGGGCAAAGAATCTGAATAGGTGTTACTTCAGAGAAGATATATAAAAGGCCAACAAGCGCATAAAAAGATGCTCAATCTCATTAGTTACTAGATAAATGCAAATCGAAACCACAAGAAGATACGAGTTCATCGAAAAAAACAAACACTGGATAAGTGTTGGCAAGGATGTAAACAAACATTGCTGGGGTGATGATAAAATGGTGCAGCCACTTTGGAAAACAGTCTGGTAGTTCCTCAAAAGCTGAAACATGGAGTCACCATAAGATCCAGCAATTCCACTCCTACGGCTTTATCCAAGAGAAGTGAAAACATACGTCTACACAAATAGTTATACCCAAATGTTTGTTCACAAAAATAGCCCAAAAGTAGAAATGACCAAAATGTCATCAACTGATGAATGCATAAACAAAATGTGGCATCATCTATACAATGGAATATTGTTTGGCCATAAAAAGAAACGAAGTACTGATACATACTACAACATGGGTGAGAATTGAAAACATTATGCTTAGTAAAAGATGCCAGTCACAAAAAGTCAAGTATATATTATTTCCACTTATATGAATTGTTTAGAATAGGCAAATCCACAAAGACAGAAAGTAGATTCGTGGATGCCGGGTGCACTGGAAGTGGGAATGGAGAATAACTGCTAATGGATATGGGGTCTCATTTTACAGTGATATAAAACATTCTAAAATTAGACTGTGGTGATGGCTGCATAACTCTCTATATATACTAAAAAGCACTGAATATACTAAATAGCACTTTTAAAGGGTGAATTTTATGGTATGTGAATTATATCTCAATAAAACTGTTTTTTGTTTTTTAAATCTCATGATTCACCCCAAAATGCTAATTGATTTTAGATTCCCCATCTTGGTTAACAGCATCACCTACTACAAAGTTGGCTAAATTATGTAAAAATGGGACTTTATAATAGTTTAACAGGCTTCCAAATTGCCTAATGATCTTTTTACAAGTTTACATGAAACAGATGTTTTAACAATTGATAGATAATTCTGAGTCTCTTCTTTCTTTGCCTTAGTTCTATTTTATTACAGAGAAAACTCCTGAATCTATACACCACCACTCTCAGAAGGAAACATTAAATTTTGTTTTGGATAAGTTATTTATACACGAAACAACATTCTGTTTTATTATTAATTTTGGAGTATTTGCTAGACATCCAAAGTGCCTCCAGTCTCTGATCTTCTGAAAGGTGACAAAAAACAGAACGAAAAAGTTCTTATAAGTATTCAGAAATGTGTAACAGTTCTAATTAAAAAATTGTTTTACAATCTCAAAAGCCAAGATTCTAAGTGGAAAATTAGGGATAATTTTCATTTCTTCATGTATGTATACTTCCAAATGTTCTATAAAGAAAGTAGATTGTTTTTATAGTTTTAAAAAGTTGCTAAAAAAAAAAACGACCAAGGGCAACCCTGTAGCAGTGAGTTCTTCTACTGCCCAGAGTATAATCTCTCAATATCATTTTTCATTAATATGAACCAGGAGTCCTTAGAAAAAGTCTATTCCTGGGCTGATTCAGACAATGAAAAGATGAACTTAGGACATCTTGCTGTGCCAGAACTTAATGGAAAATCCAGGGTGTATCAAAAACTGGGGTCATGTTGGAAGGACAAAAGCCAATGTGAAAAGCTCCCACGAGGGAGAAATTGAGCAAAAAAAAAAACCACAACCAGTAATGGCCAAAATGAGTCACAACAAATATACACAAGCCCATGAGATCACAATGATACTCAGACAAAAAAATTATTAAAAAAGAAATCATACAGAGTCTGAGTAAGATGGAGAAAGCACACCCCAGCCCTGTCTTTCCCACTAAATACACCTATAAAACCTGGACAGAATGCACGGAGCCGCTGTATGAGGACCCCAAAAAGTAAACAGTAGCAGGCAGATTAGGGAAAAATAACATAATTACAAATACAACCTAAGCAGTAGTAAGTTAAGCAGTAGTGTAGTAAGTTTATCATTTTTCCATCTCTGACATCTCCCAGCTCAGGACTCGAGAAAGCCCAAGAGCCAGAAGTAGGCATTGGTGTGGAAAGCTCTGCCTTGAGGAGTGTTAAAAGGGTCTGCGAACACTCAGAGAGAGTGGGAGAAATCCCTCATTTTCCCTTCCCCCACCTTTTCTTCATTTTCTCAAGTCCCAGCCTCCAGGAGTGGCTGCAACAGTGGGGGACACAGGCACCTATAACTTTGAGGTGTGTGAACTTCCTTCTGTGATTGGAAGATCTGCAGTCCCAAACAGCGGACGGAAAACCTGTTGAATTTTTGGTCTCACTGGGGGCCGGACTGTGTGGATGCAGTTGTAGGAAATGCCCAAGAGGGCAGGTTAAATAAAGTCCCAGGAAATCACAAAGAGATTGGGGCTCTGGAAAATGACCCCATAAAGTTCCCTATGAACCCCTGGGCTCACCCTTGAGGTATACAAACGGGATGTGTTCCCAAGCAGCATGCCAAAAATGAAAATTCAACGGAGGGATAGAGAGCCAAAGGGAGAGAAGAGTGCAATGCTAAAAAATTATTTGAAAAAATAGGGGAAAACTCCCCAAGTGAAATACAAACTTATAGATTCAAGAAGTCTAGTGAACCCCAAACCCAAAGACATTCAAGCCCAGACACTACATCATCAAACTGCTGAAAATTAAAGACAAAGAAAAAGTCTTGAGAGAAGCCAGAGAAAATGGAAGCACTATTTATATGGGAACAATTCAAATGACTGCATGAAGGATGTGCAGGAGGTCCCTGTGCTATCCCTCCAACTGCTCTGAAAATCTAAAGTTAGCTCCAAATAAAAAGTTAAACAAATAAACACTGGTTAACAGGTTGGGAGGTAAAAATAAAATATTTACTTCCATTTAAAGAACAAAACAGGAAAGCTCAGAACAAATTTCAAACTTGCAGTAGGCTCCCATACAACACAGAAAACTACTTGAAGTACTCCACTAGAAAACTTGGCAAAGCAGTGGTGACTAAAGCAATTCCACCCTTGGGTTTCATGATCCCCAACAAATCCCCTTACATCTTCAGACCTTAGTTTCCTGAGATTAAGACGAAGGAGTTGGATGAGATGACTCCTAACCCTTCCCAGGTCTCATTTTATGGATTCCTCATACTCCTCTAAACTCTCTCTCCAAAAACTAAATGGTGGAGTATCTTAGAAGTTAAAATGGTGAGATTTAGAAGCAAACAGATTTATCTGCTTCCTGGCTCTGTTATTTGGGGCAAGTTATAGCCTCTCTGGAATAGTAACATCTCCATATGGGACTATAAGGATTACATGAAGCAAGGAAACAGAGCGCTCAGCACTTGATAAAGCATTCAGCATAGAGGAGGGGAATTAAATGCTAGTTATTATAATGAAAGTTGTGCCTGCCTTAAGCCTCCTTCTCTTCCTACATACAAGGATTCTTTTCAAGATAACTTAATCTTCCGGGACACCTGGGTGGCTCAGTTGGTTAAGCACTTGACTCTTGATTTCAGCTCAGGACATGATCTCACAGTTCATGAGTTCGTGCCCCACATGAGGCTCTGCACTGTCACTGTGGAGCCTCCTTGGGTATCTCTCTCTCTCAATCTCTCTCTCTCTCTCTGCCCCTCCCCTGCTCAAAGGTGCTCTCTCTCTCAAAATAAATAAATAAACTTAAAAAAAAAAAAAAGGTATCTTAACAACTTACACAGCTTTAACATCCCCATGTACCCGACTCTCAGATCTGTACTTCCTACACTCTGGTTCCACATTTCCAACTACCTGCCAGACACCTCCAACAGGATACTCGTCACCACTTAAAATGAAATATTCCTAAAACCAAGTCATCACCATCCCCATGAACAACTCCTTTTCATAACTCAAGTCCTGATATTGTCCTGAAGTCAGCCAGGCTCAAAAACTCAGTTTCAGCTCCAACTCTTAGGTTCCCTTCCTCAACTCCCCTTTTTAATCAGCCATCAACTCTTACTGATTATCCCTTCAAAAAGTCTCTCACAGGAACAATTCCTTCCCATTCCCCATTTCAGACCCCTATTAATTCACATCTGAATTACTGTCCACACTGGTCCCAGCTTCACCTTCTCTGGCTCACTTGGATGCTCTCACTTCCTGCTATCATCTGCCAAACAAAGACTAAGCTCCTGATACTGAACTCAATGCCCAGAACAATCTGGACTCAAATTATCTGTGATTCACAGAACACTGAAGTGTCTAATCTCCCAACCCAGGTCCTCCTTTTCCTTTCGGCTTAATGAAATTCTGTCAATTTTTAAAGAACCAACTCAAATACTACTTCTTCATAAAGGCTTCCCTGATTCAAGAGATCTCCCTTTTTCAGAGAATAGTGGTAAGGTAGCTTCCCTATCAGCTATCAAAATATATCATAGAGATATATTAACTAAAATAATTTTTGGTATTAGCACAGTACAAATTGATCAATCTGATAGGATAGAGTCTAAAAATAGACCCCTGCCTGTATAGGAACTTAAAAATAATAAAGATAATATTTCAAGTCAGTAGGAAAGGATGAACTCTTCCATAAATGTTGTTGGGACAAATGGCTACCTACCCATTGAGAAAAAGTAAAGTTACATCCCTATCTTATGCAGATTTTAAAATTATAAAAGTACTGAAAATATAGAATACATTTATGAGCTAGAATAAGGAAGGAATATAAATACATTAAAGAAAAAGACTCAAAATCTGACTAAAACTTCTGCAGAATAAAAAACAATAAAACTTAAGGACAAGTTACAGGCTGGAAAAAAATTTTGCCACAAATACAGTATCCAAATGATGTATACTTAGAATATAAACATCCTTTAGATCAATATGATAAAAAGACAAACACAAATTTGCACAGAAATATCAATGGGTTATTCAAAGAAATCTAAAGAACCAATGAAAATATCAAGCAATATTCAACCACATTAGTAATCAGGGAAAGAAAAATTCAAACAAGGAGACCATCATTTTATCTATCAGATTAGTAAAAATTTTAAATGCTAATAATATTAAAAGGTGATATTGTGGGCAAAGTGGTACTCTGGTATACTGATGGGATATACGGTGTTCCGCAATAGTATTATTACTTTAAACGCAAATATCCAATGACCCATTAATTTCATGTTTACAGATCTCCTCTGAAGAAAAGGGCACAAAGGGCAATTTTATTATAATGCTGTTTGCAATAGTCAAAACTGGAAATACGGTAAGCGTCTATCACCAGCGAAATGGCGACATAAACTATAATACACACATGATATTCAGTGCTATGCAACTTAGAGAAATGTATATAGAAGACAGCTAAAGAGGGGCACCTGGATGGCTCAGTCGGTTAAGCATCCGACTCTTGATTTCAGCTCAGGTCACGATCTCACAGTTTTGTGCGTCTGAGCCTCACGTCGGGCTTTGCATGGATCCTGTGGATCCTGGGATTCTCTCTCTCTCCCTCTCTTCTGCCCCTCCCCTGCTTGCTCTCTCTCTCTCTCTCTCAAAATAAATAAACTTAAAGAAAAAAAAAAAAAGAAGAAGAAGAAGACAGCTAAGGAAAGATCCAAAACATATGGTTGGGTGAAAAAGCATGAAGACCAGTATCAAATAATACCGTTTATGTAAACAAAATATATTTCTACAAATACCTATTAGATAAGAATATAAGTTAGAAAACTCTGAATACATATACACCAAGTTGATAGCAGTGGTTATCTATTAAGCAGTCAATTGACCTGGGAGGTGTATAAGAGATTGAAACACTATAGATAATGATTACAAGACATTGTAACACTTAGATAATCAAACTATATCCACATTTTACTTGTGTAATTAAATTTTTTACAAAGGAAAAATATATGGACACAATGATTATAAATGTGAAATATGTATATAAAATATGACTAGGAAATGTACCATAATAAATGTAATTGTATAAGGATGATGAAATGTTTTTTAATATATTACTCCTATAGTTTAACAATAAAGTTTAAAATATGCAAATTAACATGAGACAGTATTTTTTACAATTTAGGACAAAGAATAATTTTAACAATAATACCTGATATTGGCAAAGGGACAAGGAAATGAGTACTCTCAAACACTACTGATGAAAGCATCCATCAGTATCGCCTGTGCAATTTAGGAATAGTCACAATTTTAAATATATATATGTATTGACTCAAAAATTCTACTTGTAGGAATCATGTCCTCCTTCCCCCACCCTAGAGGTCAGCCACTCTCCTAACTTTTATAATAATAATGTCCTTGCTTTCCTTATATTTCTGCCACTTATGTATGTATCCTATACTAGTTATAGCAGGTTATAAACTACTATAACAAACAGCACATAATGGCTCAAGCACAAGAGAAATTTAACTCTCTGTTAGAGTAGACACTGTGGGTTTCCAGGGGTCACCTCCGTCAAGAAACTCAGGCTGAGGGAAGATCTATCACTTTCAACACATGACTTCCAATATTGCTCTGATGACTGCCATCCCAGCCTATGGGAGAGCAGAAGGACACTGAGAAGCGTGCGCGGGAAGTTTTAGGAATGGTGTGTTGAAGTGGCACAACAATTCCACTCCATACCACTGAAGCAAAGTGTGTCACATGTGCACACCTAGCTGCAAGAAAGGCAGGGAAATGAGGTATAGCTGGGCAGCAATGTGCCCAACTCTAATTCTCTTATTATGGAAGAAAAGAACAGATTTTGATGGACAGACAGTAGTTCTGCCATACATCTCTAAACAACATGGCTCAGTTTTAGCTGTTTTTGAACTTTAAATGAATGGAAACATACCATGTGATTCTTTTGTATCTGGCTTCATTTGTTTGTGCTTATGCTCTTTGGAAAAAATGGTCTTAAACAATGTGTGCACAGAATATGGTACAGAAAGAAATGCTCAGGCTGGGACTCATGCTGAGCCACAGAGTCCCCAAACTACCACTTCACTAGCAAATCACATCTTGTAGACTCCCTTTCCTCATACACAGAGTTCATTAACATGCTCTCTTAATTTCTGTGATTGTTCATGCTACCTACTCATCTTTAGTCAACTGTATGATTTCCACAGCTTTTATCATGATTTGCACTGAGCCAGTCATTCCACTAACTCACTTTTCCCCAGAATTCCCTTTCCAGCAAGACTGGTAATGGACATCTACATAATGGCTGCATAATGGCGAACTGGGTACCTTTTAGACCCAGCAAGCACAGCAACATTAACTGGTTTGAACTTTGGCCCTTATGACCCTGGCCTCATATAACACTGTATTCTAACTAACCTTACTCATCAAAGACTCTACACACAAAATATTTAAAGATGACTACTAAGCTATTTGCTTTAAGAGAATATTTCACACATATCTTTCCTTAACAGTGGTTGTCTCTGGATTCAGGAATGGGAGTCGTTAAAGAAACATGGTGAAAGGGAAGCATGTTTTTTGTGATGGTTTTAAGATATGTCCACAAATTCTTTGATAGTCCTCACTCCAGAAGTTGGGGCCTAATTTCCCTCTCTATAGGGTGGGCCATATTTGGTGACTCACTTTTACTAAACAGAAGGTGACGAAAATGTCTGTGACTTATGAGGCTGGGTCATAAAAAACACTGAGGCCTCCCTGTGTGTGTGTAGGTGCACGCGTGTGTGTGTATGTGTGTCTGTGTCTGTCCGTCCATCTGTCTCATCACTGAGGGAAGCTAGTTGCTATGGCATGAAGATACTCAGGCAGCCCTATACAGAGGTCTACAAAGCAAAGAACTGAGATCTCCTGCCAAAAGCTGGTGAGGAACTGAGACCTACCAACAGCCATTTGAATGAGCCAGGCTGGAAGTGATGCTTCAAGCCTCAGTCAAGCTTCTGGATGACTACATCTTTAACCAACAGAGTGACTACAATCTCATGCAACCCCAACCAGAACTAAAGTACTCCTGGATTTCTGACCCACGGAAACTATATGAGATAATAAATATTTATTCATTTTAAATCATCAAGTTTTTTTTAAATAGAATTGGAGAAAGGCATTATTTATTTTATTTTTTAAGTAATCTCTACACCCAACGTGGAGCTTGAACTCATGACTCCAAGATCAAGAGTCACACACACTCTTCTGACTAAGCCAGCCAGATGCCCCATCCCGTCACTGTTTTTTTGTTTTTGTTTTTGTTTCGTAAGTTTATTTATCTATTTTTGTTTTTTAGTAATCTCTACACTCAATGTGGGGCTTGAATTCACAACTCCAAGATCAAGAGTTCCATGCTTTACTAGGGCACCTGAGTGGCTCAGTCCGTTAAGTGTCCAACCTCAGGGGCACCTGGGTGGCGCATTCGATTAAGCGTCCGACTTCAGCCAGGTCACGATCTCACGGTCCGTGAGTTCGAGCCCCACGTCAGGCTCTGGGCTGATGGCTCGGAGCCTGGAGCCTGTTTCCGACTCTGTGTCTCCCTCTCTCTCTGCCCCTCCCCCGTTCATGCTCTGTCTCTCTCTGTCCCAAAAATAAATAAAAAAAAAAAATTAAAAAAAAAAAAAAAAAAGTGTCCAACTTCAGCTCAGGTCATGATATCACAGTTCATGAGTTCGAACCCTGCATCAGGCTTTGCGCTGACAGCTCAGAGTCTGCAGCCTGTTTCAGATTCTGTGTCTCTGGCTCTCTCTGCCCCTCCCCCACATGTGTTCTCTCCTGTCCATCTCTCTGTCTCTCAGAAATAATAAATGAATAAACTTTAAAAAACAAAACAAAACATTTAAGAGTTACATGCTTTACCGACTGAGCCAGCCAGGTGCCTGAGAGGTTACTAAGTTTTGAGGTAAATCATTACATAGACAATAGATAATCAATACACTTACTGATATATATATATATATATATATATATATATATATATATATATATATTTACTTTTGTATTTTGTGCCATATATATATACTAATTTCAAATATAGTTAGCTTTAAACACCTCTTTCCCAAACATAATTTTCTCACTCAAAATATACTAGCTTCTCTAAATTAACAGAGGTCACTTTTGGAAATGTTCTTTGTTAAAGACTCCCCCTCCCCTTAAAAACAGAGTAAGTACGGGGTTGCCTGGGTGGCTCAGTTAGTTGAGTGTCCGACTTCAGCTCAGGTCATGATCTCTCGGTTTGTGGGTTCAGGCCCTGCATCAGGCTCTGTGCTGACAGCTCAGAGCCTGGAGCCTGCTTCCGATTCTTTGTCTCCCTCTCTCTCTGTCCCTCTCCCCCTCACGCTCTTTCTCTTTCTCTCAAAAATAAATAAACGTTAAAAAAATTTTTTTAAGAAATAAACATTAAAAAATTTAAAAAAAACAGAGTAAGCACTAAAAACTGGTATTCTTTTGGACTCTACTAAAAATATCGTCCTAAGGGTATATGCAGACCCTGGGCATGCTGTAGTTTATCAGGTTGTGGTAGAAAATTAATGTGTGGATGCCAACAGCTGTGCAAATGCAATCTCCATGGCTCAGGAGCCCGCTGGCACTTTAAGGCTCAACTTTCACTCCAGAATAAAACATATAATGAAGAATTCACTTTCAACCACAATCACAAAACGAGAATGTTACTGCTCCAAGTTGCTCTTTTTTTTTTTTTAAACCAAGTTTTATAGGTTTAAACGGGTTGTGTTCCTCAAATTAACCTTAAAGGATTTTAGTACTTACTTTCAACCTAGCAACTATTTTTCTTCCATGAACTAGCAAAGAAGAGAAATTAATGGAAATAAAATAATACCAACTTTTAAGGAACAACATATCACAAAATAGTGTTGTGATGAAAAATTATACATAAAATCTTTGGTGAAGTGCATTTAATAAAGTTGGCTTGTGACAACTTTATTATGTTACAAGAGTTATATGAAGAAGTATATAGAGGGGCGCCTGGCTGGCTTTCTGGAAGAACGTGCAACTCTTGGTACCAGGGTGGTGAATCTGAGCCCCATGTTGGAGGCAGAGATTACTTAGAAATAAGTAAATACAACAACAAAAAAGAAAAAAGAAGTATACAGAAATTTAATCAGTAATTTCAGGAATGAGAGCACGGGATTTTAGTAAACAATTTTGCCTATAGACACAAATCATTTAGTTATTGTTTCAATTGTTTGATAAGTGGGTCATATTAATTAAAAATTGTTAGGTGTTAAAAGACTCCGTCACTAGTTGTATGATCTTGAATGAGTAGTTTAACTTCTCTGTCTCGGCTTTCTCATTTGTTAAATAAGATGACAGTTCCTACAGCATAAGGTGTTTCTAATGAGTAAAGTGGGTAATTCACAAGCATAAAAGCATACAGTAAGCACTCAATCAATGGTAGTACCATTAGTATTAGCAGTAGACTATGTATATTTGGAAAGTAATATTCAAAAAGTATTTAATTTTAATAAGTCTAACTTTATTATTGAAGTGACCAGGTGAAAAAGTTGATGGGGGTGGGGAGGGGGGAATGCACCAAAAGACAAAGTAAAAAATCCTAGATTTCAAGCCCACTAAATTTAACAATATACAGCTTTGACAGATGGAGTCATCAAATGTTAAGTCATATATAATAATGACCATCTAGCTCTCAACATTCTTGAGCTATCCAGAAGTTCATGATTTTTATAAGAAACTTGAAAATACAATTGATACTAAAAAGCATGATGTGATGAAGATTCTGCAAAGGCATAAAATAATTCTAGTAAGTCAGCAAAAAAACTAGAACAAAAAGAGCAAAAATAAAAAAGGAAAGATATTTTGGCTAATACTTTGAAGTCTTCCCTTAACTACATCCCGCTTTCTTGTTTTTGTTGTTTTTTGTAACCACATTAGTTAATTAACTTAAACACACCTTTTACAAAAATACTTTTGAAAAGCTGAAGACAAGAGAGGCACAAATGACCAACCTAAAAGTAGTTAACACACTCACAAAGCCAATGATAAATTCTTACCACCATAGGGGCGCCTGAGGGTGGCTCAGTCGATTGAGCATCCAACTCTTGATTTCAGTTCAAGTCATGATCTCACGGTTCATGGGTTAGAGCCCCACATCGGCCTCTGCACTGACAGCATGGAGCCTGCTTGGGATTCTCTCCCCACTCTCTCGCTCAAAATAAATAAACATTAAAAAAAAAACTTCTTACCACCATAAAATCGAAGCATACAGCCAAGGTCAGGATCTGTTGCCTCCTCCTGTATGCGCGCAGGGTCGTCAAATCCCAGCCTGGCTAAGTAATCATAAACAATCTGAAGAGGTCGTTCAGTAGGTTCCAGTCTCCTGCTCACACAATTCAAAACAAAAGTATTTAGGAAGAAATAAAAATGCTTCTTTTAATTTTAAAAATCTTTTAATGTTTTAAATTTTGTTTTACTTCTGTATCAAGATTTTCTTTAATATCATATGATACAACTAATCGAAACAAGAGGTGCTCAAAGGTTTTGACTCAGAAGCCTTCTAAGGTCTTGAGGACCCCAAAGAGCTTCTTTTTACATGGGGTATATCTATTGATATTTACTGAATTAGAAGCTGAAAAGTTTCTAAATATTTATTCATTTTTAAAAGTAATAAACCCATTATATGATAATGTAAGTAAAACTTCTTAAAAAATATATTTTCCAAAATCAAACAAATTTAGTGATGAGAATGGCAATTTCAATGGACAGCTAGATTCTCAGATCTGCTTCTACATTTAATCTGTTGTAATAACATGCTGTGTAGCCTCTAGAAAACCTCACTATAACTCATGAGAGACTGTGAGTAAAAAAGAATATTATTAACTTATTATGATTTGAAATAGTTGTGACATCATGTACTTCCTCAAAGAGTCTCAGGGACTCCTACAGGGTGCTTTGAGAACCTGTGGCCCAAAAGGTAGTGAAATTATGAGATATAAAAGATCACACTTGGCCATAAGTGATTTCATATAAATTACACACATAGTCAGAGACATAGTCTTTGAGTTGCCTACTATGTCTCAGGTACTATGTATTTCCACTGGCTTCAGAGATGATTTCTTCCACAAGAATTAGAAGTCAACAGCCCAATAATTCCCCAGAAATCATTCTACTATGTGGTCCCAACTGAACGCTAAAGTAAAGTCAGAATGTCTAGTAATTATTTGTGGCCTCTGGTGACACTGCATATTTTAGATCATACAGACCTAAAGCACTTCAAAATATTTAAAAACCAAAATGTTCAATGTGAATTTTGATAGAAAGGGCTACATCAGTAATAACAACAAGAGAGTCCTTTTACAATTGTTTCATTAGAAAGCAGTTATAGAGGCACCTGTGTGGCTCGGTCAGTTGAGCATCTGACTCTTGGTTTCAGCTCAGGTCATGATCTCATGGTTCATCAGACTGAGCCCTGTGTCTATCTGGACTCTGTGCTGACTGTGCAGAGCCTGCTTGGGATTCTCTCTCTCTCTCCCTCTGCCCTTCCCCCACTCATGCTCGCACACGCGCGCGCGCTCTCTCTCTCTCTCTCTCAAAGTAAATAAATACACTTAGAACTTAGGAAGGAAGGAAGGAAGGAAGGAAGGAAGGAAGGAAGGAAGGAAGGAAACACTTATAAATACAGTGACTAATAGCCTAAGATCCCAAAGTCAGACTGACTGGGTTTGAGTCTCAGTTTTGCTCTTGGACAAATTTAGTTAACCTCAGTCTTAAATTCCTCATCATATATAATGGGAATTACAGTATTACCTACCTCACATAGTTGCTCCTAAATTTATTTACTTACAAGATATTATATAGTAAGGAAAGTGTTTAGCAAAATAGCTCACATTAATGTTCAATAACATATTGACAACAATTCTTAGGATTGGATTCAATTTTTAATTAGAATAAAAATAGAATTATCTCCCGTCTGAAACAACAACCAAAAAACAAGTATAGGAAGGCATGTGTGTGTTCAAAGGTCATGAGGAGCATTAGTCTTTATGTCTTAAAAGGATTCTATTTAGAAAAGTTAAGGGCACCTGAGTGGCTCAGTCAGTAGAGCATGCAACTCTTGATCTCGGGGTTGTAAATTCAAGCCCCGTGTTGGGTGTAGAGACTACTTAAAAATAAAATCGTTAAAAAAAAAAGAAAAAGAAAAAGAAAAGAAAACTTAAGAATTGTATTAATTAGGGGCGCCTGGGTGGCTCAGTCGGTTAAGCGTCTGACTTCGGCTCAGGTCATGATCTCACGGCTCGTGAGTTCGAGCCCCACGTCAGGCTCTGTGCTGACAGCTCAGAGCCTGGAGCCTGTTTCAGACTCTGTGTCTCCCTCTCTCTCTCTGACCCTCCCCCGTTCATCCTCTGTCTCTCTCTGTCTCAAAAGTAAATAAACGTTAAAAAAAAAATTAAAAAAAAAAAAAGAATTGTATTAATTAGAAGAAACATGATACACTCCCATCACTGCAAAAAGATACAAAGGACATCTATGTTTTATGGTTAAAGAAGTAGAAAATACTGTTGGGAGTAAGATTTAGGTAAAAATAACATAAAATACTAATACTACCAAGCTGAATGTAAACAACAACCAGAATTGTAGAGGCTGCTTTTAGTCAACAGGCTTGAGCAACAGAAACTTGAGCAAGGCTTTAGGGCCCCAGGTGACTACGGACACAGAACTGATGCAAAAAGGCTCATTAAGCCATACACCCTAACCAACCAATGCGTCACTTACAACCAGGCACAGTTCTTAAGATTACCAAAAAAAGGAAAATTCCATATGTCCCTGTATTCCCTCATTCCACCCTGTAACTATAGCCCCTTACCACTCCCTCGTGGCAGACAGTTTTTCCTTTGCTGTCCTGACCGCTGCTCCCTTACAGTGTAGTCAACGAACTTTTACCTCTTTTGTTTTGCCTTCGGTGAATTCTTTCACCGCCGGTACCTCTGGCCCTCATCCAACCCCATCCAATTGGAACATTCCACAAAAACAATAATTTAGGAATGGAAATCATCCTGATGAGCACAAAAACACAAAAATAAAACAACCACCTGGCCCCTCCTGACTGCACAGTGCAGACTTTTATCCATAAACTCAGAACTACTACAGGAGGAATGACCAAAGAACTAAAACCCTCAATGATAACTAAATACTGAATTTAAGAGAAATAGAACATAAGCTTTTCAGAATAAAAACGTCAGTTACAACTAATCTCCAGTCAAAATAAAAATTCACAAAGGGGTATGGCAATATTAGCCATTTTCCCAGTATAATGGTAGAATTCTTCTAAGGAGGATGTATTTTAAGAGGGACTTCTAATTAGCTATATCCTGGAGGGGTTAACTAGCCATGTAATCTGAACACTAAAGGATTAACTTGGGCATAACAAGCGTATAACAAGTTATCTCTATCTTCCAGTGTCAAGAAGGATTAGATTTACTCTGGATCACTTCAAAGAATAGGACTAGGAACAAGGAGAAGTTACACAGGTAAGCCAGGATCAAAAATGAGGAAGAACTTTAATAATTAGAGATACCAATAATGAAACAGACTGCCTCTCAAAACAGCTCATGGAGAGCTAGAGAGCCATCTGTCACAGATAATTTAGATAAGAGTCTCCTAAAAGAATCAAGTGGGGCCAGATGATCTTTAGAGTCTTTTAGAACCCAAGAGTCTGTGAGGTACCAAGACACCTTCCTAATATAATGCAAATTCTACCTGAATCCTGCTATTATTTCCAGATACAGAGCTCAATGTACTTAAGTATCATAATTCCATATAATGATCGCAGAGCCAGGACCAAGAAATAATACGTTCAGGTTAAATCTACTAGCTCAATTTTTCAATTTCTGTCTAGAAAACCAAGAGAAATGTTAACACCCTAATTCTGACATATTTTACACGATCAAATTTCCTTCCTAAAAAGACTCTGTAGATTTTTAAACCCTCTATATACATTTCCACCTGAGGAAAGTATTTTCCTTGGTAGGAGGGAAAAAAAATCAAGAGAATCTCAACATCTGCTCTCATTAACTTAGCATAAATGAGTAAACAAGAAGTATTTTAAGAACTGCAAAAACAACTAAAATGAGGGACTAATTCCATTTACTCATTAAACTCATCTGCTTAAGAAAGTAGAGAGTATGATGGGAGGGAAATGTGTAATATGCTTACTGATCAATTCTGTGTTTCAAAGTTCCAAAACTTTAACAGGTTGGTACTTAGCTATTTGTTAAATCTCTCACAAATCAAAGGAAAATTATATACTGCTAAATCAGGTGTAGGAGAGAGTAATATTGGCAGTGAAAGGTTCTGTTCAGCATTTGAAATACTTCGGCTTCTGCTTTAAGGAAAGACAGTAAGACTAAGTTTTAGTTTGCTTCTAAGGCTCTAGGAGCTACTATGGTTCTTGTAAATCTGAATATATGTGATTATTTCTCTCCAAACCACCCAACCAATACCACAATGCTATCAACAGACATTTACAGCTCTTAGCCAGGAGTAGCAGCCAACAGTTATTCTAAATGGTGCCCATAGGTAAGACACATGTAAGAGAAGAGAACACTTCATTCCATGTATCAATCATTTCACAAGGATTCTAGTTAATAGTAGGAGGCAAAAGTACACATTATTAAAATATAATACAGGGAATAAAACATTTTATCAAAAACCTTAACAAAGCACAGCAGCATTCTCTACCTCAAATTGAGATTAAAACTCAATCTCTGGCCACCTATAAAGGTAAAATCTGTAAATGTTAAGATCAACAATACAGATAATACAAACAACAATACTTGCCTGAATGTCTACTCCATGCCTGACACCATGCTGAAAGTGTTTAACATTTTACAAAGCTAACACATTACAAAGCCTAGCTTTTTTTTCAGTAAACCACACTATTTTATATAGTTAAAATAACTTACGCAGAAGAGAGCTCAAAACACTTCATATGTTAATATATACAAAAAACTTAAAAAGTTATGTTTGAAAATAATTGTATTCTATCAGTCTAATCCACCATCATTTGAAAGATACACTATTTTGTGTGAATCGTTATATAATACAGAATCTTACACTAGTCTTTGTCTCTGATTCCTGAGGGGAGATTCTAAAGCCTTGGAATTTCCTGAATAATAGAAGTGTCTTGTCATTCATGAGCCCCTGGCATCACCTCTAACAGATGAGATGACTCAAGATGGGGGCTGGTCACGGTAAAGACCAACCAAGTGAAGAAAAGGTTGGGGTTTGGAGCCAGCCTGACTATGGGGAAGGAAGAGAGGGCTAGAGACTGAATGCCAAGCATGTGGTCAATGAATCAATCAAGCCTACCCAAGAAATGCCAATATAATCTGTACCGAAGTTCCATGGACCTTCCTGGTGGGTGAACACACTCATGTGCTGAGAGGGTGACACGGGGAGAGGGCATGGAAGTTCTACATTCATGACCCACTCAGACCTCACCCTATGTATCGCCTCATTTGGTTAGTCTTAATTTGTATCCTTTAGACTAAAACTAATCATAAGTACAGTTCTTGAGTCTGAGTCATTCTAGTGAATTAGTGAACCTAAAAGGATCATGGGAACCCCCAAATTTGTATCCAACCTGGTCAGAAGTGTAGCTAGAATCTGAAGGGCAGTCTTGTTGGGGACCATGCCCTTTAACTTGTGTAGTCTGTGAAAAGTCTGGGTAGTTAGTATCAGAATTGTATTTCAGAAAACCAGATGGTATTGCAATAACCATTAAGAAACAAAAAACAAACTGCCAATTAAACCACAACCCATCAACAACCATAAAATACAAGCTGATTTCAGAAGTACTAAGAACGTGTAAAAAACAGGGGTGGCTGGGTGGCTCGGTTGAGCGTCTGACTTCAACTCCGGTCATGATCTCGCGGTTAGTGAGTTCAAGCCTGGCGTCGGGCTCGCTGCTGTCACAACAAAGCCCACTTCAGATCCTCTGCCCCACTCTCTCTCTGCCCCTCCCCCGCTTGCACTCTTTCTCTTGAAAATAAACATTAAAGAAACATGTAAAAACAAAATTAACAAAAACTTTATGCTGAGTGTATAATACATTATTTTTAAGTTTTAAAATAGCACAGAAATATGAAGCACAAAACAAAATTATTCTCTTTTTCCTTCCTCAATGGTAATCAGTTCAGTATGCATCCTAAAACAGGATTGTTCACTCCACTTTTATAACATCAAAATATGGTAAAGATTTTAGTGACCTGCATGAAGTCACTCAGCAAGTCAATGACAGAAAGGTAATCAGAATGCAGTATCCCAAAACCCAAGGGTATTTTCTGTTATAAACACCTTACTGTCTCCAAGCTTATCTTAAGAGATAGTCTATCAAACACAGAAATCTTACTCATTTTGATGACTAAGAATAAAAGTAAATATATGACCATGAGCCAAGGGGCACTTCACTTTGTCACGTATGATGTCTTGTTACAACTTTTCAGGCAGAAGGCAATGATTACACTAAACTTCACTAGTGAGTCAGTTATCACTTAAACAGTTCAATTGAAAAAAAGACAAACCAGGGCGCCTGGGTGGCTCAGCTGGTTGAGTGTCCGACTCTTGATTTTGGCAGCTCAGGTCATGATCTCACTGTTTGTGGGATCTCCACGTCGGATTCCACACTGTCAGCATGGGATTCTCTCTCTCCCCCTCTATCTGACCCTCCCCAAATCATGTGTGCTCTCTCTCAAAACAAACAAACAAACAAACAAACAAACAAATAAATAAGGGCACCTGGGTGGTGCAGTCAGTCAAGCTCCTGATCTCAGCTCAGGTTATAATCTCGCAGTTCGTGGGTGCAAGCCCCACATTGGGCTCAGCGTTGATGGTACAGAGGCTGCTTGGGATTCTGTCTCTCCTCTCTGCCCCTCTCCTGCCTTGTGCACATGTGCATTCTCTCTCTCAAAATAAATAAACTTTAAAAAAATAATAAATAATTTTTTTAAAAGACAAACCAAACATTATAAGAGCAATGTACTGGGACACCAGGTGGTGGTGGGAATGTGCTATCAACTGACCCTCTCCAGGCCTCTGTTTCACATTTATGAAACAAAGAGAAATGGTCTCGGTTATTCCCACTGGCAAGTTACTGGCCTTTTGGGCAAGGCCATTTTTTGGTGTACAAGTCTATCCCACACATTAAGGACATTAAGCCTCTCTGGCCCTTGCCCCCTACATGCTGGTAACTCTCTCTATTGGATGTGACAACCAGCAAACCCTGCCCCAATGGAAAGGGCATGGGGTCATTAAGTTTGGAAAACTTTGTTTCCCTAGTAGATGATCCCTTTCAGTTTCCTTAAAGTACTACAATTCTATAAATAAATAATCCTCAGTCTCGCTGAAGTGACAAGTCCATGACTGAAAAAGAGTACGGAAAGAAAAAGTCATGGGTGACTTAGAAAAAACATGAGGTAATTTTCGTCCCAGTAATCCCATTTCTAGCACGGAGCCCAGGGAGAGCAACAATATAGCGATTCATGAGCTAAGATTCAGTCATCACAACACCACTTTGAAGAGCTGAGTGATTTGAAACAACCCAAATAGGTAACACTGCGGACTTACTGGGTGCCAGACATCAAGGCAAGCACTTTACTTCTTGACACTCCAAGTGAAGCACATCTCTTAGGAGCTTCATGCAGAATCTCAGGCCCCACCCAACCTTCTGAATCAGAATCTTTATTTTAGGATATGTGTTGCTGAAGCGAGCACTAGAATCTGTATTTTATCAAGCTCCCCGCCGTGAACATTAGACTTTAAAAAGCACTACTTTGCAAGTATTAATTCACTTCATCTTTATAACGTGTAATTTTCATCATGACCACTCTATAGTGTAAATATAATCATTCTCCATTTTATACATTAGTAAACTAAGGCATAGAGCATTATATAACTTGCATAGTGACGGTCAGAGCCAGGATTTGAACGCACACACTCTTGTTCTAGAATCCAAACTCTAAATCATTATTGCCTGTTATTACTCAATTTTTAAACAAGTTATAGTATTTCCAGAAAATGGAATCTTCTGTAGCAATTAAAACTGATGTCTAAGGAATTTTTAATGACACAGGAAATTAACTGAAGAATGCAGTAAACAAAACTGAATATATGGTATGGGCCCAAATAAATAATTTTTAAAAATTACGCACACATGTACTTTGAAAAAGACCTGAAGAAAAATGTTGGTGTGGGAAGTCAAAATACGGGACCTGGTGTCAGAATGCTGGAGTTCAAATTCCAGCTCCTCTTATTAGCTCAGTTATGTAGAGGCGGCTTTTAGGCAACAGTCTTAAGCACTGGAAACCTGAGCAAGGTAAAAGGGCCCACGGGAACCACCGCACTGGACTCCAACAGGCTCATTAAGCCATAGGCTCTAACCGACCAACGGGCTACTTACAACCAGGCAGTTCTTAAGATTACCAAAAAAGGGAAAATTCCATTTGTCCCTGTATTCCCTCATTCCACCCTATAACTATAGCCCCTCACCATCACCTCATGTCAGGCCATCTCTCCTTTGCTGTTCTGCCCTCTGCTACCGTACATTGAGTCTAGAAACTTCTCTCCCTTGCTCTGCCTTGGGTGAATTCTTTCACCACATGCACAGCTGGCCTCCATTCAAATGGAGCAGCCCACATTTGGAGAACCCCCATCTGACTGAAATACTCCACAAGTGATCTTAGGTGAGATTCTTAACCTTAAGCCTCATTTTCCCAAATGAAAATAACATTTACCTCACAAGATCATTGTGAAAATTAAATGAGGTAATCTACAAAAAGCATAAGCATTGAATATTATTATTTCTCTTTATACTTTTTCATTTTCCTAAATTTCTACAATGACTGTGTTACACCAGTAAATAGCAAAAATAAAAAAAAATAAAAATAATGCCTTAGATTGTCAACTATCTTACAGGCTATTACAAAGAAAGTACCTATTCGTGTGATTAGATAACACAAGACTGAATTCAAGCAATTAACAGTTGAATAAGAGATCTAAAAAAAATCTTTAAATAAGTATGCTTATATAGTAAAACTGAGTAAGGGACGCTGCACCAGTTCCCCTCCAGGAGGGACTGGGTGAAGAACGAAGTCCACCACCTACTTTGAATGACTGAGGCATTCCAACTGCCTGGCAGTACCTGACTTTGAACAGGTTCCAGGACCTCCGGCAAAGCCTCACTCTTCCTCATCTGAAAGAAAGGATGCTACTTCCCTTGGAGTTACTGTGAGGATTTAATGAGAATAGGAGCGTTAAGCACTAAGCACAGTGACTGGCAAAACAAGCAGTCAATGTTAGCAAAAATCCACCATCATCACCACCATCATCATTCTCTGGCTGAATTAAACTTCTCGAGCTCCTACTCCAGGAATTGAAATATATTCATTTCTTTTCAAATGGCAATTCAATGGTGTTTTCATTATTTTCTAATCAATTAGATCTACGAAGAGCTATTTCATTACAAAATTATCAAGGCCACAGGGCTTAAAAAAAAAAAAGACAAACTTTCCATTTTAAGTAGTTTAGATTCACAAATTATTTCACATTTGGATTCTTAACTACACAGCTAGTAGCAGCAAGCCAATTCAGAGTTTCTCCACTTTTCTGTAGCTCTGCACACATACACATTAGTATACAAATGAGTAAGTCTTATGCTTAAATACATGAACTCCATCAATCACTACCAGCTATAATGTAGGTCAAGGCTTTGCACCTGATATAATTAGATCGGAATCGGTGTTAAGATTTAGAAAAGCCTAAGGATCACCCAGTCTGATCCTTAGGTTTTGCAAATGGATTTAGGAAATTTAGTTAACTGGTGAACAAGGAAAACATTCAAATGCTAATCTACTTTTTCAGGAATTAGTCCAAACCCTAAAAGAAGCAGAGAGTAAACTTCAGTTTAGACTTTTTAAGTGACATCAATTTTTAGCTCAACTAAAGGTGTTACTATTATTACCACATGTTGAGGAGTAAGTGGGAGCTTCCTTTCTCACTTTCACGAGCCACTCACTCTAAATCTACAGCTCTAACTTCTGTTTCAAGACATTTGTTACAGGGAGGGAGGAGAGAAGGAGAATGGTCAGGCATTTAAGCTTTTATTTGATGTCTAATTCAAAGAACCAGTCATTTGTTTTTTTTAATTGAAGCAAAGAGTTCATAAACACAGTATAAGACTACTATGAGAATACTTTTTCACATTATATAAAAAATTCTAAAGAACACAAATGGCATTTGAACCTATAAAAATATGCTCAACTTCACTCATTAAGATAAATGAAAATTAAAATAACAAAATAACAAAATTCCTACCAGATTTGCAAAAATCTAAGTCATTAGGCTTGAAAACAGATTTGTCCTTGGAATGCTGACTTTATGATTCTCTAATTTAAAAACTGTTGACAATCAGGTCTATTCACAAGCAAGTATGTACTCACATGCTTGAGTATGTATTTATATTTACATATAAAATTTAATCCTAACATGATCTGGAGAAAGGGGAAAATAGGCATATTTTTATATTATTTGTCAAAGTTTAACTTCTATGAAGAGATATCTGACAATATATATCAAAATTATAAATGCAAAGGGGCACCTGGGTGGCTCAGTCAGTTAAGCATCCGACCCTTGATCTCAATCTCAGGGTCATGAGTTCAAGCTCTGCATTGGGTTCTGTGCTGGGCACAAAGTCTACATACAAAAAAAAAAAAACAAAAAAACGGTAAATGCATATATCCTTTGGCTCAGCAATTCCACTTCCAGGAGTTTATCCTACAGATTACCTCCACATGGGAGAAATATCATAGGTAAAAGAATATTTACTGCAACACTGCTTGTAGAAGTAAAAAGTAGTAACTATCTGAATGTCCATTAATAGGAGACTGGCTGGGGCACCTTTGTGGCTCAGTTGGTAGAGTATGCCACTCTTGATCTCAGGGTGGTGAGTTCAAGCCCCATGTTGGATGTGAAGTCTACTTAAAATTAAAAAAAAAAAAAAAAAAAAAAAGATTGGCTAAAATGATGGTAGACTCATAAAATGGACTATTATACACCCATTAAATAAGTGTAAATTATATAAATATTAATACAGAAAGATCTATAAGAGATTTCCAGTCAGTAGTGTGCTGGATATAGCACCATTAGTTTTTAAATTTATATACAGGGGTGCCTGGCTGGCTCAGTCGGTAGAGCATGCAACTCTTGATCTAGGAGGTATGAGTTCGAGCCCCATGTTGGGTGTAGAGATTACTTAAAATTTTTTAAAAAAATAATTATAAAATAAAATTTATACAGAGAGACACATATTTATGCATGAGCATATATACTTCTCTATTTATTTCTACACATTTCAATTTCATTCTATTTACATGTATTATTTTTTTAAATAACTTTAAAATATTTATTTTATATTTAGATATCTGACCCATGGTGTAATCCAAATGAAGTAACCATCACATTTTCCTTCCCTGATGGCATTCCAAGGACAAATCTTATTTCAAGCCTAGTGACCCCACAATCAACATCAGTTCTAAACACAATGAAAATCCTAGAGCCCACTTCCCATCACAAAGAGTAATGACTTACATCAGAGTGGTAAAACTCAGACCATACCTGACTAGGTCCCCATGAAGCTGTAGATACAGACTTTCCCTTCCCTCTCCAGCACAGATTTCCGACGCGGGGGTCTCCACTGTACACAGGACGAGATGTAAGTCAGAGGAGGCAGAGGCGGTTGTAGAGGCAGTGGTCGTGTCTGCTCCATAAAGGTAAACACAACCTCTCTTCACATCTTCTCTCAGCCAGTCTCTTTCTCGAGAACCAAACCTACTTCTCCTATTCAAACAAGTTCTGCTCCCATTGCGTTTCATATTTCTCTAAAAAACATCAAGAGAAAGAAATCATTAGCTATAATGTCTGGCTGAGTTAGACACATTCAGTCTTCACCCCACCCTTCCACTCTACATTCACCAAACACCTCTCTTGGGGCCTTCCACATCCACCATGCCCATTCCTAAGCTGGAAAATGGTTTTCTCTCCTGCTAGCTGTTCAGGACTCTGTCCATTAGCTTCTCTGACCCTTTCTTTTTCTTATGTTTTCAGAAAAATGTCAAGAATTATCTGTGCACCTATTACCCACCTTTCATAAAATTTAACATTTTGTCATACTTATTTCAGATCCTTATTCTAAAGAACATACATACAACATATTCTTACATATACTGCTGAAGCTACCTGATACCCCATCAATTCCATTTCCTTCCCTCTCTCCGCAGAAACACTCTACTGTATTTGGTATTCACCATTCCATGCATTTTTCTGTCTGCCATATATGTATGTATCTATAAATGAAATTTTATTTTACATGATTTAGAACTGTAAATGCTAACATACTTATGTTTTACCCTGCCATTTTTGTGGAGGGGGGGGTGTCAATATTGGTCATGCTAATACACCCAGCTCATTCATTTGAATATATCCCATTATATGAATACATTGCAATATATCCATTCTCCTGTTGATGGCATTTAGTTTGTTTCTAATTTCTGTTATAAACAATCCTGCATTAGATGTTTTTGGACATGTCTCTATAATGCAAATTGAGAGCTTCTCTAGGGTCCTGACCCTCTGCCTCACATCCTAAATAAGTACAGAATATTGTACAAATGGTTTTTATGTTCTAATCATGTTCCCCAAAAAATTACTGTTCCATTTGATAATTTAGGTATGTGAAATTCACACACATTGTGGTTACCTCAAAGCAAAAACAACTGCTACAGCAATAATATGACAAGGCTATAAAGATCAGTATTTACCTGTTCTTTTTTATGATGGGCCATTTCTATTCCTTTTAATATAAAGGCATTTCCACTAACGCTTACACTGCCATACCTCTCTAGTGTCAGTCTCCATTACCTGTTACTGTTTCAGTCATATCCAGCTACCTATAACTCCCAAACATCTCAGGATTCCTTAATTGTGTGACTTGTCTGAAAGGTCCTTCACCTTGTCCCTCTGATGAGATAGGCTTGAAAACTCTACTCATTTGTCACCCTGTGTTCTCTACGGAGCCTTCTATTTTCCCATCCCCATTCTCTCTGCATACCTAAAATTAGCGACTCTACTCTCTCCACAGCAGAACCTCTTCACCTTGAATATGCATCTATTACTATGGGGATCACAATGGGTTTTAATAATGTATTTGATATTTCTTCCTCCCTTCTATACTGAGAATCTATTACGGTGCCTTAATACCTGAGTGGCAAACTGATGCATTCAAAACTTAACTGACATCACAGAAATGTATTGCCAGTCTATACTTCAGCCCAATTTGCTCTGGCAAGAAGTTGAATAAGCTTGGGGCGGAGGGGGGAACATCTCCTTTTTTACAGAGAACTAAAATCTTTTTGCCAACCAAAAAGTAAATAAAACACTTGTTACTATTCCTCATTGGAAATCAGAAATATCTACAAATAAAGCAAATATTATTTTTGTAATTACCAAGATTAAATATTTGAGGAAAATGTGGCACCTAAGGTTCAATTTCTAAAGCTGATAAAGGATGGGCACTTGAATGGCTCAGTCGGTTAAGCGATGGACTCTCGATTTCAGCTCAGGTCATGATCTCAAGGTTCATGAAAATGAGCCCCATGTCAGGCTCCGCGCTGACAGCACACAGCCTGCTTGGGATTCTCTACCTCCCTTTCCCTCACCAACATGTGTGTGAGCGTTCTCTCTCTCTCTCAATCAATCAACAAACAAACAAACAAATAAATAAATGGAAGGAGAAGCAAAAAGGTATTCCCAGGGAGGAAGAAAGAAAAATATGAGAATGGCTTCATTGTTCAAGGATGACAAGTAAATCAACTGTTTTACAGATATTAAGGATTTGAATATAGCTATTTAAGACCATGAGGATTATTACTGATTCTAACTTTAGATAAGTAGGATAAACCCCTGCTACAAGTGGGAACTAGGTCTCTCTCTTCTCAACAAGAGCATTTTCTCAAAGCTGAACATCTCAGAATTAACAAACGGCTTTCAAGTACTTATTTTACAAAGACAAAGGCCATCATACTTGTATCACCAAGTAATTTTAACCACTGATTAATTCCAAATATTCCTTATTTTTTAGTCTCTGGGAAAGATTAACAACTGGTCCATCTAAAAACAGCATTCTAGGGGCGCCTGGGTGGCTCAGTCGGTTAAGCGTCCAACTTCGGCTCAGGTCACGATCTCGCGGTCCGCGAGTTCGAGCCCCGCGTCGGGCTCTGGGCTGATGGCTCAGAGCCTGGAGCCTGCTTCCGATTCTGTGTCTCCCTCTCTCTCTGCCCCTCCCCTGTTCATGCTGTGTCTCTCTCTGTCTCAAAAATAAATAAACGTTAAAAAAAAAAAATTAAAAAAAAAAAACAAACAAACAGCATTCTAGGGGGCGCCTGGGTGGCTCAGTCAGTTGGGCATCCGACTTCAGCTAGGGTCACGATCTCGCAGACCGTGAGTTCGAGCCCCGCGTCGGGCTCTGGGCTGATGGCTCAGAGCCTGGGGCCTGCTTCTGGTTCTGTGTCTCCCTCTCTCTCTGCCCCTCCCCCGTTCACGCTCTGTCTCTCTCTGTCTCAAAAATAAATAAACGTTAAAAAAAATTTTTTTTAAATAAAAAAATAAAATGAAAACAGCATTCTAGGGGCGCCTGGGTGGCTCAGTCGGTTAAGCATCCGACTTTGGCTCAGGTGATGATCTCACAGTCCATGAGTTCAGGCTCTGTGCTGACAGTTCAGAGCCCAGAGCCTGCTTTGGATTCTGTGTCTCCCTCTCTCTCTCTGCCCCTCCCCCCGCAAAATAAAATACAAACATTAAAAAAAATCAAGGTGATTTAAAAAAAAAAATAGTATTCTATATGGTACAGTAACATCTTTACAAGGAAGCTCTGTGTTCTGCACCAAGTGGAGAGAAATTTAGCTCACTGGAGAGAGCAAGTGGATACTATTCCACACAACCACCAAAAAGCTTCTTTTAAAAAACTTTTTAAGGTCAAATAAGGCCCAATGATGTCATCAATCTTAAAAAAGTCAAGAGAAACCCCAGGAAGTTATTATTTTAGTTCATCCATGATTTTTCTTCTGTGAGGATTTTTAAAGACATTTTTAAATGTTTATATATTTGTATCAAGACTATAAATTCCTGGCAGCTCCTTTTGCCCAGGGGTCATGCCCCTGTGCTTTAATAAAAACACCTTTTTGTACCAAAAAAAAAAAAAAAAAAAAAAAGCTACATTCTTTAAGAACTTTACTGAACACATGTGTTGTTGGTCAAAAAATGTGTCTCCTACATATATGACATATTACACCCTACAAAGATAAACTGCTGAATTAGAACTTGAGTAGATATCATTCTCTTAAACCTGCTCAATGGGCATTTAAAAGGCCTAGATACCAAACAAGCATAGCCTTCTAGCAACAAATCTAGATGGACTGTTCAGCTGTTATTAGCTATTGCTGAATTACCTGTGCTTTCTTCTCCACTGTGTAAAGCATCAGATAACTGCTGAAGGCCAGTACTGTCCTCTGACACATTTTCAGCTTTTAGAATCACTTTTCCACTGAAATTGCTAGATTAAGAACATTCTATTGCTTTCCTTATTCTTAAATAAAAACTGTTGACAAACTTTTCTAAAAGGAAACAGAACTATAATTACCTCTCACATCAAACAAGTATAAAAGAGCACATTTAAGATTTAAATGTATTTCTAGAAAGCACAAGTCTTTAGAATAAGCCATGAATTAAGTACCTACTTTAAGCTTTTAACTCTCTAAAAAGGAAAATAACCTATGAGGGCTGTAATCAGTTCAAAGGTGATAAAATATTAAATGCCCACATACAATTAGCTCTAATATATGCATGGTAAAAACAAGAGTCTGGTCAGGTAACTCTCCCTATGCACTGAGTTCTATTAGAATGTGAAATTCTGTAAGGTAGGAGATATACTCCCTGGTTCAAAACTTTAAAACAATATAGCCTCATCTCCAGGAATATATATGTTAAGGAATATTTTGGAAAGGGTGGGATGAGATAAGGATAGGAAGAATATTTCAGTTCATTAAACTCATTTTGCTATTCATGGATTTTTAAGAACCACATACACACATTATTTGGATAAAAACTTGAAGCTAGTTCTGACAAAAACGGATCTCATGGCACTCACTGTCCAGTTGTAACTTCTTATCTTGTACAGTCTGAGTAAAACAATAATCCCAAAGTTGTAGGAAACATCTGGAAAATGATGCTTCAAAGGTACTCCCAATAATCTTACGAGTATTACCAATTACCAGTATCATATTTATATTCCAACAGCAGTAAATGGGTACATTCTAATTAGCAATTTGCTAAATAAATCTGGGAGAAGAGTTTTGAATCAAACTTTCCAATATCCCATACAGATGGACCTAGATCTAACCTGGCTAAATTATACTAGCTTAGCTATACTAGCCTTTTTTATGAAGATCTATATTAGACAATAATGATGCTCACAATTAAGTATTAAGTATAATAAAGGCATTACAAAAAAAAAAAGAATAATAAGCCTTTTCCAAAGGTTCTTTAGAGAAGAACAGGTAGGAGACTATGACTTTCTTCTACCTATAGATTCTTGTCCAGTTTCACTTGACACAAAATTCAACTACTCAGCTACTTAAAGAAACTTCTGTATGCAGAACACACAGCACCTATTCACCATTGATGATCCCATTAATTTGCAAGGATTATTTAAAATGTTGACCATATGCAATAAAGCAAGAGATGCAAGGGCATTAGACACTGTCAGCCTCCCACCAACTCAGTACTATAATCAAAATCAATTTCTGGAATCTTTCTAATGGTCCCCAGACTGGAACCCCAGGGAACCAGTGGTAAAGAGGATCACTTCCTGGAAGTGCAGGAAGGTAGGACCCTTGAATCAAGAGCCTCCTTTCTCAATTCCTCCCCTCTCATAATTCACTCCCTGCCCAACAAAAAGTTGCTATAAAAAAAGCCAAGGTTGTTTATCTTCTAGGCCAGAGGGCATTACCTATCTCTCAGACCTGCCATTTCCTGATAAGCCAGGGCAGAACTTTTCTCCATTCACAATTTACACTTGGTGACCTTATAGTTTTAAATAAATGTCTAAAAGTAATTATGCCTTAAATGCCTTAAAGTAAATAAATGCCTTAAAGTAATTATACTTAAGACTTAAAGTTAAGTAAATTAAAATAGTACGTACAAGGTTTATGCAGAAGTAAAGGTAAACTATGAAAAGTTATTTCTTTAAGTCACTGCACTAAGACTGGGAGGTAGTAGCAGAAAAAAGTGTTTCATATTCTACAGAGTTCTATTTTATGTTGTTTCATGGATGGATTCACCAGATACTTTACGTCTATTATTTTTTTCATTGTTCTCACCTTTGTAATGTCCTACAAAAAAAACTCAATAATACAATGCTCACCCTTAATCCCAATTAACAACTATTAATGCATTTTTAACTTTATGTATTTTCACTGTTTTGCACAGTATTTTTAAAGACATCAAATCCTCTAAATTTTCTTTTCTCTCCCATCTCGCTGGCAAGTTTTAAATTCTGCTGATTTCCTCTTCTAGAACTCTAGAAAGAATTCTATTCCACCTCCAGAAGGACATCTAGCTTATATATTTGACCTACAGAAAAATTTCTCTCCAACTATTTCAGAGGCCAGTAGAAAACTCCATCCAGTTAATTTCCCACAACCCCTCCTTTAAACCATCTTTACTGTTGCCTCCCGACCTTACATCTCTTGTGCATTTAAACTTCTTGTCATCCCCTTCAAGTCTCCACTCTCCGCCTTGCCTGCATCTGCTTTCATTTTCCTCCTACTCCCCTCAATTCCTGCCCCAAAATCCTGCAAGATGCCTGTTGCATAACTGCTCCCCCATCGCCGTCTCCCTGGATTGTTAGCCCCACTCCCAAAACAGGAATGCCCGTTCTGCCAAACCCCTCCTCCCCGCTGCAACGAGACTAGAGATTCCCGGAGATTAAGATCCTCCGGGGATTCTCTCTCCAGGCAGGCAGGTCGAGCGTGTAGGCCTGCGCCTCGGAGCGCGAGCCGGGTCCTAACTTCGGCGGTGAGCCCCGGGGGCAGAGTCAGCCCGCTCCACCCAGCACAGCCCGGAGCACACCGCAGCGCCCGGCCAATCACCGCCGCCATCCTCCCGCTGGGGTGATGTCTTCAGGTGTCCGGGGAGAAAGCCCTGCGTACTTACAGCCCTGCTCTCGGGCCACGGGCGACCGGCCCCCGGCCCCCAGCGAGGCCGAGGGAGGCCGAGGCGGGCCCCCGGGTCCTGAAGGAGCCGGGTGGGCGGCGGCGGCTGGGCGGACGCCGGACCGAAGGCGTGGGCCTGCGAGGCGGGTGGCGCGCGGCCAGGGATGGGCAGTCGAGGGGAGACAGAGGCGACCGAGGCCTCGGCGGGGGCCAGTCGCGGAGGCCTCTGCGGGGTCCGCGGCGCCCCTAGTCAGACTGCGGGGCAGAGGGGCGGCGAAGCGGACTGACGCGGCGCGGGGGTCGCCGCCTGCCTCGGCCACCGCGCGGGGCAGGGGCGGCCTCTCTCCTTCCTTGCTCCCTCCCCAGCCCTCCCACCTCACCTTCAGGACCCGGATCCCGCCCGGCCGGCGGCTCGCGGGCGCTTCGGGCGGCTCCGGGGGCTCCAGCGGGCCCGCGGGCCCCGGCTCCACCTCCCCCATCGGCCGCGGAGGCTGCACAGGGACGCCGGGCCGGCGCTACGGCGCGCGAAGCCTCGGCGGCGCGCGCGAGCAACCCCCTGGCCCCGCCCCCCGCGACCGCGGGCCCCGCCCCTCCCGCAGCCCAGCGGGACCTGCGTAGCTGCGGGCCCCGCGCGGCTACGGCGAGGAGCCGAATCCTGGCTGGCCGGTGGTGCGGAGCCCACGGGTGGGGCCGGGCGCTACCGAAAGGCTGGGCCTGAGTCCCCCGCTGCCCTCTGTTTGGAGGACTGAGGGTTATTCCCTGCTATCACCGCCTCCGAGGTACCGGCTGGACTAGGGGCTGGTGGGGTCTGCACCTGTCAGTAGGGACCAGACGCTGCCCTCCGCAGAGGGTGGATGTTGTAACTTACCTCTCCCAGACGTTTCCTCTTTCTGCTTCAAAACTGGCCTGTCACCCTCACATGCGGAGCCACTGAACGGATTGTCGAGAATATTCACCTTAACAAGGCCCTTTCTCTTCCTAAAGATGCTCACGACGTTCTTTAGCAAATTCAACCCAACCTCGCGTACAAAATGTCACTTCCCTGCCTGAAGTCATAATATGGTCTAAGACCATTTTATTATTTGTAAGGCTAATTTAGAAAATCTTTAGAAGTTAATTTATTATTTTAATTCCTGAAGGGAAGGTAGTTTTGTGACTAGCCAGTGGGCCAGATTTGGAGTCAGCCTAATTCCAAATCTGAGCTGTGCCTCTTATTACATCTATACCCTTGTGCAGTTTATTTGATTTGAGCTTTTGTTTCTTAGCTGTGAAACAGAAATTCATATCTAAGTTATTATCAAGATTTTTAAGGGCTTACATTTTATTCATTCATTCATTTATTTATATTCTCCAGTTAATATACAGTGTAGTCTTGGCTTCAGGAGTAAAACCCAGTGATTCATTTCTTGAGAAAGTGCTTAGTAGGAATTCACAGTAACCATTTATAATTCTGATTTTCCAAATTTAAGACTTACTCAGTTCCTCAGACCTCTCCTCTTAATTCTGCTCTAAATTTTCCTAGGAAACCTTTTAGACTTCTGGATTTTAGGGTTTTCCTCTTACACAGGTGTTAGTGAATCTTCAAGCAACATGTAGGGAATTAAGCAGCAAAATCAGTAACTTCCGGAGGTTTGAATAATTGGTGAAAAGTTATCTCCCCATTATCCACTGCTCCAACTTGCCTAGCCCAGACTAACTGTATGTCTAAAATATTTTAATTGAGGGGTGCTTGGGTGGCTCAGTTGATTAAGCATCCAACTTCAGCTCAGGTCATGATTTCAGGGTTCGTGAGTTTGAACACCCCCTCCCCCCCGCCCGACCTCCCTGGGCTCTGTAGTGACAGCTCAAAGCCTGAAGCCTGCTTCAGATTGTGTCTCCCTCTCTCTCTGCCCCTCTGTCCAACCCCCTCCTCAAAAAAATAATAAACACTAAAAAAAATTAAAATATTTTAATTGTAGGCTTAGTACAAGAGTTTTGAGATCTCCCCCCTCAGAAAAGAAACACTAAAAAAATTAAAACATTTTAATTGTAGGCTTAGTACAAGAGTTTTGAGATCTAACAGCATAGTCTGTGCCCCCTTCTCTACTGTGAGATATATATGCATTCGGAGATCTTTTAAATTCTAAGATAAAATTTGACTCTTGTAAAAACTCTCTGTACAAATGATTTATTCTGTAAAAGTTTGGAAACTACTTTCTCCCTTCATATGAGCTACTTTGCATATGCCAAAATTCGATCTCCAGTAATCTTCATTTGTCTTATTTTAATAAATTAAAAATGACTTTGGCAAGTCTGATATAAAGTGAAAAAAGGTCTTAGGTTGACTACCTCCTGGGTCTTCCTTCCACCTTGAAACTACTTTCATGAAAGCTACTCAAAGTAGTTGAATCCTGGGGTGCCTTGGTGGCTCAGTTGGTTAAACACCTGGTTCTTGGTTTCGGCTCATGTCATGATCTCATAGTTTCACGGGTTTGAGCCCCACATCAGGCTCCATGCTGATGGTGCAGGGCCTGCTTGGGATTCTCTCTCAACCTCTCCCCTGCTCTCTTCCTCTCAAACTTAAAAAAATTATAAAAAAAAAAAAGTCGTTGAATTCCCATTTCAATGCTTACTGGGTAACATTCCAGCAAGAACACTGGTATGAAGGTTATAGGCACCCATATAGAGAGAGAAGTGAACTTTAACCAAGGGCAGATGGGCAGTGGAAAGACCAAAATGTGGTTCAGAATTAGGGTTTCTAAAAGCTTGTTTCTTGAGGTTTTTATACATTGCCTTTTCCAGATCTCATGAGAAACTCTTTATTGATTGATCCCTTGAACAAGGGCAAAGGATCCTATCCCAGGATCAGCATTTTGAGTTAATGCTGGGGAACAGCAGTGGTAGATTGCTTTTTGGTTTTTTTTTAAATCAATGGAATAAAGGCTAAAGCATCAATTCAGAATACAAGCATATGCTAAAATTTATGTATTTACTATTTTTTCATCAACAACAGTAGTACCCCTTTCATAAGGAAAACAAACAACAACAAAAGAATTTCCAGCCCAGATGTTGCAGGGAATCATTTATGATGCAGCTCTTTAAAGGTCTCCATGTTTTAAGATCCAATTTAGCAGTCAAGCAATTGATTCTCCTTTTTCAAATCATGTACTACCATTAACATTTTATACTGTTTCAAAGGTCACATATTCATGTTCTTCCCCAGTTCAAGGCAATGTGCATTATGTATGCCAAGGGTTATGTAACTATGGTTTCTGGAAATGGTAAACAGCTGAGACTAACCCTAAAAATAAATTCCTCTGGGAATTTCTGTGCAAAAATCCATCTGCCCTCACTGCAGGTTCATCATTACAGAAATCACTGTTTAGATCAAGCCAAGAGACAGACAAGTCATTACTGCTTCCTCTCTGTATGGTTTTATAAGTACATACCTCTCTCTCTTCACCTGGGAAGGACACACACACACACACAAATTTATCCTAGGAGCTTTCCCTAATCCTCACTACAAAATACAAAGTCTGGAGAAGAAAAGTCTGTCAAACTGGTAGAAGAGCCATAAGATCTTACTACATTCACTTATTTATAGCTGGTTCCCACTCCTTTAATGATCATCACAAAGTCATCTTTAGGCCTAAATCTCTTGTTTCTAACACAGGTTGAGCAGATTTTCTTTATTTTAGTTCCAAAGAAACAGGTAGTATTTACCTGGCTTCAGGATTTGAAGGAATGTTTTTTTCTGTGAATGTTTTCATTATTTCCAAAATAAAGGAACAAATAAACTAGGGGAGGAAACAGCATGGAAAACCCTTATAAGTGATAAAAATTAATTCGGTCCTTCTGGACTAAAGTTCAAATCTAAGCACTATTCATTGTATTGTTAAGTAAATGTCTGAACTCTATTATTACTGGGTAAACTTCTCTAATGTAGCTTTTAGATTTTCTTCTACATGAAATTATATGGAGATGAAAGTGTTAACCAAATTTAGTATTAGAAACAAAGATGAATTTTAACTAATCCATATATAAGGAAAGATCACAGAAATGTCAGTTATCAAACAGTGCCAAAGGGCACTTCTGCATAAACTAGATAAAGGCCACAGGCTCTATTCTCCTCCTCACTTAGGGGGCTGTCACACTCTCCCACTTCTCAATCAAGGGACTATAAGGGATCACCTGAGTAATAGAAAACCTACAGCTTCCAACTTCCAACCATTCTTCTATGGAAGAATTCATATAAAATAGATCATGAAACAATTCATTTTGGCTGGTCAATCTTTCCTCTTCTCAGTCACAGATACACTTAAACAATTTACAGAGAAGCTTATAACTAAAACCCCATCCTGGCCCCTAATACACATTTCACCCTGACATGCTTTGCCTTGTTTGAGAATTCACCCATGTGGAGAAGTAAGCATTAGTTAATAATCATTAGTTAAAAATTTCCAATTGCACTATTGACTGTCTATAAACTACAGATTTAAGTCATTCAAATTCCTCTAGGTGAGATTTCTGTAAAAGAAACATTAACAGGTCAGTAAGTTTAGCTCAAAGCTCTGGAATAAGAATTCATTCAAGCCTTCTCTAATCTACTTGTAAGAAGCAAGGAAGCAAATTTTAAATCATTTGAGTATTGACTTTTTATTATTAGTCACTGTTCATAATTTGTTTCAACCAAAAGACAATACACACAGAATTCTAATGCATCCCATGTAAATGTTTACATCCATTTTATTCCTCACTCACCTCTAAGACTTATCATTTAATTTTAAATTTTTTTTACATCTCAAAAATATGTCTGCAATAATTAGAATTAGCCGTCCCACTTAGAAACAGCCTTTAATATTTTTACAGTAAAGAAGATGTGATGGGGCTTAATGAAAATGTAACTTACAACAATTATGAAAGAAAAGGACTTTACAGGGACACAGTGGGAGTTCACAAAGGAAAGAGTTCAGAAGCTCTTTCCCATGAGCCCCTCCCCCCCCCAAATAGAAAACAAAAACAAAACACACAAAGCGCAACAGCAGGTTCCAAAAACAAAAACGAAAAATCTCCAATGCTCCATCCTGAAGCCAGAATCAGCCTCATGGAAGTTCATGAAGCAACCGTGCAAGCTGCTTCAGCACGTCCTTCTGTTTAAGTGTCCGGGTCCTGGAACCCTGCAGATGGAGCCCCCTCACTACTATTGCTTGAAAAAGAGTGATTCACCTTCCACTTCTACAAGCAGCCCCACCTTCCTGAGCCAAAGCTGGTCAAAGTGTTTCAAACTTCAGGTCTTTTCCTCTTCAGTGACCCTCCCCACTCCCAAACGCATAAACACACAGTCATGAACCACCTCTCCACCAACCACAAATTTGTGAATATCCACTTTTTGCTCTCTAGCTCTCACTTGGTTTAGGACCGTGTGGATAAAATACATTCACTAGAAAAAAATATACACATTCAAACTCTTTCTTCCCCCTAGTTCTTGTGACCCAAATATTTTCCAATGCAGAAAATAATCAAGTTGAACCTCAAACAGTATCCCCTTCCAATCTCTTCTAGAAGAATGTAAAAATGGAAAGCATGTTTATACAGTAGATGGAAATACTCAAACCATTAGTGCTGAAGTTTTAAATGTCTACTCTCTTATATGAATGAAATACATCTTTAACCTAGTAAGAGGAAAGAATCCCCTCCCAACTGTTACACTGAGGAATGTTTCTTTAAATGAGAAAGACCTTAAAAGGAACAGATGATCACTACACACAGCATAAAACATTCCATGACTGTCCAAATCACCTCAAGGTAACAGCACCAGAGCATTGTGGGAGAAGCTTCTCGGGTAGAGCACCCTTCCTACAGTTTTTTGAGATTACTTAGATTAATTCTCCCTTAGGATTACTTTGGGGCTGGGGGTAGGAGTGACAGGAAAGAGGGGGAAAATGAGGTAAAAGTGCATGCGAAATTGTCCAAGTATGTGTAGGCTCACTGCTTATCACCCTGGAGTTATTAAAACAGCCATGGAAATCACTCTTTCCTCACAATGGCTCTGAAGTTGTAAATCTATTCAAATTTGCTCCCCCTCGAATGGTCATACCAGGGAAAGAAATTACTGAAATGTGTAAGTATTCATAAAAATTAAGAGATTTCTCCTTTTAGCAGCAAGGCCAAGTACGAGGAGAACTTATTCTGATCCTAGAAACTAAGGCACGCTGAAGCTTTCAAAGATCCAATTACTTGGAACAGTCTTCACAACCATCAGTATCCTAGGCAGTTTTTTGGCCACTAGTTCTTCAGTGTGGTGCTCAGTTTCACTCTCCAAAACCACTTCATATTCTAGGCAGCACCCCTTGTGTTAAGGCCATGATTTTTATCCCTTTATCTAGACAAAACTATGAATAATCCTATAACTCTACCTCGAAACTATAATCACCCATGGACATTTGTTACTAGAGTAGACCCCTTCCAGCTCCATTAGCTAGCATTGTCTTCTAGCATGGTCTTCAGCAGGTTTCTGAGATCCAACTCAGTCCAACTAAAGAAACTTGAACTGGTCAACTATAAACGTGAGAGAAAATAAAGCCTCTAACACAAAGAGGAATGTTAGATAAATTCTATTCAAGAAATCCACCAATATTATGTTAACCCTATCATGTTTCACAGCATTAAGTATCCATCCAAGGAAATCAGTCTGCAAAAGAAAGCTTAAAAGGCTGTATTTTTCATCGCACAGGCAGAGCAGCTGTTGGAAATATACACTAGTCCACACTTGCCTTTACTGAAAACTATGCACAAGGTAATATCCTGTTCTTGACTCAATCAACCATTTACCCAGTAGAGTAAATTTTAGCAAATCTTGCTCTTATATAAGACCAGAAATCTTCCCCTTTGGAGCCTTTTAGTTCAACCCCCATTTGTCAAATGTTAGGAATAATCTAGCATCTGATACAGAGCTAGATTTGACAAGACACTGAAAATTTTAAGTAAAGGCTTGGGGAAGTGAAGGGGGAAAAAAAGATATTTGTACCCAGGTTTAAGACCAGAGCCAAAGTAGTCATTATACTGTAATCAATACAGTAATGATTGCAAACATTATAAGAGCAAGGTGGGCCTGACTTTTTCTTTCTTCTTTTAGTGTATCAGACATGGCACCTGTGCACCTGAACGTACACGGTACATTCAATATGTGCCACAGGAGTCACCTTACCTCACTCCAGCAACTCAGTGTTAAGGTTTGATAACACAAGGGTCCTTTCTAAAAAGCACTCGGCACTCTCGCTAGTTTAAAAAGCTCCAGACCTCAGGTCTTTGATGCAGATATTCATGAGATTGGCTACTCTCAAGACACCAACTTCTCAGACTCAGGAAAGGATATGCCTACCCTATGGTGTCCATAAGACCTCCTCTCATACAGGGGCAAGGAAGCTACATGGCTTCATTCCAACACCATAAAGTACAATATAGGAAAGATTTCTTTAACCGCGTGGTCTTTATTTCAGTGCCAGTGTTACAGATACAACACAAATGTTCCAGTTAGAAGAAGGAATTCAAACGGAATGCCAAGGTCCAAGCCAGGCTCAGGAAATAAAAAGGAAGGTTTGGAATCATGGAGAAGATGACTCCAATATGCTCTAGGATGAGTCTGATACTCACTCTTCCTATGGGCAAAGGTGCTTTTTTAAAGGAGTCTGATCTTAAAAAGCTAACTCCTCTTTCCACCCATTTACCATAGTTCAACAGGCAAGTTATGGGCTTAGGAGAAACTTTTAAAATTTGTGGTGGGAACAAGGGCATTAATAACTATTAATATATCCTTTAGAAATTGTTCACTTTGCACTTTCAGGGGAATCAATTCTGAAAATCATGGAGAATATTCATGACTACAGCTAAAGAATGGAGAGAAGGGGGAGCTGGAAGAGCCTTGGGAGTTTCTATTACAAATAGAGCACCATATCCTTCATGCCAAATCTCAACAAAAGCTCTTTTTAACTGCATCTGTCCAGTGTTTAAACCTCTCCAGGTCTACCCAGTTCTTGGTAACAAACATACATACATGTGTGTGTCTGTGTGTATACAGCAATGCACAGAAAAGGCTACCAGGAGCCTAATGCCTCTTTCAAACATTGGGGGAACCAGTAGAAAAAGGCAGGGCTCCCTAAAGTCCATTTTTACATTTCCGTTCTGAATGCCTGATGTAAAAAGCGCCTGAAGATAGTAACCCAGCTAGTGAGGAATGAATACCCCACCTCGCCCAGTCCACAGAAAAACACAGTAGAAAGAAGGGGCAACTCTTTGCTGCACAGACAGAGTGAGTGTTTTCTTGCCATGGATTCTAGTCCTCTCCTCCAGACCAGCTGCTTATTTCCTCAGGGGCCCAGGGAATGTTGATTCTGGCTGTAAATGTGGGACGGGTGGAGAAGTGCGGACAAAGGAGAAGAGGAGGAAGAGTGCAAAGTAGCCTCCAGAAGCAGCCAGCCTCAACAGTGGAGGAGAGGAGATTCGTCTTTGACAATGCTTCAAGGTCAGCGATAACTTCAGGAAAATCCTCCTCAACAGTTCTCTTCAGCTCCTCATGCCCATGGTACAGTCGGGGGGGACTTGCCAGCGATCACAACCTCCTTCCCAGAGTTCCTTTGATTGAGTGGGACAAGAATGAGAATGGTGCCCAGGCCCTCATTGCCAGGACTGAGGGGGAAAGTTGTTCACCTCTGCTAGATCTTGCATTGCTGAGCCCTTGTGGTTATATGTGAGCTTGATCCGCATTCGCAGCTGTTGCTGTGGAAGAACAGAGAATTACAAGTTATACACTGAAAGGAAATCTCTAGATGGGCCACAAATAGACTTTTTTTTTTTTTTGACGGAGAGCACATGTGCAAGTTGGGGAGGGGCAGAGACGGCAGGGGGGTTGGGGGGGGGGGCAGGGAGAATCTTAAGCAGGCTCCAAGCCCAACAGAGGGCTCAATCTCCAACCCTGGGATCATGACCTGAGCCAAAATCAAGAGTCAGACACTTAACCAAATGAGCCACCCAGGCAGCCCTACAAAATAGACTTTTAATCTCAAAGGAAACAAATTATTTTACAGCAAAGCTGTCTCTTAAAAATGATACAGGCAAACCACCACCATCCCTACTGCCTAGTACTCTGGCCAACATCATGCAGTCGAGTAGAGAAAAGGCATCTCCAAAACACATCATCAGCTCCAATCCTAGAACTGCATTAACGGGACAGAACCACTTGGGAGCATTTCATAGTCACACTGGCTGAGTGCTTTTCAAAAACATTCAACCTTTGGATCCAAGCTTCTAGAAAAATGAGGTAAACATAGTCATCTTATGCTCTACATTCAGAGATACTGATGTTCTCTGTAAAACCAATAGTAAATGTGAACATAAACTTTTTTGTTCCCAGGACAGAAAAAAAAGAGTTAACTTATGGTAACAGAAGTCATTATAAGACAGCTCAATTATAAATCCTTCTGACTTTCTGTGGCAGATTTCAAATATTAATGCACTAAGAAAATTTGTACTCTTATGTATCAGATCATCAAAGGAATCTATGCTATGCTATAGGCAGATACTCCAAAATACACTGCATAGCAGAGGAAAGGCAAAATGTTTTGTGAGAAGGAAATATCGGGGTTATTAGACACTGCTAGAAATCTTTTAACCATTTTCAAAACCTGTTTGAAAACGAGTCAAATGATGACTATTAAAGAGTCAATTTACTTCTTTGAGAAGATGTAATGAAAATATTGCTTAATTTCAGTTTCTAAAGCTACTTTTCATTTGGCTGGTTCATTAAAAATGCTTCCACTTTTGCTGTGAATACTTACTACAGTAGTAAATGTGGATATATGGGGTTGTACAGATACTCTTACCCTAGACTGCAACTTGTGTAAAGATTAAAATGTCTAACCTTCTGCTCTTCTACAAAGAAATTAAACCTGTAAGCCTCCAAATAGATAATTCTTTAAAGCTGCATTTTAATAAGTTGCCACTAAACCATTTCATGTGTTTGAGCTGCATTTATTATCTAATCTACAAAAGAATAAAGAGGTTAGAGTAGACCTTTCCCAGATTTCTTCTATGAATATGAGTCAAAAAAAACCTAGAGAACCAAAGCAAAATTTTATTTCAGGAAATATGCTTATACTTCACTCAGATATTGCCTTCAAATGTGCTACTCACCTTCTGTGGGTTCAGAACTTTAATGACTTGTGTGATGGTCCCCGTATTAAATGCTGGGACAATGCTGCTACTAGGAGACAGAAGCTGCAGCTGGAATGTCTGTGGGGAACAAAGGGCACTCTTCAGAAAAAATAATACAGTCAATACTGTGTCAGAGATGTCAACAAATAAAAATGTCAAGACACTAAAATGATTATTCAAGTAACAGATTTACCTACTACTATGCTCTATTTGTTTTCCAGATACCAGCAATTCATAGTATGTGGGCTGACTATAACCTTCATGTTGTTTAAAAAAAAAAAAAAAAAAAAAGCCACCATTAGGTCTTTGATCATGAAAACTAGCAATGAGCCACTCTCCTCTTTACAAGCAAAAGGAACTTTAGCCTACCACTTTTCAAAAGGTAACCAATTCTTGTTTTGGCAACCTCACTTAATAGTAACTGATCAACTACGCAGGTAAAAAATGGGTGTCTGTGGCTAAAGAAAGCTAGAAAAAAAGAAAAAAACTTTCTAGAAATAACAAACCAGCATACCATTCACCAACTACAGCCCTTTATGCTTTGGTGTGAGTGGGATCAGGAGAGTTGACCTTTTGTTTTCTGAAGTCTACATAATCTGGAATGTGTCAAAGGCTACATGACAGAGGTAAAGGAAAAGCTGGAAAGAGCCCAGATGTTAATATGTATGTGGAATACACCAGGATCTCTCCATTAGTGACACAGGGATTAAGAGAAAAATTACGTGCAGAACTAGCCTATACAGCAAAAGACCTGGAAAAGCCAAATGCCACAATTTTTAGTGTTAGTAAGTTTCATGTGTTTGTTCACAGAGAAGAGATAAAAGTGCTGTAAGATAGGTCAACGACAATTGTTAGCACAATATAGTATATATATGTAGCGATTCTACATACTAGGATTTTTTTTTTTTAATTCAAGTTTATTTATTTTCGGAGAGACAGCACAAGCAAGGTAGGGGCAAAGAGAGAGGGGAGAGAGAGAATCCCAAGCAGGCCCTGCACTGTCAGCGCACTGCCCGACATGGAGCTGGAACTCATGAACTGTGAGGTCATGACCTGAGCTGAAGGCAGACGATTAACCGACTGAGCCATCCAGGTGCCCCTATACATTAGGATTGTTAAAATCTTTCCTGAATAGTGTAGTCTTCTAAAATATTAGAGAGTGATCATCATCAGGGAAACACAAATTAAAACCACAATGAGATACCATCTCACACCTGTCAGAATGGCTAAAATTAACAACTCAGGCAACGACGAGAGATGTCAGCAAGGATGTGGAGAAAGAGGAACCCTTTTGCAGTGCTGGTGGGAATGTAAACTGGTACAGCCACTCCGGAAAACAGTATGGAGGTTCCTCAAAAAATTAAAAATAGAACTACCGTACAACCCAGCAACTGCACTACTAGGTATTTATCCAAAGGATACAGGTGTGCTGTTTCAAAGGGGCACATGCACCCCCATGTTTATAGCAGCGCTATCAACAATAGCCGAAGTATGGAAAGAGCCCAAATGTCCATCAATAGATGAATGGATAAAGAAGATGTAGTATGTATGTGTGTGTGTGTATGTGTGTGTGTATGTATGTATGTATAGGTGATGGGAGTATTACTCGGCAATCAAAAAGAATGAAATCCTGCCATTTGCAACAAAGTGGATGGAACCAGAGTGTATTATGCCAAGGAAAATTAGAGAAAGACAAGTATCATATGGCTTCACTCATACGTGGAATTTAAGATACAAAACATGAACATAAGGGAAGGGAAGAAAAAAGAATATAAAAGCAAGGAGTGGAACAAAACATAAGAGACTCTTCTAAAAAAATTTTTTTAATATTTATTTTGAGAAAGAGAAAGAGAGAGAGAGAGAAAGCGAGCTCAAGCAGGGGAGGGGCAGAGAGAGAGGGAGGCACAGAATCCAAAGCAGGCTCCAGGCTCTGAGCTGTCAGCACAGAGCCTGATGTGGGGCTCGAACTCACGAACTTCAAGATCATGAGCTGAGCCAAAGTTGGATGCTTAACCGACTGAACCACTCAGGCACCCTAAGAGACTCTTAAATACAGAGAACTGAGGGTTGCTGGAGGGTTTGTGGGTGGGGGGAAGGGTTAAATGGGAAAGGGGCATTAAGGAGGACACTTGTTGGGATGAGCACTTGGGTGTTACACGTTGGGGATGAATCACTGGATTCTACTGCTGAAATCATTATTGTACTACATGTTAACTAACTTGGGTGTAAATTAAAAAATAAATAAAAATTAAGGAAAAAAAGAAAAAATATTAGAGAGGAGAAAAAAGGAAGAGGGGAAAAAGAGGAAGAGGAAAGAAGAGAGAAGGAGAGAAGAGGGGGAGAGTGAGAGAGAGAGAAGGGAAGGGGGAGAGACACAGAAAGAGATGGGAAGAGATGGGGCTGGCAGAGAATGAGAGGAGGGAAGTCTAGCCATCTGTAAGGACCAAAACTTTACTGTAAGAGTAAAGAGATTTAGTATCAACTCACAGACTTATCACGTTGGGTCTTATCATAATTCTATTGTCAAGATGGATGATGTAAGCTAAAATATTCTTTATTTATTTACATTATTTCATCAAATGTAAAATGCCATTAATTGTAATTCACACCATTTTATGTACCCCTGAGAAAGATAACAGGTTACCAATTAAACTATGACAAAGTATTAATTTTAAAATGCATCTCAATTTCAGAGATAATAAAAAGTGAAAACAGTAATAGAACCTATGAAATATGGTATTTTGAAGTTCAAGATACATCATGACATGCAAGGAGGTATTGTAGAGTACAACACCAAAAATAAGGCTATGCTTTAATGGCAGAGGTGGTATGTTGCTAGTACACAGCCTCAAGTAACAAGTGTAAAACCCTAAGTTGTAGCAGCTAACATTTACTGAGCAATGAACACATGAAAAGTGCTTAAAACAGTACACAGCACATAAAACTCATCTAATCCTCAAAGGAACTCTAGGAAATAGACATCATTATCACCATCCCCTCTTTGTAAAGGAAGAAACTGAGGCACACAGTTTAAGGAACTTGCTGAGTGTCACACAATTAGTACTGAAACCACTCCATTCTCCTAAAACATCTACATTACTCTAGTTCCTAAAAAATGCAATTAAAGGAGGCTTTTGCAAAATCAACAGTAACCACAAACAAAATGTCTTCAGTTTTCAAAAATGTGTGGTTTGAATGTCACACTTCACATGTCACTGCAAAGATAAGGTTAGCTTAGTCTAAACCAAGGGCTGGCAGGGGTGCTTGGGTGGCTCAGTTGGTTAAGCGTCCGACTTCGGCTCAGGTCATGATCTCACGGTCCGTGGGTTCGAGCCCCGCGTCGGGCTCTGTGCTGACAGCTCAGAGCCTGGAGCCTGTTTCAGATTCTATGTCTCCCTCTTTCTCTGACCCTCCCCTGTTCATGCTCTCTGTCTCAAAAATAAATAAATGTTAAAAAAAAAAATTTTTTTTTAAACCAAGGGCTGGCAGACTATGACCCATGGGCCAAAAATGACCTGACATCTTTTCTGTAAATAATGTTTTACTGGAACATTTACTGTGGAACAAAGCCACACTCCTTCATTTACATGGTGATTATGGCTTTTTTGTTTTGAGAGAGAGAGAGCACGCTCGAGAGTGCTCTAGCAGGGGAGGGAGAGAAAGAGGGAGGGAGGGAGAAAATCTTAAGTGGGCTCAACACTCAGCAAGGAGCCTGACACAGGGCTCAATCCCATGACAATGGAATCATGACCTGAGCCAAAATCAAGAGTTGGTCACTCAACCACATAGGCACCCCCCTTTTTTTCACTATAACAGCAGAAATGAGTAGATGCAACAGAAATCATATAGCCTAAAATACTTACTATCCTATCCTTTACAGGAAAATTTTGCCTATTCTTCATTCTCAATGTTTCTATACACCGAACTTTTCATTATTCAAAGATGGGGCATAAATATTCCTTAAACTAAGATCTGGTATAAATAAAACTAAGCAGTCATTGTATCAATAGTAAACTAGGTATTAATGAAGGAGGAATGACTGTTTCTTTCACTCAAATACTGAGATGAAAACTGTCAATTCTGATCCAGTGACTAGAAGAGAATACCAAATAAAGTCTTTCATCTTAATGAACTTTAATTCCATGTTAGTATTTGTGTTTTTCAGGTTTTTACCACTGTATTTCTGAACTCCAACCTACTCTACATGCCCCTGAGCATTAGTAGACCACCTCACAGAATTCTGCTGTGAATCTCATTAGCTATAATCAGAATGTCCTTTATCCTTCAGGAATAACTGTAAAAATATTTAAAGTATTTAAAGTAATATTTAAAGTAAAAAGTATTCATTAAAAATGACATACTTTGGGGCACCTGGGTGGCTCAGTCGGTTGAGCATCCGACTTCAGCTCAGGTCATGATCAGTTTGTGAGTTCAAGCCCCATGTCAGGCTCTGTGCTGACAGCTTTGAGCCTGGAGCCTGCTTGGGATTCTGTGTCTCCCTTTCTCTCTGCCCCTCCCCCACTCACACTCTGTCTCTCTCTCTCTCTCAAAAATAAACATGCTTTAATGAACCATAATAGTTACAGTACTGTTAATTTGGATTAAACCTGCAAATTTGATTTAACCTCTAAAGCTTAAAATATATCCCTCAACAAATGTGTGACAAAAAATCAATCTTTAATCAAAGGAAAAAGACAAAGACAACATTGTAGTACCTTTGGTACTGCAGCTTGGAAAACAAAGTCTGTCATGTCCAGCTCTGTGCTGTTGGAGGCCTGTATCGTTATCACTGTGACACTAGGGTTGGTATTTGACCGTTCAAAGGTGAATTCTATCTTCAAGCCATTCTTACTGTATGCTGTGATGGAGGGGATGCCTGGAAAGCACGGGAAGATCAGTCTAACTGCAGTCAGCTTAAGGCTTGCAGAATTATTTTCTTCTTCAAGAACCACCTCTCACTGATGGTGATACCAGTAACCATACCTGTAGTGATGTCATTGAAGAGAGGCTGTGATGAAAGCCCATCCAATAAGAAAGGAGGCTGGGATATCTGTGGGACTGAGGCAGGAGCAGGAGTAGCAGCCGGAGCACCTAAATGAAGCGTTCCAATGGTAAGTCAATCTTAGCCAGCATGACAAAGCTCACCAAAAAAATACAGGAGAAAATTATTGGATCTCAGATTAAGAGAAGGATTCTTTTTAAACAAGATGCAAAAAGCATAAACCATAAGAAGAAAGAACTAAACATTCAAATACTTTAAAAAGAGTAACTCTTATTTAAAAATACTAAAATAAAATAGAGAGACCACAGGCAGGAGAAAAATGTTTGCTACAAAACAGCAAATGGATGTGTATACAGACCTATAAGGATTTTCTACAAATTGGTAAGAAAACAAGGTAACTCAATTTAAAAGTGGTAAGCACCTATACAGGACGTCTGGGTGGCTCAGTCGGGTGAACATCTGACTCTTGATTACGGCCCAGGTCATGATCCCAGGGTTGTGGGGATGAGCCCTGCATTGGGCTCCGCACTGAGCATGGAGCCTGCTTAAGATGCATATTCTGTCTCTCTGCCTCTCTCTCCCCGCCATGCCCCTCTACCCCCTCTCCCCTGCTCACACTCTAAAATGAAATTTTAAAAAAGAGTGGTTAAGAGATATAAACAAGCAATTTGCAGAAGAGGGAACCTGAATGAAAAGAGAATCATATGTAAAGAGATACTCAACATTACCAGTAATGAGGAATACAAAGTTTAAAACCACAATGAGATACTATTTCACATCCAACAGAATGGTGAAAATTTCAGTGTCTGATAATACCAGATACTGGTAAGAATAAGGAGCAATGGGGACTTCTAATCTCTGCCATAGAGATGTAAACCGGTACAAACTGGAGAACAATTTGGCAACAGGAGAGCTGAACATGATTATACCTCTAAATTTCCTCAACATCAGGGTACCTGGGTGTTTCAGTTGGTTAAGCATCCGGCTCTTAGTTGCAGCTCAGGTCATGATCTCACAGTTCATGGGTTCAAGCCCAGCATCAGGCTCTACATGGACAGCACAGCATCTGCTCGGGGTTCTCTGCCCCTCTCTCTCTGCCCCTCCCCTACTCACACGCTAGTACTCTCTCTCTCAAGAATGAATAAATTTTAAAAAATTTTAAAAATTAAGTTCTTTGACCTCAAAACTATTGAAATTTTAGGCTAATTGTTTGCTGTGGGGGCTTTGTGCCTTGTAGGATATTTACCAGCGCCCCTGACTTCTACCCATTAAATGACAGTAGCATCCTCCCAGTTGTGACCATCAAAAATATCTCTAGGGGCTCCTGGGTGGCGCAGTTGGTTGAGCGTCCGACTTCAGCCAGGTCACGATCTCGCGGTCCGTGAGTTCGAGCCCCGCGTCAGGCTCTGGGCTGATGGCTCGGAGCCTGGAGCCTGTTTCCCATTCTGTGTCTCCCTCTCTCTCTGCCCCTCCCCCATTCATGCTCTGTCTCTCTCTGTCCCAAAAATAAATAAAAAACGTTGAAAAAAAAATTAAAAAAAAAAAAAAATATCTCTAGACACTGCCAACCCCTGATGGGCAAAACAGTATTTTCACCATCATAATAATTTAATAATATTTTTATTTTACAAGCTAAGTAGATCAAGACATTTATTAAATTTTATTATTTTTTATTTTTAATTCTTTTTTTTTTTTTTTTTTTGAGAGTGTGTGTGTATCAGTGGAGGAGGGGCAGAGAGAGAGGGAGGCAGAGGATCCAAAGGGAAGCGAGCTCTGCAATGAGAGCAGAGAGCCCAACACAGGGTTCGAACTCATGAACTGTGAGATCATGATTTGAGTCACCCAGGTGACCCTAAATTTTATAAATGTTAGAATTTTAACACACACATACACACAAACCCTGGGAGGGGTGGTATAAAATGGGTGAAGAAAGTCACCAAATTACCATTTTTATTTGATCCTTCCAAACAAGAACAAGTTGAGGATCATGCAAATGATAGTAATGACCATGAACTGAGAGAAATCAGGAATACAAGAAGACACATAAGAAAACACAGCAAAATAAAGAGTGCCTTTTAGGTGTAAATAGATTTCAAACTACTTATGAAATTAACTGCATATATATATACCTTTTCAAAAAGGATTAACAAAGTGAAGTAAAAGAAGGCTAGAATCTTTTTGTTTTTTAACTTATTATTTGAGAAAGTGTGTGCAGACAAGCACTAACGGGAGGGGCTCAAAACCATGAACCATGAGATCATGACCTGAGCCAAAAATCAAGAGTCAGACTTAAGCTTAACCGACTGAGCCACCCAGGTGCCCCATGAAGCAAACTTTATTTTTTTATTTTTTTTTTATTTTTGGGACAGAGACAGAGCATGAACGGGGGAGGGGCAGAGAGAGAGGGAGACACAGAATCGGAAACAGGCTCCAAGCTCCGAGCCATCAGCCCAGAGCCTGACGCGGGGCTCGAACTCACGGACCGCGAGATCGTGACCTGGCTGAAGTCGGACGCTCAACCGACTGCGCCACCCAGGCGCCCCTGAAGCAAACTTTTTAATACAATGTTAGACAACCATTTAAAACTATAACTGTGAAGATTATGTACTAACATGGAAATGCTAGTATGTCAATAAGTAAAGTGTATCATCTATACATTGTGGTTTTTTTTTTTCAATGTTTTATTTATTTTTGACAGAGAGAGAGAGAGAGAGACAGCGCATGAGCAGGGGAGGGTCAGAGAGAGAGGGAGACACAGAATCCGAAGCAGGCTTCAGGCTCTGAGCCATCAGCACAGAGCCCGATGCGGGGCTCGAACTCACAGACTGCGAGATCATGACCTGAGCCGAAGTCGGACATTCAACCGACTGAGCCACCCAGGCGCCCCTATACATTGTGTTTTAACTAAGGGGTTGTTTTTTCCATATAACCAGTAGAGCTATGGTATCTGAGGATTTGGAATTACCTGTGAATGACTCAAAAGTATATGACAAGTAACACTTTGAAATTTTGTTAAGACATAAAATATAAACCATAAGCTCTGGGAGGATGCTGTTAGGAAAAACCATTTAGCCAGTCTAGATGACCATCCAAAATCTTTATTCTATGGATATTTTCTATTTGAGGCCATGTATGCAGTAACACGTCATTATACTTGAGACAGCAATTATATGTGGGGCGCCTGGGTGGCTCAGTAGATTAAGCATCTGACTTTGGCTCAAGTCATGATCTCGTGTTGCAGTTCACGTGTTTGAGCCCCACATTGGGTTCTCTGCTGACAGCTCAGAGCCTAGAGGCTGCTTCTGATTCTGTGTCTCCTTCTCTCTCTCTGCCCTTCCCTGGCTTGTGTCCTTCCCCTCTCTCGTTCTCTCTCTTTCAAATAAAACTTAACAACAACAACAAAAAAGACAGGAATTACATGCTACAGTGATACTCTTGGACTCAGAGGTTCATAATATCACCAAATACATCAGCAATTACTAATGTCTACTATATATAAACAAATGTAAGAAAAAAACATTCCCAAATAAAAAGTTAAGTTTGAGTATTATAATTATGGACAATTTTCTCCATCCACTGCTTTATTAAGAGAGAGAGGAAAATAGGTTAACATCTCTCCACTCTCCTTAGTCACTGAAAACTAATCAGGAGTAGAAAGAAGTGTAGGAAAAGTGATGTATTACAACAATAACTGAAAGCAGAAGTGACTTGGGATCTATTTCTTTTGTAGCCTGAAAAAGAAAGTCCTTTCTATCTTAGGGGTGCCTGGGTGGCTCAGTCGGTTAAGCATCCGACTCTTGATTTTAGCTCAGGTCATGATCCCAGGTTCATGGGTTAGAGCCCCACTTTAGGCTCTGCACTGACAGCACAGAGCCTGCTTGGGATTCTCTTTTCCCCTCTCTCATTGCCTCTCTCCCACTCACGGTCTCTCAAATAATAAAAACAAAAACTTAAAAAGAAAGTCCTTTCTATCTTAAATACAATGGGAGCAATTTATCCTCCCAAAATTAAAAACTGGATTTTAAGGAATTCCTCTGAATTTCCTCTAGAACATTAGAATGGTAGCTTATATCCCAGATATTCTGAAGATTCTATTCCTACTTCTTACTTAGCCTCTCCCATCTTTAATTGATTCATGTGCCAGAAAGTCTATGTTCAGTGCAGTTTTTCCTGAAGGCCTTTATCCCCAGCCAAGCATTAAATAACTCCAGTCTGCTCTCACCTGTAAGGTTGATGTCTCCTAGCAAATCGAGAAGTTCTCCACCAGCAGAAGCTGGTTTGCTTGTAGGTGCAGTTGGAATAACAGGTGTTATGTCATTTCCTCCCAACAAATCCAATAAATCATTGGCCTAAACAAAGAAATAGTATCTCAATTCATGAATCATTTGTCTAATCTGTATCTAAGGCAAAGCTCTTTCAAGACTTAAAAATAAGGAAGAGAACCATCAATCAATCTAGGAACACTGAAGGGAATCAGCTAAGAGATAGGTCATAAAGAACTAACTATAATATCATGAGGATTCCCAGATAAGCAAGTGAAAAGCTACCTGGCTGGTGGGCTGTGGCCCAGAGGGTGGTGGTTTGGTCTCTAGTGGAGCTGGTTCTGTCTCTCCATTTGTCTGCACAATCTCAGTAGGGCCATTTGTGGTCACTTTTTCCATGACAGGCATTCTCTCAAGCAGGGCAGACCTAGAAGAATCTGAAGTGGTTAAATTCTAGGCAGTTAACCTAGATTCCCTACCCAAGAAAATCACTGTTACTATATTGGAGTCAAACATGGACAGCCATCTCCCCTCCCCACCCTGTAACACACACACTAAAATAGAAGGTGGATTACAAGAATACATGACCTAAATTCCTAGCTGGATTAAGGGCAGGCAAGAAACCTTGAATAGACAAACTGTCCACCTAAATCCCAAGAGACTGGGATTTCTCAGTGGTAGAGAAATTGGAACGAAAGAAAGGTAAATAAGTAGGTATTAACAATCTCCAATCACGAAGATACTGCATAACAGACACGCAACACAAAGTTAAATATATGAGATTCTCTTGAAAAAACACAACTGCCACTTCTTAACCAAATAAAATGGAAAATGAAGCAAACATCTCATACCAAAAGAAGAGAAAGGGAATAATAGAACATGGTTAACTTAAGTGTTTACAGGTGGGCAGAACAGAAAATGGACAAATGGAAGCAGTCAAGCAATTAGGACTAAACAGACTTGTGAAGCCCAGTTAACAAAGCCTGAGGAATGAGTCTCCTTTGTGGATTATCATGACAATTTGCTCAGGATGCTAACAGCCACATGCATTGCTTGGTTTCTTTCACTCACCTCATATGATCATATTTCTTAAAAAGTGCATTATATTCTACTGCCCTCTGCTGGAGTTCCACATCAATGCTGCTTCCATAGATGGAAACCACTTTCTTAATTCGGCTTTGGGATAAAATGACAAACAAATTCAAATACCCAAAAGAAAGTTCATAAACAAGTAGAGTGAATAAACAAACCCGAGTTTTCTGGTTAAAAATCTGAAATACTCGTATTTCCTTAATTCACGCATCTTTTCAAAAACAAAACACCTCTCCTTTATCTTCTTTATCCAAAACACACCTCAGCATCATCACTTACCACTGTACTTATTCTAACCGTAATGCTAGATTTTGTCTGTTAAATATCCCATACCCTGAAATCTGCAGGAAAAAGTACCCATTATTAACTTGCTACAAAAGAAGTGTGTAATGTTCATTCTCTTCTTTAATAACTTTAAAATAAAAAGGTTTTATCAACAAAAGGGTCACAGCATCAGACTTTTATCAATAAAGGGTTATTACCTGACACCAAATTCTTCTAGCTCACAATTTAAAGAGTTAGTAAAAAAATATATATCATTTCTTCACAGGACCTTACACAAGATCTAAGAGAACTAAGTTTGCCTTAAAAATGCTTGGCTGGAAAACTAGTCCAACTGATTTTATTCAAAATAGTGAAGAGCAGAATTTAAAAATTTAACCACCAAAATCTTCATAATTTTCTTCCTATTCAGACATCTCAAAATATTATAATAAACCCTTATATGGGGAAAGTAACTTCTTACTTTAAAAAGAGAAAAGGCATTAGAAGTCAGATTTTGAAAACATAACTTTTCACCTTCAAAATAATAAATGGTGGGGTGTGGGACTAAAGCAAAGCAGAGTATAGATAAAATAAGGATGAACTACAAATTAATAATTATTACTGTGGATTGACAGGTGTATACAACTCATTTTACTATCCTATTTTCCTATTTTTGCCCCTGCTTGAAATTTTACATAACAAAAAGTTTTTAAAAATTACAAAATAATGGGGCGCCTGGGTGGATCAGTCGGTTAAGCGTCCGACTTCGGCTCAGGTCATGATCTCGCAGTCCGTGAGTTCGAGCCCCGTGTCGGGCTCTGTGCTGACAGCTCGGACCCTGGAGCCTGTTTCAGGTTCTGTGTTTCCCTCTCTCTCTGCCCCTCCCCCATTCATGCTGTGTCTCTCTCTGTCTCAAAAATAAATAAACGTTAAAAAAAAAATTAAAAAAAAAATTACAAAATAACATGTTCATCCTACTTTTTCTCCATACTCACTTTACAGTACAGGTGAATCTAGTAGAAAGCTTCATAATGGCAGTGAGGGCATAACCTCTCGTCACAGAGGTGGACATATTAGAGATGAGGACACTTTCTAAAATATCCAACACTTCATCTTCTGTTACCTGGAGAGAAAAACAAAACAAACAAACAAACAAACAACAAAAACAAAACAAAACAAAACAAAAAAACGCAGGATGAATCCTAACAGTAAAGATCTAAATCAAATACCAAGTCACAGGATGCCACCATCATTACCAAAACTTTAACACTAACTGTGCTTTGCCAGAGTAACTGTAAAAACTGATCCATCATCAATCAGAAGCACGTAGGAAGGAGGTTTAAAAAAAAAAAAAAAAAAAAAAAAAAAGGAAAACACCCAGTGGGTGCTGAGAGACATATACAGCTTCAAGAGGTAGAAGTAAAGAAAATAACAAGATAAACAGAGTTCAAGTGTTGTTGCCACAATTTCTCCTAAAGCCAGTTCTTTGATAAGCAAATGCAGACATGGATAGGTCTATTTGTTATCAAGCCAAAGGGTGAAAAGTAGATCTGCAGATGGTTTTAAATCTCATCAGGGCAGCTAAATTCCATCTCAAAAACTGGCAAGTTTCCCAATATAATTCTGGGATTACTTCTTTAAAAGGTTTTCAAGGAATCAACCTCAACTCCTCATTAAACACTATCCTTTTATAAACCAAAACACTATTTTCCTCCCTCCTTAAAGAGTGACAAGGAGTACCTGAATAGGCTCTTCCTCTTCACACTGGCCTGATACAAGAAGATCTCCATATTCACCTATACACCATGCAGCGACTTGTACCAAAGGTTGCTGTCAAAAGAAAGTCACCATTTGTCAAAGGCTTTCAATCCTTGCAAGGATTAATGCAGATCATCTAATCATAAAAGATGAAACCAAGGCACATCTAGAGTGTTAGTAGTAAGAACACACCAGGAACTAATGGGTAATTTCCCCACCAAAGTAGAAAGTACCTACTTGAGAATAATCACCAAGAATTGCTTTGTACAAGCGCTGGACAGTATAGGCATGCATCTCCACACTATTGGTTATTAGCTGGATCAAGTTAGGGACTGCGTCATCACGAACATAGCTTCCTGCCTAAAAGGAAATGCAAACAGTTATCCCTAGAAACACATCATAATGATAAGAAGTGTTGGCTACTGCTTCTATTCAAAGGAGACTACTACAAAACACCCTCCACGATAAAGTTGGTTCCAATTCTCAGGTTCATAAGCAGCTCAAACTTCAAAGTCTTACTTATTCAAATTGCTTACTTCTTATTTAAATGAATATTCTAAGTTTTTCAATTTTACAAAAAATAAAACAAAATGTCCTTTGTCAAAGGAAAAGTAAAATATAAAGGATTAAAATTTCAAGAAAGACCTTTTCTACTCAAAACAGATTAAGCCTAAGATTACAAAAATTTAAGTAGAATATTCACTGCAAACTTAATTACAACCACCTCTGCCTTCTCACAACTCCCCAGTACAGTTAAAATCACACAGGCTACCTATAGCAGCCACATCACTCTGGGGGAAGGAGACGGGGGTGTATATCAGAGGTCCAAAAGGGCAGCATGTGAAATAAGAATTAAATAAATAGTACTCTTTTTAAAACTTCGATTTAAAACATCACACTGTCCTTTAAAAACTAGAATTTATAAACATTATAGAACCATCAGTCACACAAATGGGAAGTATTTTGTACTTAATCATCCACACTTTAAAAACAAAAATAAACCTGGTCTCTTTAATATTCCCTTGACTAGTGGAATCTGAAATAGTATTTGCAACCATGAAACAAAGTAAAGCTATTTAACACCAACAAGGAAGCTAAATCTCATCCTTGTCAGAGCATTATAACAAGGCTGTACAGGACATAAAAACAGTGGAACCTGTGCCTATCAGCCCACCTTGATCAAGCTCCCATTACTAGACAGAGCAGCAGATCTGATTTACGAGACCAGGAAAAGGAAAAGGAAACAGAGAGAAAGAGAGAAAGAAAGAGGGAGCTTTTCAAGAGTGAGACCAGGAAAAGGAAACAGAAAGAAAGAAAGAAAGAAAGAAAGAAAGAAAGAAAGAAAGAAAGAAAGAAAAGGAAACAAACCCAGGTGATTGGGATACCCCTCACTCTTGTTAAAAAACACAAAGACTCAGAGAGAAGTTTGGAAAAAAGGTCAAAATGCTAAAGACAGAAGCTAAAGAACAGGTAATTTGTTTCATTCTTCCCAAATGGGAGAAAGCAGAGTGTTGTTTATTTATTTAATTATTATTATTTTAAATAGTTTTCACACCCAGTGTGGAGACCAATGAGGGGCTTGAACTCATGACCCTGTGATCAAGACCTGAGCTAAGGACAAGAGTCAGACGCTTAACTGACTGAGCCACCCAGGCACCAGAAAGCAGAGTGTTTTAAATAACAGAAAGCATCAACATGATCTAAATGACATTTACAGCCCACTTTATCCAACAGCAAAATACACATTCTTCTCAAGGTCAAATGGAACATTCATCAAGACAAACCACATTCTGGGCCATAAAAAACATCTCAAATCTAAAAGAACTAAAATCATACAGGATTTAACTAGAAATCAGTAACAGATAAGAAATCCCCAAATATTCAGAAATTAAATTAAATAACACATAGATCAAAGAAAACTATAGACCACTATCTCTATGAATATAGATGCAAAAATCCTAAAAAGTGTATTAGCAAATCAAATAGAACAATGTATAAAAAGAACTATACACCACGACTGTGTGGGATTTATTCCAGGTATGGAAGGTTAGTTCAACATTCAAAAATCAATTAATGTAATCCAGCACATCAACAGGTTAAAGAAGAAAAACTGTAGGACACAATAAGATTATATAACTGGAAAAATGAAAAGTAGGAGCATTAAAAAGAATGGCTTTGATTTTGACAACATTTTTCCTCAGAAGCTCTTTTTTCTCTTCTTTTGATCCTTATAAAAAAACCCAAAATGCATCCTGATTTGTATCTTTTGTTAAAATATAATTCCCCTGGGGCGCCTGGGTGGCTCAGTCAGTTAAGCATCCGACTTCGGCTCAGGTCATGATCTCGCGGTCTGTGGGTTCAAGCCTCACGTTGGGCTCTGTGCTGACTGCTCAGAGCCTGGAGCCTGTTTCAGATTCTGTGTCTCCCTCTCTCTCTGACCCTCCCCCGTTCATGCTCTGTCTCTCTCTGTCTCAAAAATAAATAAACGTTAAAAAAAAATTAAAAAAATATATATATATAATTCCCCTGTTATTAAGTTCATGTATTAACCTTTTACAAAGTTAATTCATTGCAAGTAAACTAGAAAACTACTGTGTCACAGACAGAATTCCACAACAACAAATACACATACACACATCACAATTTTAATGATATCATTCCTTCCTACAGATGTTTCATAATTTCCTTAACCAATGCCTATTTGGAGACTTATACTTATTTCCAACATTCCCCCATTATAAACAAGATTGGGATGAACACCTTTGTATATACATTTCTGTATACTTGCCCTTTTATTTTTCTAAGATAAATTCTTAAGAAAAGAATTAATGAGTTAAAAGGTACAAACTAAGACTTTTGCTATAGGCTACCGAAGTTTACTCCAGAAAGCACCATTTTATATCCAATATGAAGTGGAGACTACACCACCTATTTCTCTTTCCTAACACTAGGAAGTAGGTTAAAAAGTATGACAAGTGAAAAATGATACCCCACTTGTAATTTTACTTACTATTTATTTATTAACAATGGTATTTTTCAATGTTAACTAGCCATTTCTTTCTTCTTTTGTGAAATACCTGTTCAAATGCCAATTTCTCCATTACAGTATTTGATTTTTCCTATTAACTGTAAATTATTTATAAAGATATTACCACGCTGTCATATGGTATAGTGTTTTTCCCCTAGTTGTCATTTGTTTCAGCTTTGTAGATTCTTTTCCCTTTTGCTATGAAAGTTTCAAATTTTGATGGGACAAAATGTGTAAAAGTTTCCCTTAATGGTATCTACTTCGGTGACAATAATTAGACATAGATACTTGTGTTTTCTTTATACACCACTACACTTCCATTTTGACTGTTAAAAAAGAATATCTTATAAAACCATACTTTTAAATCCATAATAAATTTATAGTCATGCAAAAGCTTCCAATGGCTTCCTATCATATTAAAAACAAAAATTCCCAACTCCTATGAGGCCCTATATAATGGAGCCCCTGTATCAATCCTACCATTCTCTGCCTCTCATGCTACCTACTGGCTTCACTTGCCTTCTTGTTGCTCTCCAAGCAGGCCACACTTGTTGCTACTTAAGGGCTTTGCAACACTTGCTGTTCCCCCAAATCTTTGCACGGCTCCTCATTTCATCAAGCTCTCTCCTCAACTGTTACCTCCTGTGAGCGACCTGTGTGGACTACTCTACCTAAAAGACTTGGCCCTTTGCCCCACCTTCCATTCTTCGCTGCTGTCGCTGGAGTCCTTCACGCTGCTTCAGTCAGCTTCACTATTGTTCGTAGTAGTTTTTCCTGCCTAACTGGATAGTACATATTTCTCCACGGAGTTCCTATCTCCCCCACTAGAACTAAAATGTAAGCTTTGTGAGAACAAAGGCTTTGTCTGCCTCATCCAGCACTTAGTATATGTTGACTAAAAAAAAAAAAAACAAAAACAAAAGCTACTTACCGTTGTCAGAACACGCATAATTGTGTCTATATGCCACCGTTTGGAAGGTGCATACCTGAGAAAATAATGGCACCAGATAAAAACATTGGAACCTATGAAGTATACTGTGCTCGGCGACTTTCAAAAATCCTGTGCTACAGACTTTTTAGGCTTACTGGTGAAGTGATTATTTTTGACATATTTCATCTTCAAATCTAGCAGCTACCTCCATTTCAAAGGGTAATGAAATGGGGCAAAGTCAAATTTAGATGTTTCACATAATAATTGCAATAGGAGTTGCTGAACTGAGAAATGGGACTCCAACTCAGTTTTTCAGAAAACAAATCATAAAGACAAAGCAGGAAGACAAAGAAAAAGAAGAAAAGGGACTGTTCCCAGACCCAGGCAACACCAGGACTAGAAACTCATTCCCTTAAAATCACAGTGCAGAGAGGAGAAATAACCACACTACCAAAACTGAGGTACTTCTTCCTAAGAGTTTTACACAGAACAATTCAATGCTGTAATTTTTCTATTCTCTACCAAAAAAAAATCCAAACACTTTTGTATTCTCTTCTTCACAGACGAGAAGTTAAAAAATAGATATACAAAGAGATTTTATAAAAGTAGGATTCTTTTTGGTCTTAGCATACTTAAATACTGGTTAGAATGGCCTTCTAACGAAGCAAATTTCTTTCTTTTCTTTCTTTATTTTTTAAATGAAGCAAATTTATAATTGGGAGCCTGAAATAAACATTATATGTTTTAAACAGGTTTACAATATTTTTTCCATGTTTTAAAGATGCTTTCAAAAAGTTCCAAGCATCTTTTACCAATAAATGTAAAAATTAAGTCTTACTTTTCTGCAGCAAGAAAGATTCCAGATGCACAGTCTGCTTTAAATTCTGGCTCACATGAATCCAGAAAATAAAGTAATTCCTTCATCATGCCTCGGATATTATTCCCATTTACCAGGGCAAAACTCAATTCCATTGCACGCCTTGCAGAGGGGGGGAAAAAAAAGTTATGATATTTATAGTGGGAATGAAACAAAAACCCAGATGTGTTGTTTCTGAACACTGGCAGATGGGTTCTATGCCCTTGCACGATTTTGTGATCCCAATCTTCATACATACATGATAGCCAAAGTTATCAAAGTTACTTTTAACATTCTGAATTTTCATTCAACACTTTTCTTTACAAAGCTCCAAGAGACACACTACTTGTCACCAAAAATGCAGTTTGGGTTCCAAAGTCTATTCTATGCATCTGAACTTTTGAACACTCAAAAGGCTAAACAAGAGAAGTAACAAAATGATTACCCAATGAGAATACCTCTTTGCATTATTTCTTAAAAATGTGATAAAGTCACCATATTCTCTTTATTACATCCACTTCTGTCCAAAAATGATGTAACAGTTTACATCAAAAGATATATAAGAAAATTAGAGTAAAAACACACCATAGGACATTATGGTAAGTGAGATAAGTCACAGAAAGACAAATATTGTATGGTATCACTTCCATCTGGAAGGTAAAAAAGCCAAAAGCATAGAAACAGACTAGAATGGTGGTTACCAGGGTCTCAAGGATGGGGGGAAAGGATGGAGATGTTGGTCAAAGGATACAAACCTCAATTATAAAATGAGTAAGTTCTGGAGATCTAATGTGCAGCATGATGACTACAGTTAATAATAATAGCGTATTATATAATTGAAAGTTGCTAAGAGAGTAGATCTTAAATATTCTTATCACAAAAAAGAAAAGGTAAGTATGTTAACTAAGCTCCAGGGGTAACTATTTTACAACACATAAGTATACTAATTCAATGCACCTTACACTTACACAATGTTTATATTAATTTTATCTCAATAAAGCTGGGCAGGGAAAATGAAACAATGAGGGCCATGAAAAGGAAAAAAGGGCGCGTACCATGAGAGCAAATAAGAGTTTCTGGAACTGCGTTATCAAATTTAGCAATCAAAGGAAAACCAAAATGTTTAACATAGATTACTGCATGAATCTTTTCGTATTTGGTCAATAATTTCAAACATAGTATATAATTTGACTTTTAAAATACCAATTTAATAAGTATAAAATACTTTTATCTTGGCTAATCTATAAACAACGTTCAATCTTTACAGAAATCTACTAATAGTTAATTCTTAGATGGTGCTTAAGTCCTTTACATATAATAATCCAATTAGTCCTGCATAACCTTTGTAGTGGGTGCTCTTGTATTTGCATTTTACATATGGGACAACTGAGGCAGAGAAAGTTTAAATAACTACCATCAAGTTTAATAAGAACATAGTCAGGATTTTAAATGAGGCATTCAGGCTTCAGAGTCTGAACTTCTACTGTTAAATACCCTGTCAAAGAGACAGGGATTTTACGTTTGATATGCAAAGCCCTGTCATGAGTAATAGAGAAATAACACAATAGGAGTCAGAAGGTCTGATTTCTATTCCCAGGTCTGCCCTGTCCAACACATAGGTTTAGAGGAAATCATTTGATTCTTTTGGGACTGTATTTTAACTAATCTGTTAACTGGGGATAGAAGTTAAGTTAATTGTCTAGTCTGTCTCACTGGCTCACTCTGAGAACCAACTGAGAGGGTGCTTATACATTGTGGAAAGCACACGCATAAAAAAAATCCTGGGTTGGGGCACCTGAGTAGCTCAGTTGGTTACGGGTCTGTCTTTGACCCAAGTCATGATCTCATGGTTCGTGGGTTCGAGCCCCACGTCGGGCTCTGTGCTGACAGCTCGGAGCCTGGAGCCTGCTTCGGATTGTGTGTCTCCCTCTCCCTCTGCCCCTCCTCTGCTCACGCTCTGTCTCTCTCACTAAGAAGCAAATAAACATTCAAAAAAATAAAAATAAAATAAAATAAAAAATCCTGGGGCACCTGGCTGGCTCAGGTGGTAGAACATACAACTCTTGATCTCAGGGTTGTAGGTTTGAGCCCTACATTGGATGAAGAGATTACTTAAAAACAAAATCTTTAAAAAAAAATTTTTTTTTTTTAGGGGTGCCTGGGTGGCTCAGTCGGTTAAGCGTCCGACTTTGGCTCAGGTCATGATTTCACGGTTTGTGAGTTACAGCCCTGCATCGGGCTCTATGCTGACAGCTCCCCCTTTCTCTGCCCCTCCCCCGCTTGTACTCTGTGTCTCTATGTCTCTCAAAAACGAATAAATGTAAAAAAAACCTTTTTTTTAATTTTAATTAAAATTTTTTAAAAATTTTTTAATTTTTTTAATTAAAAAAAATCCTGTGCAAAGCACTAGGTGAGTTATTGTTGCTGAGTTTAGGTTGTATCTTTAGATTGCCCATGTACTTAGCATATGCTCTCTGCAAATAAAGGAACTCAGTATGAATAGATATTTGTTAAATGAATGGTTTCAGAGATCATTTCAAATCTCATATATTCTGATTTTGAACATACAACCAAAAGTTCACTGAGGCCAACTAAAATTAGATGTTACAAACATCTTCACTTCTTACAATAGGATAATCAGTAGAGTCAGTCTGTCGAGGAAAAGAATTGATGCCTTTGCAAAGTGCTATCTGCTGCCTAACAGTCATTCCTAGATGTGCTGTTCTAAAAAAACACAGCTGCCTCTAGTATCTTGGGGCAGAAGTACTGTGAGAAAATGTGTGCTGTCAGCAATATGAGTTTCAGCATTGTGATAAATCACTTAGCCGATGGATCACTCCGTATTTTCATCCTCCAGCACACAGAGCGCAGTACCTCTGTTAAGCAGACTTTCGTCCAGCTTACCTGTACCTGTTTATTTATCAAAGAACCAAGGACAACTTCAGTGTGCACATTAGTATTCCTTATTGGCCTCCTTCACTGACCTAACCTTCTCCCTACCAATCCTTTCTTAAAAAGGATTTACTCAGCAGGGAGTTCATCTGTGCAAATAAGGAGTAAATAAGCAAATGTCAACATTCTCACTCTCAAAACCATTACAAAGTTATCAAGTGGGGGCTGGGGCAGAGAACCATCAACAATCTATTACCGTTTTATTGAGACATCCAAATCTTTTAAACAGTCCACAATTGTGCTTCTGTGCCTCTGTACTGCATTATGATCTGTCTGCACAGTCTTCAACAAAGATGTCAAAGCTACGTATCTGTATGAAACAAAGTTGCAGAAGACAAATTAAAATGTAAAAGTCGGGATAGTTCTTCTCTAAAATAATGACAAAGAAGACATCTAATGACTAAATATTTTTAAATATTTAAAAGACAAGACAGAGTTAGTGAGTATAATGGTATTATTTTAAAGGTGTAAAAGACACTATAATCTTAAGTAGTGGTAACCAGGAAAATTCAGACTTGCATTCATGGTCAAGTCCATTTAAACTTCTAAAAGTGACTAATTCCATTCTTTTAATTCTTCCAAATAGTACAACAAAATAAGCATATATTATGCCTTTCCTTAGACCCAAAATGCAAGAGGATATTATTTCAATTTACCATTTATATTTTCTTGCTTTTGATACTGGTACCAAAACTGCCCCTATAAAGCCTTCACTTTTAAGGTTTAAGTATCTGAGGGGTGCCTGGGTGGCGCAGTCGGTTAAGCGTCCGACTCTTGGTGTTGGCTCAAGTCATGACCTCACAGTTTGTAGGTTTGAGCTCCACATTAGGTGCTGTGCTAATGTTGCGGAGCCTGCTTGGGATTCTGTCTCTCCTTCTCTCTGCCCCTCCCCAACTTGTGTGCGCACACTAAATAAATAAATAAATAAATAAATAAATAAATAAATAAATAAACTTTTAAAAAAAAACTATTCAAGTATTTGAAAATTCTTTTGGGGGGGTGCCTGGGTGGCTCAGTTGGTTAAGCATCCAACTCTTCATTTCGGCTCAGGTCATGATTTCATAGTTTGTGGGACAGAGCCCTACCACTGGGCTCCGTGCTGACAGCAGGGAGCCTGCTTGGGATTCTCTCTCCTCTCTGTCTGCCCCTGCCCCTGCTTGTGATCTCTCTCTCTCTTTCAAAATAAATAAATGAACACTTGAAAAAAAAATAAATAAAAATTCTTTTGGAAGGAGGAGATAATTCAGGTGTTATTTACATATTTTTAAATGCTCAACATAAGAAATTTTTTTTCCTGATTAAAACAGGAAAAAGGGCAAGCAGGATACACTACACAAAGGAATATAACAAAATAAAATACCAATAAATTGATCTACCTAAAAAAATTAGCTAGAGTTCACACATTCCAGGTTTGCTACACAAAATGTTATTTTTCTTCTTAATTTGGAGTAGAGGTCAGCAAATCACAGCCTCTACCTACAAGACTCTAGCCTTCTGCTGTGTGGTTTTATAAATGAATTTTTAATGGAATATAGCCACACTCATCATTTACATAGTCTGTGTGCTTTCATACCAAGAGGCAGAGTTGAGTAGCTGCCACAGAGACTCTAAGGCCCACAGAGCCTAAAATATTGACCATCTGCTCCTTCACAGAAAGTCTGCTGACTTCTAATGCTAACAGTGTAAACAAAAGTAAATTTAGTCATGAGGTAAATCCTCATATTCTTTACAAAACAGTAGTCTTAAGATCAGGCTAAAAATAAAAATCCTGAGTTGAAGTTCTAGATAAGTCATTCAATCCATGTGCAATTTTGAGCAAAGTCACTCTTGAAAACACTGAGTTTATAAAACCAAAGTACAAGATATTTTTCAGTTGACTTACCTAATATTCTTATCATTGTTCAATAAGAAACGACCCAGGATGTTTATGGCTAGGACCTACAGAGAAACAGCACTGGTTAAAAATGGAAGAAAACAAAATATTTGTATCATTTAAGGATCATCTCCTGGCCTCTGATGGTGCAAGCAATTTAAAGGTGGTAGTTGGTATTTCTACAGATTGCTAGCAAAACACAAAAACAAAACAAAAATCTGAAGGCAAACTCTTAAAATCATATTCTATTTCAACAGTAATTGCTGAAAGATTATATTTTAAAATTATATTGTTAGTGGGAGAATAATATTGGTACAGACTCACTGGTGAAAAATCTGGCTATATATATATATATATATATATATATATATATATATACACATTCTTTTTTTTTTAATATTACTTCTGCCTCAACAATTCTTCTAAGAATTACCTGACAAACACACTTGTACATATGCACATATTTCAGCTCAGATCATGATCTCATGGTTTGTGAGTTCAAGCCCTGTGTCAGGCTCCCTACTAACAGTGTGGAGCCTGCCTGGAATTCTCTCTTTTTCAAAATAAATAAAATAAACTTAAAAGAAAAAAAAAGTGGATTCATTCATGAATGAATTCATTCATGCTACGACATGGATGAACCCTGAAGACATTATACTAAGTGAAATAAGCCAGCTACAAAAGGACAATACTATGATTCCACTTATATGAGGTATCTACAATAGTCAAATTCACGGGGCGCCTGGGTGGCGCAGTCGGTTAAGCGTCCGACTTCAGCCAGGTCACGATCTCGCGGTCTGTGAGTTCGAGCCCCGCGTCAGGCTCTGGGCTGATGGCTCGGAGCCTGGAGCCTGTTTCCGATTCTGTGTCTCCCTCTCTCTCTGCCCCTCCCCCGTTCATGCTCTGTCTCTCTCTGTCCCAAAAATAAATAAAAAACGTTGAAAAAAAATTAAAAAAAAAAAATAGTCAAATTCACAAAGACAGTTAAGTAGAATGATGGTTGTCTGGCATCGGAGGTAGAGAATAATGGAAAGTTATTGTTTAATGGGTACATAGTTTCAGTTTGGGAAAACAAAGGAGTTCAGAAGATAAATGGTAGTGCTGGTAGCAGAACAATGTGAATGTATTTAATGCCACTAAACTACAGTTAAAATGGTAACTTTTATATTATGTATATTCCACCATAATTATTTTTTAATGGGAATGGTCTCTATACATGAATATAGTTTATCTACATGAATAAGGACTAGCTCCAAGATAACATTAGGTGAAAAGAGTAAGGTACAGGACAATATATATATATGTTACCATTTTGCTCGAAAGGTAGGGAGAAGAAGAGAACTAACCTAAGTTACTTTAAGTTATCTGGATACTGGAATGTTAAAGACAAAAAGAACCATATACAAATACTGGACTGTATCTAGTAATCTGTTTCTCATAAGGCTATGAGCTACCAATTCTTTTATCATTAAGTGATTGAAAGAATGAATAAATTCATGAGGGAGAACTCTCCTTACAGGAGAATTCCAATTATTTAATGAGGAAAAAATGAGGAAAAGAGAAAAGTATGATTGGAACACCATCCTAAATAACTACAGCAGACAAGATTCTCTGATGGATACTAAAATTGGTGGGCAAAAAATCTAAGAACAAGGTATTTGCATAGCCTCAAAGTGTCTCCTTCAAAGTATTTTCAATTACAAGGGAAAAAAATAACTTTACAGTGGAGAGACACAACAGACACCACTTTAACCAAATGATCAAGGTTAATATCACCAGTAATGAGACAAGTAGATAGCATCCTGATATGATACTGAGAAGGGTACATCATTTCTGTGGTGGTCTTGCCAAAAAAAGCATAACCTCAATCTAATTATGAGAAAATATCAGAGAGAGCCAATTTGAGGGGCATTCTACAAAGTAACTGATCAATACTCTTCAAAAATGTCAGTCATGAAAGAACAAGGAAAGACGGAGGAAGTGCCACAGATTGGAGGACACTAAGGAGACATGACAATTAAATGCAATGTGGGATCAAGGATTGGATCCTGAAGAAAAAGGACAGAAGTAGAAAAATTGGTGAAATTTGAATAAATTCTGTAATTTAGCTAACAGTATGGTACCAGTATTAACTTCTTAGTTTCAGTAATCATCTATAGTTATGCATGATGTTAACATTAGGGGAAACTGAGTGAAGGGTATATGGGAACTCAGAACTAATTTTTGCAACTTTTCTGTAAGTCTAAAGTACCAAAAAAAGGTTTCAAAAAGTGGGTAAGAGAAGAAATACACATGTACACAATTTAAATATAAAAATTTCTGAAAAAAACATGTTACAAAAGGATACCACATTCCCCACTAGAAGAATGTGAAAGCTACCCACAGACATTTTCCTCCCTGCACACCTTTTGTACTGTTTCAGTTTTTTTTTTAAGTGTTTATTTCTTTAAAAAAAAAAAACACACAAATATTTAAGAAAAACTGATTAACTCAAATATGATGTCTCGTTCGAAGTGATGGAAACGACTCAAATCACAGCCCTAGTAAAAACTTTTTTGAAAATGTCTCCTTCACTCAACAGCGTCTATATATCTACCTATACCTAAGATCATCCAAACTTTATTATAATCTATACCAAAACCTTCAATGGAAGGAGTGATACTTTAGATACCAAAACACAGCATTATATATTCTGTATCTCTTTCCTAAAGTTAATTTCCAAATGCAATTAATTTCCAAAGTACTGAAGTCTAATTATTCTAATTGGAATGCATGTGGGGGGGGGGGGAGGGAAGATTTAAAAAGACTTACTCGCAGTCCACTCTCTGACTTTATATCCATGATAGTCAAAACCGTTTCATAAAGAATAGCATTTCCTACATTTTTACTAGTCTCCGTATTTGTGGCAACCTGAAAAGTCACAAGAGGTCAGTACATAAGTGATAAAACAACACTTCCGAAAAATATCCAGAGGTAACAAGAGGCATTTTGTGACTAATTACAGCCACTGATGACGAAACATAAATAAATACTGCTCATCTAACCACCATCAATCACTCGGCTCCCTGCTCTACTAAAATGAAGATTCATTATAATGCAGATTGAGTCTACTCACCTGTGCTAATATATCATTCATAGCTTCACTTGAGTCATCATCATTTCGTCCTAAAATTCTTAATAACCGCAAAATTCGTACCTAATGTGCAAAATACGAGAAGTGTCAATAAATAATGTCTGACACAAAGGAACTTACTTGATATGAAACTCAAATTACTTAAATGAAGTCTTAGATTCCATTAGAAATGGCCAAAATTCAAACAGAAGAATTTTAAACATGATCTTTAGAGAAGTAATGTATGCTTCTATGCCCTAATGAAGTAATGAGACAAGGCACACTTCATCACTTTACAGCTAAAGGATACCACCACCTGCAGGGATCTACTACATTGGCAAGTCAAGTCTCTATGCAATACATAATTTTGACTATTACAACTATAATTTTATCCTGTTAATTTAGCACAGAACTGTGTCACTATTCACTTATTAATGTAATTAGTTTAATCAATTAATTACCAAATTTCTACCGACAAAAACTTAAGAGCAAAGAAACAATCTATTCCAAAAGTATTAATTTCTCCAAAATTCTCTTTCAACCTCACCTGCAAAAAGGGGTCACTGATACCAGAAACATCATGTTCTGGTGAATATCCCGACATGATGAGGTTCTTTAGAATACGAACTAATTGGGGCACAAGCTGCAGAGAAGAAAGATGCATCAAAAAACAGTGCACATCAAAGAATTTCTCATGAACAGGCAGGGGATTTGGCTTAAGAACAGGGTGCAAGGGTCTGAATCCAAAAAAATTCTACTGATACAATATGCTGGTATAATACTGCTGACACTTGATGAATATAACTTAGGAGTATTTAGGCCAAGAACTCAAGAAGGAATGTGTATTTTTATGTGAATTAAAAACAAATGACTTATTTACTCCAGAGTTATATATACAAAGATACTACAAATAACAGTACATCAGAAAGCCTATGGGAAAAAAGTCAAACAGATGCCTACGGGGCATACTACATTTTTACTTCTATAGAACTTGACATACCTAGGTAACACATGCATGTTCAGTTTTTATCCATTCAAACATTTGGATATAAAATGTGATCACCAAAAATACTGGTGATCTTATTAAAATTATAGTTTTAAAATGTACTATCTTAAACAGAGGAAAAAAAATTCTCTGCTCTTAGGATAGGCTAGTTATATAGTCTTTTCCAACAAACAACAGGAATACAAACGACTTCAGCACTGACCAAGGGGAAAAGACACATGAAAAAATTTATTTTCACCTCAAGAAGATACCAAGGCCATGAATAATTTCCTTTCCCTATTCTCAACTCCCAAGATACAATTTTTGGTAAAATTTTACTTTAGCATTTAATTATACAGACTGATTGGTTGCCTGCTTTCTTGTCTTATTATATTAATATACATTCCTTATGGTCAGAATTCCTTTCTTGTCCTTCCTTTACTTTGTCCATTAGAGTCGTAACACATAGTAGAGGCAAGTCTATGGCCAAGCTGAACTTTAAAATGCTTTAAATATTATCATTCATTTCATTCTGTTGATTGAGCACTTAATATTAAACCCAATTCCAAAACATTTGCCACAACAGGAATTTTTCCAGGCTCCAACTAAAAACTCAATTTAGCTACATAAACAACTCTAAGCACATAAAATTAAGAAAACAAGTGTCCAAAGTGAAGTGAATCACATCTCTTTTAGAGGCAATCAGAACAGCCCCAATTTTGTTGCAGCTCAATTACTTTTCTCAATTACTGTTCTGGCTCTGCTCCCTCCTTATTCCCTAACTCCAAAAGGAGATCAAGACCAAAACAAAAGCCAAGCTATGCCCAATGTATGCACTCCCAACATGTAAATCCCACTTCTAAATGTAAGAGAACATAATCTACATGAATTTAAAGAAGTGTGGCCATAACACTTCAGAATTAAGTGACCCTTAAGTCATTTAAACAAAATTCTAACTTGGACAACTCCAAGATTAAAACAAACTAAACTATGGTGACCTGTAAATTCTAAACAGAATCCTCATTAAATGTGTCATCCATAGGCAGATTTATATTAAAGGTAAAAATAATATAAATTTATAAACTGCTTTAAAATGTGATTAAGCTGGAATCATCCAGTTACCAAGCTCTGCACAAAAAGCAGCTCGCCTTGCATACTTTCCAATGGCCTACTTTTTTGTACTACACATATCCCTAATTATTTGTTTAATCTGATTTCTTGGAGAAATCTTATTTCCTTGGGCTACTAAATTCAGAAATTGTTTTGCTCACTGACAAAAAACCAGCACACCACCTAAAACTGCCTTGGGGCAAAAAGCACAAATGTCTAAGTGTTCAACATACAGATTCTTGGAACCCAGCTTTATTTTTCAGATGAAAATGTAAGTTGTTAAAACTGATGACAAAAATAAGATGACAAAGGGAAGGGCTGCAGCCATGAAAATCAGTCGATGCCCACCCACTCTACCTCAAAATGCTTTTCATATTCCAAAACTTCCAGAAAAGATTAAGTGCAGGTAAGGGGGAAATAAAGGCTCTAGGTCTGAACTGAGAGCTCAGAAACACATACAGAGCTTTTTAAAGTATGAGGTTACCCACACATGGCTTTAAAATATCTACTTCAAAAAGAAGCAGTGTTTTGTGCCAAGTCTCCAAACTGATCTGGAATTGCCATCATCAAAGCCACTGGGAAACCGTTCAAAGTTTCTCAAGTGAAGATGAAGAAATGGCAAAGAAGGAGGTTTAGAATTCAGGAAAGGCTGCAACTGAAATCCAAGGCTGATTTTGGAGTTGGGAGTTTAAACGACAAGACAAAAACTGGACTAGGGAGTTAGCCAAAACTGCAAGAACAAGTAACTCATAGTATTAAGCACAGCTGCAGTGTTAGTGTATTTTTAAAAGCCACATTTGTGGATGGATGCACAAAAGCTACTAAGGACCTAATGCCAGCATGCACCATCTAAAAGAGGGTTAATTCTTACCTTTTCATTCTAACATACAGCAGGATTCCAAACAGACAACAGGAACAAAACATACAAAGCAAGCATTAGGGACAGATACGGGCCTCATACTATTTACAATTATTTAATCAAGACATGAACATCTAAGGAAAAAAAAAAGGCCCAAAAAAAAAAAAAAAAAAAAAAAAAAGAACTGCTATTAGAGCCTCATGATAACTAAAATACAAAGTAGGCCCCATTTATTGAGTGATCAACACCTTATAAAAGGAATTAAACGCATGTAACTACCCAAAGTATAGCTTTCAAGTCCTTACTACTGTCTTCTAAAAGAAAGTGGAGAAAACAAAAATTTCCACTTTAGAATGCTGTAAGAAAGGAAGGGAGGAACTTAAGAAAGCTAGACTTCCACCACCAGTCAACAGCCTAAAATGAATAGAAGGTGACCCTGTGTTACATAAAAGTAATGTCAAATTCCACTCTGTAGTTTTCACCTTAAAAAAAAAAAGTTACCTGTCTTTAACACACACACACACACACACACACACACACACACACACACAGGGCGCCACTTACACACACACACAATTCCTGTTTGTAATCTGACCTCAGGTTACATTTCCTGACTTCAATGTGAAAACAGCAGATAAAGCACATGAGAGACTGGTATGTCTGCCAACAATGAGAGAAGACTTCTATTATGAAAGAGAAAACACTGTACTACTGCCAGTTCTTATATGCCTAAATCTGGCTCCCAGCCCTACCACGCAGCAGGGCTGGTCAAGTCCTTTATTCAGTTCAATAGCTTCCTTTCAAAAGAAAATTCATAACTGAGAAAACCATGTGTTTTTCACGAAAATCATTTTTCAATCAAGAAAGGCTTAGGCATATAGAATGGTGCCTACCTTTCTGAAATGTGCAAGCATGTCTGGGCTTCGTTCACACATTTCTGTGAGGAGGACTACAGATGTGTGAAGGACACCTGAAATAAAAGAGCAAACAAAAACTAAAAATGAGGCTCTATATTCAGCTTCATAGAACAGGGCTTTGAGTTCTGAAGGTCAATTCCAAAAGGATAGTTGCTACTTTTATTTTTTACTCTCCCAAAGAAGCTAAGCATTGAGGTGAATACAAAGGAAGTGTTTAATAGATGCCTGATTTAATACTGGCCAAGTCAGTCAAATCAGAATATTTTAAACAATTATGTTACCAAGATAATTGCTAAAAAATGACAACCAACACATGTGTCTCTCCATCTGGGAATATCCATAAGGACATGCTCACAGTCAATAAGCTAGGTATCATCTGCTCCATACTTTATAAGCTGTTAGCTGAGTTCTGATAATTCTAGAAGCAGAAATCTTATTAAGACTGTAAATTTCCAAATAAAATATATCACAACTCCAGGTAATTATGGATGACAAAGTGAACATGCTTGTTCCACAGACAATAAAAAGGATCTCACAACAGTTCCCACTAATAATAAATAAGTACCCTAACCATTAATTTGTTCAACAAGTATATTCTGAGCCTTCTGGGCACAGGACTGAATTAATCCTTTGGATTAATTAATTAATCCAAATTAAATATACCTTACCATTTTTTCTCTTAGCATTTAGTAGGACACATGAATTTTCTTTACTCAGAACTTGTTTCACTGACTTCAAAATAAGAATAAAATGTCTGGGAAAGAATACCCATGTTCCATTTAATTTCTCTCTCGTTTAATATGAAGGTATCTAAGTACTTATTATAAATTCCTATTACAAGTAACCTAAAGTATTTTCATAAATCTTACATTCCTATCACAAGACAATAAAAAAGTAACTTTTTCTCCTATTATAGCCAGGAAATCAAGGTGTTTTACATATGAAAATCAAGGCTAGGATATTTTGTACATTATGCTAAATATTAATAACTAAACATAGTACTTTTAATATAGTAAAAGTAGACCAAAAATGAAAAACAAGTTAACTATGAAGGCACCAATCTCTAATTATAAAAGCAGGTTATGAGAGTAGAAAGAGATCTGATCAATCAGCCCTTCCTGGAAAAGTATCTATGCACAGAAGAAAGACAACTCCACTGCACTGAAACAGAAGGCCACCACTGCCTGAAGCCTTTTCTCATTCCTCTTTTCCCTCAGTACTTTACAAGTACATCCAAATCACATTACCATGGTTCTTTTCATTCAATAAATTTTTTGTTGCTGGTAAAAACATCTCCATAAGTTCAGGAACCTTCCTGATGACATGAACAGCACATAGTGCTGCCTATAAAAAAAATAAAAAGGACAAAAGATTTATTTCAATTAAGTCAGGGCAACCAATCTTACAAAAAAAAAAAAAAAAACAAACAAACAAACCACCAACAAAAAACCATATCAACTAGTTCACCTACTAAAACAAGAAAGAAGAAAGAAGTCAGATATCAGATGTATTATATATTAACTGATTAGGGCTTTCCAATTTATACTATTTCATTAATGAGAACTTCTAGCTCACCTGTTCCTTAGTTCATACATTACTAAGTGGACAAAAACTTCCTAGAACATGGTTAACATGAACTTATCAGACAAATATAACTTATGTGGGATTTTACAAAGTTTTGCAGAGACTTCCATCTGTGATAACCATTCTTCTGAGTAAGATACCAAAAGGTTTTAAAAAAAAACACAATGCAACTGAAAGATATACCACTGCTGTTACTATTAATAATATCTATACCTTCCCCAATTCACTCTCTGCTGATATCAAGAAAACCATTTGAACAATAATTAGCTAGTCTCTACTGAAGAAAAGATGGTCTTGGCTTGTTCACTGGAAAGAAATATACAAAGACTGACTTTGATTCTGCCCACCAAAAGTAACCATAACTACTATTTGTTGGAGTTAAATACCATACAAGTTTAGATATATTAACTAGAAAAGATTTCAGCTAATTCTTCCCAAGTTATATTTGGGAGAAAAAGATTTTTACCAGTCCAGAGGAATGTTTTATTTAATGAAATAATGTATTTTCTGAACAAGAGCAGCCACACATTCTTTAAGAGAAAGCACTGGCTTTGGTTTGCAGTCATCATTAACAGTGTATGATCCTGGAAAACAGCGTGGTCCTTGCAACATCTTGCCTCACACCATTAAAATGGACGCAATATTAAGTGTTCACTTCTTGGGAGTTCTAAATTTTACATCCTTTGTTTATGAAGGTTATAGAGTTCAAGCACAATTTTAAAAAACATAAAATGTTTATATCAACATATAAAAGCAAGTTAAGAGAATGAGATCATTGTCTTCCAATACTATTCCATTTAGACACACCAATTCAGAAAGTGTGTTCTAGAGCATGATTCTCTATAATTCTCTAGGTCCCAATGGAACTGCACTTCCAGAGATTCAAAGGCACTAATGCAAAGACACAGGCACTAATTATTAGAATAAAAGTAAATTCTTAAAGTTCTGTTCATTATTCACTTTGTTTAATACTGTTTAGAATCCAGTAAATTAGGAAGTAATTAGGTTTCTAGGATACCCAGTAACATGTTTGTTTATAAATCATTTCCTTGAAAAAAGAGGAATTAAGAGAATTAAGTAAAGTCTTCACACTTATCAACTAGAGGTAATTAGCAATTAAAAACACCACCTCCAAAATTAGTATAAAAATAGATTTTGATTTATAAACACTTGATTCATATATAATCATTTAAAATACATTGACTGCAGAGAAACAGATTATCATCAGAGCTCTCAAAAATAATTTGCCTTCTCATCTCTGTAATATTCCCTAATCCAAACGCAAACATTTGGCTTCATTAAAGTTACCTTTTTTCTTAAGTAAGAATTGGAGGTTTTCAGGAGTTTCTCTACCTCTCCTGCAAGATCTCTGCACATTTCTGAAGAACCCATGCAGCCGAGGGTACAAAGTGCTAGCCCCTGTACATACTGCGTGCTATGATTAAGATCACTGCAAAAGAAAGAGGTAGAAATGAATATGCTTTGCCCGGTGCTCCCCATAAAGAAGGTTCACGTTCACAATCTAATGAGGTGCCTCTGAATGACTCATAATTACTACAATAAGGAAAGTAATTAATAGAATTATTTATTGCAAAAAATGTTTCCTTTAACTTTATTAGACTACCAATAGAGTAAACTGATTGACGGTGTCTCCTACATACTTATAATTCCATGTCTCCAAATACCAAAGTAATAGAACTCTGACGGGTTATCTGTCAAAGACAAACTACTTTAGAAAACTTAGCAAACCACTAAAAATGAAAACTGACAAAAACAGAAACATGAAGCACACCTGTATCTTTAAAAGATTTTTTTTTTTTCCTCCATTTTTTTTTTTTAAGTAGGGTCCACATCCAGCTCGGGCCTCAATGTGGGGCTCAAACTGACAACCCTGAGATCAAGACCTGAGGTGAGGTCGAGTCAGATGCTTAATCAAATGAGTCACAGGCACCCCTAAAAGATTTTTAATATCCTCTACCACTAACTACCAAAAAAAACTAGGATATTTACATAAACCAAAACCTTTTTTAAAAAACCAGAAAAGAGTCCCCACTACTAAAGCATTTAAGATGACTTAAACAGAAATACGTTGAAACCTTTAACCTTATGGTATAGTATTAACCTTGATGTCAGGTTAACTTTTGTTTTTATTTTATGTATTCAAAAGAAAAAATAGTAACTAAAAAAATTAGCTAAATTAAGCCACCTTTAACAAACTAAGCTAGATATTTACAGTGAGGCCAGTATCTAGTGATACAGATAGACAAAATCCTGTTTCTAGCAGACATTGATTACTGTACAAAACTATTTACAAACCAGCCAGGAAGTGTACCTTCAGAAAAGCTGAAATATTAAAACTTGAATCAGTAACTCATCTGTATATTATAATCAATGCTTACTATTCAGAAACTGAATTATTGTATGAGTTATGCTACTTCAACCAGCTCTATGACCATTTTACTATCCTTTAGTAAGGTGGTTCTCAAGGATTTCAGTGGTTAACAGATCTCTGGAAGCCCCCAAGCCTGTCTCAGGGGGTCTGTGAGCACCCAACTATTTTCACAATACTAACTCATTATTTGCCAACTGTACTGACATATACACTAAGGATGCAAAAGCAGTGGTGGAGAAAACTACTGGCACATTACAAGTCAGAGTAGTGGCACCAATGACTAGTAGTCATTGTATTCAATGCCACACAGAGGGAGGAAGGGAGTTTGTTTCACTTAAGCCCGCTTGGGACAAAGCAGTAAAAAAAGACTCGTTTTATTAAATCACGACGTGAGTACACACTGCTATCATGTGATGAAATAGGAAGTATGCAAAAAGAACTACATACTGAAGTGGTAATCTCAGAGAAAAGCACCTGGGCACTTGTAAACTAAACTATGAACTTTTCAAATGTACATGATTTTTTTTATTTGAAAAATAACTGACAACTATAGTTATTAAGATTTGGGTATTTGACAGACATTTTCTGGAAAAAGAGCCAACTAACCCTATCACTTCAAGAGCAACAACTGACAGTGTTGGTTGCCAATGATAAAATCTAAGCTTGAAGTGAGATTCAGAATTTTGGAAAATCTGTACTGCCACAATGAACTTCACAGTCTACCAATACTTTAACTGAGAGAGCAATTTTTTCGAATGACTGAGGCATGGTGTTACAAACGCATACATGAATACAAGATTCAAAGTGCAAGAAAGACCAATGGGTTTAATATAACAAAGTACCAAACTTCACTGTTTCAAATTCCACACGGTAACTAATCCTTAAGAAATTACCCTTTAGGGAGTTTTGGTATAGTATCAAACAAGAATATCCAGTTATTAGAAAGGTTATTTGACGGCTTCCTTTTTCTAACTATATTATCTGTGAAAGGCTGGATCTTCTTCATATACTTCAATCAAAACAGAACACAAGATATTGTATGCAGAAGCAAATACGACGTCTAGCTGTCTTCCATTAGGCCAGAAATTAAAAAGATTTACAGAAATGTGAAACAATGCTATTTTTCTTATTTGTTTTTGTCTTGCAAACTAGTTTATTTTTCATTAAAAAACGTTATCTTTGTTAACATTTAAGGAGTTAATTACTGGTAATTTTATTGATTTTTTTTTTTTTTTTTAATTTACACACAAGTTAGTTAGCATATAGTACGATAATGATTTCAGGAATAGAATCCAGTGATTCATCCCCTACATAGAACACCCAGTGTTCAGGGGCGCCTGGGTGGCGCAGTCGGTTAAGCGTCCGACTTCAGCCAGGTCACGATCTCGCGGTCCGTGAGCTCGAGCCCCGCGTCAGGCTCTGGGCTGATGGCTCGGAGCCTGGAGCCTGTTTCCGATTCTGTGTCTCCCTCTCTCTCTGCCCCTCCCCCGTTCATGCTCTGTCTCTCTCTGTCCCAAAAATAAATAAAAATAAAAAAAAACGTTGAAAAAAAAAAATTAAAAAAAAAAAAAAAAAAAAGAACACCCAGTGTTCATTCCAACAAGTGTCCTCCTTTTTAATGCCCCTTGCCTGTTTAGCCCTTCCCCCCACCCACAACCCTTCCAGCAACCCTGTTTGTTCTCTGTATTTAAGAATCTCTTATGTTGTCTCCCTGCCTGTTTTTATATTATTTTTGCTTCCCTTATGTTCATCTGTTTTGTAGCTTAAATTTCAGATACGAGTGAAGTCATATGATATTTGTCTTTCTCTGACAATTCTGCTTTGCATAAAACACTCTAGTTCCATCCGTGTTATTGCAAATAGCAAGATTTTGTTCTTTTTAACCTCCGAGTAATATTCCACCGTGTGTATATATACCGCATCTTCTTTATCCATTCATCTGTTGATGGAAATTTGGGCTCTTTCCATACTTTGGCTATTGTCAATAGCGCTACTATAAACATTGGGGTGCAGGTGCTCCTTCGATACAGCATACCTGATTACTTTGGATAAATACCTAGTAGTGCAATTGCTGGGTTGTAGGGTAGTTCTATTTTTAATTTTTTGAGGAACCTCCATACTGTTTTCCAGAATGGTTACACCAGTTAGCATTCCCACCAGCAGTACAAAACGGTTCCTCTTCCTCCACATCCTCGCCAACATCTGTTGTTCCCTGAGTTGTTAACATTATCCATTCTGACAGGTGTGAGGTGGTATCTCATGGTGGTTTTGATTGGTATTTCCCTAATGATGACTGATGTTAAGCATTTTTTTCATGTGTCTGTTAGCCATCTGGATATCTTTGGAAAAGTGTCTATTCATTCACTTTGTCCATTTCTTCACTGGATTATTTGTTTTTTGGGTGTTGAGTTTGGTAAGTTCTTTATAGATTTTGGACACTAAACCTTTATCTGATAAGTCACTTGCAAATATCTTCTCCCATTCCCTTGGTTGCCTTTTAATTTTTCTGATTGTTTCCTTCACTGTGCAGAAGCTTTTTATCTTGATGAGGTCTCGATAGTTTATTTTTGCTTTTGTTTCCCTTGTGTCCGGAGACATGCTAAGTAAGAAGCTGCTGCGGCCGAGGTCAAAGAGGTTTTTGCCTGCTTCCTCCTCTAGGATTTTGATGGCTTCCTATTTTACGTTTAGGTGCTTCATCCATTTTGAGTTCAGTTTTGTGTATGGTGTAAGAAAGTGGTTCAAGTTCATTCTTCTGCATGTCGCTGTCCAGTTTTCCCAGCACCATTTGAAGAGACTGTCTTTATTTTATTGGATATTCTTTCCCGCTTTGTCAAAGATTAGTTGGGCATATGTTTGTGAGTCTATTTCTGGGTTCTCTTTTCTGTTCCATTGATCTATGTGTCTGTTTTTGTGCCAGTATCAAACTGTCTTGATGATTACAGCTTTGTAATACAGCTTAAAGTCCAGAATTGTGATGCCTCCAGCTTTGGTTTTCTTTTTCAGGATTGCTTTGGCTATTCAGGGTCTTTTCTGGTTCTGTACAAATTTTAGGATGGTTTGTTCTAGCTCTGTGAAGAATACTGGTGTTATTTTGAGAGGGATTGCATTGAATGTATAGATTGTGTTGGGTAGTATCGACATCTTAACAATATCTGTTCTTCTAATCCATAAGCATGGAATATTTTTCCTTTTTGTGTATCTTCTTCAATTTCTTTCATAAGCTTTCTATAGTTTTCAGTGCAGAAATTTTTCACCTAGGTTATTCCTAGGTATTTCTTACGTTAGGTTTATTCCTAGGTATTTTATGGGTTTTGGTGCAATTGTAAATGGGATCAATTCCTTGATTGCTCTTTCTTCTGCTTCATTATTAGTATACAGAAATGCAACCGATTTCTGTGCATTGATTTTATATCCTGCGACTTTGCTGAATTCATGGATCAGTTCTAGTAGTTTTTTGGTGGAATCTTTTGGGTTTTCCATATAGAGTAGCACATCGTCTGCAAACAGAGTTTGACTTCCTCCTTACCGATTTGGATGCCTTTTATTTCTTTGTGTTGTCTGACTGCTGAGGCTAGGACTTCCAACACTATGGTGAATAACAGTGGTGAGAGTGGACATCCCTGTTGTGTTCCTGACCTTAGGGGAAAAGCTCTCATTCTTTCCCCATTGAGGATGGTATCAGCAGTGGGTCTTTTTCATATATGGCTTTTATGATCTTGAGGTATGATCCTTCTATCCCTACTTTCTGGAGGGTTTTTATCAAGAAAGGATGCTGTATTTTGTCAAATGCTTTCTCTGCATCTATTGAGAGGATCATGTGGTTCTTATACTTTTATTAACATGATGTATCATACTGATTGATTTGTAGATATTGAACCAGCCCTACATCCCAGGTATAAATCCCACCTGATCATGGTGAGTAATTCTTTTAATGTGTTGTTGGATCTGGTTGGCTAGTATCTTGTTGAGAATTTTTACATCTATGTTCATCAAGGAAATTGGGTCTGTAGTTCTCCTTTTTAGTGGGGTCTTTGTCTTGTCTGGTTTTGGAATCAAAGTAATGCTGGCCTCATAGAATGAGTTTGGAACAGCTTGAAAAGAATAGGTGTTAACTCTTTCAATGTTTGGTAGAATTCCCCTGGAAAGCCATCCCGCCCTGGAGTCTTGTTTTTTGGGACATTTTTGATTACTAATTCAATTTCTTTACTGGTTGTGGGTCTGTCCAAATTTTCTATTTCTTCATGTTTCAGTTTTGGTAGTTTATATATTTCTAGAAATTTGTCCATTTCTTCTAGATTGCCCAATTTATTGACATGTAATTGCTCATAATATTCTCTTATTACTGTTTGTATTTCTGCAGTGTTAGTTATGATTTGTCCTCTTTCATTCTTGATTTTATTTATTTGGGTCCTTTCCTTTTTCCTTTTTGTTCATTCTGGCTAGGAGTTTATCAATTTTGTTAATTCTTTCCTGATTTCATTGATCTGTTCTACTATTTGTTTTTTAATTTTGGTATCATTGATTTCTTCTCTAATCTTTATTATTTCCTATCTTCTGCTATTTTGGGGCTTCAATTGCTGTTCTTTTTCAACTCTTTAAGGTGTAATGTTAGCTTGTGTATCTGAGACCTTTTTCCTTCTTTAGAAAGGCCTGGATTGCTATATACTTTGCTCTTATGACCTCCTTTGCTGTATCCCAGAGGTTTGGGGATGTCATGTTATTATTTTCATTGGCTTTCTTGTACTTTTTAATTTCCTCTTTAATTTCTTGGCTAATCCATTCATTCTTAGGAGGATGTTCTTTAATCTTCAAGTATTTGTGGTCTTTCCAAATCTTTTCTTGTGGTTTATTTCAAGTTTTATAGCGTTGTGATCTGAAAACAGGCACGGTATGATCTCGATCTTTTTCTACTTGCTAAGAGCAAGTATCCCAGTATGTGATCTATTCTGGAGAATGTTCCATGTGCACTCAAGAAGAATGTGTATTCCACTGCCTTAGGATGAAATGTTCCGAATATATATGTTAAATGCATCCAGTCCAGGTGCCATTCAAAGCCACTGTTTACTTGTTGATTTTCTGCTTAGATGATCTGCCCATTGCTATAAGTGGGGTGTTGAAGTCCCCTACTATTAGTAATATTATCAATTAGTTTCTTTATGTTTGTGATTAACTGATTTATGTATCTGGCTGCTCCCACGCTGGGGTCATAAATATTTACAATTGTTAGACCTTGGTGGATAGTCCCCTTAATTATGATATAATGTCCTTCTTCATCTCGTTACAGTCTTTATTTTAAAATCTAGTTTGTCTCATATAAGTATGGCTACTCCAGCTTTCTTTTGGCAACCATTAACATGACAGATGGTTCTCCATCCCCCTACTTTCAATCTGAAGGTGTCTTCAGGTCTAAAATGGGTCTCTGTAAACAATACTATTACTAGTAATTTTAAATGAACTAACAAATGGTTTTAATCTTCCCTGAACAAAGAAAGGAAAAGAAAGTAAAGTATAAATTAGCCAGGTTTGCTACTCTTTAACAATTTGAGTATTTAAGATAAAAATTACTGGTAAAATAATGTTTAAGGATTAACTATGACTTTACCATTTAGTTTCCCAGTTCCCAAAAATATTTAGGCAACTTTTCATTTTTCAATGGTTAAGAATCTTTGCATACTGCAAACTTTTAAAATATCATATCCAATTTTTTAAATGTTTATTTATTTTTAGAGAGACAGAGAGCATGAGTTGGGGAGGAGCAGGGAGAGAGGGAGAGAGAGAATCCCAAGCAGGCTCTGCTCTAACAGTGCAAAGCATGATGTGGGCTCAATCTCATGAACCATGAAATCATGACCTGAACCAAAATCATGAGTCGGATGATGTTTAACCAACTGACCCACCCAGGTGCCCCTATCATACCCATTTTTTAAAGATTCCAAGATCTTTAATGTCTTAGAGCTTTTCTATGCCAATGAACAATGAAGGAAACATTCATTATTAAACATAAAAACTGCTGGTACATTATGATGCCCTATAATACAAACAAAAAACAAAATTTTTAAAAACCCAACATAAAACAAAAAAAACCATTAACAAATGTTTTAAAAAAACAAAAATAAATGATCCAAAGTCCTTTAACTTGAGCTTAGACTGAGTGCCAGCCAGATCAATTCCCAACAATTAATTCTCTCTCACATTCACTTGGAGCTTGTCTAGGTTTCATTAAAAGAAAGGTTTCTTCTTTACCTATGTGCCTCAATCTTCAACTTTTATCAAGCTATAAACCTATACTTGAGTTTGACATTAACTCTTTAATATGAACTTGCTGCTAAATAGAACTGCCAAATCATTAGCATGTGATTGAAGGCTTAAGTAATAAGGTCAACAGAGCATGCAAGAACAAAAATTAAAGAAACTCTCAGAGACCTCTCCAGAGAAAATGTATGCAAGATTTGTGTAGAATGTAACATCTATGACACCAAGGATCTCGGTCCATTTTTTTTTTCATTCTCCCTTCCCAGAGTTTATAGCAGCTCCTGGCATGCAAAAGGTATACAATACATATTTGTTGAATAAATGAATCAACTTGGTATTTTCATCAGCAATGTTTATTTCAAGGCCAAAAAACAAGATTCTTCCAAAATTAAGTTTACAGACTCAATGTATTTACATAATACACACTGTATTTACAACCAAATCATAATTCTCATTTTGGAATTTTCCATTATTCACTGGGAAATTTTAAAGTAGGACATTACTGACCACAAAAAAGTATAAGAGTTCAGTATCTATAAATTTGATCACCGATACCCCCCTGCTTCTACTTTCTATCAAATAAATACTGCAAATGAAAAAGCAATCTACAAAAGGAGAATAACTATGAACTGACACACCAAAATCAAACTAAAACAAACCAAAAAGTACCGTTAGCCAGTAAGGCCCTCAGAACTTTTATAAGGTTCTAACAGATATTTGCTGTAAGAAGGATGCTGGGAAAAACTGCTAATTCCCTGCTTGGGTACTCTAATTCCTCCAAACAGTAAGCATTCCTCAATTTGTAAGTTGAACAAACATAATTGGACTAGCCAAGCATCCATTAGAGAAAAAAAGACATTCACAAAAATTCACAGGACTAAATATAACCTCATGCAACTGAAATCTTGGATTAGACCACTGACATGCAAGACCTCTATTTTTACATTTAAATAGTTATTTACTCAGAACATACACTGGTAATTCTTTAATAAATGTAACATTTCATTACTCTTGGTATTCAAGGTCCTGGAAATATAAGAAAGCTGTGATTTACCAATGCTTTTTCTATTCTATGAAGGCCTAAATTCTTGTCTCATTGCTAAACTGTGTTCCTATGCCTAAAGATGTACAGCAACACCTTCATTTAATTGTCCCCTATGGAAGGTTTAAACCTTTGCTTAGCCTCTTTACATATAAACTACAAGAGCAATTCAAACACACTTTTTTCTTTTTAAAGTAGGCTTCATGCCCAGCATGGAGCCTAATGCAGAGCTTGAACTCATGACCCTGAGATCAAGACCTAAGCTGAGATCAAGAGACAGATGCTTAACTCACTGAGCCACCCAGGTGCCCCAAACATATTCTAGATGATAAATAAAATCAATAAACAGAAGCTCTTGGTATTATAAGAAAAACCTAAAAGCACAAAGAGGTCCTTAAAAGAAGGAAAGGTAAGACTTACTTCTTGATACAGTTGGTCATGAGAAGATGGACATCTTGTCTTTCATCTAACAGCAGCATTGCCCCTAAATAGCCAATGCGTTTGTCTGTGAATTTTTGAGAGGCGATAAGCTTCAGGCACTCCAACTGCAAATTAAAAAAAAAAGAAAAGAGAAAGAAATTAAGAAATTGCTACCACAATCAGGAAAGCAATGTTTTTAACCCAGAGTCAGTGGATAGCTAAAATAAATAGATACCAAACTGCCTTAATAAAAGGGAAATACTAACATCTTTGGAAATCTCGATAATAGCTACCAAGTTTTAGAATAGATCTCAGCAAGGTCCTATGATATTTGCTATCCAAATAATCTGTGAGATTTACCTTAGTTCCACAGATTTAAATAAATACTAACTAGTAAAATATTACAATAAAATATTAATAAACCCAATTCCTAATTTAATCCCCAAGTTGTACTAAATGAGCACTCAACTTATGTGTATATTTAAGGTCTGTTTCGCATTTTGAATATCAAAAAACGCAGTAAATGGAAATACATCAAATTGCCAAACACTACCTTAAATATCAGGAATAGGGGTGCCTGGGTGGCTCAGTGGGTTAAGCATCCGACTGTTGATCTTGGTTCAGGCCACTACCTCATGGTTCATGAAATGGAGCCCGGCATGGAGCTTTGCACTGACAGCATGGAGCCTGCTTGGGATTCTCCCTCTCTCCTTCCCTCCCTCTCTGCTGTCCCCAACAAACGTACATGTGTGCACTCTCAAAATAAATAAACTTTAAAAAAAATCAGGAATATGCAACAAGAAAGAACAACGAACTTTAATATAATGGGGAAAGTGCTATATTTAGGGCTTGAGCCATGTAGTAGGGAGAAGTGAGAGTTTAGTAGGATATGAGTAATAAAAATATAGAGGGGAAAAAAAATCCAGAGGAACTCTCTGGAGTGGAATTAACCTAATATGTCTTACGCGATTTCTTCTTTACATAACTATTAAAAATCCTCAGAGCTTAAGAGTCTTTGTAGTTAAACAGTTTGTCTCTCTACTTAGCTTTTCTTGAATGTCACAACTACTTCGATATAATTTATCGAACTATCAACTAACATGGAAAAGGCCAAACATTCCTTCTATAGCAATGGTTTCCAAAGGTGTACATAAGTTAGGCTCTCCAAAAGGAGTTTTGTGAACTATGTTCCCATTTAGAATCATTTCATCCCAAGGAAAGGGGCCCAAATGCAGACCTGCGTACAACAGTCTAAAATCATGTGACACTACTCCCCATCTGAATTTGCCTCTAAGTTCAAAAGCGAAATTGAGTAATGAAAAAAATTCACAGAACTGTTTCAAGCTATTTAAAAATTGCTCTCTCAATGTATCTGCATTAGAAACACCTAAAGTTGAGGCACCTGGGTGGCTCAGTCGGTTAGGCATCCAACTCTTGATTTTGACTCAAGTTAGGATCTCACAACTCATGAGACTGAGTTCCACGTTAGGCTCTGCACTGACAGCATGGAGCCTGCTTGGGATTCTCCCTCTCGCTTGCTCTCTCTCTCTCTCTCTCTCTCTATCTGCCCCTTCCGCTCTCTCTCAAGATAAACATTAAAAAAAAAAAAAAAGAATAAGCACCTAAAGTTAGCAGAATGGCTATACCACCATGAACAAATGAAAGAAGTCTCCAAGAAGAACCAGGATCCAAAAGGGAAACTGAAATGCCTTCTGAAACTGACAAAGATTATATAACAACCCTTCATTTCCTTCTATGCATTCAATTTAAATTTTAAAAAACAATTTATGAAATAGAAGACAAAAGTCATTTTCACAATGTCAGCAGAAAAATTACTGCTGAGGTGAATGAGAAAATTAGAAGCTAAGTATTATCAGAACACCTTACTTTTTCAAATAGAAGGCTTTTTTAACCTTCCCATTCAATAATCCTACAAATGAATATTTTAGCAGTGAAGAAAAGTTCTAATAATCAGGTATCACTAAAATTTTTATCATCCTTATTGAATCATGCTTCAAATAAATTATCTAAAAATTCTGTATTAAGATGAACTAATGAGGAAGATAGACTTTACTCTTATATATTAATACTACTTTGTATTTTTTTAGGGCCAAGTTTTAAAACAGTCACAGTAAAAGTCATCAGTGACTAGTGAGTACAGTTGTTGCTTTTTTTAACACTTGTTTATTTTTTAAAAAATTTTTTAATGTTTATTTTACTTTTGAGAGAGAGAGACAGAGACAGAGAGAGAGAGGGTAAGGGCCAGAGACAGAGAGAGACACAGAATCCGAAGAAGGCTCCAGGCTCCGAGCTGTCAGCACAGAACCCGATGCGGGGCTCGAACTCACAAACCTTATCATGACCTGAAAGTAGGACGCTTAATTGACTGAGCCACCCAGGCGCCCCAGCATTTGTTTAAAACTTATCTAAAAATTAAACAGTGAAAACAAAAACTACAATTTAAAGGGACAAACACATAATTAATTCTTTTTAATATTCCCCATTGGTACAGTAACTTTGCACCAAGAATAAGCATTTACTTTATGAAGATGGCAAATTTGAGAGGAAATATGAGATTACAGACTGGAAATGGCATTTTAAAAACATGCTCCAATGAAGGATTAACTCTGATCATATCTACACTTAGGCATCAGCGGCCAGCAATAGTGCTGAGAAAGTACCATGGTTCATCTTTAAGAATAGTATCTCAGTTTTCAGATGTTGAAAAAGAAAAAGGACGGAGGAGTGTACAATGGGGTTTGGGGTAAATATGAGGGAAGGGCATCCATTTTTGACCAGCAACCACTAAAACCACAATTCTCATGTGAGTTACAGAAGAAAAATAGTAAAATCAATTAAATGCTTCTGCCTCTTAGGTAACAACCTCAAATTCAGTACTACTAATCACTGAAAGCTACCTGAAAAATCTCACCTAAACACTGCTAACTCACAAATCTAGCATATGCTTTAAGACCACAGTAAAGAGTTTAACTTTTATATTCATACAACCACAGAGATAAAAAATAACTTTTGCTTTTTTACACCAAACTCTGTAAGCAAAGTCAAAAGACAAATGACAAAATTGGAAAAAATATTTGCAACCCATTTCACAGATATGAAATCCTATATAAAAGAATCCTAATTGATTTTTTAAAAGATAAATTGATTTTTAAAAAGACCAACTCAGTACAAAAATGGACAAAAAATATGGACAGTTCAAAGAAAACAAAAATAATTCAAACATGAAATGGAGTTCAATCTCATAAAACAAATGCAAACCCAACTAGGTAAATTTACTTTTTAAAAAAATCACTTAACTGTACACTTGAAAAAGACGAATTATATGAGATACAAAATATGCCTCAGTGAAGTTATTAGAAAAGACATGCAAACTGAAACCATAATGAGATGCTACTTTTTAACCTATTTTATTAACAAAGCTTCACAGTTATAACAGTGTGAGGGCATTAGTGATTGGACATAAACTGGCACAAGCTATAGTGAGAAAGTTCTAGCCTATCTAAATTACAAATACACATATCATTTGACTTGACATTCCACATTTAGGAACTTACACACTTACATTCACACATGTGCAAAATAATGGGTATTATTTAATTGTAGTATTACTTTAAACAGTAAGACTGGAGGGGCACCTGGCTGGCTCAGTTGGTAGAGCATGAGACTCTTCATCTCAGGGTTTTGAGTTCAAGCCCCACAATGGGTGTGGAGTCAACCTAAAATAAAAAATTTAAGGGGTGCCTGAGTGGCTAAGTCGGTTGAGCATCTGGCTCAGGTCATGATCTCAAAGTGTGGGTTTGAGACCCGCATCCGGATCTGTGCTGACAGCTCAGAGCCTGGAGCCTGCTTCTGATTCTGTGTCTCCCTCTCCCTCTCTCTCTTTTTGCCCTTCCCCCACTCGTGCTGTCTCTCCAAAAATAAACATTAGAAAAAAAATTTTAACTTAAAAAATTAAAAAAAAAACAGTAAGACTGGAAATAAATGTCTATTAATAAGGCATCAGCTTAATAAATTATGATTCATAAACATCACAGAATACAATTCTGGATACACTACCATCAGTATGTCCAAAGAGCTGGAAATACAGAGGAAGCTTTTTTATATTGATATGAGCTAATCTTCAAAACAGATTAATAAGCAGATAGTGCAACAACAGTGTGCTGCAATATATATTTTACAGTGGAGGGGACATTTCCATTGCCTGGAGATGTATAAAATATCTGAGGGATAGACAAGAGATGGTTGCCTATAAAAAGGAAACTAAGTGACTGGAAGAGGACAGAAAGTGGAGTTTTCATCTTATATTCTTTCTTTGTTTTTATTTTTTATTTATTTATTTTTTTAGAGGCGGGGGGGGGGGGTGACAGAGAGAGAGAGAAAGAGAGAGAGAATCTCAAGCAGGCTCCACACTCAGCACATAGCCCAACAAAGGGCTCGATCCCATGGCCCATGACCTGAGCCGAAATCAAGAGTTGGACACTAAACTGACTGAGCCACCCAGGCGCCCCCATTATCTATTCTTTTGTATCTTTTAAATTTTGCATCAATGAACTACCATTATCTATTCACAATATAATATTGGACTAGAGGAAAAAGTTTAAAACTGCAGGATGAAGGGAACTTTCAACTATGGTTAGAAAAATTAATGCTATAATTAAAAAGAAAAAACAACCTAGGGAAATTATTCCCTCTCCAAAATTGAATAATATGTAATTTGAAAAACTAACAACAAAGCACTTGAGTCTTGGAATTGTTTTATGAAAACGACTTTGAAAATTTAAGACCAAAATCTTATGAAAATACAACTCAATAAATGGGAAGAATCAGTTTTAAATAACTTAAATTTATGATGAAGGATTACTGTGCTATGCTATTATTCCTGTAATGCTGCAGGACCTTAAGAAGTATGTCCATTCCTTATCTCTAATCCCCATGATGGCTATGTTTTTTTCCGCTGGCAGTTATTTTGTATTTTTCACTAACTATCAGTGTCTTTCTTGTCAACAACACTCTTAACTACCACTGGCTTTTCAACAGCAACCTTCTCACTCTCCCCCCCACCTTCCACCCCAAAGGTCTCATTGTGGTAACTCTCAGCTATTCACTGATTTTCTTTATACAGGATTTACTTTCCAATTGTTTTTGAGATGCTATGGTTTTGCTTTAATTTCGTAAATTACTAGCTTACGAAACTAGTACCAATGTATCAAACATTCTCACAGATACCCAGTTAGAAAGGCACACAAAAGGAAACCAACATTTGGATATATATCATAAGTGTGATACACATATACTTATCCTATGAAACATATATATATGAATATTTATATACTTATATACTTACATAAATATTTGTGACAATTATGCACAAGCTACTATGAAAACAAATTAGGAAGGGCACTCATTCAGGTTAGAAACAGTAAAAAAACATCAGAGAAAGATTCCACTCTCTTTATGTAACACATAGTGGAACAGAAAGAAGCAATTTGATTTACAGTCATAATCCTGGGTTTAGTTTAAGAGAACTAAAGTTATTTCAACAACCTGGGCCTCAGTTTCCTCATCACTAAGATAATCAGGCCATATCATGAAAGACCACCCTAACACTGCCCTCCACACCCTGCTTTCAAGGCAAATACAGTAGTCACTAATTCTCTACAGCTGATCCTTAAAGTGGCCTAAGAATTTTTCTCAGCAGAAACATTCCAGGCAACCATTAGCAACAAGCCTAAAAAAGTGAAGTTACCAGCTCCCTCTGGAATAAATACAATGCCTTAAGAATAGTGGTTTCCAAACATGACTGATCAAAAGCACCTGGGAAAGTTTTGAAATAGGTAGGTCACCCCCAAAAACATCCTGATGGAATAGGTTTCAGGTAAAGCCTGACAATTTGATTTTTATAAACATTTTCCAGATAACTCAGTGTTTCAATTTTCTCCAAATTTCAAAGCACTTTCTTTAAAAAGGTTTCTGGCCTTGTTACATTTTTCTACAAGTACAAATACTGCCCTTTATCAACATTTAATCTGGTTGCCCTTTAAGAAAAAAGCTGCACCTATTTTGTTAGCCTTCAGAACAATTTCCCACAAGGTCAAATGCACATGTACATTTGCTTTTAAATTTAACATTTGAGCTTTATGATGTAAACAATCACCTTGATAAAAAGATACACATAAACATTAATGGATCTGCAACTGATTGGTTAGGTATTTTAAAAAGCTACCTTTATTTCAATATTCAGAAAAAACTTTCTAGTTTATACACAAACACACACATTTAAAAGTTGACCCTGTAACTGCTTTACCACTATGTAGTCTGGCAACATAAAAATCCGTATTTGAGACCAGTCTATTTCATTCTTCCAGCAGAGGGGGGGAAAATAAAACATTTAACAGTGCTATTGCATTCCATTTCTGTTCTTCAGAAAATTATGAAATATTTCACTCCAAAATACACAAAAATCATGTAACACTCCTAACCCACACCAACCAGCTTTATCAACTTTTAACATTTTACCCTTACTTTTACATTTTTTCATATAACAAATTCAATGGAAGCCCTCTATACACTCTGCCTCAATTCCATTTCCTTCTCTCCATCCCACAAGTAACCAAAACTCAAAACTGCTGTTCATCATTAAATTGCCATGCCGTATGTCCTTACTACACATGTTGGTTGTTTTTGAATGTTTTACGGTTTATATTAAGTATCATACCATATTCCTCTTTTCACTCAAGATCTTTGAGTATTACTCACATCCAAACAAGAAACTCTAATTCAGTTATACTAATTGCTAATACAGTATCCCACATGTGAATATACCACAACTTACCTATTTTTTGTGGACACAGATTGTTCCCAATATTTTCATATTAGAAACAATGCTGCAATGAACACTCTTATAAATGTCCCTTGTTAAATAGACAAGGATTCTTGATCAGATTCAGGTTTTTCAGTTTTTATTTTGTTTCCATTTAGCAAATACACTTCATAGGTGGTGGTATAAACTTTCATCAGGAAATATATAATTATTCCTGGTGGTTGTCTCTCATTTGTGATATTAGCATTGAAGATCATCAAGGATTGCAAAATGGTAATATTCTAATTATTTTATTCTTTATTTACTTATTAAACTTTTCCTCTAAGGAGCAACTTCTCTATATGTACCACTGGGTTAACAATAGTTCCTTCAGAAAGTTTAGCAAAGGCAGGATAAATGTCAGTTTTCAAAATGAGTACCTAGTATCCTCCAAAGATGACCAATGGAGTTTTTTTTTTATAATTTGTTTAATAATTATTAAGTCACTGATATAAACTCACTGATATAAACTTACTTGGTATATTCCAACTACTATTATTATCCTTATTAATGCTCAAATTTTCTCATTTGGGGGCACAACAAAAAGCCACTTTTGGTGGCTACTAAATCCTTTTAACACGACCTCTGTAATTTTTCTTGTTCTCTGGCACAGTAAGACAGTTCAGGCTTAATTTGTGTATCTCCTGCTCCAGATTTCGGATCAGCCATCTTTCTAATGGGTCCTGGCCCTTTTAGAGTAAAATGGGTATTTGGAGACCACAATCTGGGCTTATGGGTGCTCAACACAAAGATGCCTACTATCACCATTATACTACAGGTACAGTGTGGTAAAGAAATTAAAAATGTGGATAAGGATGGAAACTTAGGGAACTGACATTATTTACAGACAACAGCACTGACTATATGGAAACAATGAAGTCCACAGGGACTCTTAGAAGTGCAATAATGTTGCTAGGGAGAGAAATACGCAAAAATCAATGATATATTTCTGTATAACTAAAACCTAATTATTCAACTTTTAAGACTGCTATTTGCAATAGGAAGAAGAGCTCCAAGGAACCTATAAATTTCACCAAAAGTGTGTAAGACCTTATGGAGAACACTGTAAAACTTTAAAAAACATAAGGAAGTGGAGTACTATAAATACTCTATTGATGGAAGGGAAGACTATTGTAGACAGATAATTGGGTATAGCAGGCCAGGCTGGAAATGGGAAGAAATAGAGAATTTAAGCCCCACCTAGAGAAGGTCACCAGCCTATTAGAGCTCTGGGAAAATGTTCATCCAGTGTTGTAAAATCCTCTAATTTCTAAGAGGAACCAGAAATCCAGATTTCTATGATAAGTTCCTTGATTTTTACATTGGCAGCAAATTCAAAACAATTTAATGTACTCTGCAATACGAAACACATCTGTGGAAGAATTTGGCCCCCAAGCCGCCATTTTTTTACTCCCATACATTTACTCCCACCTCTTAACTCAACTTTATTTCTAGGTTGTGTTTAAGCCAAATACATGAAAGGTTACAAACCATACAGCAAATCTATCATGGCTTTTGTTGTAAAAATGTGGAAGATACACTGTTTTATATTATGAAGAGGCTCCTAGATAAAAGACTCACATAAGAAAATCTATTTTAGGGGCAATTAGCTGGCTCAGTTGGAAGAGCAGGAAACTCTTAATCTTGAGGTCGTGAGTTTGAACCCCACACGGGTGCAGAGATTATATACAAACATATATACATAAATAAATAAAAATCTATTTTAGAATTCAGTGACTTTCTTTTAAAAATTTTTAATATTTATTTATTTTTGAGAGGGGGGGAGGGCAGAGAGAGAGGGAGACCTAGAATCCAAAGCAGGTTCCAGGCTCTGAGCTGTCAGCACAGAGCCCAAACAAGGGGCTCAAACCCACAAACTGTGAGATCGTGACCTGGGCTGAAGTCAGACACTAGACTGAGCCACCCAGGTGCCCCAGAATCCAGTGACTTTTCAAAGAAATTTTTTTGCTGTCCTTGAGGGAATAGTAAAATCAGTAATACTTGAATTATTTATGTAGAAAACTTAAATGTTTAACATTTAGTAATTTATTAATCTTCATAATAATAATCCTATAAAAGAGTATGAAAATTGTCCCCATTTTACAGATGAGGAAACTGAGACAAGAAAGGTTAAAGATCTTGCTCAAAATCACCAACAGGAGGGGAGCCTGGATGGCTCAGTCAGTTAAGCATCAGACTCTTGATTTTGGCTCAGGTCATGGTTCATGGGACTCTCTCGTACCCTCTCTCTGCCCTTCCCCCCCTCAAAATAAACATTAAAAAAAAATCAGAGATAGTAAAGTAACAAAGCCATAATTCACATCCAGGCAGTCTGGTTCCTGTAGCTGTGCTTTTAAATTCTGGTTATAACAACCATGTAACTGGATTTTTTTTCTGGTCTTAGCTGCCTCACCATCACCAAGTACAGTGGCTTTGGGTTCTGCATTCTTCCTTTCCCCAATTCTTATTTTCTACCATCCTTTTGTTTTGTTTTTTAAACAGATGCTGGTCATGTATGTTACCTCAAATCTTCTGTACAGCAAGTCAGGACTAAAGTAATTAAATAGTTAAGAAACATATTTAAACTATATCCAAAGAATGAACAGGTTTTAGCGTTATACAAAGTTGAGTTCTAATCCTCTCCCTAATATTTACTAGCTGTGTGAATTTAAACAAGTCAATCTCTGAATTTCAGTTTTCTCATCTGCAATATGAGAATATTACCCACCTTGTGGGTATTATTGTAAAGTTTAAAACACTTTTCAAATGTGGCTAGTAGGAAATTTTAAATTACATATCTGGCTCATATTTTTATTTCTATTGAACAGCATCATGCTAGATACTGCAGTAAAAAGTAAAAAGAAACAGGTGAAATTAGTTTTAATAATATATTTTATTTAACCCAATATATCTAAAATACCATTTCAACATATAATCCACATAAAAATTATTAGATATTTTACAGCTTTCTTTTGTACTAAGGCTTCTAAATACAGTATATATTTTACACTTACAGCACATCTCAATATGTACACTATATATCCATCAAAAATATTTTAACTGTATTTAGACTTCATTAAATGTACAATTGATAAAGTAGATTCACATACTCAAGTTGTCTAAAACATTTAAGTTTTCCAGTAACTGCATCAATATCCCCCCAAATTTATTTTCCTTTAATATTCGCCTCAGTTGAACGAGCCACATTTCAAAAGACCAGTGGCTATACAGCTACTAGCTATCATAATGAACAGTACAAGTGCAAATAAAATAAACAAATAAAATGCAATAAATGGTAGCTGTTTTTACACATAGTTAAGTGAAAATAGTACTGTGATTCATACATGCAGGTGAGAGAACCGAGATATGAATCTTTTTATGGATATGTTATAAAAAAATTCTGATGGGCAAGATTGGATAGGGCCAGGATTTACTCCAAGAGGAAATAGATTAAGGGACTTAAAAGTGGGATTCCTATTCTCACTCAGAAAAACCTTTTTTTTTTGGGGGGGGGGTACAATTTTAGTACAGTTTCCTTGAGTATTAACACTTTCCACCTAAGAATTAAATGTCTTATCAAATAATTAAATTCCAGAATGCCCCCCAAAAAGCCATCTAGTAAAGCTGGAAAGCATATTTTATTTACATACAGTATAGAAATGACTCTTAGAAATATAGAGATTGCTCTTTCACAGATGAAATATCATCAGTCTTAAATCTATCCTATTATTTTAAATTCAACAACTGGTCTTAAAAGAACTCCTTTAACTCCATGATGTTAACAGTGGTTATCTCGAGTGGAGGGCTTAAGAGATTCCCCACACCTTGCCATCCTTGACTATCTTTTACAGCTCAACATATCAGATTTCTATAAATCTAACCAAATGGGTCTACTTAAAATCAACCAACAAAAACGTATGAGTATCTATTTGCTTTATACTATGACATGCGTTAAATGTATAACCACCTGGATCACTTTTTGATGTGGTAAAGACATACAACATGTTTATTCAGAGGAGATAGCTGTTGTTTTTGTCTACCTAGTACCTGGTCCGTTCCTCTGATACTGAATCTTCCTTTGGGAAATTAATGGTCTTCCACTCTCAATCATGTATTTCTAGTGAGGGTGATCTCACTCCCAGGCAAAAGATAAGCATAAAACTAACCCAAGTCAGTCTGATAAGATTCAATCCCATTACTGTTTTAACTCGGAGGTGGGGTGATCTCCTTTCACTGGAGTTACTGAGCTGAATAAAAGATAAATGTGGCCATTTTCCTGGATAAATTAAACATTAACAAAAGCTATCTGTGAATAATGGAAACATGGATGGTATTTTTCTCCTTCTACCTAATGTTGCACATTCTTTCAATTTTGCATTCGTTTCCTTAAGAACACTATTTAGTATGTAATACAATTCTTAAATTATCTAAGATAAAATTTAATGGCATTAATAAGAATTTAAAAACCCACTAAACCCTTCTCTGTGACTCCATCCCCATATGTATAAACATAGAAGAAAGCACGTCTTGCTTGAATACCAAATACCATGCTCAAAACCTAGATTGGCTATAGCTCATGTGTGTAGTAGAAAATCAGGAGGCACAGTCACTGTAGCAACCCAGTAACAAAGTAATTAGGACAAAATCCATAAATGCCATGATGTGGCAACATATTTTACTTAAAAACATCTATTTGGAGTGTTCCTCCTTGTATCATTGTGCACACAGAATATAGTTAAGGAAACATTTAGCAAACATTTCTTAAATATTCATTATAGTCCAGCCGCTCTAACAGACCAATCACAATCTACTGGTTATCCTGGTCAGTCTTTAAGTAAGCTAGCTGCCACCATCAAAACATAGTCTAATCCATATAATGAGAGATTCTCAATGGAAAGCACAACTGACAGCAGTATCATGTGTTTCCAGGTCTGCAACTTTCTCACTTCTACCCTCAGTTCCACAATGATCAGATTACAAGGCTATCAAGAATATTCTGTCCTCACTGAGGGGGAAACATTTGCCCTCCTTGAGCTGTCATTCCAACAAGAATAGCCTTGCTAGATGTGGTCTCAGCCCAGCCTACCTGTCCAAAGTGAGCAGGGTAGCCCAGCATGTGCATATATAGTAATTTTGCCACATTCCGACACCGGTAAGTATTGTCTTCTTCTCTAAAAGATGATCGGATTGCAGCACATTCTTTCTGGATCATTTCCCGTTCTTCGGCTTGGGTTCGGGCTGTCCGGATGGTCCGGATCAGCTCCCGCAATCTGATGGGGGCTGGCATCCTCTGTTTATAGAAAGACATTAAATAAAAATGTTCACATTTTTCACTACCAAAAGCATTCACACAACTTCTCACATAAATTTCCAATTTTTAAGAATTCAAGACTTGCTCAGTCCAACAATATAAAGCTTCAGCAAAGCTATTACATACAAACCCATTAATTCGGTAAATTTCTGGAAAAAATATAAACAAAAATGTTAAGTATTAAGCAAGATAAGACACAGAATACATCAGTATGTAAAATCCATCATTAGTATCAAACTATGTTAAGAACTAACTCAACCCAAATATTTACTCAAGAAAAAGACATATTTTCTATGCCTAACCTTAGAGAAGACAGATTATTTTCTGCTGAACTGTTAACAGAGCTCAATAAATTATCAGATGAATATTGAATATGATCACAATCAAAGCTCAACTCAACTGGGGCGCCTGGGTGGCTCAGTCGGTTAAGCATCCAACTTGGGCTCCGGTCATGATCTAGCAGTTTGTGAGTTCGAGCCCCACATCAGGCTCTGTGCTGACAGCTCAGAGCATGGAGCCTGCTTTGGATTCTGTGTCTCCCCCTCTCTCTGCCCCTCACTCACTTGCACTTTGTCTCTCTCTCTCTCAAAAATAAATAAACGTTAAAAAAATTTAAAAAAAAAAAGCTCAACTCAACAAAATGAGAGATCAGGAGAAAAGACCAATTATCAGAATTAAACACTTCCAAGAAACAGTAATCATCTTGGTACACTGGGTACTCTTTGAAAATTGTTATGAGGAAAAAAATAATAAACCAATCTCAGAGGATAAGACTATTAGAATCATATTCTCACGAAAAATTTTTAAATAATAATGATAAACCTATAATAGCCAAAATTAAGGGGAAAAAAGAACAAAGTTGGAGAATCTGCACCACCTAATTTCAAGAAATACTACAAAGCTACAGTAATCAGGACAATGTGGAACTGAATTTAAGGGCAGACTCAAGATCATGATGCAAAATAGAAAGTTTAGAAATAGACCTACACAAATAAGCTTAACTGATTTTCAACAGAGAGGCCAAGGTTATTCAATAGGAGAAAGGGTATTCCTTCAACAAATGGTGCTGGCACAACTACATATCTATATAAAGAACCAATTAACCTTGAACCCTAACCTCACATAATATACAAAAATTAACTCAAAATGGGTCATAGACCTAAACATTAAAGCCAAAACTAAAAATCTTCCATAAGAAAACATAGGAGGAAATCTTTGGGAACCTTTGTCTCCCTACCTTCCCACCTCTCTCTCTGTCCTTCCCCTGCTTGTGCTCGCTCTCTGTCCCTCACAAAAATTAACAAAAAAAAAAAAAAAAAAAAAAAAAAAGAGAGAGAGAGAGAGAGAGAGAGAGAGAGAGAGAGATACCACCCTACAGTATTAGAATGGCTAAAATTTAAAAGACTGGCCATACCAATTGCTGGCAAGGATATAAAACAAATGAACTCTCACAAGCCACTCATGGGAATACAAAATGGTTCGACTACTTTGGAAAATAGTTTGGCAATTTTTTGTAAAATTAAACATATACTTAGCATAGGATTCAGGAAATCCACTCGGTATTTACCCAAAAGCAATGAAAACATGTTCTCACCAAGATTTGTACACAAATCTTTATAGAATCTTCATTTATAATTACTAAAAACTGGAAACAACTCAAACATCCATAAATAGGTGAATAATAATAAACGAATACTTCCCGGAATGAAACAGAACCAACACAACATGGAAGAATCTCAAAAACATTATGATGAGCAAAAAAAAAAAAAAAAAGAAACAAGAAAATACATACTTTATGATTTTACTTATATGAAACTCTAGGAAAGACCAGGCTAATCTATAGTGATGCTAAAGAGATCAATGACTGCCTGGGGTTGAGGGTAGGGATGGTGATCAACTAGGATGCAAGGAAACCTTCTGATGTGATAGAAATGTTTATGATGGTTGCATTGATCTCTCTCAAAATTCACGGAAATGCACACTTAAAACAAGTGCATTTTACACGCGCCTGGGTTGCTCAGTCGATTAAGCATCTGACTCTTGATTTAGGCTCAGGTCATGATCTTACATTTCGTGAGATCAAGACCCACACTGGGCTCTGCACTGACAGCACAGAGCCTGCTTGGGATTCTCTCTCTACCTCTCTCTTAGCTCCTCCCCTGGGCACACGCACATTCCGTATCTCTCAAAAAATAAAAAGATAAACATTAAAAAGAAAACAAGTGCATTTTATTGGTATCTTGTACCTCAGTAAGTTAAAAAAAATGATAAAATTAGATACCATTACCATCATCTTCAGTACATACAAGCTGTAGAACCCTTAAACCATTAATTCTCAATGTTCTAATCGCACAAACCAGGAGGCTTTGTTCACTACAGCATCACTCCTCAAGGTAGGGATAGTACATTAGGAATTTACCAAGTTCTCTAGGTATTGGTTGTGTTCCTCCCTGTTAGCCCTCTTAAGATCACGTGTACTGAACTATATAAAACTACGTGTATACTGTTATTCTGTTATTTTTTAATAGAAATACTGAGGGCCTAGTGTTTGAACATTCTTACACTATCTTCATTATTTCACTTGTTCCAGACCATTTTTGGGCCCAATGTGGGACTTGCACTCACCACCCTGAGATCAAGAGTGGGACACTTAACTAAGTCACCTAGGTATCCCTGTTCCAGACCCTTTTGAAGGGCAGAAATCATTATACCTGCTTTGCCTATGAAGAAAGTTCGTTTCAAATCAATTATGCAACTTGCTTAAGATTACAAAGGTGTAAGTGTCAGAGCCAGCACACAAACCATGTCTTAGAACTCCAGGGCTAGAGTTCTTCTTAATATTTCAAAAATGAACATTATCTTTACAGATAAAATTTTATGACTGCTAGGATGTTTCAAAATACTCTAGAGGAAAAAAGTATTAAGGAAGGAAAAAAGAAACAAAATGGGCAAAATGTTGATCACTCTGAAGGGATATGAGCATGTTAAATTATACTGTATTATTCTCTATTTTCATATATATTAGAAAATTTTCATAATCAAAAGCTTTTTAATTTTTTTATTTGTTTTTAATATTCCTTTTTGAGCGAGACAGAAAGACAGACAGCGTGAGCAGGCAAGGGGTACAGAGAGAGGGAGACACAGAATCCAAAGCAGGCTCCAGGCCCTGAGCAGTCAGCATCAAGCCTGACGCAGGGCCCAAACCCACCAACTGCAAGATCATGACCTGAGCTGAAGTTGGGACTCTTAACCGACTGAGCCACTCAAACACCCCATCAGAAGCTTTTTAAAAATAAAAAGCTTCCAAAAACAAAGCATTTAAATCCTTAAAATTTTTTATAAATAATTTTTTAAAATCTTCGTAGCTAAACAAGAGATCTACTTGAAGAACTACTTTCACAATGACTACAAATACAAATGACTTTAGGATAAAAAATTTAAGAGTAAGGGGTGCCTGGGTGACTCAGTTGGTTGAGTGTCCGACTTCGTCTCAGGTCATGATCTCACGATTTTGTGGGTTCAAGCCCCGTGTCGGGCTCTGTGCTGACAGCATGGAGCCCTCTTGGGATTCTTCCTCCCTCTCTCTCTCTCTGCCCCTCCACTGCTCACGCTGACTCTGTCTCTCTCAAAAATAAATAGACTTAAAAAAAAGAAAAAAAAATGTCTTAGTAGGCATGAATGAAAAACAAAATTTACATAATAAAGAGTTTAGTATATTTCAGAATACATTCTAAGTTAGAAACTAAACAAAAAATTCCAGTTCCAGGGAAGATGGAATAAACATACTCCATGGAGGCTCCTGTCTCTCCCTCTGACCATAACTATAAATCCTGGATAAAATGCATGCCACAGCTACCCAAGGATGCTAAAAAGTAAATGACAGCAAGCAGATTCCAGAAAGAGGAGAATCTGAAGTTCCATCAAAATGGCAAGAGGTTATCATTCTTCCTCCAGTACTGCCCAGCCTGGACCCAATGACAGCCCCAAACCCAAAAGTGCTCAGGGAGTACAGACAAGGAGCTCTAAGAAAAACCCTCTCTCTCTGATCCAGGAAGCAGGAAAAGAAGGACAATGGGAGAAATTCTCTCTTTTGGCTTTCTATATTTTCCTTCCCTCCACCACTGCCTCTAGGCAACACTGCAATGGCAGTGGCTGTGCCATAACAGCAATGGCAGTAATAGGCAGCCATATAAAAATTAGGGAAGGGGAATTCTCTCTGACCAGAGGAGCTGTGATCCTAAGAGCATGGAGTAAGTCACTCTCTATTCTCCCACTGCAAGATAAAAGACTGAATTCACCAAGAAAATACAACAATCCTAACTGCAAATGTATGTAACAATATAGTTTAAAAAATACATGAGGAAAAAACTGACAGTTATCAAAGGAAAAATAAACAAACCCCCCAACTACAGAGACTTAAACATGCCACCTAAGTAAATGATAAAACTACGGAGTATCAGCACAGATATAAAAGACCTGAATGCCATCTTCAATTGACTGGATCTAACCAACATTTATGGAACACCTCAACCAACAACAGAATTACATTCTTCTCAATTGCATACAGAACATACACAAAATGGGCCATGTCCTGGTCATTTTTTTAAAAAGTTAATAGGGGTGCCTGGGTGGCTCAGTCGGTTAAGCATCCGACGTCAGCTCAGGTCATGATCTCACGGTCCATGGGTTCGAGCCCCGCATCGGGCTCTGTGCTGACAGCTCAGAGCCTGGAGCCTGCTTCCGATTCTGTGTCTCCCTCTCTCTCTGACCCTCCCCTGTTCATGCTCTGTCTCTCTCTGTCTCAAAAATAAATAAACGTTAAAAAAAAATTTTTTTTAAATAAAAAGTTAATAAATTAAATTAATGGAAATCATATAAAATAAAGTATAGTCTCTGGCCATAACAGAATTAAAACTAGAAATCAGTAACAGAAAGCTAACGGGAAAACTTGCGATGGCCCTGGAAATTAAACAATACACTCCCAAATAATCCATGGGTGAAGAGGAAATATCAAGGGAATTTAGCAAATATATGGAACTGAACAAAAACATAAACCCATTTATTAAAATCTGTAGTACAACTAAAGTAGTGCTTAATGGGAAATGTATAGCATTAAATGTTTGTGTAAGAACAGAAGAAACATCTCAATCTAAGGTTCTATTTAAGAAACTAGAAAAAGAGAAATATAAATCCAAGTAGGAAAAAGCAAATAATGACAAATAGAAATCAATGAAATTAAAAAACAGAAGGAAAAAAACAGGAAAAGGTCAAGTCAATGAAATCAAAAGCCAGTTCTTTGAGAAGACCAATAAAATTGATAAACCTCTGGCTAGATGATAAAGAGAAAGAACACAAATCACTAGTATCAGTAACGAAAGGGACTATTATCACAAACACTAAAAGGATAATTAGGTGATACTATGAACAATTCAATGAATATCACAACTGGACATCCATATGCCAAAAAACTGAACCTCTACCTAAATCTCACAGCTTATACAAAGATTAACTCAAAATGAAGCATAGACCTAGATATAAAACCATTAGAAGATGATGGAGAAAACCTTCTTGACTGGGGTTAGGCAAAGAGTTCTTGGACATTACATCAAAGGCACACCCATAAGAGAAAAATGTTAAAACTGGATTTCATAAAAATTATAAACTTTTGCACTATGAAAAACACTGTTAAGAAAATGAAAAGACAAGTTACAGAGTGAGATATCTGCAAATCACATATCTGACAAGGACTTGTAACCAGACTATAAAAAGGAACTCTCAAAACATAGCACTTAAACGCAGTTTTTAAAATTGGACATTAAGTTTGAGAATCTTGAATTCAGAGAACTGCAAAGTCTTTAATCAAAAAAAAATGAAAAAAAAAAAAGTTTAACAGTTCAGGGCCCATTAGACTACAGAGTAAATAGTACCATAAATGATATCGACATAAGCATCATTTATATCTATTTCAAAGGGGGAAAGGAGAATAAAAACTACGGAATTAGAAGTTACCGTCATGCATGCATTATCCAATTCAATTAGTCATACTATCCCATAGATGACCTAAGTAACAGGGAAACATTCAAGTAGTCATACTACTTTTTGATTGGCAAAAAGTGCCAATCACTCATTCAACAAATATTTGCTGAGCCTTCTCTATGTCAGGCATTGCAAAAGGTGCTGACGACTGCCAATGTTGTAATCTCTACCCTTAAGAACTCAAAAGTCTAGTGAGGAAAACAGATTTTTACAATTCCAGCCATATAAAATAACAGCAAAAACTACTGACCAATGACAGAACAGAAAATTGTATTTAGGGGAAGCTAAACTGTTTCACAGCCAAACTAACTCAATATACTTAGAAATTTTTTCTTTTCCAAAATTAAGTGCTTTCTGCATCAGCTCAACAACTCCTAAATCCCATGTAGAAAGAGATCTGTAGCACAGTACCAACCCACAATTTGTTTTCCAAAGCTATTAAGAGCAAAACTTAGAATTTTCTGAATTTTAGAAAAGTAATACAGTGCATATCTTTTATGTCAAAACTCACCTACCATGACTGGAGCAACAGTTTCATTACCAAACAATATTTCTGAAATAACATGAATATTCACACCAAATGAGAAAAATAAACTACTACAGTGTCATGTCTGGTCAAATCAGATTTTAAGACCAAAAGAATTATGAAGAACTCCTGGGCATTTTTGTTTGTTTTTAATTTCAGAAACTGAGATAAAGACTGTGCAGCCTTACCCTTATCCAATGACCCTAAGCACTGTTAAAAATGATGACCCTGGGGCGCCTGGGTGGCTCAGTCGGTTAAGCGGCCGACTTCAGCTCAGGTCATGATCTCACGGTCCGTGAGTTTGAGCCCCGCATTGGGCTCTGTGCTGACAGCTCAGAGCCTGGAGCCTGTTTCAGATTCTGTGCCTCCCTCTCTCTGACCCTCCCCTGTTCATGCTGTCTCTCCCTGTCTCAAAAATAAATAAAACGTTAAAAAAATAAAATAAAAATGATGACCCTGGAGTAAAATTACCTGAATTTGAATCTCAGGTCTACCACTTATCAGCTATGTGTCCGTGAGCAAATGACAACATCCCAGAGCTTCAATTTCCTCATCTGTAAGACAGGAAGAGTACCTACCTCCAAGGATTGCTACAAGAATTCAAAGAGAATACATGTAAACTTCTTGCGCAGTGCCACACACATTGTATCCAATAAATAAATGTTGGCCATAATGGTTGCCTACATAAACTATCCATAATAAATTAATTTTGAGCAAAAATAAGTTGCAGAATAACACAGTACTAATATTCATAAAGGTTTAAAATGTGTAAAAGAACCTATTCTTTAGAGATACAAAAATGCAGTAAGAGAGTAAGAATATGGATAAAATGAACATGTGAAACATGCATAAAGATCAACACTGTGGTACATCTGGGAGGGAGGGGAATATGATGAGGAACAGAGTAACACACAGAAGGCTTCAGCTATACTGGTGATGCTTTATTTCTGAGACTAGGTAGTGGATAATTGAGTACTTATTATTCTTCTTCATATATTTTATGTCTGAAATGTTTCATATTAAAAACTAAATTCAAATATATCTAATCCATGTAGCGAATGTTGTAGAATATATAACCTGGAAAACACAACCTACTTGCTCTTATTACAAGGTTGAGGATTTCCTTATTTTAAGAGTTTTTACTTGCCTTTCAAAATACTCGAAAACCACAAGATTCCTTAAAATACAGTAACTTAAGCATCTATTATTGCTAACAATAACAAATTATCCTTTTTTAAAAAATAAAGTATGAATATGATTATAGTGATGACTTAGCTAAACATAGCTGAGAATCTGAAACCTATTTTTATAACGTCATGCAGCAATATAGACAGCATCACATCAACATACGAAAACATCCACTTTACTCTATTTGTAGGTTCTGATTTACAAATTAGAAAACTGAAAGGGAAACAGAGGAGGCTGGAGACCAGGGGACAGAAGCTGTTTTAGGGAAGAAGACGGACAGTCAACAAAATGTCATCTTACAGTAAGGTAAGAAACAGCAGCAGCAGCAAAGCAAAAAAATAAAACCTATATAGAGCAGAAACAAGTATCCAAACAGCATAGTAACAAGATTAATAAATTCTACAGATTTGCTATATAACATTGTGCCTACAGTTAACAATACTGTATTGTGCAACTGAAAATTTCAAGACAGATCTGCTTGTACTCTTTCCACAATTCTAAAAAGTTTGTGCCCTTTACATAATGGATTTTTTAAAGTTTTTTTTTTTTTTTAAGCTTATTCATTTATTTTGAGAGACAGTGACAGCAAGGGGTGGGGGGGCCAAGAGCGAGCATTCCAAGCAGGTTCCAGCACTGTCAGTGCAGAGCCAGACACAGGGCTCAAACTCATGAACCCTGAGATCAGAACATGAGGGGAAGTCAGACACTTAACCAGCTGAGCCAACCAGGCGCCCCTACATCAGATTCTTACCCTGTAAAAAATTTTAAGTGATTAATCAAAAAGAAACAGATCAGGAGTGCCCGGGTGGCTCAGTCGGTTAGGCGTCCGACTTAGGCTCAGGTCATGTTCTCACAGTTAGTGGTTCAAGCCCCACGTCGGGCTCTGGGCTGACAGCTCAGAGCCTAGAGACTGTTTCGGATTCTGTGTCTCCCTCTCTCTGGCCCTCCCCCGCTCACGCTCTGTCTCACTCTCTCTCTCAAAAATAAATAAACATTAAAAATAAATAAATGAATAGAAACAGATCAAATCGCTGGTAAATCTCTGCCTTTGAGTTCCATAGTAATTACCTTAATTTATAATTTTTTACAAATCCAAAATTAAAATACTTACCTTAACATAGTTTATTTTTTTAATGTTTATTTATTTTTGAGAGAGAGAGAAAGAGACGCGCAGAGTACGAGTGGGGGAGGGGCAGAGAGAGAAGGAGACACAGAATTCAAACCAAGCTCCAGGCTGTCAGCACAGAGCCAGACGTGGGGCTTGAACTCACGAACCATGAGATCATGAACCAAGCCAACGTTAGATGCTTAACCGACTGAGCCACAGAGGCGCCCCTAAAATACTTACCTTAAATACACACACACACACACACACACACACACACACACAGCACAGTAATCTGAGCCTATTTAGTGTACTAGCAAAAAGGATTAAACTCTCCCCTAAAGTCTTAAAAGTATTAAATTACAAAGAGTACCATAATTATTTTACAAGACCCTGATTTATCAATAAATGGTTCAATAACATAACATTTAACATTTAATGTAGAGGTGGAAAAACCTGGATATAAAATTGTATCCTAACATCTAATTCTATACTGTAAATATGTGCATTAGGACTTTTATATACATTACATATAATTCATAATCCAATCCATATACATTTATAATCCCATTATAGACTTTAAATATTGTGTATACCTCAATAAAGTCATTTTTTTTTTCTTTTTCTTAGAGTGGTTGTAGGAAATATAAAAGTTTTTTTTTTTTTTTAAGTTTATTTATTTTTGAGAGAGTGCATGAGCAGGGGAGGGGCAGAGAGAGAGAGAGAGAAACACCGAATCCCAAGCGGGCTTTGCACTACCAGCACAAAGCCCAAAACAGGGCTCAAGTTCACCAACGAAGAGATCATGACCTGAGCCAAAACCAAGAGTCACTCAACTGAATGAGCCACCCAGGCGTCCTATAAAGTTGTGTTTTAAGACTAAAATGACAACTGAGTGAATAAAATAATAAAACTGTACCTGAGGAGTAACAATTTCTAAAATATAGAGTTCAGATACTATGTGCTCCTATTAACTACTTGACCCTTAAAAAGCTGAGAAAGATATGTCAAAGTCTACCACTATAATTGTGTTTATATCCATTTCTCCTTTTATATTATTTACATTTAGTATTTCAATGGTTTTATTCAATGCCTAAGTGTCCATATGTTTGACATTTGCATGGCTTGTACATTTTATAAAAATAAGATGTCCCTTTTGTTCTCAAATACTCATTAGGACAAGGATGGAAAAAGGACACAGAAAAATTAAAAGTCTGACTTGTTAAGATAAACAGATTGTAGATAAATGTATTTCATTAATGGTTTTTTAATACATAATGTTTAAAAATAACAAAAAGTAAGTGTGAAATTCATTTTTTAAGTTTCTACCCATAATGTAAACAAAGTGAGGTTTTGGAGCTTAAATTAATTACTTTATATACCCAAAGAGCAACCAAAATTATGAATGCTTACTATAGGAAAGAAACAGAAAAGATAAAACAATGACTGCATATGTTCCAATTCTCCTAAAATTTATACCAAAATGGAGAAAATGGTTATTTTCCAAAATCTCCACAAACCTCTTTAGTTGATAAAGATTTTCATCCTACTGCAATACCAACTCCAGGCCATAATTACCTTTTTTTCTTTGAAAAGCCTATTTTTCCCAGTCAAATATAAGCTCCTAAAGACCAGATCTTGTTGATATTATTTATCCTTGTATTCCCATTACCTAAGAGTAGGAACTTGATAAATACTGCATTTAACTAAATTCTAAATGCTAGAAGCATCTTAGATAAAGAAAATGCATTTGTCCTTTCCAAAGCACACAAAGTAAAGAATGTGCACCAGCTACTTACCAACAGCAATGGGATAGGGACCAGGACTCAACCCAGTCCTCTATTCTACCCAGCTGAGTTAACTAAGCTGAACTCCCACTGTTTCTGAACTCCCACTACCTAGCTGTGAACTCTGAATCACCACCAGCCAACAGTTAAGAATATATAACCAAAAAGCTGGGGTTACTGCTGCTACATTGTCCTTCTTTCCCTAAACCTGAACCTATGTGAGCTCTAACCTAAAAAGAAATCTTAAATTAAAAGCAATTGTTCAATATTAAAATTACCTCCTTTTCTATCCAACACAAAAACTGTACTTGAAGTCTTTCTTGCTAAACAATAAGATACAAGAAATTAGATTTCAATTAACTTTGCCAGTGATTACCCTGTAACATCCGCTTTCTGAGTTCTTAAGTATGGCTAAGAACACTCCAGGGACTTAAGTTAATACAAGGCAAAACCCTCCAAAAGAAGTTACTGTGCTTTCTGTCCTGCATTCTCCATATGGCCTATATTTTTATATTTTTATATGCTCCACACAGAAGCCCTATTTCAGATTTTTATTGCATATGAATATCTGAATTGCTTTAATGCATTTACAACTTGCAAAACACTATGACCAAAGTAGTAAGAAAGCTTTCACCAAATTGATCAACAGTATTAATCTTTGATCACGCTTTTACTTTCCGATATATCTTACAGATACCAGCTGTCATTCATCTGACTTAACTAGGTTCTTTTCACCATCTTTGTGTTTTTGTGGTTTTCTTTCTTTTGCGTATTAGGCGACAGGGAAGGGGAGGCAGTGCAAGTCTATTTCCAAAGTATGAAGAAATGTGCTCATAGAAGGGAAATGTTCTACAGTGTGAAGAAAAGGGAAGAGAAGTGTTAGTACATCACTGTTTGAATAAGGAAGATTAAATCTGGGAGTAAGTATTTTGGTCACTACAGATGTAAACACCATTGTGGGACAGGGATAGTTCTTTCATCAGGTTTCACCATGGCCTAGAATGATGAAACGTTCAAGACCATTCAACTTTATACACTCTGGCTTCAGGCTCATAATGCAACTTTGTGATTCTTAATCTTTTCAAGTATCTTGTCTCCCAAATTCCTTCAAGGGTGCCCTGGAAAGTAGAAAAATCCAGAAGAAAGCACAGCCCCTTGTGAATTACAACATTGTTATTCTTTTTAAAAAAATTTTTTTAATGTTTATTTATTTTTGAGACAGAGCATGAGCAGGGAAGGGGCAGAGAGACAGGGAGACACAGAATGTGAAGCAGGCTCCAGGCTCTGAGCTGTCAGCACAGAGCCCGACGTGGGGCTCGAACTCACGAACTGTGAGATCATGACCTGAGCCGAAGTCGGACGCTTAACCGACGGAGCCACCCAGGCGCCCCCAATATTGTTATTCTAATTCACACATCACTGAGTCTGATTAGGCTAAATCATCCCTAGATGAAATACTAAAATGGACTTTCTCGATCTTCCAGGCTAAGGGAATGCTGTGAAATGTGTGACCACATCAAGATACCACCACACCCTGTCTAGGCAGCCAGCTGGCATTCCTCTAAGTCTTAAGTTCTATTCTCCCTAAAACGCCACAATAATTACAGCCATCCCCTTTAATTATCCATAACCAAAATTCACTGAAAATGAGAATTTAAAAACAGATGTATATAAATGCAAATATGCCTAATGAACAATTCAATTGCATTAAGATGCATGAAAATAAAGGCCAAATAAACAATAAACACAATCAATATCTAATTTGACACTGATAAAATAAAAAGCAAAATTTTACTCTCTCAACCTACTATTAGCAAAAGTGTCCCAAGGAGCCCACACTTATCAAAAATTGTCACAAAATTCTCAGAACAAAAATCTTGTTTTTTTAAAAAGATATGCCCCAGGGCACCTGGGTGGCTCAGTCACAGTTAAGCCTCTGACTATGGCTCAGGTCACAATCTTTGTGGGATTGAGCCCCATGTTGGGTTCCATGGTGACAGTGCTGAGCCTACTTGGGATTCTCTCTCTCTGTCCCTTCCCTTGCTCACATGCACGCGCTCTCTCTCAACATAAATAAACTTAAAAAATAATAATAATAATAATAAAAGATATGCCCCAAAGGATATAATGTATGTTAAGGAAGGTAGATTTTCTGTGCCATGTAGAAATATACATGCCTTTTTAACCTCTGTCCATTTTCTGCTGTATTTTAAATGAACATACATTACTTGAGCAATCAATTGTGCTTTGAAAAATCAAAGTACTAAAAATCATAATGGATTAGTAAAGCAAAACTGTAAACTTTCAAAATAACAAGATAACATCCATCTTGAAAAGACAAAGTCACATTTATCTAAAGGTCTTTTCTGCAGGATGACATTAGAAAGTTTACTAGAAAATTACTAGAAAATGATTTCACGCTAAGATAACAAAGCTTCCCTAGCATATTCTTCATAAATTCAAAGTTCTGTTCATTCTGGATACCAAGAAAGGGGGGGATAGGGATCTGGTCCACAGGAAATTAAAGGTCCATTTTTAACCAATGTTGCTGACATTAGTTAGAAATAGAGGGGGGGGCGCCTGGGTGGCGCAGTCGGTTAAGCGTCCGACTTCAGCCAGGTCACGATCTCGCGGCCCGTGAGTTCGAGCCCCGCGTCAGGCTCTGGGCTGATGGCTCGGAGCCTGGAGCCTGTTTCCGATTCTGTGTCTCCCTCTCTCTCTGCCCCTCCCCCGTTCATGCTCTGTCTCTCTCTGTCCCAAAAATAAATAAAAAACGTTGAAAAAAAAAAAAAAATTTAAAAAAGAAATAGAGGGGGAAAGTCCCATTGACGATAGTGTCAAAAACTATAAAATATCTAGGAAAAAATTTAGCAAGAAAGGCATAAGAACTACATGAAGAAGACTATTAAATCTATGAAACCTTTACTGAAGGACCTAAAACTGAAACAGGATCTAAACAAATGGAAAGTCACAAGGAAAAATTATCATAATTAAAAATGTCAGGCCTCTCAAAATTAATATATGAATAATGCGATTCTGAACAGTAGATTTTTTGAGGTTTTGTGAACCCAAAGAATTATTTTTAATCAATAGATAAGAATAAATGTTCAAGAATAATCAAGAAAATAAAAAAGTACAGTGATAAATGCTTTTCTTTAAAAAAAAGTTTATTTATTTATTTTGAAAAAGAAAAAGTGAACACAGGCACGCAAGCGGAGGAGGAGTAGAGAGAGAGAGAATCCCAAGCAGGATCCACACTGTCAGCACAGAGCCCGACACAGGGCTCAAACTCACCAACTGTGAGATCATGACTTGAGCCGACACCAAGAGTCAGATGCTTAACTGACTGAATCACCCAGGAATCCCAGAGAGGGGCTTTTGTTTTTTTAATTTTTTTTAATGTGTATTTATTTTTGTCAGAGAGACAGAGCATGAGCAGGGAAGAGGCAGAGAGAGAGGGAGACACAGAATCTGAAGGAGGCTCCAGGCTCTGAGCTGTCCGCACAGAGCCTGACATGGGGCTCAAACTCACAGACCGTGAGATCATGACCTGAGCCGAAGCTGGACGCTCAACCGACTGAGACACTCAGGCACCCCTAAAGAGGAGCTTTTCTTAACAGTGTAACTTTTTACAAATATATTATACTCAAAAAAGTAAAATAAAAAGAAAAGAGAAAAAAAGAACCAAAAGTGGAGCAAACATACATGGAAACTTATAAGATAGCATTTAATTCATTGGGGAAAGGATGGTTTATTTAGTCCTCATGCAGTTGTCTCTCTATATAAAGGAAAACCATATAAGACTCCCTGCTTCATATAAACGTTAATTCCAGATGAATAAATACATGTATTATACAACAAAGAATTAATATACCATAAGGTGTTCCTAGAAGATGAGGAAAAACAAAAGTAAACCAAGAAAATGCACAGAAAAGCGAAAAAGGAACCCGACATGAAAATTCTAAATAAAGGAAATCCAGATAGAAAAAAAAAAAAAGAAAGAAAAAAACAAAAAAGCAGAGGCTAGCTCGAATTATGGCCAGGAAAATTAAAATTAAGACAAACAGAGAGAGTAGTCATCATCTGGCAGACCAGTAAAAACTATTTACATCTAATGATGTGATGACATAGAAAGCCCACGGCTAGTGGAGGTAGAACTTATGACAACCTACTTAGAAAATAATCTGGCAATAAAAACATTTAAAGTATATTTCCTTTAACCCAGAAATCCTACCTCGGAGACTCTAGTCTGTAGAACTAAAAGTGGCAATAAATAAGGTGACATGTACAAGGATTTTATTGTATCACTGTTTGTATTAACAAAATCTAGAAACAACTTAAATATCCATAAGAAAATAGCCAAATAAGTTATGTATGGTACACATTCATACTATGAGACATAATAGGGACATTTAAAAAAACAAGATCAAATTATATTTACTGACCAGGATGTATTAAGAAAAGCTTGTTACAGAGTGATATAAAATATGATCTCCCTTTTATAAATACAAAGAATCCATATAGAAGTGCACATTTATGTTAGTATACACTGCACTTGACCAAGCATGGAGGGAAATAATGAAGTATACCCATAACCTGGTTAAATGGCTGGGGACAAACACTGAAGAGAACGAATGAAATGATAACTTTAAATATGTTTTTAGATTTTTTTTCATCATAATGTACACCTATTATTTTATAAATTAAAAAGATTAAAAAAAAAACAAACCTTAGCATTATAAAAGTATATTATCCAAACAAGAGGGGAAAGACAACAAATCACTGAACTGTATCAACACATTTCCATTTGGGGAGTAAAGCCTGAAATGCTCAACTTACAATTAGTTTCTTTAGTATAATGCGTTACCATATTAAGAACTCAAAAGAAAGAAGATGGCGGGAAGTGTAGATTTATTTGCTGCCACTTGAAACTTTTGCAGAAGCAAGCTCCTGGATGCCTCTGTCCATTAAACATCTGACTCTCAATTTTAAGTCAGATCAAGATCTCAGGTCATGGGGTGCCTGGGTGGCTCAGTTGGTTAAGCATTCGACTTCAGCTCAGGTCATGATCTCACAGTTTGTGGGTTCAAGCCCTGTGTCCGGCTCTGTGCTGACGACTCAGAGCCTGATGCCTGCTTCGGATTCTGTGTCTCACTCTCTCTCTCTGCCCCTTCCCCCGCTCATGCTCTCTCTTTCTCTCTCAAAAATAAACATTAAAAATTTTTAAAAACAAACACAAGATCTCAGGTCATGAGATCAAGCCTCACGTTGGCTCCATGCTGGGCTTGGAGCCTGCTTAAGACTCTTTCACTCTGCCTCTACCCAACTAGCGCTATGCTCTCTCTCAAAAAAGAATCAGACTAAATCACAAAGAGAAAAGAGCAAGGTCAACTTCAGAATTAAAACATGTAAACGCTATTTTCCAGGGTACAGACACAAGGTTTTATACAGGTTTTTGCTTTTTTGTTTGTTTTTCTTTTAGAGAGAGAGTGAGCGCGTGAGCAGGGAAGGGGCAGAGGGAGAGACAATCTTAATTAAGCAGGTTCCATGCTCAGTGCAGAGCCGGGCTGAGGGCTCAACCCCACAACCCTGGGATCATGACCTGAGCCGAAAGAGTCCTACAAGAGTAGTCCTACAAGAGCCCTACACTCAACCTTTTGAGCCACCCAGGCATCCCTGTTTTCTAAACCTGAAAGTAAACTTCACTGGTATCAATTCTGTAAGTCACAAGTAAATGACCTGTAGTAGCTTCTCATAACTCAGGGCTCTGTTTCTGGCTCTGGCATTAACCAATCACCATATATTTGAGTACCCAAACAATTTTTCCATATTATTTTCATCCATAGCATCTATTCCACAAAGTAGCTACTAAGTGCCAGGCACTGTGCTATGTACTATGGATGTCATAAATTATATAGTTCTTGTCCTCTGAAAGCTCAAGAACAGGTAGACAACTCAAGTACTTTAAAGAAAGCACTATACTATACCCCTTTGCCAGGGGGCTGAGAGGAAAGAACAGGTTTACTAGGTGGAAGGGAGAAAAGAAAAACATTCCAGGTATAGGCATAACAGGTACAAAGAGAATGAAAATGAACGAACCTGAGTATTGAAGAAACAGTAAAAAGTTCAGTGTGTGTAGGGGTGCCTGGCCAGCTCAGTCCATAGAACACACAACTCTTGATCTTGGGGTCACTGAGTTCAATCAAGCCTCACACTGCATGTAAAGTTTACTTTTTAAAAAATTTTAAATAAAGTCCAATGTGTGTAAATAAAATAACACAACCAAATGCTAGTAAATGCTTCCTCATTCTACTTTCCTAAATAATCAACACGATTTATGAAGCTTTCATCATGGAATGTTTCTAAAGAAAATATAAAGCCCAACTTTCACTAGTAGAGACAAACACACATTTAAAAAACATCACACATATTGAGTACTATCAGAAAAAGAAATTCTTGGGGCGCCTGGGTGGCTCAGTCGGTTGAGCGTCCGACTTTGGCTCAGGTCATGATCTCACAGTTTGTGGGTTCGAGCCCCGCATCAGTGTCTGTGCTGACTGCTTGTTCAGAGCTTGGAGCCTGCTTCAGATTCTGTGTCTCCTTCTCTCTCTGTCGCTCCCCCGCTCACACTTTGTCTCACTCTGTTTCTCAAAAATAATGTAAAAAAATAAAAAGAAAAAGAAAAATACTAGGCAACAGAAATTAAAAAAAAAAAAGAAAAAAGAAAAAGAAACTCTTCTCACAACAGCTTACTGTCAATAAATCATACCCAAAATCTCGTACCTACCAAGATACAGGCTACCTAAGTATTTTCAGTTAGTTTCCCCATTCACCTGAAACCAGTATTTTCACCGTATTTTAAAAGTTTTCAAAAATTTCAAAAAGTGGGAAGAAAACCAAATCTTCTGTGCACACTTTAAAAAGGGATTAAAAAAAAAATTAACTTCCCTTCCTTTTCTTCAGCTTAAAACGGAATAATTTCCCAATCGTGAGGATGAGTAATGAGCTTCACTAAACTGAGCTGTAAAAACACTAATGGAACTCTTTTGAGTTGTACCACTATATGATCATTTACTAAAGTTAGATCCTTTAACCCAATAGTGTACATCATCTATTCTAGATCAGTCTCATTTTTAACCCGAAGTTTTGTAAGGAGAGGAGTGCAAATATTTTACAGTTCCAAGGATCTAAGTTCATGTCTTTCTCATATTTGCTCTTCACAAAAATCATTAACGTTAATCTCAAAATCAAACAAGCTGAAAAGCCTAGAATGCTCAGTAAAACACATTACAATCAGCTACAAGAAAGCTACAGTGAGCAAAGCACCTGCCTATCAAGGTTACACTGTGACTTATTGCAGTGTAACAGAGAAAGGGGGTAAAAACTACTTGCCTTTAAGATGTCTTTCATTATTTATAAAGTACAAAGGTCACATGTTTTCTTCCTCTTTTAAAATACGTTTTTTTTTTTTTTTTGCTTTGAAGACTATTTTACACTGACAACATTTATAACGTCAATTTTCTCCAATTATCTAAGTAAACAAAAAATGCAAAACCTCCAAGTACCTAATGAAAAAGCACTTCTCATTTCCATCATATTATCTTAAATCTTGCTCTTATACAAAAGTGTTAGTTAATGCTGACTCAACAAGTTTGGCCAAGAGCAAGGTTGTGTTGTTGTTGTTTACTTCCGGACCCTTCAAACTTTGACAAGAGATTGTTTTTCTAGCAACCAAAATACATGCCAAATTAACTGTTTTGTGTTGCTCCTTCAAAGAAGAAAAAAAAAACCACCTTTCATGTATTTTCAAGGTAGAAATGAGTGCCTTCACGGATATAAAATTTTCTGCACAAAAAAGCAAATGAAAAAATCCTGATGCTTTTTGACAAAGATACAATTTTCAAAACCTGTAAGCCAAGATATATAAGAGCTTAGACATACCCATATGTTCTCTTAATTTTAAAATTAATTGTTACTTTAAATCTTATCCTGCATGAAAGAAATTGGATAAAACAAAGGGATGAAAGAATGCCAAAATTAAGACCTAAAAACAATTAATAAAGCTGAAAATAAATGAATTTTAAGCAACAAAAATAGCTAAACAAGTAGTTGCAGTTTACAGAAAAGGTAATAGTTTTAGATTCTCTGAAACTAAATCTAAGTAAAAGTTTTAAACTTTTGCTATCAATTAAAATCCTGCTTTATACATAAAACTTTTTAATCCTCATCAAATGCAAATAAAGAGATTAAGCATTTTGAAAATCTGTTTTGGTATGTAGTTTTCTAATTCGATTTTTTTAATTAAAAATAATCTTTTGGAAAATACTCATTCAACTTTTTCAATATGTATAGAGTTTTTATAAATCACACAAAAAAATTGCACTTTTGTTTTTGTACATCACTGATTTCAAGACTACTTTTAAAATAAAGAGGGGGTGAAATATCACCAAGATATTTCTGACAATTTTTGTACGTTACAATTTCACTCTAAAATTTACTCTCAAGGGGTGCCTGGCTGGCTCAGTCAATAGAACATTCAACTCTTGATGGCAAGGTCATGAGTTTGTTTAAGTTCCAACTTGGGTGTAGAGTGTACTAAAAAATGAATAAATAAAATTGTCTCAAATCTAGAACTGATAAGAGTGAAACAGATCAAAGAACAAGCAACTATACCCAAAAGAAAATGAATTGAAGTTCCCTAAACAATAATGTTAATTTCAAGTATGATCCCACAACCTTAGACAAAGTAGACATTCCAGTATGTGACCAATCAATAGTGCATTAAACAGCACTTTGCTTAGAATTTGTAAGGCAAAAAGACACTCCAATTGAATGCAAACCACCCAAGAATGAATGACGTTTGACTACCAATACATCATACCGCAAAATGAACGGAGTTAAGTAACACCTATTTGATAGCTCTTCTAATAACTTTGTTTTAAAAAGGTAAGTCAGAAATGGAATATTTCAGTAACTACAAAGGAGTACTTAGTAAATGAAAAAGCATTCCCTAGATTTCAGGGGGTTGACAGTTCCTTTAAACCAAAAGAGAAACTCCCTATCTTGACAGTAAATACACACATACTAACATTTTTTAAGTCTCCTTAAAATAAATAACAAGAACACTATTTACAATGAAAACAGTCAATCTTCTATGGAGACATCATATGACCAGTACAGGAATTTATCTACCTGATAAGAATAATGCACTTAGACACGGATTAGAAGTATTAAAAGATTTGATCCAAGTTCAAGTTACAATTTTATTTCACTTTTCTCTTCATCCCTCTGCAATGAGTCCATCAAGTTACAAATTTAAATTTCAGCAGTCACTAAGCTGTAATCACAAATTATTTCTCTTTCACAGATTAAAAAATCCAGGCTGAGATGAAACAGAGGCGATTCAATCACACTCGCCTAACCTGAAATGTAGGAAGTAATCAGTAAATTACTGTGAAATGCTTTTTATTCAAACATGCTATTTTGCAAACATACTTTAATAACAGCATGAAGGTAATGAGATTATGGATACCTGGAAAATCTGTACTTTTAAACCAAAAGTTAACGTGTATAGTCTGACAAGTATTACGGGAACGGTGGAAATGAATATTTAAAATTCAACTACCCCAGAAAATTCTAACACATGAAGTCAATCTCCGTATTTTTTAGAATCCGGTAACAAGTATCATTACCGTACAAAACACCTGCAAGTTAAGATCACTAACTCCTTCACTCGCTCCTCTCTTCTGTTAACTAATCCTTTCAGTCGCCAAAAAAGTTACTTCCCTTTCTACCTACGTCAAATTAAGATCCTTCTCAGGCAACTTCTATGCCCAGGGTTAAATATCACCAATACAAATACATAAGTTGTCAATAAGCACCAAATAACTAAGTGTTCAGCACACGAAAGGAATTCACCAATGAAAAAACATGACACCTTCCTCCGTACCCTCCCCCCCAAAAAGCCATTTCATTAGCTTCACAAACATTTACTGCTGAAGTATACTCTGAGCGAGTGGTTCGATGGGTCTCCTTCACCAAACCCTAACTAGGAAACATAACCAATCGTCCGGACTCTTTCAGACAGTCAAGATGATTCGGAGAATTATTAGAAACTGACGTCCGCAGGATCAGGAGTTTGAGAGAAAGGTAAGCAGTGTACTCGCAGGTGAGTTGGGGGGGGGGGGGGGGGAGGGAGGAAACCCTGAAAATCGGAAACGAAGTTGGTCGGAAGGTTAGAGAGAGGCAAGGCCGATGTCCGGTTCGGAGAGGACGCCACTGCGGGGCAGACAGCGATTAATTAAGCATTTGGAAGAGCTAAAGAGAGTTCTACGAAAGACCTGACCCGAGTACAAGATACAAGAACGCTGATATACCGCTCAAAGAAGACACGCGGGGGTGGGGCCCGCCCCGCTAACCCTGCTCCCTGAATGCTCCCTGAATGAACCCTCAAAAGAGAATCGAAGCCCGAGAAAGTCAATGGGTCCAAAGGAGGCCCGCACCGGCCGGGCAACGCCACAGCACAGAACGCAGAAGCGTGCAGAGCCTCCTGGTCTGAGGCCTCGGGTCGGCCCTCAAGAAAGTCGGAGCAGCCCCTGGGGCTCCGGGCCCCTCCTGGGCCAGCCTCTGTCCTCTCTCCTCACCCCCAAAAGCCTAGAACCGGACTCATGAGATTGACAGGAAGCTTCCGGCCGAGCGCTCCCGGCAGGCGCGGGGCAAAAGGAGCAATATGTCCTTAGCGCCGCGAGTGACACTCACCGGCCCGAAACCTCGAATGAAACCAGCAGCTCCGGGGGCGGCGGCAGCAGTGGCAGCAGGAACCGAACATCCAAAATGGCGGCTCCCTCGGCCTCACCACCGCTACTGCAGGCGGAAGGATCCTTTTAGGAAGGAGGGAGTTTTTAACTAACTTCAAATACTATCTCAAAAACTTTGGCCTCTATCTCCCTCTCCTAGTCGATTCCGTCTTCCCTAGACGTAACTTTTTGTGCCTCCGCTCTCCTACTACCCGAAAACTCGGACCCCACCGAGGACTATTTGCCAAGGAGGAGGTGACTGCTCCTAGCAGAGCGACGCACAGCGTAGCAAGGTACGGGGCGGTCACTGATGACGCGAGACGCTGCTGCCGAGTCACCGCTGCGAAGAGTCTGAGAGAGAAAAAGCCGGCCGACCCTGGAAGCCTACGAACTTTGGTTCCGCTTGCGGGGGAGGAGGAGGCTGAGCTACCAGGAAACCGCGGGGCCACCTGAAGAGAGCCGAGCTATCAAGGTATAGAAAGAAGTGGGTGAGGCGAGGCAGGTGGGGGCTGGGAATTAATACAGAAAAATCTCGAGCTGTTTCCAGTCGTGTTTGAAACTTTAGCTTTCTCTAGGCTAACTTCAGGAACATGCTCCAAGCGGTCTTGGAGTCTACAGTTTTATGGTATCTTTGCAAGGTGTTTTTTAGAGTTAGAGGATGATACAGAAGAATATATTTCAAACGCAGTACAACCGCTCAACGTCCTGCTTTGGATAATCATTTAAACTCTCAGGGCCTCAGTTTCCTCGTATGTAAAAACAAAGGATTTGGACTAGTGAACGCTAAAACTCTTTAAAGAGTGGGCTGTGTCTCCATAACCAATAACCTGAGCCAAAGACAGTCTACCCAGACATTACCTGGCTTGATAAATAATTATGAACACCTGACACAAATTTTTCCACGTGAACGGTGAAAAGAGTCGTGATATTTTGGCTCATTTAAAGGAAAGGTGACCCACCTAAACTAAAATCCTTCACGTAGATTGGCGGCAAAGAAGTCCTGAAAGTGAATAAAGCACAGCACCTGGCGGGATGCCAAACAGAACTGAACTAACCAAATCTTAAGTTTAGGACCTGTCATAGGAGGTTGCTCTTTTTTCCTCAGACAGCCACTTTTTTGCAGAGATTTCAAAACATTTTACAAAAATTGAATTCAGGAGCACAATTTTGCTCTTGAACTATTCGGGCTTAACAAGTGACAAAGGCCAGGGGGCGTGATAAAGTAATTATCATTTACTATTTAACATTGATATCACATTGTTTATAAAAGCATCTTCCTATGTGTAACCCAGTGTGACCCTCCTACCAACCTCCTAAATCAGATTAGTCAAGGATAAGTAACTTAGTTTTACAAATAAGGAGACTGAGGCTCAGAGAAACTATTAATATAGAAACCCTCCCTCCCCCCTCCCCCACTCTGATTCAGCTATATGGTGCCACTTCCTGAATTAGAAAAGAGTATACACACACCCACACCGACTCCCACACTCAGGGTGGAATCAACCCAAATGGTCTGGGGAGCAGAAACCTCATGGAATTCAGTTGCCTCATCTCCCCCTCAATGCACTACTGTGCAGTGCAACCTTGGATCACACAGCTTGTAGGTAGTAGCATAAAACTAGAACATAATGATGTTGCAAGGCATATTCCTCTGAAGTATAGCTAGACATGAACACATGCTAAAGAACAGTTTTGGACTCCCTTAAAAGTAAGGAATTTGCAGGTCACAAAGCAATTAAAGTATTTTGTTTGCAACATCACAAATATTTGTTTAGAGGTTGAATTTAAGTGTTTATACCACTGCAAACCACAAAAGAAAAATTAAACTATTCTTAAGAAAGAGGAAGGAACTTTTTTAGTACCGTGCCAAATGGCAGAGCATTAAAGAGAATACGGCAGACATTATGAGATGTAAACCCCCTCCATGTTTCTTTTTTACTTTTATTACCTTTATAATTACCAAACTCCTCCTCCAATGAAACTAAAAAATAGGGGCGCCTGGGTGGCTCAGTTGGTTAAGCGTCCGACTTCAGCTCAGGTCATGATTTCACAGTTTGAGTTTGAGCCCTGCATCGGGCTCTGTGCTGACAGATCAGAGCCTGGAGCCTGCTTCGGATTCTGTGTCTCCCTCTCTCTCTGCCCCTAACCCACTCACATTCTGTCTCTGTCTCAAAAATAAATAAACATTAAAAAAAATTTTTTTAATTCAATAAAAGCAATTGACTTAATATATAGTGTGGACATCATTATCCTAAGAGGCTTGGTTTCCGTGGTTAGCATTTAAAGGTTAAGAAGACTGGGGCGCCTGGGTGGCTCAGTCAGTTAAGCGGCCGACTTCAGCTCAGGTCGTGATCTTGCAGTCCGTGAGTTCGAGCTACGCGTCGGGCTCTGTGCTGACAGCTCAGAGCCTGGAGTCTGTTTCTGTGTCTCCCTCTCTTTCTGCCCCTCCCCCATTCACGCTCTGTCTCTCTCTGCCTTTCAAAAATGAATAAGTGTTAAAAATTTTTTGAAAAAAAAAGTTTGGGAAGACTTACTTCCCATCTAATCAAGCATAATCTCTAGTTTCAGGTATGTTACAGCACATCAATAAAATGGAGTACTATGCTGCTAATAAAAATGAAGCTATAGCTCTATCTTTATTATCATGGTATGACAGGTGTTTTTGAACATTACAAAATGGTTTTATAATAATATTGCAAAAAAAGCGTATATATACATAGAAAAAAAGTTGAAGGATAAAACTAAAATGCGAAAATGGTTATTTTTGGATGGTGGGATTATATAGGATTTGTATGTTATGATGTTTTGTTTTTGCAATGAGCATAATGTACATTTTGGGAAAAAAAGACTTACACTTTAAAAAAAAGTTTTTACAAAATAATGCAGTTTTATAGATCCAAATGTAAAGGAGATCTTTGTTTTTATTTCTTTATTTTAACGTTTATTTATAGTTTTGGTAAACTCTACACTCAGTGTGGGGCTCAAACTCATGACCCTGAGATCAAGAGTTACATGCTCATCTTCTGACTGAACCAGCCAAGCACCCCAGGAGATTTTTGTTTTTAAAATGGCAACATCCCAAAAATTAACTAAACTTTTAGGAAGAGAGAATGGCTGGGAGAAAAGATCATTATTTTTATAGTTTTGTTTATTATTGAAAAACTCATATGCTTCAATTTAACAAATAATAACAACAACAAAAAACAAAACTAAAGATGCATCAGCCAAGAGTCAGACATTCGGATGCCAGTCCTGGCTGGGTTACTAACTTTGTGCTGTAATCAGGGTATTTAACATCTCTGGGCCTGTTACTTCAGCTGGCCCTGAAGTATTTATTTGAGAATAAATACTTTATAAATATTAACATACATTATTTAATATATAAATATTATGAATGCTTTCTTTATGACTAGACTTATTCCAAAATGGATTTACAGTGGCTTAATATCCAGAGGGATCAAATGTGTGAAAACACTTTGAAAACTATGAAGGATTTTGCAAACATAAGTATAAAACAGTTTTTATACCACCATACAATTCATCTCAACCATTTCTTGATTGTCCACTACCAAGTAACAGTAGTGCATTGTGTCTTACAGTTTACAAAAGTGTTTTTATATACAGTTATTCATTTGCTCCTCACCTGTCATGAGCTTGTAAACCATGCAGCCATTATAGCATAATAGTTAAAAGTGTTGGTTTCTGGTGCTAGACTGCCTGGGTTTAAAATGCTGCTCTTCCTTGGATGCCAGGGTGGCTTAGTCAGTTGAATGTCCAACTTGATTTTGGCTCAAGTCTGGTCTTCTGGTGCCTGAAATTGAGCCCTGCATCAGGCTCTGTGCTGATAGCTCAGAGCCTACTTGAGATTCTTTCTCTCTCCCTCCATCTCTCTCTGCCCCCCCCCCCGCTCGAATGTGCTCTCTCTCTCTCTCTCTTAAAATAAATCAACTTTTTAAAAAATTTTTAAATGCTGCTCTTCCTTTATTGTATGACCTGTAGAAAATTAGTAAACATCTCTGAGGATTTCTGAACCTCAGTGTACCTGTCTATAAAATGGAGTTAATGATAGTAGTAGCATTGGCACCTTAAGGCTGGTGTAATAATCAAATGAGCCGATACACTTAAAGTACTTAGAACAGTGGCAGGCACGTGGTAAGGGCTCAATAAATAGGAGATGTCTTTAGGATAAATATCATCTTACTTTTAGCATAGTTTCCAGGTAAGAAACTTGGCCACTATCACTGCTCTGTGTGCATACTGCCTCTGTAAAAGCTTACTGCAGAACAAGTGCTGAATACGGTTTTCACTTTTTACTTTTGTGTGTGTTTGTGTGTGTGTGTTTAATTTTTAAAATTTTTTTAAATGTTCATTTAATTTTTGATAGAGACAGAGCACAAATGGGGGAGGGGCAGAGAGAGACGGAGACACAGAATCCGAAGCAGGCTCCAGGCTCTATGCTATTAGCACAGACCCTAATATGGGGCTCAAACCCACGAACTGTGAGATCATGACCCAAGCCGAAGTCGGACGCTTAACCGACTGAGCCACCCAGGTGCCCCTTTTTTTTTTCTTTTTTAGTGTTTATTTATTTTTTGAGAGAGAGGGAGAGAGAGACAAAGAGACAAAGAGAAAGCATACAAGCTGCGGAGGGGCAGAGAGAGAGGGAGATATAGAATCTGAAGCAGACTCCAGGCTCTGAGCTGTCAGCACAGAGCCCAACGCGGGGCTCAAACTCACGAACTGTAAGATCATGACCTGAGCTGAAGTTGGACACTTAACTGACTGAGCCACCCACACACCCCTACTTTTTTTTTTTTTTTTTTTGGTAGAAGTGAACATTTTTTTCAAATTTCTTTTGTTTGGCCAAAACGGGTACTAATGTAGGTCATTCATAAAATCGAAGTGGCCTAATGTGAACTTTTGAAAAGTGAGGGGTAACTATATATCTTTTAGCCTACATAATAGTCATTTAAGAAATGTATTGCCTGAGTCTACTACACCACACTGTCCTGGGTGCACAGAATCTGTTACAGACATTTCTTTTTTTTTTTTTTCATGTTTATTTATTTTCCAGAGAGAGAGACAGAGACAGAACATGATCAGGGGAGCAGCAGAGAGAGAGGGAGACAAAGAATCCGAAGCAGGCTCCAGGCTCTAAGCTGTCACCACAGAGCCTGACTTGTGGCTTGAACTCACAGACCATGAGATCATGACCTGAGCTGAAGTCAGAAGTTTAACTGACAGAGCCACCCAGGCACCCTTGTTATTGTCATTTCAATAGAGACTGCCCTACCCTCTTTATTTCATTAAGGAAAACTAGATTTTTAAAAAATCCTCCAATACATAAAAATATCAATATTACCACTCAGGAGATAAATGATAGTTCCAAAAGAAGCAGAAAAATGAGAGGTCATTGGGCGCCAGAGCTGAGAAAGAAGTCTTTTGGAAGACATGGCATATCAACTGGAATCGTGGTATCAGAGGGAACCCTCTTTTGGAGGCTTAGTTGCAGTGGGGTTCTTAAATGACAGTATCAGCAGCTGAAGCCATAAGACCTTTACAGCAGATAGGGAAAACTCTCCCTACAGAAATGTGGTCAGTGTCTTTCACAAGGAATTCTTCCTGCTTCTCCACACGCCAGAGATCTCAGCTGAGAAAGGAGAGTGAAGGAGATCCAACCCTGTCGGAAACAGTGACATGTGTCAAGGAGGTGGCTCCACTTGTTTGAATCACCTGAGTCTATAAATAAGCCTGAGAGTCAGAAAGAAATTAGTCCCTCTGTTGTTTATGTAATGTTTTCACAAAAAGCATTTTTACAGTTCTTTTAGGCATGGTGCCTAATCACAATTTATCCTGGCTTGAGAAAAGTTTAGGAATTAATCTTTCAGTTGTGGCAAAAGAGCTAGAAGTGATGTAAAATTGAAATTCTAATAGCCAACTCCATACACCCTTTGGCCTCGTACCAAGACCATTAGGAAATCTATATGCCCCTTGAAACTAAAGATCAAAGCACATAGGATACAAGGTTCAGCCCAGCTCCTTCTTTGATTTAGAGATTTAAAAGAGGCAGTCCTGGGGTATCTGGGTGGCTCAGTTGGTTAGGTGTCCGAATTCAGCTCAGGTCATGATCTACTGGTTTGTGGGTTCAAGCCCCACACCTGGCTCTATGCTGATCGCTCAGAGCCTGGAGCCTGCTTCGGATTCTGTGTTCTCTCTCTCTGCCCATCCCGCACTTACACTCATTCTCTCTCTCTCTCAAAAATAAATACTAAAAAAAATTTGTTTTAAAGAGGCAGTCCTGGGTGCCTGGGTGGCTCAGTGGGTTAAATGTCTGACTTTGACTCAGGTCATGATCTTAGGGTTTGTGAGTTCAAGCCCCACGTTGGGCTCTGTGCTGGCAGCTCAGAGCCTGCTTGGGATTCTCATTCTGTCCTCTCTCTCTGCCCCTTCCCCACTTGTACTTTTTCTCTCTCTCTCTCCCAAGATAAATAAATACAAATTGAAAGGGGGGAAAAAAAGGCAGTCCAGAGTTTGCCAATGGAGATGCTTTATGTCATCCTTGTTTTGTAAATCATTCTATATTATGTTGGCACTTTTAGAGTAAAAACTCTTACCAGATATGAGGTTGCAACCAACTCAAACCCCAACTTGAGGAAGTGGTGCCATTCTCTAGTCTAGGGAAGACAAAACTGTGGCCACTAGAGAAGGATGCAGCATCCAGAAAGTCAGCAGGGCTTCTGACTCATTTCCTACTCAAGTAATTCTATTTCCTTTATACAAGCACCATCATTTGCCTAGAAGTTTCCATGGTAAGGAAGGTTTTGTTTGAATAAACAAGGTTTTGTTTTATGTGCCTAGCCCCATCCTTACTCCTCTAAAATCAGGCAGTTCTGCAGTTTGCTTTAAAGTTAGCCTTGGGGCACCTGGGTGGCTCAGTCAGTCCTTCTTCAGCTCAGGTCATGATCTCCTAGTTAATGAGTTCGAGCCCCACATCAGGCTGTGTGCTGACAGCTCAGAGCCTAGAGCCTGCTTCGGGTTCTGTGTCTCCTCTCTCTGTGTCCCTCCGTGCTTGTGCTCTCTCTCTCTCAAAAATAAATATACGAACACACACACACACACACACACATATATAGTTAAAAAGTAATTAAAATTAATTTGACATTTTGCTGTGAACCAAAAACTGCTCTAAAACATAAAGGTTATTAAAAAGAAAAACAAACAAAATGCCAGTTGTACAAGAAACAATAATCTGACCATCTTGTTTTCTCAGCCTCTCCTTTATCCCATAGAATCACTAATATTTAGTCCACTAGAACTCAGCAAATAGAAACTGAAAAGGAAACTAATATTTATTGAGCACCTAATAAGTGCTAAAGGGCTTTACATAAATTCTTTTAATTTTCATTATTGTCCCCATTTTATAGAGGAGAAAAAGGAGGCTCACAGCTAGTAAGTGGCAGAACTCAGACATACAGGATTCCACTGATTTCCTAACAATGCCTTTTCTTCACTCTGTGTTGCATTCTTTCTTTAAAATATTTTTTTATTTTATTTTTTAATGTTTATTTATTTTTGAGAAAGAGCAAGCAGGGGAGGGGCAGAGAGAGAGGGAGACACAGAATGCAAAACAGGCTTCAGGCTCTGAGCTGTCAGCACAGAACCCAATGTGGGGCTCAAACTTATGAACCACAACATCATGACCTGAGCCGAAGTTGAACACTTAACCAACTGAGCCATACAGGCACCCCATTCTTTAAAATACTCTCTTTTTTAAAAAGTAGGCTTCATGCCCAGCATGGAGTCCAAAATAGGGCTTGAACCCATGACCCTGAGATCAAGACCTGAGCTGAGATCAAGAGTAAAATACTCATGGGCTCCTGTGCAGCTCAGTTGATTGAGACTCTGGATTTTGGCTTAGGTCATGATCTCGTGATTCATGGGTTCAATCCCTGTGTTGGGCTCTGTGCTGATTGCATGCAGCCTGTGTGGGAGTCTCTCTCTCCCCCTCTCTCTTTGCCCTTCCCCCACTTGTGCTTTGTCTCTCTCTCTCTCTCAAAATAAATAAATAAACTTAAAAAAAAAAAAGAATAGGACATTTAACCAACTGACCCACCCAGGTGCTCCTAAAATACTCATTTTTAAAAAGACACATATTCCTCTAGTTTCTTTGCACTTTCATGCACATCTGACAGAAGGTACCATTTACCAAAAGTCTTATAGCTAGTAAGTGGATAGGATTTAAATACACACCATTCTGTCTCCCTGGAAAAAGTGATCATTATGAGAGAAGTAAGGATCCAAGAGAAAACAAGAGTTTATTGACTATAATTAATAAAATTATTTAGGTCAGGAATCTTCATCTAAGAATTATAGAAGTTTCAGAGACAGGAATAATTATATGTATATGCATGGACACACATATACATTATTACAGACAGAGAAGCAGAGACTTTAAGGGATGGAAGAGGTTGTAAATGAGAACACTTCAGACTCACACACAAGTAGCCACATTAACATTTGTGCTGAAGAGCCCTGATTCCCAGGCAATTAATTACTCAATCCAAGACCAAGGAATTTTGTGGTTTTCTTGAGGATTTCAAGTCTCCGGTTAAGATCTTCAAAATCAACTTCCTCAGAACCACAAGGGTCAATGGATAGGCTTACTTGAGGTTTTACATCAGGCAAATCAGGAGGCATAAAGTTATCAAAACCCATCTTGGATCTTGATTCTGGCTTTGGAGAAGTTGGGAGGTTGAATCCTGTACCTGTTCATTTCAATAAATGTAATTAAAAGTCACAATAATACAGCCTTCCAGAAAGAAATCCCAGCCTCAAAGGCAGTAGACTATTATTACTTTTGAGAGGGCAGCATATAATCTGGCTGGAAAACTAGACAACTCCCCCATCATGCAAATGGTGGTAGTGGTGACATTTTGTTGGCCCTTGCTTCAAAGGCAATCTGGACTTCTAAAAAAGGCACAGTTTTTCAAACTATGTGCATAATTATCTAGTGTGATGGTTGTTTCAAAACTTTTTCTGTGTTAAAGATCTCTCTGAGATCTATATCCACTTTGAAAACTGTTAGCTACTATAAAGGAACCCACTGTACTCCTGGTAAGTCACTAATAACCTTCTGTCACCTATGGAGGAATAGTCTTATAAGAATTGAAAAGTCTTGGGGTGCCTGGGTGGCTCAGTTGGTTAAGCGTCTGACTTCGGCTCAGGTCATGATTTTGCGGTTCGTGAATTCGAGCCCCCGTCGGGCTCTGTGCTGACAGCTCAGAGCCCGGAGCCTGCTTCGGATTCTGTGTCTCCATCTCTCTCTGTCCCTTCCCCACTTGTGCTCTGTCTCTCTCTATCAAAAATAAATAAAATGTAAAAAAAAATTTTGAAGAATTGAAAAATCTTCAGTGAGTATTAAGCAGTTCCAGCTTCTACCAGCATTCCCTATACTTACTAGGAAACAATGAAGGACACAAATCACTCTTCTTATAGGAGTCATTCTGAAAGAAAAAAGACCGCTGGGTTGTGATTGGTCTGAGCGCCAAACACACATTTTGTTCACAGTAAGCCTTCAATAAATATTTCATAAAATTAACTTCTCATAGTCCAGCTTCCTTCTTGTGAAGGTGAAGTTTCTATTTATGCCTTCTGGAAATTACCCTTAGGAGCAACTATGAGTTTTGCTGCTTTTGTCACCTGTGGTCACATACAAGAAACAGGAAATCTTTTATCTTAAAGCCTGGAGATGCTACTTGTGAAAGACGATTCAGTTTAATAAAGTCTGAGGACTCTTTCTCCAAGAAATAAATGGCAAGGAGAAAACAACAGGCAGGAAGAAGGAAGTGTTAGAGATGAGAAGGTTTAGGAGATATATCAACCAAATACAATGTGTAGATCTTTGGTCCTGATTTCAATAAAATAACTATAAAATGCATTTTTGAGATAATCAGCAAAATTTTTCAAAGTTTATTTATTTAGAGAGACAACCAGTGGGGGAGGGGCAGAGAGAGAGGGAGGACAGAGGATTGGAAGCAGGCTCTGTGCTGACAGCAGAGAGCCCGATGTGGGGCCTGAACTCAAGAACGTGAGATTCTGACCTGAGCCAAAGTTGGACATTTAACCGACTGAACCGCTCAGGCACCCTAGCAATTAGCAAAATCTAATGTGGATTGAGTATTATATTATAGTAAGAAATTATTTTTCATTGTATTGAGCATCATAATGGCATGGCATTTTTTTATATTATAAAAACAAAAGGTATGTGTTAGAGATATTTACAGAAATATTTACAGGTGAAATTATATGATGTCTGAGATTTGCTCTAAATTCCTCCTTCCCCACAGGGGTGCCTGGGTGGCACAATTGGTTAAGCATCTGACTCTTGGTTTCAGCTCAGGTCATGATCTCATGGTTTTGTGAGTTCAAGCCCTTAGCCCTTAGTCGGGGGCTCCAGGGCTCCATGCTATCAGTGCGGAGCCTGCTTGGGATTCTCTGTCTCTCTCTCTCTCTGCCCCTTCTCCACTTGTGCTCTCTTTGTCTCTCTCAAAATAAATAAATAAACTTTTAAAAAATAAAAATAAAAGATAAATTCCTTCTCCCCCCCCCCCCAATAAAAGTGTCAGGAAGAGAGAAAAGAAGAGAAGCAGAAAGTTGATAACTGTTAAAACCATGTGATGGGTACATGGAAGTTCATTATATTATTACCTCTAATTTTCTATATGTTTAAAGTTTCCATAATAAAGTTTTCTTTGTTTTATTTTTTTAAGTTTTTATTTTAATTCCAGTTAATATACAGTGATATATTAGTTTCAGGTGTACAATGTAGTGATTCATCAAGTCCATATATCACCAGATACTCATCACGACAAGTGCACTCCTTAACCCCCATCACCTATTTAACCCATACCGCACCTCCCTCCCCTCTGGTAACCATCAGTTTTTTTCTCTATATTTAAGAGTCTGTTTCCTTCTTTTTTTTTTTTTTTTAAGTTTATTTATTTAAGAGTACATGCGCACGAGCAGGGGTGGGACAGAGAAAGATAGGGAGAAAAAGAATCCCAAGTAGGCTTTGCGCTGTCAATGTGGAGCCCGACATGCGTCTCAATCCCACAAACCTTGGGATCATGACCTGAGCTAAAATCAAGAGTGAGATGCTTAACTGAGTGGGCCACCCAGGCACCTCAATTCTTTCTTATTTTAAATCAGAGGACTTGCATTCCAAGACTGGAAGCTGAGCACTTCACAAGGTGTCATTCAGATAAATAATTTCAACAAAGAAAATCAGAGTTAAATTATGTCTGAAATATAAAATCTTAAAAAAAGAGTTTCATAGGGGCACCTGGGTGGCTCAGTTGATTGAGTGTCCAACTTCAGCTCAGGTCATGATCTCACAGCTCGTGGGTTCGAGCCCCGCTTCGGGCTCTGCGCTGACAGCTCAGAACCTGGAGCCTGCTTTGGATTCTGTCTCTTTCTCTCTCTCTCTGCCCCTCCCCCACTTGTACACACACACTCTCTCTCTCTCTCTCTCTCTCTCTCTCTCAAAAATAAATAAACATTAAAAATTTAAAAAAGAGTTTCATGGGGTCAGAAATACCTTGCAAGTTTAAAAGAATAAGACCATTTCTCTTTATTCATACTGAAGGAACAGAGTAAAGAGAATTAATGTCTATGGCTCTTTAGCTTTTACTTATTTGACTTCTCTAGATTTATGTCTACAAAGTTTTGAGATCTTTATACTATTTTCAACAAGAGAAGATAACTGTTTCCCCTACATATAAATTAAATATTGAAATATGTGTCTAAATCACTGTACATGAAAGACTTTCCAATTTGTCCAGCTCATAAAAGTGTTCCTTGCAGTCCATATTGTGGTATTGTCAAGAGATTGACAAAAGACTACAGGCCTATTTTCTCATGAGTTCAGCATAAAAACACATCAAATGGGGAGCCTGCGTGGCTCAGTCTCTTAAACCTCTTAAGCGTCCGACTTTGGCTGAGGTCATGATCTCATAATTCGTGAGTTTGAGCCCTACATTGGGCTGTGTGCTCACAGCTCAGAGCCTGGAGCCTGCTTCAGATTCTGTGTCTCACTCTCTCTCTCTCTGCCCCTCCCCTGCTCATGCTCGGTCTCTCTCTCTCTCTCTCTCAAAAGTAAATAAACATTAAAAATCAAATGTCCGCTAAATGACTGCAAATATGCTCCCTAGCCTTAAAAAACATCACTAAGATGATTCTACCATTCAAAAGGCCCATGTAGAAATATATTTTAACACTACTGGTAGTCCCATCCCAGAATCAGTTTCCCTCTCTGTACTGACCTTTCAGGAGGAAGGGATAAAAAACAAGAGGCTGGAGGTCTCACAGGAAAGGGTCCCAGTGCAGATATTGGTGATGCCTCAAGTGGATCACCAGTTCCTGCTAAAGTTCCACCTGCTCTGTCAACAGCACCTTTCTTAACATCCTCAGTAAATCCAATACTGACCAGGTCTGCCAGGGCTTCCACCTAAGGCAAGAGGGTAAGAGTCACATTGTGTTCTCAACTTATCACACATTTGTTTATCACTTACCTACTAGATGCCAAACATTCTTAGAAGCACAGGGGAGGAAACGGTGAGCAAGGAGACATGGTTCCTGCCCTCATGAAGTTCATACTTTAATGTAAGTTAAGTCGATGACAGATAAAGCAACCTTCAAGCTTCTGGCCCATACCACCTTCTTTCTCTCTCTTTCAAAGACTATATTTTGAGTGCCTATGCGGTCAGACATTGTAGTACATCAATGATTAAGAACTGCACATAAACATGCATAGGTAGGTCTACAAGAACGTTTATCAAACTTGAGCAGTGGTAAACTCTGAATTTATTCATTCGTTTGACAAAAATCTATTGACAGTGCTAGGGATGCTACAGTGGACGAAACAGATAAAAGTCCCTGTCCTCATACAACTGATATTCCAGTGGAAGAAATAGATAATAAACAAAATCACTAAGTGAACTATATCGTATGTTAGAGTTAAGAGCAATAGAGAAAAAACATAAAGCAGAGAAGAGGGAAGAGGTTGACATTTTGGAGACAATAGCTGAGAAGTGACTCACAGAGAACACACAAGTACAGACCTGAAGGAAGTGAGGGAAGGACGGGGAAGATAGCTAAAGAACACAGAGTACTGGAAGTACAAAGGTTCTGAGGTGGGAACCAGCATGTGTATTTGAAGAAGCACAAAGAGGCCAGTGTGGCTGAGGCAGAGTAAATAAGGGGAAAAGTAGAGACAATGAGGCCAGACAGAAGAGGTGAGAGTGCATTTCCTCCTTCATCACAGGAAAGTTGCTGCCTGTTACTCGTAAGTGAATTAAAAAGACATTGTAAGGGTTTAAAAGAAGAGGAGTAACATGATCTGACTTAGGTATTAACCAGATCTCTGACTGTTATATTGGATCAATTAATGGGGAAGAGGAGTAGAAGCAGGAAAACCAGTTAAGAGGCTATTGCAGTCATTCAGGCAAGAGATTAGGTTAGATCAAAGTACCGTCAACGGAGGTGGTGAGAAGTGGCAGAATTCTGGATATATTTAGAAGGTAGAGTGACCAAGATTTGCTGAAAATTGGTTGGGGGCTAGGTAGGGGTTGAGAGAAGGGGTAGAATCAAGGAAGATATCAAGATTTTGCCCTAGCATAGAATTGCCATGAACTGTAAGAAGGAGTAGGTCCATGAAAGGGATGAGAGCACTGTTGGACATGTTAAGTTTGAGATGCCTCTGAAACATCCACGTGAAGATGTCAAGAAAGTGGATGGATATATCAGTCTGGAGTTCGTATCAACCTAGAGCTCTTAGCTAGTGATGGAGATATATGGAAGTCTTCACCATAAACATGGGATTGAAAACCATGACGTAGGATGAAATCACCTAAAGAATAGAGAAGAAAGGGAAAAAGTCTAGAGACTGAGCCCTTGGGCACATCTCTAGTGGTATTTCATGTGGCTTTTACTTCTTCAAAGTTCCTTTCTGTATTGTCTAAGTTTTTACAATGTGTCCTTTTTCAACAAACCATGTAACTCTTTGGAAGAGGGAAAAAAAAGGAGTATGAGTCCTAGCAGGAAACAATCAGCAAAACCTCAGAAAAGTGTGCCCCTTAACACTACCCAACTTGGTGCATGCCTCTTCAGCAATTCAAAGGCATTAGGGGGAAATCCCTCTTGTCCTAAAACCCTCCATGACCACCTTTTAGAAGCTTAGACCACCTTGAGTGATGTTGATGATGATGATGGTGATGATGGTGATAGAAAGCAAAACTTGATTACATTGGCTAAGTGCCAGGCATTGCATTTAACTTCTTTATTCATATTAGCATGTTTAATCATCTCAACAAATTATGAGATTTGGTAATAACAATTAACTCTTATTATCCCCCTTCTTAAAGTCCAGACAACTGAGTCTTTGAAAGGGTGAGTCACTTGCCTGAGGTCTCATGGTTAATAAATGGTGAATCTAGGATCTGAATATGGGTCATTTCACTACTGAACTCATACTCTTAACACCAAAATATAGTGCCTTATACTACACTATAAAATTGAGATCTTAAGAAGTAAAAAAGCTTTACACACTTCCGTGTGTATGTGCGTGTGCACATGTGTTTGGGTGTTTTTTTTTCCAGTATATGAAATTTATTGTCAAATTGGTTTCCATACAACAGCCAGTGCTCATCCCAAAAGGTGCCTTCCTCAATACCCATCACCCACCCTCCCCGCCCTCCCACCCCCCATCAACCCTCAGTTTGTTCTCAGGTTTTAAGAGTCTCTTATGCTTTGGCTGTCTCCCACTATAACCTCTTTTTTTTTTTCCTTCCCCTCCCCCATGGGTTTCTGTTAAGTTTCTCAGGATCCACATAAGAATGAAAACGTATGGTATCTGTCTTTCTCCATATGGCTTATTTCACTTAGCATCACACTCTCCAGTTCCATCCACGTTGCTACGAAAGGCCATATTTCATTCTTTCTCATTGCCACGTAGTACTCCATTGTGTATATAAACCACAATTTCTTTATACATTCATCAGTTGATGGACATTTAGGCTCTTTCCATAATTTGGCTATTGTTGAGAGTGCTGCTATAAACATTGGGGTACAAGTGCCCCTATGCATCAGTACTCCTGTATCCCTTGGGTAAATTCCTAGCAGTGCTATTGCTGGGTCATAGGGTAGGTCTATTTTTAATTTTCTGAGGAACCTCCACACTGTTTTCCAGAGTGGCTGCACCAATTTGCATTCCCACCAACAGTGCAAGAGGGTTCCCATTTCTCCATATCCTCTCCAGCATCTATAGTCTCCTGATTTGTTCATTTTGGCCACTCTGACTGGCGTGAGGTGATATCTAAGTGTGGTTTTGATTTGTATTTCCCTGATGAGGAGCGACATTGAGCATCTTTTCATGTGCCTGTTGGCCATCCGGATGTCTTCTTTAGAGAAGTGTCTATTCATGTTTTCTGCCCATTTCTTCACTGGGTTATTTGTTTTTCGGGTGTGGAGTTTGGTGAGCTCTTTATAGATTTTGGATACTAGCCCTTTGTCCGATATGTCACTTGCAAATATCTTTTCCCATTCTGTTGGTTGTCTTTTAGTTTTGTTGGTTGTTTCCTTTGCTGTGCAGAAGCTTTTTATCTTCCTAAGGTCTCAGTAGTTCATTTTTGCTTTTAATTCCCTTGCCTTTGGGGATGTGTCAAGTAAGAAATTGCTATGGCTGAGGTCAGAGAGGTCTTTTCCTGCTTTCTCCTCAAGGTTTTAATGGTTTCCTGTCTCACATTCAGGTCCTTTATCCATTTTGAGTTTATTTTTGTGAATGGTGTGAGAAAGTGGTCTAGTTTCAATCTTCTGCATGTTGCTGTCCAGTTCTCCCAGCACCATTTGTTAAAGAGACTGTCTTTTTTCCATTGGATGTTCTTTCCTGCTTTGTCAAAGATTAGTTGGCCATACGTTTGTGGGTCTAGTTCTGGGGTTTCTATTCTATTCCATTGGTCTGTGTGTCTGTTTTTGTGCCATGGGTGTTTGTTTTTAACACACTTGTAAGTATAATACTTAAGGTATCTTCATCCTTGTTTTCTACCCTATTGTTACCAACTTATAAGGGTCATGTGACAGCAGAAGTCAAGCTCTGTTAGGAAAAGTATGTGGGTGGAGAAAAGGTGCAAATGTCACCTGCTTTACAATCCTGGCAGAGCTACTCTGGAAGCCACATTCCTAAGTAGAAAACAGATCTTCTGGTGCACAATAAAAATCTCAGCTTTAAGTCCATTCTTTGTTCTTGAAAGTATTCACTGTAATGGTTACCGTGGATTTATATGGCACATTATAGTTCTTAGCAATTTCTGTCAGGTACTATTCTACTACAACCTGGGGTAGAGTAGTCACATTTAATTTTACACATTAGCTGCAAGATAAAGAACATAACAGAATTTGGTCACACACATATCCACAAACTCAGAAACAAAAAGAGTTGAGGTGGTCTTTCACCTCTAAATCACTGTCCTTTATTTTTCTAGTATCCGTTCTGTAAAAGTACAATTAAAAACTTTTTTTTAAATTTAGGAGGTGCCCTGCTTATATCATAAAGATAGCCCAATCCTGGGGAGAAAGAATCTCAATCTCTGAAAATAAGAGGAAGAAAATAAACCTAAGAAAAAAAACTTTAAATTGAAAGTTCTGATTTTGGAAGTATTTGAATTATGTCAAAGGCGATATTCAACACACTCAGCAACCTACAGTACAGCAAGGCACCATCCAGTCAGAATGGACACCCTGAAACAACTCTGAAACACCACCAGCCTGAAACAACACTGCGGCTAGATCTCTGTGTCTCAGCTGAATGTCAGTCCTGAATTATACTGTGTGGTCATGATGTAAGATGTTCAAAACTTGAAGCTTCTAAATTTATAAACTTCCTTCATATTACTAGGCCAGTTACATTTAGGAAAATGTATGCTTTCTTTGTAAAGAAATAATCTCAGATTGCTTGACACTAGCTTTTTTATAAAGCTCTGAGTTCCCTAGTCCAAAATCTTTAAACAGGTTATTCTGCCTCCAACGTGTTTGGGTGGCTCAGTTGGTTAAGTGTCTGACTTTTGGTTTCAGCTTGGGTTATGATCTCATGGTTCGTGGGTTTGAGCCCCACATTAGGCTCCACACTGTCAGTGTGGGATTCTCTTTTTCCCTCTCTCTCTGACCCTCCTCTGCTTGTTCTCTCTCCCTCTCTGTCTCTCTCTCTCAAAAATAAATAAATATTTTTAAAAGTTTTAATGTTTATTTTTTAGAGACACAGAGACAGTGCAAGTGGGGGAGGGGCAGAGGAGAGAGAGAGAGAGAGACAGAGAGAGAGAGAGAGAGAGAGAATCCCAAACAGGCTCTGCGCTGCCAGCTAAGAGCCTGACACAGGGCTCAACCCCAGGAAACTGTGAGATCATCACCTAAGCTGAAACCAAGAGTTGGACGCTTAACTGACTAAGCCTCCCAGGTGCCCCAAGACTTATTTCTAAACATCTTTCAGTCTGCACAAAATTATGCATTCTGAGTTTGTTTATATTTGCTTTTCCTGTATTTCTTGGCTTAGAAAAATGTGTGTCTCTGGAAATGTGTCTACCTGAGAGGTGACAGTTCCGATCTCATTGGTTCGACACAGTTGACCATATTCTTGGCTGTACTTTGCACACAGCTGATTAGATACCTGAAGCAAACCGTCACCAAGAAAAAAATAAAGGTGAAATCCATCAAGTTATGACAAATTTGAAGATGAAGAACTACGAAAAGAGCAAAAATCACTTTCATCTTATCTCATTGGAATTACATTCTATTAGCATCAAAACAACAGCAATAGCAACAGAACAAGTGTTTTGTTCTTAAGTATCTGATAAATGTGAAACTTAAAACTTCTAATTCTAAATACCTTATAAATTATGACTCCTGTCTCCGCACGAAAGAAATCCACTGTCAAATTTTGCTTTATTTTTTTAGGTAAGGTTTATTATTTTTTTCTACCATTGCCATTTAAAAAAAAATTTTTTTAATGTTCATTTATTTTTGAGAGACAGAATGTGAGCAGGGGAGGGTCAGAGAGAGAGGAAGACACAGAATCTGAAGCAGACTCCAGGCTCTGAGCTGTTAGCACAGACCCTGACGTGGGGCTTGAACCCACGAACTGTGAGATCATGACCTTAGCTAAAGTTGGACACTTAACCAGCTGAGCTACCCAGGTGCCCCTCTACCATTGCCATTTTTTTTTAATTTTTTTTTTAATGTTTATTTATTTTTGAGACAGAGAGAGACAGAGCATGAACGGGGGAGGGTCAGACAGAGAGGGAGACACAGAATCTGAAGCAGGCTCCAGGCTCTGAGCTGTCAGCACAGAGCCCGACGCGGGGCTCGAACTCACGGACCGTGAGATCATGACCTGAGCGAAGTCGGACGCTTAACCGACTGAGCCACCCAGGCGCCCCGCCATTTTTTTAAAAAGTATTTTTTCACTTACACACTAACAGCAGAAAATACTTCTATGGTTGTCCTTTAAGAGAAAAAAGGATTCCTCTAAGTAATCCTACAATTCTAAACAAGTAGCAAGAGTGATACTCTCACCTACAGTTATGGCACAGGCAGTGAAAACTTATCAAACTTACTATCTTCAACTCAGGCACCTCTGACTGGAGGCGAGGAGCTGCCCAGATTAGTGTAGATACAGATTAGGTCAGACCAGAATCCAGTTCCCTAAGAAGAACACAAAGTTATGCAACACAGAGCTTTATGTTTCCATCTTTTCCCTACTTCAAAGATAGTCCATGGACAATATTCGAAATATATTATCAAATAATTCTTTTTTTAAGTTGATTTATTTTGAGAGAGACAAAGACAGCGCAAATAGGGGAGGGGCAGGGAGAGAGGGAGAGAGAGAGAATCCCAAGCAGGCTCCTCACCGTCAGCATGGAGGCTGACATGGGGCTCAATTCCACAAACTCCAAGATTATGATCTGAGCCAAAATCAAGAGTCAGATGCTCAACCGACTGAGCCACCCAGGCACCGCTAATGTTAAATAATTTTTTTAAGTGAAATTACAATATATACCAATATATACAATTACAGTATATACACATAGGTATATATAACTATATATATACCCACACACACGTATGTGTTTATACACAGATAAATAAATACATATATGGACTGAAAGAAATGTACCAAACTTCTTATCTCTAGATTTGGTGATTATGGATTCTTTTTTTGTCTGTATTTCACCACTCCTCTACAAACTCAGAAAAAAGATAACTATATGGTTCTTTTTTAAGACCAACTTTATTTATTTAAGGCATCTCTACACCTAACAAATTTAAGACCCCAAGCTCAAGAGTTGTATGCTGTTCCCACTGAGCCTGCTAGGTTCCCCAACAACCATATGGTTCTAAACATGGCTCCTTGAACTAACATATTCCCTTCAAACAGCACTACTTCCTCCTATAAAAATTAGAGACAAAGTTCTTTGGCATAGTACCAGCAAGTTAGAGTGCACTCTCCCCCCTCACTAGGTGCGGGGATGCCTTCTCACTCCTTTGAGCCTGAAAAATGTGCAGGTTCAGTAGGTCTTCTTTGTGGCCTGGATCAAGCTGAACCAAGCCAGCAAAAGGTCACAATACAGCTCCAGGATCTCCATGGATCCTCTGTGGTAGTCTTCTCAGATAACATGTTCCACTTGGATCCGAGCTCGTTCATCTTTCCCATTAGCCAGACAGTCAGCAATCTCTTTGCTGGCTCTCTGGGCCTGCTCAGCTTCAGCACAAAGCACACGTATAGGAAAGTGCATGTATGGGGGCTTCTGGGTGTCTCAGTTAGTTGAGCCTCCGGCTTCAGCTCAGATTGCGATGTCCCGGTTCTTGGGTTTGAGCCCTGCGTCAGACTGTGTGCTGACAGCTCAAAGCCTGGAGCCTGCTTTGGCTTCTGTGTCTCCCTCTCTCTCTCTACCCCTCCCCTGCTCGTGCTCTGTCTCTCTCAAAAAATAAAACATTGACAAAAATAAAAAAAAAAATTAAAAAAAGAAAAGTGCATGTACAAAGAGGAGTTTATTGAATAAAAAAGGCAGGTGACATGATAGTGTGAAACTTTTTATAAAAACAATAAAAAATATGTACCATATGTGCACATATGAAGTTATCAATGTTTTGCACTAAGCTGTGGTTCTCAAAGTGTCATCCCCAGATCAGCAACGCCAGTATCACCTGAGATTCTGTTAGAAATGCAGATTCTTGGAGCCCACTGAATCAGAAACTCTGAAAGTGAACCCAAAAATCTGTGTTTGAACAAGCCCTCCAATTTTGACACCTGTTGAAGGTTAAGAATTGCTCTAGGGGGTGTTCTGTCAGGTGATCTTTGTTTTATCCTTTCAGCTAACCTTGCTTTTCTAAAATGTCCCATAGTGAACATTTCTTATACTTGTAATAAAAATATTATTTAAAAAAGAAGAATAGGGGATCCTGGGTAGCTCAGCCAGTTGAGCATCTGACTGTTGATTTGGCCCAGGTCATGATCTCACGGTTCATGGGATGGAGCCCTGTAGCCTGACACTGACAGCACAAAGCCTGCTTGAGATTCTCTTGCTCCCCCTCTTTCTACCCCTCCTCCCCCTCAAAATAAATAAGTTTAAAAAATAAAAATAAGAAAATAAAGAAGAATGCATGAAGTGCTCTACATTTAGAAAACTGTTCTTGGGGCGCCTGGGTGGTTCAGTCGGTTAAGCAATGGACTCATGATTTTGGCTTAGATCATGATCTCACAGTTTGGGAGTTTGAGCCGTGCATTGGACTCTGCACTGACAGAGGATCCCAGCCTGCTTGGGATCCTCTGTCCCCCTCTCCGCCCCTCTCCTGCTGACTCTCTTTCTCTCCAAAATAAATAAAATATTAAGACAAAAACTGTTCTCAGGGGTGCCTGGGTGGCTCAGTTGGTTAAGCGTCAGATTCTTGGCTCAGGTTGTGATCTCAAGGTTGTGAGATCAAGTGCCACGTCAGGCTTCATACTGGGCATGAAGCCTGCTTAATATTCTTCCTCCCTCTCTCTGTCTCTCTCCCTCCCCCCCCCACCACCTGTGGGTGTGGGTGTTTCATTTTATCCTATAACACCTGTGTAAGGTGTTATTTGCATTTTACAGTTGAGAAAATTGAGATTCTAAGAGGTTAAATGGCTTGCCCATGGTCACACGATTAAGAGTAACTGGTTGAATTAGAACATGGCCAAATCTTCAGACTGTAAGCTCCTATGCTTTCTCACCATATTATGCCAATAAAATGAACAAGTAGAGTAATGCTGGGGACGTAACAAATGTAGCCTGTCCCAGACCAATCCACCAAGGTAAGTCTTACCACTTTGTATTATCAACTGATGACTGAGCCTGGGGAAACAGACTTTTCACAAGTCAGGAAAACCTGAGCCCCTAAATTATGTAACCTGTCTGTTCACTGAGTTATACTCACCTCCTAATCACGAAAAGACAGAGTTATTCTCTGCAAGCAAATCTTGACATGAGACTACATTTAAATCTGAAATAAACACAAATCTCAGTGCTTGAAAGGTTGCTTAGCCAAGTACAAAGGAGGAAAATGTTCTCTGTTCTAGACATCACAGGGAAAAGAAATTATAGTGGAATTGGACTTGTTTCAGATAAATACTGAACTGTTGTTACACCATTACTAATATTAGCAAACATTTATTGTGTGCCCAGGTTATAGTTTGTGTTACAAATAGATCCCTGGAATGATAGAAAACCAAGATCATTATCTCCCTTTAAAGAGGAATAAGTTTAGTTAAGGAGGGCTGATTTGCTTTATATACCTCAAATCACTCAGGCACTCCAAGTTTAAATTAAATTTGTTAAAAGAAGATATAATTTATCTGGATAATAATATGTGTCACTGGATTTCCAGGATCTAATAAAAGGACATGTGAGCATGCAGTTTAAAATTCACAAGCTCAGGGCGCCTGGATGGCTCAGTCGGTTGAGCATCTGACTTTGGCTCAGGTCATGATCTTACAGTTCATGAGTTCAAACCCCACAGTGGGCTCTGTGCTGACAGCTCAGAGCCTGGATCCTGCTTCGGATTCTGTGTGTCTGTCTCTCTGTGGCCCTCCTCCACTTGTGCTCTGTCTCTTTCTCAAAAATAAATAAACATAAGAACAAATTTTTAAAAATACAAACTTCAAGCTGTATTACAAAGCTGTAATCATCAAGACAGTATGGTGGTGGCACAAGAACAGACACTCAGATAGATGGAACAGAATAGAGAACCCAGAAATGGACCCACAAACATATGCCCAACTAATCTTTGACAAAGCAGGAAACAATATTCAATGGAATAAAGACAGTCTCTTCAGCAAGTAGTGCTGGGAAAACTTGACAGTGACATGCAGAAAATTGAACCTGGACCACTTTCTTACACCATACACAAAAATAAATTCAAAATGGATGAAAAACCTAAATGTAAGACAGGAAGCCATCAAAATCCTCGAGGAGAAGGCAGGCAAAAACCTCTTTGACCTTGGCCACAGCAACTTCTTACTCAACATGTTTCCCGAGGCAAGGGAGACAAAAGCAAAAATGAACTATTGGGACCTCATCAAAATAAAATCTTCTGCACAGCAAAGGAAACAATCAGCAAAACTAAAAGGCAACCAACAGAATGGGAGAAGATAGTTGCAAATGACTTATCAGATAAAGATCCAAAATCTATAAAGAACTTACCAAACTCAACACCTAAAAAAACAAATAATCCAGTGAATAAATGGGCAAAATACATGAATAGACACTTCTCTAAAGAAAACATCCAGATGGCCAGGGTTAGTATCCAAAATCTATAAAGAACTTACCAAACTCAACACCTAAAACAAATAATCCAGTGAAGAAATGGGCAAAAGACATGAATAGACACTTCTCCAAAGAAGACATCCAGATGGCCAACCGACACATGAATCAATGCTCAACATCTCTCATCATCAGGGAAATACACATCAAAACCACCACGAGATACCACCTCACACCTGTCAGAATGGCTAACGTTAACAACTCAGGCAACCACAGATGTTGGCGAGGATGCAGAGAGAGAGGATCTCTTTTGCATTGCTGGTGGGAATGCAAGCTGGTGCAGCCACTCTGGAAAACAGTATGGAGGTTCCTCAAAAAAATTAAAAATAAAACTACCCTATGACCCAGCAATTGCGCTACTAGGTATTTATCCAAGGGATACAGGTATGCTGTTTTGAAGGGGCACATGCACCCCAATGTTTATAGCAGCGCTATCACCAATAGCCAAAGTATGGAAACAGCCCAAATGTCCGTTGATGGATGAATGGATAAAGATGTGGTATGATATACAATGGAGTATTACTCGATAATCAAAAATAATGAAATCTTGCCATTTGCAACTACATGGATGGAACTAGAGGGTATTATGCGAAGCAAAATTAGAGAAAGACAAATATCATACGAGGACTTTAAGACACAGAACAGATGAACATAAGGGAAGGGAAGCAAAAATAATATAACAGGGAGGGGGACAAAACATAAGAGACTCTTAAATATGGAGAACAAACAGAGGGTTACTAGAGCAGATGTGGGAGGGGGGGTGGGCTAAATGGGTAAGGGCATTAAGGAATCTACTCCTGAAATCACTGTTGCACTAAATGCTAACTACCTTGAATGTAAATTTTAAAAATAAATAAAAATTAAAAAGAAAGTGTAATTACATGGGGTGCCTGAGTGGCTCAGCCAGCTAAGTATGTGACTCTTGATTTCAGCTCAGGTCATGATATGATGGTTCCTGGGACTGAGCCCTGCATTGGGTTCTGGGCTGACAATACAGAACCTGCTTGGGTTTCTCTTTCCCTCTTTCTCTCTCTCTCTCCCTCAAAATAAATAAATAAATTTAAAAATTAAAAAAAAAAACATTTAAAAAAATAAATAAAATTCACAAGTTCTGTGTAAACCATCAATCATCTTCATTTTCATGGTAAAAATGATGGGTACCATTGAGTTTGCCTAAATTTCATTTGTGCATTTTTCTTAGGCCCCTGTTATCTAATGAATGCCCAAAAATCTATCTGGAAGTTTGAGTAACAGCTGCCTCTCCACCAATAGATTATAGTAATTCGAGTAAGTAGTGCTATTTATGGAGCACTCAGAAAACTGTATGCACACACAATACTTATTTTACCTGAATCCCCCTCATAATCAGAGATCATTGGTTTTTCAGTTTATTGAGGGGTTAATGGCTCATGTGACTCACTGAAATGAGGAAAGAGCAAAAGGCAACAGAAAAGTTGGATTTAAAGAAAGAAGACAAAACTTGTCATCTACTACCTCCACTCATGGGTGTAATTCTACTTGAGTCGTCACCTGACAGAAGAAATAGCTCTTTTCTTTTCTTTTCTTTTCCTTTCCTTTCCTTTCCTTTCCTTTCCTTTCCTTTTCTTTTCTTTTCGGTGTGTTTAAATAAAGGTAAGGAAGCCCTTCCAGAAAAATGTGTCCAGCAGCTCAGACTTAATAGCTATTGCACATTTGAAGAGGCTTGACTAGATAAAGTTCTCTGCTATGGTGAAGAAAAGTCCAGTAATCTGGACATTGTTTTACATTTTAAATCTTTGGAAACTTCTTTTTAAATTATACTTCTTATTTTGGGATAATTGTAGATTCATATGCAGTTTGTAAGAAGCAATACAGAGATCTAGAGTAATTTTTACTCCGTTTCTGGTGGTGATAACATTTTGCACAACCAAAATACTGATATTTAAAAAAAATTTTTTTAATGTTCATTTATTATTCATTTATTATTTATTATTATTATAGAGCACGAGCTGGGAAGGGGCAGATAGAGAGGGAGACACAGAATCTGAAGCAGGCTCCAGGCTCTGCGCGGTCGGCACAGAGCCCGACGTGGGGCTTGAACCCACAGACTGTGAGATCATGACCTGAACTGAAGTTGGTCCCTTAACCAACTGAGCCTTGCAGGCACCCCCCAAGATACTGATATTGATACAATCAAGATACAGAATAGTCTTTGGAAACTTTTACATGATTTAAATTTTTTTAAGTGTTTATTTTTGAGAGAGAGAGAGACAGAGCATGAGCAGGGGAGGGGCAGAGAGAGAGGGAGACCCAGAATTCCAAGCAGGCTCCAGACTCGGAGCTGTCAGCACAGAGCCCGACATAGAGCTCTAACTCAGAGTGAGATCATGACCTGAGCTGAAGTTGGTCGCTTAACCAACTGAGCCACCCAGGCACCCCTTAAGTGATTTTTTTAAAGTTTATTTATTTTGAGAGAGAGAATGGGAGCATGAGTGGGGGAGGGGCAGAGAGAGAAGGAGAGAATCTCAAGCAGGTTCAGTGCCATTAGCGCAGAGCCTGATGTGGGGCTTGAGAGAGAGATCATGACCTGAGCCAAAACCAAGAGTCAGGACACTTAACCAACTGGGCCATCTAGGTGCCCCAAACTTTTAAATGATTTGAGCACTATAATCATTTCCACAAGTCAGAAACATTCCTTTGAATTCTAAAATTGCTAAGTAATGTCTTAGGAGATATATGGGGTGTGGGAAGGTAGTGCTCAGTGATGACAGGCCGCTTACTGTGCTGTCTAGAGTATTTACTCACCTTTCTTTTTTTCCAGGAGTTTTAGGCAATTGACAACCAGTTGCAAGTTGACCTGAAGGCGATCAGCTTTGAAGGCAGAGATGAACATGATTTCACCAGGAGGCACTGCAGGCAGCTCGCAAATCACCTTGCTGAGCCAGTTTTGCAGAGAAAGAGTTATCAATGTCATGGGGGCATTAGTTTTTCCACATTTACTTTATGCATTCAATAGGCCCCTGTAAGGAATTTCTGGCTGTTTGGCAGTGGCCTAAATGTACTTGCTTCTCTGTGGCCCAATTCCCCAGATACGATTCTTGCAATTCAAGTAAGGGTTAGTTAGGTTTCCTTCAGTTTATTCCAATCTATGTTCTGACTGCAACTTTTCAGAGTTCTTCAGGAAGTTTCTGACAAAAATGAAAGCCTTTGGCAAGTGTCTGAGGAAGTAGACAACAGATCAAGATTCCCCTCCCCAAAGGATATATTAGTCACTTATGGAGAAATTCCAAGACCTCCTTGAAAATAAAATATTAATGAATATGAAAGGGGGATCCCCCATTGGAATCAGGAGAGAGCACATAACATGAAAATCATATGGAGGGCGCCTGGGTGGCTCAGTCAGTTAAGTGTCCGACTTCAGTTCAGGTCATGATCTCACGGTTTGTGGGTTTGTCAAGCCCAGCGTCAGACTCCGTGCTGACACCTCAGAGCCTGGAGCCTACTTCGGATTCTGTGTCTCCCTCTGTCTCTGCCCTGTCCCTGCTCGTGCGGTCTGTCTCTCTCTCAAAAATAAATAAACATTAAAAAAATTAAAAAGAAATAAAAATAAAAGCATGTAGAAATAAGGACACAGAATTGTTCAGAGAAATAGATAAAACGGAACCTTGAAAACTGCACATTTCCACATTTGGACATCTAGAAAACTTTTGAAAAATAATCTAATACCAGGCACCAACACATTTCTAGGGAAAGCTAAATCTGCTAAGTATTTCTATAATTTCAACATATACTTGAGATGAATTGTTGTTTCTGCCATTGGCATCCAAAGATAAAGTTCTTTCCCAAAATGGCACCCTTGCATGCTGAGCCATACAAGCAAAAAGACAGGACGGTATGAAAACCATCTATTTTTCTTGTGATGACACACGTGGTCTCCTCAACTGCCAGCACTTCTCTCTGGTTTGATCCTTTAATGTCAAAAAAGAGTTGGGATAGTTGTCTAAACTTCCCCTGCCATACTATAGGTCTAGAAAAATCAACAATGAGGAACTAAGCAACACAGACAGAGCTGGTTTGAAACTCCTGCCTGCTTAGGGAGAAGAATAACTAGCTTAGCAGGGTTTTGTGGTCACTTGTTTTCCTTCCAAAGAGTAGCTCAAACTCTCCCATCACACAAATTCAATCTACACCCATCAAATAAATTCAATGGGAATCCAAGGAAAGAGAAGAGGTAGACAAAACAGACTGAAGTATAACTTTTCAGTTCCCAAATGTCTCAACTACTTTAAAATTTTTCCTTAAATGGGGCAGGAAAGAAATTTTTTTAATGAAAAAAAAAATCCTTTCACTTCATCACTTCTTAAAACCCCATGGAAATTAAACAAACAAACTTGGTAAAAGAAAATGAAGGACTTTCAGATGAGAGAGACTGAAAACAGGTAATAAATAGGTAAAACTGGAGTAGAAATGAGGAATTGAGGCAAAAATATTAGCAAGGAGAGTCTCCCAGTTTGAGATATCTTTTTGAAATTTCATTCAAGAATTATTTTTCGAGCCAGCTACAGTGAATAAGACCCTGGGTTTACTTACTATAAATACATAGAGAATGATACAGATTCCAGACAATAATACAGATTTCTGGAGAAATGAGGTAACTTTTGGTTATTTTAGTGTCTTAAATCCAAAAACTATGTTAGTTTACTTATCACTAACATTCCTGTAAAACTGTCTCTATGGAGCTTCCTACCGTCAATATGTACAACCAGAGAAATGAAGATTGCTTGGAGTTCTAGAAGAGGATACAGCAGAGATATGACCCACTCTTTTGGGACTGCAGCATCAAACCAGGAAATCACCTGTGTCTCACCGATCAGAACATGCTGTGTTTTTTTAAAAACCAGACTCGCCTTTGTACTATGTAATCATGTTAATGGCTGGTAGCCAAAAAATTCTTTTTGCTTGCATCTACCTGTGTCTGCTCTTTCAATTTTGTCTGAAACACTGGCTCTCTGAGAATGTGTCTTGATCTGGGAGAAAATGGCTATCCTTGAATACACCTGGATGATCCAAGGGTCTCTATCTTGGCCTATTTTTTAAAATACTGATTTGAATTTATTGATATGGAAAAAAATGGCAAAGACAGCAGTACGTGTATCATTTTCATGTAAAAAAGAGTATAGGCTTATTTATTTGTTTTTCTTGGCAGTTTTAATGCCAATTTAGTGAGCTAAGCAATGAACTAGAAACCAGAATGCCAGTTAGTGCTAAAACGGAGTCACTGAGTGACCACAGGACTTCCTTCTTGGCCAAATTGAGAGAGAAGACAACTGTCATGAATAATACTAATATCCTCGAAGCACAGCCCTCTGCTGATTTAGATGGCTACAGATGAGTAGCTTCAGTGTTTCACCCGCTGGTGCAAGGGATGTGTGTGCAGTGGTGGGGCGGGATTCAATGATTTTGATAATCCTTTGTGACTTTCAAGGTCAGAAAATACCAAAACTGAGGTCTACTGATTCCCTAGAAAGAATCTTAGAAGAGACCATATACTCTATTTGTATTTTAACTTACTCATCTTAATATTTCTAAGATAACATTCTCATAAAAAATCCAAATAAGTCCCTTTTGTATCTTTTGATTACCACCCAGTGCCACTTTTCTCTCCCAAGATAACCAATGTTAACTAGTTGTTACATATCCTTCCATTCCTTTTCTGTATAAATACATAAAGATGACTTTATATATGTTATGTTTCACATTAAATGCAGGATATCACATTGTACATATTTGCTTACATTTTCACTTACAATGTTTATAGAGAGCTCTTTTATCTACATTTTACTACCACCCTTTCATCTAATTTAAGCTCCTCATTTTCCAGAAGTGGAAACCTAAGCCTAAAGTAGTAAAATGACTTTCTCCTAAGGTCAGATAGCTACAGAGTAGGGACCAGAGCCCAGCCAGTACTTTTAAAATCAAACAGAAATCATTCGTTATTTGGTGAAAAGAGTTTGCAGAAACTGAAAGGGGGAAAATCCACTCAGAATCCAGTCTCCCCAATAGTTAAACTTATTTTTTCCCTCTGGTTTGTTTTTGTATACAGAACTACTTTTTTACACAGTTGTAATCAGAGTACAAATTCGACTGGCTTTCACTTTTTGTTAATCAGATGTTTATGTTACTATGAAGATGTTTAGTTAATTGGCAATGAATGGTGACTTAGTATTTAATCGAGTAGTCAAAACCTCTTCCTACTAAATCAAGCTCCTTCCCACTGTATGAACCAACCCCCTTCCTCTCATCCCGCAAATTCTCACCACTGTTTCATCTTCCCCTAAATCCTAGGTCCGGTCCATTCTCATGCCCCTGAAAGCCATTTCTCAACTCAAAGAGCTCCCATCTCTACCCTGGGTCTCCAGGGAGATCACCTTACTACTCTCCTGGGCAGGGGTCTCCTCGGAGTTCCCCGAGGTTCCCAAGAAGAGGCTTCACGAGTTAGGCCTGGGAGATCCAGGACGTGAGGGTCGCTATTGGCCACGCCCCAGGCTCTGTTTGGGAACCCCCAGAATTTACAGGAGTACAGAGACTGCAGGGGTCATGGTGGGGTCAGGGTGAGAGGGCCGGCCCAGCCTTCTTCACGTGACCCTATTTCCCCAGGGGAGGAGTTCGTTTTTCCCACCAGAGGGGGCGCTGGGGGCGAGGGGTGAGGGGCGACAGGGGCCGGCTCCCTCCCTTCCCGGGTACTCCTGGGCGTTGCTCCTGGGCTCGGGCCCTGACGCCATCTGCCTGCGACGGGGGCGGAACGCACTTGACGCCATCTCCGGGCGCCCGGCTGGGGGGGGGCGCTGGGTGTGGGGCGGCTCCGGGGCCGGGGATGGCGGCGGCCGCGGTCGCGGTGGCTCCGGGACGAGCGGGAGGAGCCCGAGGAGCGCCGTGAGATGGGCCGGTGAGTGTCGCCGGCAGTGCGGGCCGCTGGGCCTGCCTCACTGAGGCCACGCAGGCCTGGGCTCTAAGCTCTGGAGGAAGTGGCCTCCTGGAACCCATTGCCCCGCCGGACCGGGGCCCAAGAACCGCGAACCCGGGGAGCGAAAGAGGCCGCGCCTAGAGTCCCGCGCGCTTTTCTCCGGCCTGGCCCAGAAGGCGGCCTCAGGCTCTGGAGCCCCCGCGGCTGTGTCCCCGAGGGCCGGGGTGTCCCAGTCTTTGGTGCGGGAAGGGGCCCCCGAACAAGGAAGCATCGTCTGCAGGGCCTTGCCTCTGCCCCTCTGTTTGAAGGGTCGACCCCCCACCCCTAAACGTTGAATTTCTAATTTCGGGCCCTACCCTTGTGGAAGCAAGGATTGCAGGATCACGAGAAGCCATAACACGTAGTCTCTTCCAAGCTCCACTCTTTTCTGGCGGGCGCACCTCACCGAATTTTGGGCTCAATCTCTTGATTCTGGACTGTGGCAACGTTGGCAGCTCTCCAGGACGGACCCCCATCCCCGTTAGCTCGGTCAGGGTCACAAGCCGCGTCTACACCCTGAGAAGTCCTCTTTGAGCCCCTCCTGAAGCCGAGGTTTCGGATTCCGAAATGTGTTTTCCGTTGTGGGAACCTGGTGCACAGGCTTGACTCTTTGTTGTCATTCCCTCACCTTTTGCCTCTTTTAATTCTTTTATTAGGCTGTGTTTGGCTAACCCAGAGGCAGGTTTTCCTTAAGGTTTTAGTTGCAGGAAGCAAAGATCGTTCAGGGATTGGAGATGTGACCCCAATTTCTGTTGCCAGTGAGGGAGAAAGCTAATTGCTTTTCAGCTGGAACTGAAGCTGCCAAAGAAGGGACGCAGGACTTGTGCCCACCGTGTAATTTGTATTTATGAAACTGAGAATTTTTCTTTCCCCCAGGTTTTCCTATCTCATCACCTTTTCCTGTACATACACACCTTGCCACTCGATTAAAGAGATAAATGTTGCCTTCAGTTTGATTAGAGGCTTGCAGTTCTGTAGGACTTGGACAGGACAGTGGGTAGTTTCTCGGAGTACTGGTCAATATTACTTTAGCTGTTTTGAGAGATTAAGGTTCCTTTCTTGAGTGCTTGATGTTAATGGCATGTGTAGATTAAGATATTGATAGTTTAATGTGGGTTTTGTTTCCCCATTGTTAGCTACATGCGGACCAAGGCTGTGTTTTCATTTTCTGTCACACCTGATTCAGCACTTGGTACGAAGCTGTCATTCAGAACATTTTACCCACACACACACAAAGGATCCTTTTTTTTTTTTTACCCTGAAAATCTGTTAATAAGGCTTCCCTTGAGTGACTCCCCCTTGACCTCTTTTTCTGCCCCAGAAACATAAATAATTGTTCTTTTTCTCTAGTGCCACTTTTGTCATTTAAATAACCTCCACATCTGTTTTCATCATCCCTGAATAAAGGTGAAATCAATACAGTTGATTTTTCCAGCTTCCCATTGGTCACATGGGAATAAATGTTGAGTCTTCCATTTTTGGTTGTGCATTTACCTGAAATTGGGATTGGAAGTAAATTTAACCTTTGGGAATGGATACAGGTAGAGAATGAAGAATATGACATTAAGGAAAACAACGAAGCTTGAAAATTTTTCTTCAGGGATGTCTTTCTACACATTAGAGCTTAAGACATAGCCTTTTCTCTATTCAAATGCCTACACACTCTGGATAAATGTACTGTTACCTCAGGAGCAGAGGATGAGGCAGGGACTCATGGACTTTAATGTTTTTGTGGCTTTAGAATTACCTTTCTGGATGACTCAGGGGAAAGTGAGAGTCTAGGCTCCTGCTTACTTTATCCCTATTTCTTTTTCTAGGCTCCCAAGGCAGTGGGGAGGACACTGCTTCTTACTACAGCTGCTCAGAGGCACCACTGGAAGCTCAGGTAATAACAGGAGCTTTGGACACCTTCTTGCAGAAAAAGCATCTGGGATTCAAGAGTGGAAAAACAGAACACAGTGTGATACGCAGATCTAAAGAACTGGAGCCTTGATTGGAAGAAATAGGTGACAAAGTTTGTATGCATTGAAATGTTCAGAACAAAAGGATACTTTATGACAATGGACAAAAGCACGTATGAAAGGTGACAGAAAGGGGAGAGAGAACTTTCTTATGAATCATATAGGCTTATGATAGTAATAAGCAGTTTGAAGGATTGGAGCCAGAATTTTAGGAAGTTGTTCCTAGAGCAGACCTACAATGGAAAAGGAGCCATTGACAAAAGAAAATACACAGGACAATAGAAAGAGAATGAATGAAGAAAGTACATTGAAGATGGCCAATGAGAAGAAAAGAAGTCTTTCCAGACTAGGGGTAAAAAGTCTATTTGAGGTCAGAAGAGTTTTGTTGCTCTTTAGGGAGGAGGAGAAACAGATAAATTATGGAACACACTAGTACAATCATTCTCCCCAAAGGGCCCAAATTTGAATGTAGTATTTCATGGGGCAATGAAGATACTATTTTTCATTGGCACCTGGGTCTTTGAGATAGTGGTGATATGAGGCAAAGGAGGATGAGAGTATAACCAGGTCTGGGGTGGGGGTGGGGGTGGGGGGATGGGAAAAGGTGAGATCATAACCCAAATTAGGCTGGGGAAAGGAAGCAAGGATGAGGTCATATGTTCAGGAAAGAAGATAGCACAGTAGTCTTTGGTGACAAAAGGAGAAGCTTAGGAAAAAGAACCAGCAGCAAAGACCATGTGGTCAAATCTTCTCTTAGGGAAGAAGGCTGGGAAGAGTCAAGGTCCCTGTCAAGGCACAACTAATCAGGAAGATGGCGGTCTCTCTGGGGTTGTAGAGCCCACAGGTTATTTACGTATCATTGAGTGTTTATTCTTGTAGCTGTCTGTGGTTTCCCTATTTCTTTCATATCCTGGGCTGGATGGATAGGGGAGTGGCATCCTTGTTTGCCTCTTTCTCATACATTATTCCCCTGGCAGCACCCTTTGTAACATCTTCCTCCATAGGCATGGTTTCTGCTACTTCCTTTGACTTGGTTCACCCCTAGGTTACTTTTCTTTGCTTCTGATTTGTTCCCTAGCAGATGTGGGCGCCCCAGCCAGCAGCAGAGAGGGGTGCAGGGGAGCCACAGAGAAGCCCCTTCTGATGCCCCAAGGAGCAAGCCGACCCCTTCCAGGCTCAAGGAACACCACAAAGCAATATGAAACCTGTTCATGAGAGGAGTCAGGAATGCCTTCCACCAAAGAAACGAGACCTCCCCGTGACCAGCGAGGATATGGGGAGAACTACCAGCTGCTCAACTAACCACACACCCTCCAGTGATGCCTCTGAATGGTCCCGAGGGGTTGTGGTGGCCGGGCAGAGCCAGGCAGGAGCCAGAGTCAGCCTGGGGGGTGATGGAGCTGAGGCCATCACTGGTCTGACAGTGGACCAGTATGGTATGCTGTATAAGGTGGCTGTGCCACCTGCTACCTTCTCCCCAACTGGCCTCCCATCTGTGGTGAACATGAGCCCCTTGCCCCCCACATTTAATGTAGCGTCTTCACTGATTCAACATCCAGGCATCCACTATCCCCCAATCCACTATGCTCAACTCCCGTCCACCTCTCTGCAGTTTATCGGGTCTCCTTATAGCCTTCCCTATGCTGTGCCACCTAATTTCCTACCAAGTCCCCTCCTTTCTCCTTCTGCCAACCTCGCCACCTCTCACCTTCCTCACTTTGTGCCATATGCCTCACTCCTGGCAGAAGGAGCCACTCCTCCCCCCCAGGCTTCCTCCCCAGCCCACTCATTCAACAAAGTCCCTTCTGCCACCTCCCCACCTGGGCAGTTGCCACATCACTCGAGTACTCAGCCGCTGGACCTTGCTCCAGGCCGGGTGCCCATTTATTATCAGATGTCCAGGCTACCTGCTGGGTACACTTTGCATGAAACCCCTCCAGCAGGTGCCAGCCCAGTTCTTACCCCTCAGGAGGGCCAGTCTGCTCTGGAAGCAGCCGCTGCCAATGGACAGAGACAGCGAGAACGAAACTTAGTAAGACGGGAAAGCGAAGCCCTCGACTCCCCCAACAGCAAGAGTGAAGGCCAGGGACTGGTGCCAGTGGTAGAATGTGTGGTGGATGGACAGTTGTTTTCAGGTTCTCAGACTGCACGGGTGGAGGTGGCAGTGCCAGCGCACCGAGGGACCCCAGACACCGACCTTGAGGTCCAGCGGGTGGTTGGCGCTTTAGCTTCTCAGGACTATCGTGTGGTGACAGCTCAGAGGAAGGATGAGCCCAGCCCTCTCAACCTGTCCCATCATACACCCGACCATCAGGGTGAGGGGCGAGGGTCAGCCAGGAACCCAGCAGAGATGGCCGAGAAAAATCAGGCCCGAGGGTTCTACCCTCAATCCCATCAGGAACCGGTGAAACACAGACCTTTACCCAAAGCAATGGTTGTAGCCAATGGCAACCTGGTGCCCACTGGAACTGACCCAGGTCTGCTACCCATGGGCTCGGAGATCCTGGTGGCATCAAGTTTGGACATGCAGGCCAGAGCCACCTTCCCAGATAAGGAGCCAACGCCACCCCCCATTACCTCCTCCCACGTGCCCTCCCATTTCATGAAAGGCGCCATCATCCAGCTGGCTACAGGGGAGCTGAAGCGGGTGGAGGACCTCCAGACCCAGGACTTTGTGCGCAGTGCCGAAGTGAGCGGGGGGCTGAAGATTGACTCTAGCACGGTCGTGGACATTCAGGAGAGCCAGTGGCCTGGATTTGTCATGCTGCATTTCGTGGTTGGTGAGCAGCAGAGCAAAGTGAGCATCGAGGTGCCCCCTGAGCACCCCTTCTTTGTATATGGCCAGGGCTGGTCCTCCTGCAGCCCCGGGAGGACTGCACAGCTCTTCTCTTTGCCCTGCCATCGGCTGCAGGTGGGAGATGTCTGCATCTCTATCAGTTTACAGAGCTTGAACAGTAACTCAGTTTCTCAGGCTAGCTGTGCTCCCCCAGGCCAGCTGGGTCCCCCCCGAGAAAGGCCTGAGAGGACAGTCTTGGGACCCAGAGAGCAATGTGACAGTGAGGGGAAGAGCCAGCCGCCAGGCGAGGGCTCCCAAATGGTAGAGCCCTCGCAGCCGGAGCCTGGTGCTCAGGCCTGCTGGCCAGCCCCAAGCTTCCAAAGATACAGCATGCAAGGGGAGGAGGCACGGGCTGCGCTGCTCCGTCCCTCTTTCATTTCACAGGAGGTAAAGCTGTCCATCGAAGGGCGTTCCAATGCAGGAAAATGAACCTCTCTCCCAGACCAGGACTGGGGCTTCACCCCAGAGCTGGGCCTCACCGTGAGCAGGCAGAGGATTTGCACATGCCGAGCAGGGAATGGCTCTCTTGGCAGTGAGATTGGGGGGAAAGAGGAGGCATGAAGGCAGCCTCCCAAGGCAGGGTCTGTTGCTCATTACCCCATGGCAGCCTTTCAGGACAGCCCCAGAGGGTGCTGCGATGGAGAGCAGCAGGCTTGAGCCAAGGAAGGATGGGGGTGCACACAAGATAAGAAACATTCCAAATATCAGGGCCTCCCTGTTCTTTCCTCCCCATCCCTAGCTCCTGCAAGGGGAAAGTTGGGCTTTGGGGGCAGGTGGCAGAGGGAGGGAGCAAAGAAAGAGCCAAAAATGATGATCCACAGCTTATAGTAGCAGTTCAACTGTCTGAAGTTTTTTTCCTTTCTTTTTTGTGGTGGGAGGGCAGGAAGCCCCATGATTGGGATTAAGAGGGTTCCCACCCAGAACTCTTCTTTTGAGAGCTGTGCACTTTAAAGGGTGATTTTGTTACAGATGTCTGTGGGTTTGTGGGGGAGGAGCACTCATCTACAGGACTCTGCTTGATTCTGTGCTTCAGCCCTTTCCCATCTCCCCACCATTCCTCCCACAAGGCTTCTAGCACCAGGAGAGAGAGAAACCCCTCCAGGGTTCAGAGTGAAGTACTGCTTTGGCAGGGACCCAGTCAGGGGACTTTAGGAGAAAGACCTGATGGCCAGTTGACCGGGTTCTAGGCAGGGCTTCTGGAAAGGTAGCTGATGTAACAAAGCTCCTCCTACCCAGCATGCCAGACCTACTTCGAAATTGTACTGAATTTCTAGTTGGTAATGGTGACTTTTGAAAGAACCAGTGGACCTTTTTACCCAGTCCCCTACTCTCTGTCTATGTTGTGCCTAAGTGCCTGCGCTGTCCCCACCCTTCTGCTGCCCTAACCTCTGCATGGTGTCTTGACCTGGGCCTGATTTGTAGCTGCACTGCCTTTCCCCTTCTGCACAATTGTTTTTGTCTCCTCTGACCAAGACCTCTTGTTTTTGGTGTGTAGGGGTCTCTTTGATTTCCTTTTTAGTTATATTTCCTATTTTTAAAAACTCATAAAGAATCATGTCCCCTCCTCTTCTGCAGCTGAACAGCTTGGTAGAGAAACAAGAAGGGAACTGTGCCCTGGGTCAGGGCAAATACACCTGGCTGGGCAGTGCCCATCCTGGCGTTTTTACATAGCCCCTCCCATCTTATTCCACTTCCTGTCAGCAATCAGGCTTCTCCGAGCCATCCCCTCCCACAGCCAGCTCTGAGGTTCTGGGATAAGGGTCTTGATAAGTTTCCAGTACCTGAAGTCTTCTAGATTTCATTTCGTGGTGGAGAATTCCTCTGCAAAGAGCATTCTAATCTTAGTTGCATTTGTCCCCTTGTGTCTTAAGCCCATGTTTTCTTCACAACTTTTAGCATCAGCTTGGACTGTGGGTTTCCACTGGGTATTGAGAATTAGGCTCCCCCACCAGCTTTCAGGTGGGTGGGTGGGTTTTTTGTTTGTTTTTCAGGGGTCTTCAGACTCTTGAAGCAACTCAGGGTATTGTCCACCCAGCTCTCTGGTGAGGCTTCTCCCATAATATGATCCTGGCATTTTCTTTAGAAATGTACTTGGACTGGCCGAGGCCTTGCCTGCCATCAGGAGTCCCAAACCTCTGAGGTCTGATCTCTGCTCTGTCAAGGACTTCAGGCAAGTCTTGTGACCTCTCGCTCTTTCACTTCCTCCCCAGCTGCCAAATGGGGATTAATAATCTTACCTACCTCCTGGGGGGAGGGGGAGTTCTGAGAATGGAGTCATTCTTAGTGTTCTGGTGCTAAAGGTTGTTCTCCGGGGGGAACTAAGTGACTGAGACCGGCTTGTTTGCTCCAAGCCCTACATGCCACTGTTTCATTCCTAGAGAGCAATTACCTGGTCAGTCAGGTTTTAGGGGCCCATCCAAAGGAAGCTGCTGACCTGACTGTGAGTACTTAAGTCTCCAGGTCACCTCAGAACCAAACACCAACTGTGTGTGGTAAACACTCAACCTTGTATGCATGTGGGATCATCGCCTTTCCCTTCTCTGTCCCCCATTTTCTCTGAATGCTGCTTTCTCTGGCTTGTTTCCTACAGAGGAGGCCTGTGGGAATAAGTCTTGAGGAATCCTCTCGGATGACAGCCCCAGGAGAAGGCCTCATCTCTGACTGTTCCGTGGTCAACTCATTCCTAGGGATTATTGTTTGCACGGGTTTCTCAGAAACATCCTTCCTCATAGGAAGGCTCACCAACTGAATACAGTGGCATTCACACAGTAGACACTCAAGAAGTGTTCCCCGAGGACACCAATTGAGCTTCCTCTTGTGGGAGCAAACCTATGTCCAACCAGATACAGTAGTTTAAATCAAGTAATGCTCCACTTCCCAGCCTGGTAATTTCCACTGAATCCTGGAAAGAGAAAATCTTGTGCACAAGTTGGGCCCTGACCTTTCTGCTGCTGTTCTCTTCTGTCTCTTGCTGGTGAAGGAATATCAGCAGCTCTTCTAGTACCATGCCATGTGTATGTAATTTATTAATACTCGGTTTTGCAAAGCTGCGGAGGTGTGTTTTGTCAAGTATGGGCTCCCAGGAGCAGAGGCTCTGTGCTCTAAATCTTGGTCAGAGCTGTGGCATTCTGCTTGCCTTTTCCTTCTGGTTCAGTCTTTTCTTCCAGGCATGAGAAATAAAAGGAGCCTGTGGTGTATCTGTTCTTCCTTAAAGGAATTTCATACGTCTGTAAGAGACCTAAGAGCAGTTTGGGGATAGTGAGCATTTTAGTGGAAGCTGTCAGCTTTTTGGGAAATGGGCAGTTGAAGCAGGCCAGAGCCACTCCCTTGTCAGTAGTAGGAGATTCCCACAGTTAAGGAGTAGAAAGGAGGCCTGCTAACTCTGGCACTGAACAGGAGTGGCTTTGTACCGATTTGGGAGTAGAGTGACTAGGTAAAGGATGAGTAATATGCCCAAGTCTTGGATCATCATTCCTATCAAGATTAGTGTACGTGGGGAGGGGTGGGGGGCATGGAGGGTGGTGGTGTGGGGGAAGGGAATTCAGAGCTGAATGCTTGTACCCAAGGGGAGGGCCCCTAGCAGATCTGGACTGACCCTTCTACATTTTTGGTCCCAGTCAGTTGTAGCACCAAGGGCTTTGGTCTGTGCTGCTTTGCCACTGCTGCTGTCTGCTCACTGTCCTGCCTGCTACCCTTTATAGCTCCCTGTCCTTCCATGTCTGAGCATAGAGGGGAAATCCAGGCATCCTGTCCACTCTTACCTGTGCAAGTGTTACTTTATAGCAAAGTCCTATTGAATAGGGATAGTATGAAATGCTGCTGGTGGGCTGGTGAATCCAAAGGGATATGGCTTCAGTGCTTGCTGGGAGCCCTTTGGCTCCAAAATCTGTCTTGAGGGAGAAGCAAGCAGGTCTTATTAGTGGGTGTTTTCTATGTATTAATCGCTTTCCTTTGTGGTATCTTGTATCCTGTTTTTAAAATAAATGATGAGGAACCAGGTTAGGGCCTGTGTCAGCATCCTAGGGAGGTTCATCTGGCTCCAGTTAAGTGGATTCTGGGACTGGAGAGCATTTAAACTTTGACTGACATAGCCCCTCTGTGGGTTTAGTTTTATTTTTACTAGTGGACATCATAGGAGATAAACAGGGTGGTGATATGATTTAGACCTGCAACAAGCAGGCACATTGGAGAGGTGAATGATCACACTGGAGATGAAGGGTGGATGTGGGTTGACTGGGAAAGGGCCTGGGTCCATTGGAGTAAAGATACCTGATTAACTGAACTGGCCATGGAGATTAGGTCACAGTCTTAAGAGCAAAGAGTAGAGGTCAAGTTTTAGGGAGACTTCCTGGCCTCCTAGGGCTAAGTTTAATAAACCACACCGAAGTTACAATACTTTCCAGATGAGAAAAAGTGTACACTACAGTTGAAGAGCTGGACCGTGTAAGGTGGATGTTGACCAGGAACCTATTAGCCCTTTGCTGGGAAGCCTTCACCATCCAGCTTCCCTGGGCTAGGGAAGGCCTCCCACATTATGCAATAATAAAATAAGCATCTGGGTCTTTGCAGCTATCAGTTGCTCTTTCAACTCTAGGGTCCATCTTTGGGCCAGAAACCTGGTCTGGGCCTGGGATGACACCAGCCCTCGATGCTAGAGTTGACTGCACTCTCTCCTTACCTGCAGACTATGCACAGTGCCTGGGGTGGAAGGAGGAGAGCTGGTGCGGTTTGCCCTGCTGAGCCTCCCCAGCAGGAACAGTAGTAATAAATGCACTTTTCACACTAAGGTTTCTTTATTAGTTCTCCTGTTAAGCCTAGATCCTCCCCTGGTAGATTGCAAACTCAGTCTGTGTGATCCCAAAGCCATTCTACTGCAGATGCCCAGCAGTGAAGATGGCCTCAAATTGGGTTCCTGTCTGCAGTGTGTATGGCAGCAGCCCATGTGCCTTTACCTATTGTCAAACTTGCAAGCATTTATTTCTGTCTTTATGACTGTCACGGGGACTGAGGTTCTTCAGAGAGAGGGAGCTGGTGACACAGTGGTTTTACACCCACTCCCTAGACAGGGAGTTTGCACGTGGTTGTGAGCTGTGAGTGGTTAGTGCATTGCTAGTATTGCTGAAGGCAGGGTGCATCCCTCATTTGCTTGATACACTCAAGAGAATATAGATTGTGTTGGGAAGAGACTGACTGTACTCGTGGCAAACTTGAAGTATTAAAATAAGGCTGTCCCCTACAACCTTCCTAGTCACACACAGGATCCCTGTAGCCAAAACAGTATATGTTCCAGCTGCAGAGAGCAGACTGCTCTCAGCTTGCACAGCACCTTAGGGGAGGGAAGAATATATGGATAGGGAATGGGGTGGAGATAGGAAAGCAGGAATGTTGTCATCCAGGTGGCTTTAGGGTCCTGAGGAGTAAAGAAGGATGGCACTGGGGAGGTCTGGATGGATCTGATTTGTGTAGGAGTTCCCTGTAGATAAATTACTGATCCCCCAACTACTATCCCCAGTATGTAATGGCTGAATTAATATGTAATCAACTGCATTGTATCTAAAGCCTTAGAACTAGTCAGGTGCTCCCCCCACCCAGTACCATTTCTTACCCTCTAATCCTACCTGATCTTTAACAAAGCATTAATAATTCTAAGGATAATCTCTATTTTGTTGTGCTTTTTTGTAACTGTTTTAAATAAATCAATTTGTACTGTATATTTGTACTTTTGTGAGATCCTTTTTGCTGTTTTACCATTTTAAGTCTCTGTACTTGGCTACACACAGATTGTATTTTTATTGTTAATGCTCTTCTTATGGATACCTGCATTTAACTTGTGGACTATGTAAACACAATATATATCAATATCTATATATCTATATATCTATCTATATAAACTACTAGCTTTTCCTTCTGGTGTTTGCGCCTTCTTCTTATCCCAGCCGTAGATGGTGGCTGCTGGGTGGGGGATAGCTTGTGGGAGAGCTTGTAATATACCAAATTGTTCCCATCTTTATGTGGTGGACTCTGGGCAGATTGTGCAAGCTAGTCCTGAAGCATGGCTGCACGTTCTTTTGGTATGTATTTCAATGATCCAGAAGTCTACCTATACACTTAGATGTTAGCATGATCAATCACAAGGACTTGTAGATATCCTCACTGCTGGCCTTTTCTCCAATTCTTTCCTTTCCTCGGGAATATTGCCAGAAATTGCTGGAATACATTAGCAGCAATCATAACTACTGCTTCTAAATTACAAAGCTTGCCAGTAGTAGGAGGTGAAACACACATGATTGTGACTCAGATCAGTTTATTGAGCACTTACTAGGTGCCACAAACTATCCTAAGTTACATTTATTATAGTAATATATATTAGCTATTTATTAATAGTCACTTGTTGCTAGTATTTTTATTTTGTGTTTGGGGAAACTAAGACTAAAGTAACTTCCCCCCCAAAGTTATAGTTTGTCTTAATAAAAGTTATAGTTTTTAATTTTTTAATGTTTATTTTTGAGAGAGGCCAGTGGGAGAGGGGCAGAGAGGGAGGAAGACAGAATCTGAAGCAGGCTCCAGGCTCTGAGCTATCAGCACAGAGCCCAATGTGGGGCTTGAACTCATGAACTGCAAAATCATGACCTGAGCCAAAGTTGGACGCTTAACTGACTGAGCCACCCAGGCACCCCAAAAGTTATAGATTTTAAAGGGCAGTGCAGAATTTTAAATCCAGGCATGAGATTCCTGAGTTTGTATTAACCACTAGTTTGTTGTGATACTTAGCAGAGATAATCTATATAAAATGCTCAGAATAATCTTTGACACAGAGTGACTACTCAACCATTTTGAAGCATCCCAAGTAAAAGTTCAATATGGATCTTTGTGAGACAGGCACTTGGCTCATTAAGTATTTTCTTTTAAAAGTCCAGTACTTTGAAATAAGTTTATTAAAATTTTTGTGTTCCCCGAACAGAACTATCTCAGCCTGTCTGGTAGGAATTAACCTGTTTGGTGGTGGTGGTTGGGGGGGCGGGGGCTGTCAGTTAACACTAATAGTCTTAAACCTATGGAGGTCAGAGAGGAGTCCAAGTTTCCTTGTTATGATATTGGAAGAGGTCCACATTCCTGGCATAGTTATTTTTCTGGCTACAACTTAACTAGGGCACTTCCTTCTGGACCTCAAGATCTATAATTATCTAAACTGTACACAACCTTTGGTGCAGGCTAAGGAAAGTTCTGTACTTGTTCTGTACCATCACAGACACTTTTAAGAAATGACCTCAGCTCTGGTCTCCTCGGCTTGGCAGACCTACAAAATGGTCATTTTGCTTGGGCTTTGACCACTGTCAACTTCAACTCTCTTCTCACTTTAATTCTGGATTTTTCTTAATGGGTTTTATTCTCCTACCTTGGCTCTGGGGAATAAATAAGAAGATGGATCACTTCTCTCAAACAAGAGTTCCTTGGTACTATAGATCTTAATATTGGAGCTATTTAATTTTTTTGAAATTTTAGATTTTCTTAAATATTTATTTTGAGAGTGAGAGAGACAGAGAGTGCTTGCACGAGCAGGGGAGGGGCCGAGAGAGAGAATCCCAAGCAGGCTCCACATTGTCAGCACAAGAGCCCAACATGGGGGGTGGATCTCACAAACAGTGAGATCATGACCTGAGCTGAAATCAAGAGTTGGACACTGGGGGCTCCTGGGTGGCTCAGTTGGTTGAGCAACTCTTAACTTGGGCTCAGGTCATGATTTCATGGTTTGTAAGATCGAGACCCACATTGGGCGCAATACTGGCAGCACGGAGCCTGCTGGAATTCTCTCTCTCTCTCTCTCTCTCTCTCTCTCTCTCGCTTTCTCTGCCCTTCTCCCCAGCTCGTGGTCTCTCAAAATAAATAAACTAAAAAAAATTTTTTTTTAAATTACAAATAGAGTTGGATGCTTAACCAAATGAGCCATTCAGGTGCTCCAATATTAGAGCTACTTCTGTGAACATATTCCTCAATGAAGCTGACTGCTGTCTAGGATAGGATTAAAAATTTTTTTTAACTTTATGGGGCACCTGGGTGGCTCAGTTGGTTAAGCGCCCGACTTTGGCTCAGGTCATGATCTGATTTGTGAGTTCAAGCCCCATGTTGGGCTCTGCTGACAGCTCAGGGCCTGGTGCCTGCTTCGGATTCTTTGTCTCCCTCTCTCTCTGCCCCTCCCCTGCTCATGCTTTTTCTCTCTCTCAAAAATAAATAAACATTAAAAAATTTTTTTTAAATCTTTTTTAAGTTTGAGAGAGAGAGAGAGAGAGAGAGACAGCGTGAGTGGAGGAGAGGCAGAGAGGGAGACCTAGAATCCCAAACAGGCTCTGCACTAGCCTGTGCAGAGCCTGACACTGGGCTCAATCCCTTGAAATGTGAGGTCATGACCTGAGCCAAAACCAAGAGTTGGACGTTTAACCGACTGAGTCACCCAGGTGCCGCTAGGATAGGATTTTTAAATTTTGACAAATTGAATTCTGCTGGGAAAAGTAGCCAGCCCATAGCCTAAATAAATACTGCATCTCTTTAGAAAATGCCAGTTATGAGGAAAGGTGTCTACTTCTGAGTTTGGAAAAAGTAAGCTAGGTTTAAATGGCCTTTGGGACTATAGAAGATCTTTGTTAGGCTGTTGGGAATGGACTCTCACAAAGTCAGCAATGGTTCTTTCTTGTCATAGGTATGCCTTATCAGCTTGTAAAGGCCCAAACAAGGGATCTCTGGGCCACCTAAATTGAGGAGCGCCCTCCCTTCAGAAGACAATCTGCCAGAAGTCCCTGCCGAAAACTTCCACCCAGGTCTCTCCTACATCACTTCATTTGCTAGAATGAAATGGAGAGAAAAGCAGAAAAAGGCCAGTAAAGATAAAATTAATTTATTTGCCCTCACATTTCCGTGGGCCGCACCAGGCCCTGCAGTCCTAGAAGCATGCCCTGCAGCAGTGGGCTGGGGAGTCCAGTTCTCTGGAGCGCCTGCCTACTCCCTTGTCCGGAGCCGTGTTAAGTCGGCTTCTGGCTGATCCCAGCATCCCGCTCCCACATGCAAAGGTACGCAGGTCCACCTGCAGCCAACCCAGGCCTGTCTCTGGCAGTAAGGACAGGGCCCTTTGGGTGGCTACCACATTGATCCTTGGGGACCTGGGTGAGTGAGAGGGCAGGAGGGGTTCAGTGCAGAGAGCTGCTGTTCTGCTCTTCAAAGGCCATCTTGCCCAGGAGCTGGCTGTCCAACTCCACCCCACTCACAGGTAGCTGGAAGAAGTTCATTTCGGCTGCTAAGGCTGCCATGGCAGAAGGGTCCTGGCCAAACTGAGCTCGCAACATCATGTCCATTTTCTCCAGCCTCCTCTTGAGCCGCTTGGCTTCCCGCTCCCGGATGAGCCTGGCCTGCCTCTTCTCTGGGGTTTCATTGGCCCGCTTCAGCCTCATGGCTTCCCGATCCCGCTGCAGCCTGCGTGCCCGCTGCTCATCAGTCTCCTGCATGCGCTGCAGGCGCTTGGCTTCACGGTCCCTCATGCGCCTTACTTCCCGCTCCTCCGGGGTCTCATTGTCCCGCCGGCTTTTCTTGGCCGTGCGCTCTCGTTCCAGCCGCTGCAGCCTTACTTCCAGAGGCTCATTCTGTCGACGTAGGGCCCACTTGCGAACACTGGGGGTCTGTGCTTCCAGGAGCTTACGGTAGGCAGCACAATTGTTGCACACAAGCAGAATTCCAGCAGGGTACACTGGAGGACTGAAGGCAATGTCCTTCCCCTCAGCACTGGAGGGGCCCTCACTATGGGCTGGGGGTAGGGATTCCATATTAAGTACTTCAGGAAGTTTCTCGCTGGAATACAAAAATTTTGGATCGTTAGTGTCTCCTTCTAGTCTAGCTCAGGTATCTAGCTCTGACTTACTCTTGTCCTACTAGACCAGTTGCTCCAAGTGCACAACTAGGAGTCAGTTTGAGTACTTGGGAGACCTCTTCTAGCTCTCCGACTCCCCAGCTTCTCTGGGCTAGGGGGTCTATCAAGTTATAAAGCCCACCTGGAGTTGGACACAAAGCCAATGGCCAGGTGTCAGCTGGACCCCCACAAATACGCAGTTTTCATTCCAGCTGGCTGGTGGTGTTCCTAAGAGCCAGGCAGGGTAGTCCTCCTGTGGAAGCAGCAGTCCTTGAAGTAGAAGCTGCCTTTAGGGGAGTCCACTGGCTCAGCCCCTCCTGCCTTGGACGACTCTGCATTGTACCCTTGGCAAATGGAACTAGGACACAATTCACATAGTTCCAGTCTTCCTCGGACACAGTGGAGACTGTGTCCTCATATCAGGGGCCTCTTAGCACTTATTCCAGTGAACTTTATTATGAATGTTCTTGGACTGCTCCCCCACCCCTATCTCTTATGAAAATATTATCCTGATAGAGGAAAGAAATGGGAATTCATTTCTCTTTGGGGATATCTAATGGAATGGGCATATTTACTAGGTTCATTACTTTTATTTCCAAGGAGTCAAGGGTCAGTTGCCTTTGCATTACCTATCTCTAGCCTTTGTTTTGATTTGGGAAAGCAGAACCTGCACCCAGTAATTTGTTCCCAGACCGAGAGGTTTAGGTGGCCAGCTAACCTGTTAAACGTGGCATGGCTGGTAAAACGGGCTCCACACACAGCACAGTTAGACCTCTGGTCCTCCGAGTGGATTAGGAGGTGACGACCCAAGGACCCTGGGGAACTTAGGGCCCGGCCACAGACAGGACACATATAGCTCTTGGCGCTCACCACTGCTGCAGTGTGCTGCAAAACAGAGCCTTAATCTGTCAACTCATGCAACCTTTAAGATAAGTCATACCCACTTAGAAGCTGCTTTCTAAAAAATGTCCCCTTTCCTTAGTCTAAGAACAAGGGATTTGCAACAATTCTCTCCGTTAAGCACCTGGAAAAGTAAGAGTCTTGTGTTAACAGGCCTTTAGAAGGGCCAGGCCGTGCCGATTATTGTTCAGATTTCATTAGCTTGAGTTTTGACTATGTTCTGGAACGTGCAGCTGGCCTGATGAACAACAGAGCTCCAGAGCAAGAGCCCTCTTCAAAACCTGCAAAGAACTCATGCTTGGGATAATTTCTATCTGCTTGCCTCACACTGTGCAGACACAAATGCACGGTAAGGAGGCAATGAAGGCCAAGTGTAGAAACTAGCTAGAAAGACTGGTATCCAAAAGAGATTTTGTCCTGCCTTTTCTTCAATCTTTTCAAAACAATCTTCTAAAGAAATGTGTCTGTTTGTTAACCAACTACCTTTATGGTAAAGCTCAGGCTGCCATGTGTGCTGATGCCTTTCTAATATAGATCACAAGGCAAAGGTGCTCTGTGATTGGATCATGGAAAAAAGAGCACAAAAGCTCGTGTTCTTCCGATCCCTTCATTTACACTTTCTCTAGTATAACAGAAACATTTATGTGAACTCATTTTTTTCCTCTTTAAAACAAAGCCCTCATTATTAATGGATCTTAGTTTCGATTTAACTATTTAAATATGCATTAAGTAATTTGGGAAAAAAAATTATACTTAAGTTTTCATAGGGTGTCTGCCTGGGAACCGACAACGGTTTTACCCAACATATCCCACTTAGTCTCTAAAATGTTCTGGGGCCTGGAGTGGACTCTTATTGGAAGCACCAGCCCAAGGTTCCTCTGGGAGCTGGAGGCAAAGGCTAACCAATAAACAAGCTGCTGACGCTCGTGTTCCGGAGCAAGTGGCTCCCCAGCCCATACCTGGTACACATGAGCAATCAGCTGCTCGCGGCTCCCACAGTCTAGCTGGCAGAGGGGACACTGGCAGAGTCCAAGTAAGGGGTCAGAATTCAAGTTCCCCGTGACCTGCAATTCAACAAGTAGGCAATTCATTAAGACTGTTTACCACTCTTTTCCCTGACCCTACTTCTTTTAACAGGGTATCCTGTTAAAAAGAACACAACCTGGTATCACATGTTATTCTTAGGTTTCCACTATGGACTGAAAGAAAAAGTAATAGGGCAAGGGAATAAAATTTGCTCCTATCTTTATTTCCTCCAAGGCTTCCTGCCATGAGGACATAGGCTGCCCCAGGGACAGCTTCTCTGTTTTTTCCCCTAAGGTTAACTCTCTCGGATTAGCTTCCTTCCGGCTGTCCTTCTTGCAGGAATCCTCAGGAAACAATTTAGTGAGAAGATGGCACCTCAGGTAACACTCTGACTTAAATTTGCAAGCATATTCGAGAGTACACTTCAGGAAGTCAGCCGACAGTCTTGCAAAAGTGGATATTCCGTCTGGAAAGAAGTGGGGGAGCTGTACCTCAGTTAGTGACATGTGGGTGGACAGGAAAGCTGGTGTGATGAGAGTTGTGTCTGAGGTTTGGGTAAATGGAGCTGTGGAGGAAGACGGGCTTCACATGAAGGTCCAGGAGACCATCAGGCATCAGGGCTGAGCAGAAGGGTCGGGGGGGTTCCTGGACTCAGGAACCATTTGTCACTTGCCTCATGCTCTACCACTTCACTCCCACCAACAGGCTGCTCCACATTTTCTAACTCTTTTTCCACTTTGACCACCCCTCCATCTTCCTCTGATGTGTGGGAAGAGACTTCATCTTGTGTGGTCTCCTCTTCATCACCCTCACTGTCACCTAGAACACACAAATTGGTCACTAGTTCTGATTTTTGCATAAATAGGCCTTGAGTTGCTTTCCACCTTAGAGTTTGTAGCTATAGTGAAAACATTTTCAGATCTTCCACAACAGAGTTTATATCAATGAATAGTTTATTTAGTTGGATAGTGGATACAAATCATGTTAAGTGAAAGAGCTGCTAGCTCTTATTTATAATGCCATTTGCACACTAAAGAGAGAATCTCAGGCAAAACCATTAGACAATGGTTATTGGGCCCTGTATGTTATCATAAAAATAATTCTTCTTACATGATTCCCAAATACCTCATACTTCAAATCATACCTCCTATGCACCTCACACCATGCTCATTCATTCCCACAACACATCACCTCTGACCTACCCACACTTCTCACTGATTTTATTACTTACTTTTCTCCATAACCCCCTGCATGATTTTTCCATGGTATCACATACACTATTCTATTCTGTGTCCCACTAATCTCTTCTCTCCCAAAAAACCCCAAGGCACACAGAGAAACAAGGAAGTTTTTCCTTCCTCTTAATCAATAAAGGAGATAGTAGTCAATTAGTTGAAAATAATGTCTACTTTATAGGGAAAAGTTTGTTCAGTCCAGTGGAAAAAACAGCACAGCAACCAACCTCAGGCCATTTGTTGTGGTACCTGACTCAGTGGGTTCTTACTCTGCTAGTAACTCAGGATTCCAGGCTAAATAAATCCATTGTTTACATTGGTTCTTTGGATTATCTGACGGATAACTGACTGCATTAAGTGGAGGGAACAGGACATTCTTTAGGATGAAATACAATTTCTTATAACTAAAGTAAGAATTGAGTTTATTTTCATTTAGGGGGTAGGATGTGGCTGTGGGGAGGTCTACTTGTGGCTGAGGGGTCTGCAAAATTTTTGTGGGTTGATTTTTATTCCCTCATTATAAAATACATAGAAAAGAAAAAGATTTTTTAAAAACCACGATAATAATAGGGAGTTTGTTCTGAAAGGGAAAAAAAGTACGAGTACCTTGAGGATCACAAGAGGAAGCCAAGCCTAGGGAAGCTGTCAGACTCCAACCCTATCCCAACCACCCTTAGATTCGGGATTCCTGGGCCTGACTGTGAGCAAGAGAAAATACAGGGTAGACTGTCACCTGTGAGACTCAGCTTTCCTAGTTACAGTGCTTCTTGTCTTCTCTCTACCACCCCTCATGTAATTTTTAAATCCACCAGTATCTGGCAAAACTAGTTACATTCTTTGTCTTCATAAGAAAATCTAACCAAATCATCTGCTAGTAGTTATGTGGGTCTCTGTTAGATACTCTGCTTGGTTGGTGGACTGGATTTGGGCCCTGGAAAGATCTATATCATATGTATGCCTTATTCCCTAGCCCAAAGCTTTTGTGGGAATTTATCTCAACGATGCAGGATTTGAATAGATTAAATCATACCATATTTTCTCACCAGTTTATCCAGAGTACTTGTAAACTTAGTCTAAGACACTACTGTATCAAACACACTATGTGACTGATCAAAAATCCAAATATAGAATTCCAAAGATTTAAAAAAAAATAAGTATGCCATCTAGAGGGATGATGCAGCTTTTCCAGAATGGAAACCTATTAAACTTTTATAGATGTTGCCATTCCTATCCTGTTATTCAAACTGGTGGCTCCCATAGGTTTTCTAAAAATCTTTGGGTTTTTCTGTACCTGAGCAACTAGATGCTAATTTTTTTTTTTTTTTTTTGCTAAATTATTAATTTGAGTGAAAACTAGTTCCTAGAAGGCCCCTGAATTCTTTCCCTCTTTGTTATTCTTTAATCCCAAATGTAGAAAAAAATTAAAAATGTCACTCTGAATTGACAGTAATAATATCCAATATCAGATGGATGTGATTAGTAAAGTATGGAAATCATCCTAGGAAATTTGTATTTCAACAAATATATCTCAAAATGTATTTGTTCAGGCAGGTCATGGAACAGATGATCCATCAGGCTCAGTTAGTTACCCATCACTGTCTTTTCCATCTCCTTCCAGGGATCTACTTAGGACTTGGTGTAGAAAGACATTGCCTTTAGCACTTTATTGCTTTTCTAAAAAAAATAACTTATTCTTTTAAAAGTAGTCTCTTTGCCCACTGTGGGGCTCGGACTGAGATCAAAACTCGCATGCCCTGCAGAGTGAGCCACCCAGGTACCCAGACTTCAGCATTTTATATGATGCATAATCTCAGTAAGCAAATCCTCTTGTGTGACATTCAAACTGGGTCCTCAAGCAAAAATTTCATTAATGCCACTCTCATATTTTGTTAACTTTAAGTAAATAGATTCTAGGAGACAGGGATTATTTTCATTTCACCTAACCCAGGGACTGCTCCTGTACAAATGATCTCTATACCCGTCTATCATAGTCATCACAAACCTATCTGTGTATGGCACTGTATCAAGTACTGCAGTCCATGAGTTAAAAAAAAATATAATGCCAAACCTGTCCTCTCCCTGGATAAGCAAATGCTCATACACCTTGGAACACCTTTGGGAACACTGAGGATCCACAAATCTCTTTCTTCATGTCTTCCTCCCAACCCCCATGCACAATCCCCAGAGCACACACACTCTGATAATTCTTCTCCCATTGCCCTGAGTCATTACCAGAAGGTGCAGAACTCACTGCTACTGGAGTCCTGATCTCTTAGTTGTTGGATAGCTTGTCGCTGACTGCCAAGGTCTCCAGGAAAATCAGTTTTCATCATCGCCTGGCGGGCTTGCTCTTCTAGCCCAGCAAATACTTGATCCCCTGGTGGTCACAAGGAAAAACAGTCAGGCCACCAGCTAGACAGCATATTCCAGGCAAGCTGGGTGGAAAGTCAGACCATTCAAAGTTGGGAGACAGGCAGGTACCCTATTGTGGGGTCATCCATCTCTTAGCTTGCTGCCTCCTGGAGTTTCTGGGCATGGCTACTCTTCCTGGGCAGTGAGCCAGATGCTCTAGAAAGCATCACTTGCTTAAATCCTCCCAATCCTGACTCCTTTCAAAAGGTAATCAATTGCTACTTAACAAATTTAACGTCAGAATATCAATTCCACGGATAACTTACCATCAGGATTGGGGAGACAGAGGCAGAAGAGGCAAAGTGATGGGATAATACAGATAGGACAACAAATGTGGGCACAATCTCTGAATCTTAGTATACTAACATTACGGCCCTGACTCAGAGTTCATCTCTGACTATAAACAAGTGCTTCAAATAATCCTTCCAAAAACAATCTCTCTAATCTCATCTTTCATCCACTCCCCTTTCGAGAGATACTTTGGAAGTTCTGCCTTGATTTTCTTTGTCTACCAGAATTAGCCACAAGCAAATCAACAACTGGTTGAATAACAGACTAAATGGAGAACAGATAATATATGAACTCATTTTTGCTGAGGAACAAACTTCCTGAAACATACCAACTAATTTGCAAGAAATAGTATTTTATCTAGTCTCCCTGGTCAATGAGGTATTTTTTCCTTTTTCTTTTTTCATATGGGGTATCCAAAAGCCCAGTACCATCCTTGATTATGCATTCATTTGCAATGAACTCTGCCTAGGATCTTTGTGGTTATTGAAGAGTTAATATTTAAGTGCTCTTTTATTTCCAAGAGGCCAGGCATTAGGAGAAAAGAGAATTGGGTTTCTTGAGGTTTCCATTATCTCAGTCAGAGTGGAAACTACAGTTCCCACTCCCAGCCACCAAGAGAGAATAAAAAGCCCTAGTGAAATGTCTGACAACAGGCCAGGCACTTTCTTACTGAAAAGAAAAAAGGAACATAAACAGGTTCAGGTTCCAAGACAGGATACAATGCGGCAGGAGAAATGGTCAGTTGACCTGTGCTATCAGTCCTTGGACGATGAAAGAACTGATGTAAAGGAGGCTTCATGTGATTCACTTTGGCATTTGTTCAGCAAAAATTCAGTGAGCACCTAGATGCTAAGTGCTGAACACTAATAACTACTATTTGGCATATCCTGGTTCCAGGCTCTAAGCTAAGTGCTTTATAGTTGTTGTTGTTGTTTTTAAGTTTATTTATTTATTTTGAGAGAGAGGGAGAGAGAATAAGCAGGGGAGGGGCAGAGAGAGAGGGGGACAGAGGATCTGAAGCAGGTTCTTTGCTGAGAGCAGAGAGCCTGATGAGGGGCTCGAACCCATGAACAATGAGATCATGAACTGAGCCGAAGTCGGACACTTAACCGACTGAGCCATCCAGGTGCCCCAGTGCTTTATAGTTTTTATCTGAATTCTCTGCAAAACTCTATGTGGTAGGTATTCCTACACATATTTTACTTAAGAGAAAACTCAAGTCTATAGAACAAAGTATTCAAACCCAGGTGTGTACAATTTTAATATCCATATTTTGAAACTGGTTTTTAGCAGTGATGTAAGCAGTTAAAAAAATTTTTTTTTAACGTTTATTTATTTTTGAGACAGAGACAGACACAGCATGAACAGGGGAGGGTCAGAGAGAGGGAGACACAGAATCTGAAACAGGCTCCAGGCTCTGAGCTGTCAGCACAGAGCCCGACACGGGGCTTGAACTCACTGACCGCGAGATCATAACCTGAGCCGAAGTCGGCCGCTTAAACGACTGGAGCCACCCAGGCACCCCTGATGTAAGCAGTTTAGATAGTTCACCAGAGTTGTGCTGCTGAAAACAAACACTTGTCTCTGTGTGAGAAGAATGGCTCTGATCCTAGTGATAATGTTACCTTCGAACCACAAGAAACTGATGCTACACCTCAAAGATCAAAATAATGTTCTTAGGGCCAGTAAATGACAAAGGGACCCATCATTTCGATGGTTCTGATACCCTATGAGGAGTTACCATGCCGGGGCCAGAGTAACTAGTACTGTGGCTACTCTGATTGCTACTGGGAATGGGAGTAGAGGTGGCAAGGGTTCAAGTGAACTTCTAGCCCCAGAGCACTCAAGTAAAAGAAAAATAAGCTGCCTTAAGTCCATTTCCAAAATATCAAGATCATAAACTGGACATAAATTACTGCAAGGAAGAACAAAAAAAAAATTCTGTGTTATAGCACCTTCTCATCCTTCTTTGCAGAAGTAAAATATTTTTCTTCATGGTGGTTCCACTGTAACCACAAGACCATGGCCAACTGGATTAGTTACTGAATTCTTCTGGGTAGATGCATGCTTTTGGACCTGGAAACCGTGGGCAGAAATGGCACTGAGGAACACGTCATGTACCAACATATGATTATCAAAGGGTAGACCACTCTCATCAGTGATACTTCGCATCTCTAAAGAAACCTACCCAGAAAAAAACTAGGTTTATAACATATGAAGAATACACTTTTTCCCCCCTTAATAGGTAATTGCATTGCATTAGTAGAAGGGCATCTAAAAGGATAAATACCTCTCAAGATCTACCAGTGATTCAGTTTAGACCCACCAACTTGAGCTGAAAGTTTTTGTCTATTGATATTGTCTAAATATTTGGGCCTTCACGGAACAGAGAAGAGTTAATTCCATACAACGTCTTTATCTAGGACTTTTGCTGGCAATCTCACTTAGGATAGTTAGAATACATTAATTGTCATTCCCTTTTGGCAGTTTGGTTCTATTCCTGACTCCTGGAAAGGGCTAAGGTAAACTTTATTCCTTAAGGCCATTCTTATCTTAAACATTGACAGAAAGCAAAATATATAAAAACCATTAAAAAAGCGATTTGGGCATATCATGATCTTCCAGTAGGCCCTATATACCTAAGCTGTAAATCTGACTGCCCAGAATTATCCTTTCATAAAAAGGTAGTGATATCTGCTAAAAGTATGTCATAGTAACTCAAATATAATGTGATCCATAGAAATACTGGCACTTGAGAAATGTTATACAACAGCCTGCTTTTCTTTTTTTTATTAAAAATTTTTTTTTAACATTTATTCATTTTTGAGAGATACAGCATGAGTGGGGGAGGGACAGAGAGAGAGGGAGACACAGAGTTGGAAATTTGTCTGCTTTTCTAATGTAGAATTATTATTTCCTTCTATCTTGAAACTATTGGAATAGGTTAAAAAAACACTCAGTTCTCTAGATATTAATGTAGGGCAACCATCTTATTTAACATGGGTATTTATTTGTCTATTAATAGTTAAGAACAAGTAATCTAAGCTCTACAGTAAAAAACAAGGTGCTACCTCTTCTTTTTTTTTTGGTATGAAATCAAGATACTGTTTGTCTGATTTGGCTAAGGTGTTCCAGACTAGACAAGAACAAGGCCATCCAAGCAAGTCTGTAGAACAGAGGAGAAGCCTGGGATAAAAGTTACTAGAAAGGCAAAGATTTTACAATTCTCTTTCTTGAGTCATTGGTGCAATTAAACACATGCAATTTCTGGCTGACTGAAATTAAAGAAAGCAAAGCAGCTGAAAAATATTCCAACAGAGCAGAAGTCAAATGCAGAAAAAATGAGCTAGTCTTGGGAGTGAGGGGCTTAGGATTCCATTCCAGCTGACAGTCTCTGTGACCCAAGGTGCTACCACAGGCCGGGAACATAGCCATTTACTTCACAAGGATGTTGACAGAATGAACGAGGACAAAACAAGTTGTGTTTTTTGGAAGAGAAGGCACTTTAAAGGCTTTTTTTCCTACTTCTCTGTAAAAGCTGAGAAGCTTTTATTGAAATTCAAAGTTTTTAGTCTTGTATGTACTTTTCAATCTGAAAACAAAAGTCTCTGAAGAAAGAGTTCTCCTTTTCTTAGTGGTTTGCTTGGCATAAACACATCAAATGAGAGTGTACAAGGGACTCTATTTTCAACCTCTCTAGAAAACAGCTGACAGAAACTTGTACTCAGAAGGAGGTGAGATGAGGAAGGAGGGGCAGAAGAAGGTCTAATACCCCTCAGCAGTTTCTCTGAAACCAATAATTCTGGGCTTTTATTCCAAAAGCTCTGTATCAAATCTATTAATGAACTGAGCAAACTACAAGAGTACATGTGGATGTTTCTGGGGAAAGGAGAGATCATGATGGTAATTCAGATACAGAGACAGTCCTGAGGAAAGCCAAGTAAATGCCAGTGCATCCTGCCCGCTGGCTTCTCAAGTGGATCTGATAAATGCTGCCAGGCTACAGCAGTGGGATCCTTCCTTCCTTCCTTCCTTTTTTACGTTTATTTATTTATTTGGGGTGTGGGGGGCAGAGAGAGAGGGAGAGAGAGAATCCCAAGCAGGGTCCACAAAGTCACTGCAGAGCCTGACATGGGGCTTGAACCCACAAACCATGAGATCATGAACTGAACTGAAATCTAGAGTTGAAAGCTTAACGGACTGAGCCACCCAGGCACCCCTACAGCAGTGGGATTCTTAATATACTCTTTTAGGTGGGCTCTGAGTTTCATGACACAATCTTCTTCCCAGAAGGCAGATGTAATGGAGCTCAGCCATTACTCAAGTGCCGACTGGCTTTAACATTTCAGCAAAGCTTCTGCAGACATTCTTGCCTCCCAGACCTTGAGTCCATTCCACTTATTTTAAATAGATAAGCAGCATTAAATTCAATACATTTGATTGGTTCCATTTCACTGCAAGGGAACAGGAGACTCAAGCGGTCAGAAGACTGAAACTACCTATTTCTGCCTGCCACTTTTGTCATGGGCAAGGAGAAAATGCTGTTTTAAAAAAAAAAAAAAAAAAAAGACGCTTCAGTCCCCAAACAGTAAATAAGCACAAAGTCCTGAGACACCAGCAAATCTCAGTGTCTTTTCTTCTTTAGTCAAGCTTAGTCTATTACCTGAGAAGCCTTCATGGTTCCCCATCCAAATACATCTCTGAAAACAGTCCCTCCCTGGGGGTCTGCTTTTTAGTTGCAGCTGAACATTTCTGTTCATGGCCCTCATAATGGTCACTTCCTCAGAGCCCGCACAGCCCCACCCATTCCACCACAATATGATATTGACTCGGCTCTGGAAACTGCATTTCTGCAGCTGTGGATGTGTAATACTCTCTTATCTTCTCCATGGCCTGTTTGTCCATCTGTTTTCTGACCCAATACCAACTCACCCTGGGTTCAACTATGGTGGGAGGAGATTCAGCTGATGGATACATACAAGCCTAGCTTGTACATACAAGGCCATACAAGCCATACATACAAGGCCATACAAGCCTAGCTTCCCTTGGCCTTATCACAATCAGGCCATCATTCCCTGCCACCTACTCTCCTTAAATCTAACCAAGTCTCTTTGGACAGATGGCTTAAAAAAAAATTTTTTTTTTTAATGTTTATTTTTAAGAGAGAGAGAGAGAGAGAGAGAGCGAGCATGAGCAGGGGAGGGTCAGAGAGCGAGGGAGACCCAGAATGTGAAGCAGGCTCCAGGCTCTGAGCTGTCAGCACAGAGCCCGACATGGTGCTCAAGCCCACAAACGGTGAGATCATGACCTGAGACAAAGTCGGACGCTCAACTGACTGAGCCACCCAGGCGCCCTGGACAGACGGCTTTTTTAAGTAAACACCCAACTCCTATGACCGCCTTATTTGTGAACCCATCTACTAAGAATACCTTTCCTTCCCTGCCTTCTTGGGGTCACATCTATGTCTTTTACTGATATTTGTTTTCAATCAGAGAGGAGAAGACAACCCTACTAAACCTCTGTGTTGGATCAAGAAATGTCTCTCTTGACAATCTTCACATTCAGGCCCACTACATTTTATTGTTGTAGCATCAATTTCTAAACCCTTCCTAAACCACTCACTCACCTTTATATTAAGCAGACTTCCACATCCACCTATTCCAGAACATACTCCTAGAAGCATCCAACTTGTTCTCTTCTACAACTTTTCCAGGAGTTAAGTTGAAGAATTAATTGTAAATGAAGGTGTGCCACCCTAATCTCATTATAAAATATTCAAGTCCCCCTAATTCCTCTGTTCCTACTATTTCTTCTCTCACTCTTGAAATTACCCAATAAGATAAGGTACAGAGTGCCTGGTATGCAGGATATTTTTAATGAACTTTAGTCCTCTTATCTTAACTCTTTGACGAATCTACCCTCATATGTAGAAGAGTGTTTTCCTTCAAAATAACCGTTATGTATTATTTCACTGAATTCTCTTCGGATGCTGCTGTACTTTATTTGGTCAGTCCTCAATAATAAAAGGTGCTATGTGACTCTTTTTTAAACATTTGGGTGACGATGCTTATCTTCCCAGATCATAGGAAAAAGGTCAATTATATAAAATCTGCATAGATAGACATATTAAATGTTAATTTAAAAGGCACTTTGAACATCCTTTATAAGCAGTGCTAGAAGTAAAGAGGAATAGCAGGAAATACAAATGGGACATAGTCTCTGCCCTCTAGAATTTTACAGTCTAATTACTGAAATAAAACATACATACATACAAAACCGCTGAGAAACAATGCAAGGCAATAATGCATACCTAGTTTTCCTGTTACTAGTCTTTCTCTCATGTGATCCATCACACAAACTGCTTAGTAGTCCTGACACACTGCATTCTAAATGCCCCTCCCCTTCTCTGCCTGAAAACCCTTAGTAGCTCCTTATAGTCCACAGTATGAAGTATGAACTTGGCCTGAGTTTAACATCTCCAAACTCATGTCCTAGAATATCTGGATAAATAAAACGTCTGCTTCATACAAAGTCTCCTTATCCCCTGAACGTGTGCTTTCCTTCTTTTATCTTTGCTCACATAATTTTCCCTACCTGATTTTACCTCTTCCTTCTTCCTTTTTTAAAAATCCACTTCCTACCTTCTAAGGCCCAGTTTAAGCTCACAGTCTAGGGCCTTTTCCATGAAGCATTCCCTTGCTACTTCAGTCTATGGAACTCCTTCCTGTTCTGTAGTACACACAGTCTTAGCATCCCTATATGGCACTCAGCATATACTATCTTGTGTTTTTAGATATTATTTTATGTATCTGTGGCTCCACTATAGTCTTATATATCCTTATGCTGTTTTACAGTCCTGGCATCTAGCACAAGGCTTTGCACAGATATCCTATAAATGTCTGTTAATGTGAATACTAAGGATGAATCAAGTGCACTTACTCCTAAGACAGGTTTCTAATACTTCCTCCAGCAACCAGACACACTTTAAACCCATCACGTTCAACCTCTTTAACCCTTTTTTCCTACACAAATTAGTGTAAGTATCTCACCTAAATTGAGATTACTCTTTCATTTCAACCCTCAATGTTCCCAGGTTCCAGAAGACAAAACCCAATACTCACAGTGAACTTTATTTGGATTTGTCTGTTTCCGACGGGACATGTTTTCCTGATCCAAAAGTTCTGGCCTTTCCCAGTTTCACAACTGGATATGTTACTACTTCCTTGCAGGGTGCTGACCTACAATAAAAAACATATTGTTACCACGTGCCATTTTTCCCAGAAATTAGACAAAATTAAAGATAAAAAGACTTTTAAAAAAGTTACTGAGCATATAAAACTCACCAGTTATAAATAATTGAACTACTTAAAGAAAGAAAGAAATGGGGGCACCTGGGTGGCTTAGTTGGTTAAGCATCCAATTTGGGCTCAAGTCATTATCTCACAGTTAGTGAGTTCAAGCCCCGCATTTGGTTGTGTGCTGACAATGCGGAGCCTGCTTGGGATTCTTCCTTTCTCCCTCTCTCTCTACCCCTTCCCCACTCGTGCTTTTTCTCTCACTCAAAATAAATAAATAAACTGAAAGAAAGAAAGAAAGAAAGAAAGAAAGAAAGAAAGAAAGAAAGAAAGAAAGAAAGAAAGAAAGAAAGAAAGAAATTTCTAGCACAACATCCAGGTCCCAAGAAGTTTAGGAAGGGACTCCTTCAAAGGATTTAGAGAATTCTACTCTAAATCTATCTGTGGAATCCAGAACACTGTTATGTGATCATGATCAAGATCACCAGATAGAAAAGGAAGCAAAACACTTAGGTAACAGTTTTAGAAGCACTGCAGGCTCAAATGGATAACCCCCATGAATGTAAAAGGAAGCAGATGGAAGCTAAAGAGGGTGGCAGCTCACATGTTACACGCCCACTGGAAGTCAAGCCCTGCAATCTGCACAAATGGGAACCTCCAGATGTTTTTTCAAGAAGTTATCTTGCCTGGAGGTGACAAAGCACCACATCCCTGCGAGACAGGAAACATCTCAAAACTTTTAGGCATCTATAAATGAAATCAGCACAGGAAATAGAGCCTCTACCTAGCGAGGTAGGCACAGTACTAGGCACTGTGGATGACAGGGCACTGAATCAAATCAGGCTTCCAATGTTGAAGATGAGCTCTCACCAGAAGAGCCAGATGCTATCCACACTGTTGAGTATTAATTCAACATTCCAGTGTGGAATATCAACCTGGCCCTGCTCACATGCTCTGGAGTGGCAAAGTTAATAACTTTAGTGCCTCTTTTTAATCCGGCCTCTGTGTAGCAAAGAGATCAGCTCCCCAAAGAGAACAAAGAGAAAAGCTCCCCAAAGGAAACATGCTGCAGAGACCTGCATCTGCTTCCCTGAAACTGGAGGGAACAGATACATAAGGCTGGAGGTTCCTGGTTAGTTTCTAAGAAAGACTTTCCCAGCAGTAAGTGTTGTTAAAGAGTCTGAAATGGATTAGTAGTGAAAACTGAAATTTTCTATGAAAGGCACAGTGAAGTTGTATGGAAACCAATTTGACAATAAATTTCATATATTGAAAAAAAATAAAATAAAAAAATAAAAATAAAAAGAAAGGCACAGTGAATAAACAGATTAAAAAAAGAGATTCTCTTCCCTACCAAGGACAAGAATATGGATTTGGTCACCCTCTAAGTTTTCTTTCACTTCCTGCCCTTTCAAATTGTACTTATACTGAATAAGCAAGTAGTTTAATGCCTTAAGAGGCATTCTGAGAGGCTACTGCTAGCTATACTCTGCACTCCAGTTAGTGAAGACTCATCTCCTGTTATGCCAACTAACTCCTCCATGTAGCTAGAAAGGATCTCAGACCTGTAATCAGATCCTGCCTCCCCTTACCAAAAGAAAGAAACCGCAAATGGCAAAGACAGGCCTCCACAGGAAGTGGCAAAGGAAGCAGCTTTCAGGCAGTCTTCTATCATATCTGCATATCAAACACAGTTCTTTTTCAGACCTTTAATTAAAACAACAACAAAAAACCAGCTTCAAATGTATACAGTAAAATCAATTTTAACTAGTTAGAGGGCACTTTCTGTGAGCTAATGCTAATGGTATGTATTCTCTGTTCTAAGTTTTGTTTGCATAGATCATTTCTTTCCAATCAAGTAGTTATTAGCATAAGCAGTGAAGGAATATTCACTTTGGGTCTTTTCCTGTGGAATCATAAAATGGAAAGTTGAATGAAATGCACATTATCATTTTCTCCCAACATTTGTAGAGCTACACCTCTCTATTATATAAAGAAAAATGAAATATTAACTAATCTTTAAATTTTCTCCTAATCAAGATCAGAAATTGAAACTGTGTGATAAAGGTAATGAAGATCCTTCTGAAGGAAGGCCAAATAACGTGAGACATGCTCAATTCAGATCATCTTGGTGAGGCAACAGCTCAATACTGAAGCTACAAGTCAGAAACAGAGATGAGCATCTGCATATTGAAATAGGCAGTATCCACTGCATCTCACAATCCTCCTAGCGGCCAAATGGGGAACTGACCAGATGGTACCCAATGGGACTTCACACCTGAGGGATTACGTGAGGGGGGGGGGGGGGGGGGAGGGATAAGCAAATACCCTCCTCTACCTCAAAAAAAAAAAAAAAAAAAAAAAAAGTCAGTGGGTCGTGGACTCAATAAGGAAATAAATAAGAAAAGACATACATACATACATACATACATACATACATACATAAATGGCAATATAAGTGCATTCTTGACTACATAGCAAGATCTCAGAGGTTAGACGACCGTTTTATGGGCCATAAAAGGTAATAAAATTCATAGACGCGTTGCCCTAAAGATCATGCATTCAGTTCTTCTTTTAACACTGCCTCAGTTCCCAAGACTGAATCTGAAACTAACACAAAAATGTAAATGGAGAGCCGCCTGAACATCACCACCATCTGGAAGAAAAAACGGAATGGGAAGAAAGTAAACGGTGAGGTTCAGGTTTACAAGGGATTCTACGTAAAAAGGAAGGAAGCTTTGCCTTTACAACGAGGTTAAGAGTCCTTTGGAGGGAGGCCAACATCGCCCCTTAACATTGTCCCTGCTCTCCCACAGGTGTTAGGTTGCAGCTTTCAGGACACACCACAGACTTTAGCATGGGGGAAAAAAACAAAAAGAGCAGGTGAAATCCAAGCTTTAAGAAAAGAGGGTGCACTCCCACCTCCAGCTCTGGTGCAGTTCCCACGGAGCAAAGTAAACTCGCCCGAATCCCAGTGATTTGTATCTGCCAAAAAGGAGAGGACGAGAAAGCTGGTCACGTAGCTGCCTCACTGTTCACCCTGTTCCCACTTTCTTTGGTCTGGAGAAGGTGTACAATCAGCCGAGATGGTCCCTCTGGCTTCGATCTTCTGAGCACAGGTAGATACCCAGGAATTACCGACAAAAGCCAGAGGTCTTCCGAGGCGGCTGAGACAAACCCTCAGACGACACAGTCTTCTCAGAAATCTAAATTTAGAAGCCGTTCTGCGAGACCGCGACGCGGGACTGACACCCGGGTCTGCACTCCCACGCCCATCCTCCTCCTCCCCCGGCTCCACCCCAGCCTGTCAGACGCCGGGGCCGCCCCGGTAGTGCCCGGCCCAGCCCGACCTGGGCCCACCGCGGGAGGGCGGCGGCGCGGACGCCCCTCCCGCGCCCGAGACCGCCAGAGGGACTGAAAGAGGAACGGCCCGTGGGGAGCCAGCCGGGTCCGGCCTCGTCTGGGGAACCCGGCGCAGGGGGAGCGTCGGAGCCCGGGCTACCCCCGCCCTCCGGCCAGAGCGAGCACGAGCCCCCTCCCCAGACACAGACAAAAGGACCGACAGCGGGCGAACAAGGGAGAGAGCGGGGAACCCCTGCATCCTCAGCCTAGCCCCGGAGGAAAGGAGACGGGGGTCTTTTTACCCGGAGCCTCGGCGCACCGCGGCGCGCCGCGTCCCTGGGCCCCGCCTCCGGACAGACGGACCGCCGGACAATGGGCCCCGGGCCGCAGCTCGGGCCGGCCGGGCCGGGGCTCTCCGGGACTGAGCCCCGGCAGGCGGAGGGCGGTTTCGGGCCGAGCCGGTGGCGGGGAGCCGAGGGGCGGCGCTGCAGACGGACAAAGCCAACGGCAGACAGACAGACGGAGGGGGAAAAGATGGCGACGCGGGCGGCGGGAGCGCGCTGCTCGCGCACCCGCAGTGAGTGGGGCGCGTGCACGAGCCTCTCCTCTCTCCCTCCCCCCTTCTCCGGCTTGGTCCCCCTCCCCGCTCCCCAGGCGCGCGCCCGGCGGTGTGGGCGGGGCTTGAGGAGCGGGGGGTCTGGAGAGGCGGGACTAAAGGAGCATCCAATCACAGACTTTGGAGGGGGGCCTCGCCTCCATCCTGGCACCCCGGAGACCACCCAGCCTCGCCCCCTCTTTGGTCTTTCTTCAGCCCCGTCAGCACCCCCCAGCAACCTAACCTTTCCTGGACCTGTGAACTCCACCCTGACAGTCAGCTCCGATCCTGGTTTCTTACCTCACCTTTGAGTTCAGCCACAAAACCCACATCCCCCAACCACAGCTCCACCGCAGGCTCCCCCTCTGCTTAGCCCAACCTTAGTCTCTCCCCCAACCCAAACCCTCTTCTCTTGCTTTCCCCGACGCTTCACGGTTTCTTCGTCCGCCTAGACATTTAATGTGTACCCAGACCTAGGGGCCACAGGCCTTTGTAGGGGGGGCCACGTTCTGCTGTCCGAACTTCAGAGGAGAAAAACCTTTAGACTTCAGGAAAATCTTTAGATTTATTTTAGGCATTTAAGTCTCCAACATGCTTCTTAACTAGTAAAATAACAGTAGCTGTAGACCTAGGGGCATAGGATATAGAATAGCACAGGATATAGAATAGAGTAACTTTGGCACTGTTACCACTTAAGGGGCATTTGAGGCAATAGAAAGTGGTTAGATTCACTTCCTAATAAGACACCTCCTTCCCTTGTCATCATCCCTGCTTCTTCACTACTTTGTTTCCTTCCTCTTATTCTGTCTTCTTGTAGAACGCCTAAGCTTGCCTCTGACAGAGCTTACTTGAAGTAGGGAATGCGGTGAAAAGCAGATGGGATCTGGTAAGAGCAGATCTAGCCTGGAGTCCCAGCTCTGCCACTGACCAGCCTGGTGGCTTTGGACAAGTCCCTATTCTGAACCTCTGCTTCCTGAAATGTAAAATGGATAATAAGGTAATAATTCCTAACCTCTATTCTCATAGGGTTGTTGTAATCATAGGATTAAGTAAAATGAAGATATGAAAGTATTGGGTAAGTAGTTCTTGTGCTTCCTGGCCCCAGGAAGGCAGCAGAGCTAATGTTTTTAAAGCAACAAGGCCTGGTATTTGCATAAAGGACTCTTGCAAAATGTTCTTCCCATAAATCTCCAGTGAGATGATATCATTGTCTGCATCTTGTGTTTAATGTGAGAGAATGGCTGTATTGAAAGAACTTCGTACTTCACAAGTGTGTAGTAAATAGTTTCATTCATTCATTTATTGTGGCTGGGATATTTAAGTAGAAATTATTCTTTAATTTCATTTAAGGAGACATTTTAATTCCTAAGTAGCCAGAAAATGGAATATTCTCATCTAACTAGAAGGTTTTTAGACAGTTTCATATCAGAATGCAAGCTGAAGGAATGCCTGGGTGGCTCAGTTGGTCAAGCATCTGACTCCTGATTTCAGCTCAGGTCATGATCTCACCGTTCATGAGTTCAAGCCCTGCATTGGACTCTGAGCTGACAGCACAGAACCTGCTTGAGATTCTCTCTTTGCCCCTCCCCTCCTTCTCTCTCTCTCAAAAAAAAAAAAAAAAAAAAAAAAGAAAAAAAAAAGTGCAAACTGGAATAAATTGCACTACTAGGTATTTACCTAAGGGTTACAAAAATATTAATTCAAAGAAATATATGCATCCCAATGTTTTTAGGAGCATTATCAACAATGGCCAAATTATGGAAAGAGCCCAAATGACCATTGACTAATGAATGGATAAAGAAGATATATATACACACACACTGGAATATTACTCAGCCATCAAAAAATAATGAAATCTTGCCATTTGCAATGACATTGATGGAGCTAGAGAGTATTAGGGTAAGTGAAATAAGTCAGAGAAAGACAAATACCATATGATTTCATTCTCATGTAGAATTTAAGAAACAAAACAAATAAACATGGGGAGGAGAGAGACAAAGCATAAAACAGACTCTTGACTATGTAGAGAAGAAACTGATGGTTACTGGAGGAGAGGTGGGTGAAGGGATAGGTGAAATAGGTGATGGGTATTAAGGAGGGCACTTGTGATGAGCACCAGATGTTGTATGTAAGTGTTGAAGCACTAAATTCTACACCTGAAACTAACATGTGCACTAATTAGAATTTAAATAAAAACTTGAGGAAAAAAAGAATGCAAGCTGGAATATACACTGGCTTTTATACTTAACAGTAATTCCTAATGAGCTGAGACTGAGAGATGCAAATATAGCTTTATTATGTCACTCTAAAGTTGACATAGATGATATTTTCTTTTAAAAAATGTTTATTAAAAAATGTTTTTTAATAAAATGCTTATTGGGGTACCTGGGTGGCTCAGTTGGTTAAGCACCTGACTTTGCTTCAGGTCATGACCTTGCATTTGTGAGTTTGAGCCCCCTACATGGGGCTCCACACTGACAATGCAAAGTCTGCTTGTGATTCTCCTTCTCTGTCCCTCTTTCTCTCCGCTCCTCCCTGACTTATGCTCTCTCTCTCTCGCTCTCTCTCAAAATAAATAAATAAACTTTAAAAATATTTATTTTGAGTGAAAGTGAGAGAGAGAGCAGGGAGGGGCATAGAGAGAGAGAATCCCAAGCAGGCTCTATGCTGATAGCTCCTCAATGCAGGGCTCAATCCCATGGATGTGTGCTCATGACCTGAGCTGAAATCAAGAGTCGGAAGCTTAACCCACTGAGCCACCCAGGTGCCACAACATAGATGATGTTTTCAACATGAAAAAAGCAAGGAGATAAAACATTAGGAGAAAGTCTCCAGTGAAATTTCTTGGCCTCATCATTAAGTTAGTATGTGAAGCTGGGCAGCTTGTTCTGATTCCTTGAGCTGCAAATAAAATAGGATCATAATGCTATTCTTATAACCCCCCTGTGTCTCCGATGTGGTGTGACTCAGGGTTATAATCAAATAAGGGAAAAATTACTAAATAAGGAATTAGTTTCTTTTTCCTCTGTTCTCACCTAAATTTGTGTATCTAGAAGACTTTTTCATTGATCATTTTCGGCTTCATTTTTTATTTCTACTTTCCCAATCAACTCACAGAGCTGTGCTATTCTTTTGCCATTTCAACCCTATAAACTTTTCCTTGAAATAGCTTCCTAATCTGTTTTATATTTACGGGCTTCTACAATGACCTTGTTAGGGCTTTACATTACAACTGCGTTGGTAAGATAATTTTAAAAATTCATTTAAAAACTTATTAAGATGGAAAATTTTATTAAGATATAATTCACATACCATGAAATTCACACTTTTTGAGAGGGAGTAAAGATTTTATTTTTAAGTAATCCCTCACCCAACATGGGGCTCAAACTTACAACCCCGAGATCAAAAAGTCTGCTCTACCAGCTGAGGCAGGCAGGAGTCCCTGAACTGCACACGTTTAGAGTGTGTATTTCACTGGTTTTTAGTATATTCACAAGGTTGTGCAACATCACCATTATCTAATTCCAAAACATTTTCATTGCCCCAAAAAGAAACTCCATACTCATTAGTAGTCATTCCCACTTTTCCTCCGCCCCTCCCCCATATCCCTTGGCAACCACTCATCTACTTTCTGTCTCTGTGGATTTGCCTATTCTGGATGTTTCACATAAATGGAATCATACAATATGGGGCCTTTTGTGTCTGTTCCTTTCCCTTAGCAGAATGTTTTCAAGGTTCATTCATGTTATAGTATGTGTCAGTACTTCATTCCTTTTTTTATTTTTTAAAAATTTTTTGAGTAAATTCTACCCCTAATATGGGTTCTAACTCATGACATTTGGGGTCTAACTCATAACCATGATCAAGGGTCACATGCTCTACAAACTGAGCCAGCCAGATGCCCCAATACTTTATTTCTTTTTATGGCCAAATAATATGACAGTGTATGGATGTAATACATTTTATTTCCATTTACCAGTTGATGGATATTTGTGTTGTTTCCACTTTCAGGCTATTTTAAAAAATGTTGCTGTGAACATTTGTGTATAATTTTTGTATGAACATACGTTTTCAATTCTCTTAGGTATATACCTAGGAGTGAAATTGCTGGGTCATATGGTAACTCTATGTTTAACTTTTTTGAGGAGCTGCCAAATTGTTTCCCAAAGTGCCTGCATCATTTTATATTTCCTACCAGCAATGTAGGTGGGTTCCAATTTATCCACATCCTAGACTATACTTGTTACTATTTTTCTTTTTCACTATAGCCATTGTAGGGGTATGAAGTAATATCTCATTGTGGTTTTGATTTACCTTTCCCTGATGGCTAAAGATGTTGACCACCTTCTTATACATGCTTATTATTGACCATTTGGAGAAGGTTTTAGCAAGACATGGGCTCAATGACACTTTCCACAGATATTTACTTTCATGTTTTGAACAAAGTTGCAATAATGTCAACTATTCCGAAAGTTTTCCAAACACACTATGCTACTGAGGGCATGGGGAAATAGAAACTCTCATACATTGGTGGCAATGTAAATTGAACTACCTCTTTCAAGGGTGATTTGGCAATATCTATTAACATTAAAAATATACCTACCCTTGATCCAGTTCTGCTTCCGGGAATTTACCTAATAAATACAATCCATGCAGGCCAATATCTAGTCATTGCAGCATTGTTTACAGAGGCAAAATATTGGAAATAATCTAAATTCACATCAATAGAACAGTGTTAAAAAATTATAGTATATGTATATATTGGAATATTATTCAGCCCTTTAAAAGAATGAGAATTATTGAAAACTGCTGATATGGAACAATCTCCAAGATATATATCTTAAAATTTCTCTTTATTTTTATTTATTTTTGAGAGAGAGAGAGAGAGAGACAGAGTGTAGGTGGAGAGGGGCACAGAGAGAGAGGGAGACACAGAATTGGAAGCAGGCTCCAGGCTCCGAGCTGTCCGCACAGAGCCCGATGCAGGGCTCTAACTCACAAACCTCAAGATCATGACCTGAGCCGAAGTCAAACGCTTAACTGACTGAGCCACCCAGGTGTGCCTCCAAGATGTATATCTTAATGTATGTTGCAGTACAAGTTATAGGTTACCATAAATAGTATGCTAGTAGTACATGTGTAGAAGAAAGGCATATATATTTATATAGTTTTATGTGCCCATATCACTGGAAGGATTTTGAAAGCATTAAACATTATCTGTTTAATACACCGTTCTAAGAGCTTTTTGTAATTAGCACATTTAAAACAATTTTATTAAGGTAGGTGGTGGTATTCCCATTTTACAGATGAGGAAACTGAGGCACAGAGAGATTAAGTAACTTGCTCTAAGGCACCAGAATCTGGTAACAACAGTTCTTCTATTTCTAGGGTGAGGGACTAAAAGACTAAGGGGCAAAGGACGGAGATTTAGTGTTTACTGTAAATCTTTTTCAGCTGTGTGTGTGTGTGTGTGTGTGTGTGTGTGTGTATTGCTGTTTATGCATTACCGTAAAAAAATTTATTTTAAAAGTTTATTTGCACCATTAGGAAAATGGGCAAAACCTATAATGAGCACACTATTTACAAGCTAGTCAATCTTACTAATGTTCAAAGATATGCAACTTAAAATAATTTATTAGTTTCAAAAAGATTAGAAAGATTGACAATGCCCACAGTTGGGGAGTATGAGGAAATGGGCATGCACATATACTATTACTAGGAGGATAAAATTATAGAACCTTCTGGGAGAACTGTCTGGTAACAGGTTGTACTAGTTTGCTAGGGCTGCTTTAACAAAGTCCCACAAACTGGGTGGCTTAAACAACAGGAATTTATTGTCTCATGATTCTGGAGGCTAGAAGTTCTACATCAAGGTATTAATAGGGTTAGTTCCTTCTGAGAGCTATTAGGAAGAATTGGTTCCAGGCCTCTCCTGAAAGCTTCTGGTGGTTTGTTGGCAATCTTTGGTGTTTCTCAGTTTGTAGATGCTTTGCTTTTGCCTTCATCTTCACTTGGTGTTCTCCCTGCATGTGTGTCTATCTCCAAATTTCACCTTTTTATGGGACACAAGTCATATTGGAGTAGGGCTGTCTCGAAGGACCTCATTTTAATTTGACTACCTCTGTAAAGACCCAGTCTCCAAGTAAGGTCACATTCTGAGATACTGGGGGTTAGTATCTCAACATACGAATTTGGAGGGGGGTGGGGACACAGTTCAGCCCATAACGTGGGCATCAAAAATTTAAATATGCATACCCTTTGACCTAGCATTACCACTTATGGGAATCTGTCTTGAATAAATAGTCTGAGGAAAAATAGTCTGAAAGTATTCATATATATATTTAGAACAATATTCATTATAGTACATTACAGAACATTACTGGAATCAGCCTAAGTATCAATAAGAGATGATTGGCTAAATAATGGTGTACCTGCTTCCATTGTTAAAGATGGATCTATATGTATTGACAGGAAAAGATATGTAGAATGGAGTGTGTGGCTGGCTCAGTTGATAGAGTATGGGACTCTTAAGTTCTAGTTCCATGTTGGGTGTAGAGATTACTTTTTTTTTTTTTTTAATGTTTATTTACTTATTTTGAGAGGGTGGGAGGGGCAGCGAGAGGGAGGAAGAGAGAGAATCCCAAGCAGGCTTCATGCTCAGTGTGGAACCCAATGCAGGACTCAGTCCTATGACCATGAGATCATGACCTGAGCCAAAGTCAAGAGTCAGACACTTAACTGACTGAGCCACCCAGGCGTCCCTGTAGAGATTACTTAAAAATAAAAACTTTAAGTGTCTGACTTTGGCTCAGGTCATGAACTCATGGGTGGTGGGTTCGAGCCCTGTGTTGGGCTCTATGCTGACAGCTCAGAGCCTGGAGCCTGCTTTGGATTCTGTGTCTCGCTTTCTCTCTGTTCCTCCCCCACTTGCACTCTGTCTCTCATTTAAAAAAAATCTTTAAAAAATGATATACAGGATATATTAAGTATAAAAAGCAGGTTTACTGACAGTTTGCATATTATTATTTGTGTTAAATTTAAAATAATAACAAAATTTTAAATAATGTATTCCAAAAAATTAATAATGGCATGAGGAGTCTTTCATTAAACCCCACACATATACTTTCAAATTAGTAAAAACAAACATATTTTTACTTTCAAAAAAAGAAGGTATTAAATTCAGTCCCCTTTATCCTGCTTTTAAACTAAATGCAGAACAGAATCATAATATATTTAATGCTGGAAACTTGGTTTAATCTGGTAGTTTCTGGGGGGGAAACTACTACTTCCCATGGAGATATATAATAGCCTAGTATAAACACACACACTTTTTGTTTTCTGAACACTTTGAAAGTAAGTTGCAGACAACATGATCCTTCACTTTTACATAGTTCAACATACATCTCCTAAGAATAAGGGGATTCTCCTACACTGTGATTACACTTATGAAACAATGATTATGCTTATGAAAATTAACAATAATTTCATAATGTCTAATATTAAACACACATTTGAATTTCTTAAGTTGTTCCCCCAGTATCTTTCCTTTTTTTAACCAGGATCCAATTGAATTTTATGTATTTTATTTGGTTATTATGTCTCATTAGTCCCTTTTAATCTAGAGCCAGTTTTCTGGTAGAAGATTCCACATTTTCCATTTAAATGATTAGTATATATGCTGTTTATTTAATCCCCTTCATGACATAGACTTAGTTTAAAAAACTTTGTTAGGGGGCGCCTGGGTGGCTCGGTTCCTTAAGCGTCCACTTCTGCTCAGGTCATGATCTCATGGCTCATGGGTTCGAGCCCCACGTTGGGGCTGACAGCTGACAGCTCAGAGCTTGGAGCCTGCTTTGGATTCTGTCTCCGTATCTCTGCCCCTCCCCTGCTCGCACTGTGTGTGTCTCTCTCTCTTGAATGTAAGTAAACATTAAAAAAATTTGTTTTTAATTTGTTATGAACTGTTTTTTTATTGTGGTAAAATATACATAATCTAAAAGTTAGCATTAAAATTAAAAAAAAATGTTTATTTATATTTGAGAGAAAGAGAGAGGAAGAGCACGCAAGGGGGAGGGTAGAGAGAGAGAGGGAGACAGAGAATCTGAAGTAGGCTCCAGGCTCTGAGCTGTCAGCACAGAGCCTAATGCAGAGCTCAAACTCATTAACCGACTGAGCCACCCAGGCACTCCTAAAAGTTAGCATTTTAACCATTTTTAATTGTACAGTTCAGTGGCATTAAGTACATTCACATAATCATAGCCATCACCCCCATCCACCTCCAGAACTTTTGTTTTGCCAAACTGAAACTCTGTGCTTATTTAACAATAATTCCCACTTTCCCCTCCCTCTAGCCCCTGGTAGTCATTATTCTGCTTTCTCCCTCTCTGAATTTCTACTTTCTCCCTGTCTGAATTTGACCTCTTTAGGTACCTCATATAGATGGAACTACACGGTGTATGTCCTTTTGTGACTGGCTTATTTCCCATACTAGAATGTCTTCAAGGTTCATCCATGTTGTAGATGATGTGTCAAAATTTCCTTCCTTCTTAGGCTGCATAATATTCCATTGCGTGTATGTACCACATTTTATTTATCCAGTCTTCGCACCATGTAGTTGGGCTGCTTTCACCTTTTGACTTATTGACTATGAACATTTGAAGACATGCTTAAGGGTAGGGATAATTGTACAGTAACTCTCATCCAATTAAACAATTTCAAGATTTTTGTGCCATTTTACCCCTTTGCAAAGTATTCGTTTCTTAAAAAATTTAAAAAAGACATTTTCTTACAAAATCTCAATGCCATTTTCATGCTTATAAAAGAACAACTCTTTGGTTAGTTAGTATCTTGTAATACTTCGTCCATAAAGTAATTTCCCTGATTGTCTCAAAATGTCTTTTATAGTTGGCTTGTTTGAATCATTAAACAAGATCCACACACATTCCATTTGATTGCAGTGTCTCCAAGGCTTTTTAAATTCAAGCAATCTGCCTTCACTTCTATTTTTTTTAGATGCCATTACCTTATTGCACAACGGGCTGAATTATATTTGCATGCATTTACAGAGGAAAAAACCCCACACATTTTAAAAGAACCAAACACTGTATTTTGAGGTTCTGGAACCGGTTTTATTTAGAAATACTGCAAGTGGTTATAAAAACAGTATATCTAAATTCATAAAAACCTCATACTGTTACGCATAGTCCATCCATCCTTGTCATATGACCGCATTATAATTTAGCAAACCACAGTGTTGATCCCGGTAGATGAAGCCTTTACGGCAGGGGGCAGGGTTACCTCCTTCTAGAAGCCAAGAGCCTAAGAAGCCCCTTCCAATAGTAAGCAGAGAATAGTTTTCAAGTGGAAAACAAAGACAACTATATCCAAGTTTCCTCTGAATACAGAGATATGGTAAGTTTCTGGAGAACGTGGTGTTGAGGAAACATACTAGTGAATTATATAATACAGGCTAGAGAGTCTGGTTAAAATAGTAATGAGACTTGGTTTTAAAAGGGGGCAAGACTATTGGAGGGGATCGATGGAGTGATGGTGGGCAACTAAGGGAATAGGGTGAAGGGTCGGATAAAAAGCCTTTAAAGGGTGGAAACCTGCTCAGTCATTGCCGCCGGAGGAAAGAAACGGACACCAGGGAAAGCCCCCAGGGCCACTGGAGTTGAGCGAGGCACCGGAGCAAATCTCTAGGAGTAACACTGGGTGTTTAAAAGGTAGTGCTGGAGCGGATTTTTCGAGGGCATGGAACAATGCGGAAAAAGGAATTCAGCACAAAGCAGGTGAACAAACCACTCCCTCCTGCCTCCCTGCGCCCAGGTCAAGCTATGCGATACCCAGGACGCGCCTCTACCGGAGAACGCTAATGCAGATGGCGTGAAGTCTTAACGCGTCACCACCCATGCCTCCGCCGCGGGAAGTAGTCCCCATTGCACCGGCTCCGGAGGGAGCTCAGTGAGGGAGCTTCCCAGTCCCTCCGAACGTGAGTTCCGGGCGGGGCGGGAACGCAGCCAATCCCTGGAAAGGGGGGCGTGGCTAGCTTGGCCTCGCAGATTCCTCCGCCCGCGCTTGCTTATGCTGAGGCTGAGGGACCCGCCATTTTGGATGCTGGTCTTTGAGTGCTAAGTCTGTCTCAGCCGTTTTTGCACCTGGATTCAGCCAGGTGAGTGTGGCAGTCTCAGCGTCAAGGGTCTTTGTTTTCCTCCTCCCACTGCGCTCCGTATCTGGAAGTCCCAAATCTGGGGTTCAGACGACCCCCAGGTGGCAGTTGAGAAAGGGAAGGATCCTGGGTTTGGGGGTCAGGCCGGAGGTCAGGCCCGAGAGTCCGCGGTGCGGGAGGCCTAATGGAGGCCGGGGTTGGGGGCGTGGCAGGGCCTCGAGCAGCTCGGGAGACCGCTGGTCTTGGTTACTTGAAGCGGCGAAACTTTCCCGTTGTCATTCCTGCTTCGAGGCGGAAACGCCACGGCCTCGGCTCTGCCTCCCGATGGTGACAGGGCTCGTTCTGCGGTTTCGGTGACACCCCTGTGCCGTTTCCACTGGTTCAGAGAGACTTCGGGAAGGTCGGTGTCTCCGGTGTGCGCGACAGTCTGATCGCCTCCACCTGGAGGGGCGGCCCCCTGAGGTGGTGCCTGTGGGGGGGTGGGGGGCCCTGGACTTGGGCCCCCTTTGGCCAGAGAAAATGGCCTTTTTCTGTTTTGAGCAAGCAGCGGTCTTCGCCCCTTTTCGCAGACCCCTACGTGTGTTATGAGAGACCTTGTGAGAAGCCGGAGGCCCTGTCCTTGTCTCTCCCCTCTTTGTGTTCTCAGCGCTCCTCCTCCGGGGTGCCGGAGTTGAGGATTTGAAAACTCCAGCAGCGTAAACTTCTGCAAGGATAGGGATCCATGGAGGGTCCGTTTACAATTAGACAGTAGGAAAGACAACACTTTCATTTTCTGTTGCAGTAAAATAAAAAACAAAAGCCGGTCATAAGTAACTTTTTGGGGACTTGTAGTTTTCTCTATTATGCATATATATTTTTAAGTTTTCATTAAAATTTCAGGCAGACAAATGTAGACAGTATAATGAATTCCCTCCTCTTCCAACTTCAGCGATCAATTCAGAGCCAATTTTGTTTTGTTTGTGTCCCTCCTTGTGTATGTTAACAAAATAGTGGTTGAGATATGTGTGTGTGCGCGTAAACATGTAGAAGTTTATTGACTACCTACACTCCAGTTGTCCATGGGAAATTTTCTTTTTTTAAAATGTTTATTTTGAGAGCACGCCAGTGGGGTAGGGGAAGAGAGAGAGGGAGAGAATCCCAAGTAGGCTCCGTGCTGTCTGTGCACAGCCCAAGAAGGGCTCCATCTCAGGAACCTTGAGATCATGACCTGAGCGGAAATCTGTAGGCAGAGGCTTAACTGAGACACCCAGGTGCCCTGGGAAATTTTTTTACAGCTTCCTCAGAATTACATCTTCTGGGATAGGAAGACTTGGTAGTATCCTTTTGTTAGAAGAGAAAGGAGTGTTTTGAAAATTTAGTGTTAGTATTGCATTTCGAAGTCACCTAGTTTGTTTTTTTTTTAACTTCATTTGTTTTGAGAGAGAGAGAGAGAGAGAGCAAGGAAGGGGCAGAGAGAGAATCCCAAGCAGACTCTGTGCTGTCAGTGCAGAGCCCGACTTGGGACTCCGTCTCTGGAACTCTTGAGATCATGACCTGAGCTGAGATCAAGAGTTGGACACTTAACAGACTGAGCCACCCAGGCAGTCCTAAAGTCACCTAGTTTCTTAAATGCTCTCATTTTTAAACTAGTGTTATTGTTTTGTCCAAATTACTTGTTTTTATTCTCTTCCTGTGCCTCTGGGCTTCTAAGCGATCAGGACCCTCCAGAATCCCCAACTCTAGTCTGCTTAAGTTCTCATTCCTTTTTTTTTTTTTTTTAATTTTTATTAAGTTTATTTATTTATTTTGAGAGAGAGAGAGCACGAGCAGTGGAGGGACAGAGAGAGGGAGAGACAATCCCAAGCAGGCTCTGCACCATCAGCACAGAGCCTGATGCGGGGCTCAAACTCACCAACTGTGAGATCATGACCTGGCCCGAGATCAAGAGTCGGACGGTTAACCAACTGCGCCACCCAGGCACCCCAAGTTCTCATTCCTTTAAAGTTAGAATCAAGTCCCAGCTGTATGCAGTCGATGCTGATTTAAAAAATAAAGCTAGAAATTATAGTCTAATGAAATGATTTCAAATACAGGAAAAGTAGTGTGCACATGAATACTAATTTCAGCATTATATGACAAATGTCAGAAAGGGAAATAATTTAGAAATTATTACTCATTGGAATATTAGGCAGCCATTAAAATAAAGTTACAAACACTGTAACAGATTCTGTGTCACTTGATAAAAAGATTCAGTAGTGTCAGAGTGCATGATATCAGGTTTGTAACAGTATGAGGAAAAACTTGGTAAAATGTATACCCACTGAATTTTTTGTGATTTTTTTTTTTTTAAATACTAATTTCATTGAGAAACAAGATAAAAAACTTTAATAATGCCTACATATTTCAGTATTTATAGCTTCTTCCAGAAAATCTTGATGGTCTCTGAATTCTGTAGCCTATACATTTCTTGTGAGTTACACATGATGCTACAGGTCTTGTGGCCCTTTATTTTATTAATTTTTTAATCTTGATTAATTTGGTCAGTGAAGTTTTTGTTTGTTTTGGTCAGTGAGATTAGGTAACAGTTTACTGTGTGAAAATATAGTAAAGTTGGCATTCTCTAAATGAAAGGTTTTAAGGATTGGACTATATTAACTTGGAAATGCCTTCTAACTTGTTTGTACTTTAATGTGACATCTTCATAGCTGAAATACAGCGGTCATACCTAAATCTGTTCATATCATTTATTTTATAAGGAAGAAATATTCAAGATAAGTAAAATAATACAGTTCAAATATAAAAACTTTTTTTTATATTGCATAATACCATTCTAGCCCACTATTCACTCTACTTCCTCCCTTACCCACTGCACTTTTGGAGCTACATACTCTAAAGCTGGTCCTTTAGAAATTCAGGATCTTTTTTGCTCTTTTTAGCTACTTCAATAGAGCTTTCAGGATTACTACCTTTGGGCAGCTTCATGATTTGGGGCAGCAGGTGTGAACTGCAGCAGTCTCACCTTTATCCTCCAAACAACATGAGGAATGACTCAATCCATGGTTTTACACCTTCCCCTTTTCAGAATGAAGAGATTATCCTTTATTTACTTTGACTCATTTTCATTTTTTTAAGTTCTTGTTACATATTTCTGCTTATTTTTATTTATTTTTTAAGTTACATCCAAGTTAGCATATAGTGCAACAATGATTTCAGGAGGAGATTCCTTAATGCCCCTTACCCATTTAGCCCATCCCCCCTCCCACATCCCCTCCAGTAACCCTCTGTTTGTTCTCCATGTTTAAGAGTCTCTTATGTTTTGTCCCCCTCCCTGTTATATTATTTTTGCTTTCCTTCCCTTATGTTCATCTCTTCTGTGTCTTAAAGTCCTCATATGATATTTGTCTTTCTCTAATTTCACCTGGCATAATACCCTCTAGTTCCATCCAGTTCCATCTAGTTGCAAATGGCAAGATTTTGTTCTTTTTTGAGTGCCGAGTAATACTCCATTGTATATATATATATACCACATCTTCTTTATCCATTCATCTATTGATGGACATTTGGGTGCTTTCCATACTTTGGCTATTGTTGATAGCGCTGCTATAAAAGTTGGGGTGCATGTGCCCCTTCAAAACAGCACACCTATGCTTGGATAAATACCTAGTAGTGCAATTGCTGGGTCGTAGGGTAGTTCTATTTTTAATTTTTTGAGGAACCTCCACACTGTTTTCCAGAGTGGCTGCACCAGTTTGCATTCCCACCCACAGGGCAAAAGAGATCTTCTTCCTCTACATCCTTGCCAACATCTGTTGTTGCCTGAGTTGTTTATGTTAGCCATTCTGACAGGTGTGAGGTGGTATCTCATTGTGGTTTTGATTTGTAAGAGATTTTCCTTTAAAAGTCTTCTGGAACTGAATGATAAAAGAGGGACTAGATGGATTTGTTGTTCCAGAGTTAAGAATTGGGATAAAGTGAGGATTTGGGAAGAACCAATGTGTGACATAGTGGTGTTACACTAATAAAAATATTAGTAGATCAGTACATGCCTTCCCTGGAGATATTGTGGGTTCCGTTCTAGACCACCACAGTGAAGTGAGACAAATCAGTTTTTTTGTTTTCATAGTACATATAATAGTTAATGTTTATATTGTAGTCTTTTAAGTGTACAGTAGCATTATGTCTAAAAAAATATATTTTAATTAAAAATTTTATTGCTGGGGCACCTGGGTGGCTCAGTTGGGTAAGCATCAATTCTTGATTTCAGCTCAGGTCATGATCTCATGGTTGTGAGATTGAGCCCTGCATGCAGCTCCACACTGGTCGTGGAGCCTGCATAGGATTCTCTCTTTTCTCCCTCTGTTCCTCCCCCACACGTGCAAGTGCATGCCCTCTCTCGCAAAAAAAAAAAAAAAAAAAAAAGTTAAAAAAATGCTAACTTTCAGCAAGCTGTAACTTCTGGAGGATCCTCCCTACATGTTGATGGCTGCTGACTGATGCAGGTGAAGCTGAAGCTGCGGCAATTTCTTAAAATTTAAAAAAAAAAAAATTTTTTTTTAACGTTTTATTTATTTTTGAGACAGAGAGAGACACAGCATGAACGGGGGAGGGGCAGAGAGAGAGGGAGACACAGAATCGGAAGCAGGCTCCAGGCTCTGAGCCGTCAGCCCAGAGCCCAACGCAGGGCTCGAACTTGCGGACCGCGAGATCGTGACCTGAGCTGAAGTCGGACGCTTAACTGACTGAGCCACCCAGGTGCCCCAATTTCTTAAAATTTTAAGACAGTAATGGAGTTGGGTGGTTTTTTTTTGTTTTTTTGTTTTTGCATCAGTTGACTTCCTTTTATGAACAATTTCTCAGCATATGATACTGTTTGATAATATTTTACCCACCATAGACCGTTTTTTTCAAAATTTGGGTCAGTCCTCTCAAACCCTGTTGCTGCTTTATCAACTAAGTTTATGTAATATCCTAAATTCTTTGTTGTCATGTCAACAATCACAGCGTCTTCACCAGGAGTAGAATTCATCTCAAGAAACCACTAAAGAACGTGGTTTGTTTATGAGGATCACGTCTCGGGGTACCTGGCTGACTCAGTCAGAAGAGCATGTGACTCTTGGTCTTTTGATCTTGAGTTTGAGCCCCACATTGAGTGTAGAAATTGTTTAAGTAAATAAATAAATTAACTTAAAAAAAAAAAGAAACAACTTCTCATCAGTTTTTATCATGAAATTGCAGCAATTCAGCCACATCTTCAGGCTCCCCTTTTAATTTTACTAGTTTTGCTCTTTATACACTTGCAGTTACTTCCTCCACTAAAGTCTCAAACCCGTCAAAGTTTAGAATCAGTGTTTTCCAAATTACTGTTAATATGGGTATTTTACCCTCTTGACATGAATCACAAATCAAATGTTCTTAGTGGCATCTAGGATGGTGAATACTTCCTAGAAGGTTTTTGATTAACTTTGCCCAAGTCCATGAGGGGAGTCACTCTCTATGGCAGCTGTAGCCATGTAAGATATATTTCTTAAATAATAAGATTTGAGGGTCACCTGGGTGGCTCAGTCATTTGAGCGACCGACTTTGGCTCAGGTTGTGACCTCACTGTTTGTGAGTTCATGCCCCTCATTGGGCTCTGTGCTGACAGCTCAGAGCCTGGAGCCCACTTCAGATTCTGTGTCTCCCTCTCTCTGCCCCTCTTCAGCTAGCACTCTGTGTCTCTCTCTCTCAAAAATAAACGTTAAAAAAAATTTTTTTTTTAAATACTAAAGAAAATAGTAATAAGACTTGAAAGTTGAAATTACTCCTTGATCCAGGGGCTGCAGAATGGATGTTGTATTAGCAGGCATTGGAAACATTAATCTCATACATCTCTATCAGAGTTCTTGGGTGACCAGGTGTGTTGTTAATGAACAGTCATGTTTGAAAGGAATCTTTTTGTTCTGAGTAGTAGGTCTCAGTGGTGAGCTTAAAATATTTAATAAGCCATGTTATAAACAGATGTGCTATCATCCAGGCTTTGTTGTTCCATTTATAGAGCACAGGTAGAGTAGATTTAGCATAATTCTTTGTGTTTTTTTCCAAGTTTTATTTAATTTTGAGAGAGAGAGAGAGAGAATCCCAAGCAGGCTCTGCGCTGTCAGCACAGAGCCCAATGTGGGGTTTAAACTCACAAACCACAAGATCATGACCTGAGGCAAAGTCAAGTGGGTAACTGCCTGGGCCACCCAGGCTCCCCTAGATTTGGCATAATTTTTTTTTTAATGTTTTATTTAATCTTAGAGAGAGAGAGAGAGAAAGAGAAATAAAGACAACCAGCATGAGCGAGGGAGGGACACAGAACCCAAAGCAGACTCCAGGCTCTGAGCTGTCAACACAGCCCAATGTGGGGCTCGAACTCGCAAACCATGAGATCATGACCTGAGCTGAAGTCAGATACTCAACTGACTGACCCACCCAGGCCCCCAGATTTAGTGTAATTCTTAAGGGCCCTAGGGTTTTTAGAATGGTAAATGAGCATTGGTTTCAACTTAAAGTCACTGGCTATATTAGCCCCTAACAAGAGTCAGCCTTTCCTTTGAAGCTTTGAATCCAGGCATTGACTTCTCTTCAGCTATAGAGGTCCTAGATGGCATCTCTTTCCAGTGTAAGGCCATTTCATCTATGTTGAAAATCTGTTGTTTTAGTCACCTTCATTGATTATCTTAACTACATCTTCTGGATAACTTTTTGCAGCTTCTACATCAGCACTTGTATGTTAGGGAAATGGCTTCTTTCTTTAAACCTCATGAATCAACCTCTTCGAGGTTCAGGCTTTTTTTCTGCAGCTTCCTCTCCTCTCTCAATTTGTAGAATTGAGGAGAGTTAGGATCTTCCTCTGGATTAGGCTTTGGTTTAGGGAATGTTGTGGCTGGTTTGATCTTTTATCCATCCAGACCACTAAAACGTTCTCCATGTCAGCAGTAAGGCTGTTTTACTTTCTTATTTGTGTCTTCAGTGGGGTAACACTTTTCATTTCCTTTAAGAACTTTTCCCTTGCATTTACCACTTGACTAACTGGTGCAAGAAACCCAGCTTTCGGCCTGTCTCAGCTTTTGACGTGTTTTCCTTATTGAGTTTAATCATTTGTAGTTTTTGATTTACAGTGAGAGGCATATGATTCTTCTTTTCCTTGAACACTTAGAGGCCGTTGTAGGGTTATTGATTGGCCTGATTTTAGTATTGTTTCTTGGGGAATAGGGATGCTTAAGCAAAGGGAGAAAGATGGGGGAATGGCTGGTTGGTGGAACAGTCAGAACACACACACACTTACAAAGTTCAGTGTCTTACATTGAAGTGGTGGTGGAGTGATTGGTGGCACCCCAGTTATAGTTGAAATATTAACATCAAACGTCACTGATCACTCGTCACCATAACAAACGTAATAATAAGAAAAAGTTTGAAATATTGTGAGAATTAACAAAATGTGGCACAGACTTGAAGTAAGCAAATGCTTTTGAAATAATGGTGCTGATAGACTTGCTTAATGCAGGGTTACAAACCCTCAAGTTGTAAAAAATGCAGTATGTGAGAAGTGCAATAAAAAGAGGTATGCCTGTATATAAACAAGGTAGAATACTGAGAAATAGTTTTGTAATCACTAGTTATAATCCTTTCATAGGGTTTGTATTATAGATGTTTGCATATCTTACAGTTTATTTATTTTTTATTAAAAAAATTTTTTTTAATGTTTATTTATTTTTGACAGAGAGAGAGACAGCATGAACGGGAGGGTCAGAGAGAGAGGGAGACATAGAATCTGAAACAGGCTCCAGGCTCTGAGCTGTCAGCACAGAGCCTGACGCGGGGCTCGAACTCACAAACCAGGAGATCATGACCTGAGCCGAAGTCATACTCTCAACCGACTGAGCCACCCAGGCGCCCCTGTTACGTTTTCTTTTTCTGTTGATTTTGGTAAATTAAGCATAAGAGATTTGTCCATTCTTGACTCATTTGAATTTATAGGCATAATTTGATAATAATATCCCCCCCCCTTTTTTTAATGTTTATTTAGAGAGAGAGAGAGAGAGTGAGTGAGAGTGTGTGAGCAGGGGAGGGTCAGAGAGAGAGGAAGACACAGAATCTGAAGCAGGCTCCAGACTCCGAGCTGTCAGCACAGATCCTGACGTGGGGCTCGAACCCACAAACCATGAGATAATGACTTGAGCTGAATTCAGACGCTCAACTGACTTGAGCCACCCAGGCACCCTAATAATGTCCCCTTTTAATTAATGTCTGTAGGATCTGTAATGATATTTCCCTCTTCATTCCTGATATTTTGTGTCCCCCCCCCCCTTTTTTTTTTTTGCCAGTTTGCTATAGATGTATCAATTTTTTAAAGTAATCTTTATGGACAACATGGGACTCGAACTCACCACCCTGAGGTCAAGAGTCACATGCTCTACTGGCTGAGCCAGCCAGGTGCCCCCAAATTTGCCAATTTTTATTTAATTTTTAACTATTTAAATTTTAAGTTAAATTTATTTTTGAGAGAGAGCGAGCAAGTGAGCATGAGTCAGGGAGGGGCAGAGAGAGGGAGACAGATGATCTGAAGCAGTCTCTGTGCTGACAAAAGAGAACCTGAAGTGGGGCTCAACCTCATAACGGTGAGATCATGACCTGAGCTGAAGTTGGATGCTCAACCGACTGAGCCACCCAGGCACCCCTTAAGTTTTTTTCTAAGTTTATTTATTTTTGAGAGAGACAGAGTGTGAGTGGGGGAGGGGCAGAGAGAGGGAGACACAAAAGCTGAAGCAGGCAGGCTGGGATTCCAGCCATCAGCACAGAGCCCAATGCAGGGCTGGAATTCACAAAGAGATCACAACCTGAGCTGAAGTCTGATGCTTAACCGACTGAGCCACCCACGTGCACCAGGACTACTTTTTAAGCTACATGTACAAGTTTCAATATTTTCATTATCTTGTAGTTCATACCTTTAAAAATGTTTCTGCTTAGGGTACCTGGGTGGTTCAGTTGGTTAAGCGTCTAACTTCAGCTCAGGTTCTCACGGTTTGTGGGTTTGAGCCCTGTGTCGGTCTCGGATGCCAGTGCAGAGCCTGGAGCCTACTTGGGATTCTGTGTCTCCCTTTGTCTCTCTCTACCTTTTCCCCATTCATGCTCTCTGTCTCTCAAAAATGAATAAACATTAAAAAATTTTTTTTAATTAAATAAATAAAAATGTTTCTGCTTGCAACTTCCTCTTTGACCCATGGATTATGTAGAAGTGTGTTGTTAATTTCCAGGTGTTTGGAGATTTTCTGCTGTGTTTTGTTGTTACTGAGTACTATCTAGTTCAGTTCCATTGATATGCCCCGATTCGAGAGACCGCCCGAAAACAAACCACCAGAGTCCAGAGTCAAAGCCAAGTGGCAAGGGTCATTTATTGCAGGTTCGAACCCGGTCCTCCACGCACTCGTTGCCGGTGACGCTAAGAGGCCCTGAGCGAGGATCTTACAGCTTCTTTTATAGACAGGCACAAACAAGTTAGGGATTTTTTTGCGGTTACAGAGCTGTTATTGGTTGACATTTAAATTTGAACACTCAGCAGAACTTGATTGGTTCCCGCCTTTTTTTCAAACCACTCAGCAGAACTTGATTGGTTCCCACCTTTAGGTCAGACCACAACCGGACACGCCCTGGCTGGTTCTGGGAACGGTGGGAGTGGGGGGGGGGGGGTGGGGGGGTGGGGGGGAGGTGTTTTCTTTGCAGTTGTGAGTACACCTGGTAATTTTTCTCTTAGTCTCTCATTCCCCCCTTTCTTTGGTGCCTTAAGAGCCAATCTTGGATCTTATGTGTCTGACTCAAATGTTTCGGTAATGACAGGTTGGTATTGGGTCCTAAGGACCATCAGTTGGATCGTGTTCACTCGGTCTTTGATAAAGGCAACTAGTTTATTAATAATATAAGGCCCGAAGGTGAGGAGGAGAAGGAGTATAAGGGGCCCAGCTAGAGCAGAAAGCAGGGTGGCTAGCCATGGGGACTGATTGAACCAAGACTCAAACCAGCCTTGTTGTTGTTCTCGTTCACGCTTCCGTTTGGCCAGGCCTTCTCTAACTTTAGCCATGGACTCTCGGACTACTCCGGTGTGGTCAGCATAAAAACAACATTCTTCTCTTAAGGCTGCACATAAACCTCCCCGTTGGAGGAAGACTAGATCTAGCCCCCTTCGGTTCTGTAGGACCACTTCAGAAAGGGAGGTCAGAGATTTTTCGAGGTGCGAGATTGAGTCCTCAAGTCTGGCTATATCCTCATCAATGGCTGCCCTTAGGCTATTGAACCCTCGGTGCAGGATGGCTAGTGATGAGATCCCTGTTCCTGCCCCTATGGTACTGAGGCCGAATAAGGTGGCCAAGGTTATGGCTGTAAAGGGTTCCCGTTTTGTTCTTATTGACTCTCTTGCTTCCGTCCCTTCTGCCCACAGATCATATACAACATTTTCTCGGTGGTAAATAACCTTTGGAAATATTAATACCATGATACAATATTCGGGTGACGAATTAAAAACATCTCTGCTAACACATGGGGTGAGCCCTGTCTTAGAACAAATCCACCAACTGTCAGGAGCTGGAACTATCCATTTAGATTCATCCATAGAGTAATTAGTCGGGGCACAGAGCTGGATATGGCTAGAGGGGACCTTTCCTATACAAGTCCCATTGCCAGTGACCGCTTGCAGTGTGAGGCCGGGGCCCTTTCGATTCCACTTGCAAGCTGCTGACGACTCTTCTCCTGACTGTGAAAAAGGGGCATCTAGACCTATGGCTTCATAGAAGGGGGGTTTTATATCATAACATAGCCAGCAGGCCCTTGATGCCTCAAGGTCCGATCGGTTTAAGGCCTCATACGCTGCTGTTAGCAATTTCCATAGGGAGTCTATGCCTTCTGGGTTCTGATTTTCTTGGACAGCTTGTGCTTTTACTCCTGGGATAAGGACGGGGGTCCTGCTGGAGGGAGTAGTGGGGATCTGCCTGGGGATAGGCTCGTCTCTCTTTTTTTTTTTTTTCTAATACCTGATTTGGCCCCACCGGTTGTACAAGAGGGGAGACTTTTAATTTTATTTGAATGGCAGTCCCAAAGAGGGGATATTGATATAAGTAGAGTCCCCAAGTGAGTCCTGAGACCCACCGCCTGTCCTTTTTCCCCTCCTCTGTAAATCTTACACGAATAAGGTTACAGTTTTCATCATACCTGGTGCGGGTAGATGGTTGGACATAGGACATTTCAATAAATTGGGGTTTTACTTCCCACTTCCCTTCCCCATCATTGGAGGTGACGCAACTCCAGGCTGCTCAATAGAGGGTTTCAAACCCTACACATGTGTGCCTCATCGCCCCGGTCCTAAATCCCGGACATGCATAAAATCCATTTCTACTTATTGATACCCTCCTTTGCAGTTGCCTCCATTTACCTCCTTCCATTTCTTCTAATGGACTAATTTTTTCTAAATTAAAATATAAATCTGGCCACCAGGTATTTAATGGGGCAGTTCCTAGGGTTTTGTTGTAGACTTCATGAGTCTCTAAATTAGTAATTTCCCATGTCAAATTATAGGGGTTGTGGGGGTTTGGATTTACAGACAGAATTTGCAGAACAATCAAGAGGAGGGCAAGTACCATAGTTACGGCTCAGTCCGTTGGTGGCGTAGGGTCAATTTTAAAGGATTGTCCTTAGTCCGATCAACAGTCCAGGTTGTCTTTGAAGGTCCGATGAGGTCTGAGAACGGGTCCACTGGTTTGGCGTGGGCGAAATGGATCCAGGTGGTGATTCCGTCTACTTTGATGGCAGTAGGCGTTGTCAGGATGACCTGGAAGGGTCCTTTCCATCTGGGCTCCAGAGTTCCCTGCCGATGACGTTTAACGAGGACCCAATCCCCTGGCCGGAATTGATGTGGAATAGGCGGGGGTCCAGTCTCATAGAGTTCCTTTAATTTGGGCCGTACATCTTCATGGACCTTGTGCAAGGCTTGTAGGGAGAACAAGAATTCAAGACTATTATTGTTCTCAGCTTTGACAAGGTTATCTTTTAAGTTAGGGATGATGGGGGGTGGTCTACCATGTATTATTTCATAGGGTGTGAGTCCCAGTTTGTATGGGGAATTACGCACCCTGAACAGAGAGGGGAGAAGGACCACCCAATCAGCGCCAGTCTCCATGGTCAATTTGGTTAGGGTCTCCTTTAATGTTCTGTTCATTCTCTCTACCTGTCCTGAGCTTTGGGGTCGGTATGCACAATGTAATTTCCCATCAGCCCCAAGTATGGAAGCCAGTCCCTGACTTACCTTAGAGACGAATGCAGGTCCATTGTCTGACCCTATCATTACTGGAAAACCATACCTGGGCAGGATTTCTTCTAGGATCTTTTTGGCTACAATCTGCGCTGTTTCATTCTTGGTTGGAAAGGCTTCAGTCCATCCTGAAAAGGTATCTACAAAAACTATCAAATACTTATATCCATATTTTCCTGGTTTTACCTCAGTGAAATCTACTTCCCAGTAGGTCCCCGGTCTGCTCCCTCTTTGTCTTACTGTTGTTGTCTGAGAATTGCTACTCGCGTTGTTGAGTTGGCACACTGTACATTTAGTGACTACTTGATCGACCTTATCAGAGACATTTCTGATTTTTAGTCCAGTCTGTCTCCGTAAGTCCAAGATTTGCCGGGAACCTAAGTGGGTGCTGGGATGGATCCGCTCTAGAACTTGCCATCCTAGTTTATCTGGGAGTGTAATGCCGCTTTTGGAGTCTCTCCACCAGCCATCTTTGATTCCGGTCATAGGAAGTTTACTCATACATTGAATGTTGCTTTCTGAATACTCAGGGCTGGGGGGCAATTCCCAGGGTCCGGGGTCTGGCAGCTGTAGGGTCAGTAATTGTGCTGGGGGCCGAGGTATGTTTTTTGCAGTCTGATCAGCCAAATTGTTGCCCCAGGAAACTGGGTCGGTTGTCTTCTGGTGTCCTGGGCAATGCACAATCGCTAGCTTTTTGGGTTCCCATAAGGCTGCTAGCAGGGCTAGAATCTCTTATTTTTGATGTCTTTCCCTTCAGCTGTGAGGAGCCCCCGTTCTCTGTATATCGCCCCATGTACATGAGCGGTGGCAAAGGCATATCGGCTATCTGTGTACACGGTTAGCTTGCGGTCTCTCCCTAATTTTAGGGCCTGGGTTAAGGCTATTAGTTCAGCCTTCTGGGCCGAGGTTCCGGGGGGTGTAGGGCTTCTGCCCAAATCACCTCGGTTTCTGAAGTTACGGCCACCTGGGAGGGCGTGTTGTTTGAGTGCCTTCTGGGGGTGGCTGTTCTTTCTGGACTATAGCGCCCAGGACTTTAGTCATTTTCTCTGTGGCCTTGATCTGTCTCTCTTCTGGGGCGTCCCTGTTGTTGTAGACCCGTTGTGCTATACGGAGCAGATCCTGGATCTGTTTACCTTCTAAATCCTCTAGCCTTTGGAGTTTTTTCTCTTAATGTCAGGAGCTGCTTGATTTACAAAGGACATAACGACAGCAGCCTGGTTCTCAGGGACTTCTGGATCCATGGGGGTAAACTGCCTAAAGCCTTCCATTAATCTCTCTAAGTAAGCAGCTGGACTGTCTGCCTTTCCCTGTATGACCGAATATACTTTAGCCAAATTGGTGGGCTTGCGAGCTGCAGCCTGGAGACCCGCCATCAGAGTCTGGGCGATAAATGAGTAGCCTTCCCCTACCTTCTGCCGTGTTGTAGTCCCATTCGTCCTGTGGAGGTCTGGTTAGGGGGAAAGCTGCATTAATGAGGTCAGGGTCAGATGTCGGCCGACCGTCGTCTCCGGGAACCAGCTTTCTTGCTTCTAATTGGATCCTCTCTCGCTCCTCTGTAGTGAACAGGATGCGGAGGAGCTGCTGACAGTCGTCCCAGGTGGGCTGGTGGGTGAACATGACACTGTCTACAAGAGCTATTAGGTCTTTAGGGTTATCAGAGAATCGAGCGTTCTGTGTTTTCCAGTTATAAAGGTCACTCGTGGAAAAGGGCCAATACTGGAGTCGGGGGTTGTCTGTTTCATCGGGGGGTCCTATTTCCCGCAGGGGTAGGGCCACAGTGGAGTCGGGGAGGCGAGGGTTTGGCTCACGCTGGGTGCACCCGCGGGTTCGGCTGGCTGGCCCCTTGTGGTTGTTTTCAATGGGGCCCGGCGTGGCTGCTGCCTCCCATCCTCCTGGTTCCAGCAGCTGTTCCGCTTCCTGTCCTCCCCGTTACCCTGGGGGGGCAACTAGCGGGGCGACTGGTGGGGCGGCTGCTGCGGGCAGGGCCTGGGGTACGAGGGGAGGGGGATGATAGGGTGGAGGGTCTAGGGATCGTAGGTCCTGACTATCGGGCAATATGGGATACAAGGGCGTGGCTGGCGTCCTTGATTTTGGGGGATCTGCAGGCCGCATGGCAAGGACCTTACACGTTCTCGAGGATAGGAAGGGGGCCAACCAAGGGGGTGGATTTTCCACTAAATTCCGCCATACAAGAATGTAGGGAATCTGATCCGGGTGTCCCTTGCGACCCAGTAGAAAAATCTTTGATTTCACCTTAGCAATTATAGGGAGGCAGAAAGTTCCTTCGGTTGGCCATCCAACACCGAAGGTTGGCCATTCGGAGCAGCAGAGGGTTATTAATTTTCCCCGCCGGATGTCTAAACTCAAAGTCTGTCCTCTGGTTCTAACATCCCTGAAGTTAGCAACGAGGAGAGAAAGAGGAGTGCTTTGAGATTGGCCCATCTGTATCCTGGAGGTGGAGGAAAGGATTAAAAGGAGAAACAGTAAAGTTATGAGGATTTCTGGCTGGGCCAGGCCAGGTCATCTGTGAAAGAGAAGGAGTTTAACACTTAAAGGTTATAGAATAGAGAACACAACACTTAGATCGCTAGCGCGTTTCAGGTGTCCGCCACCCGAACAGAAAAATTCCGATGGGCCCAAAAAGGTGCCCCAGACGGGTGCCAGTGGACGTCTCCTACTGGACCTGACCAACTGCCCTATAGCACGTCCGCCAGGGCTGTGTCAGTCACCGATACAGATCCCGCGTGGGAGAGCCAGAAACGAACAAACAGAAACAGACAGAGCCGGCTCACTTACCGATCGGTCTCAGGGATGACCCGTTGACTTGGGGTCTGGTGGGTTTGGGGGGGATCCCGGATGAGCCCCCAAATGATATTCCCCGATTCGAGAGACCCCCCGAAAACAAACCACCAGAGTCCAGAGTCAAAGCCAAGCGGCAAGGGTCATTTATTGTAGGTTCGAACCCGGTCCTCCGCACTCTCGTTGCCGGTGACGCTAAGAGGCCCCGAGCGAGAATCTTACAGCTTCTTTTATAGACAGGCACAAACAAGTTAGGGTTTTTTTTGCGGTTACAGAGCTGTTATTGGTTGACATTTAAATTTGAACACTCAGCAGAACTTGATTGGTTCCCGCCTTTTTTTCAAACCACTCAGCAGAACTTGATTGGTTCCTGCCTTTAGGTCAGCTGGTTCTGGGAACGGCGGGGGGGGGGGGGGGGGGGGGGGGGGGGTCTTTTCTTTGCAGTTGTGAGTACACCTGGTAATTTTTCTCTTAGTCTCTCACCATATGGTTTAAGATCATACTCTGTGTGACTTCTGTTGTGTTCTGTTAAGGTTTTTTTTTTTTTTAGCCTAGGATATGGTCTACATTCAAGTGTTTTCCATGTACATGATTACTGGGTTGGCTGGAGTGTTTAGTAATTATCAATGAGATACAGTTTTTGTATTTCCTTGCTGATATTCCACCAGTTTGATCAGTTACTGAGGAAGGCATGTGGAAGTCTCCATCTGTAATTAGGGATTTATTTCTCCTTTCCTGTCAGTTTTTGTTTCATGTATTTTAAAGCATTACTTTTAGGTGCATTTATTATTAGGATTGTTGTATTTCCTTGGTAAATTCACTTTTTTATCATTATTTAATGTTCCTTTTCTATTCTTCGTTTTCCTTGTTCTGAAAACTACTTGGTCTAAAATTAATATAGTCTCTACAACTAACTTTAACTTTTTTCTTTTTAATTTATTATTGGTGGAAGGGAGTGGGGAGGAGGGAGGCAAGCAGGGGAGGAGCACAGAGAGGGAGAGAATCCCATGAACCTGAGCCAAGATCTGAGCTGAAGTTAGACACTTCACCAACTGAGCCACCCAGGTGCCCCTTTATTTTTTTTCTTTTTTAACTTTTTTTTTTTTTTTAAGTTTTTTTTGTTTACTTAGAGTAAGAGCACAAGTGGGAAGGGGCAAAGAGAGAGAGAATCCCAAGCAGGCTCTGCACTGACTGTGCAATTGTTGGGACTTGAACTCAAGAACTGTGTGATCATGACCTGAGCTGAAATAAAGAGTCAGACACGTAACCTACTGAGCCACCCAGGTGCCCTGTTCCCCCCCTTTTTTTTCTTTAGTTTATTTTTTAATTTATTTATTTTGAGAGAGAGAAGGGGAGAGAGAGAGAGGGAGGGGGAGAGAGAGAGAGAGAGAGAGAGAGAATGAATATGAATCCCAAGTAGGTTCTGCACCATCAGCACAGAGCCCAGTCAGGGCTCAAACTCACAAACCCTGAGATCATGACCTGAGCCAAAATCGAGTCAGATGCTTAACTAACTGAGCCACCCAGGCGTCTCATAACAAATTTTAAGATCTATTCTCAGCAACTTTCAAATATGCAGTGTAGTATTATTAACTAATCCCTACATTTACTTCCTCATGACTTTATTTTACAACTGGAAGTTTGTACTAAAATAGGTGGAGGGGTGTCAAAAGATAGAAACTTCCAACTTTTTTTTTTCTATGTTTGCATGATACACCCCTTTTCATCCTTTTACTTTTGCTTTTTATTTTTTAAATGTTTATTTTTGAGAGACAGGTAAGTGTGAATATGGGAGGGGGCAGAGAGAGAGGGAGTCAGAGGATCTGAAGTGGGCTCTGTGATGAGAGCAGACAGCCTGATGCGGGGCTTGAACTCATGAACTGCGAGATCATGACCTGAGCTGAAGTCAGACGCTTAACTGACTGAGCCACCCAGGTGCCCCTCATCCTTTTACTTTTAATATATTCATTATATCAAAGTGAGTTTCTTGTTGATAGTATATAGATGGACCATTTTTTGGATGATTCGGACAATCTCTGTCTTTAAATTGTTGTTTTAGACCATTTCTACGTAATTAGGTCCATTGAATTTAGGTCCATTTTATTATGTTTTCTATTCCTCTGTTTTTCTTTCTGTTTCTTCTTTCCTGCCTTTGGGGTTATTTGAACACTTTAGTATTCTAGTTTAAAGTCACAAGTTTTTTGGTATTTTTTTGTATGGAATGGTTTATAGGTCACTCTAGGGATTATAATAGATGTACTTTCACAGTCTACTTGTAGTCAGTATTTTGCCATTTATTTATTGTGGAATACAGAAACATCATGTTTTAGCTTTTAGTTCATTATGTTGTACTTATGCATTACATCTGTATACTTCAAAAACCGCATTAGACAATGTTACTAGTTTTGCTTTTAACTGTAAAATAAATTTTAAGAGACTCAAGAGTCATCTGTTAGATTTCCCAGATATTTGCCATTTCTTCCTTTATTTTAATCTTCCAAGTTTTCTTTTGATATCACTTCCTTCTGCCTGGAAAACTTCTTTAGAGCAGGTTTGGTGACAAATTCTTTTATTAGTTTTCCTTCATCTGAAAATGACTTTATTTCACCTTTATTTCTGAAGAATATTTTCAGTGGATATACAATTCCTGGCAAACAGTTCTTTCAGCAGTTTAGAAATACTATTCCACTTTTTGGCTTCCATGGTTTCTGAAGTGAAATTCATGGTCATTGAATAGAATAGGCAATGCATTTTTCTCTGGCTGCTTTCAGTATTTTACAAATTTGTCTTTAGCTTTCAGCAGTTTGATTATGAGTCTGGGCATACATTTCTTTGGGTTTATTCTGATTTGAATTTCCTAAGCTTTTTCAATCTGTAGATTTAAGCTTTTTGCTAAATTTGCAGTTTTCAGCCTATAGTTTTTTACAATTTTTGGGTACCACACTATTTTTTTCCATCTTTCTGGGACTCTGAGGGCTTTTGCTGTTGTGCTACAGGTCTCTGATACTTTGTTCACTTTAAAAAAAAAAAAAATTAAATCTCTTTTTCAGATTGGCTACTCTGTATTGATCTATCTTCCAAGTGCCCTGGCTCTGTCCTCTGTCATTTCTATTCTGCTACTGAGCCCACCAGTGAGTTTCTTACCTTGGTTACTGTCTTTTTCAGTTCTAAAGTTTCTGTTTCCTCTTTGTATCTTTTATTTCTTTTCTGAGACTTTATATCCATTTATTTCAAGAGTATTCACCTTTTTGCAGCATTTTTTAGAAATGTTTTTTTAATGTTTATTTTTAAGAGAGACAGAGCACAAGCAGGGGAGGAGCAGAGAGAGAGAAAGAGACACAGAATACGAAGCAGGCTCCAGCCTGCAAGCTGTCAGCGCAGAGCCCGATTCGGGGCTCGAACTCATGACCTGAGATCATGACCTGAGCCAAAGTTGGACACTCAACCAACTGAGCCACCCACGTACCCCTGTTGCAGCATTTTTTATAGCAGTTGCTTTATAAAGTCTCCCTCATTTTTTTTTTTTTTATTTGTAATTTTTTTTTCAGTGTTTATTTTTTTTGTGAGGGAGAGAGAGAGATGAGCTGGAGCAGGGGAGGGGAAGAGAGAGAGGGAGACAGAATCCAAAGCAGGTGTCATGCGCTGAGCTGTCAGCACAGAGCCTTATGCAGGGCTCAAATTCCCGAGATCATGACCTGAGCCACCCAGACGCCGCATAAAGTCTTTGTCATTTAATTCACAGTTCCAACATCTGTGTAATCTCAGCATTGATGTGTGATAACTGTCTTTTCCCAGGTGAGTTGGTATAGTTGACCCACTTTGATGTAGTTGACCCACTTTCTGTCCCCACCAGAGGACCCCTTTCCAGTTCCTCAAACCAGGATTAGAGAGCTTCTCTTAAGGTTTTTTCCTTTCCGTGCTGATCCTCAGTTTTGGTTTTCAGGCTGCCTTGCTTCTAGGCCAGGAAATATATCAGAGGGAAGAAAAGTGATAAACTCACTGCCATTTTATGGCTCTTCAGATTCTGGTCTTTTCCATCTAGCTACTATCACAGTTTTTTCAGAGTCTTCAAATAGCTGCTCCATACATTCTGTTCAGGTCATATAGCTTTATTCGGCGGGAGAGGCACTGAACCTGGAACCCTGTTGTTTGCTTTTTGCTTGTTTTTTAAAGGACTACACAGGTTGCTCTGAGTATAGCTAGTTCATTAATCTGACTGCTGCATGAGCAGTCTGTCCTATGCTTCTGTCACATTTTATTTGTCCTCTTATAATGGACACTTTGTTTTCCTCTACCACCTTACTACCACAGAATCCTTATACATATGTTTTCATGGCCCTCTGTACACGTTCCTTTTAGGGTATACGTTCAGGAATGGATTGCCAGGTCCTAAGGTATATATGTACATTTATCTTACACATTAAGGCATACATTTTATTAAATACTAGTAGACTTGTATTTTAGAATATTAGAATAATAGAATATCATTCATCCCTTTATAAAGGGAGGAAATCCTGCTACAACATGGACGCAGATTGTACTAATAATATCCTATTGTATGTGTGTCAAAACACATAAATAAACATAAATAGTACTTTTTGTTTATCCATCTGTCAGTGTACATAGGGGTTACATTCACCTCGTGGCTGTAGTGAATAATGCTGCTATGAATATGGGTGTGTGTATATCTCTTTGAGATTCTTTTTTCACTTCTGTTGGATATGTACCCAGAAGTGGGATTGCTGGATCACATGGTAGTTCTATTTTCAATTTTTTAAGAACTACCATACTGTTTTCCATAGTGGTACCCCTCTTCACAGTCTGACCAACAACGGTACACAAGGGCTCCAGTTTTTCCACATCCTTGCCAACACCTTTTTTTTTTGTTTAATAGTAGCCATTCTGATGGGTGTGAAGTGTTATCTCCTAGTGGGTTTGATTGCATCTCTCTAATGATTAGTGAAATTGAACATTTTTCATATGCCTGTTGGCCATTTGCATATTACTTTTGGAGAAATGTCTCTTCAAAGTCCATTGCTCATTTTTTAGTCAGGTTATTTTTTTATTGGTGACTTGTTTATATGTTAATAACTTTAAGATATACGTTCTTTATATTCACGATGTTTTAGTGTTTCATGGATCTGAAATTTTTTGTGTGTGTGATAGCAAGAAGACTGATAATTTTTATCTTTTTACATATAGAACTTGCACATTGCTGGTATATAGTAAAATGGTTAATAAATACTAGGTGCATGAAAGACTGTGTAAAATGAGTTGCTGAGTTTCTTTTTCCAGGAAAACAATGTTATGTTATTTTTTAAATAACTTTTTAAGTTTATTTATTTATTAGAGAGAGAGAGTGAGCAGGGAGGGGCAGATGGAGGGAGATGGAGAATCCCAAGCAGGCTCTTCACGGTTAGTGCGGAGCCTGATGCGGGGCTTGAACTCACAACCCGTGAGATTGTGACCTGAGCCAAAGTGGGATGCTTAACCAACTGTGCCACCCAGGTTCCCCTTCAATGTTATGTTATTTTTTAAAATAAGTTTTTTTTTTTTTAACTTTTATTTATTTTTGACAGAGAGACAGAGCATGAGTGGGGTAGGGGCATAGAGAGAGGGAGACAGAATCTGAAGCAGGCTCCAGGCTCTGAGCTGTCAGCACAGAACCTGACGTGGGGCTCTAACTCACAGACTGCGTGATCATGACCTGAGCCGAAGTCAGACGCTCAACCAACTGAGCCACCCAGGTGCCCCTTAAAATAAGATTTTTAAGAGATGTCTTGAGGATTAATCTCCGTTGTCTATGGCTTTTTGCCTGTTCCATAAATTCACTGTAATTGGATATCTAGTATCCTGCGGAATCTTAGAGTTGAAGGGACTTTAGAGATAAGAGACTTAAATTATGTTCGTCATACTGTATTTAGTGTGGAAAGGACATAAAGGACTCAGTTTTCTTTTTTTAGATAATTCATTTAACTTCAGTTTTCTAGTCTGGTTAGCTGAAATCTTACTACAGTGTAAATCTGGGGTTGCTTTGGTAGATCTAGGTTCCTGCTTGTTTAGTCCTGTGTGGTATAGTCTTTGTGCTAGATAGCTTCTGTTTTCTTTTCCAGAGCCACATAGCATTCTTTCCTTTTGATATTGTGTTCTTGAGGCTCACTCTTGGGCACTGTCTGTAGGCCCCTTTTCTTTCTGCCTTCCAACTGGGGGTAGGTAGATGGAAGTACCAGGAGACCAGAGGGCGGGAGGAATGGGGACTAGGTATTTATTTCCCTTCTCCTTTCCTGCCAGATTGCTGCAAATTGTCTGCATGCCTCTACCAATGACCTTGATTTCTGTCTTGGAGACCCTTTTCATATAGCTACCCTCACCAGGTTTCAGTTCCTCATCTTGCCCTTCAGGCCTGGATGTGTTAGTGGGCAATACACTATCCTTTGTTGGTTTCTTGGAGCCTTCCCCACACCTTTGTAAATAATCTATTAAATTCTTCTCAGATTACCCAGGATGTGGATGCTATCTGTTTTCAGCTGGAACCCTGATTGTTAGAGTCCCTGAACAGGCCCTGTGATTTTACTTACTTTTTAAGTTTTGAATAAATGTTACTATTGAATGATAAGATTAGTAATTTGGGTTTATTTTTATCCATCTTCCACAGATGTTTACAGTAGGCTTTTGGAGTTTCTTTTCCCCAAACATTCCCAGCTAAAAGATTAGGATTGAAATAAAAACAACTTTGCCACATTTCAGTATTTTCAGCTTCCTTCACAGAGTTGGGTTTCTAATTTGCAGCATAAAACATTTGTTAAGTGTCTCTTTCAGAGAATTACAGCACTTTCCTTCACAGTCCCTTAGGATCTTTTCTGTTCCAGGCTATTATGCTCTTTTAGCATGGTCCTAAACTAGCCATTTGTGGATGCTGCCCATCTTAGGCAAATATGTGAAATAAAGATGTCTTTACAACTGCCAACATTTCATGTTGCTAAAGTCACTTCTTTGTTAATCTACCTTCTCTGTTAACCTGTGTCTTTCATTGTCTAGCTCACTTTAGATACCTATTCTAATTAAGGGGGTAAACTTTACTTTCCTAATATGTATTAATGTATTAGTGTATTAATCAGCTGTACTCTTTTTCTGTTCACATCCTCATTAATTTTTACTTTCATTGAGATGGGAAGATACATTGTTTTTGCTTTGACTTTAAAAAAATTTTCTTGTTCCTGACAGAACTCTAAATCTCTCCCTTTTGCCCTTTTGCCTTTTGCTCTTATCATTCTTCTCCCCTCCCTTCCTGCTAACATTGTTCTCTTCCAGGCATTCCCTTTCCAGAACCTCATTTGTGCATCTCTCATGCACTTTAAAATGTTCCTTCTTTGGAGTTTAGGCACTTGTCTCTCTGGACACTTGGTCTTTATATTTCTGCTTGTGGTTTAATATCCTATTAGACCTGCTGCTAGTTTTCCTCTTTTGTCCACCACAAACTTTCTTGCCTGTTTTGCTTTCTGCTGAGGCATATGGCTGATGCTTTGTGCATAGGAGAGTGCCTGATAGGATTTGATGGTTTGTTCTTGTGTTTGTTTGTTTAGTGATATCTGCTGTTGTCTTCATTTTAAAGGTAAGGGAAATGCCGCTCAGAGTTGTTAAATGGCACGCACAAAGGCTGTTAAAAACAGAAGTGAGTATTGAGAATCAAGCCTCTGTTACCTTTGCTGCATTGCCTCTCTGTAGAGCCCTGCTTGCACTTCAAGCTTAGTGCTCATCCTTCCTCTTCTTGGAAACTTCCCAGAGCTCCATGGCAGAATGAAGGTCCTCCTGCATAGCTCTCCCCTTGCACTGGCCCTTGATGGAACAGCATCTGAGTTAAGAGGGATATCAAGACCATGTATACATTTTTAATCACACTTGTAATATTATTGTTTTGTGGGTAATGCCGCATTTGGGCTTTGAACCCAAATCTTGCCCTTATACATCTGTTGACTTCGTTTCTGGAGTAGTGGTTAGACAGGCTGATGGATGTGAAAGCCAGGAGCTGGCACCCAGTGAAGAGATTTCTCCTCCTTTTCTTGCATTAGCTCTTTGTCACAGGCTCACACATGGTATGCATGCTCTCTCTCTTTAATGTTTAAGGAGATGGTCATAAATTACTAGGTAGTTGTAAGCTTGTTGCTCAGTATTGCACCATACTTATTTTTTTTTGTAGTTTTTACACACACACACACACACACACACACACACACACACACCACCTGTGGCAACCACTGGTCTGTTCTCTGTATCTGTGAGTTTGTGGTTTTCCAGATTCTACATATTTTCCACTTACGATAAGGTGATCTTGATTGTTAATGTTTTCTGATGAGTTAATGTTTTGTTTTTCCCTTTTTAAAAAAATGTTTATTTATTTATTTATTTTGAGAGAGAGCACAAGCGGGAGGGGCAGAGAGAGAATCTTACATGATCTCCACACTGACACCACAGAGCCCAACGTAGGGCTCAAACTTAGGAACCGTGAGATCATGACCTGAGCTGAAATCAAGAGTTGGATGGTCAACTGACTGAGCCACCCTGGCTCCCCAGTATTTTTTTTCCTAAGGAGGCAAATGAATTTATATTATTTGTCTTTGATAGAAATTCTAAATTATATGCTCCTGAGGTGGTTTTTTTTTTTTTTTTTTTTTTTTTTTTTAAGTGTATTTACTTAGAGCAAGCTGGGGAAGGGCAAAGAGGAGAGACAGAATCCCAAGCAGACTGCACACTGCCAGCACAGAACCTGATGGGGGGGCTCAAACTACTGAACTATGAGACCATGACCTGAGCCGAAATCTAGAATTGGACACTTAACCACCTGAGCCACCCAGGTGCCCCTGTTTTTTAATATTAGCTCTATTGTTAGTCTAAACTCATTGGGTTTGAAAAGAGTTTACATATAATAATAATTACATCTTTTTCTTTTTAGTTCAGCCTTTGTCTATATGTATGTATATATGTGTGCTCTTTTAAAATTCAGAAAATTCAGAATTAGGGGTGCCTGAGTGGCTAAGTCGGTTAAGTGTCTGACTTCGGCTCAGGTCATGATATCACGGTCCGTGAGTTTGAGCCCTGCGTCAGGTTCTGTGCTGATGGCTCAGATCCTGGAGCCTGCTTCGGATTCTGTGTCTCCCTGTCTCTGCACTTTGCCTACTCGTGCTGTCTCTCTCTCTCTCTCTCTCTCTCTCAAAAATAAATAAAAATTTAAAAACTCAGAATTTAAGGTCGTACTTCATATATATAGTCCTGCCTTTTTAACTAATATTGTTGATATATTTTTACTTCAGTAAATATGTTTCAAAAAAATTTTAGTGGCTATGTAAAAATCCAGCATAAATATACTATAGTTTGTTTAATAAGCAATATTCTTTGTTCATATAGTTCATTAGTCTAGTTTTTTGATCCTAAAATGTGTTGATAAATATTTTTGTATAAAAGTCTGCATGAATCTGTTTCTTTTTTTAATGTTTATTTATTTTGAGAGAGAGCATGAGAGTGTTTGCATGAGTTGGGGAGAGGCAGAGAGAGAATCCCAAGCAGGCTCTGTGCTGTCAGCTTGAGCCCAAGAAATGTGAGATGGTGACCTGAACTGAAATCAAGTTGGATGCTCATCTGACTCAGGCACCCAGGTGCCCCTTGGGCTGGATAATTTTTTTGTTGTGGGGGGCTGTCCTGTTCATTATAGAATTTTTAGCAGCATTCCTGGATCTTACCCACCAGATGCCAGTAGCATCCCCTCCAATGGTGACAACTTAGAATGTCTCCAGTCATTGCCAGATATCCTTATAGGGGGCAAAATCACTTCCAGTTGAGAACCACTGTAAAATCATAGTTCTAACCAGTTTCATAGTTGCCAGATTCTTTTAGCTGTTTTTTCCAATAGAATATAAGTTCCTTTAAGGGCAAGGATTGTAGGGCTATTGTCTGATGTAGAGATATTCAATAAGTATTTGAATAAATACTCAGTATAATGGATCCAAGGTATTTCATGACATAGAGACCCCATTATAAACTGGGACTTAGGTTAATTATTAAATGTATAAAGGCTTCTGGAGGTAATTTTACAAAAGGAAAACATAGCTGATGTTTTTTATTAGTGGTTTTTGCACAAGCAGACAAATATCCCTAGTGTTTTTCTTTACGTTGGATATCTTCTTTGGTTTGTCTGTTTATTGGTTACTTTGTTAGACCTAGCTTTTGTTTGGATGTTACCTGTTTTGAAGTTCAAGTCCAGAATTAATTGAGAAACATAGGATTTGTGCTTAATATGGAATGCACAATGATATACCCCCTTGTGGGTGGAGGGGAGTGGTTTTACTGACTGTAACTCTTCTGTTCAGTGAAAGTCTTGGTAAATAGCCTTCTGTTGAATTTTAAAGTTTTTTTTTCTTGGACTTTTCGCCCCTTTGTATATTTATTTGTACATGAGTAAAATATTAATATTTCTGTACACTAGTTTTTTCCCCAAAGGCTGAGTCAGGAGGATATGAGGAATTGAGGGGAAGAAATTAAAAAAAAATTTTTTTTTAATGTTTATTATTTATTTTTGAGAGAGAATACGAGCAGGGGAGGGGCAGAGAATGAGGGAGACACAGAATCCCAAGCAGGCTCCAGGCTCTGAGCTGTCAGCACAGAAGTGATGTGGGGCTCAAACTCATGAACCATGAGATCATGACCTGAGCCAAAGTTGGACACTTAACTAATTGAGCCACCCGAGTGCCCCAAGGAAAGAATATTTTTGAATTTGGTTCTAAATTTGATAATCTTTTCTCATCACTACCCTGATGAGATTTTTGGGAGAGGTAGGAGGCCTTCCTGCTTAGTTTTTTTATCAACCTGCTCCTACACCAATATATAATACTCGTTTTAACCATCGCCAGCATCTTTGAGCTGTGCCTTCAAGATATCAAATCCAGTCACTCTACCCTTACCACTGGTACCTACCCGATTCTAAACTATTTCCATCTCTTGTCTGGACTGTAGTAATAGTCTTCTCCTTAGTCCCTTGCTTCTATTCTTTTTCTCCCTCAGTCAATTCTTCACACAAGCCAAAGAGATCTTTAAGAAATGTGAATCACATTATGTCATTTTGCCTGTGGAAAACCATTCTGGTTTATAGTGTCAGCTGATCTACCTTCTAATTGATGTTAGTTTCTATACTAATTTCAACTTGAAGGTAGTAACTGTGTTTCTTATCTTTTTCCAGGAGGAATAACACAGCATGCTGGGCTCTGGATTTAAAGCTGAGCGTTTACGAGTCAATTTGAGATTAGTCATAAACCGTCTTAAACTATTGGAAAAAAAAAAAAGTGAGTAATGCATGATTTCCTTGTATTTTATTTCCCAGAATACATCACCAGGTTCTAGCACCCTAATAATTTGGCTCTGTTAGGCTACTACTGTGAAGTCTTAGGGATCCCATATCCTTGAAGCTTTAGATATATTACTGCTGCCCTTTGTGACAAGTTAGACTGAATCACTTTGTTGTAGGGAATGGATAACATGACTCCTGAGGTGGAAATTTTTGGCTACACAAACAATAGTCTCACCTAGATAGTGGAGGAAGTTCTAGAGACTAGATGAGTTGGGACTAGATTTGCTAACAGTGAGCTGGGATGTAGAAGAAACACGCACTTCTCTCTGTCGGAGTGGAAGTCTCCTGCAGGGCAGGCGGCTCAGTGTACTGCTACTATGTGACTGGATGCGATTTGTGACTTAGCGGAATTGGCCCAGAAAGCAAGGAAAGAGATTGCTGACTATCTGGCTGCTGGGAAAGATGAACGAGCTCGGATCCGTGTGGAGCACATCATCCGAGAAGACTACCTTGTGGAGGCCATGGAGATTCTGGAGCTCTATTGTGACCTGCTGTTGGCTCGGTTTGGCCTCATCCAGTCTATGAAGTAAGATATTTTGTATTTTTTTTAAAAAATCTACATTTAGGTATGGTTTATAGAAAAAGCTGTACATATTTTATGCATGCAGTTTGATGAGTTTGGACATATGCATACACCCGTATACCAGCACCACAATCAAGGTAATAAAATTTGTTTCCTCTAGAAGTCCTTGTGTCCCTCCTCTCCTCTCCCTTTATTGGTAAGAAAACATGACATCAGATCTCTACCCTCTTAACATTTTTTAATTTATTTATTTTTAAGTTAGTATTTTGGTTTTTAATTTTTTTAATTTATTTATTTTGAGAGAGAGAGAGCAGGGGAGGGGCAGAGAGAAGGAGGGAGAGAATCCAAGTAGACTCTGCATTATCTGCACAGAGCCTGATACGGGGGCTCAGACTCATGAACTGTGAGGTCAAGAGTCGGACGCTTAACTGGCTGAGCCACCCAGGCACCCCTGTTTTTTAATTTTTTAATGTTTGTTTATTTTTGAGAGAGAGCGCGTGCGCATAAGATGGAGAGGGGCAATGAGAGGGAGACATAGAATCCGAAGCAGGCTCCAGGCTCCAGGCTCCAAGCTGTCAGCACAGAGCCCAGAGGGGATTTGAACCCACAAACTGTGATATCATGACCTGAGCTGAAGTCGGACGCTTAACTGACTGAGGCACCCAGGTGCCCCATACCCTATTCACATTTTTAAGTGCACAGTACAATATTGTTAACTATAGGCACAGTGTTGTTCCAGAGGCATCTAGAACTTAATTCATTTTGTGTAAGTGTAATGAAATAATGCATTTTGAAGACCTAAATCAAATCACCTCTTTGAGAAAGGGAATCTGTGAAAGCATTAATAGTGATTTCTTACTACATGTGGGCAACCAGCACTAGGGGACTACTTCACATACCCAAGGACCTTTTTCCTAATGGTTTTGCTGGAAGGCCTGATCTTGATATAGACAATTGTTGAAAAGAAAGGAAGGAATCTGAAATCAAAAGGCCTAAGTTTGAGTCTTGGCTCAGCCATTTCCGGATTTTGTGACCTTGGGCTTGTCAGTTAGTTTGAGTTTCCCCACAAGTAAAATAGGAAGCCTAGAGTATTTTATGAGAATCCAGTGAGATTTGTGAAAGAGCTTTCCAGGGCTATCAACTATATGATACAAATGCTAAGGTTTGTTGGTTTGTTTTAAAGAATGTTAAATTTTATTAATTTTTCTTCCTTAATTAGGGAACTAGATTCTGGTCTGGATGCTAAGGTTTGTTGGTTTGTTTTAAAGAATGTTAAATTTTATTAATTTTTCTTCCTTAATTAGGGAACTAGATTCTGGTCTGGCTGAATCTGTGTCTACACTGATATGGGCTGCTCCTCGACTCCAGTCAGAAGTGGCTGAGTTGAAAATAGTGAGTACAACCAGTTTCATTGATGTCTGTAGTTTGTTAAATTGTTAGGTTGGTTAACATAAATCATTTCTGCTTATTTGACAAGATATTTTGTACACTTCTTATGTTGCCTTTGAAACAGGCTTTGTAAATTTGTAAATTTGTCTCTACCTCCTTTTCAGCCCTTATATAATACAACAGAACAGTCTTTTGCAAACATGAATAATTTTTTTAAAGAGAAAAGTGTTGTGTACCTTCAGTTTTGTCTTATTTTTATTGTAATGTTATTTAAGTATATTCAAATAGGAAAGTTCTTACACAACTGTAAACCAGTTAACATTAATTTAAGGTCACATATTTTGCTTCATTCATTAATTCCACAAATATTTATCAAGTTGATGTTATGAGCTAAGTGGGCACTGAGGGTGCAGCAGTGGGCAAAATATGACAGTAACCCTACTTTGTAGCTTAGAATCTAGCAGAAGAGATAGACATTAACTAAAAACTTTCACCTCACAACACAGATATAGTACTGACTGCTAGTATTCAAATTCATTTGAGTTGTTACCTGTTTTCTACATCTTTGCCTTTTTGTTTTATTCTGTAGATTGTCTCAGTCTTACCTCCTGACCCATCTTTTTTCTTTTTTCTTTTTTTTTTAAGTTTATTTTTGAGAGAGAGTATGTGTGTGTGTGGGTGGCAGGGGCAGAGAGAGAATCCCAAGCAGGCTTGCAGTAATAGCCTGAGCCACGAACCACAAGATCATGACCTGAGCCGAAATCAGGAGTCGGACAGTTAACCGACTGTGCCACCCAGATGCCCCTTGAGATTTCCTTGTCTTCTGTGGGTTTTCATTATTTATTTAAAAAAAATTTTTAACTGTTTATTTTTGAGAGAGGGAGTGGGGGAGGGGCAGAGAGGGAGACACAGAATCTGAAGAAAGCTCCAGACTCTGAGCTGTCAGCACAGAATCCTGTTTTCTACCTCAAGGGTGTAAGCTGGCTGCCAGAATTTCTGAGAACCGTGGGAGGAGGAAGCCAAAGATCTCATTCTTGTCTTATAGAAGACTTAAAATTTTTGTTGTAAGTATCTTTGCTCTCTGCTGTGCGTGGAGTTCAGAGTCCTATTAGTTTAACCTCCCCAGAGAGTAAGCCTCCTGTATTCTATTCCTGTAGGGATGGTAGTCCTAGAGTTTTGTTGGTAGAGGAATGGGAGAGTAGAGGCAACAGGTTCTTCTTTTTGTCTTTTCTTTTTTCTTTTTCTGTTTTCTTTTTAAGTAAGCTCTACGTCTGTCATGGGGCTTGAACTCACGACCCTGAGATGAAGAGTCACATGCTGTACCAGCTGAGGCAGCCAGGCAGTTGCTTCTTATATAGACTTTTAACTTTTTTAGTCTCTGTCTCTCTTTTTTCTTTTTCTTTTCTTTTTTCTTTTTAAGTAATCTCTGTACCCAACGTGGGGCTTGAACTCATGATCAAGAGTTGCATGTTCCTCCAACTGAGCCACCCAGGAACCCCAACCCGGGGTTAAAACCTCGTTTTAACCTCTTCTATACTTTTCCTTTATATCAAGATTTATTCAAGATGAAACAGATTTATATGTTTGTTTGTTTTTTAATGAACTCATTAAAAACTAGAAGAAAACTAGGCAGATTTAAAAAGATAATCTCATAGTGGAAAAGGCCACAAAAGCCATGAACAAAGTGATTACGTTAATATAATAAAAAATTTCTGCATAGTATAAAGCAACCAAGAGCGTTATCAAAACACAAAGGACTAAATTACATCATAAATACCGGGTCTATATATTGAACAATGAGTGCCTCCTCACTGAGCTCTCAGGTGTTGGGACCACTCTGGTTCGATGCCAGTCATTTCCTGCCTGGACTATTACAGTAACTTCTTGAATCTTCTTTCTATACCTACTTTGGTTTCCTTTAGTCTCTTCACCATTATGTCAGAACAGCTTAGGGTTCTATTCAAAACACAGGTCTGATCCTGTCACTACCTCTTGCTTTAAAGCCCTTTAGTAGCTGTTGTTCTTGTGATAGAAACAAAATTCCTAATATGACCTATATGATTCTACATTTTCTGGCCCCCACATGCCTTTCTTACTTCATTTCTTATGGCACTCCTCCCTTGGGCTCAACACTTAACTTTATTTCAGCTTGAGGATTGGCCCTGTTTTTCCACCAGAGGGCTTTGCACATGCTGTTACTTTGCCTTGGTGGCATTTATTACAGCTGCATTTGTATCTTTATTTGTGTGATTGAGTAATGACTATTTTCCTCAGAGATTATAAGCCTCTATAAGAACAGTGTCTGTTTTTGTTCATTGTGTTTATAGCATATATCATAATGTCTGTAATAGAATTTGGCACATAGTTACAGCTCAGTGGATGGCTGGATAAACAAGTACGAATATGTACCCCTTAAGGCTTTATAGACCCTGGTTGTTTTGAATTCTTGTAGTAGAAAGAAGCATGTTTACTATTGTTAGGAGGAAGCTTGAAGTAGTTTTTAGGAATGGTTTCCACTTTTATTTACTGTTTTGCCTTTTTTTTTTTCTTTTTTTTTTTTTTCTCTCTGTAGGTTGCTGATCAGCTCTGTGCCAAGTATAGCAAGGAATATGGCAAGTTATGTAGGACCAACCAGATTGGAACTGTGAATGACAGGGTAATGAACATACTTGTTAAACATGATGCAGTAGACAGGGATGTGGGCATGTTATGCTATTGCCTGTGTTGATTCTCGTGGGTCCTGCTATATGGCTGAGTTAATCTAGGGTTGCATATTTCATAGGGTGAGAGGCTTTCTGGCTGGCAGTGTCGTCAGCTCCTTACTCCGTCCCTAAACTTCTGATTGTGAGGCCCTCCCACCCCCATCCTTTGTGCCTCTTGTGATTTGTGGATATAGAAGCGAGGAGAGAAGTGGATGAATTCAAATGTGGATGGCGGTGGTATCAGTCTTAGCAACACCTGGGTTGTGTGTAACCAGAGAACATGAAAGAGGCATGGTTTTGCAATATGTCTCGTGACTGAAAAAAGAAATCATGTAACTAGTCTGAACCCCTTTTTTCTCAATTTACATATAAAATAAGAGGAACAAAGTTTAAAAGTGAGACAAGTTAGGTTTAAGGCTAGTTGGCATAGATGTTAATCCTGGGTGTTTTACTTATAGCTAATGCACAAACTGAGTGTGGAAGCCCCACCCAAGATCCTGGTGGAGAGATATCTGATTGAAATTGCCAAGAACTATAATGTGCCCTATGAGCCCGACTCTGTGGTCATGGTGAGTTTAGAGTCTTTCAGAGTACAAAGGGAAATGAGTCTTTGGATATCATTTTCTTTAAAAATAACCATATTCTTTTCATTAAAGTTTGTGTGTGGGAGTTTAAGCCTTTCTCTGCTTGGGTAACAATAAATATGCCTGCAAAGAGTATTTTAAGGATCAGATGAGATGAATGATGAAAGCACTTTGAAAAGGTACAGACCTTGATACAAATACAAAATGGCATTGTTGGTTTTCAATGAATTTCACTGAATTGAAGCAAGAAAGGATCCTGAAAGATTTATTGGGTGCCTGCCCTATGCCAGACAGTACACAGAAATACAGAGATAAAAACAAGGTCACTGTCCTAAAGAGGCTTATAGTGTAAGGACGGCAGATGTACAAATAATAATCACTCAGTTAAGGTTGGTGGGGTGTAGTGTGTGGTTTAGTATGCTGTTTAGACAACCTCCCCCCATCCCAAATACACTTCAGGATAAAAGCATTTATCCTCCCAGCTCTTGAGAATATTGGTGACTGGTGCTCATACACAGCTGAGTGCTCCTCCAGCAGTGGCTCTCAGAAGAAAGCTGCTTCATCCAAAGTCTTTCCTTAGGGGCAGCCTGTAGTTAGTAACTGGGATTTTAGACTCTGCCCCATCTGAGGGCACCTGCTGCAGACCCATCCCAGCTCCAGAGCTCCCTAAGGAATTGACTGAGCAGTTGCTATGACTACATGGCAGCCCAGCTTTTCCCTTTGCCCAGCCCTGCTTCCTTCACTCCCCACAAGTCTTTATCCCAAGAGACTACCCCAGTAAACTTCCTCCATGCTGACCTGCATCTCTGAGTCTACTTCTGGGGGACCTGGCCTGCAGTGTGGGTTAATGATACAGGTTTCTCTCTTCTTCTCAGGCAGAAGCTCCTCCTGGTGTAGAGACCGATCTTATTGATGTTGGATTCACAGATGATGTGAAGAAAGGGGGCCCTGGAAGAGGAGGAGGGGGTGGTTTTGCAGCACCAGTTGGTGGACCTGACGGAACAGTGCCAGTGCCTATGCCTATGCCCATGCCCTCTCCAAGTACTCCTTTTTCCTACCCACTTCCAAAGGGACCAGTAAGTATACATATAAGCGTGGATATAAACTCTAGAAAATGTCACAGAAGAAGAGACACATTGGCTGTATGAATACACACAAAAGTTGTAGGTTGTCAAGATTGAGCAGTAAGAACATTTGGTATTAGTGATCATATTGTGGAAAAAAATACCGGGATTTGGAAAAAGTCTTTTGGTTTGTCTATAGTTAATGATGTGGGAAAATACAGAGAGATGGTGTTAAAGAAACTTTTTCCTATAGGTTTACTGGTAAATACCTTTGGGACCTTTTGCAGCCATACTAGTTTTTTCCAAAAATGAATACTGCTTATTACCAGGTGGAAAAACCTCTTTTGTAGACATTTTGTAGACAAGGTCATTACTAGTAATAGAGTTTGATTATAATCTTTCCTTGTCAACATGGAAGCGGTTAATTTAGTAATTTGAAAACTAGCCTTTGGCTATAGATCTTTGAAGATCTAGAATTCTTCTAGGCATTTTTTTCTCTTTTTTGGCTCTTGAATATATGTATATATTCAATATATATCTTGAATATACACTGAATATATGTATATCTCCCTTACCATATAACAAACCTCAGAAAACTCAAATTGGGGCCGTGTCTCTGATGTTACCTTTCTCCTCTTGCAGTCGGATTTCAATGGATTGCCAATGGGGACTTACCAGGCTTTTCCCAATATTCATCCACCTCAGATACCAGCAACTCCCCCATCGTATGAATCTGTAAGTGGTTGAGCCTCTTTTGTAAGCAGCAGGAGAGTGACTCCCATGAAGAGAGAGCAAAATAATGGCCACAGGGAAGGCAAAGTTTTGATCAATTCCTGGTACCATCATTGCTCTTGCTTTGGATTCTTGTGTTGCTTTAACATTACCCTGGAAGTTGGGTGGTGGCGGCCGCAGCAACATCATCATTGGTGGCAATGCTTTGTCTGCAATTAAGCCAGGAATCAGGAAGGAGCTGAAGGTCTCTTAGAAAGTTCACGTAGGGCACTTGCCTAGTTTTTTTGGAGTAGGGCAGAGAATTGTTTTGAGTTGGTATAGTCCTGCTGTTGGAATATCATAATTAAAATACCGGTTTTAGGAATTCAACACTGTGTAAAGGAATAGTGGCCAGATTTTTGTCTTAAATAGAAGTGTCATTAGTAAATTTCAGCTGATATTACTAATTTTACATTTTAGTTTTGTAGGTAAAACTTATTATAAATATAATCATTCCTTGAATTGTTGGTGGTTGCACAGCTTTGATTCCAAATTAGAGGGCTCCTTTTCTGCCAGCTTTGTTTCCTAAGCTAGTATGTGCCTTTTGAGACCTATTTCCTTCCATCTGATGAATTACAGAGAAAACAAATTGATATGGCGTTTGCTGGGAGATCCTCCTGTTCCTGAACTTGTTTAGTGTTCTTTCCTTTGGTTTTCCCCTTGGGCTTGGGTTTTTCTTAAGTTTGGTCTTGCATGCATTGAAGCATTGCCCACAGCTGTTTCTAGGAATGAGGTAGAAGATCTTCAGTATTTGAGGACTTGGTTCTTGGAGAGATGAATTCAGTGGGTTAGTGCTTTCTCTCTGCACAGAAGGTGAAGGTATCAAAGAGAGGTGTTATGGTGTGGTAAGAATTTCCTTTTTCTCTGCTTGGTGGTTTAGAGTTTAATGTGGTATCTGTCTAGCTGGAAGATCAGAAAAGAGTACAGGGGGTGGAGGGGCAGTTTGTTTGGAGTGGTTCTGTTGCTTCTGCTTAGCTTTTGGAAAACACAGGGGCTTATACCAATCTCAGTACTTTCTCTCTAGTAATGCCTTTGCTTTCTCCCTTGGTAACAGTATTTGTGTTTCAGGTTGATGACGTTAATGCTGATAAGAATGTCTCTTCTGCACAGATTGTTGGTGAGTGTGAGTCAGAAACCCTCAGTGCTGAACCTTTTTGCTGTTTTCTCATTACTGCTTCCACCTCAGAGAAACTTTTCATGTCCATGGCATTTTACCCACATGCCCTGTCCTTTCCCTGAGTGTAGTATGACAAAAATAGAACTCAGGATTTCCCTTGTCCATAAAGAAAATACCTTTCTGGCCCCAGAGAATCTTCAAGTTCCTTGTTTCTGTTGGTGGTATTATTCTTTCAACCTCAAGTTCTTGATGTTCTTGCTGCATCAACTTTCATTGTATTAGAAGTATCAAAATTATTTGTATTTATATAAATACATGTTTATATTAACAAACTTGGGCATTAATGAGGGGGCAGTAGATAAAACCATAGTGAATAGCTCAGTGACTTTTCACAGAGCAAGCATGCTGTGTGGCCATCCACTCAGAAAATAAAACACTACTGGCACTTCAGAAACCCAGGGTGGGGGGATGCTTTTAAAATTTGGGGATGGTTGTTTTGTTGAGGTATAATTAACATAGAAAAAAATACACAGAAGTATATATTTTGATGAGTTTTGATTTTACGTAACAGTGACTTCAGTCAAGGTGTAGAAAGTTTCCATCACCCCAGAAAGTTCTCTTATGTTCCTTCCCAGTCCATTCTACCCTGGAGGCAAATACTGTTCTTATTTTCTAAAACTATAGTTTAGGTTCACCTTTTCTAGAACTTAGATACAAATGGAAAGGGGGATGATTTTAACTTGTAAAATACAGAATGGAAGAGTAGAAATTCTGATTCTGTTACATCAAACAATGTAGACATTAATATTCCTTATAAAATTTTTCTTCCCCTAATCCTTAAAGAGTGGCTCATTCCAACAGAATTTTAGTGCCACCCCTTGGACTTTGTTGTTACGGGAGCAGACCTTTGTGAAAGGGCACAGTCTAAGAGAATGCATTGTGTACCTGGTTTCGTGTACCACACCTGGAATTTCTCTTAATCTTTCTTCTTACCATAGGAAAGTAAAACAGGATTCAATTGTATTAAGGGAATGTAGATCTTAATTGTACTGAAAATTTTGTTGATCTTTAATCATATTTTTCTTCTGTGTTTTGATAGTTACATTGTTTTTGCCAAAGGGGATTGTGGGCTTTGAGGATGTGAGCCCCTTCTCTGGCGTTTGTAACACTGGGCTCCTTACCCTTATTTAATTAGGTCCTGGGCCCAAGCCGGAAGCCCCCGCAAAGCCCCCTTCCAGACCTGTGGACACCTGCGACAACTTTGTACTACCAGAGTTGCCGTCTGTGCCAGACACGCTACCGACTGCATCTGCTGGTGCCAACACCTCAGCATCTGAGGACATTGACTTTGATGATCTTTCCCGGAGATTTGAAGAGTTAAAAAAGAAAACCTAGATCTCTTAAGCCAGGCAACCTCCAGGCTCTGGGATTTGAGAAGGCACTGTTTCTCCTTGTAACAAAGAATCTCCGTGCAATTCTTTTTCATCTCTTACCATCACTGAGCACACTTTTCCTTTGGGCTCTCTTCCTGCTCTAAATTCTGCTGCTTTCCAGTTCTCTGTTGCTCTTAAGAGACTAACAATTAGAGTCAACGAGGCCAGAGCAGCCTTGGCAACCTTGCTTGTTCGTCTCCTTTGAGTGTGATCCCAGGTTCGCCCATCACCTGTCCTGTCCCTCCGCAGGGAAAAGGTGAAAGCATTGTAAGGAGAGCTGCCAAAGATGGCTGGACACGGAGGACATTACTTCATGAAGTCTCTCTCAGTCCTGTGCTGAAGTTCTAGTTTTAGAAACAAACCCCTCTGTACAGAGGGATTTGTGGTGAGCAAGAATCAAGACAAAAAGGTGTGATATGAATGGGAAGAGAGACTGATGCTGGAAGCCTCTTTAACAGTTCTTGGAAGCTGGGTCCTCTCATTGGCATATACACTACTTCTTGCTGCAGGGCATTGTTCTACCTGGATCCAGTTGCAAAGTTTATTTGGAAAGTTGAAGGCTTCTCTTAGTTCTGCTGGATTCTCAGGGAGCCCTCCGTGGCCTTTTGCTTTGAGTGCTGTGTTCTCCTTTTACCAGAGGGCAACACTGCATAAATTCCTGTTTTTCCCCATAGCATGTTCTGTTGGATTGCATTTACTGGCAAATGGCGGACAGGTCACATGTTGGGCAGAAGTCACCATTCAAGGCTAAGGTGGGCTTCCAGGTGCCTTAATAGAAGTACTCAAATCTCTTGGGTAGTGAGCTGGAATGCCTACAGGAGAAGAAGGGTTCTTGTTTTCATTTGAAAACTTTATGATTAAGAGAACCTTTAAAGACTGATTTCAGAAAATTTTTTGGTGCCCATAAAAAACGTGGCTGTAGTTCACTACTTTCCTAGATGGATGAGACTATTACTATTGTAACTTAATGTGCTCCTTTTCCCTGTAGATAAGGCTGTCCTTCCCCAGAGGGATGGTTTTGGGATCAGAAGGTAGGACTCTGGCTTATGTGTAGTGTAAAGTATATACTTGTTTCAAGCAACTTTAGTGTTTTTGATTGGTTTGTATCTATCTCATAGCTCAGTAGCTGATAATAAAGTTAAAAATTCTGTGCCTTGCTGAATTTGGTTTGGTCAAACGATGAGGTGCACATTTGGATTTTAGTGGAGATTATTTTAAGCAGTGACCCATCCTGGGCACAAGCCAGACCTTAACTCTTTGGTTCCCTGGGTCATGGGGATGCCTGCAGCAGCGAGGAGCCCATTTCAATCTGTGTGTGTGTGTGTGTGTGTGTGTGTTTTAATGTTTATTTTTGCAAGAGAGTGAGCAGAGGAAGGGCAGAGAAGGAGACAGAATCCTAAGCAGGTTCCACACTATCAGCACAGAGCCCGATGTGGGGCTTGAACCCATGAATCATGAGATCATAATCTGAGCCGAAATCAAGAGTCAGACGCTTAACTGACTGAGCCTCGCAGGCGCCCCTCAACTTCTGTATTTAAGCCTAGATAGCATTTGTGAATTTGCTTGGTTACTCCTCTGGGACAGGGCTCTCCATTACCCAAACCTCATGCATTTATCTTTAAAATAAGCTGCTGTCAGGGCGCCTGGGTGGCTCAGTCAGTCAAGCGTCTGACTTCAGCTCAGGTTATGATCTCACCGTTAGTGGGTTCTAATCCCTGTTGGGCTCTGTGCTGACAGCTCAGAGCCTGGAGCCTGCTTCGGATTCTGTGTCTCCCTCTTCATTGCCCCTACCCCACTTGTGCTCTGTCTCTCTCAAAAATAAACATTAAAAAAAAAGTAAGCTGCTGTGAGCCCACTTGTGATTCATTTGTATTTCCGACAGCCATACTGAAACATTGGTGATGAGTGTTTTTTTACTTGTTGTTTGGCAGCAGAGCTGGATTATTCTATCACTCTTACAGGGTTAACCCTTTCCTGACTGTGATCTATAAACAGAAGAACTTGCAGCCACGGGGGATTTTGATTCCTCAGTGATTTACAAAATTAACAGTGCATTATATATAAACATTGGTAATTTTCTAAACTGTGCCATGCAAAGATAAGTAATAATATGCTAAGTAGTAATAAGCCAGGGTGGGAATGAACATGATTAAGATAGTTCATTTTTTGAAACTCCACTGTTAATGCCCATTGCTATCATGACCATTTGCTCATGTGTTCTGGTGCCGCTGGATTCCTAGCAAACTCTCTGCAGCACCATCTGTGAATGCACCTTCTTTTAGAGTCTGTTCAAAGACAAAAGGAGAAGAGTGGGGGAAATTAACAATTGATCCTGATGTTGGAGAGAAAAAGTACCACAAGATACCAAAAAAAAGTATGAATAGTAATACTGGAAATTTCCTTTTATGATTTACTGTCAGGCATTGGAGTGTTTCTGCTAAATAGCGGAGGACCAGGTGTTTATAGGACAGTGGATATAGAACATAATACAGTCTTGGTAAACTGGGTTTCCTATAAAAATGGTTGGCAGAGACCAATAAAGGGAATATGCTAATACTGTGCATTATGTCCGCCTAAGAGCAGCAACAGTTGAGCTTTTCCAATGCTAGAAGAATCATGACATTTATATTTCAGTTACTGAGTCAGAGAGTTACCTACCTTAAGGGACTTTCTTTACCAAAGGCCATGAGGATGACAAACAAAAAGGTTAATGATCACAAGTACTATCAAGATGACACTGGTGAGGATCAGAAAAGAACCCAGGATTGGCTCTAAAACAACAACCTGGAAAGAGACAATAAAATTTTGAGTTTAAAGATTGTCAGTTTAATTTCTACTTTAAAAATGTAAGTTATATGCTTATGTTTGGGATATAGTCACATAAAATATTTGGTGGAAACTTGGAGAAGCAAAATTATTAAAAAGGAAAATACTTTTGAGTGGACAGAAGAGAAAGAATGATAGACTGGGTGGGTATAAAAATAATTGACTTCAGTGTTTTCACAGGTAAACAGGTGAGTCACAATAGCAGTATAATTCAAAACCCATGTGAGTTTTGGCAGTTCTGGAAAATATAAACATGGAGGTTTGAAAGAGTAGCAAAAGGTTACATCAGAAATCCTGAAAACTGTCTCTGCCGTTCTATGACCTCTACTTTAAACACAGGAGCATTCTAATAAAATTTAACAGGTTAACCATAAAAACTGGCTTTTTAGTCTTTTTTTTCTTTTTTTTTATTTAGAAAATCCCAAGCCAGGCTCAAACTCATGAACTGTGAGATCATGACCTGAGCCAAAATCAAGAGTTGGATGCTTAACTGACTGAGCCACTGAGGTGCCCCTAAGTTGGTTGTTTTTTTAAGTGTTATCTTTAAAAGTGTAATTGCTGAGTTTTGCCTGTCTTTTCAGCATAAAGACATCTCTCAAATACAGGGTTACTAGAGTGGTTTCCATAACAGCATTTTAATTTACATGTTCATTTTAACAAATGATGCACTTTTTCCCTTGATATTTTGGCTCATTCACTGTTGCCACTAGGGTACCGTTAAAAAAACCAAACAGCCCAACAACTTAGAGGGTGAATGTTTATAATAAATACCACTGTGATGGAAATCTGTATGACCAAATATATCCTAGTAACAATACATCATCCACTTAAAAGTGCTTAATTATAGCTACTCTATCTAGGTCATCAAGTAACTTGAGACAATCTCAGATTGTGCTGTAAGACTTTGCCCAATAAGTACACTCCATTTTCCCTTCACATTGTATATGATTATGATTAAAGCAGAAAAAGAGTTAAGTCAAAAAGGAGGTGTTAGCAAAAGCTTATTGTTGTGATTGTTACTTCCTTAAGAGCTTTAGTAAATAAAGTGTTCCAAGAGTGATGGCTTCATTCACTAATTTGAATTGTCGTTTTTTTCTGTCCTAATCAAATCTATATATGCTAGGGCTACAAATCCTCATCTAGGTTTCCTTGTTCTATCTTTTTTAAGTAGGCTCCGCACCCAATGTGGGACTTAAACTCCTCACCCTGAGATCACGAGTCACATGCTCTACTGACTGAGCCAGCCAGGCGCCCCCCTACTTTATTTTTTATACTTTTTATACTGAATAGAAGAGACTTGTGTTGGTAGTTCTTAGGGGGAGAATACAAGCTGTCTGAAATGAGCATTTATTAACTATAAACAAATACTGCAGTTCTTTCTGGAATTATACCTGCCGAATTTTCTTAAAAGTATACTTCATTGTATACCTCAAAGGGCCATTGAGACAGAAACAGCAAATAATGTTAATCTGGGTAGGTTATGAGAGTATAAATTGAGGCCTAGTGTCCTGGCAATAAGTCTAAGAATACAAGAAATGAGGAAAGTGGGACTAGGTGCTTGAAAAGGGCACATTTCTGAAAGTAACAGCCACTCAGATTGTATTCATAGATAGCACCATAAAATGGAAAGGCAAAGGATCTACTCTCCCTTTTCCAGTGTGCAGTGGTGCAGAAAGGGCTGCTTTTTTTGTAAGCAATTCTCCCCTTAAGTGTAAAAAACCAAATAGAATCCTGCGGGAAAACTGTGATGGGGTTTTTTACCTCCTTGTGATGAGAGATTCCCATGTTGAGACCAACAGCAGTCACTGCTGAGCTGAAAAAAGTTTGGTAGTCCCAGATGCTCCATCCAAACAGCAGGTTAAACTGGAAAGGACAAAGACCAGTCAGGAGAAGGTAGACAGTAATGAAGCTGGTTTCAGTTCTTTCCCTCCTGAGGTGCTTGATAAGGAGGCCAACACAGAACCAAAGAGAATGGAAATGAAAGAAATGCTTTAGTGGCCATTCAAATCACTATGCCTAAAAGAAACCCTCCCCCACCAACACACACACACACACACACTTCCTTTTTAATTACGTAGTGTTTTCATCAATTAATTTGACCTTCACATCAACCTGTGAGCTAAATTTTAGATGAGACAAATTTCTGCATTTAAGTCTCACTACTAGTTAAGTATGGAACTATAAAAGATTTCTTCACTCTTTTCTCCAGAACTTATTGCTAACTTGAACTGATGGTTTCTCATACAGTGCTTTTTCAGGGAGGCAATGTGATTCCAAGGCCAGCACAGCTTTTAGGAAAAGGCAGTGGGAACGAGGGCTTACAGCAATGGCATAGCCTGTCAGCAGGATCAGGATGAACAGCAGGAAGCTGTCCCAGGCTTTGCTGGGTGCTCTGACGACCTGCAGCCTGGGGTTAGGATCCAGCAGGTTCCACCCAGGCTTTGCTGGGTGCTCTACTGACGACCTGCAGCCTGGGGTTAGGATCCAGCAGGTTCCACAGCTGAACAGTTGCCAGTAGAACCAGGAAGCCCATGAGGTGAACGACTGCTGAGTTTACTTTTATTGCCTCATGGAAGCTGATGAACCTGTACCCAGCAAGGCTGACAGTCACTCAGGTGAAGTGTATGCTATCCACTTCTCCAGCTGAAGTGTAGCATCTCTGCAAGTCCTACTGGGTCAAACACTTGTTGATGTCAGAACTCTTCTTTTCAGTGTCGCCTCTGGTACTTGTGGATGTGAGAGCACTGGCAAAAGGCCATGTATTTGGTTGGGAGATCTCCAGAAGCCCTGAAGTGCAACCCCTAGGAGATTACTCCAGATTCATCCTGCAAATCAAGGCCAGCCTCGTCCACTGCTCCGGTTTGAGTTAAATCTCTCCTCAAAAGGAGAGGAGTTAGCCTAAGGAGATGTGCCCTTATGCTACTCTGTTTTCTGTAGGATAATTAATAGGTTTAACAGTGCTGAAAGTAGAAAGATGATAGGTAAACTAGACGGAAGGGTGTTACATGAGAAATGCATTCACAATCTTGTATTGCAACTTGGAAAGACCCCATAGAGCAAGTTGGTGTCTGATCACAAACTGTTGCAGTGTCTAAGACCTAGGCAGTGCCATACAGCAAGATGGACCTCAACTGTCAACACGATTTAACTGCACAGACACACTCCCTGCATAAACAACCCTCTGTAAGTCTGACCTGGAACATTGCTTCATTACACAGATCAACAATCCAGACTAGTGACCACTGAAAAAGTCAAGTACCACATGGCAATACTTGGCCTGGGAAATAGATGCTCCTCCCCATGGGAAAGACCAGAGAAGGTGCCCAAAGGGGCACCAGATGTCTCTTAAGTAATGGACAAGCTAATGCATGAACATCCCTACCCAGAAAGCAACCCTCTTTGGATTTAAAAAATGCACTGTGTTGCAGTTTTATTTAAAGCATGATCATTTGCCATGCCTTAGGCTTTATTCTTTGGTCAGGGTGCAAAATATAACTAATTCCAGGTCCTTGCTGTGTGAAATTTGAATGTATTATCCTTGACAAACACATACCTAAGTATTAGGAAGACAGGACATTTTCAATATGATTGGCAGTATAAATGGTTTCTTGTTAACTGTCTTCTCAGCTGTGGACATTAGTCGGAGTTCTGTTTTTAACTCTGGTATACAAATATAGGTCTGATAGAGCAGTGGAGGAGGAAAGGGAGTTTGAAAGGATACTTGTGAGTAATCAGGAAACTTTGGACGTTGACTAGGAATAGGCTTTGCTCCTTAGTCTCCTTCTTACCTGTTACGGTCATAGTGGTATTGTGCTATGTTTTTCTTATGCAGAGAAGTAAGCTTCATGTCAAGACCCAGGATGACAGCTAATGAGGCTTATGCTCGTGTCCAGGATGTTTCTTTTCCTAGTGAAGAACCGCCACCTCTGCTGTTTCAGCCAATGACCCTAAACACAGACGCCACAGTCACTACTGCTTGCCTAAAGATTAGCCAGGTCTCTCCCTAACGAAGTATTTTAATACTGGCAAAACACTAAGCTGAGCACTTGTCAAATCTAACTTGAACACACTGGGTTATGGTCTTGGTCTGCTCTGTAGTAACTCAGAGCCACTGCTTACAGAAAAGTTCACCTTTTCCACTACAACTTTCATTGGATACATTATTTCATTTTTGTTGTTTACATTTAAAAAAGTTTCCAAATTCATTTTCAGGCCTGAAAATAAGACAGGTATTGGCTTATGACAGATTCTCTTTTGGTGCAGTTACCTGTACTTTTGAATACTTGCTCTATTTATTCATATTTTCAATTCTTGCTATTACCTTATATAGGGATAATGCAACTGTACACAAAAAATATTCCTTCTAGAGATTAATCCCTTAGCTCTTGAAAACTGGAAGAGCTACTTGGTGGAAAGCCAGTCACCTTTTAACTGAATTCAGGCTCTGGAAAGGACCAAAGTCATAGCCCTAATTCTAATAATAGCTCATTGTAGAGCTCCCCTGATAACATCTGGAAACTTCAAGAATCTTTTACATCTAACACTTTAAGTTCACCTGTACGAAGGCGTAGTAACAGACTAGGAGATAACAGAGGACTTGTGAGATAACAGACCAAAGTCCTTCTTGGATGCGTCCAGCCTCAGAGAGGTGAAGAAGGCACCTGAGAACAAAGAATACCTGGAGTCAAGAGTCCTTAAAGCTTGTGCCCTCTTCCTTTCAAACTTGTCTTTGAAATCAGTGCAACGATTCCTGGATTATCTGTTACAAATGTTCCTGAATCTCTACATTTTACTTGGTATTTCCTCTAGAGCTGTCACTGGATATTAGCTGAGATCATGCATGTGTCGGAGAAATGTGCTGGCTGCACTATCAATAGAGTGAATGGGTATATTGGTGACCCGACCATGAGGGCAGTGTCTGACTTCACAGCTATTAAAGGTGTTATCCTTGCCAAGCCGGAACAGGTGCAGAGACACACTGACTAGTTGTACTCTTGCAATATGATGTTTGGAAGAGAACTGACGACCGTGATGTAAAGTGTGGGGAGAAGGGAAAGCTACTTAAAATACACGTTCCGAAATCAGTATGCTTTGAGCCATTTCAAATTTACTAAGTGTAAAGCACTAATATCCCATGAATACTAATAGTATCCTGTGAACACTCAGATGTTTCTATGATACACTAAAAAGCCTCAGATTCCACCCAGGACAGTGAGACTGTTGTGTATAAAATCATGACAGGTCTTGTGACTATAAACTTTCATAAGGCCCCAAAATATTAGAATTAAGATGTGTCCCTTAGTAGAAAGTACATTTAAAAATAAAAGGAATTCCACTTCACAGAGTTACCTCGTAAGACTGGGACTTTCCCATGTTTACCCCTTTTTATTATTATTTTTTTAATTTTAATTTTTTGGGTAGTTACTACTAATGAAAAATCCTATGAAGACCCACAGGAAGCCTTCACGCTTCATCTAGAAATAAATATAGAAGTCTAAAATTCCTGATTAAACACCTGATAGTAAATGGAAGGATACTGGGGGGCAAATTCTGGGGAAGATAAAGAGAAAATGAAGCTTGACGAGGACAGACTTCCTGTTAAACGTAGGGGAACTGAACATACTAGTTTCCCTCTAATCTCATAAAAAGGCCACTACAGTAATAGTGAAGGCATAAAGAACAACCCAAAGAAAAAGAGGAGGGTAGAGACAGCAACAAACTGCTGGAAGCTGGACAACAGAAGGATGACACTGAAAGCAGAGTCAAGAAAGCTGAAACCTAAATCAGCTGTGTAAAAACCCAGAAGCAAGCCTAGAAAGGAAAATTACAGGCATCAGATACTTTTGAAGGTAATGTCAGGTGGAACTGAAAATACAAGAATTGATTGCAAGATCCCAGATTTCCTTCCTCATCATTTGCAACAAGGTATTAGCTACCCATCCTGCCTTCCACCACCCTAAAATTAAAGGTTTATTTCCTACTGATGTTGAACTAGAGAGAATCTGAAGTCAGGGGCACCAGGTATGATCTACTAGAAAAGAATTAAGAGAAAGTTTTTATACCGCTTGGTGAGATGCTTCCCAGGCCCCTTTCTCCACAGGCTCTGAGAGGTCCAACAAGCCTATATCCTCAAGGCAGGAGTTTGGAGGGTCCCTCTATGTGAAAACTGTCCCATAGACCTAGATAACAGTTGACAAGCTCTTTCCATGTGCAAATAACTTCTAAATAGCATTTATTTGCTTTTTACTGTCCCCCTCTTCAATATGAAAAGCTGGCCACATGTTTGAACCTCTTACACTGAAAACTGGAGATCAAAACAAAACAACAAATCAAAAAATAAAAGCTTGGCAGCTCTTTCTGCCCAAGGGTCCTCCTGTCTCTGTACTTTAGTAAAATCACTATATAAATAAATAAAGCTCAGAGGCATCAGAGAAAGGGAGCAGGGGAGGAAAAGGAAACAACAAACCCTGTAACATCCTCACAGTTCAGAGGATACTGCATCCATAAAAGAACAGGACACTATGAAAAAAAAAACAAACAAGGGCAAACAATTCTTGAAATATAAAGATGAATGCTTCAGTTCTAAACCATTTCCAAACCATTTATTGAATTTAGTTCCCAGAAACTAGAAGAAAAAAATGGAAAAGCAAAACCAAGAAAATCAAAGGATCAGTCTGGTCACTCCAATGTCAAAATGCCAGGAATACCAGAAAAAGAAAAGAGAAAAATAGAGAAGAAATTAATAGAAGTCTGTAAGAAAATTTCTCAGAGCTTAAGGACACATTTCCAGATTAAAAGACTCACCTTGAAGAGAGAAAATTCTAAAAACTTTTGAGAGCTGGGGGCATCAAACATCATTATACATCTTAACAACAACCTGAGAAGCTAGAAAGCAATGGAGCTATAATTTTCAAATTCTGTGAAGACAACTGTTTCCAGAATTGTTAGCAATCAAATGTTATGGCAGAATAACATTTTGAGACATGGAAGGCTTCAAAAAATTAACTACTTTTGCACACTTTTTACTAATTTTGCACCCTTGCAGTAATTTCCTGGATGATGTGCTCTAGCTTAAATGATAAAGTACAGCAGCAGAGGAAAAATGGGATCCAGGAGAAAGATCCAGCAGAGGAGAGAGGTCAAGGTAATCCCTAGGGAGATTCCAGGGTGAGTGCTATAATGCAGACCTAGAAAATAACCAATCTTTACTGTACCAAAAGGATGGAGGGCCCTAGAGAGGTCCTTGTATCTGTTAAAGGTTAAAATGAAGGTTACTTGACACTTTTTGAACAGAATGAGATTTTTACTTTTGGAGGAGTTTGGAGATGACTCAGTGATAGATCCATGCAAAACCAAATGGAAAAAAAAAAGGGGGAGGTAATTATAAACTCTAAGGAAAAAGATGTAGAAGAAAAGAAATTTAACTAATATGTTACATGGCTCATCTTTGAAAAATCATTTGTATAGTCACAATTTAATATTTATTTTCATTATTACTATATTGGGATAAGGAAAGAGAAAAGGTGTGTATGTGTGTGTTAGGGATATGCATCGGATATAAGAAAGTTAAATGTTCATCAGTAGAGGAAAAAAGAAATAGATAATACCTACAACTAAAAATTCATGAAATCGTTAATCATGTTAATTTTTAAATTTCAAAGAACCAGTTTAAAAAGCTGGAAGGAGCTGTCTCTGGGAAGGGCCATGAGGTGGGGAGGAAGAGAGGACTGCTAGTTTTTGCCTTGAACTAGTTGACTTTTAATAACTTTAACTTTTTTTGTTTAATGTTTTTATTTAGTTTTGAAGGAGAGAGCACGAGTGGGGAAAGAGACAGCATGAGCGGCTCTAGGCTCTGAGCTGTCAGCACAGAGCCCGACGCACGGCTCGAACTCACGAACTGTGAGATCATGATCTGAGCTGAAGTCAGACGCTCAACCAACTGAGCCACCCAGGTGCCCTGATAACTTTGTCTTTTAATGGTATGAAGAAACTGAGCCTTCTCCTGTGATACGCAGGTCAGAGAGAGAGGGGAGAAGAGGTCTTCATACCCATGTTGTTGGACTCCAAAATCAGGGTCCCTGCACACAACAGGTTCACATTAGCAGTGAAGACCACAAATTGCACAAAGAGGCTTTTGGTGCAATGGTCAAGCCAGTGGCTCTGTTCAAGATGCCGCAGAACTCTGGGAAGACGGAGAAGCACGCTACCAGCTACCTTCTCCATTCAACCCTGCAAAGGAGAAAAATGCCCTGGCATCTCCAATATCACCTTCGTACCAGTGTAGTATGCAAAGCTACATCTCCAAATCTAGTTTACCTATTAAATACTATTACTAATGTTCAAACTTTCACTAGTGTTAGTTAACACTAATATAAACTTAGCTACAAAGATGAAGGTTTTCATAATAGTATTCACACCAAACTTCAATGTTCAAGAAAACATATTTGGCATTTAACATCTAGGGTAGAATTAATTTTACGTCAACCACCTATTACTCTACTCCTACTTCTAAATGTTAAGTGCTAATCTTAACAGCTATTCAGGTTTGAGAGGGGTGGAAATGTCATTATTTGGTTGGCATCGTTGTTGTTTTGTTTAATTTTAGAGAGAAGAGAGAGCAGGGGAGAGAGAGACTCTTAAGCAGGGAGTGTGGAGCCTGACACAGGTATGGATCCCATGACTTTGGATTCATGACCTGAACTTTGGATTCATGCCCTGAATCAGATGCTCAACTGACTGAGCCACCCAGGCGCCCCAGCATCATTCTTTTTGAGTAAATTCTTGCTGTAAATTTAAATGAAGAGATATTTTAAGCTTTTTCATACATAATGAAAGATTTTTATCACATACACATATAAAACCATTCTACAAATCTCTGGCAATTTAACTTTGAATCTTGGATGATTATGGTTCATAAAGGGCAATGATGCCTCTTAAATTTGAAGATTATAGTTTGCCTAAACTAGAGATACCTGAATTGAAATTGGTAGGTGTTTTTCCAGATGAGAAAAAAAAAATGAGTTTGGGAAAACTGCCAAACCAAAACATACCTACAGTTTGAGGTTGAACAAGGAATTTTCCAACTAAAAGATACATTTCCTTAAAGTCTAAAAAGTATTTACAAGTGTAGGAGACAACAGAGTAGCATTATAGTGGCTGTAGAAATTACTCAAATGGGTCCTTAATTCCTAATTTCCTAAGAATGGACAAAAGTGCACATCTTGCTCACCTGGCTGCAGTACTGGAACTTCTTCCAAGTCTCACAACATACCCTCCTCCTGAGTAAATGGCAAATTCCCCTTGGATAGGATAGCCACCCAGTATCTCTTGATCCTGATAACGCCAAATGCTGTCTGACTTTGTGATGTTCGTATCAGGGGAGCCCCCGTTGACTCCACAGTTCTCTGTATCCTCCTGATCTTGTGAGATGGCTTCACTTGTTCTTGGGGAGATACTCCAGTTGGGAGAAGTATGGCACCAGGAACGTGAATGTGATGAAGCAGAACATTGCCCAAAAGAAAGGAGTTCCCATCAGTAATAAATCCTAATGAAAGAGTACAAGAAACTGTTTTTAAAAATACTTCAAATTAGTAACAGAAAATGCCCTTTTTTGCTATTTTAAAAAACAGAATTTGGAATTTCTGCTAATGCAACCGGACAAGAAGATGACTGAAAGCTGTCAGTAAGATGGTGAAACAGGAGGCCCTCTGCTTGCGTCTGCTCTTAGCAACAATAATTTGGCAACCATTCTCAGAAAAAAAAGTATGTTTGTGGGAGCCTTGGGATCCAAAGGTAGGGAGCTGTGAAACCCCAGTGGAGTCCAAGACTGACAAAAGGCCATTCTGAGAAGGCAGGTGCGTGCCCAGGTGGCTGACTCACAAACTGTGGTCCTGACGACAGACTCAGAAATAGCTTTGTCCCCCTATGCACTTGGCTACAGCACCTTTCGGTCTTGGTCCTGCCACCAGCACCATGCACCAGGAGACTCCTGCCTATGTGTTGGATAATAGGCCTGCAGACCTCAGTCCTGACTGTGGACCATGAAACAGCTTGTGACCCAGTGCCAGTCCCTCTCAGCCACAGTTCAAAGGTTCCTGGAGACAAACTCACCAAACTCACTGGAATGGCCCTCAACTAGACTCCAGCCCCTCCTGGCTATAGAACATGAGCAGTCCTGCCAGTCCAGAGACGTGCTGGGGGACACACCCGTTAATGCTCCTGGAGACAAGCCTAGCAACCATGTCTGAGTTTAGATCCTGAAACTTCCTTCTAACTTGGCTCCAGGCCATCCCAGCCATTGTCAGGAAGCCGTCCCGCCCACTGTGGGATCGGGTGGGGGACACACTCATCCATCCCTCCAGAACCAGGTCTGTAAACACTGGTCCTGGCTGTGGATCCTGAAGAGCCCTGGGAGGTGGTTCCAGTCCTTCTCAGCCACAGTCCAGGGCCCATCTCACCTGCCCAGGGACCCAGCAGGAGCCCTTCCAGGAATCTGGTGGGAGCCACACTCATTCTTGCACCTGATAATAGGCTTGCTATATGCCAACTCTGAAGCAGACCCTTGTCCCAGTGCTAGTCCTAGTGAACAAGGTTCTGGAGTAAGTCCTGTTCACCCAGAGACCAGATAGAATCCACACCCACCTAAGCCTCTGGTAACAGGCCCACAAATTGTGGACCCCATTGCAGATGTAACAATAGCCACAAGACATGGCTCCATCCCAACTCAACTGAGATTCTGGAGGTAATCTCATTAGCCTTGGGAAACGACAGAAGAAGGTCTTTACTTGCCAAAAACAGTCTGGAAAGACTGGAAAATGTGTTTGCTCTTTCAAGTGCACAAATACGAATGCAAAGCTATATGGGTCACAAAGAATGACTCCAGAGAAATGAAGATCTATGAACTGCCTCACAAGAATTCAAAATAATCATCTTAAAGAAACTCAGTGGAATACATGACAAAACAAATAAATGAAATTAGGAAAACAATGCATGAACAAAATGGTAATTTTAAGTTTATTTTGAGAGAGAAAGAGCACGTGTGCATGTGAGCAGGGGAGGCACAGCAAGAGGGGGAGAAAGAATCCCAAGCAAGCTCTGCACTGTCAGCGCAGAGCTTGATGCAGGGCTCGAACTCATGAACCATGAAATCATGACCTGAGCTGAAATCAAGAGTTGGATGCTCAACCAATTGAGCCACCAAGGTACCCCCCAAATGGTAATTTTAATAAAGAAGTAGAAACCACAAAAGAGAACTAAACAGAAATTCTGGAGCTGAATAATACAGTAATAGAAATGAAAAATTCAATACAAAGCTTCAACATCAGACTTGATCATACAGAAAAAAGAATCAGTAAATTTGAAGATAAGTCATTTGAAATTAGCCAGTTCAAGGAACAAAAAGAAAAATGATGACAAAGAATGAAGAAAGCCTATAAGAATTCTGGACATTGTGAAAAGAACAAATATACATATTATGGGAACCCCAGAAAGAGGAGAGAGAGAAAGAGGCAGAAAACTTATTTCAAGAAATAATAAATGAAAACTTAAAGATATAAACATGTGGGTACATGAAGCTCAAAGGACCCCCCAAGTCAGATCAACCCAAAGAAGCTTATCCTGAGACACATAATAATCACACTGTTAAAACTCAAAGCTTGAGAATTCTGAAAACAGCAAGAGAAAAAATAACTTTACACGCACAAAGAAACCCCCACAGTCTATCAGATTTCTTAGCAGAAACCTTGCAGGCTAGAGGGAGCAGAATGACATATTCAAAGTGCTGAAAGAAAACAAAAAACTGCCAACCAAAGCCACTAAACCCAACAAAACTGTCCTTTGGAAGTGAAGGAGTGATAAAACCATTCCGAGCCTCACACAAGATTAGGGTAGCTCATCACCACCAGATCAGTCTTACAAGAAATGCTAGAGGGAATTCTTCAAGTTGAAAGGAAATGATGCTATGTAACAAAAGAAAAGTATACAACTCACTGGTAAAGGTAAATACATAGTCTAATTCAGAATATGGTAATAATATAATGGTTTATAAATCACTTTTATCCCTAGTATAAAAGTTAGAAGACAACAGTATTAAAAATAACTACCACTGCAATAATTGGTTACTGGATGACAATATAAAAAGAAGTAAAGTGTGACATCAATTGCATAAAGTGCAGGGGAAGGAGAAGAAAAAGTATAGAGGGCTTTTCTTTCTTTTTTTCCCCAATATACAGGCAGCACAATCTTGTTTATTTTTATTTATTTTTTAAGTAATCTCTATGCCCAGCAGGGGCTTGAACTCACAACCCTGAGATTAAGAGTAGCATGCACTACTGACTGAGCCTGCCAGGTGCCCCAAAGTATAGAGTATTTGTATGTGATTGAACATAAGTTGTTATCAGGTTATAGGATGTTTCATGTAAACCTAATGGTAACCATAAAGCAAAATCTATATAAATAGATACAAAAAAAGATATAGGGAAGGGAATTAAAGCATACCACTACAAAAAATAAATAACAAAGGAAGATAGCAAGAGAGGGAAAAAGGAACAAAGGAGCTGAGAAATAATCAGAAAACAATAAAATGGCAACAGTAAGTTCTTATCAATAATTACTTTAAATGTTGAGAATAAATTCTTCAGTCAAAAGACAGAATGATTGAGTCTGGTAAAAATACAAGATCCAATAATATACTGCCTATAAGAGACTCACTTTAGTTTTAGGTACACACCACAGGTTGAAAATGAAGGTGTGGAAAAAAGATATTCCATGCAAATGGTAACCAAAAGAGACCAGAAGTAGCTCTAACTTATAACAGATAAAATAAAATTTCATTTAAACTCGGGCACAACAGACAAGGAAGGTCACTTGTGATAAAATGATAAAGGGCTCACTTCATAAAGTGAACAAAACAATTATAAATATATATGCACCCAACATTGGAACACCTAAATATTTAAAGCAAATGTTAACTGAAGGAAGAAATAGACAGCAATACAATAATAGTAGGGGACTTCAACAACCCACTTTTAACAATGGGTAGATCATCTAGACAGAAAATCATTAAGGCAACAGCAGACTAGTTACCACTGTGGACCAAATGGACCAAACAGATCTATTCAAAACACTCCATTCAACCAGAATACTTGTTCTTCTCAAGTGCACATGGAACATTCTCCAGTGTACATCCTAAGTGGGGCCACAAAGCAAGTCTTAACAAATTTAAAGATTGAAAGCATGTATATCAAGTATCTTCTCTGACCATAATGGTATGAAACTAGAAATCAATAACATGAGGCAAACTGGAAAATTCACATATACACAAAATTAAACAATACAGTTCAGAACAACAAATGGGTTAAATGAGAAATCAAAGGGAAATTATAAAGTACCTTGAGACAAATAAAAATGGAAGTATAAATGTTGTAGAGAGGTCCTAAAGGTGCGATGACGAGAGAATTGGAAAGCAGGGGCTGAGACTGTCCAGGAGCTGAAGCAGCAGTCCCCTGGCTCAAGCCTCTTTTATTTTTGCAAATTGTCTGATAACAGCAAGCACATACAACATAGTATTTGGCATCCTGACAGGTCCTGCACCTGCAGCGTATTCCATAACAGGTCATGAGTACATCTGGTGCCAGACAAAACATTCTTATCCCAGGCCTGGTGCCCATATGATATCCTTCTGGAGAGAACGTGCAGTCCCAATGGCTTTCCACCTGGGAATGGAACTGCTTTTAGTTCCTTGCCGCTCTGTCCCTTTCCTTCAGGACATTCTTACGGTGCCTCCAGCTTCTTGTTCTCCAACAAAATGTCATGCCACACTTAGGGGATGCAGCAAAAGCAGTCCTAAAGTGGAAAGTTTATAGTAATAAACACCTACTTTATGAAAAAGGAAAGATCTCAAACAAACAAGCTAACTTAAATCTTCAAGGAACTAGTAAAAGAAGAACAAAGTCCAAGGTTAGCAGAAGGAAGGAAACAATAAAGAGCTGAAATAAATGAAGTAAATACTAGAAAAATAGAAAAAAAAAAACAATGTTTTTTTGAAAGATAAACAAAACTGACAAGACTTTAGACTGACCAAGAAAAAAGAGGATTCAAATAAATAAATTAATGAAAGAGGAGACATTAACATTGGTATCACAGAAAAACAAAGGATTACAAGAGACACTATGAACAATTGTATGCCAACAAACTGGACAACTTGGAAGAAACGGATAAATCCCTAGAAACACACAACTTATCGAGACCAAATAATGATGAAACAAAATATCTGAACAGACTAATAACGAGTAAGGAGACTGAAGCATAAAACAAAAAACCGCCCAACAAAGACAAACCTAGGACCAGATAGCATCATGGATGAACTCTACCAAACTTTTAAAGAATTAACATCAATCCTTTTCAAATTCTTCCAAAAAATTAAAGAGGAGGGAGCAGTTCAAAATTCACTTTATGAGGCCAACAATGCCCTCATACCAAAGCCTAAAGGAAAAGAAAATCACAGGCCAATATCGTTCATGAACACAAATGCAAAAAAATCCTCAACAAGATGCTAGCACATGAAGTTCAAAAACACATTAAAAAAAATAAAACATACATTGTGGGGCACCTGGGGAGCTTGGTCAGTTAAGTGTCTGATTCTTAATCTACACTCAGGTCTTGATCTCAGGGTTTTGAGTTCAAACCCCACTTTAGGTGCCACGCTGGATGTGAAGCCTACTTACAAAAAAATCATACATTGCAACCAAATTGGATTTATCCCTGGGATGCAAGGATGATTCAACATAAACAATTCAGTAAACATGGTATACCACATTAGCAGAATAAAGGATTAAAATCATGTGATGATCTCAATAGATGCAGAAAGAGCATTTGACAAAATTCAACATCCTTTTGCGATAAAAACTGTCAACAAATTAGGCATAGAAGCAATGTACCTCAACATAATAAAGACCATGTATGTCAAACCCAAAGCTAACATCATAACTGTGAAAAGCTTAAAAGCTTTTCCTCTAAGATCAAGAATAAGACATGGGTGCCTACTCTTGCACTTCTATTCAACATACTATAGGAAGTCCTAGCCAAAGAAATTAGGTAAGAAAAAGAAATGAAAAGAATCCAGATAGGAAAGGACAAACTTAATTGTCTGTTTAAAGATAATATGATCTTATACAAAGAAAATCCTATAGATCCCACCAAAACAAAAACAAATACAAACCTGTAAAACCTATAAATGAGTTTAGTAAAGTTATAGGATATAAAATCAATACACACAAATCAGTTGCATTTGGTTACACAATGACCTACCCGAAAAAGAAATCAAGAAAACAATCTCACTTACAAGAACATCAGAAATAATAAGATACTTTGGAATAGATTCAACTGAGAAACTGAAAGATACAAAGTATAAGACACTGATGAAAGAAATGAAAAAGACACAAATAAAATGGAAAGATATCCCATGTTTATGGATTGGAAGATTATTGTTAAAATGTCCGCACTACCCAAAGTGACTACAAATTCAATGTAATCCCTATCAAAATTTCAAAGCACTTTTCACAGAAATAGAAAAAATAATCCTAAAATTTATATGGAATCACCAAATATGCCAAATAGCCAAAGGAATCTTAAGAAAGCAAAGCTGGAGGCATCACATTTCCTAATGTCAAACTACAGTATAAAAGCTATAGCATGGCACAAAAACAGACACATAGACCAATGGAATAGAATAGAAACCCCAGAACTAGACCCACAAACATATGGCCAACTAATCTTTGATAAAGCAGGAAAGAACATCCAATGGAAAAAGACAGTCTCTTTAACAAATGATGCTGGGAGAACTGGACAGCAACATGCAGAAGGTTGAAACTAGACCACTTTCTCACACCATTCACAAAAATAAACTCAAAATGGATAAAGGACCTGAATGTGAGGCAGGAAACCATCAAAACCCTAGAGGAGAAAGCAGGAAAAGACCTCTCTGACCTCAGCCGTAGCAATCTCTTAATCGACACATCCCCAAAGGCAAGGGAATTAAAAGCAAAAATGAATTACTGGGACCTTATGAAGATAAAAAGCTTCTGCACAGCAAAGGAAACAACCAACAAAACTAAAAGGCAACCAACGGAATGGGAAAAGATATTTGAAAATGACATATCAGACAAAGGGCTAGTATCCAAAATCTATAAAGAGATTGGATACTCCACACCCGAAAAACAAATAACCCAGTGAAGAAATGGGCAGAAAACATGAATAGACACTTCTCTAAAGAAGACATCCGGATGGCCAACAGGCACATGAAAAGATGTTCAACGTCGCTCCTTATCAGGGAAATACAAATCAAAACCACACTCAGATATCACCTCACGCCAGTCAGAGTGGCCAAAATGAACAAATCAGGAGACCATAGATGCTGGAGAGGATGTGGAGAAACGGGAACCCTCTTGCACTGTTGGTGGGAATGCAAACTGGTGCAGCCACTCTGGAAAACAGTGTGGAGGTTCCTCAGAAAATTAAAAATAGACCTATCCTATGACCCAGCAGTAGCACTGCTAGGAATTTACCCAAGGGATACAGGAGTACTGATGCATAGGGGCACTTGTACCCCAATGTTTATAGCAGCACTCTCAACAATAGCCAAATTATGGAAAGAGCCTAAATGTCCATCAACTGATGAATGGATAAAGAAATTGTGGTTTATATACACAATGGAGTACTACAGGGCAATGAGAAAGAATGAAATATGGCCCTTTGTAGCAACGTGGATGGAACTGGAGAGTGTGATGCTAAGTGAAATAAGCCATATAGAGAAAGACAGATACCATACGTTTTCACTCTTATGTGGATCCTGAGAAACTTAACAGAAACCCATGGGGGAGGGGAAGGAAAAAAAAAAAGAGGTTAGAGTGGGAGAGAGCCAAATCATAAGAGACTCTTAAAAACTGAGAACAAACTGAGGGTTGATGGGGGGTGGGAGGGCGGGGAGGGTGGGTGATGGGTATTGAGGAGGGCACCTTTTGGGATGAGCACTGGGTGTTGTATGGAAACCATTTTGACAATAAAAAAATAAATGAGCACTTTGGAAAATAATTCTCCCAGAAAAAATAAAATAAAAAATAAAAGCTATAGCAATCAAAATCGTGTGGTACTGACATAAAACAGACATAGAATGATGGAACTGAACAGAGAGCCCAGAATCACCTCATGCACATACAGCCAATGAATCTGTGACAAGTGTGCCAAGTATAGACAATAGGGAAAAGATGGTCTCTTCAACAAATGGTTCTGGAAAAACTGGGTATCTATATGCCAAAGAATGAAACTGGACCCTTTTCTTATGCCACATACAACAATCCATTCCAAAAGTATTACCAACTTAACTCTGAGACCTGAAACTGTAAACTCCTAGAAGAAAACAGGGCTCCTTGATGCAGGTCTTGATGCAAAGCTCCTTGATGCAGGTCTTGGCAATTCTTTGACTAGGACATCAAAAGCAAAAACAAAACAAAACAAAACCAAGAGGGACTACAACAAACTAAAAAGTTCCTGCACGGTGAAGGAAACCACCAAACCATGATGAAATGGGAGGAAATATTTGCAAATTATGTATCTGGTAAGGGGTCAATAACCATAATACACAAGGAACTCATACAACTAAATACCAAACAAACAAACTTAAATGACTGATTAAAAACTGGTCAGGGGCACCTGGGTGGCTCAGTCAGTTAAGCATCCAGTTAAGCATTTGACTTTGGCTCAGGTCATGATCTTGTGGTTTGTGAGTTCAAGCCCCACATGGGTCTCTCTGCTCTCAGTGTGGAGCCTACTTCAGATCCTCTGTCCTGCTGCCCCCTGCTCCTCCCCTGCTTGTACTCTCTCTCTCACACAAAAATAAACATTAAAAAAAATTTTAAATGGGCAAAGGACTTGAATATACATTTTTATCAAGAAGAAAAGTGGCTAACAGTATATGTAAAAATCACTAACCAAAACCACAATGAAGTATCACCTTAGACCTATTCAGATGTTGTGTTGTTGTTGTTTTTTTTTTTTTTTTGTAAGTAGGCTCCACTCCCAGTGCAGAGCCCAATGCAGGGCTTGAACTTACAACCCTGAGTTCAAGACCTGAGCTGAGATCAAGAGTCAGATGCTTAACCAATTGAGCCACTCAGGGACCTCATGATGGGCTTTTATCTAGAAGATGAGATACTGAGCGTTGGTGAAGGTGTGAAGGAGGGAACTCTGTGCACGGCTGCTGGGAATGGAAATTGGTGCCATCATTATGAAAACAGCATGGGGTTCCTTAAAAAATTAAAAACAGAACTACCATGTGATCCAGCAACCTCACTCCTGGGTATATATTGAAAGGAAATGAAGTTAATATCTTGGAGAGAGATTTGCACTCCCATGTTCATTGCAGCATTATTCATAATAGCCAAGATATGGAAACAATCTAGGTGTATGTCAGTGGGTTACTGTATAAAGAAAATGTGACACACGCAAAGAAATCTTATTATTTGCTACCACATGATGAATATGGAGGACATTATGCAAGGCAGAATAAGCCACACAGAAAAAGATAAATACTGCATGATTTCACTTACATGTGGGATCTAAAAAAGTCAAAGCATAGACCAGAGAGTAAAATATGGTTAGCAGGTGCTGGGGAGAGGGAAGGGAAAATGGGGAGATATTGGCCAAAGTGTACAAACTTTCAGTTTTATTTAAAATGAATAATTTTGGGGGCGCCTGGGTGGCTCAGTCGGTTAAGCGTCCGACTTCGGCTCAGGTCATGATCTCGCAGTTCGTGAGTTCAAGCCCCGCATCGGGCTCTGTGCTGACAGCTCAGAGCCTGGAGCCTGTTTCAGATTCTGTGTCTCCCTCTCTCTCTCACCCTCCTCTGTTCATGCTCTGTCTCTCTCTGTCTCAAAAATAAATAAACGTTAAAAAAATTTTTTTTAAATGAATAATTTTGGAGATCTCATGTACTGCATAATCATTATAGTTAATAGTACTATATTGTATACTTGAAAGTTGCTAAGAGAATACATCTTTATGTGTTCTTAGCATACCAAAACCAAAATTGGGGCACCTGGCGGGCCCAGTCGGAGCATGTGACTCTTGATCTTGGGGTTGTGGGTTTGAGCCCCACGTTGAATACAGAGATTACTCAAAAAAAATCTCAGAGGCACCTGAGTGGCTTAGTTGGTTATGCATCCAACTCTTGGTTTTGGGTCAGGTCATGATCTCACAGGTTCCTGACTTCAAGCCCCTGTTAGGCTCCCCACTGACAGTGCAGAGCCTGCTTGGAATTCTCTCCCTCCCTCTATCTCTGTCCCTTCTCCACTCACTGTCTCTCTCTCTCAAAATAAATAAATAAATAAATAAACTTAAAAAAAATAAAATCTAAAAAAAAAATGCAAAACACGTAACTTTGCGATATGATGAATATGTTAATTAGCTTGACTGTGGTAAATATTTTACAATGTATTCATATATCAAAACATCACATTGGGGCGCCTGGGTGGCTTGGTTGGTTAAGCGTCTGACTTCAGCTCAGGTCATGATCTCATGGTCCGTGAGTTTGAGCCCCGCGTCGGGCTCTGTGCTGACAGCTCAGAGTCTGGAGCCTGTTTCAGATTCTGTGTCTCCCTCTCTCTGACCCTCCCCCGTTCATGCTCTGTCTCTCTCTGTCTCAAAAATAAATAAACGTTAAAAAGAAATTAAAAAAAAAAACAAAAAAAACCAACAAAAAACATCACATTGTACCTTGGACACATATAAATTTACTTGTCAATTATACCTCAGTAAAGCTGGGGAAAAATAATCAACTGAATAAATACTACTTACAAAAAGATAATGGAGAGCCACCGGATAATGTATGGAATTGTGGAATCACTGTATCATATACGTGAAACTAATATAACCTTATATGTTAACTAACTGGAATATTTTAAAATAAAGAAAAAAGAGAACTCAGCAAGGTGGTTGGGTGCTAATATACAGAAATCAACAGCCTTCATACATCCAAACAATATTTACTTAAATGGTAAAGACAGATAAAATATCTCACTCATAATAGCTACACAAAGATAAAATAAACCTAGCAAGAGATTTGGACTATTAATGAGGGATCCATGGAAGATGAGGGCAGAAAGGCATACCATACTCCCAGGGAGATAGGAGTGTGAAGGGAACATCATACAGATATCAGTTCTGTGAATTAATCTTTGTAAGTTCATAGTTTCTATCTATATAAATATCTATTTTAAAAAAATTTTTTTAACGTTTATTTATTTTTGAGACAGAGAGAGACAGAGCATGGATGGGGGAGGGTCAGAGAAAGGGAGACACAGAATCCGGAACAGGCTCCAGGCTCTGAGCTGTCAGCACAGAGCCCGACGTGGGGCTCGAACTCACAGACCGCGAGATCATGACCTGAGCTGAAGTCGGCTGCTTAACCAACTGAGCCACCCAGGCACCCCTCTATATAAAAATCTAAATCTAGATCTACAGCCGTATAAGCTCACTATTTATTGATTTATTTGGAGGGACAGAGAGAGAGAGAGACAGACAGAGAGAGAGAGACAGAGAGAGCAAGCAGGGGATGGGCAGAGAGAGGGGGACAGGGGATCTAAAATGGGCTCTGTGCTGAACAAGCAGCCTGATGCGGCGCTCAAACCCATGAACTCTAAGATCACGACCTGAGCCGAAGTCGGACGCTTAACTGACTGAGCCACCCAGGCACCCCTATAAGCTCTTAATACATAAAAAGATCCCCCCCTGGGGCACCTGGGTGACTCAGTCGGTTAAGCGTGCAACTCTTGATTTCAGCTCAGGTTGTGATTTCACGGTTCATGGGTTTGAGCCGCATCTCAGGCTCCACACTGACAGCACAGAGCCTGCTTGGGATTCTGTCTCTTTCCTTCTGTCATTCTCTCTCAAAATAAACACCAACAAAAAATTCCCATATATCCAAACAGTCTAACAAAATCAAGCAGCCCAATGAAAACTGGGCAGAGATTAGGAAAGGACATTCGTTCGTTCATACATTCCTTCAATTGATATGTATGGAGTGCACACGTATGGCAGGTCCTGCTCTAGGTGCCAAGAGCATACTGGATGAAAGAGTCCCTGTCCACAGAGAACACACATTTGAGGAGGGAGACAGAGACAAGAACCAAACAGTATTCAGGTAGTGATAGTGCTAAGAAGAAAAATTAAGTAGGAGGAGGGATAGAGGGGGCTGGGGAGGGAACACTACTATTGGTCTACAAGGGATGACTAGAGAAAGTTTCTCTGAGGATGTGGCTTGTGAGAGAGACCATAATAATGTTCGGAGCACCCAATGCAAATATCTGTCAGGGTAGCGGCACGTTCCAAGGCCCTGAGTTGAGAACAGGGTTGGTGTGTGGGAGGGCACAGAAGTGTGCATGGCTGAAGGACAGTGGAGGAGGGGTGGGCATAGGAGTGGAGATGTAGCTGTGGGCCAGGCTGGGCAGGCCTCTGTAAGCTCTGGAAAGGGTTTGGGATTTTAAGTATGATAGCAATCTACTGGGAGGTTTTGAACAGGGGAATAATACTGATTTATGTTTGAAAACAATATGGGAGGATGGAATGAAGCAGGGCAAGGGCAGAGGCAAATTCTGCCCAGATGAGAGGTGGAAGATGGTACCTTACTCTGGTTTTGACTTCCATTTTCTCATGAGTGCACTTGCAAAGCCTTTCTTCTATTTCAGAGCTATGGGTATTGTTTGAAAACACCAATTTTCAGTGGACTGTTGGGGATGTGGCCAGACTCATACATTGCTCATGGGAGTGTTAACTGGTACAATAAGGAGAAGACTGGGGCAATAACTTTCTTTTCTTTTCTTTTTTTTTTTATTTTAGAGAGATAGTTTGAGAGCAGGGGAGAGGGGCAGAAGGAGGGGGGAAAAGAGAGAGAAAGAGAGAGAGAGAGAGAAGGAAAGAGAGAGAGACAGTCTTAAGCAGGCTCCATGCTCTGTGCAGAGTCCATTGTGGGGCTCAATCCCATGACTCTGGGATCATGACCTGAGCTGAAATCAAGAGTCAGACACTTGGGGCGCCTGGATGGCTCAGTCAGTTAAGCGTCCGACTGATAGTGCAGAGCCTGCTTGGGATCCAATCTCTCTCCCTCCCTCTCTCTCTGCCCCTCCTCTGCTCACACACTCTCTCAAAATAAACAAACTAACTAACTAAAAAAAAAAAAAAAAAAAGTATCTCATAGGTTCAGGAGGCTAGAGGAAAGATTGAGCATACAAATACAGACATAGAGACATTAAAAAAAAAAGTCACTGGGGGCGCCTGGGTGGCTCAGTCGGTTGAGCGACCGACTTCGGCTCAGGTCATGATCTCACGGTTTGTGAGTTCGAGCCCCGCGTTGGGGTCTGTGCTGACAGCTCGGAGCCTGGAGCCTGCTTTGGATTCTGTGTGTGTGTGTGTGTGTGTCTCTCTCTCTGCCCCTCCCCCACTCACGCTCTGTGTCTGTCTCAGAAATAAACAAACATTAAAAAAAAAAGTCACTCAATTGAGCCACCCAGGTACCCTTTGGCAATATCTTTCTAAATTAAGAATGCATGCACATTTTACCACATCTTTTCCAGATATTCATGTTGTAGATATACTTGTACATGTGTGAAATTATGTACACAAAAGGATATTAATAATAGTATTATTAACAATGAAAGACTGAAAAAAATCTCAATGTCTATCAATAGGGAACTGGTTTTATAAATTATGGGACATGTGACCAAAGGAATGCTACACAGTAAATGAATAAAACATTGGGGCAGCTTTACGTATACTGATGAAACAATCTCTGATGAACTGTTAAGAGAAAAACACAAAATTCGTGGCAATGTTTATAAGTGGGCTACCACTTACCAAACATATTTGCAAATGCACAGATTACCTCCGAAAGAATATATAATAAATTGGGAATGTCATTGTGTCTCCGAGGATTAGGGGACAGAGGAGAGCTGCATAATATACCCTGTGGCACATTTGAGTTTTCTCCATGTATGTGTTTTAATTATTTAAAAAACCTGTTTTAACATGAAAGATTATTGAGAGAAATCTGACAGGGAGAGGCTGAAGACAGAAGAGAAAGGTGAGGGCTAACAATCTTCAAAGATGGTCTCACTTTATATTTCTTTTTTTTTTTAAGATTTATTTATTTTTGAGAGTGACAGAGAGACACAGAGACAGAGCATGAGAGGGGGAAGGACACAGAGAAAGAGGGAGACAGAGGATCAGAACAGACTCTGCACTCACAGCACAGAGCCCGATATGGGGCTCAAACTCGCAAACTGTGAGATCATGACCTGAGCCAAAGTCGGATGCTCAGCTGACTGAGATACCCAGGGGCCCCTCTCACTCTGTGTTTCTTAAATGAAAAATACATGAAATTATGATAGAATTTTGATCAGTTGTTCTCAGCCCAAGAAGAAAAGTCAAGAGAGAAAAGGCAAGCTCATACTGCTACAAGATTTTTAATTAAATCCTACCAAAAAAAGAGATCCTTCCCTATATGTGATTCAACACTGCACCATGCTATTTAGGAAGATTAAGTATTTACAAGAAACAGATTATCTGCCATGAATAGCTTGGGCTTCAATATTCCTGAAAACAATTGGACTAGCAGGATTGGCCTACATCAATCCTGAAAGTAAAGATTTGTGGGGTGCCTGGCTGGCTCAGTTGGAGGACCATGCGACTTTTGATCTTGGGGTTGTGAGTTCAAGCCCCAAGTTGGGTGTAGAGATTGCTAAAAAAATAAATAGATAAATAAAATTGAAAGTAAAGATTTGCTAGTAGTTGAAGAGATAAACCACATTAGTGCCAAGTTTTACTGCTTTTCACCTCAGGTCTACTTAATTCTATTTCTCTGTCTCCATCTACCGATTGCTGGGGCTTTTCCTTAGCATGTCTAGGTAACTCATGTACACTTTGTGGTTCCAGTAGATTAGCCAGAGCTCCAGCTGCCCCAGTTAATAATAATAGCTAACACTTATCCAGTAAATACTCTGGGTCAGACACTCTTCTAAGCATTTACATCTACTGAGTTTTTAATCTTCGCATCAATCTTACAGGGCAGGTCCTAAGAGTATCTCCATCATGTAGGTAAAAAACTGGGGCCCAAGAGATTGAGTAATTTACTCAAGAATACACTGCTAACAAGTGAACCTGGTCAGTCTTGCTTCTGAGTCTGTGCTTTTGGACCAAGACACTAGAATGCAGAGCCATGGAGTCCAGAAGGAGGACCACGCCTACCATGATGGCACTAGCCTCAGCCACCCAGGGTTCCATTCACTTTTAATTTGGTCAATACTTCATTCCGCACATAGTAACAGACTGCAAGCAAACATGCCCTGAACCGAGAAGTATCACCATCCAGAAGTGAACTAGAAAGGATCAACCTGCAAGGCATAGGAGTTGCCATCTGTTAACACTTGCCTAAATGCCCCAAAAAAGCCTTTACTGAGATGAACGTGTCTTTTAGGGCTCTCCCCGCCGCCACCCCAGGAACCAAGACCGCCGCCACCCCAGGAACCATGCCCGTGTTCCAAATGCCCAAAGGAAACTACCAATCCTGAGATAAATGAATGCAACAATTTCCAAAATACAGCTTACTTAGGACAGAAAGGTAGGACAAAGTGTTGGTCACTGGTAGAAAATTTTGAACAAGAAGCATCCCAGAAGTGGGGCCCCAGGACTGTGTCCATACCTCTGTAATCCCCATAAAGGTTAGGAAGGTGAGATTGGCCTGTGGGTAGAAATGCTTAAGAAGTTTGATCTCTGAGAAACGGTGGGAAAACCTCTTCCAAATAGCTTGATGGAGGTAAAACCTACTGGAGTTCTGTGCTGAGTAGACCGCAGTCATCAACAAGATGAGGAAGAGGATTTGTACTAGGAAAGAATAGGAAAAAAAAATTACAGTTGAGTGGTTAGCTTAGAAATTCTCTACACCTTCTCCTTCATGGTTCCCAAGCCTTGGCAATTTCATTCAACCCAACAACTGAAAACAGATGAGCCAACGTATTTGGCTCATGGTGGTGCCTATACATATCTACAAATATTTATATATTCCTTCCCAGAATTACTCTGCCACTCATCAGAAGTCTTCCTTTAAATAAGATACACAAAATCCTACACAAAAATTGCCGTATTTTAGTTCTTAAAACTAAATGCATCTCCGCCCCCAACCTTTCTCTCTCTAGCTATCTCTGGACTGTGTTCACAAGAAAGGGAAGGCAGATAAAAACAGAATTGGTCTTCTTTGGTCCAGGAAATGCGATAACCCAAACATGATATGTGCTGAACCAGTTCCCCTGTACTTAGAGGACAGCTACTTTTTTTTCACTTTTTTAAAACAATTTATTTTTGAGAGACAGAGAGAGATCAAGCATGAGCAGGAGAGGGGCAGAAAGAGAGGGAGACACAGAATCCGAAGCAGACTCCAGGCTCTGAGCTGTCAGCACAGGGCCTGACATGGGGCTTGAACTCAAACTGTGAGATCATGACCTGAGCTGAAGTCTGATGCCCAACCGACTGAGCCACCCAGGCGCCCCGAGGACAACCACTTTTGAAAGCATATTCATTTTTCCTCCTGTGAAGTATATAGATCAAGTTGTTACTCTACTCTGTAGGCAGAGAAAGGTGCTTATTCAAGCACATAATGACTTCTCATGACTCCTAAGTTCAGGAGTCTGCCCATTTACCACACTCCCTGGAGTCCATATTTTTTTCAAGGGGAGTATTTTAAGACAGCTTCTCACTTCCCTGTATTTTCATTTACTTCTCACTCCCCCTTTGCTGGGAATTGTGCTACAGGATCAACACATTACTGTTTGCTCTCCATGCCCAAAATATCTCCTGTCAGCTTGAAATGTTTCTTCTCTTTCAAGGTTCTTTCTGGTCACTTACCCGGGCTGTGGAAAGCTAGAGCTGTATAGACGGGGTTGTTCTTCTCTCTCGAACCAGGTAATGGTGAACATTTTGCTGTCAAAAATTCAAATGTAGCCCAAAAAACAGTTATATTTCATTAAGCAGTTATTCATCAACATTTGCTGAAACTCTACTATGAGTACCTCCTCTTAAATGCTGAAAACACAAAGAATAAAGCTACAGCAGTGGCACTTCTCAAACTATCATGAAGGACGTAAGAAAAATTCCAGTCCACTGGGGACAGATACTTTGATAAAATACAGTAACAAGGAACTGCTAGAATAAAGAAGTAAAACAGGAGCAGGTAAAAAAGAAGTCCCATTTTTTAAAAGTTTATTTATTTTGAGAGATGAGAGGAAGGGGAGAGAGAGAGAAGACAGAGAATGCAAGCAGGCTCCATGCTGACAGTGCAGAGCCCAACTTGGGGCTCGAACTCACAAACCTCGAGATCATGATCCGAGCCGAAATAGTCAGTCACTTGACTGACTGAGCCACCCAGGTGTCCCCAAGTCCTACTTTAAAAATTAGATTCAGGGGCGCCTGGGTGGCTCAGTCGGTTAAGCGGCCGACTTCGGCTCAGGTCATGATCTTGCGGTCTGTGAGTTCGAGCCCCGCGTCAGGCTCTGTGCTGACAGCTCAGAGCCTGGAGACTGTTTCAGATTCTGTGTCTCCCTCTCTCTGACCCTCCCCCGTTCATGCTCTGTCTCTCTCTGTCTCAAAAATAAACATTAAAAAAAAATTAAAAAAAAAATAGATTCAATATGTCTAAAATTGGTCTGCCCGATTGCTACAAAACTTTCTAAATACTTCCTCTCACTTTCTGTTTTCATCTTGGACTAGAAACAAGCAGTGCTAGTCCGTGAACCGCACGTGGGGAGCACTGTTGGAGAGCAGGGTTCCTCACATTTCAATGTGCACGGAACCGCCTGGGAATGTGGTTCAAATGCAGATCCTGGGGTGAGGCCTAAGATTATGCATTTTCTAAAATTCCAGGAGATGCCAAAGCTGCTGTCTGCGGACCACACCGTGAGAAGTATCTAGAGACATGTAAACCAAGATGGAGAGAGAAGGAGCCAGAATAGGACATGAAACTTGCTAGCACGTCTGTGCCAAATGCTTGGGAGTCACGGAAGAGAAAATAAATCTCCCTGAGGAAGTCAGAGAAGGTGTCATAGAGGTGAAACTTGACATTTGTTGTGAAGGATGAATCAGATACAATTCTCCAAATGGACAAGGACAAGAAAAGAAAAAGTCCTTTTTAGGCAGAGGGAACAACGATTCTAGAGCATGGAGAAATGAAATGAGGCCTAGGAAGGCAGTATGAAACCAGATTAATTTCTACAAATCTCATAAGGAATGGGGTGCCTATCCCTTAGTAATGTGTCTACCACTCAGCTTAAGAAATAAGTTACCACTACTTAATAAAGTTGGTTAGTGTTTGCCTGTGATAGTATTCCTTTCCTTCAGAGAGCTAATCCAATGCTGAATTTTAGAGTTTATCATTCCCATGCATTTCTTCACAGACACAAATACATACATACATACATATATATATTATATATATGTACACATACACGTGTATGTATATGTGTATACAGAGATCTATACAGGTCTATATAGGTCTATATAGATCTCTGTATACACATATATAACCTATATATGTATACGAATATATATAGATAGATAGATATGTCTATGTATACACACAAGTGTATATATGTGCTGTTTTCCATGATTAAAGTACTATGTTAATTTTTTTGCTCACCATTGTGTATGTGAGGTTCATTTGCATAACAGGAGCAGCTCCAATCAGGTTTTTAGAGGGTAGTTTCCCTCAGGCGTGGAGACTGAATGTGATGAGTAAGAATCGAGGATTATTTTGACATTTTTAGAGAGTGGGCATGTACTTAAATGAAAGGAGAAGAGTAAAGAAGTGGGTTTGCAGGCCAGGCAATCTGGATTGGGGCAGGTCTGATCAGACGTGTCCAGATAAAGATGGTGAGCAGCTGGAAACAGCCTCTGGGGCTCAGGGGTGAGACAGACACTTGGAAGGAGATGCAGGACCCGGACAAGAGGTACAGCACTGAGAGAGCACGAGAGGGTCTCAGGAGGAGCACATGAGTGTGGTGACACAATGGTTTTCCATGGGCAGCAGAGAAGGAGCAGCCAGCTAAGGAGAGACAAGGTCCCTACATAGATAACTGACTCGGTGAGGTGGCTAGATGTCCAGTATTTCAATACGATTTGCTCTTTGCAAAATCAGATGTTGGTACTCAGAACTACTTGAATTACCCAAGAGTGCCAAGATCCTCCTTGTTTGTTGTTCCTTCTCTTTGGTAAGACACGGCATCCTGTTCCGCATCAGTGAGATGGACAATGTGAGGACAATCACCTAGACAGAGAGATCACAGGGGAAACAGAGATCACAGAAGGAGCAGACAGTACAGGATCCAAGGTGACTATGGTTAATGCATTTCAATTATTTGGCCCTTTATTATCATGAAAAACCAAAAATTAGGTGGTTTCATAATTATTTTTGCATAATCACAGGGACCTGGTTAATACAATGTTAACATTTCTAATTTTGCTTGTAGTCCGTAAGCTGCTTGACTAGGAAAGTTTAACTATCAGACGATTTGCAATGATCTGTGTAAGTTACTTAAGAACATCTTTCTTGGAGTGCCTGGGTGGCTCAGGTGGTTAAGTGTCTGACTCCTGATCTCAGCTCAGGTCTTGATCTCAGGGTCATGAGTTCAAGCCCCATGTTGGGCTCCAGGCTGGGCATGAAGCCTACTTAAATTAAACAAACAAACAAAACCCACCTGTCTTTGGAAGACCTCTAATGAGCTGGACTGGAGAAGCTACACTTCTTAAAAAACTTTTTTAAAGTTTATTTATTTGAGAGAAACAGAGACAGTATAAGTGGGGGAGGGGTAGAGAGAGAAGAGGACAGAGGATCCAAAACAGACTCTGCACTGACAGCAGAGAACCCAACCAGGCTCACACTCACAAACTGTGAAATCATGTTCTGAGCTGAAGTTGGCTTCTAAATCGACTGAGCCACCCAGATGCCCCTGGGGATAAAAATCCCAAGGATTAAGTCTCTCTTTTGCTAAAGTAAGCATGGACTCTTGTAACTAAGACTTTAAAATATCTGTTACATGTGTAATAAGTATACCCCCTCCACCTTGTCCTTTAATCTCCATGGAGGGGAAGAAAGCGCTCTAGTCCTCAGGAGAATAAAGACAAGGGTGCTATTTCCAGCCTGTTGCCACACAGCTGATTTTAGACACTCCATTCTGGGTGTGTCTCCTCTGGAGACCTCAGGTGGCCCTCTAGTGGCTGGTCCCCGGACTAGATGGGAGAAAAAGCAGAAAGTTCACTTGGCCACAGGTCCAACCAAATTCAACACTGTAGCGATAGCAATAACTAATCTAATACACTTGCTTCCATCTCTTCCTCTTTTTATACTTTTCCACCACATGCCCCTGCAACTTTAAAAAAATTTTTTTATTTATTTTTGAGAGAGAGAAAGAGAGAGCGAGCTCGAGCATGGTAGAGGGGCAGAGAGACAGGAAAACAGGATTCAAAACAGACCCTGTGCTGTCAGCACAGAGCCCTATGTGGGGCTAGATCTCATGAATCATGAGACAATGACCTGAGCTGAAGTTGGAGGCTTAACTGACTGAGCCACCTGGGCATACCCCTTCAACTTTTTTTAAATGAAGTGATAAACGTTTTTTATAAAAATTTGGAAAAAAGGAAGAATTAGAGATTTTAAGAAAAATTTAAATTTGGAATAGATCCCTTAATCACTTGTGTCTTAATATATATATCTGGACTGGCTTTCCACGTCACTACATTTTCTTTAACATTTCTAATGGTTGTTTGGCATTCCACTATATGGATATGGCTGCCTCATATTAAGACATTCATTAAGCAGTGTCCTATTTCGGGGCATTTAATTTGTTGCCAATTTTTAAAAGTAAACTACTTTGAATTTTCTCAGGGTAGGTCCTTAGAAATGAAACTTATTTAGTAAAGGGATGCAGAATTTGAAGGTTTTACCCTGTGTTGCCTGATTTTCCTCCACTAGCAGTGAAGGGTTGAGGCATCGCCATGTATTATCAGGTTTTTGCCATTTTAAAAAACCAATTGGAATATTATTGTTCTAATATATTTGACTCCAGGGAAGATAAACTTCTTACAAATTTTTTGGCCATTGTGATCATAAAATTTCTTTTGCTTTTAAAAATATTTACTTTGTATAGAGAAAAATCACTTTTTGGTGAAAAAAAATTTTAATGTTTATTTTTGAAAGAGAGCACAAGCTGGGGAGGGGCAGAGAGAGGGGGACATAGGATCCAAAGTAGGCTCTGGCTCTGTGCTGACAAAAGCAATCCCAAAGCAGGGTTTGAACCCACAAGCTGCAAGATCATGACCTGAGCCAAAGTCAGAAGCTCAACTGACTGAGCCACCAAGGTGCCCCTGCTTTGTTGTTGTTTTTTGTTTGTTTGCTTTTTTGTTTTTGTTTTTTGTTTTTTGAGAGAGAGTGTGTGTACAAGAGCTAAGAGCTGGGGAGGGAGAGAAAGGGGGAGAGAGAGGGAGAGAAAGAAAGAGGGAGACAGAGAGAGAGGAGGAGGGGAGGGAGAGAATCCTAAACAGCCTCCGTGCTCAGCAAGGAGCTGGACACAGAGCTCAGTCCCTCAAACTGTGAGATCATGACCCAAGTCAAATTCTAGAGTCAGATGCTTAACCGACTGAATCACCCAGGCACCCCTGTCAATTACACCTATTTAAATGCCACTTCCAGCATTTCCACTTTTCTTTGTTACTTATATCTTTATGGGTCAATTGCCTCTTCCAATTATCTTTTTTTTTTTTGTAAAATGTCACAGGGGTTTGTGATTGGAAGACAAGGAGATAACACAACTACACACTTTGCTGTCTGTACCTAAGCCAGATAATAGGTGGCCAATCATCCACACACTTTAAAAGTGACACAGTCACTGATCATGATGTACAGCTGTTATTTAGGTGGTGATTTGTGGACTGAAGAGCTAACAGCAAGCAGTTAGTACTTTAGGCAATCACTCACAGTTCAAGGACCATGGTAAACGATATCTGAACTGTGTTGCTGGGACACTGGTGCTATTTAAACCATGTAACTAAAATTCACAGACTATGAAACAGCACAAAGCAAGGACTACCTGTATGCAAGTATGTATCACCTAAAAACCAGGGCATTCTCCCATCATTATTACACTTAAGGAAATTATCAATAATTTCCTCGAATAATATCCTATCCATATTAAAAATGTCTTATTTAGTCAAAGGATCTAGAATACTCCTCCATCATTTTTTTCATGATATTGACTTTTCACAGAAACTGTTACACAGAATGATACTACTCCAAGTGTGATCAATGAACCAGCAGCACCAGCATCACCTGGGAAATTGTCAGGAATGCAGAATTGCGGGCTCCGTTCCAGAGCTATTCTCCATTTCAGTGCGTCTTTTAAAATTGATTGTGCCTGCAACTAGTTGAGGCCTTTTAAAATAAATTAAATATTTCTTTGCAAGAGTGGATTGTTTAATTATTATCATTCCTATCACCTGCATGTTAAGTATCCTGGATCTACAGTCTAAGTCTCTTCTCCCTTCAACACCCTCCAAAAAAACCCAAATAACACAGTTAACAAATGGGCAGAAAACATGAACAGACACTTCTCCAAAGACACCAGGTAGCTGACAGACACATGAAAAGATGCTCAACATCACTTATCATCAGGGAAATACAAATCAAAGCCACAATGAGATACCACCTCATACCTGTCAGAATGGCTAACATTAACAATGCAAGAAACAACAGGTATTGGCAAGGATGAGGAAAAAGGGGAACCCTCTTGCACTGTTGGTGGGAACGCAAACTGGTGCAGCCACTCTGGAGAAGAGTATGTTCCTCAAGAAACTAAAAATAGAACTACCTTACGTTCTAGCAATTACACTATTATGTATTTATCCAAAGGATATAAAAATACAGATTCAAAGGGGTACATGCACCCCAATGTTTACAGCAGCATTAGCAACAATAGCCAAACTATGGAGAGAGCCCAAATATCCATTGACTGATGAATGGATAAGGTATGTGTGTGTATGTGTGTGTGTATACATATACACACACATAGACATACCACGGAATATTACTTGGCAATCAAAAAGAATGAGATCTTTCCATTTGCAATGATGTGGATGGAGCTAGAATGAATTATGCTAAGTGAAATTTAAGTCAGAGAAAGACAAATACCACATGATTTCACTCATATTTAGAATTAAGAAACAAAACAGGTAAACATATGGGAAGGAGGGGTAAGAAAAAAAGAGGGAAATAAAGCACAAGAGACTCAACAATAGAGAACAAACGACGTGTTGACAGAGGGAGGGAGGTGGGTGGGCGATGGGCTAGATGGGTGATGGGTACTAAAGAGGGCACTTGTGATGAGCACTGGGTGTTGTATATAAGTGATGAATCATTGAATTCTATTCCTGAAACCAATATTGCACTGCATGTTAACTAATTAGAATTTAATTTTAAAAAAGAAAAAAAAAATAAGTCTGTTCATCCTTATTCAGTATTTTTATATATGTATTTCATGTTTTGCATTATTTTGGTTTATTTAAACTTCCTGGTCATTAGTGACATCTCCTTCAATTCAACTTGTGAATTTTAAAAATTTGTAAATCACATTTTTCATTTCCTGAAAGCCTTTGTCTGTATGTTTGATACAAAGGAGTCTCCTAAAGAGGTCTTGTTATAGTTTTGGTCTCCTCCAGCAGTTTTTAATTAAGATCTACCTACTCCTTGTTCACCCTGGGATCCGTGGGTCTCAAATGGGGCTATACACTGGAACCACCTGGGAAGTTTAAGCGTGCTTGGCATTGGAAACCATCTCTAGGCATTACTTGGTCTGGTTTTTTAACCAATATTTAATTGGTCTAGGGTGCATGGGTGGCTCAGTTGGTTGAATGTCCAAATTTGGCTCAGGTCATGATCTCACGGTTTGTGGGTTTGAGCCCTGCATTGGGCTGTGTGCTGACAGCTTAGAGCCTCGTGCCTGCTTCAGAATCTGTGTCTCCCTCTCTCTCTGCCCCTCCCCTGCTTGCACTCTGTCTCTCTCAAAAATAAATTCTAAAAAATTTAAAAAAATTTTAATTGGTCTGAAGTGAGGCTTGAATGTCAAGAGTTTTAAGAGTTCTCCAGGTTTGGTTGTGGGAGCTCAGGCCCATCCTCTATGGTTCTTAAAGCAGAAACAATCCTGTCACCAAAATCCAGAATGTTAGAACTCTACTGGACAACATACAGTTTTTTCAACAAATACACTGTGATAAAAATAGCAAGAATGGACAGCAATGGGAAGAGAAAGGGAGGAGCTTCTGTAGACTAAGCATAAAGAGTGCTTAAAAGATGTATCAGCTGATTGCAACACATGGATTTTATTTGAATCTTGATTTGAACAAACTATAAAATAAACATGTATGAGACAATTAGGAAAATCTGAACCCTGGCTTTTTTAAAAAAAAGCGTTAAAATACACAACATAAAAACCATCTTAATCTTTTTATAGTATAAAGTACATTTGTATTGTATAAATATTAACACATTAGTGTGATAATTGTTTTTATATTTGTTTTTTTTACTCTTTTTAAATGTTTATTTTTGAGAGAGAGAGAGAGAGAGAGAGAGAGAGAGGGAGAGACACAGAGAGCAAGTGGGGGAGGGGCAGAGAGAGAGGGAGACACAGAATCCAAAGCAGGTTCCAGGCTCTGACCTGTCAGCTGTCAGTGCAGAGCCCGACTCAGGGCTCAAATTCACAAACCGTGAGATCATGACCTGAGCTAAAGTCAGATGCCTAACTGACTGAGCCATCCAGGCGCCCCTATATTTATGTTTTTAAAAGAAGAGGCCTAAAGTCCGCCTGGGTGGCTCAGCTACTTGAGCATCTGACTTCTGCTCAGGTCATGATGTCACGGTTTATGGGTTTGAGTCCCATTTTGGGTTCTGTGCTGACAGCTCAGAACCTGGAGCCTGCTTTGGATTCTGTGTCTCTCTCTATGCCCCTCCCTCGCTCATGCTCTGTCTCTCTCAAAAAACAAAAAACAAAAACCTTAAAAACAAAACAAAAAATTAGTCTTTTTTTTTTTTTTTAGAAATATACACACTAAAATGTTTATGGATAAGATGATATGAAGTGAGGCATTTTTCTTTTCAAAATAGATGATTGACTTGTTCTGGTAATGAAGTAATGGTTGAAGCTGGCTAACAGAACGGCAGAATTCATTATACTATTCTCTACACATTTCTGTGGGGCTTGACATTTTCCTTAATCCAAAGTTTTTAAAAATTAAGTTTTCTGTTGCTTTTTTAAAAAGTAGTTTGATGCCGATTGATTTTTTTACTTGTCCTTTTTAACTTGGCAATGCTTTTCTGCTCTGTTTCTACTGGTCTCTCAGTTCTGGTTAGTTTTTTCTGTGACTACCTCACTCATATCTCAAATCTCATTCTGCCTATTTCTGTGTGTGTGTGTGTGTGTGTGTGTGTGTGTGTGTGTGTGTGTGTGTGTGGTCAAATTGGCAGAAACATTAGGCACTCTGAATTGACACCCAAGGGTCTCACTGTTCCAAACTACGTGCAACTAGAGTGGGTACCTCTCCTTCACGACCGCCCCCCCCCCCCCCCCCCCCCCCCCCCCCCGCCTACCATGCCAGTATGACCCATTTTTCACATACCTTTACTAGCTGGCTGATGAAGACGTTCTGAAGCACTGATAATATTACTGAAATAACCCAGTTGGTGGCCTGGTCTTTGTTCAGTTCCAGACTATAAAATGCAGTAAAAAAGGCTGCAGCTGGGCTAGTGACACCCAGAGGGAGCCAGGAGATGCAAGTCAACCATCGGGGCAGGCCATTAGCGACGGGCTTCTTCCCTTCTTCCGGGCTCAGGAGGGGGAACAGGTTGCCTCTCTTAAGAACAGAAGTTGAAAGAATAACCTGCTAGCCCACAGCTCAGAGAGAAGCACAGGAAGACTATAAGTGACAAAAGAAGCCGGGTGGTGCATTATTACCTGAATGGCCCCTGTTCTGTTGGAAGAATATGTATTTCCAAGAGCTCCTGGAGTTCTTGCAGTTGACTGGTGGCATCTAGGATGTCACAAGGCTGGTCAGCCTGAGTGGGACCCAGTGCACTTAAGTGAGATTGAAGCCTCTGCAGAACTCTGAGCAGGTAATGACAGAAATGATGCTGGCCTTCAGGAACCATTGAAAATACAGGCCGAGGTTCATACTTCAGCAAGTGGGAGACTTCAGCAGATAGTAATTAACTGGCAGAGATTAGCATCTCACTCATTGATGATGAGGTTAAATTGCCCAGTCACTGGAGATTAGACCACAATCAGTATTGTCTTCTCTGATCATCCTGGCCAGCTGGTAACAATGTCTAAAATTCTACACTGCGATCCAGAATAAAAACAACTTTTGCTCTAGAAGTAAATAAAAATTTAAACCTAACTGGGCTTTTTCACCAGAACCACAGTACATGTACAACTATATTAGATAAGTGCCCAGGAGGCCCCAATTATATTCAAGAATCCATAGATGACATAATGTCACCATTCCAACAGAAGAAAAAGAATGACATGTTTCAAGAGCCCCCAACAAAGCAGATGGAATATGGGGGGGGGGTCTGAGGGCATTTTTGTGGGCTCTTCCTTAATCCTTTACTTTGTTTCACCAGATCTATTGTCTTAAAAGCTCTACTGGAAGCCTAAGGAAGCTGGGCCAAGCAGAAGGCTGTACCGTGCCTGTTGGTCATGCTGAGAGGTAGGAAGGATAAGCAAGAGGCAAGCAAGGGAGGAGGTAGATAACAGATCAGTTACTAAAACCTGCGGAAGTTTACCGTTTACCCAAAGGGGTCCTGCCCGCTGATGAGAGCCGTGACCTGCTACGTGAGAACAGAGGAGGCTGGGTAAAAGCTTCACCTGCTTGTTAATGTTGGAAGGACTCCATAAAGGTTGTTCCGACTCTGAGAGTAGGTACATATTTCTCCAGAGTAGGAATCCCACAGTCTCCTTTAATTCCTGAATATAGAACCAAAAGGAGAAAAGTCAGTTTTACATTCACCCAGGACTGGTCGCGGCTATAGATGGTGAGGTTGTCCCTTGACTAGGAGAGGCAAATGCTTAGTGGGAAGAGCCTCTATTTTTCATTTTCTTTCTCCTTTTTCAGAAATACGTCACTTCACAGTAGCTTCAAAACTAATTTTAGGAGGACCACCTAGGTAGCTTAGTTGTTGAAGTGTCCGACTCTTGATTTCAGCTCAGGTCATGATCTCATGGTGGTGAGATCAAGTCCTGGGTCGGGGTCCATGCTGAGTGTGGAGCCTGCTTGAAAGTCAGTCTCTCTCTTTCTCGGTCTCTCTCTCTCTCTGTCTCTCCCTCCCCACCTCTGCCCCTCCCCCACTCACACTGTCTCAAAATAAATAAACATTTATTAATTTATTATTTAAAACTTTTTTTAATGTTTGTTTATTTTTGAGAGAGAGACAAAGCATGAACAGGGGAGGGGCAGAGAGAGAGGGAAACACAGAATCCGAAGTAGGCTCCAGGCTCTGACGTGTCAGCACAGAGCCTGACATGGGGTTCAAACCCACGAATGGCAAGATCATGACCTGAGTTGAAGTCGGACACTTAACCGACTGAGTCATGCAGGCTCCCCTAAAATAGAAATTTAAAAAAAGAAAATAAAACTAGTTTTAGGAGCATACAGAATGAAAGACTGGACCATTTGCTCAAACATCAAAAATGAAAATTCCAGAATATTACCTTCTGCATTCACATCCTGTCCTTACAATACTTCACCATTAAGAGGAGAAACAAAAGGGTGCCTGGGTGGCTCAGTCGGTTAAGTGTCCGACTTCAGCTCAGGTCATGGTCTCGCGGTTTTTGAGTTCAAGCCCAGCATCGGGCTCTGTATGGACAGCCCAGAGCCTAGAACCTGCTTCAGATTCTGTGTCTCCCTCTCTCTATGCCCCAACTCCCGCTCACTCTCTCTCTCTTTCAAAAATAAATAAACATTAAAAAAAAAAAAAAGAGGAGAAACAAGGGGCATGATGCATTGTGGCCCAGAGGACAGAAATTAGGGAAAAGCTATCAAGATTAATAGGATCCCATGAGCCTTCCAGGAGATCCCCTCTGCTGGCCTTTCCTGCTACATGGGGAAACAGGGCCCACCATCTACCTATACAGTTAGATACCAAGCTTACTTCAGTCACCTCTGTGAGACAGAGGCTCACAAGGAGCATCTGAGAGGCAGGAAGCCTGGTCGGGAGGAAAAAGAGGCAGGGGTTCCTGAGGCTAGATCAGCAGGAAGAGCCTCCCGATTACGAGACTGACAGGGAAGAGGAAGACAGCGGTTTGGATGCTGATGAACAGTTGGGACCAGGTCATAGCAATGGACCCACTGGAAGAAGAACATCACATCAACCTGTATCCTCAAGAGATGAAATCATCTCAGACTCCTTCCTCTCCTAGCTTTAGCCATCTGTTTGGCAATTTAACCATGACTATCTAAGGACAGGACATCTTCATGGTAGTAAAGATCCCGATGTGTTCCTAAGGCTGCTTCATTCACTAATGAATGGGAACCCTGAGGAAACCTGTTAAGAGTATTCAAGTGTTAGAGTAGCGAAGGAAAAAACAAAGGCACATCAGGATTGTGTTTCTGACCCTGCAAGGAAGAAGAGTGCAGTACTATAAGAGGATTACACACCACAAAGGCTACACATCGGGCTCACCCATACCTTGCTCATCTCTCTGGGCAGTGGTGCCAGTTTTCCTCCAGAACATGATGTTGACGACCATGTTGCACAGAAGCAAGGTCATGCAGCAAGAGAGCCTCTGGACTCTTGTAAACTGGTTCTCCGAGCCACAGATGATCCTGGGTGAGCTTTCCTACAATCATGGAGGAAAACAGGTGTCTAAGAAGAGAAATTAGAAAAGGACAGAAGTGAGACTTCATTCTGACAGCATCCTAGACTAAGAGGCGGTTTGCCCGGCAACACGCTTACACCAACAACTAGGCCAGTATCCAACACCTCTATGAAGACTCTTTCAAATTCATGGCAACATGATTCTTTTGTAGCATTAGGACAAAAGGTTGTCAAGGATAAGGTTAATTTATATTGTATGAGAGTTTAAAATTAAAAACGGTTCTTTTAAACCTGAAACATACTGTCCCCTTGATCTCAGTAAAATTAATCTTCTCCAAACCTCAGTTTCCTGATTCGTAAAAAAAGGGCTAATAATAGTTTCCAGATCACAGGACTGTGGTGAGCATATAAAGAACTGAGCACAGTCCAACAAGAAGTACTGAGCGGGGTGCCTGGGTGGCTCAGTGGGTTAAGTGTCTGACTTTGGCTCAGGCCATGATCTCATGGTTTATGGGTTCGAACCCTGCATTGGGCTCTGCACTGACGTGAGGAGCCTGTTTGGGATTCTCTCTCTTGCCCTCTGTCTATGCCTCTCCCCAACTTGTGCTTTCTGTCTCTTTAAAATAAATAAACTTAAAAAAGAAAACAACGGTTCTTTTAGCTAAGAGTTTTGATAAATCTTTTACTCTTCACAAGTTTGCATTGGGCTTCCACTCAACATAGTTTGGTAAATTTATAGTTTGAGCCCCTTCTCTTCTCCGAATGTGGACGAACTATAAATAAGGCATAAAAAGAAATAACCAGGGGCGCCTGGGTGGCTCAGTCGGTTGGGCGTCCAACTTTGGCTCGGGTCATGATCTCACGGTCTGTGAGTTCGAGCCCCGCATCAGGCTCTGGGTTGACAGCTCAGAGCCTGGAGCCTGTTTCGGATTCTGTGTCTCCCTCTCTCTCTGACCCTCCCCTGCTCATGCTCTGTCTCTATCTGTCTCAAAAATAAATAAATGTTAAAAAAAAAAATTAAAAAAAAAAAAGAAATAACCAAAGGCACGCCTGGTTAGCTCAGTTGGTTACGTGACTGACTCTTGATTTCAGCTCAGGTCATGATCCCACAGTGGTGGGATCCAGCCCCACATCAGGCTCTGCACTGACAGTGTGGAGCCTGCCTGAGATTCTCCCTTTCCCTCTCTCTGCATGCATGCACACACTCTCAACACAAATAAACAAACATTTAAAAAAAAAAAAAAAAAGGAAGAGCCAAAAATATTGGCTGGGTTTCAAAACAAGATAAACATCTATGAGGAGGAGAAATGGAATGAAAAAAACATGGCGATGAGCAGGGAAGATTTCTGGGCTCCAGAAGAAAGCAGTATGCAGGCAGGAGTTTGGTTCTTCCAAGGTAATTGGAAATGAAAGTATTTCATAGGGTGGGGTAGGGAGAGTAAAGCCAACTTCACTGCTTGGAGCCCAGGTTCAGGCTGGAGCTCATGAAGGGAGACTGCAGAACAATAAACTGCCAATTTATGGGTAGGGAGGTGGGCGGAAAAAGGACAGCCCCATAACCAGGAATTGAGCCAAGAAATCCACTCGTTCCAGACAAAATCTGCAAGAGCCCTAGTTTTGTCAATTCCACTGAGGAATAGGAGATCCAAAATACTGTAATATAATAAGGCCTAATTCTAGACTAGCCAAGTGAAGAGTTACATGGAAACAGCAACAAGACTACTAGTCAGGGATGAGGGAGAGAGAAAGAAATTTAACAATACCTCCCCCCCACAAATAAACTTATGATCCCAAATTCCTAAACTCAGGAAGAAATCAAATGCAGAGAAAGGCAACCAAAACAATCAATAATTCAGTCCTGAAGAAATTAATTTTATGGGACAGTCTGACAAAGATTTCAAAATAAGTATTTCAGGTTGCTCAAAGAGACGAATCAAGGCATAGCATTCACTTAAAAAGAATAAAAAATTCTGAGAAACAGAAATAAAATTAATTAGAAATCTTATAACTGAAACATACAGTCATTAAAATGGCTGTCAGAATGGCGAACATTAACAACTCAGGCAACCACAGATGTTGGTGAGGATGCGGAGAAAGAGGATCTCTTTTGCATTGTTGGTGGCAATGCAAGCTGGTGAGCCACTCTGGAAAACAGTATGGACGTTCCTCAAAAAACTAAAAATCGAACTACCCTATGACCCAGCAATTGCACTACTAGGCATTCGAAGGGACACATGCACCCCCATGTTTATAGCAGCACTGTCCACAGTAGCCAAAGTATGGAAAGAGCCCAAATGTCCATCGATGGATGAATGGATAAAGAAGATGTGGTATATATATACAATGGAGTATTACTCACCAATCAAAAAGAGTGGAATCCTGCCATTTGCAACTACGTGGATGGAACTGGAGGGTATTATGCTAAGTGAAATTAGTCAGAGAAAGACAAAAATCATATGACTTCACTCATATGAGGGCTTTAAGAGACAAAACAGATGGACATAAGGGCAAGGAAACAAAAATAATATAAAAACAGGGAGGGGGACAAAACAGAAGAGACTCATAAATATGGAAAACAAACAGGGTTGCTGGAGGGGTTGTGGGAGGGGGGGATGGGCTAAATGGGTAAGGGGCACTAAGGAATCTACTCCTGAAATCATCGTTTCACTATATGTTAATTCGGATGTAAGTTTTAAAAAATAAAAAACAAAACTAAAAAAAAGAAAAACGAAAAATGAATGAGTATCAGTAAAAGCAGTTAACTCTGTGGCATTGTCACTTGCCCTGTTCCCATCTCCCTTTCTCTAGCTCTACAGTGACCTGACAGGCTTTAATCACAGAGAAAGCCAGGGGCCACTAAAAAGAAGGCAGAACAGGACTGGAGCTCCTTTAAGGTCTCCTTCCCAGAGAACTGTGATGATCTGAGCTGTCTGGTAGTTCCCAGGAAAACCCCACTTGCAAGGCTGTCCTTACTTGACCTGACTGGGTATTCACTAGCTTTGAAAAGCTTTTCCCCTGAGGGCACTGTGAAAAATACTCAAAGGCGGGGCACATGGGTGGGTCCGTGGGTTAAGTGGTAACTTCAGCTCAGGTCACGATCTCACGGTTCCTGAGCTCGAGCCTTGCGTTGGGCTCTGTGCTGACAGCTCAGAGCCTGAAGCCTGCTTTGGATTCTGTGTCTCCTCTCTCTGCTCCTCTCCTGTTCGTGTTCTGTGTGTGTCTCTCTCTCAAAAATAAATACACATTAACAAAAATTTTAAAAATATACTCAGAGGCAACTTCATAGCTGCCTGCCATGGTGGGTGAACAACAGGCTAACCAAAAAACTGAAAAGAAACTGGGAAACAAGAAGTCTGCAGGAGTTTTGAAAGCTCTGACATAACTGCTGGGAATCCAGGCCTGTGTGTGGGCTCAGGAGATGCCAGAGAACGTCCTGAGCCCTCACCCCTGCATGACATTGAGGCTCTCAGCAAGCAGGAAGTGAAGACCAAGGCAGAGCTGGCCGGTGCCTTGCTGAGGGCTGAGGGTATGACACAACATGCACACAAATCCCCTTGGCAAAGACCAGGAGACTTACTGGCTCCAGGTGTTTAGGGAATCTCTATCCAAACATTAGCTGACCTCCAGACTAACTGGGCAGACACTTCAGCTGCACGCCATGACAAAGGATACAGAATTCATTCAGAGAAATCGTGAAACAGACAACAACAACAAATTTGTGTTTGAGAACAACAAATCCCAGGGAAAGGGAAGAAAATCTGATTTCCAGAGTTGCCACATTCTATTATTTAAAATGTCCAGTTTTTGGGGCGCCTGGGTGGCTCAGTCGGTTGAGCGTCTGACTTCAGCTCAGGTCATGATCTCGTGGTTGGTGGGTTTGAGCCCCGTGTCGGGCTTTGTGCTCACAGCTCGGAGTCTGGAGCCTGCTTTGGATTCTGTGTCTCCCTCTCTCTCTGTTTCTCCCCCACTCACACTCTGTCTCTTTTTCTCAAAAATAAATAAAGATTAAAAAAAACTTTTTTTAATAATAAAATGTCCAGTTTTCAACAAAAGATCACAAGACACTAAAAAACAACAAAGTATGGCTTGTGTGTGTGTGTGCGTGTGTGTGTGCGCGCACACACACAGGCACACACACACACACAGAGTTATCAATACACTGTCCCTGAGAAAGCCAAGACACTGGAAAACTAGAAAAAGCCTTTAAATCAGCTATTTTAAATGTGTTCAAAGAATTAAAGGAAACTATGTCTAAAGAACTAAAGGAAAGTAAATGAGAATGGTGTTTTCCCAAACAGAAAATATCAATAAACACACAGAAATTATTATTATTATTTTTTTATATGTTTTTTTCTGAGAGACAGACTGCAAATGGGGGAGGGGCAGAGAAAGGGAGACAGGATCCCAAGCTGGCTCTGCACTGTCAGCAGAGAGCCCCACATGGGGCTCGAACTCATGAGCTATGAGATCATGACCCGAGCTGAAGTTGGACACTCAACCAACTGAGCCACCCACGCATCCCTAAAAATTATTTTTTAAAAGAACCAAAAAGAAAGTTTGCAGTTGAAAAATACAAGTGAAATGAAAGGCTCTACAGCAGATCTGAGCAGGCAGAAAAAAGAAGCAGAAACCCGAAGATGGGTCAATTGGAATTATCCAGTCTGAGCAACGGAGGATGAAGAAAAATGAACAGAGCCTCAGAGACTTGTGGAACACCACCATTTCCCCACCAATACCTAAAGGAAAAGAGTTCTTTCTTTGAGACTGGTTTGAAGACCCGGTCAGGCTCACTCTCTCCAAGGTCCATGGCCAGCCAACAGTTGGACAGGAAGTGCCATTTCCTTTTACCTGCCACGTCCCTGGCAATTACCCGGTTTCCATACCTATAGTAAAATGAAGATAAGCATGGTAGGGAGGTGGGCATGAACCAGTTGTTGCAACAAGAAGTAATCTTGCACTATCGGTAAATGGATTCTTTTCATTGTGAGGCAAGAACTAGAGAAAGAAACAAAAGCTGATCCAATTTCTTCCTTTGCAACCTCTAAGAGAATTCATGTATCAAAACCAGAAAGCAGGGGCGCCTGGGTGGCTCAGTCGGTTGAGTGTCCAACTTTGGCTCACGTCATGATCTCACAGTTTATGAGTTCGAGCCCTGTATTGGGCTCTGGACTGACAGCACAGAGACTGCTTGGGATTCTCTCTCTCTCTCAAAACCAAACAAAACAGAACGCAGACTTGTATAACTTAGGAATAGTTTGGTGAGTGTATATATTCCTTAACTTTCCTGTTCTTATGTGCCAGGGCCCTGCCATCTCTTCGAGTATCCCATCTGTCTCTGTCTCTGTCACCAGGGTCTGAGGGGACATCCCTGGGGGTGGGTCAGGGAGTGATCTTCAACATTTATACTACTGACTTCTGATCCTGCCGGGGTCTGTAGCTCTGTCTTTACCTCACAGAGCCAGAGGCCCTGAGGTTTCATCCTCTTTCTGACCACAGTGTTTTACCATGTGTCTCCTTTCTCCAGGAACTTCAACCTCCGACAAACTTGACCCCTGGGACACCTACTGTTCAAGTTGTTTGACTTCATCTTGCAACTAGTCCATTAACCTCCTCCTCTATTGTCATGATGCTATTTCCCTGAGAGCCTATGTTTAATATTATAAAGCAACTTAAATCTCTCCAGTCAAAATCTTTGTTGAATTTTAGTTGAAAATATTTTTTGTGTGATGAATAGACTTCTTTAAAGCTAAAATATTTCTAGGAACTCTCTGATTGAGGCAGTTTATAAAATCACAAGTGACTAAGGTACATTTGATTTAAACTTAGCTAGTGTATCTTGTACTATTAAAGTTTTTCATTTATGAGTAAAGTATAAAAAACAAGAAAAAATCTACTTTCTGATTGGTGAGAAACTTGTCATGGGCTTTTTATGACCCCAGCGTAACTTTTACTTTCTTATTCTTTCATATAAAAAGAATCTAATGTGAGTATACAAATTTGCTGTTAAAGACTATGAAAATATTTTGGGCACCTGGGTGGCTCAGTTGGTTAAGTGTCCAACTTTGGCTCAGATCGTGATCTCATGGTTTGTGAGTTCGAGCCCCCATCAAGCCCTGTGATGAAAGCATGGACAGAGCCTGCTTGAGATTCTCTCTCTCCCGCTCTCACTGCCCCTCCCCGCTCTCTCCCAAAATAAATACACTCTTAAATTTTTTTTGAAAATATCTAAAAATATAATGAAGAAACAATTTTAAAATTTATAAGCCTACTACTCAGAGATAATTATTGGTAATACTTAGTATATATAACTCTAGAATTTTTTTCTACATGCATACTTAAAAAAATTTATTGTGGGGTGCCTGGGTGGGTCAGTTTGTTAAGCATCCGACTCTTGATTTTGGCTCAGATCATAATCTCAAGGTTGTGAGATTGAGCCCCATGTCAGGCTCTGCGCTGGGCAGGGAGCCTGCTTGAGAGTCTCTCTCTTCCTCTCCCTCTGTCCTTCCCCCACTGGTGCTCTACCAAAAAACAAAACAAAACAAAACAAAAACTTTATTGTGGTATAATTTACATATGATAAAAGGCACCCATTTGAACATACAGGTCAAGGGGTGCCTGGGTGGCTCAGGTGACTAAGTGCCCAGCTCTTGATCTCAGTTTAGGTCTTGATCTCAGGGTTTTGAGCCCACGCTGGTCTCTGTTCTGCCTGAGAAGTCTACTTAAAAAAATGAATAAAAGGTACAGTTCAGTACAGTTTTTTAGGTCTTTAATTTATTTTAGCAATCTCCACACCCAAGATGAGGCTTAAACTCACAACCCCGAGATCAAGAGTTGCACACTTTTCTAACTGAGCCATCTAGGAACCCCCAGTCCAACACATTTTTCATAATGTGAACACTTGTGTAAGTACCACCACTGCCAAGCTATCACCTCCAAAAGTCCCCTTGTGTCCCTTTGCAGTCAACCCCCCTCAGACTCACCCCTGGCCCCAGGTGGCCGCTGATCTGCTTTCTGTCTCTTGCACTAGTTTGCCTATTTTAGAATTTCATATATGTACAATCATACAGCATGTTTTCTTTTGTTCTGGCTTCTTTTGCTTGGCATAACGTTTTTGAGATTCATCCATGTTACTGTGTGTATCAGTAGATTGTTCTTTTTGTTGGTGAGTAGTATTCCATTAAATGAACATGCTAATACTTGCTTATTCATTCACCTGATGGACACTTGTGTTGCTTCTAGTTTTTTTTTTAAAATTTTTTATGTGTTGTTTCTAGTTTTGAACAGCTATTAGTAAAACTGCTATGAACGAATGTGTATACATTTTGGAATGGACCTATGTTTTCATTTCTCTTGGGTGAATACCTGGGAGTGGAATTTCTGGGTCAGATGGTAAAGGTCCATTCAACTTTACATGCCTTGTCAAACTGTTCTCCCACGTGGCTGCACTGTTTTGGGCTCCCAGCATCGCTTGTGAGTCCCAGTTGCCTCCAACTTCACCCAAACTTGGTTTTGTCAGACTTTTTAATTCTAGTTATTCTGGTGGATGTTTAGTGCTCTCACGGTGGCTTTACTTTGCATTCCTTGATAACTAGCAAAGTTAAGCATTTCTTCAAGTACTTATTACACATTATTCACCATTATAATCAAACTGGAATGATAGTGTACAAGCTGCTCTGTAGATGCCTGAACAGAGTGGGGACAGCAAGCAAATTATTAGACTCTACTAGCCTAGTGGTCTAGCATAGCAGGGAAAGACTCATTTTGCTGACAAACAGGCAAGCTGTACACCCTTTGCAGGTGGACAATATTCAGCAACAATTTGAACACCTGGGCCTTAGACCTTTGACTTCATTCCCTTCTTTTTCCCAAACCCCAAACCACCAATCATCTTGGTCCTTAGTTAATTTCACCATTACTCTCTCCACCCACCTCTTCTCACTCCTCCTGCTGCTGGAGAAAAACAGGTCATGTGGGCCTCACACACATCAGGTTCATGCACTCATCACTGACCTTTTCCCTCTCTAGCCCCCTGGGCACATCCCATAACACGATTCTTCTATTCTTACCTTCAAGCTCTTAATTTTTACCCCAAGTATACTTAGTGAATAGTCATTCATTACATTTAATCTTGAAAGATCTTTTCTCAAGTTTATAGGTACTTTTAATTTATAACACTTTGGGGCAGTAAGTGGTTGTTATTTGCTGTTTTTACAATCATGACAATATTAAATGAAGATAAAAGAAAAAAACCACCCATCACTTAATCACCCATACAAAATTATATTGTTAACTTCCCATATTTCTTTGCAGGGTTTCTTCTTTGTAAATGTTTTGAAATTTATTTTATTTTTTTTTTAATATTTTCTTTTTAATGTTTATTCATTTTTGAAAGACAGAGAGAGGGGCGCCTGGGTGGCGCAGTCGGTTAAGCGTCCGACTTCAGCCAGGTCACGATCTCGCAGTCCGTGAGTTCAAGCCCCGCGTCAGGCTCTGGGCTGATGGCTCGGAGCCTGGAGCCTGTTTCCGATTCTGTGTCTCCCTCTCTCTCTGCCCCTCCCCCGTTCATGCTCTGTCTCTCTCTGTCCCAAAAATAAATAAAAAACGTTGAAAAAAAAAATTAAAAAAAAAAAAAAAAAAAAAAAGAAAGACAGAGAGAGACAGAGCACGAGCTGGGGAGGGGGAGAGAGTGAGACACAGAATCTGAGAAAAGCTCCAGGCTCTGAGCTGTCAGCACAGAGCCCGATGCAGAGCTTGAACCCATGAACTGTAAGAGCATGACTTGAGCTAAAGTTGGATGCTTAACTGACTGAGCCACCCAGGCACCCTGAGCTTTGAAATTTAAATCTAACAGTCATTGGTTACAATTTTGCCCAAAGCATTATTGTCATTTGTTGTGATGGCATGCTGGTCTTGCCCAGAACGCCGCAGATTCACGGAGGAGAAAGGCCAAGGCAGCCTGACGCAGGGACTTACCGAGAAGGGCTGGACCCCGAATTGTCATGCCAGAACCACAGGCTGTGCAGTTCCCCTCAAGAGGACTGAGTACTGAGGAGGAAGATATCCAGATGCTCTGGCTCAAAGAAAGACTGCCTTCTCGGGGTCACAAAGGTGATGGGTCTCCCTCTGCCCCTCTGATCCATAGAGGGTGATAACCACCTAAAACATGATAAGCAAAGATAAAATGCAGGAAGCTCTCAGAGGATTCTTGGGGTTTATCCCTAAGGAGAAGGGAGAAAATAGAGTTGTACTGAGATGAAGTCTTTGGGGGGTTGGGCAAGTATGGCAGACTCTGCCAATGTCCAGTGTAGAACTAGGAGCTACTCTCGTAAGTGCTCCTGGACACCGGGGCGTCACTGGGTCAGGGCACATCTTGGGCGATAGGAGACACAAGGCAAGGAGTGAAGAACATTCATTTCGTTAAGCTTAGCTGGCATGGTGGCCCTTCTTCAATAGCCAGTGGAGACCTGCAGGAGGTAGTGAAACAGAGCTGGGGTCATTATCAGCCAGGACAGTGACCTTCACCTGTAGGAACAGCAGAACCAAGAAGGATCTTCACCTAGTGTAGACACTGCTTCCTCCAGCTAAGAAGCAGGAGGATGCACGGCTCCAGCTTTGGCACCTCGGTGAACATCAAGGGTGGCATGCGGGTACAAGATAAACAAATAAGAGACCTAAGTGATGAAGCAGGGGATGAGGGCTCAAGTCCTGGGTTGATGCCTCTGAAATGAAATATTCATAGAATCAGCTCATCAGGTCTTGGCCTTAGAAATACTTCCACCTCCCGCCTGCCCAGGTAGGGTTATCACACGGTGTGGAGGACACCTAGTTAAACCTGAATTTCAGGTAAACAATGAATCACTTGGGAACAGAAGTACTAAAAATGCACGAGTTACATAAAATTCAAATTTAACCGGGTGTCCTATATTTTTGTTTGTTAAAACTGGCAACTCTATACCCATGGCTGGAAAGAAATGGATGGCATGTATTCTAGAATCCCCAAGTGTAAGAACACATAAGAATAAGGAATGCATGGAACAGAAATTAACAAGAGGCTGTCATCAGAAGATTTGTTGTTGCTGTTGTTCCAAAACGAGATTCCATACAGGTTTTTTCTATACTGCAGTTACATGGAATTCTAATTTTACTTACACCTGACTTTCACATCCAATGTATAAAGTGAGATAAACTTCCATTTGATTTTTTTTTTTTTTTTTTAATTTTTTTTCAACGTTTTTTATTTATTTTTGGGACAGAGAGAGACAGAGCATGAACGGGGGAGGGGCAGAGAGAGAGGGAGACACAGAATCGGAAACAGGCTCCAGGCTCCGAGCCATCAGCCCAGAGCCTGACGCGGGGCTCGAACTCACGGACCGCGAGATCGTGACCTGGCTGAAGTCGGACGCTTAACCGACTGCGCCACCCAGGCGCCCCAAACTTCCATTTGATTTTAAGTTCTCTAGATGTTCGGGCTTATTCCTAACTTAAATGAATCATATGAGAGTTCAACCTCTGCTAAAGAAAAAAAAAAAAAAAAGAACATAAAGAGTTAAATTGCGAAGCCCTGAGACAGGAAACGTGAAGAGAAATTTAAGAAAAAAGTCGCACTCGAATTCCTATGCCACTGAGAATTCCTACCACTCTGCCTGCCACTTCTGGTGAAGGTTTGTTGTTGTTGTTGTTATTGTTGTTTTTCCATCTTGTTCCACCTACTCAAGACACTATGCAAAGCTTTTGGAATCAAAGTCATGACTGTCACCTGCATGTACGTTTGATCCTTCCTCCAAGCCCGCACAAAGGTGAGCATATAGAATCCTAAAAGGCTGGCTAGCAATGACACCCCAGCAGGGTTGCTGGTCACACGAAGGAGCAGCTTGATAGTGTCTTCAATGCTCACCATCCGGGGCACAATGAAGAAGTCGCTGCCAAAGTAGGTCAGGCGGTTACAGTGACCTCAGGCAGTTACTGTGTCCTCAAAACTGTACTCTGTGGCCCAACCTGCAATTAGAATCAAGACATTGATTCTAACTGAACAGAGTGCTAAGGAAGGGACAAACATAAAACACAAACACATGCAATTTAGGGAGGGAAAACAATGTCCGGGCCGTGCATTTACCACTGGGGGTAAAATAGTGTATGTGGATAGCAATCTGGAAACCTCTAGCAAACCTGGAGAAGCACAAATTCTCTGAATCCTACCATTCCAGGTCTGAACCCACATCTTTGGGGAACTCTGCACATGTGCACAAGGAGACATGAGAAAGGTTTCTGTCAGCATTGTTCATAACTAAAAGATTGGATGGGGCACCTGGGTGGCTCAGTCGGTTAAGCGTCCCACTTCGGCTCAGGTCGTGATCTTGTGGTCCGTGAGTTCGAGCCCCGCGTCGGGCTCTGTGCTGACAGCTCAGAGCCTGGAGCCTGTTTCAGATTCTGTGTCTCCCTCTCTCTGACCCTCCCCCGTTCATGCTGTCTTAAAAATAAATAAACGTTAAAAAAAAAAAAGATTGGAAACAACCTATATATATGTCCAGTAACAGCAGAACATACAAACAAGCAAGTAGAGGACTCCTACTGCGTGCTGATGGGAGTAATCTACAGCAGTTAACACGAATGAGGTAGAGGGGCTTCTGGGGGGCTCAGTCAGTTGAGCGTCTGACTCTTGATTTCAGCTCAGGTCATGATCTCATGATTCACGGGTTTGAGCCCCAGTCAGCTTCTGCACTGACAGCATGGAGCCTGCTTGAGATTCTCTCTCTCTGCCCCCCTCCCCCACTCATGCTCTCTCTGTCAAAAATAAAAAATAAATAAATAAAATAAAGGGACAACTTCCCCTTTAAGAAAAAAGAAATTGTCAGAGCTAGATATAGCAACGTGGATAAATGCTGAGTGAAAAAAACAAATTAAAGGAGGATACGGTATAGATGATGCCATTTACAAAGAGACCAAAAGCATGCAAAACCACACTCTCGTATCTATGTTTGTCAGTCTCCCTCCCTGGAATGTAAGCTCAGGAAGACACTGTCTTGTCCATCACTGTATCTCTAGTTCCTAGATATGGGCCTGGTGCGTAGAAGATGCCCGGTAAATATGTGCTGAAGGAATCAGTACAAATGCTGAGTTCAGGACAGTGGTCGCCTTTTGGTAAGTGGGAGAAAACAAGACTGGACGCGGATACATAGAGGGCTTTGATTATTCCAGAGTGTTTTATTATTATAAAAAAATCTGAACTATACAGAGCAAAATACCAACTTTGTGATAAAGCCAGAGTATTTTATGTTTTTATTATATTATTCCCTATAACTTCCTTATAACTTCCACATGTTGTAACATTTCTTCACAAAAAAGTATCTTCAGGGACACCTGGGTGGTTCAGTCAGTTAAGGGTCCGACTCTTGGTTTCAACTCAGGTCATGATCTCGAGGTGTGTGGGTTTGAGCCCAGAGTCGGGCTCTGTGCTGACAGCATGGAGCCTGTTGGCGATTCTCTCTCTTCTCTCTCTCCCCCTCCCCCACTTGTGCTCGCACGTGTTCTCTCTCTCAAAATAAACTTTAAAAAATATGTATTTTTAAAAATGTTACTAGGCAATCAAATGAAAATCACCAATTCCACATTCGATTGTGCAGATAAAAAGCTTCAAATATTGTCAGTATGACTGGCTGCTTTCCAAGGCACAAGGTTAAGTTCTGGGTGCCGGGTCTATCTCTCACCCTCTGTCATCCTGCTCTCGGCAGCTCTCTTCCCTGCACGGGGTCCCAGCGTTGTGCAGGGGGCTTGTTAGAAAGGCCACTCAGGTCTTGCCCCGATTTATTTCACCAGAAACTGCAACCTAAGGGGCTCCCAGGTAGAGGATTTGCTCCAGAGGCTCTGCTCCAGCTCTTCCGAAATCCCTGCCGAGGCCACGAATGGCGCAGCTGCCTTCCACAGCATCCTCTTTTCCTCTCTTCACATGTGAATGACCCTCTCTCAGCTCTTAACCAACAGCCTCATTATTTCCAGAACTTTACACCACAGTCTTGGTGCAACTGAACCAGGACTTAAATCAGATGGGATCACACAGAATCACCCGTGCGAAAATGCAGGGCGCCATTTTAAAGTGAGCAGACCCCTGGAACGAGGTGACAATGAGAAAAGTCCCCACCTCGCCTGGAATGTACAAGAATCTGCCAGCTTATTTTTACAAAAGCTCTCTTTAATTAAGCAGGAAATTTGTTTACTTTTACCCGCAACATATTTAACACTTGCAGAATTTAACAGTGTCCACCTACTGCTTTTTTAAAAAAATTGTTTTAAAGTTTATTTATTTTGAGAGAGAGAGAGAGAGAGAGTGTGAGCATGCACAGCTGGGGAGGAGCGGAGAGAAGGAGAGGCAGAATCCCCAGCAGGAGCTGTGCCATCAGTGCAGAGCCCAATGCAGGGCTCGAACTCACATACTGGGAGATCATGACCTGAACTGACATCAAGAGTCAGACACTTAACTGACTGAGCCATACAGACCCCCCTACGTACTGCTTCTTTTATCTAGAACTGTCAGATTCACCCTGGACTGAATATTTGAGAAGGAAATAACAAATATAAAGTGTAAGCCTGCTCCGAAGAGACACACTTTCCTGGCCCGCTACATGCAATCTTCTTTTTTGCCAGGCCGATTTCTCTCCCTCCTGATGCTTTTTCTTTCTGGGCCCCTCGAATGAGGTAACAGATGCTCTGCATTTCATGCCAGCTGGGGCAGAAGAGAAAGAGAAGTGGTGTGGCTTCTTACTTGGCACGCTATGGTCTCCCACGTGCTGTTGTGGCTGTCCCAGAAATGACAGCGAGTGACCGCAGTTGTCGCCAAGAGCAGGGTGGGTGTGCGCTGCGCACTCTCCTGGCTTTTATTCAGCACAGCTGTTGTGTAGTAGGTGCTGCTCCCATACTGCAGACTCTCTGGAGCCAGCACCCCTGTACATTCCTCATCTGAGAACAAAGAACAGGGCTTACTTGCATTTCCATTGGGACAAAATTACTATCAGAACGCTCCTTCTGAAGGATCTATTGTTATTATTATCATTATTTTACAAGTGGGGAAAGGATTAAGCTTAGAATTACAAGACTTTCAAGAAAATGACCAGTTGAACAACCTGGGGTTCTGAGTTTCTCCCATTCCAATAAAAAGCTGTGTTCTTTTGACAGATGAAGATTTAGGTCTAATGAGTCAGAATATATGATGAGTTTTAGAAAAATGAATGAATTACACACCCAAACGAGTAGCTACAAGACGGAGCTAAAAGAAGAAGCCTAAGAACGAAGCAAGGATGGGAAGAGTGTGGTTCCAGGAAAGAGCCCTGATTCGAGGCCCAGCTCTGTCACTAGATGGCTGTTAAGGGCTAAGGCAAGTCACACCATCTCCTTAATGTTCTCATCTTTCCGACAAAGTCTCCGGACCAGAGGATGTCTAAGATCCCCAAGGGACATGATATTGCCACGACTGGCAAGGAAAATGGAGCGCATGTTCTGAGTCGGAAAGAGCTTGCCTGTAACACAGACAGAACTTTATACCCGGGAGCCCAGGATGAAAGGTGCTGCCTCAGGTACTGTGTCTAAGAGCAGGAATCACCTAAAAAGTGATCATTCGTGTTAGCGAGGCCTACAAAACAGCCAGAAGCTTGTTCAACATGAGAAGACTGTAATGAGAGGGGATTATAACATGCTTTATATTTTATAACATGGTTATTGCCACTCCTCCACACATTTTTTAAATGCAAACAGTAGCTCTTTATTAAGACTCTTCAGTATTACAATAAATTGATTTTTAATGTTTATTCTTGAGAGAGAGAGAGAGAGAGAGAGAGAGCATGAGTGGGGGAGAGGCAGAGAGAGAGAGGGGGAGGGAGACACAGAATCCGAAGCAGGCTACTGGCTCCAAGTTGTCAGCACAGAGCTCGATGCAGGGCTCGAACTCACAAAATGCAAGATCATGACCTGAGCTGAAGTCGGATGCCTAGGTGCCCCAGTACGACATTTAAAGTTGATATCCAGTGAATATGTTTTTTGGTCAAGTACATCTAAGGCACTATTTATGTATCTCAGAAATTCTTAACTTTTTATATATGTCTCAAATTCTTCACTTTTCTAAGCCACAGTGTAGTCATTTTGATATTAAACCAAGATTTACTGAGGTATCTCTGGCCTTACCCAAATCTAAGATTAGAAATAAAATTGGAAATATATGTGTATGTGCTGGAATTTTACTTCTCAACATTATGCAAAGTTTCAACCATATGGAAAGTTGACCCATTTAATCACTGACCCATTTAATGTTAATTCTAGAATTAACATTTTACAAAATTTGCTTTATCACATATATATCTGGATCCATTCCACAATCCATCTTTTAAAAAAAAAAATGTGTTTCATGGTCATATATATTCCCACATGTGATAAAATTACATGGAATAAACAAACATACAGGAGTACAGGTAAAACTGATGAAATCCAAGTAAGGTCAATGCATTGTATCAATGTCATTTTCTGGTTAGGATATAGTGGTATAGTTATGCAAGATGCCAGCATGAGGGGAAACTGGGTAAAAGGTATGAGCTCTCTCTTTTATTTTTCACAATTGCATGAGAATCTACAGTTATCTCAAAATAAAAAGTTGAAGAAAAAGAAGAAAAAAATGCATTTCAAAGTAAGTTTCTGATTGGGGTTTTACCTTTTTGCCATACCTGATTCTTTGGAAGAGTGATGTTCAGGTTGAAGTGAGTGTGGTTAGGCTGATACTGGAACCCCAGGTAGAGCGTCATTAAAAGGGGACTTTCAGGTTCTATGCACACGATCAGGGATTTCTCCAGGGAAGTGATGCTCACTGTCATAATAAAATGGTCTGAGCTCATGTTGATGCTGGTGGGATAGATTTCCACGCTAACATTTCTCCACAGCATGATCTAGAATGAGACAGTTAACCAATCTTCAAGATGGTTCATCTGTTGATGCCTTTCAGTCTCCTTTCTAGTGATAATGGAATGTAACTTCCTAGGTATTCCTCCATGAATATCTGTAGGGATTAAGGGAGAGTATATAATCTCAGACCTAAAACACCTCCTAAAGGTAAGGTAGTTCTTGTAAAACTTCCCAAGTGAAGATGTGAATAATAAAATAATGGCACTGCCATGAATCTAAAATGGCTTCCTTCTATCCTATTCTCCAAGAATTCCTGTTCCTTTCTATTTCATTCCTTTATAATGAAGTCATACCTCAATATCTTCCACTAAATCATGGACTTGGAAAAATTTATGATTAGAGCTTAGCAACACACTTTCGATACTTCCAACAATGTTCTTGTCATCAAAATCCCTGAAGGAACTGAAGCTAGTCCTATTACCTAGAGACAAGAAAATTTGTTTCATCAGTTGCTGAAATCTATTACCTAACACCCCAAAAGGTAATAATGTATCAGATATCAGAGATTAAAGTAAATGTTGGGATTTTCCCCTTGCTAATATCTCAACTGAAATAATATTTCTCATTATAACATCATACAAGGAAGAATTAAAGATGAGTCATTTACTTGTGACCCTCGGAATTATTATTTTTTAACATTTTTATACCTGGAGGATTCATTATTACTAGGAAGGAAGTATTCTGCTCTCCAGGATAAGACAGCAATCTTGCTCTTGTTTGTTAGGTAAAAGCCTAAAGAAATACACTATATACTGATATGGATAAGTTGGTATAACAAGTCAATACTTATTCAGATATTCCTAGCTTCATATATAAATAGTGAAGAGTTGAGATCAATTCAAACCATAACACAGAAACTCAGTTAAATCCAGAAGTCTGTTTAATGCTTCCAACCTCTACAGTGGCTCATTTTTTTTTAAGGTTCACTTACTTATTTTTGAGAGAGAGAGTACAAGAGCAAGCACACACATGCACATGAGCAAGGGAGGCGCAGAGGGAGAGGGAAACAGAGAACCCTAAGCAGGCTCTGTGCTGTTAGTGCAAAGCCCAATGCGGGGCTTGATCTCATGAACCGTGAGATCATGACCTGAGCTGAAACCAAGAGTCAGACACTTAACAGAGCCACCCAGGCACTCCTCCATTTTTAAGTGGCCTCCATTCCTGCCATTGTAAAACAGAAATCCATGACACCCAGCCTTCTCGTTTGGTCTGGCCAGCTTACGTATCATGGTGCATCCAAACGCCTGTAGCCATCAATCCCAACTCCATTTGGGTCAGAATCAATTTGACACTCACTTGAACATTAAATCCTGGTTGTCTGTTCAAGAGCTCTTCCAAAGCTGAAGCCCTTGAAAAGCCTAACCTCACAGGTGCTGGGGACCCTAGAGTATAGGAGCTCAGGGGCCAGGTTGACATGTTTTGGCTAATGAAGGAGAAATTAAATGGAAATCAACTTCTGTGTGTTTTCTAAAGATCAGAAACCTAAAATGAACCACTCTCCCCCTCCTCCTCTGTTACCTGCTCAGCATCAGAGAAGCAATGATAGAGGTCAAAGTCACTAAAGACTCAGAAAACTGGCTCTGCTGTAGAAATGTTTCTTTGATCTTCCCAAGGGCCAGCAAGGCCATTTCCAGCATATTTTCTACCTGCATTGAGAAGGAAATACCATGTGACCTGTGTGGCCTTTGTGGATAATGGTTTTGGAGGGGTTGGAAGGAGGACAAAGACCTGGACAGTGACATATTGAAAGATGACATTCTTTTTTTTTTTTTTTTTTAAACGTTTATTTATTATTGAGAGACAGAGAGAGACAGAGCATGAGCATGGGAGGGGTAGAGAGATGGGGAGATACAGAATCTGAAGCAGGCTCCAGGCTCTGAGCTGTCAGCACAGAGCCCAACGTGGGGCCCGAACTCACAAACCGTGAGATCATGACCTGAGCCGAAGTTGGACGCTTAACCGACTGAGCCACCCAGGCGCCCCTGACGATGACATTCTTTGCAAAGGACCCAAAGAAAGTATTTGTAGTCTGGCTAAAGACTCGCCATCCTTTGTATCAACTAACAGGGCCATCCAAGAAAATATTTCTTTGTCCCATGATATAAGCTTCTCTAGACCTACTTAAATTTTTTTTTTTTTAATTTATTTTTAGTAATCTCTCCACCCAGCATGGGGCTGGCACTCACGTCCTGGAGATCAAGAGTTGCATGCTCCACCGACTATGCCAGCCAGGCACCCCTGCCTGTGACCTACTTATGAGAGGTTTTCACAAACAGTTTTATTACAATGAAATTCACAATACAAATCACCCAGTTAGAGTATACAAGTCAATGTTTTTTTAGTATATTCATAGTGCAACCATCACCATGATCTAATTTTAGATCATTTTCATCTCCCTAAAATAAACCCAGTACCCAAGTACCCAGCAGCCAGCTGTCACTGTCCATTCCCCTGTCCCTATACCTCCCCCCCCCCCCCCCCCCCCCCAGCCCTAGACAACCACCAATCTACATTCTGCATCTAGAGATTTGTCTCTTGTGGACATTTCATAAAATAGAATCACAATACGTGGTCTTTTGTGCCTGGCTTCTTTCACTTGGTGTAATGTTTTCAAGGTTCACCCATGTTGTACTGCTTCATTCTCTTTTGTTGCTAATGTAACAAATATAACACATTTTACTTATCCATTCGTTGGATCATGGACATTTGGGTTGTTTCCACTTTTTGGCCGTTTGACTGTTTGAATCATGCTGCTACAAACACGACCGTGCAAGTTTTAGTGTGGACATATGTGAGCCTATTCCAAGGAGTGGGATTGCTAGGCCACATGGGAAGTTCCTTTTTTAACCTTTTGGGCAACTGTCAAACTGTTTCCCAAAGTGGCCGTATCATTTCACAATCGAATAATGTACGAGGGCTTGAATTCGTCTGCCTCCTTGCCAACACTTGTTACTGTCTGTATTTCTGGGTACAAAGTGGCATTTTATTGTGGTGTGATTTGCATTTACATAGACCGATGATGGTGAACATCTCCTCAAATGAATACAGAAATGCAAATCAACACGAAAATGCAAGTTTAATTTACTGAGTGTCTACTATATGCCAAACACCATACTGAGCTCTTGTCACTGGATTATAGCACTAGGGAAGTTTAGCGCACAGATGAGACAGTGAGGAAGACCCAGAGCAGGCCTAACAGTGGTCTCTTCAGTGGTGTCGCTTGGCAGGAGACTCTTTAGAGATCTAGGAAGAGGCCGTGTGATACCTGGATCTGCCAAGATTTAAAAAGTTTCTAAACCGAGTTCGACATCAACATGTACTGTACCTACCTGCTCAATGGCATGCTTAGACCTCTGTGGACTTGCTCCAGCAGCTTCCATCACAGTGTCGAGGGACTCGGAGAGGCAGGCAGTTGGGGGTTTTTGAAACCCAGACTGCTTTGCTCTGAAATGTGCTCTCTGGTGACTTCTCACTCAGGTAAACATGAGGACTGATGACACTAACCTGGGAGATTTTGGAAGCAAACACACAGCCCCGAGCTGTTTCTGACTGTTTTAAATTTACTTCTGTTCTTCTTATAAGGAGTTCAATTTCTTTATGCATTTCAATGCATTTTTAAAAATATTTATTTATTTTGAGAGAGAGAGAGGGGTGGGGATAGGGACAGAGAGAGAGAGTGAGAGAATCCCAAGCAGGCTCTGAGCCATCAGCATGGAGCCTGATGTGGGGCTCCATCTAATGAACCCCGAGATCATGACCTGAGCCGAAATCAAGTGTCACATGCTTAACCCACTGAGACACCCAGGTGCCCCTCAAACGCTTTTTTATAAAATGCAATATTACAGGAGTGTGTGGCTGAACATGGAGCCTGCTTAGGATTCTTTCTCTCCCTCTGCCCCTCTCCCATCCCTGCACTCTCTCTCTAATAAAAAAAAAAAAAAAAAAAGAAGAAAAAGGAAAAGGGAAAAAAAAATTCATAAAAAACCCCAGTATTACAACTTGGCAGCCAAAGAAAATATATTACATCTTACCTATAGGAAGGATTTTTATTTTATGTTATTCTTTTTAAAAATTAAAAAAAAGCTTTTAAATGTTTATTCATTTTTTTGAGAGAGAGACAGAGTGCAAGCAGGGGAGGGGCAGGGAGAGAGAGGGAGACACAGAATCCAAAGCAGGCTCCAGGCTCTGAGCTGTCAGCACAGAGCCTGATGTGGGGCTCAAACTCATAGACCATGAGATCACAACCTGAGCCGAGGTCAGAGGCCCAACTAACTGAGCCACCCAGGTGCCCCTAAAAGTTTTTAAAAATATATTTATTTTTGAGAGACAGAACATACAATTGTACACACACACACACACACACACACACACACACACACACAGAGTGGGACAGAAGATCTGAAGCAGGCTCCATGCCCTGACAGCAGAGAGCCCAATGTGGGGCTTGAACTCACAAGCCATGAGATCATGACCTGAGCTGAAGTTGGACGCTTAACCAGGCACCTCTGTATTTCAGGTTATTCTAAGGAACTCAGAGAACCCTCCTGGAGTGGTAAGTAGATCAAATACCTAATTAACAAAACTAAGCTAAAAACAGGCAAAGAGCAGTATTGGCTTAAACACCAAGTAAATGATCCTTTGAAACTCAAAAAAGCACTCAAGATAGACTTAAAATAGAGATCAAGAGAAGTTCTGAATGAAACTGAAAACCCCAATTCTCCTTTCTGGAGGCTGTTCTTATGCAAAACAAGTGAGAAGGTTAAGCAAATGGACAGAATATCCACTGCGAGTCCTACTATTTTTGTTTTGAAATGTTATTTTTGTTTTCAAAGTTACATTTACTAAAGGCTTCTGCATTTAAAAAAAGAAATAATAAAGTTATAAAAAACATGGGCACAAAATATTTGCAACATCTGTAACAAAAGGTCAACATCAACAATAAATAAAGCTCTCTTACAGACAAGTAAGTAAAATGACAACCCATTGTGGGGGAAATGGACAAAGGACATGAAGAAGCCACTGAGAGGAGAAATACACATGGTCAATCAATATATAAGATGACGTTCGGCCTCCTTTGTAATCAGTAAAATGTTCCTTCCTTTTCTTTCTTTTCTTGCCTTTGAAATTAGAAGTGTGGGGCAACAGTTGGTGGGGATATAAAACAGTGTCCTTTAAGAGACAATTTTGTCATCCACTGAAAATTTAAAAGCCCCTCAATTCTATTTCTGGCATTCTATTCCACAGAAACACGTGCGTAAGTACTTAGTGATGTAGGTACATGGAGGCTCGTGGATATGCTATTTGTGAGAGGAGACAAACAAAAAAATGTCCAAATGCACATTAAGAATAATTGGTTCACTTATGTGTACTGACACGAAAAGATATCCATGACACAGCATTAGACAAAAAAAAACAAGGGGCTGGGGCTCATGGGTGGCTCAGCTGGGTGAGCCTCCAACTTAGGCTCCAGTCATGATCTTGTGGTTCATGAGTTTGAGACCAGCATTGAGCTCTCTGTTGTCAGTGCAGAGCCTGCTTCAGATCCCCCATCCCCCTGTTTCTACCCCTCTCCTGCTCTCTCTCAAAACTAAATAAACATTAGAAATATTTTTAAAAAGGGGGGAGCTAAAAAATGTGTATACTTTAATGCCATTTTTGTTACAATAACAAACCTGTTTACACATAGAAAAAATCTGGCAGGCTATGTAGAGCAAATTAATAATAATCTGATAATATGGGAATGCAAGCTGGTGCAGCCACTCTGGAAAACAGTATGGACGTTCCTCAAAAAACTAAAAATAGAACTACCCTACGACCCAGCAACTGCACTACTAGGCATTTATCCACGGGATACAGGTGTATCGAAGGGACACATGCACTCCCATGTTTATAGCAGCACTATCCACAATAGCCAAAGTATGGAAAGAGCCCAAATGTCCATCCATGGATGAATAGATAAAGAAGATGTGGTATATATACACACAATGGAGTATTATTCGGCAATCAAAAAGAATGAAATCTTGCCATTTGCAACTACGTGGATGGAACTGGAGGGTATTATGCTAAGTGAAATTAGTCAGAGAAAGACAAAAATCATATGACTTCACTCATGTGAGGACTTTAAGAGACAAAACAGATGAACATAAGGGAAGGGAAACAAAAATAATATAAAAACAGGGAGGGGCACAAAACAGAAGAGACTCATAAATATGGAGAACAAACTGAGGGTTCCTGGAGGGGGTGTGGGAAGGGGGATGGGCTAAATGGGTAAGAGGCACTAAGGAATCTACTCCTGAAATCATTGTTGCACCAAAGGCTAACTAATTTGGATGTAAATTAAAAAAAAAAAAAATCTGATAATAGTGATTACATCCTGAGAATGGGATTAGCAAGAAGGATAAAGACAGTGAGGGCTATTGCTTTATAAGTTTATATGCTTTAATTCAGATTTTTAAATAACAAGCATGTATTATTGCCGTAATTAAAAATAAACCAGCCCAAATAAACCAGCACAGATTGTATATATATGCTTATCGCAGATATCTGAAAATACAGGACATGGAAAAGAAAAAAATGAAAATTCTCATGAATCTCATTCCCTTAATTTATTTATGTGTAGGGAGTAGAGACAGGCATGAATAATTACTGGGAATAACTTGGCAAATGTGGAGGGAACAAATGTAAACATTGCGGGGGCACTGATGGCCCATGTCTGTTTCGAAGCTGAACTGCTCTATCTCGGGCAAGGAGTGGATCTATTTCTGTCTCCCATTATGTCTAACAAATGTATCAGAAAGACAGTAACTTGATAAATGATCAAAAGAAAATAAACACAGCATATCTGAAAAGGTCATTACTGATCAATTTATCCGCAATCTTCAGACTTAAAGGTAAATATACCCTGACTGAATGTTAAATTGGGTCTCTACAAAATGGTTCACAAGGCTAAATTCTGCACAGGGCACAATCTCTAGATTACGTATTTTCTACTTTATACACATTTTGTCTGTTTCACTTCCCCCTTTCTCATATCTCGTTTCCTCCCGATCACCCTCTTGCTTACTTGAGCTGACTTAGAAAATTCTGGCATAAAGGCCGTCAGTTTCTGGAGCACCTCACAAGCTCTCCGTAGTTTGCTGTGACTTTGCAAACCATGAATCACTTCGTTCAAACTCCCTGCTGGCTCACCTGCGACCTGTTGAGAATGAAGGATTTTGTCAACATTATCTCTAGAAAATGGCTGCACTTTAGTAGTTTCAGACCTTGTTTGAATAAGAATTGACCTCCAGTAACATTACAAGCTCAATGAATCACAGGCTCCCCCTAACAGTTACTACTTTCAGAAGCTTTTCTGCAAATGCATAGAATGTTCACCTCTTCCATGCAATAGAGGAAAGAGATACCTAGGTCTTACAATGATAAATACAGGGACAGATGGGTCTGGGAATAAGATCTGTAAGAGAAATTTAAATCTCATGGCCGTGATCAAAAGTGGGGGATACATGGAAATCAAAACAATGAAAACGAACTTTTCTATTCAGAAGTATGCTTTCCTCAGGTTTCCCGCTGGTTCCTGTCTCTCAATTCAAGAGTTCATGTTCAAGAGGGAAGCACAGGTGCTTGAAATTCCACATGGCAGGAGGTGGGAGGCAGAAATTCTGAGAAAACAAACCCAGAACTCTGGACATGGTCTTAAAACTTTTAAGAGGCCACTGCTTTTGAACTGGAAGTCCTGACTGAGATGATCTATTCACACCAACTACTTGACGCAATTTCTAGAGAACAGCCCACTGCAGCTTAATTCAGTCATGTATTCAGTTAAGTCTTTTTTAAAAAAATGTTTAGAGAGTGAGAGCATGAGCGGGGGAGGGGCAGAGAGTAAGAGGGAGACACAGAATCCAAAGCAGGGTCCAGGCTCCAAGCTGTCAGCACAGAGCCCAACATGGGGCTTGAACTCATGAACCATGAGATCATTCATGAACTAAGCCAAAGTCTGCCATTTAACTGACTGAGCCACCCAAGCACCCCTCAATAAGTCATAATTAAGGGCCTACTGGGTGCTGCTAGGCTCAGGAGTCAGAGCAGTTAAAGTCAGTTATGATCTGGCCCTTGTGGGCCATGCAAGTGAATAGGGGTATTCCTAATTCGTAGGGTTTATAGGGGGTTGGAGCAGTTACAGAATGATCTTAGAATTGAGGACCACCCAGTTTTGGTATTATACTTTGGGACCAAGGTGTAAATGAGCAGGAATAAAGGTACGAGTGAGACCCAGCTGCCATGCAACTTCACGTTTTCCAATGAAGGTCAAGGTCTTATCGAATGCCATTCTACTTGCAGCCAGGAAGGACACCAAGGGCACCTTATATGATGTTTTAGAGCAGTGTGAACCTGGGCTGAGCCATGGTGGATCTCACCATTCATTTCACCTTTCTTCATTAGCTCTTAATAAGGCTTTACAGTTGTCCTCATATAAGTTTTGCCCATCTTTCGTTACATTTCCTCTTAGGTACTTGCTATTCTTTTTTTTTTTTTTTTTTTTTTAAATCTTATTTTCTAACTACTGCTGATGTGTAGAAGTACAATCAGCTTTTGTCTATTGATCTGGTATTCTCTGAATATTTCCAATAATTTATCTGTACGCCCTTTTGGGTATGCTATACTTCAGACTTCTCTTTATTTAAGGGAAACAAAACCCTCTCTGTTGAAGCCACTGTAGATCAGTTTTTCTGCCAGGAGAGCACAATGCTAACCGCAACAATAGTGAATGTGTAGTTTCAATTGCCACTGAAAGCAGATCCAGCATAAACAGGATTACCTTTTAGTAAGGAAATGTCAGGTGGCATGTATGTAGGGCTTGTGTTTAAAAAAAAACAAAAAAGAGAGAGAGAGAAGAAGGATGATTTTCTTCACTCAACATTATCAAAGTGGCTTTGTCTTTTTTTTTTTTTTTTTTTTTTTTTAAGTTTGTGGGGAAAAAGGGAACTAAAAGAAAAGGAGCACTGAGGTGGTGAGTAGGAATAACAGTCCGGAAGGGTGTGCCATGGCTGGAAAATTGTGGCAGGTGGACAAAGCGTCCCCCCCATCTGAAGCACCAAAAATAATCGTATTGAATAAAAATAAGACATTAAATACTGAAGTGGGTATAAAACCCACTGTGGACTTGTTTAGTGCTTGCTTTTGATCGGGACACGTGCTTATGCATCAGCATAAGGTAGAGTTCTCTACTCTCTTAGGTAGAGTTCTGCTCGGATGTAATGGGTGAACTAGGCCTGTTCCTCACATGGCTGTTCCTGCAACATCACAAAATAGAATAGGAATGTTTTTACAGTGCCACAAAGGTACCCAGGGTGACCTCAGTTTTCCGTATTTACCTGATCAGATGCCTCATGAAACGATGTTTTTTTTTTTTAATTTTTTTTTTTAACGTTTATTTATTTTTGAGACAGAGCATGAACGGGGGAGGGGCAGAGAGAGAGAGGGAGACACAGAATCAGAAGCAGGCTCCAAGCTCCAAGCCATCAGCCCAGAGCCCGATGCGGGGCTCAAACTCACGGACCGTGAGATCGTGACCTGAGCCGATGTTGGATGCTTAACCGACTGAGCCACCCAGGTGCCCCCCCGAAACGATGTTTATAGGTGAGAAGTAAAGACCTCGGGAGGGAGTCTACTATGGGGCTTGAGGTCATCTCCACCGGAGCTTTCCCAGCCTGTGTTTCAGATGCAGGCCGGCTGCTAGGCACCGAGGTGACAGACAGGACATGCCTCATGACTCTGGGTAGTGAAGGAAAGGGGCTGATGGAACGGCACAGGGTCTTGGACTGAAAGGTACGTAAAGGAAAAGGCTGAAGCCAATTTTACCAAATGAAAATGAAGGCAGTGTTTCCAAGACAGCGGGGGCTTTGAGGAACAGTAGCATGACTTGGGTTATAAAGCCTCACTCCTGTGACTGCTGTGTTGAGCACGGACAGGAAAGGGCCGAGGGTAGAAGCAGGGATATGAGCAGGAGGTGGATGCAAAGTGCAGCCGGGAGATGATGGAGGCTTAGACTACAGCAAGATAATGGTGAAGCTGGTCAGAAGTGGTTAGGTTTGGCCATATGGAAGGCCCTGAGAAGTCCTGCAGACAGCAACATTTGTTTTCTTTCCTTCCGGAAACGTTTTAGGCAATGTTGGTTGCTGTGCTGCAGAACACCGCTTGGAAAATACTGACTTAAGGGGCACGTGGGTGGCTCAGTTGGTTAAGTGTCCGACTTTGGCTCAGGTCATGATCTCATGTTTCGTGGGTTCAAGCCCCGCGTCAGGCTCTGTGCTGACAGCCTGGATCCTGCTTCAGATTTTGTGTCTTCCTCTCTCTCAGCCACTCCCCAACTTGTGCATGTGCTCTCTGTCTCTCAAAAATAAATAAACATAAAAAAAGAAAAGAAAATGTTGACTTAAGGGATTTTTACTTCATCCTTGTTCTCTTTTATACTGCTAGAAAAGCTTATTTTTGGCAGTGGGTCAAACAAAAGTAAATCTATATTTAGACATCCACTGAAAGGTTTCTATATAGGACACAAAGGCAAGAAGGCGAAGAAATTTCTGGAATGTGAACTTTTATAGATTATGCAGAGTTTCTACTTTTATTTCCCTTTCACTCAAATTTTTTTCCTTTTTAAAAAGCAATCTGAATTTTATGACATTGCAATATCCTTTTGTAAGATGTCACAAGTCCTTTTTGGAATGAAGCAGGGAATAAACAACCAGCCAACAAATGATAATTATAACAACATGAAAGCCAGAGCTAAGCTTTAAAAATGTTGTTGGTAAAGCACCCATTAAACCTGGTTCCTTCCTGCATGTAAGTACTTTCCTTATCAGAAAACTACATCCAGAGAACTCGGGGAGACCGAGCAGTATTCTGGCAGGACGAACCAGGAAAGACAGAGATTGATAACCCCAGGTGTCTACTGTCAAGGGAGGCACTTACAAGATTAGCACCAGCAGTGTGGGGACATGCCATTGCTGGGTGAGCAGCTGCCACAGAAAGAAGCAGGTTGAGTCCAAGTAAAAGTGTAGGATAGAAGTATCTCTTTCTATTTTACTTAAGGATGTTTCATTCTTGGTGAACAACAGTATAAATCATTTTATATGGAGACCAAACTGATCATTTCCTACTGTTGATAATTCTGTAGACAAGCTGGGATTCTAGAGCTGAAGCATCACAAATCACTAATGTCTCATCTCTGCTTCTTTTCCAAAGGCTCTCTGTATAAAAACATTAAATCAGAGCAATTGTGAAGTTGCCAGTACACAAATATTACTGCAGAAATATATGATTCATAATTTTAGCAAAAGGAGGAGCTCTATTAATAAATCAGAGCATTTTTCTGATCTTTCCTCCCTCCTTCCCTCACTCTCATTCTTTCTTTCCTTATGGTACTTTTAGATGAGATTGGCCATGTTGAGGGTGGTATGGCTGTAGTCTGATTTTTCTAGAAAATGATCATTTACAACATTTCACCAGATCACCATTATCGCTTTCATTCCCTTTACACATTTTCCAGCAAGAAAACCGTAATCTGAAGACACTATCAGTGTGTTAACATGGCTATTTGAGGAATGCTTGGGTGGTTCATTTGGTTAAGGCTCAGACTTTGGCTCAGGTCATGATCTCAAGGCTTGTGAGTTTGAGCTCGTCAGGCTCTGTGCTGACAGCCTGGAGCCTGCTCTGGATTCTCTGTCTCTACCCACCCCTCCCCCTACCCCCACCCCCTGCTTTTGCACAGGGATTTATTTATCAAAAATAAATTAACATTAAAAAACCGACATAGCTATTTGCTATTAACTTAAGTTGATCTCTTTCAAGGCATGCCTGTCTAGACCCATTACAATTTATCTGGCTATAGCAAGCCTGCTCTATCTCTTTTTGTAACATTCCCTTTGTTGTTGATGGGACTGGTATATTTAGCAGCAGAATCATTGTAGCCACTACTGCTGGGGGAGGACAGAGTTCTGAGATGTTAACTGCCATGTTTTTCTACCAAGGAATGCAGTATGGAAAGTAGAAGAAAGAAACTGGATTCTGAGGGTGCCTGGTGGCTCAGTCGGGTAAGCACATGACTCTTGGTTTCAGCTCAGGTCAGGCATGATCTCACCGTTTATGGGTTTGGGTCCCACATCAGGCTCTGCAGTGACAGCACAAAGCCTACTTGGGATTCACTCTCCCTCTCTCTCTGTACCCCCCCTTTCGCTGTCTCTCAAGATGAATAAACTTTAAAAAAAATTTAGAAACTGGATTCTGAGGCAAAAGACCTGAGCTCTTGACCTGGTCTACCTTTTACTGTAACTATGAAGCCTTGACAAATGACAGCCTACTAGCTCTCTCATCTGGAGAATGAGTGTAATAATATCGAACGATGTAAAAATCTAAGCAATGTATTTAAGGTTGAGAAAAATGTCACCTTGGATTAGGGTCATTACTTCAACAGCTCACGGGGAACCAGCAACTGATCCTGTGCTTCAAGTGGCGATCTGAAAGGGGTTATGACCACTAGGTGGGTCAACAAGCTGCTGAACCAAGGGTGATCCAGTTTCTTGGTCTATGGACAAACACTGTGCTTGGACAGGCCTTGCCTTAAAAGATGAGGAAAAAACTGGGGCACCTAGGTGGCTCAGTCGGTTGAGTGTCCAACTTCGGCTCAGGTCATGGTCTCGTGATTTGTAAGTTTGAGCCCCACATCAGACACTTGTTGCAGTCCCCAAAGAGCCTGCTTCAGATCCTCTCTCCCCCTCTCTCTGCCCCTCCCCTGTTCCCTCTTCCTCTCTCTCCCCCCACCTCAAAAATAAATAAACATTAAAAAAAAAAGATGAGGAAAAAAACAACAAAAAGAAGCCCATGAATGTCACTCTGGACCCTGGGAATTGAATCCAGAGGACTTAGAGGAACATATGCCTCTGAAAATTATCAACAGCAAAATCCAGAAAAATATTTCACAAAGCTGGTTAACATCCTTAATATAAACAGAAAGTCTTAAAAATAAACCAAGTGAAGCTAACATGCACAAGAATGAGATAAATTAAAGGAGAAATAAATGATACTGGAGGATTTCGAGAGAGCTAAAATGCTTCAGAAAAGTTAAAATCCACACTGGTAATACAGAACCGACTTGGAAAAATCAAAACAGTGAGACGGAGGAAAAAAGTGAGGAGTTTGCCCTGAACGCAACAGAGCAAAGCATACAAAACCATTCTTTTCATTTAAAAGAATGACAGGAAAGATATGGAGGACAGAAACGTGCAATTTAGCACATGGATAACTGTTTTTTTGTTTTTGAGATAAAGAGAAAGAGAGTGTGTGTATGTACACATGCATGCAGGGGAGGGGCAGAGGGAAAGAGACAGAATCTTTTTTTTTTAAGTTTATTTATTTGAGGGGAGGGGGGGAGAGAGAGGGAGAGAAAAAATCCCAAGCAGGCTCTGCACTGTCAATACAGAGTGCACTGTGGGGCTCAAACCCACAAATTTTGAGTTGGAAGTCAGATGCTTTAACCGACTGAGCCACCCAGGCACCCTGAGAGAGAGAATCTTAAGCAGTCTCCATGCTCAGTGTGGAGCCTGATGAGGGGATTGATGCCATGAACCTGGGATCATGACCTGATCCTAAGTCAAGGGTCTGATGCTCAACTAACTGAGCCACCCAGGTACCCCGATAACTGGTATTTCTTAAGGACAAAATCAGAACTAATGAAACAGAAGTGACAAATAGGTGGCAGAGAATAAAATTTTCACAAGCCAAGAACAATGTGTATATAGAACATCACATTCTAGACAAAATCAGTGAAAAGTGATCTAGATGCATGCTAAAAGAATTTCTGTATTACACAGATTAAAACATTTTACAATCTAAGATGAAAAAAGGCTACCTATTATTTAAAAAAAAAAGGCTAACTGTAGTCTTTTCCACTATAGCATTAAATGACAAAACACAAGGGAATGATGTGTACAGAGTTTTGAGGGGAAGACTGAGGAAGGAAATGTTACTTATAGTGCAGAGACTATTGCTTATTCCACCACCGTGCCTTCCTTCCAGGGAAACATAGTAGCTCCATTAAGGACTACATTTCCCAGCCTTCCTTGCTTGCAGCAGTATGGCCATGTGATCAGGTTCCGGCCAATGGGATACAAGAAGTAATTGGTGCAATTTCTAGACTGTGCCCTTAAAGAAAATGATCAGGCTTCCCACTTTCCCTTCTCCCCTTCCCACTTGATAGAATGTGAACACGAGGCAGGAGCTAACACAGCTTTTATAGACCACGATATTCAATTACAAGTTGACAGCAGAACAAGGCAGAAAGAGCTTGGGCCCTATAAACTGTGGTGCCATCTTATCAGCCCTGGACTGCTTACTTACACTGCTATGTAAGTGAAGAGAGAAATCAACTTCCACTTTGTTCAAGCTACCATTTTGACTTCTGTTAGAGCACCTGACCCTGTTTTAACTTGTAAACCCTGCTAAAATATGGCTTATTGGGAAGGGACAAGAAAAGACTTTTTGACTATTCATGAGTTCCCAAAATATTTCCACCAGTGGATCTTGTGAAAACAACTAGAATAGAGATGATACAAAATTAAGATTTCAAGATGGATAAAGTTATGGTGTAAAATGATTGGACATAAACACCTCCAGTTAAAATTGATATAAGTTCTAAACTGTTAGAAACCTTGCTTTGCTAAAAGTTTTTAAAAAGGATTCTTGGGGTGGGGCACCTGGGTGGCTTAGTTGGTTAAGTGTTTTACTTTGGCTCAGGTCGTGATCTCGTGGTTCGTGGGTTCAAGGCCCGAGTCAGACTCTGTGCTGACAGCTTTAAGCCTGGAGCCTGCTTCAGATTCTGTGTCTCCCTCTCTCTGTGCCCCTCCCTCACTCACGCTCTGTCTCTCTCTCTCTCAAAAGTAAATAAACATTAAAAAAAAATTTTTTTTAAAGGTATTCTTGGGGTGTCTGTCTGGCTCAGTCGCTAGAACATGTGACTCTTGATCTTGTGGTTGTAAGTTGCAGCCCCACATTAGGTGTAGAGACTACTTAAAAAAATATTCTTAAAAAAATTTTTTTTTAATACATATATATACACACACACACATATATATATATATTTATTTATTTTATTTATTTTTTCCTTTGAGAGAGAGACACACAGGGTGTGAATCAGGGAGGGGCAGAGACAGGGAGGCACAGAAACTGAAGCAGGCTCCAGGCTCTGAGCGGTCTGCGCAGGGGCAGACATGGGGCTGGAATCCACCAACTGTGAGATCATGACCTGAGCTAAAGTCAAATGCTTAGCCGACTGAGCCATCCAGGAGCCCCAAAAAGATATTCTTAAATCATATAATATAGATTTTAAAAACCCAATGTAACAATAACCTGAATAAAACCTACAGACTATACTAACAAAATCTAGGAATAGAGGGTGGGGAAGAAAAACTAACATGTGCTATATTCCTTTAACCACATGAGGGGGCTTCTAAAGAGACTTTCATTCCTGAGCCCAGCAATTAGGCAAACACAGGTGAAGGAATGTGTTTTCAAAAAGAACAACTCCTTGAAGGTAAACAATTAAAACGAGAGTCCTGAAGAACAAAAGTCCAACAAAGACAGAAGAAAACAGCAAGGAAGCATTAGAACCAGAAAGCACATAAGAAATGACAGATTATTAAAATAAACTTAAATGTGATAAACTGTACTATAAAAATATTTTCAGAGTCAAATAATTAGACTCATTTACATGAAATTTAATAGGAACACATGTAAAAAAAAAAAAAGTGACACAAAAATTTCAAAGGACCCTGAGAGGCATCTGGCTGGCTCAGTCGGTAGAGCATGTGACTCTTGATCTCAGGGTTGTAAGTTTGAGCCCATGTTGGGTGAGGGAAGGAATAGAGTAGAAAGGACAGAGATGGAATTTAGTTTTTTCCTGGTTTCATAATTTTGACATTGAAACTCTATCATTGTTTTCCATAATTAGAAAAAAAAATTGTTTCCTAAAAATAAGGAAAAAGAGCAAGAGAGGAACTGGATATAGCAAGTTTAGACAATTTTTAGGGGAATTTTGCTCAAGATCAGGAAAGAAGTGGGGCAGTAATTCATGAGGCAGTGTGAATTGGTGCTTTGTCTTAAGATAGAAAAAACAGCAGCCAGCACAGTGTCCTTGATCTGAGCCAGCGTGCAGCTAGAGGGATTCACTGTGGGTAGGAGTATGGGGAACTTGCAGGAACAGGACAGAAGACAAGCATCTGTGGGTGCAGATGCTTGCTGCTCAGTGGACACATTTGGTGGCAGGCGTCTGTGGAGAGGATTCTTAATTGCTTCTATTTTATTTTCGAAACAGAAATCAAGGTGATGACCTGACCTGAGAATGAGGATCAGGGACTTCCTAGTCATTGGAGGTAGAGGAGGAAGTGAGAAGTAGTCCTCTCAGAGTAGAAGCATAAATAACCCCCGGGATACAGTGTGATTGCCAGGCTCATGATCCGAATTTCAGTTGACATATAGTCAGTGAGGTTGTGTGGTTTTGCCAAGCCATGTTGGGCAGCGTGTGTGAGAAACAGGAAGTGTACACGATGAGGCACATTCAAGAATATTATTGCTCACCTACTGAGTTCCTATCTCTCTATCAATAGGAATTATAAAACACAAGGAGAATATTGTGCTTACAATGTAATTCTTTTTTCTTCCAGTTTATTTATTTTGAAGGCGGGGAGGTCAGAGAGAGCGAAAGAGAGAGAATCCCAAGCAGGCTCTGCACTGTCAGTGTGTAGCCCAATGCAGGGCTTGAATTCACAAATTGGGAGATCATGACATGAGCTGAAATCAAGAGTAAGCCGCTTAACTGACTGAGCCACCCAGGAGCGCCTAGAATGTAATTTCATAAAGTGAACTTAATTCTATCTTCTTAGTGTTGACCCACTTGGTGGACCTCATTTGGGGACATTGGATAGTATAAGGTGATGTGACTATTCCAGAGCACAAGATCCCCTTGAGAATTCCTATGTTATTGTTCTTAAAAAACAAATAAAATCTTTGTGTTGTCTTGATTATCATATATGTGCTAGTAACAACTATTTTATAGACTTAAAGCTAGAGCTATATACTATAAATTACCTTTTCCATTGGCTTCCAAATAGATGCCTTTTCAGACCAAGATGAAAGAAATGGAAATAGTTCTCATTTATGCTGGAGACCCAAGAAGACAAGAGGAAAAGTCACAATACCAAGAAAAAAATGACTTCAGGTAATGTGTAGTGAAATCAATTCGTGCCTGAAAGGATATACAAGATTAATTAATACTGAAATATGTCATCATAACATGTACCCAATTAATATTTGTTGCTTTGCGTTTTGTCTCATCTTTTTTTAAATGTCTTTTTAAAATTATTATTAGAGCACGAGTGGAGGAGGGGGCAGAGGGAGAGAGAATCCTAAGCAGGCTCCATACTCAGCACAGAGCCCAGTGTGGGGCTCGACCCCCACGATCCTGGGACCATGACCTGAGCCAAAATCAAGAGTCAGATGTTCAACCAACTATGCCACCCAGGTGCCCCCCACTTCTTTTATTTTTTATTTTTTTAATTAGAACATGAGCAGGGGAGAGGGGCAAAGGGAAAAAGAGAAAATTGTCTGCTCTTATTATTGCAATCTTTGCCCTAATTTTATATATACTTATTTTCTTGATAGGCCTTTGGCCATCTTCTTTTTCACATGTGCCCAAATAAAGGACAATGTATTCTCCCACATTTTTCCATCTAAAAAGAGTCTTCTTAAAGTCCTTGCAGGAGCACCTGGGTGGCTCAGTTGGTTAAGCCTCTGACTTCAGCTCAGGTCATGATCTTGCGGTTCCTGTGAGCTTACAGCTCACAGCCTGGAGCCTGCCTTGAATTCTGGGTCTCCCTCTCTGGCCCTCCCCTGCTCGTGCTCTATCTCGCTCTCTTTCAAAATAATAAATATAAAAAAAAATTTAAAAATAAAAAACTAAAGTCTTTGCAGAGTGTTTCAAACGAAGGAAGTGTTCTTTCTCATATTTTTTAATTTTGAAAATAAATACTATTTGGGAAAGATGCATTAGCCTGAAATGACCTCAGTCAATACCAGTCTGGAATGATTATATAGAGAACACCTGACCAAAAGGCTGGAAAAGAGACAACTCAAAGTGCATCTAGTGTTTAGTCTTAGGGGTATGACCCCCAACTTCAAGTTTTAGATGTCTTTGTCAACAAGCCCTCTAAGTATCCCTTAAAAGAGCAATTTAGAAATTGTCATTGTAGAGACATGAATATTTATCTAAAGAACAAATGTAAAAATCAGCTTTTCCAAATGATTTTGTTTTTCGGTGTTCGGTGTGGGGTTTTTTTGTTTTTTGTTTTTTTAGTTTTTTAAATTTTTATTTATTTTGAGAGAGACAGAGAGTGTGAACAGGGGAGGGAGAGAGAATACCAAGCAGGCCCCACACTGTCAGTGCAGAGCACAACACAGGGCTCGAACTCACAAACTGTGAGACCATGACCTGAGCCAAAGTCAGATGCTTAACCAACTGAGCCACCCAGTGACCCCCAATTGCTTTTGTAAATGGGTACTTGTGAGTTGGGGAAGAAGCGTTTTGTGATGGCATTAGATGAAAGTAAAGATGGTGTACTTTGAAAACTTAAATCTTTACCGAAATCACCCTGATGGTAATTAAAGCATTGAGGCTGAAGACGCATTTGAAAAGTTTCAATAAAGCTATGTCATAAAATGCGAGTTTTGAGAGAGCAGTGCTCCTAAATTAATATACTACTTTATATAACATCTGATTTTAAATATCCCTTTGTAGAGGGGCGCCTGGCTGGCTCAGCTGGAAGAGCACATGACTCTGGATCTTAGGGTCATGAGTTCAAGCCCTAGGTTAGGTGCAGAAATATTTTTATAAAATAAATAAATATGCCTTTGTAGAACAAGGTACTAAGTTAATAAATGAGACATTTGACTGTTTCACCTATATCCTTAGATATGATATAGTCAAGTTTACCCCAAAATAATTGTCTTTAAATCTTCTCATTGAAGAAGGAGATTTGCCTTATCTGGAGTTGCCTTATGTTTATGTATGTCAGGTCCTTTGAAAAAATTTTTTCTTTAAATTTTTAAGTAGTCTCTACCTTATAAGTAATCATTTTCATTAGTTTTTGTTTGCTTTTCCATTATGTTTATACAGATGTGTGTGTTGGTATATACACATATATATTCATGATACCCTCTTTCTTAAAGTTAGCAATACATTACACATTTTCTGCAGGGTTTTTTCCACAAAAACAAAAACGAAACAACAAAAAAACCAGAAGTAACCCCACTGCAGTACATAGAGATATGCCTCATTTCTTTTTACAACCAGGACCCCCCCTAGATGGGTATATGGATTATTTCTATTTTTTTGCTATTACAAAGACAGCCACAATGAATAGCCTCGTGTGTGTACCTTTTTATATTTTTGCCAGTGTAACTTTGGGATAGATTCCCAGCAGGTGGAAGGCTCAGTCAAGGGGTAGATGTCAATGCTATTTTGCTAGAGATTGCCAAATACCTCTCCCTAGAAACCATCTTATTGCATTTCCATTAGCAATGTACAAAAGTACCTACTTTCCTAGAGTCTTGCCAACAGAATATGTTGTTAAGTTTGTGGATTCATGCCCAACTGATAGGTGGGAAATGGTATCTCAGTTTTAATTTGCATTTCTCTATTTTTTGAATGTTAAGGAACAAATTTATAAATACTTTTCCCACCAACATATTATTTTGGAAGAGGCACTCCTTAAGTTCACAATAAAATGTATAAACACTAATGCAACAGTAGTGACTTCTGAATACTTCTAAGCAATTACATGTGTCAATACTTTAGTTTTAAAGGTAATTAGCAGGGGCACCTGGGTGGCTCAGTAGGTTAAGTACCCCCTGCTCTTGATTTTGGTTCAGATCATGATCTTGCCATTTTCTGAGTTTAAGCCCTGCGTTGGCCTCTGCATTCTCTGGGAGCCTGCTTTGCATCTCTCTCTCCCTTTCTCTCTGTCCCCCCCCCACTTGTGCTCTCTCTCAAAATAAATAAGTAAACTTAAAAAAAATATAAAGGTTGGGGCGCCTGGGTGGCTCAGTTGTTTAAATATCCGACTTCAGCTCAGGTCATGATTTCGCTGTCTGTGAGTTCGAGCCCTGCACCAGGCTCTGCGCTGACAGCTCAGAGCCTGGAGCCTGCTTCAGATTCTGTGTCTCCCTCTCTCTGCCCTTCCCCCACTCACGGTCTGTCTGTCTGTCTCTCTCTCAAAAATAAATAAACATTAAAATATATATATATATATATATATATATATATATATATATATATATATATATATAAAAGTAATTAGCAATATTGGATCTCCAATGACCTTTGACATGAATGTGATGCCATCTAGAAGCAGAAAACACACTTTGCCTAAAAAACAGAAGTTTCACAATATTAGCAGTAAGAACTATAATATTCTGCCAGGCACTATTCTAATACTTTACTTGTATAATTTTACTGGTCCTCATAACAATCCTTTGAAAGACTTGCCAGGTGCCACAACAGGAAAGTTCCAGAATCATGACATGAACTCAGAGGTCTGACATGAAAGCCTGAGCTCCTAACTGCAGAGACTTATTTAATATGATTATGGGAAAGCAGGCTCCGAATTTGCAGTGCTGGCTTAGATAATTGAATATAATTCTTTAAAAAAAAATTTTTTTTTTGGTTATTTTTCTTTCAACATTTTATCTTTAAGTAATTTCTACACCCAACATGGGGCTTGAACTCACAACCCCAAATCAAGAGTCTCATGCTCCACCAACTCAGCCAGGTTGCCCCTAGAATTTTTTTTTTTTTTAATTTAAGTAGGCTTCATGCCCAGCGTGGCACCCAACATGGGGCTTGAACTCAAGACTGATGCTTAACTGACTGAGCCATTCAGGCACCCCACCCCTAGAATTCTTTTTGCCCCAGATTATCCTCTGTACAAACATTCTCTATTTCACAACAGTAATATCTGGCAAGTACACGAGTGATAAATATCAGGAAATGCATTTCACTCCGAAATGAAGAGTAAGTGAAAATGTCTAAAAACTCAAATCTTGGAGAGTGAAAAAAGGACGGAAAAATTGTCATCATTTAGGCTATGTTAAGTGTTGCTTTTCCTATCGTGGAGATGGGCTGGGCCAAACAGCCTGCTGTGAAGATGGAGAACAGTTCACAATCACTCCCATCTGTGACAGTGAAACACAGGACCACTTGATGTACGCAGAGACCCGCCTCACAACCTTGCCCTTGCCAAAAACAGCATGCTATCACAGCAAAATCGGACAAGCATATCACAGGGAGCTTGAAAGGGTGGAGAATGAGAGGCTGGAAACCAAAAATTTATCAACTTGAAATACTGGGTCCTTTCAATACCCAGTATTTGAGGACGGTGATCTTTTATTTTTCTCGTAATAGATAAACATTGCAATATATTCTGTTTTATGAAGCACCCAAAGATGCTTCATATTTTAATAAGAATGTATTTGCATTTTTTAAAGTGGAATAAAATTTTTACTCAGATTCGGAGGCATAGTAAGGTCTCCAAGAATTCACAGACTTAAGACTGAATGCTGTATGTAACACCGTGAAAAATGCTGATTCAAAGAAAAACCACACACTCACATTCACACACACAATTTTCATGGCCTACTCCTGAGAAAAACCTATAAACAACAGCCTCCTCACCCTTCACCCTCACATCTTCCTACACCATACTCTATTTTCCTCCTTTAGCTTTTCTCGTCTTCCTTCCGAAGCCCAAGCACTGAATGGATTCAGGGTACCTGAGGAAAAGGGAGTTTACTCATACACTTTCTCCCACACTTCACCCAAGTCAAGAAATGAAGGCAACATCAGGCACAACTCTACCTACCAGAGTAGGCTGCATGTGAAAGTCATTCCAGATGAACAGTTACTTACTGTAATCAGTATCATGAAAATCAATATCTAATCAGTATCATCAAAATCCCTATATCCATTCTATGGACTATCACTCACAGACTCTGTGACATGAAACCTTCTAGAGCACTCCAACCTTCTTTTTGTTTAACCACACCCTTAAGTAAACCTCAGGGCATAATGTCCTTTATCTGCCCCTGAGACAGGACTAGGGCACACACCCATCCTTTTTATTTTTTTAATATGTACTTATTTTTGAGAGAGAACGAAAGAAAGAGAGCACAAGTGAGGGAGGGACAGAGAGAGGGAGAGAGAGAGAATCCCAAGCAGTGTGTGGCCTGACATTGGGCTTGAACTCATGAACTGTGAGATCACCACCTGAGCTGAAATCAAGAGTTGGACGCTTAACTGACTAAGCCACTCAGGTGCCCTGAAAACACACCTATTCTTAAACATTCTCCTCTTGGCTGGTTCCCCCTTAATAAACCATTTCTTGTCAAGCTGGACTTGTCAGCCTTTTTCTTTAGTTTTTCTTTCAGTCCTCAGATGTCACTTTGCATATACCTTTCATGGAACAGACTCCTTAACCAACATACTGTAGGTTTCCAGAAATTATGCCTTTGGCCGCATGTGGCTTCATCACTTACCAGCCTGGCAACTGAAAGAATGCCCCAGTGAGCCCAAGTGCACTGTTGATGAGATCCAGTTGGAGTTCCTGGACATGTAAGTGCATCTGGTGGGCTTTGTGACTCTGCTGGCCGCGACATCTGTTGAAGGAGGACCAGACACAGATCCTCATACTCCAAAGTCAACCTATTTAAAAATTAAATATGAAAACCAAATTTTACTAGCTTCCAATAGGTGAAACTTTAGGATTTCTCCCTGATACTATGTATTGTTGGGGTCCGGGAGCCAACAGTCAAGAAATAATTCTTGAGACAACTTTGGTGCCAAAAAGGTGATTTTATTAAAGCATGGGACAGGACCCACAGGCAGAAAGAGCTGCTGGGGTATTGAGAGGAGTGACTCACTACATACCGATAATATATAATATATTATACATGATATAATGAGGAGTGACTGACTTTATCTACCTCCCTACCTACCTACCGGAAGGGGGTTAGGGATAGAATAAGTCTCCAAGCAATCAAGACCTTAGTCATGAGACCCTTCAGATGTGTATCAGTGGGCCATATGCTTGCAAGATGATTGTTAACATGTATCTTGGGTTGGGGGTAGAGATAAAGGAAGTTTCCAAAGGGATTTTTATATGTTAAAGACTTACAGGATCCTGGAGGTTGAGCTAAGTTTGCCTTTTGCCTCTAGCCAAGTACTAACATTGAAGCAGTTAAGGAGGACACTGAAGCAGTTCCTCCTGGAGGAAGGTCACTCAGCCTGTCTCAAGTGCAGTACTTGTCACTGGGCTGCAAGTTTTATAAAGAAGTTTAATATTTTCTGTATTTCTTTTGCCTTTGTTCTCCACCTCACCTCCACAAAGTATAGATTTTTCATATATTATGTGTTATCACCAGGCTTAGTATTAATTTACCTAGACTTCAATGAAGACGACGATGATATAATTGCACCTTGGATTTTTCTGTAAGATCACAGTATTATGGTGCATGGTTTTGAAAATATCTCTGTAAGACAGATAACAGGCAAATAATTTCTCTCCTGGTTTCTGAGTTAGGAAACTTGGAGCCAAGAGTGATGAAGAAGTATTTACCAGGAAAAAAGGGGCCATAAAAGGTTTCCCACTTCAGAAACTTGCACAGTACTTGTAGTGAAAGATCAGGTATGTTACCTTTTGATAAAACACTAAAAAAAAAAAAATCTCATCATCTTTGCTACACAGACAATTCAAAGGCTGAAGCTCAAAAGTGTAAATATTTCAGAACTGTGGTAATGAAGCAAAGCAACAGATTTTCTGTGTACAAAAGTGGAAAGATTTAAATTTTTTTCTTACTCCTATTCCAGAGTCAAAGTAAGGAAGTTCCCTTCATTTTTTTTTTAACCTTATTGATTTATTTTGAGTGAGTGAGTGAGTGAGAGAGAGAGAGTGAAAGCAAGCATGAGCAGGGAAGGGGCAGAGAGAGAGGATCCCAAGCAGGCTCTACACTGTCAGCACCAAGCCTGATGTGGGGCTCCAACTCATGAACTGTGAGATCATGACCTGAGCTGAAACCAAGTCAGATGCTTAACTGACTGAGCCACCCAGGTGCCCCAAGGAAGTGTCCTTCGTACATGCTGAGTCTCAAAGCCTTACCTGGGTTGTTTTTCTTCTTGATGTTTTCCCAGCAGCATGAGATTTTGTCCAATCCACCACTTACTCCTTTCTTCTAGAAAGTCCCAGAAAAGATCCCGAACCTTCCCGGTTCCAAGTGTAAGCAAGGTGTCCTCCCTGGACACAGCAGTTTTCTGCTTCCTCAAAGCTACAGTGAAACTTGTTAAGCTGATAACAATTATTTTTACCATGTTGCTCTGGGCTATTTAGCTCACTTCCTAGAATGATACCTGTTCTGACATATAACCAAAGCCAGATTCTTCCTCTTAAGAACATTTTCTCTGTGAACTATGAGCAACAACAGTGCAGGGGCTCAGCAGCTGCCTGGTCCTTTAAAAATGTTCTTAGTGGGTTAGTCATATTTGTTAGTATTATTCTTTTAGGAATAGGGAATAATTAGTCAAGGAGATAAAAGATGTTTTGTGTGTTTTTAATTTAAGAACCCAGGTGGAGTTCCTATAAGCTGAAAACAAACAGCAAAGATCAATAAAGTGACGAGTCTTTATAGGGCACCACCACCTGTGTCTACACAACCAGATACGCTTTTAGCTAATTACTTGCTAAGCCTAAGCTGGAAAGGAGAAGAAGATGAATATGTAAGTCAGAGTTGCTAAAAATTGAGAAAAGTATTGTGTGGTTTTTTAAAAGGAAACCATTCTGGCAGACCCCCAGGCTGTGTCTAAGTTATTGTATTTTGTTTTTTAAATACATTCAGCCATAAAACCAGGCATAAACTATATGCTAAAGCTCTTACACAACCATGAACGAATGAATACAAATTAATACAAACAGAACTGAAAACTAATGAAATGAAAACGTGCTGAACTAAACAGTTACCTGACATAACAACTGTACTGGCTTATGACCACACAGGTTCTTTTGATTTGGCACACAAGCTATTTCATGCTGTAGGGAAAAATCAGTTCTCTCACCACTTTATTTAGCTTGCTGAAAAACCTTTGTTCATACAGCATGTCATTTGTTTTGCACCTGTGGCACATCTATCATTTAGTTTAGCCAGTTTTCTTTCTTGGCACCAAAATGTGATAACAAATACAAATAACTGTGGGCACTGACATAGCATGGTAGGTTTCAGGGTTCAGTTGGTTATCCAAATGGCCTAAATGCTTATACTATCTTTAAAAATCATTATGGAAAGATACTAGTATCAACAATTCTCTTAAGTGTATACTCCAAGAATACACCTCCCTCAGTCTGAAAAACACTGCAGTAATCAAAAGATAAATATGGTATGGTCTCTACTTTCAGAACGTGTACAGTCTAGTTAGGGGAAAAAAGATATAACAATTGTAATTAATAAAGACAGTGTCACTGGACAGGTACAGCATATATCTATCTATAAAAGTTCAGATGAGAAAGAAATTATTTCCAGCACGTGGCCATATTGAGATAGAAGAAACGGTCATACCGGGAGAAGCCAATGTGATTTAGTAAATGAATAGAAGAGGAAAGTATTTATAAAGAGAAATAATTCTGGGGGTGGGGCAGGGTGGGCACTTGTGGAGACAGCAGTGGGAAGGGAAACTAGAAAACTGAAAAGTCTTGAAATGGCAGGAAAAAGAGTGTCCAATTAATTTGGAAGGCTTCTGACTAGGAGTCCACTAAGTCTTCGCTGCAATGGAATCGTTCTGGGTGTTACAAGACTTTGTAACAAAGTGTTGATTTCCCAACACTTTCATTAATATACATACTTACGCACATACATACGTTTAAGGCATTTTTAAGTGAAACCTGAGGCTGATGGAAACTTCTCTGAGGTCAACTCCACAGGGCCGTAATTCATTCCAACCTTTTTTTCAGTGCCTGATATATGGTCTCAATACCTGCTTTACCTAGAGCGCAAGCATATCACATGTTCAACTTAAATGATCAAGATATTGGTGACAGTGTTGCTTAGAACTGACGCTCTACCTATGCGCATTCTGTCGCCGAGGTCGCAGGGCCGCAGAACAGCTACGCACACCGCCCCAAGCCGAGTGTATCGCAACTCAGCTTAGCGCTGCGCCCACACCTGGACTCCGGCGGGCGGAAGGAGCGTGGCTGCCGTGACTGCGCGCGCGGGTACCAGCGTCTAGCCACACCTCCGGGTCGGAGCGAGGCCTTTTCAGCCGCTGGGAGGCCCGCCTCACCCTCCTGTCTGGTGATTGGTGAGGTGGCAGCTGCGGTGATTGGAGGGCAGGGCGGTGATTGGAGGGCTTACCGCCATCTCTTCCAATGGAAATAAGCCAGAGGCGGGCCCAGTGGCGGAAGGAGCATGGCGTGGAGACTGCTGAAAGTGAGTTCAGAAAGTGGGCTCTGCGGCAGCGAGGAGGAGTTGGGCGAGGAGTGGGGCTAAAGCAGATTGGAGGGCTAACCTGGGGCGAAGTGCGGTTCCGAGATCGTGGGCCCAGTTTGCACGTCTGTGCGTTTCTGGAGGCACACGTGCGTGTGCATTTACACGTGTGCTTGGCCAGTGTGCATAAGAGCACGTTCCTGTCTGGGTAGATGCAGGTCTGTGTCAGCGCACGTGGGCCAAACGTTTATTGAGCCTGGCACACGGGCGTTTAGTGAACACATGACCGCCTAACATTGTGTGCAGGATCCATCGTGCAGTGAAGTTACACTAAAACATGGCCCCAGCCCTTCTAGATGAAATTTTAGGGCGGGGGCTTATGTAAGTGTGTTCAGATACTTGTTGACATTAAGGAGCGTTCCTACAATCCGCTGGAGACTGGAAGCAAGACAATAAATACTTGTTCTGTATCGACAACTGGGAGTGACTTTAAAAAGGCAAATCTGATCATGCCACCTAGTTGTTGAGGGAGAACCCGAATCTTCATTTTGGCCAACGTCTCTGTTTATCTCCCCAGCTTCTTTTTAAGCCGTGCTTTGCCTTGTTCCTTGGTTCCAGACAAACCTTTCCCCTTCCCCCATTTCTTGGGTGCATCTCCTTACCCTGTGCCACTGTGAGCGCCTTTACACTTTTTCATACCCTCCCACTGCGTCCTAGTTAACTCCTATTTATCTTTTGGACATCAGCTTTAAGTCACTTCTTCAAAGAAGCCTTCCTCTACCTCTGAGATTGGGTTGGGGTGTGTTATTACCGTATGTTAATTCATAGCTATTGGCAGTTACATATTTGCGTGATCATTGATTAATGACTGTCTCTTCATAAGATTGTCGTCTCTTTGAGGGCGGAGACTATTTCGCCCACCTCTGAGTGCTCGATTACTGTTGGGCAGATGACTGACTGATGACTCATCATCTGGCAGTGATAACTATGAACCACTTTTCAAGTAGGATTCTTTGTTTTTGAGAGAAAGAGAGTGGGTGAGGGGCAGAGAGGCGGAGAGAGAGAAGCCCAAGCAGGGGCTCGATCCCACGAACAGTAAGATCATGACTTGAACCCAAATCAAGTGTTGGATGCTCAACCGACTGAATCACCCAGGTGCCCAAAACTAATTAGTGATTCTTGACTCAATAAGACCTGATGCTCCTTAAAAAAAATATTTTGCAACTGCTTTTATTATCCTGAAGTGGAATTTATGTATAATGTAATCTATCTACGTATAATTTTAAAAGATTAGCATAATGTCCTAACTGGAATATAAAGGAGACATTAAAGGAATTCATAATAAAATAACATGTATTTTAGTATGTAAATGTTGGGCATGACTCACTTAGTGAGAGACTCAGGTGTTTAAGCCTCTATTTGGAAATTCCAGCGCCTCAGGTATGTTTTCTTGTCAAAACCCAAACAAAGCATTATACCATTCCTGAGATCTCTGAAACGGTGAACAAGGCTTAGTAACGTTCTGTGCAACACAGTGCAGTCATCTCTCAATTTATGATGGAACTGCATTCCTGGAAAAGTCAATGCATATGAAAACTGTGCATGACATAGTTGGTGTTTTTATGTGGTGGAATACAGGCTCAAATAATATGAATAGATTTTTTTACATACTGAATGTCAGTAGTATCTCCAAAAGCCATGCAGGACAGGGACACTTCATCTGTCAGATAGCCTAAAACAGTGCAGGTGTCTACCTTTACAGATTCCTGCCCACTTAAATCTATTAACATTCCTCCAAAATGCCTACCACATGTCCCCCTGGGGGCAGTACTGCCTCTTTTGAAGCCTCTGGCCCAGAGTCCTTCAAGGCCAGACAAGTGTGGGTCAGCAGAAGTGTGGATACAGCCTCTGAAAGTAGAGACCAATGTGTGAGCAAGACTAGAAATGAAGGAGACCAGTGTTTGCAGAAGGCTAGGGATATCGCTTCATGTCACATGCCATTATGTCCTGTGTGCCTGGGTGTATAGGGCTCAGAGAAGTTACTGCTGTCTGGCCCCATTGGGCCTTTTTCTTTTTTTCCCCCTCAGAAGCGGGCCCAGGATGCTGTGGTCATCCTGGGGGGCGGAGGACTTCTCTTCACTTCCTACCTGACGGCCACGGGGGATGAACATTTCTATGCTGAACACTTGATGCCAGCTCTGCAGAAGCTGCTGGACCCAGAGTCAGCCCACAGGCTGGCCGTTCATTTCACCTCCCTGGGGCTCCTGCCTCGTGCCACATTTCAAGACTCTGACATGCTGGTAGGTGCTCTTGGAACACCTTCTGATTAACAAGCTCCACAGGCACTTCTGACACAGAAGTGCTGGGGCCTGCACTTTGAGAAACACCAGGATAGCCTGGCTTTGTTTCCTTCTCCCTAGGAAGTGAGAGTCCTGGGCCATAAATTCCGAAATCCAGTTGGAATTGCTGCAGGATTTGATAAGCATGGGGAAGCTGTGGATGGACTTTACAAGATGGGCTTTGGTTTTGTAGAGATCGGCAGTGTTACTCCAAAACCTCAGGAAGGAAACCCCAGACCCAGAGTCTTCCGCCTCCCAGAGGACCAAGCTGTCATTAACAGGTGTGTGAATGGACCAGAGGTCACAGGGGATACTTTCTTCCCAGGAGGGCGCTCAGCAATGGGAGATCTGCCTGTTTTTTCTGTCATACAGTGTGGACATTTTTCTGCTATTGGGAATGTTCGAGAACCATGTTGAGCATCTCCTGTGTGGAGGCATAAAAGCAGATTTTATTATTCTAGTTTAACACATAGACACCCCAGGGGCTCAGAGAGCTACATGACTTATCTCTAATCATGAGATCATAAGTGGGAGATCTGGGGTTGAGATTAATACATTTGACTTCAGGGTTTGTGCTTTTTTCACATTGTTACTCCAGTGCTCTTGCCCAGCACTGTCCAGCAGAAATATGATGTGTAATTTAAAATATTCAGGTAGTCACAATAAAACAGTAAAGAGAAATGGGTGAAATTCACTTCAATAATATATTCTATTTAATTATTATTTATAGTTATATCTAATTATAAATACTTAACATGTTCTGAATGTCATTTTAACACATAATCAAAATAAAAATGATTAATTAACTATTTACCATCTTTGGTGGCAAGTCTTCTAAATCCAGTGTGCATTTGACTTAAAGTGCTCTCAGGGTGTACTGGCCACATTTCAAGTGCTCAGGGACACATGTGGCTACAAGTTCTTGAACTGGATGGTGAAGCCCTGCCCTTTAGTAAACTGGAAATTTTAATAATCCATATGGATAGCTGCTTTTAATAAGAGAGATCCTTCTAGATTGTGTAAAGCCCTTCTCTTTGCAATCCCTAGGCAGTATTCACTATAGCAAACCCAGAAAATGAAAAAGTGTCTGCTTTTTGGTAACAGAATTTTCAGAGTCTCCTTGAGAGAGTTTAATAGGCATCTTTGGGACCATTGATGGCCTTCTGGAAGATGAACCTGTGGGAATTTTAGGTGGCCGCACTTCCTGCTTTATTGTACTTATTTCAGGGAAATTTTCCAGCATTAGAGATGAAGTTATTGAGCTTTCTGTTGCATTGCAGGCTGGGATCGGTATCTTCAGAATTTCCAGGCAAAATATACTTGTTGATGATTCGGCTGCCACAAGTAACTGCAGGTACCAGGACAACGGTACTGGGCAGAATCCATAAACGAGAAGTGGTTGAGGGAGGAGAGCCTGTGTGTTTGGCCTCCTTGCTGTGGGTGGCTTGGAGTGGGTGCCCAGTAAGCGCCTGCCAAGTGAATCGAGCAATTTATTCATGAAGTAAACAAAAACAGGTGCTCCTCTATCTGTTCAGTGTTTTTGGCTGCAAGTAACAACGTGACTTAAATAATAGGCATTTGTTATTATTTCTTCTCTGGGAGGGAGCTTGTGGAGCACAGGCAGGAGGAGGAAAGATGGGTTGTCAGGGAGGCCCCGCTGCAGGGGAGGGGTACATAAGTGAGGAGGAGTGTGGGTTGGAATCAGACAGGTCGGGGGACAGCTACCTGGCGAGTCTGGGCTATTTCCAGTGCTAGGTACCTGAGAGACTTGTTTGCAAATTTAAATCTTTCCCTCTGTGTTTGATGGTGTTCTGGCAAGTTTTCTAGGAATTCCAGGGGTGTTTAAACCTTGAAAGTCTAAGAACTGACTCTGATTTTTTTTTTCTTTCCTGTTTTTAAAAGTCCAAAGTATAGTAGAAGTGGCCATGAAACCATCTCTCCAAAGTGTTTGGCTTATGGCCGAGGGCTCTAACCTCGTCCCCTCCCCACCTGCTTATATGTTACAGATATGGATTTAACAGTCACGGACTCTCGGTGGTGGAACACAGGTTGCGGGCCAGACAGGAGAAGCAGGCCAGGCTCACAGAAGGTAAAGTGGGGTTGTGCTAATGGGCCTTTCTCCGTTTGTTGTGAGGAAACCTGTGGGAGAAAGGTCAGGAATTCTTAATGAAGTAAATGTGACTGAGCAATAGGGAAAAAAAACACTATGGAACTCAGGAATTTTCCTGCCTTTATCACAGTCAGCAAGACTGTAACTGAATTTCATAATTTAGCAAAGACTTGCTTAGTTTCTCCCTCGTTATATAACCTGTGTTGTGTCATAACTGGGGCCGCTTGAAAGTGAGCAAAGCAGTCCCGCTGTGGTCACGTGGGTAGTTGAGATGTGAGCAGAACCTGAGCTCCATCTTCCTCGGTCTTCCTATGATGTCCTTTTGTGCGTTATGTAAACAATACATGTTAATTATAGAAGCATTAGTAAATACAGAGAAGCATCAAGAAGAAAAGTGAAATTACTCATCCCCCGCCCTACTCGGGGAGAATTAATCTTGACTTTTGGGCAAATATCCTTCATGACTTGTTCAGAAAACACCATGCATGTTGTAAGGCCGCCTTCAGAGATGCCGATGTCTGTTCTCTGGGGCTCTGCTCTCCCTCCAGATCCATGTAGTGCCTGTAGCGCTGTTTTGTCCTCACCACCCCTTCCCAGGTGTCTTCTGAGATTGTGTGGGGCTGTGGCCATTTTCCTCTAGAACTCTTTCCAGGAATTTAAGTGTCATTAAATGTCCTGGTAGTGAGATAAGAAAAACCTATGGACATCGGATTCACTTCAGGAAGTAAGGTTGAAAGGGCCGAGGCAGTCGGCAATCTCTGATTTTAGGAGAAGGAAGTTACCTTGTTTGGAAATCCCAAGCTTTGGTAGGAGCAGACCCTGCTATACTACAGACCTTTCCATTTGGGGAACTTTGAAGCTTATAATATGACCTCCATAGCTTGTGATACTCTCCTGCCTTCTGGCTTCCCTTTCTTCTTTTTATTGTCCCCAGTGTGAGCTTTAGCCCCTTTTCTTCCTTGCCCCTCCCTCACCCCTACTCCAGCACTAACACTGATTGAAGCAGAATCTTCCAGCAGATTTGTTCATGTTTTCCAGCATCTAGAAGCCTTGAAGACAGCTTATTGCTAGCATAAGTTGACAGAAGCTATGGTGCCTTTTGAAGATAGAGTAATTCAGAAATTTCTGTCTAACTTCAGAGTCTTGGCCCTTTGGGCAGCTAACTGCTGATGGAAGATCCCTTAGCTGCATGAAAGTAAGGCTTCCTTTCAAGCCAGCTCATCTGTGCAAAGAAGAATTAGCTTACAAATGGCTTGGCTTGATGGAGGCTGGACTTGGGAAGCTTGGAGGACTTGTGTAGCTTTTGTCTAATTGGATGCTACCCACCCCCCCACCCCCGCCGCCCCCAAGGGAATCTCATTTACTTTCAAGCTGGGGATTAAAAGGGTGACTAGTTTAGGGAATGAGAAGGTGGTTAGCAACACTAGATGTTGGTCTTTGATCCCAGTGACCTGACACACCTTTTGGGAGCTCACTTGGTGCTCCAGGTCTTTTCCCAACCATTGCACGGTAAAAGCAGCTGACACCACTGACCTACCAGTGACCTTTGCAGATAAGGTGGTATCTTAGAAGCCAAGTACAGACAACCTCTGGCTTTCAGGCACAGCATGTTTCTAAAATGTATTTTTCTAACAGTCCAAAATGCAAGTCAGTAATCCCATGGATTTTTAAATTGGGTGGCATAATAGTTACCATGCAAACTGAGACATTTTGGGGAGTGAAGGGTGCAGGCATTAATAATTATGCCCAGGCTACAGGAGCAATGAGGGCTGTTCTGGGAGCACTGGGACTTGTGCTCATTCTAGTTATGAGCTGGAGCCCCTTCTCAGAAAACTGAAATTCCAAGTTCTAAAAGATTTATGCCTCTATATTTTAGGCATGGTTAGTGGAAAACATTTTCCAGTCTTGTATACATATTCTTTAATTTTGCCTTTTCTTCCCAACTGCACACCCTGTCACTCAAGTCCAGCAGACAGCCCTTGAGAATAAACAGCTGTCCCTTAACATGCCTGTTGATTTCTGACTGTCCTCATTACATTTATGAGCCCTTACTTTTTATCGCTAGCATTTGCACTCCTAATTTCTCCAGTTTCCATTAAATTTTAAAAAAGGAAAAGAACACAGTGCAGTAAAACATCCTAGTAGTTGCCCAAACATGCTGCGCAAAGATGGTGACCTCTTCTTGGTCAGCAGGCGGCAACACCGTGCAGCTTCCATGGTGTTTGCCGGCTGGTCCGGGAAGTTCACACAAAGAGGTGGAGGTGTACGGGGCTCTTCGTGGGCTGTTTAGTCAAGGACATCTTCAAAATGTTGCACAGGGAATGAATGGTGTTTAGGAACAAAATCTTGACAAGCCATCTTTACAGGGGGGCTACCACTGGGAATAAACCTGGGGAAGAATAAGACCTCGGTGGACGCTGCTGCGGACTACGTGGAGGGGGTTCGAGTCCTGGGCCCCTTGGCCGACTACCTGGTAGTGAACGTGTCCAGTCCGAACACCACTGGGCTACGGAGCCTTCAGGGAAAGGCTGAGCTGCGCCACCTGCTGACCAAGGTAGGAAATTACATCTCCAGGCTCCGTTCCACCAGCCTGTCCTACCCACTTCTTTCCAGTTGATTCTTCAGGAAAAAGCTTCAATGTCACTATCAAGGAGCTGTCCTTAGCACCTGGACCAGATAGGACCCCTTGCTATACCTATAATCCCGTCATAACACTGATTATGCTTAACAGTAATTAATGGCTTGGTTACCTGTCCCTGTGTTAAACCATAAACCCTGTGAGAGCAGGGACTGTCTCTCTCTGTCCCTAGCATCGAGCACACTGACTGAATAAATTGGATGACTCTTCTTTGTTTTTAAGTAGGCTCCATGCCCAATGTGGGGCTTGAACTCACAACCCTGAGATCAAGATTTGCATGAAACAGCGAGGCACCCCTGGATGAGTCTTTATCAAACAGTACTTGTGACAGTATTTTCTTCTTATCTCTTTTAGAAAAAAAAGTCTCAATAAGCCTTAATATATTAGCCAATATCAGTGACAACATTAGGGACTTAATCTTAGGGATCCCTTTGTTCAGGAGAATCAGATCTGTGGGATGGGTCTTTGGCATAACTGAGAGATGTATTTTCTGAGAAGGAGAAGTCGCTGGTGCTTCAGCGTGAGAACATGCTGATCTGTGGCTACGGCCTCCAGGGTCCCCGTCTCTGGCCGTGTGTTGTTCTAGGTGCTGCAGGAGAGGGACGCCCTGCAGGGAGCGCGCAAACCGGCTGTGCTGGTGAAGATCGCACCTGACCTCACAGCCCAGGACAAGGAGGATATTGCCAGTGTGGTGAGAGAGGTAGGAGTCGGGCTAGGCCCTGGGACGCCTCTCACTGCCTGGGAGGGGCGGGGGTGGGTGCCATTTGGCCAGCTGGGCTAGCCTGTGGCTTCCTTTCTGTGGTAGTGAGAGCTGGTTTGATATGTCATGATGTAACTCATCATCTAATGAAAAGCTCAGTTGGTTGAGCATCCAACTCGATTTCAAATCAGGTCATGATCTCACAGTTTGTGGGTTCAAGCCCCACATCGGGCTCTGAGCTGACAGTGTGGAGCATGTTTGGGATTCTCTCTCTCTCTCTCTCTTTCTCTCCCTCTCTCCCTCTCCTCCTCCCCTGCTCACACTCTCTCAAAACAAATAAATAAACTAAAAAAAAAAAATTTAGAGAAGCAAATGTTTGGATGAGTCATTTACTTGTACCCATTCCCTTGTCTCTTTCCTCACATTCATCCAGCAAGAGCTCTAAGCCTTGTGCTTGCATTCTTGGTCAGTCTTGGTCAGACTGTTCTGTCACTCTCTCCAGTCTACCCCAGGCCCCTGTGTTATAGGAGAATGGTGGAAACACGGACCAAATCTGGCAGTCCTGGGTTCAAGTCCTAGTTCCACCATGTACTACCTAGGGGCCTTGGACAAGACTAAAGTGAGTGGTTCTAAGGATTAAATCCTGTCCTCGTGGAACATTACAGGTGGTCGATATGTGATGGCTGCTACTATTATGTTGAGGCTCGTTCAGACCCTTTTTCTAGAAGCATAGTGAGCTCTGGTATAGCTCTTGCTTCCCGGGGCTATAGTGTGGGCACCTGGCCCCGCTGCTGTCTCAGACCCTCGGGGAAGCTACTCCGACTGCATCAGTGCCACCACTGGAGGGTTCTTTCTCTGTCTCACATTGCAGTTGGGCATCGATGGACTGATCATCACAAACACCACAGTGAGCCGCCCCGCCGGCCTCCAGGGTGCCCTGCGCTCTGAAACAGGAGGGCTGAGTGGGAAGCCCCTCCGGGATTTATCAACTCAGACCATCCGGGAGATGTATGCACTCACCAAAGGCAAGAATTCGGTGCCTGTGTCTTCAGATCTGTGTGTGGCTCAGGCTCTTGGGTTTGATCCGAATCACTGTTCCCTGAACTGCTGCATTCAGCCGGGGCCGGAGCGGGGGAAGCCAAACTAAGGGTCTCACGTTGCCTGCCCTTCCTCACGATGTTACGTGTGCTTCTTGCAGGCAGAGTCCCCATCATTGGGGTTGGCGGCGTCAGCAGTGGGCAGGATGCCCTGGAGAAGATCCGGGCGGGGGCCTCCCTCGTGCAGCTGTACACGGCCCTCACCTACCGGGGGCCGCCCGTGGTGGGCAGGGTCAAGCGGGAGCTGGAGGCCCTTTTGAAGTGAGTGGGGCCACGTGTGGCTTGACACAGGCGAAGTTAAGGTGGCATCAGTTGAGGATGACTCACAGGGAGGAGGAGATGCTATTTACCTATTTATTCCTCATTCAGAAAGGATTCAAGAACGCTGGGGAAAATTACTCTGTTGCTCCTAAGACAGAGGACAAAGAGGGCCAAGGAATTCAAGATTAATGGTGTTTATTGGCCTGAGGGGTTCTGGCAGCATCCCTGCTCAGTAACATTGTCTTGATGTCAGGGAGCTGTGAATACTTGAAATTGATTCCTTTCCCAGTGTGAAGACCTAGGTGGAAACACCTCTAGGTTCCTGAGTGAAGACGATGTAGAAGGCAGGAGGCACGCCTCTGCGGGAGACAGGCAGGCACGGTTATGGAGCTGACAGCCTAGGTGAATGTGGGCTTCCAGCGAGAGCAGGGCCTGTCCTTCCCTATTTGCCGAAATTGCTTTTCCTTTTTTCAGGGAACAGGGTTTTACGAGAATCACAGATGCCATTGGAGCAGACCATCGGAGGTGAGGATGTTTTCAATAAGAAGCCTAATCTGGAATCTCCCCACTAAATGAGACGGGTCTTTGTGGCTGGATTGAGAGAGGAGAGCCACATCCCCCAAACCACGAGAGCCCTTCCTCCAGCCCAACTGTAAACCCAGTCAGGAGCATCACCAGAATCAATACGAGGCTTTCTTTAATCACTTGTCGGACCATGAATGCATTCATGAGTCTTTCTAAACTCAAATCCCTTTAATATTGCAAGGACATTAAATATTTGAGGGAAAAAAATCATAGAAAAAATAAAGCCATTTAAAACCTGGATTTAAGGGTGCTTGGGTGGCTCAGTTGGTTAAGCGTCCGACTTCAGCTCTCAAGGTCTGTAAGTTCGAGCCCCACATCGGGTTCTGTGCTGACAGCTCAGAGCCTAGAGCTTGCTTCCGATTCTGTGTCTCCCTTTCTCTCTGCCCCTCCCCTGTTTGTGCTCTCTCTCTCAAAAATAAATAATAGGCATTAACAAAAAAAAAAAAGTTTAAAACCTGGATTTAAATCCCAGCCCTCAGTGAGGGCCACGGGCCTCACATAGGTGCTGCAGGGCCTTCTAGGCCTCTGCTGCCTGGGGTCAGCTGTGGGTCCAAGGAGCTTGACTCTGTTTCATTCTGCCTTTACTTTTGTTTAAGTTTTTGACTTCACTTGAAAATATTTCAAACACGGATAAAGTTGCAAGAATAGGGCTTGAGGGTGGCCATCCTCTGTCTTCACACTGCCTTCCCTCTGTGAGTCCGGGTCCTCATCTTTTCTTAGAAGGACCCCAGTCATGTTGCAGTGGGCCCTGCCGCGCTGACCTCAATTTAATTTGATGACCTTGGTAAAAACCCTGTCTCCAAATAAGGGCACTTTCTGAAGTTCTAGGGGGTTAGGATTTTAGTATGTCAGTTTTGGGGAGACACAATTCAGCCCATCACAGGAAAGTGTGCTTGCTGTGCCCCTTCTTTATTATCTGTGGCTTGGGGTGCCATTGGGCAGACAGCTTCTCAAGGTGCTTGAAGACATTAGACAAGATGTGAAAGAGGTGTAGTCGTTAACTGAAGAGAGAGCAGCACCGGTCTTTTCGATACCGGAGAGCAAATGGGGAAGAGGGGCTGGAAACCTTATCTAGGAAGCGCTGTTGCTGTGTGGCATGCCCTCACAGCCAGCAGAGAATTACCTTTGTTCCCATCACCTCAGTACAGATTTTTATTCTAAATTTGATTTCTCGGTAGCTCTGCGAGAGGCATGGAACTATAACAGGGGTAACATGTTTTGTTGCCTCATCATTTAATCTTGGCCTCCGCCTGTCCCTCCCTGTGTTCTTCGCTCACTCTGCCACAAAACCAGCAGCCAGTCTCCTGCTGTCCTTTTCAAAGATCGTTCACCTGTTTCGACTTTTTTTTTTTAACTTTTTAAATTTATTTTTTAAATGTGTATTTATCTTGAGAGAGAGAGAGAGAATCCCAAATAGGCTCTGTGCTGGTCAAGAGTCAGCTGCTTAACTGACTGAGCCACCCAAACGCCCCCTTTTTTTTCTTTTTAAAAAAATAACCCCCAAATAAAAGTTGTGTACCTCTCTTCCCTCTTAAATAACTCCATTTCCCACAGGTAATCACAGATAACTTTTGTATCTATCTTACTAGATGTTTCCAGATATTTTTCTTTTTATTATATACAAACACATGTAATCCATAGCTATCTTTTTATGTATCTGCATACTTTTGCATAGAAAAAATTTAGGAGAACTGTTTTTTAATACCAAGTGATATGAGAGTAAATTTAAATTTGCTGGTCTGATTCTCCATCCTGAATATTTTTGTGTGGATTTCTTGCAAACGAGTATATTCTGCTTCACAACCACAACACAGCCGTCAAAAATCAGGAGATCGGTACTGACATATCAGTTCATCCTCAGGCTGTGTGGCAGGCAGAATTTCTAAAATGCCTTCCCCCTTCCCAATGCCCTGTCCTAATTTCTGGAGCCCAGCAATGTGATGAGATATCCCTCTCGTGACTGTTATGTTACATGGCTTAACATAGGAGCCTCCTTGAAGGTAGGTTATTCAGGTGGGTCCAGTCTGATCACATGAGCCCCTTTAAAAGCAAGTTTTCTCTTTCTAAGAAGCATAAGGGATCAAAGTGTGGTTGCCATTTTGAAGACTGGTTTGGGGGGCATGAGAAGAAAGGTTTTGGCCCCTGGCTAACAGCCAGCAAGGAAATGGATGTCAGACCTACGGCCACAAAGAGCTGGATTTTGCCAACAACTTGAATGAGCTTGGAAGCAGATTTCTTTCCAAAGTGTCTGGGTGAGGATCCAATCTGTCCAACACCTTGATCCTGGCCTGGTGACACCCTGAGCCTAGAACCCAGCTGAGCCTCAACTCCTGATGCAGAATGGTGCTGACAGTGACTGTGTTTCAAACCACTGGAATTTGTGGACTGTGTTTCACACAAGAGAGAATGAACACAGGCCAGCTTCGTGGTTCACCAGCCGTCCCAATCGTGTCCTTCATTGTAAAAGTATCCAGCTCAGAATGACATGTTGCATTTGGTTGTCATGTCTCTTTAGCCTCCTGTCTGGAAAACTTCCTGCTAGTCCTTGACACTTTTGAAGATGACAGGCCGATTATTGTGTAGAATTTCCCTCGTTTGGGTTTGTCTGGTGGTGTGATTGGAGTCAGGCGGTGCAGCTGTGGCAGGAACATATGGCAGCAGTGCCGGGTCGCTGTGTCCTCCCAGGTGACACACGGGGTCAGTTTGTCCCAGTGCTGCTAATTTCACATGGGTCACTTGAAGGTGTGTCTGTACCACTTGTCCACCGTAAAGTTACTCATTTCTCTTTGTAATTAATAAGTACTTTATAGGGAGGTTCTTTGAAATTATGTACTTAAACTGTTCCTCATAAAACCTTTGTTTTATTCATTTATATTATTGTGGCCTCATAATTTTCAGTTTTATTGAATGGCTCAAAATCTATTATCATATTTTGATGCCCAGTTGTCTTATATTTGGCCAATGGATGCCTCTTCAGGTGGCTTGTGTGTCCTGTATACGTCTTCATTATTCTTTTAGCATCTCCTTGCTTTCTGGCACAAGCTGTTCTGGGCTTATCAGATAATATCCCTGTCCCAGCCCAGGAACCAGCTATTTCTACAAGAAACCCTGGTTCCTTCTATTGGACAGTGATGTTTAGAAACTAACATCTGAAGCTTCTGCACAGCAAAGGAAACAATCAGCAAAACTAAAAGGCAACCGACAGAATGGGAGAAGATATTTGCAAACAACATATCAGATAAAGGGTTAGTATCCAAAATCTATCAAGAACTTGTCAAACTCAACAGCCAAAAAACAAATAATCCAGTGAAGAAATGGGCAAAAGACATGAATAGACACTTCTCCAAAGAAGACATCCAGATGGCTGACAGACACATGAAAAAATGTTCACATTACTCATCATCAGGGAAATACACATCAAAACCACAATGAGATACCACCTTATACCTGTCAGAATTGCTAACATGAACAACTCAGGCAACAACAGATGTTGGTGAGGATGTAGAGGAAGAGGATCTCTTTGCCCTGTTGGTGGGAATGCAAACTGGTGCAGCCACTCTGGAAAACTGTGGAGGTTCCTCAAAAAATTAAAAATAGAACTACCCTATGACCCAGAAATTGTACTACTAGGCATTTATCCACGGGATACAGGTGTCGAAGGGACACATGTGTCGAAGGGACACATGCACCCCCAGGTTTATAGCAGCACTATGAACAACAGCCAAAGTATGGAAAGAGCCCAAATGTCCATTGATGGATGAATGGATAAAGAAGATGTGGTATATATATACAATGGAGTATTACTCAGCAATCAAAAAGAGTGGAATCCTGCCATTTGCAACTACGTGGATGGAACTGGAGGATATTATGCTAAGTGAAATTAGTCAGAGAAAGACAAAAATCATATGACTTCACTCATATGAGGACTTTAAGAGACAAAACAGATGAACATAAGGGAAGGGAAACAAAAATAATATAAAAACAGGGAGGGGTACAAAACATAAGAGACTCTTAAATATGAGAACAAACAGAGGGTTATCACAGGGGGTGTGAAAGCGGAGATGGGCTAAATGGGTAAGGGGCACTGAGGCATCTACTCCTGAAATCATTGTTGCACTGTATGCTAACTAACTTGGATGTAAATTAAAAAAATAAAATGACTTTTAAGATTTCTTCTTGGGAGAGGGTAAAAGGGCTAGAAATACAATACTTTTTTCTTTTCCTGGCAGAAGAGAGTTAGATGTCTTTGGATATATCAAGTGAACTACAGGAAATAATTTAACATTGTATACCTTAGTTGCCCAATTGTTAAAAAGAATATATTGCTCACTACCAAATGACATTACATAAATAGCCTGAAGGTCTGTCCATAAAATATGGGGAGTGCACATTGCCACTGAGGGGTTGCTGCTCCCAAGCTGTTGCAGTGAACAGAGCTAGGGAATATGTATGTGTGTACACACACACAGACACACACACACCTATATTTCTATATCTCTATATGTTGAAAATCATGAGTTCAGACTGATACCTTCAAATCCAGTCCCAAACCACAACATTCATTCTAGTTTCTTCTCTTCCTAGATTTGTAACTCCCTTCTCTGACAATGGAAACTCTGGCAACTCCCTTAATACGTATTCTGTTTTCTTATTTGATCCACCCTCTCATATGGAACTTACTTCCAGTTTCTACTCCCTGCAAGTGTGTGGGTGCCTTTTCCCTTGCTCGGGGCCTGACACCCTCACCATCCCCCACCATATAGGCACCCTCCTGACTTTGTGCAGCTCTGACACCTGCTCCAGGCTGCTCCCTGCAGCAGACATTGTCCCCAGACCACTTAGGCTCGGACCTCTGTGTTGGCCTGTCCCTCCGTGTGGTCACTTTCCTCATTGACTGGGGCTCTGATGCTGCGTTCCAAGTGCCCCGCTCCAGGCGGTGGACACACTCCTCACTCTGTGTGGGCTTTGGTTCTCTGAGTCACTTGCTCCTCTTTTGCTCATGGCAGGCCCCTACCTTCTCTGTGCCACCCAATGGCTTTATGACTAACTGCTCAGAAAAGGGAAGGGATGAGGAAGAGCAACCCTTTGGAAGGTTCTCTGTTGGAGACTGACATTCTGTCAGCACAGCTGTAGCACGCTGCTGTTTCTCCCTTGAGGACCAGACTAAGTAGTTGGCTTGCGTTCAGGGGCCATGTGGTATAAGGAGTACCCATTCTTAATTCTCAAAACCACGCTCAGAGCCCCGAGAAGCTCACAGTGCTGGGAGACACAGACTGACAATGCCCAGGTAGCCCTCCGGGGCTCAGGATCATCGAGTGGAATGACACACAGAGTTGCTAATACCATTTACACTGTTCACACTTACATTTTGTGTTCTGTGCATAAATAAATAATTAGCATGGTCATTTCACATTAGTTAAATATAGGCAGTTAATAAGTTAAATCTTATTCTGGAATTTGCTTTCTTCACATATCATCATGGAATTTTTCAATGTTCTTCCCTTAGATATGTGTGTTTTCTAATAGAACTGTGGTTTTCCACAGCACGAACATACCAACATTCACTTGTGGCTGTGTGTGTAGGCTGACTTCACTGTTCCACGTCACAGGCAGTGCTGGAGGGGGTCTCTCGGTTCATGTGTCTTTGTACTCTTCTAGTAGAATTCCTGTAAAATAGACTCCCAGAAGTGCTATCGCTTGGGCAAAGGTTATATACACTTAAATTGTTAGCAGTTACTGCCACATTGCTATTACAGAGAAATATGCCAATTTATACTTTCTCTCCAACTTTGTGAGAGAGGGTACCCTTTCCTCTTATGTCCCACACTGGAATTTCCAAGTATGGGTCTGGGATAAGCTGTTCTTCCTTCTCTACTTTCTCCCTGGGAGTAGTTTACATTATTTCTCTGCCTTGTGGAAAAAGCAAAAAGGAACTGTGGGTTTAGCAAGCCACTTTGGGCCTCAGCCAGAGTGATTGCCACATCCATTTCTGTGTGTGTGTGTGTGTGTGTGTGTGTGTGTGAGAGAGAGAGAGAGAGAGACAGAGACAGAGACAGAGAGAGACAGAGAGAGAGGCTTCCACTAAGTTCCACTAAGACCCCAGGGAAGGAAACCAGAAGGGGACTCGTTTTCCCTAGCTTCTCCCATTCTTATTGTTCAGGTCACCCTCCTGACAGTGGGGCCGACAAGTAGGCACATCTCTGTATCAGAAGGAGCTGAGGTTCTTTCTGGTAGCAGTTTCTTTCAAAGACTAGATACATCAAGTCACATATATCCGGTGTTTTGAAAAAAAATCCATTTCTCTGCTGACCTTCTGATAGGCTGCCTTGGCTCAGGTACTGTAGTCGATGCTTTCTGTCCAGTTTTCTATGAGGATGGGAGCAGGAGAACATCCCATCAGAATTCTGTTCTCAGTGTCAAGCAGAAGACTGAGACACAGAGTTGAGATGATTTCTCACTTCATCTCAGGGCCAAGGCTGTGACTGGGATAGCTCAGGAGGTTATTGGTGACATTCAAACAGTGCCTCTCGACAGGAACATTGAGTGTGCAGGACACTGGGGCCCCATCATGTCTGCTGTCAGTGGTGCATGGGAGGGCGCGGGCCCCATCTTGAAAGAGACTGTACTCCTCTGCTCCAGGGGCTTGCCACCCAGGAGGGCCAGCCAGCATCTCATTGGATCAGAGAATGCAGAAATCTGCATGTTTTATATGGCGGCTCCTGTATTTAAAATCTGAGCTGATGTTGTACCAGCCCATTAAAACTGATCTGTGGAGCAGATGTGAATCAAGGTCTCCAATTGAGGTGTCTGGCTCATTCCATCCTGTGGCAGCAGTTAGAAACTCTCATGAGCCAGGAACACCAGCAAGGGGAAGGTTGCGGGAGGAGGAATAATACCAGGAGAATGACCACCCCAGCCAGGGTGGGGGCCATGAGGGCACCAGGGGGTGCTGTTCACTCCAGGACTCACTGCAGCTGGGGGGAAGAGGGCAGGCAGACGTTGGAGTTCGACCTTGGGAGATCTACTAATCCTGCTGATGCCCCATTTTTTTCACCAGGAAAAATAATGGTATGGAGGATTAAATGATATCCTAATAGTATAACTTTTACAAAGGTGTGTTCTATGTGTCAGGCACATTAGGTACTTTTTAGCTGTGCGCAGTCATGTTAATTTTGTGTGCCTCAGTTTCCCAAGTGCAAGAGGAAGAGAAGGACATTATCTATCTCAAAGGGTTGTACAAGGATTAAATATAAAGAGCAGTAGTGCTACCTGACTAAAAACATTATTTTTGATATTTCTAATCACCATAAAAGTCTGGCAAATCGGTATTATTATGCCCGTATTTACAAATAAACCTAGGGTTTGAGACATTAAATAACTTCCCCAAACCAAGCAGCCAGAACCAGCAGAATTAGGCCCCAGGGCCGAAGTATCTCCTGATGCACGTAAAGGACCTCACAGGACCTCTGAAAAGTATTACTTGTTCTTTTTCACTGTTGCTTTCCCCCTCAAAGTTCATCTTCTTTTAACAGATAGACTTCCTACTGTGGACCATTAATTTTTTAAAAAACCTTCAGAGATACTTGTCCTGGGCACAGGATTGGTCTGAAATAAGATGGTAGAATGGGGAATGGTGATCAAAGCTCGGAGCCCGGGAGGGGTGGGGAACCTTCTGTAGAAACCTCAGCACTAGCCGGAGCTGGGCCTGAGGCTCCAACATATAGCAACTTCAAACAACAATCATTTATTACCTCACAAAGTGTCTCAGGAGCAGCTTAGGAGGGTGGTTCTGGCTCAGGGTCTCTCATGACATTGTAACCAAGACATTGGCTGGGGCTGCAGTCAGCTGACCTTCACTGGGGCTGGAACCACTTCCAGATGGTTCACCCATGTGGCTTGTGAGGAACTGCTGGCTGTTGGCAGGATATGTTGGCAGTCTCTCCATAGGACTGCCCGAGTATCCTCAAATCATGGCATCTGGTTTCTCCTAGAGAGAGGGATGTAAGAGGGAGCAAGGTAGAAGCTACAATGCCTTTTATGACCTTGTCTTGGAGTCCTATACCATTACTTATGCCACTTCATTGTATTCATTAGAATAGGGCTGCCAGTATTAGCAAAACTAACAAACAAAAGCAACTGGTACAACCCAGTTTAATTTGAATTCCAGATAAACAATGAATAAACTTTTAGTATAAGTATTCCCATGAAATATTTGGGACATACTTACACTAAAAATTTGTTTATCTGAAATTCAAATTTAATTTGGTATCATGTATTTTATCTGGTGACCCTATGTTACAAGCAAGTCATTTGGTCCAGCCTACACGCAAGGGGAGGGGAATTTGTTTCCATTTTTGGAGGGAGGAATGCCAAAGAATTTGTGGAGAGATTTCCAAACCACTACAAGCAGCATTTTGAAAACTTGCATTTGCCCCTGGTATCTGTGGTTACCTGCATGGGAGCCTAAGGGGATGAAGCAGTTCTGGATAAGAAAGTTCACTTTCCTAATAATCTTGTACATTTGTAAGTTTACAGAAAATTGTGCACAATATTTTCTTTGCCTCTCAGATAGCCCTGTGAAGTAGATGAAACAGTGATCATGATCCTCACTTTACAGGTGAGGAAGCTAAAATGCCTACTCCAAGATGTTATGAGCAGAAATGGTGGAGGGAGGACAGATTTTTTTAGTATGAAGCCTAGCATTTGTTCTACTCTACCCAGTAGTGTCCTGATACGCTACTCATGCCTTCACAATAGAAGGTGCCTCCATGTAGCAGACTCATGTTCTCCCTTCTGCCATGTTGTTATCTCAAATGGGTAATGGCATTTGTGGATCCTCACTGCCGTGCTGTATCCTGGGTAATGGGGGAGGACCCTGGGAGAAGCTGAGGGCCCAGATGCAGTCCTCTCTCAACACCCACAAGTTCTGGGATCAACCAGAACTGGCTGGACCACTGGCTGACTGTGGGAATCCAACCCACTATAGACCCTCTGAACTGCGTGACTCAAGAGTGCCCTTGGGAACATCATTCCCTTTCTCCAGGAGGCAGCCAACCTCACTTGAAAGACTTGCCTTTTGGCTATTGTTGAGAGTGCTGCTATAAACATTGGGGTACAAGTGCCCCTATGTATCAGTACTCCTGTATCCCTTGGGTAAATTCCTAGCAGTGCTATTGCTGGGTCATAGGGTAGGTCTATTTTTAATTTTTTGAGGAACCTCCACACTGTTTTCCAGAGCGGCTGCATCAGTTTGCATTCCCACCAGCAATGCAAGAGGGTTCCCATTTCTCCACATCCTCTCCAGCATCTATAGTCTCCTGATTTGTTCATTTTGGCCACTCTGACTGGCATGAGGTGATATCTGAGTGTGGTTTTGATTTGTATTTCCCTGATGAGGAGCGACGTTGAGCATCTTTTCATGTGCCTGTTGGCCATCTGGATGTCTTCTTTAGAGAAGTGTCTATTCATGTTTTCTGCCCATTTCTTCACTGGATTATTTGTTTTTCAGGTGTGGAGTTTGGTGAGCTCTTCATAGAGTTTGGATACTAGCCCTTTGTCTGATATGTCATTTGCAAATATCTTTTCCCATTCCGTTGGATGAGGCACCATTTTGAAGGAAGTGGTAGATGTCAGGACATTTCATTCCTAAGTACTTCATAGCCTGAATCTTCTAAAAATGAGGACATACTCCTGTGAAGCCATAATTCTAAGATCACACCTAAGGAAATTAGCCATGATTCTCAAATATCCTCTGACATTCAGTCCATATTCCAGTTTTCCTTATTACCTTCAAAATATCTTCCATAGTCAATCAAGGCTCACCTATGTGTCTCTTAGTCTTTTAAAATCTAGAACAGTCACCTCTGAAGAGATCAGGTCAGTTGTCTTGCAAACAGTTCTATATTCTACATTTATTCCCAAAATAAAGGTTATATTCCCTTTAGCCTTTGAGCTCCATTTCATTGGGGTGTGAATATATGACCAAATCCTACTGAAAGATAAAAGTGAAAGTATTGTGTGCAACTTCTGAGAAGTCTTCTACTGCCTGGAACATGGGTATGACGGCTGGAGCTCTGGCAGCCACCTTCCACATGAGAATCAGAGTCACCCCAGAGGCAAAAACTGGAAAGGGCTTTGTAGAACTTCCAACATCAGCTCTGTCTGCTTATTCCCCACCTCTTTTGAGAAAATAAAAACTTGTGTGCTTAAGTCCCTGTTAATTGGGGTTTTCTTTCACATATATCCAAATTTAGTCCCCACCAATAAGCCAGATTACGGCGTACTGTAATCTTGTATTTGCCTGAAAGATATGTTATCTGCTTTCTACTTGGCTAAGACACATTTCAGGATTTCTTTTTCCTTCAGGCGTAGATCTCTGGTACCAGTGCACTGTGAGAATGTGGTCAAACTATTATGTTACCTAACCTCTAGTGTTGAATGAATCTTGGCAGTCAGGAAAATTTTCTGTGAGAACTTTGTGGTTATAAATGTGAGAAATGAAGTTAGTATGGCTTGTCATGTGTAAGACAACACCAGGGGAGTGTGTGTGCAGAGTGAGAATGACCTGGAATTGGCACAAGGCAAGTTTGTGAAATACAAACCTGAGCAGCAACACGGGGCAAGGCTGCAAAGGGCAGGGCCTTTAGGAGAGAAGAAGCACTGGGTGTTGTATGTAAGTGATGAATCACAGGAATCTACCTCCAAAACCAAGAGCACACTGTATACACTGTATGCTAGCTAACTTTACAATAAATTATATATATGAAACAAAAAACAAAAAACAAAAGCAGATAATGACAGAGAGAAAATAAAAGAATAAATAATGGCACAAAAGAGTAAATGTGTACAGGACCAAGGAGTATAAGAAAGAAAAAAAAAAGGTTATTTCTGGGGCATAATGTATAGTATCTCAATCCTACAATAAAATATACATATTTAACACAATTAAAAAATGAAACAAAAAACCCCAAAACATGCAAATTCTGCATTCTTGCCACAGCCCAGGAGAGGTTTTCTGTGTGTTGAGAACTCCATTTGGGAAGTGTCCCACAGGAAACAAAAGGAGTTACAGCATGTGAAGGCAATCTGGTTGCACCACTTTATCCCCATGGACCACTAGAGTTGACTTAATGGGTCCAGGAACAAAGCTATGCCTGGAGGGTCAGAATAGTTCCTGGGTCAGCTAGACCTCCCCGCCCCAAGCCTGTGGAAGACATGTAACCTTGATGCTGTCACTTCAGTCTTTGGTTATTTGAGAAGCTGGCCAGCCTTTTGAGCTTCAACTACTCTCTTGGATATTGAATTTATAGTCCTATAATGAATTCAGTGACATCTTCCTACCTCAAAAGGGTGAAAAGTATGGATCCCAAGTCTGGGAATCTGAAAGAAATCATTCTGGTTAGGGCAGGATTTCAAATATATTTGAGACTCTGGTACAACCACTGAAACACACACACGTGTATATATGTGTTTATGTGTATATGTGTGCATGTGTGTTTGCATGTGAGAGAGAGACACGGAGAGAGAGAATAAGGCTGACCTATAGATTCATTTATTCTTTCACTCATCCATTCTTCGAAAACCATTTACTGAGATTCTGCTTCCTGCCAGTGGCTGTGCTGCATATTGGGGATGAAGACAACGGAATTTTCTACCATATCTTATGTCTCAGAAGAGACAAATACAAACACAACTGACCAGAATCCAGTGGGGCACACTCTACAACAGTGGGAGGCACCCAGTGCTTCCCTAGCAGAGAGGGACTCCTCTGGGGTCATGGCCTCACACAGCTGCAGTGATTTCTCTGTGTGGCTAGGACTAATTTCATACTATTTCCTGGGGTCATCATTATGCAAATCCCTAATTTCTTGGAGCTTGAAGTAGAATTTTAACACCATTCCTTCTAGAAAGATCTGTCATGGGACCAGAATGGATGGTTCAACTCTTCCCGGAACCTGGTTGGCACTCAGAACACTGTTCCCAAATGCTTTGCCAGACAGTTTCCTTGATTTATTTCCTAATGCTTTTGCAGTCATGGCCCACGTGGTCTTTGCCTGCTTCCTGGCTGTGATGCTCCCAGGGCCCCAAGTGAGGGCAGGGTATGAGTGAGGGTGTGTGGGAAAACTGGGACTGGGGATTGGCTCATCTCAAAAGTAGCCTCCAGTTTGCAGCATCAGGCTTCTCCTGCCCTGAGCAACAGTACTTTTGGGTCTTCCCTGAAAAACAGATGTGGAGCCTGAGAAACCCCTTTTGAGTTTAGTCTCTTTCTCACTGTTTCCAAGGGCCATGAGTTCCTCTCCATTTGAGCTCCATTCTCTTTTCCTCAAGCTCAGCATCTAATTGGCTTTCTAAGATGGGGTCAGTCTAGAATCACTGGAGGCTCAAACCGAGTGCCAGTCCTTAGCTCTTGGTTCAGTGTTCAATTCTATACTGAAATCCTGTCCCCAGTTCTAGTCCCCAGTCCCCATTTACTGGGGTTTGCTGGTGTAGATCTTTCCCCAGTTCCAGTCTGCTATTTCCATTAATGGAGTTTGCTGATTTAGTCCACACTGGGAACTGCTGGAAATGCACACAAGGGGATTATTATGATTATAATAATGTTAAAAAAAGAAACAAGCCCAAAATGGAGTCATTTCCACCCCCCCCCCCTTCTTCCCTGCAACAACAAACTAAGACTTAATTACAGTTTCAACCCATTCCGGGAATGTGACTTTTTATCAATCAATGTGAAATTTCCTGATCAGCAATGGTGAGGTCATCTGTATGATGAAAACCTTGCCCGTTCCGTGTATCCAAAGAAGATGTCCTGGCCAGAAACAATCAAATCCTCCCTCCCTCACTTCATTTGTGTTTCTTTCTTTTTTGCTAATAACTTCTTTGCCCACCCTTCTTGCTATAAAAACCTTCCATTTTGTAAAACTCGCCACAGCATGCTCTCTACTTGTGAGACGGGATGCTGCCTGATTCATGAATCACCTAATAAAGCTAATTCAACCCTCAAATTTACTTGGTTGAATTTTGTTCTCTAGCAATATCTTCATAACTTTGACCTCTGACCAATTTCAAACTGGCAAATTATATTTGAAGTTTTGGCAGACTCTGTGGGTTGACCAGGTCTGGCTGGCTGTCTTACTGCTAGAAGCTGCTTTGAGAATAATATTTGATTTAAAAGCTTGGAACCTAGAAAGAAGTTCCTCATTTATAAAGCGTCAGGGTCGATGCTTCTTCTTCTTCATCTTCTTCTTTTTTTTTTTTTTTAGGGTTGAGCTACTTTTGGGAGTCTTTTTTAAAAGCTTGAAAAATCAGCATGTATGTCTCCAGTGACCCAGTTTTCAAGAAGAGAATTGGCAGAACTAAGGGAGTACAGCTGGGAACCAATGTCCATGTTCCTGGCACAGCAGGATCACGTAGTCCCTGCCCCCTGGTGACAGAGGGAAAGTGAGATAACCTAAAAAGAGGCAGAAGAGTGTGAACATCTATGTTTAATTTTCTTATTGAGCCAAACTGAAATTTTGAACAACATGTGCTGTTCTGGATTCAACACTCAATTATTCATTCTGTTCTAAGGTCATGTACACTCCTGGGAAAATTCAGCAGTTCTCATTCCATGGCTGCTCGTGCACTTGTGTCCACAGTATTCCACCACTTCTGAAATGCTTATTATTTTTCCATTTTTGGCATCGCTGAAATTGAGATGCATCTTAAATTGATGGCATCTTAAGCATTTTACCAGAATTTAATTGGCAGAGTTTTCTCTTTCTTATAATTCATAGCATATCAAATTTGATGAAATATGCTAGTGGTTCCTGATGCAGAGCCATCAAGGGCAATGGTCAAAAATTCTTGGGATGTTTTACAGTGTAAAAAGTTGATTTTATTATAGTATGGGGATAGGAACTGTGGCCAGAAAGAGCTGCACTTGTGTTTGTGAGGAGTGACTGATTGTATATTTTTAAGTTTGTGGAGGGAGAGTGGATAGAGATAACTTTAAGTTTCCAAGGAATTTCTGTATGGTGAAAGTAAGGTCTCCAGGACTTTGGAGGTCTCACTAGTGTCAAGATAAGGTTGCTTTTAGCCTCCAATGAAACATCAATATGAAGGCAACCATGAGTTCCTTGAGCAATGTCACACTCTGCATGTGTCAGGTATTTGTCAGTGGGCTGCAAGTTGTAAGGAGATTTAATTTTAGCTACCTTTCTCTTGTCTTTGTTCTCCTCATTAGTTTCCCCACTTTGGCTATCTTAAAAAAATATCAATGACCAGTGCACCCTTGCATGCATTTTTATGTAAGAGGGATGTAGTATGATCTGGGCATCAGGATTTTTAGAAGCTCCCAAGAGATTTTAAAGTACAGCAAAGTTTGAGAACTGTTAAAATAAGGTATTTCTGCCTTATTCAAGCTTTTTTCCAACTCCTAAGCTTCATGACCAGCCTCCTTACAGATTCTATTTATTATATATGGTACACTCCTCTGTCTCAATTAATCATGTCCTTCCAACTCCATCCACTGATCATCCTTTATTTTCTCATTAGAATGTCAGCTCCAGGAGGGCAGGAATTTCATCTGATTTGTTCTCAGTTATATCCTCAGCACCTAGAACACCTAGACATATTGTAGACACTTGATAAAGATTTCATGAATGAATGGATATTTCTTCTTTTAAATTCGGTGCCCTGATACACTCATTTCTCACACAATTTCCAGTAAAAGTGGTATTATGTTTAGATGATTTCCAAATCTGGTCCTGTTTCCAGTGGTCATCTTTCAAGCCCGAATTTCACATTAAAATTCATTTAAAAACTTGAGTTCACCGTTTTCTATTCCCAACCCAAACCCTAACACCATCCCAGCCTGCCATATGTATCTACAGAATCAGTTTCCTCCCTGAGTCTCAAGCTTAATATCTTGAGTTATTTTCAAGTCTTGTCTTCCCCATATTTAGTTACTCACTAAGTTTTGCAATTTGCTTTTCTGAAAATTCTCTTGAATTTGTCCCTTCCTTTAAGTTGCCACAACACTGAATTTGTCTTCTTGGCTTCTGTTTATTCACATTTAAAATGATTTCACATCCACCTGCTAGCAATTGTTTGTTTTTTTTAATGCTTATGAAGGTTAAATATATGACACAAATAGCACAAAGGATGGGAGAATGTAAAGAGAATTACATTGCTGTAAAGTTCTTGTATTATTTGGGAAGTGATAAAGACAGTAACTTAAAGTAGATTGTAATAAATCAAGGATGCATATCTTGAAATCTCTGAGATAACCACTAGAAAAATAATAGAAGAATATGTAACAAAATAATGAGAAAACATTTTAAAAATTGAGTAATACAAAAAAGGCAGGAAAAAAATAAAAAGAAAATGTATGATTAAATATAAAACAAAGAGCACAATGGTAGGCTTGAAACCAGCTCCATTAGGAATTACATTAAATGTAAATAAACTAAACATTCCAGTTATAAAAGGCAAAGATTGTCAGAATTGATGAAAAAAAATCAGTATGGAGAGAAACATTGCTAAGACTAATGTCAAGGAGCTTGCTATGTTTTCTTCTAGGAGTTTGATCATTACAAGTCTTACACATCTAAGTGTTTAATCCATTTTGAGTTAATTGGTGTATATGGTATAAGAAAGTGGTTCAGTTTTATTCTTTTGCATGTAGCTGTCTAGTTTTCCCAACACCATTTATTGAAGAGACTGTCTTTTCGCCATTGTATATTCTTGCCTCCTTTGTTGTAAATTATCTGACCATATATGCATGGGTTTATTTCTGGGCTCTCTAATCCATTCCATTGATCTATGTGTCTGTTTTTATGCCAATACTACACTGTTTTGATAACTATAGCTTTGTAGTCTAGTTTGAAATCAGGGACCATGATACTTCTGGCTTTGTGCTTCTTAAGATCATTTTATCTATTCAGGGTGTTTTGTGTTTCCATACAAATTTTAGAAGTATTTGTTCTAGCTCTGTGGAAAATGCCACTGGAATTTTGATAGGGATTGCAGTGACTCTGTAGATCACTCTGGGCATTATGGACATTTTAACAATATTAATTCTTCCAATCTATGAGTATGGAGTATCTTTCCATTTATTTGTGTCTTCTTCAATTCTTTCATCAATGTCTTTTTAAATTTTTTTTAAATTTTTATTAAAAAAATTTTTTTTACATTTATTTGTTTTTGAGAGACAGAGAGAGACAGAGCACAAGTGGGGGAGGGGCAGAGAGAGAAGGAAACACAGATTCAGAAGCAGAATCCAGGCTCTTAGCTGTCAGCACAGAGCCTGACACGGGGCTGGAACTCACAAACCATGAGATCATGACCTGAGCCAAAGTTGGACACAACTGACTGAGCCACCCAGGCACCCCAATGTCTTTTTTTTTTAAAGTTTCTTTCTTTCTTTTTCTTTCTTTCTTTCTTTCTTTCTTTCTTTCTTTCTTTCTTTCTTTCTTATTTGAGCATAGGTGACATACATTGTTACATCAGTTTCAGGTGTACAACATAGTGATTTGGCAAGTTTATACATTAGGCTATGTTCATTACAAGTGTAGCTACCATTTGTCATCATACATCGTTATTATAATATTCTTGGCTATATTCCTTATGCTGTGCCTTTTATTTCTGTGACTTTTTCATTCTAAAACTGGAACCCTGTATCTTCCATTTCCCTTCACCCATTTGCCCATCCCCCCACACTCTCCCCTGTGGCAACCATCAGCTTGTTCTCTGTGTTTACAGGTCTGATTCTGCTTTTTGTTTATTTATTCCTTTTTTTTACATCCACATATCAGCTAAATCATATGGTATTTGTCTTCTCAGTCTGACTTATTTCACTTAGCATGATATCCTCTAGATCCTTCTATTTGTCTCAAATAGCATGGTATCATCCTTTTTTATGGCTGAATATTCCATTACATATATATATATATATATATATATATATATATATATATATATATACACACATATACACACATATATATGTATACACACACACACACTACCTCTTCCTTGTCCATTTGTCTATCAATGGACATTTAAGTTGTTTCCATATCTTGGATACTGTAAACAATGTTGCATAGGGGTGCACATATCTTTTTGAATTTGCATTTTGTTTTCTTTGGTAAGCACCCAACAGAGGAATTATTGGATTATATGTTATTTATATTTTTAATACCTCCATGCTCTCTTCCACAGTGATTGTACCAATTTATATTCCCATCAACAGTATACAAGTGTTCCTTTTGTCCACATTTTTGCCAACACTTTTTAGTTTTTGTCTTTTTTATTTTAGCTATTCTGATAGGTGCAACACATTCCTTTTCATTTCTTGTATTATTTATTTGAGCCCCCCTTCTCTCTTTTTTCTTCTTTGTGAGTCTAGCTAAAGGTTTGTTGATTTTATCTTTTTGAAGAACCAGGTCTTAGTTTCATTAATCTTTTCTTTTTAGTCTTTTTAGTCTCTATTTCATTTATTTCTGCCCTGCTTTATTACTTCCTTTCTTCTACTAATTTTGGGCTTCATTTGTTCCTTTTTTAGTCCCTTTAGGTATAAAGTTAAATTGTTTATTTGAGATTTCTCTTATTTCTTAGATTTTGGTATGCCATATTTCTGTTTTCGTTTGTCTCTAGGTATTTTTTAAATTTCTTCCTTGATCCAGTAGTTGTTCAGTAACATGTTGTTTAATCGCAATGTATTTGTAGCTTTTCCAGTTTTCTTCTTGTAATTGATGTCTAGTTTCATATCAATGTAGTCAGAAAAGATGCTTGATAGAATTTCAATCCTTTTGAATTTATTGTAACTTGTTTTGTGGCCTAAAATGCGATCTATCCTGGAGAATGTTCTCTGTGCACTTGAAAAGACTGTATTCTGTTGCTTTTTTTTTCCCTTAAAAGTAATCTCTATGCCCAACATGGGGCTTGAAGTCATGACCCCAAGATCAAGAGTCACATACTCTACCGACTGAGGCAGCAAGATGCCTCTATTCTGCTGTTTTTGGATGGAATGTTCTGTATATATCTGTTACGTCTGGTCTAATGTGTCATTTAAAGCTGATGTTTCCGTAATGATTTTCTGTCTGGATGATCAACCCATTGATGTAAGTGGGGTGTTAAAATTCCCTACTGTTACTGTATTGCTGTCAATTTATCCCTTTAGGTCTGTTAACATTGGCACATATTTTGGTGCTTCTATGTTGGGTGCATATATAAGTGTTATATTTTCTTATGGGATCGACCATTTCATCATTAGGTAGTACCCCTCTTTGTTTTTTGTTACAGTCTTTGTTTTAAAGTCTATTTTGTCTGATATGAGTATAGCTGCATCAGCTGTCCTTTTGTTTCCATTTGTATGAAATATTTTTTTCCACATTTTCACTTTCAGTTTGTGTGTGTCTTTACTTCTGAAGTGGGTCTCTTCTAGGTAGCATATAGATATGTCCTTTTTAAAAAAATTTTTTTAAGTTTATTTATTTTGAGAGACAGAGAGAGCAGAGGGGGGGTAGCGAGAGGGAGAGAGTGAATCCCAGGCAGGCTCCATGTTGTCAGCACGGAGGCTGATGTAGGGCTTGCACTCACGAACCGTGAGATCATGACCCGAGCTGAAACCAAGAGTTGGACGCTTAACTGACTGAGCCACACAGGCACCCCTGTCTTTTTTTTTTTTTTTTTTAATCCAATCATACACTGCACATCTCTGCTCAGAGAATTTAATTCATTTACATTTAAAGTAATCACTGACAGGTATGTATTTATTGCCATTTTGTTAATTGTTTTCTGGCTGTTTTTGTAGTTCCTTTCTGTTCCTTTCTTCTCTTTCTCTCTTCTCTCACAGTTTGATGACTTTCTTTAATGTTATATTTAGATTCTTTTCTTCTTCTTCTTTTTGTATTTACTTTGAGGTTACTATGAAGTTCACATATCTTACTTATCCTATGTTTGTAACAGTCTACTTTAAGTTAATGGCAACTTAAATTTGAACACATCCAAAACTACATTTTTATTCTCTCTGATGTTTAATGTTTCTGATGTCACTTTTTATGTTTTAATTTTACATATCCCTTAACTAATTATTGTAGTTTCTGTTAATTTTACTATTTTTGTCTTTTAACCTTCTTAATAGCTTTATAATTAACCCTTTACCTTTACTATATATTTACTTTTTTCCAGTGAGATTTTTACTTTCATATGTCTTCTTATTATTAGTGCCATTTTTTTTCAGCTTAAATATGTCCCTTTATTTATTTTTTTAAATGTTTATTTTCGAGACAGAGGGAGACAGAGCATGGGTGGGGGGTGGGGGGGGGCAGAGAGAGATGGAGACACAGAATCTGAAACGGGCTCCAGGCTCTGAGCTGTCAGCAGAGAGCCCAATGCGGGGCTTGAACCCACGAACTGTGAGATCATGACCTGAGCCGAAGTCGGACGCTTAACTGACTGAGCCACCCAGGCACCCCAATATGTCCTTTTAATATTTTGTGTAAGACTGGTTTAGTAGTAATGCACTCCTGTAGCTTTTGCTTGTCTGGAAAACTTCTCTTTACTTCCAATCTGAATGATAACCTTGCTGGATGGAGTATTCTTGGTTTGAAGCTTTCTCCTTTCAGCACTTTGAATATGTCATGACACTCCCTTTGGCTTGAAAAATTTCTGCTGAGAAATCTGCTGACAGCCTTATGGGGTTTCCCTTGTAGGTAATAATCTGTTTTTCTCTTGCTGCTTTTAAGAGTCTCTCTTTAACTTTTGATGTTTTAATTATAGTGTGTCTTGGTATAGCTCTTTTTGGGCTTATCATTTTTGGAGCTGTCTAGATTCCTGGACCTAGATGTCTATTTCTCTCCCTAAGTTAGAGAAGTTTTCAGCCATTACATCTTCAAATAAGTTTTCTGACACTTTCTCTTACCCTTCTTCTGGGTACTCTATAATGCAAATGTTATTCTGCTTGATGTTGCTCCAGTGGTCACTTAAGTTACTTTCATTTTTTAAAATTGTATTTTTCCTTTTGTTACTCTGTCTGGGTGAGTTTCATTGCTCTATCTTCCATGTTGCTGATTCATTCTTCTGCTTTATCCAGTCTACTGATGAACCCCTCTAATGTATTTTTCAGTTCAGTTTTTGTTTCTTCAGCTCTGCGACTTCCGTTTGGTACTCTCTTATGTCTTCTATGTCTTTGTTGAAGTTCTTACTGTATTCATCCATTTTTCTTCTGAGTTTGGTGAGCATCTTTGTAATCATTACTTTGAGTTGCTTATCAGGTAGATTACTTATCTCCATATCATCAAGGTCTTTTTCTGAGGTTATATCTTATTCTTTCATTTGGAACACATTTCTTTTCCTGCTGATTTTGCTTGATTCTCTGTGTTTATTTCTGTGTATTAGGAAACAACATCTATCTCTCTGTCTTGAAGGAATGGCCTTGTTTAGGTGATGATCCTTTTCATTCAACCTTGCCCTAGTTTTCGGTTGTCTCTTGAACCTTTGTCTAAACTGCCTGATTTATTCTTATTTATTTATTTATTTATTTAGCGAGTGTGAGTAGGGGACAGTGGCAGAGAGAGGGAGAGAGAGAGAGAGAGAGAGAGAGAGAAAATCCCAAGCAGTCTCCATGTTCAGTGCACAGTATGATGTGCGGTTTGATCCCACAACTCTGGGATCATGTTCTGAGCCAAAATCAAGAGTTGGACGCTTAAACAACAGAGCCACACAGGCACCCTTAAATTTCCTGATTTATTCTTGATATGACCCTGTTGTGGGAGATGTGCCAAGACCTGTCAGTGCTCCAAGGGGAGGTATTTCACTTAGCACCTGGTTTCAGGTTGATTGGAAGCCAGACTCTGAGGAGCAGCTTTTAAAATATGCATATATACACAGTCCTGTGGGGTTGCAATTGTAATGCCTGCTGTCCTTCAGACCAGGAGATCTGGAGGTGTCCCCTGTGTGACAACTCCAAAAATCAGGGTTCCAGATGAGTGTATAAGCTCCTTTCTGGGAAGTCTTGTTGAGCTGTAGGAAGGCCACGGGGGTATGGAATGATGATATCTCCCTGTTTACATTCCCTGGGAGTGCCTCCTTAGCCTCTAAGGAGGCTGTGGAAAGCCTGAAGCTTGCCTCTCAGGCTGAAGCTCCAGGCTAAGGAAATAGGTTTTTTCACAGGAAGACTGGGAGTTGTAGCCTGTCAAGAACTGTCTGATTGTTACGGTCATATTGAGCTCTGGAACAGCCCTCTTGGCTACCAAGGCTAGGCAATCAAGAGGTGTCCCCATGTGGGCTGAGTGTGCCTGCGAGCTTTGGCAAGACTGCTGGAGAGTGTTGGGGGTGAGGCACCCTAGCACCGTCTAAGAGGCAGCAGGAACATGTCTTAACTCTTCTCACCTATGAGTTTTAGCAAAGCAGCAGGATAGTGCCTTGTCTGCGCACATGCTGGCTTCAGGCTGAAAGCAGGAGAATGCCATCGCCTCTTGCACTTGCCAGCCCTGGCCACGGGGCAGGGAAGTGATGCAACCACCTGTGTTTGCAGACTTTAGCTATGGAGTGGGAGAACTCTGTGACTAGTCAGGGAGTGGGGGAGTGCTGCAATCATTGTGCTCTCTGACCTCAGTAAATGTCATGACCCTCTGGCCCTGACCATCCCAGCAAGTTGGCAGGAGAGTGCTATCTCTGAGCTCACCTGCCTGCGCTAGCAGGCCATGTGGAAAGAGTGTAACAATGGTGTCCTCCAGCACCTCCATCTCCAGAGAGCATCTCAACTGTGCCCTGGCCCTCTAGCTGATGTCACCAATCAGCATATATTTCCCTCACATATGGTCTAGGTGCTTTTCAAACTGCTGTTTTATGCTGGGTCTTGGGGTGAGAAAGACCATATGTGAGCCCTCCAAGAGGGGAATCTCAGTTTCCTATACCACTTTAGGACCTCCAGATGTCAGCCCCACTGTTTTTCCAAGTTAGACATTCTGGAGCTTGTCCTTCTGTTACAGATACTAGAGGTTGGGGTGCCTGATATGGAGCACCAACCTCTTGCTCCTCTGAGAGAAGCATCTGCCTGGTGAGATCCCTCCTTATTGTGTTCCCGGGCTGGGGGTGGGTTTTTTTTGGTGAGAGTGTGTCTCTGACTCTCTTATCCATCTTGATGTGGTTCTTTAATCCTTTCTTTTGCAGAGCAGTTTCACTTAGTTTTCAGATATTTTTCAGAGGGAAATTATCCATATGCAACTGTAGATTTGCTATGTCTGTGGGAGGACAGGAGTTCAGGATCTTCCTGTGCCACCTTCTTGGACCCTTCCCCCAACCCCGTTTATAATCTTCCCGTAAGAGAACCACAGGCCTATATGACTTCATTGGAAAATTCCCCCAAACAATTAAGAAAAATATTATCAATCTTACACAAACTCTTTCATGTAATAGAAAAATAGGGAACACTCTTCATATTTCATTAAGAGATCAACATAAACTTAATATTAAATCCTGATAAGGATATTGCCAGAAAGGAAGTTTATAGATTGGTATTTCTTATTTCTTATGAACTCAGATGGAAAAATCCTAAAAAATAATCAATAAATCAAATACAGCAATATATAAAAATTATATTACATCATGAGAAATTGAAGTTTATTCCAGAAGTGAAGGTTGGTTTAACATTTAAAAATTGAGCAATATAATTCACCACATTAACAAAATAAATAATCTTATTAATAAAGAAAAATATTTGACACTTTATGTTAAAAAAAAACTCAACAAACTAGGAATAAAAAGGAACTTCCTTAATCTGATAAATGATATCTACAAAAAGAAACAACAAACACAACAAACAAAACAAAAAAGCCTAGAGCTAACATAATACTTAGGAGTGAAATTCTGAATGCTTTTTGTCTCCCTGAGTTTGGGAATAGACAAGGATGCTCATTTCCCACTTATGTCTAACATTGTAGCAAAAACCCTAGTTAGTGCAATAAGGTGAGAAAAATAAATAAAAGATACAAAGATTAGAAAAGAAGAGGTAAAAAAGTCATTATTTGCAGATGACATGATTGTGTACCTAAAAAAATTAGATCAAGGAAACTATTAGATTTAATTAGTGAATTTACAAGTTTGCTGGATATAACATCAATATACTAAAATCACGCATACTTTCCTACCTTCACTATAAACAATTAGCAAATTAAATGAAAATATCACTTATAGTAGCCATAAAAATTGCATACTTAGGAGTAAATCTAATAAAAGGGGTGCACGAGATGTATCCTAAAATGTACAAGGCACTGAAATTAAAGACAAGTTAAATAAATGAGGGGATATACCATGTTTAGGGATTGGAAGACTCAATATTGTCAAGATGTCAATTCTCCCCAAATTGACCTAGAAATCTGATGCAATCCCAATCAAAATCCCAGCAGGACATTTTCAAATCAATAAGTAAAAGACATTTCATAAAGAAGATATCTAAATGGACCAATAATAATATAAAAAGTGCTCTATAGGGTTGCCTGGTTGGCTCAGTCTGTTGAGCATCCAACTTTTGGTTTTGGTTCAGGTCGTGATCCCAGGGTCATGGGATTGAGCCCTCTGTTGGGCTCTGCCCCGAGTGTGGAGCCTGCTTAAGATTCTCTTTCTCCCTGCTTCTGCCTCCCTCCCTCTCTTGCACTGTCTCTCTCTAAAAAAAAAAAAAAAAAAAAAAGCAGCACTATATATCATTCAATATCTGTGAGATGCAAATGAAAGCCATCATTATAATTTGCTGTGTATGTATCAGAATGGCTAAAATTGAAGTGTACTGGCAACGATACGGAGCAACTGGAATCTGAGCAACTGGAATATTACAGGTGGGAGTGTATAGTGGAGAATTGTTTGGCAGCATCTACTAAAGCTAAACACCACTGGGGCACCTGGGTAGCTCAGTGGGTTAAGCGTCCAGTTTTTTATTTTAGCTCACGTCATGACCTAAGGGTTTGTGAGATTGAGCCCTGTGTTGGGCTTTGTGCTGACAAGTTGGAGCCTACTTGGGATTCTCTCTCTCCCCCTCTCTCTCTGCCCCTTCCCTGCTCATGTTATAAACAAACAAACAAACAAACTTAAAAAAAATAAATCTAAACACTGCCTACCCTATGACACAGCAAGATATTTATTCAAGAAAAATGAGCACATGTATTCACCAAAAGACATGTGCAAGCAAGTTCATAGTAGCTTTATTTATAATAGCCCAAACTGGAATAAATTCAAACACCCATAAACAGAGAATGGATAAACCAACTGTGGTTTATCCATACAATGGAATACTTCTCAGGAATAAAAAAGAAGCAAACTAATGTGACAATATGGATGATTCTTACAGACATATGATGTGCAAAAGAAGCCAGAAACAAGTGACTACTATTTGATTCTATTTATATGAAGTTCAAGATCAGGCAAAACTCTCATGACAGAAGTCAGAATACTGGTTACTTTTTGAGGGTTGGGTGTTCATTGCAAGGAACTCAACATAGTCTTCTGGGTGCTAGAAATATTTTATATCTTGACCTAATGTTTTAAGATTTGATGTTTGTCTAAGATTTGATGTTTTTAGTAAATGACGCTAGATCAATTGTATACCCATATGGAATAAAATTAGCCTGGCCTCCTACCTTACTTCCCTGAATTTATGTAAGGTATTTATAACAGACTATTTAGAATCATAAAGTCCCAACAATGAAGGAATACTTAAAGTATACATGACACGTCTTTAAGTTAGGACTATGATGTGGCATTGAAAGTGTTTTAAAGAGTTTGCTACATAGAAAATGCCTGTAATATTGGGTAAAAAAGGCAGACCACAAAAATTATATATAGATATAGATATAGATATAGATATAGATATAGATATAAGGAATTATCAACACGATGTAAAAGAATGTACAGAGAAAAGCCTGGAAGAAAATGACACTAAAGTGTTAATAGTGGTTATTGGTTGTCTTGGAGTGCAAAATAATGGGAAGACTTTTTTCTTATTTTTATTTTTCTGTAGCTTGCATAATTTCAAGACTTCAATAATGGTAGAACTTTTAAAAAATAATTTTTTCCTTCCAAAACCAAAACTCTACCCTTCAAGTTTCTCTGCCAACTGCTGTCCTGCTTTATTAATTTTTTAAGCTTTTCTGCTTTCTGTTCTCACCACAAAATGTGTTCCCTACATCCTGTGGCTGGCTACTCTCAGCTGTCACCTCCTCATCTTGTCCCATCCTAATTCCAAGTCAGAAGGCCTTTGGGCTGGATATTATTTTTTTCTTTCTTCTTTAAAAAATTTTTTTTCTTAACGTTTATTTATTTCTGAGAGAGAGAGACAGAGCATGAGTGGGGGAGGGACAGAGAGAGAGAGGCAGACACAGAATCTGAAGCAGGCTCCATGCTCTGAGCTGTCAGCACAGAGCTCGATGCAGGCCTTGAACTCAAGAACTGTGAGATCATGACCTGAGCTGAATTTGGATGCTTAACTGACTGAGCCACCCAGGCGCCCTGGGCTGGATACTCTTAATTGTCAAGTTAATAAAGGATGCCAAAGGCAGAGAGCCTGTGAACTCTCCCTTGTCGGTTATAATAGAGCTCAGGTTTTGTTTACAGGCAAATGCAAATTTTTTTTTTTTGAGAAAAAAAGCTTTATTTTCAAAGTCACAAGTAGTCTTCATTTTAATTTTTTTTTATTAACTTGTTTTTTTATATTTTTGCATTTACATCCAAATTAGTTAGCATATAGTGCAACAATGATTTCAGGAGTAGATTCCTTAGTGCCCCTCACCCATTTAGCCCATCCCCCCTCCCACAACCCCTCCAGTAACCCTCAGTTTGTTCTCCATATTTATGAGTCTCTTCTGTTTTGTCCCCCTCCCTGTTTTTATATTATTTTTGTTTCTCTTCCCTTATGTTCATCTGTTTTGTCTCTTAAAGTCCTCAGATGAGTAAAGTCATATGATTTTTGTCTTTCTCTAATTTCACTTAGCATAATACCCTCCAGTTCCATCCACATAACTGCAAATGGCAAGATTTCATTCTTTTGGTTGCTGAGTAATACTCCATTGTATATATATACCACATCTTCTTTATCCATTCATCCATCAATGGACATTTGGGCTCTTTCCATACTTTGGCTATTGTGGATAGTGCTGCTATAAACATGGGGGTGCATGTGTCCCTTTGAAACAGCACACCTGTATCCCGTGGATAAATGCCTAGTAGTACAATTTCTGGGTCGTAGGGTAGCTCTATTTTTAATTTTTGAGGAACCTCCACACTGTTTTCCAGAGTGGTCGCACCAGCTTGCATTCCCACAAATGCAAATTTTCATGCATCTAGTGGGTAAGCATTTATTCGAATTACAGTGGTGGTGAGAAATGTCTCATTTTAGATATTCTAGGAGGGGCATTTGCAGCCCAAAGAGAAAACTTCCACCTCCGCTTCACAGGATCACAGAGCAGCGCAGTCATGTTGCAGCATGTATACACAGTAGGAGAAGTTGTGGCCGTTTATAATGCAGATTCTCAGACTCTGCTCAGACTGGATCAATTCTCTGCAAGGAGGGGCCTGGGCTTTGCCTCTTAATGTCTGTCTGGTGATTCTCCCCCACCCTCCTTCACTTTTTAAATGTTATTTGATACCAACATACGTTTTGAAAAATTATTTATTTATTCATTCTTGTTCTATTCTATTTCTTAGAGAAAGAGTGTGAGTGGGGGAGACAGGCAGAGGGAGAGAGCCCAAAGCTGGGTTGTTAACAATAATTTATTTATATTTACATATGTGATTTTCTCTTATGCCTTCCTCCTGGCTCCCTATGAGAAGTAACATTTTACATTTTGTGTTTTCCATTCTTTTAAAATATTTAAAAATACAGTTTTTTCTTCTTGGCATCTAGGCCTATAAGACATATTGTTTAGTTCTGCTTGTTTTAAAAAAAAATTTTTGGCCTCAAGAGAAAGAAGTTTATTATTTTTATGAATTTTTTGTGATAAAGTATATATAACAAATTTTCTGGTAACAGTTCTAAAGTGTACAATTCAATGGCATTAATTACATTTGCAATGTTGTGTAATCATCACTACCATTTCCAAAAATTTTCATCACTCCAAACAGAAACTCTGTACCCATTAAGCAATAATACTCCTCTGTCCCCTCCCCTAGGCTTTGGTAACCTCTACTTTGTGTCTATGAATTTGCCTTTTCTAGATATTTCATAGAAGTAGAATCATACGATATTTGTCTTTTTGTGTCCGGTTTCTTTCACTTAGCATAATATTTTCAAAGCTTATTCATGTTGTAGCATGTGCCAGAACTTTTTATAGATGAACAGTAGTCTATTGTACATATATGCCACGTTTTGTTTATCCATTCATTTGTTGAAGGACACTTGGATTGTTTCTACCTTTTGGTTATTGTGAATAATGCTGTCAGGAACATTGATGTACAAGAATCTTTTAGAGACCCTATTTTCAATTATGTTGGCTATATACCTAGAAGTAGAACTGCTGGGTCATATAACAATTCTATGTTTAGCTTTTTGAGGAACCATCATAGTGTTATCCACAGAGACTACACCATTTTATATTCCCTACAGCAGTATATGGCAGTTCCGACTTGTTCACACCCTTGCCAACCTTTATTATGTATGTATATATGTGTGCATATATATGTATATGCACATATATATATATACACATAGATATATGTATTATACAATTTCAAACATATATTTTGAAAATATGTATATTTTAATATATTTATTTTATTTTGTTATTTTGAGAGTGATAGAGAGCGCGCACACGTGCAAACAGGGAAGTGGCAGAGAGACAGGGAAAGAGAAGAGAATCCCAAGCAGAGTCCATGCTGTCAGCCCAGGGTCTGACATGGGGCTTGATCCCATGAACTTGAGATCATGACCTGAGCCAACATCAAGAGTTGGATGCTCAACTGACTGAGCCACTCAGGGGCCCAACATATATTTGACTGTAGCCATCCTAGTAGGTATGAGTGCCATCCTGTGTGTGTGTGTGTGTTTTTATATCAAAGTTTTAAAATAATCTCTACACCTCATGTGAGATTTGAACTCATGACTCTGAGATTGAGAGTGGCATGCTCTTCCGACTGAGCCAGCCAGGTGCCTTGGCATCTTGTGGTTTTGACTTGCACTTCTGTAATGATATTTCCAGTGATGGTGAGCATCTTATCATGTGCTTATGTGCTTATTGGTCATTTGTGTATTTTCTTTTAAAAAAATGTTGGTTCCAATCATTTGCCCATTTTAAAAAGTAATATTTATTTATTTATTTATTTATTTATTTATTTATTTATGTATTTATGTATTTATGTATTTATTTATTTATTTAAAAATTTACATCCAAGTTAGCATATAGTGCAACAATGATTTCAGGATAGATTCCAGTGATTGATCACCTATGTGTAACACTCAGTGCTCATCCCAACAAATGTCTTCCTTAATGCCCGTTACCCATTTAGCCCATCCCTCCTCCCACAACCCCTCCAGCAACCCTCTGTTTGTTCTCTATGTTTAAGAGTCTCTTATGTTTTGTCTCCCTCCCTGTTTCTATATTAATATTTAAAAACATTTTTTTAATGTTTATTTATTTTTGAGACAGAGAGAGACAGAGCATGAACAGGGGAGGGTCAGAGAGAGAGGAAGACACAGAATCTGAAGCAGGCTCCAGGCTCTGAGCTGTCAGGACAGAGCCCGATGCAGGGCTCAAACTCACAGAGCGTGAGATCGTGACCTGAGCCAAAGTCAGAAGCTCAACCGAGCCACCCAGGCGCCCCTCTATATTATTTTTGATTCCCTTCCCTTATGTTCATCTGTTTTGTACCTTAAACACCTCATATGAATGAAGCCATATATTTGTCTTTCTCTAATTTCACTTAGCATAATACCCTCTAGTTCCATCCATGTAGTTGCAAATGGCAAGATTTCATTCTTTTTGATTGCTGAGTAATACTCCATTGTGTACACACACACACACACACACACACACACACACACACACACACACACAGACACACATCTTCTTTATCCATTCATCCGTCAATGGCATTTGCCCATGTTTTCATTGGATTGTGTTTTTGTTGTTTTTGTAGAATATCTGGATGTTAAATCCTTGTCAGAGATATGATTTATAAATATTTCCTCCCACTCATAGATTGTCTTTCCTCTTTCTTGATATTGTCTTTTGATGCACAAAAGTTTTAAATTTATCTATTTTTTGTTTTTGCTTGTGATTTGGATCAAAGAATCTTTTTCCAAGTATGTTTGTTTTTGAGCTCTCTAAAAGTGTTATCATTCTTTTTCTTTAAATATATTTTTTTAAATGTTTATTTATTTTTGAGAGAGCGTGAGCAGGGGAGGGGGAGAGAGAGATGGAGACACAGAATCTGAGGCAGGCTCCAGGCTCTGGGCTGTTAGCACATAGCCCAATGTGGGGCTCGAACCCACAGACTGTGAGATCATGACCTGAGCTGAAGTTGGATGCTTAACGGACTGAGCCACTCAGGTGCCCCAAAGTGGTATCATTCTTAACGTAATCTCCTGAAACTTGCCACTTTCTTTCAAACTTATGGTTTTCCATGTTTTTTCATTGTCTGTTCACTCTCACAGCTGTGTAATACAGATTGTCCCTGACTGAAGATGGTTCAACTTAACGAGTTTTTTCTTTCCTCCTTTTTTAAAAAAGTATAGTTGACGTACACTATTCTATTAGTTTTAGATACATAATGATTCAACATTTGTATATAGCATGAAATGCTCATCATGGTAAGTGTAGTTACCATCTGTCACCACACAAAGTTATTCCAATATTATCGAGTATATTCCCTATGCTGTACATAACATCCTTATGACTTAATTTATTTTATAAGTGGAAGTTCATATCTCTTAATCCCATCACCTGGCTCACCTAGCTCCTCACCCCCGACTTCTGATTTTTTGACTTTATGATGGTGTGAAAGCAACATGCATTCAGTAGAAACTGTACTTTGAATTTTGATCTTTGCCCGTGCTAGTCATATGCAGGATGATAGTCTCTTGTGATGCTCGGCAGTTTCCAGTCAGCTACACGATCATGAGGGTAAACAATCAATACACTTAATGACCATTCTTTACCCACATAACCACTTTGTTTTTCATTTTCACTACAGTATTCAATAAATTACATGAGATATTCAACGCTTTATTATAAAAGAGACTTTGAGTGAGATGATTTTGCCCAACTTAGGCCAATGGGATTGTTCTGGGCACATTTAAGGTAGGCCAGGCTAAATTTTGATGCTTGGTAGGTCAGGTGTATTAAATGAATTTGTGTCTTACAATATTTTCAACTTAAGATGGTTTATCAGGATGCAGCCCTATCACAAGGCGTGGAAGATCTGTATTCCATTATATGAATATACCACATTATTTAGCCATCCCCCTATTAAAAGTATTTTGAGTACAGTTGACACACAATGTTACATTAGTTTCAGGTGGACAACATAGTGATTCAACATCTCTGTATGTTATGCTGTGCTCACCACGAGTGTAGCTACTACCATCGGTCACCTTCCAACACTATTACAATATGATTAATTGTATTCCCTGTATCTTTTATTCCCATGACCTATTCTTTCCAGAACCGGAAGCTGTATCTCCCTCTCCCCTTCACCCATTTTGTCCATCCTCTCAATCCCTTCCCTCTGGCAGCCATCACTTTGTTCTCAGTATTTATAGGTCTAATTCTGCTTTTTGCTCGTTTGCACCCATTCCCTACTGATGGACACCTATGCTGTTTCCAGTGATCTTGCTGTTACATCAGTGCCACCACCAATATCTCAAAGTGATTCTTTTGTACATTATAACTTAAGAACCACTGATCTTTTTTTTTTTTTTTTAATGAACAAAGCAGTATTTTATTGAGTTCAATTGAGTAGGACTTGGAATAAAGAGTGCAGACATTTGACTGAAGCATACTGATTTTCCTCACCTGCTGTCTGTATTAATTACTGGATTACAATACCATGAGAACTACTGCCATTGAGCATGGTTTGCAGCAGCCTACAGTACAGCTTTAACCATTTTGTGTGATTTCTTGCAAAGAACTATCAGAGAAGACAATAAATACATTTTACTGATTTCAGGTTGGAGAAGTTTTAAGCAATAGGGAGATGTCAACACAGGGTGGGGAAGATGATTGTGAAAAGGAAATGCTTTCTTTAGAGCCCTGTCTCAGCCAGGTTGCAGGAACATCTATAAGGCGTTTGAAATAAGGCAAAGAAGTGTTTTTTTTTTTTTTCCCTCAGTGCTGAAAACTCTCCAAAACAAAGAGACACAGATTGATGTTTCCTCCCCCACTCCTGCACAGTGACTGATTTCGGGAAACACTTGGGCAGCTACAGGGGGTCATGGCGTGGCCAGGCTTCTTTGGGGTTTGTAAAGAAACACCAGGGGCAACTCAAGCGTGAAGCAAGAGCTCACCTCTTAACAGGCATATTGTTTGTGGCTCTGTTACTGGAAAATGCAGTGACCTTAACAAGGTCAAAGTTGTGTAGACACAGCAATTACGAAACCCAGAAGGGGGTGGAGTGAGATACCGGAGGCATAAAAGCATCAGCAGGTAGCTCCCACAGCACTGCTCTTCCATCCGGCAGGACAAACCAAAGATGAGGTGAGTCCATGGTTCTGCCACTTCCCTCCTTCCCTTGCTCATGTCATCTTTCTCTGTGCACATCTTGTACCCACGGGCCAGCTCAGGTATGGGGGAAACCAAAGGAGAGATGGAAATCAAGAACAAAGAAATAGGGCCACTGGGCTAAACTATAGCAAATTAAGGGGTTTAGTTTAGCGTGCTAAATCTTCTGCTTTTCTGTGTCCATGAGAATGTGACTTACTCTAAACAATATCTTTTTCCTCGAGGTTACAAAATTTTCATCTTTACAGGGGATGCCAGAGGCTCCCATAGTAGGCTTTCTGGTATTTAAGATATGTTTATTAGCAGATTTTTTTTTTGTTTGTTTTAAAAAATGTGTAAGACCAATAGTAACACATTTGAGTGACCCAATTAAGGCACTGAGATTTTATCAAAGCAAAAAAAAAACCCAAAAAAACCAAAAAACCAAACCTTTTTTAAAGGTTGAAATAACAAGACTACATACTTAACTAAGCAATCTCTGTACAGTTGGCTTCTGTCAGCGAAACGATTACCTGGTAGTGTCACCTATGCGTCAATGCCCATGTCTACGGTCATGCTTTCAGGAAGCCCGTTATCTTCCTGGTGACCTTTTGGTGTTTTGGGGTTTCCTAAAGGCAAATCATCATAAAATAATAGGAAAACCATAAATTCTGTATATTTAAAACATCTACTTATGGAAAAAATTAAAAAGTCTAGGGAATAGCGTAAGAAATCCCTACCTTTCCATTTTCAAGTTACCCACACTTTATTAGCTATTATCCTGTAGCCCAGCGCCTTTGGTGTCGGAGGCTCTTTTTTTTTTTTTTTCCAGGAGAGCTCATTTATTATTAGCAACTTAATGTTTCCTCAATGCTGCCAGAAATTGAGGCCCACATGCCTATGTACCTTCCTATCTTGGTGGTTCCTCTCTGAGGCTCATGTAGAATTCCCAGCAGCACGGACCACACTGGAACCCGAGTGGACTGTGTATATGGGTGCTGGCAGGAGGCAACTTCTTGGTTCTAACACTTCCATGTACCTTCTTCTCTGGCTGGCTAATGGGAGGTGTGTGTGTGTGTGTGTGTGTGTGTGTGTGTGTGTGTGTGTGTGAAGCAAGGAGACCAGTTGTGCACCCCTTCTTGTCCTGTCTCTGCAGAGCCCTGGGAGCTGTCGTTGCCCTCCTGTTCTGGGGGCAGATTTTCGCAGTGGACACTGGCAATGCCACGGATAACACAGGTAGGTCTTTGGGTTTGGGTGGGAGCTGGATGTCCCAGCACTGCTGGGTCTCATTGACCCTATCACATCTACACCCTCTCTTTGGGAAGAGCCACTTCCTCCTTCTCATCTTAACCTCTGGTATTTCAGTCCCGTGAAGAACACTGGAGAGCCATCCAGAGAAAAGGGGGGATGGCCTTCCCTTTGGCTTCCATTTGAGGTGGAGGGCAGTTGATACGCAGAACAGCTTCTTCTCAACTCTTTTCATGGGTCTCTGGGATGAGTTTCTGAACATGAACCCCCTCTTCCTATTGCATTTCCTTTGCAGAGGTCAGCCTTCCAAAGCCCCCAGAGATTGAGAATGGCTATGCAGAGCACTTTGTTCGTTACCAGTGTAAGCCCCTCTATAAACTGCGCACCGAAGGAGACGGTAAGACCTGGACCATGTCCCTGCACCCTCCTCCATCCCGGCCTTTCCATGATGAGTAGGGCCAAGGGTGTTGGGCCAGAAAACTTACATGTTCTCCTTGGAACCAGAAGAGGTAGATTCTAATAGCGATTTTGTCACCAGTAGCTGTGGCCTTTTGGGCAAATTAACTTTAGCTCCAAGTTTTCTCCTTTGTTAAGGGGAGGTGATAACATGTAGCCTACTCATCTCAGAGTGAGATCTACATCTCCAAAAGGAGATGTGGTAAAAAAAAAAAAAAACAACCAAGGGTGGTGCCAGTGATGACAAGGGGTGGTCCTTACTAGTGAGTACTGTGTTCCCAGCACTGTTTTAAGTTCTTGATGTATATCTGCTCACTTAGTTCTTACAAAACCCTCTGAAGAGATACTGTTACTCTCATTTTCCTTATGAGGACACTGAGGTACAGACAGGCTGAATAACTTGCTCAAGTTCAGGTAGCCTGTAAGATGAACAGGCAGAATTTGAACCCTGGTTCCTACTCTGTACTGTGTCTCCATGACAACAAATCTGTCCTGCTGGGCTTTGCTGCCCGCCCCCCCCCCCACCCCCGCCACTTGGCTTCTAGTACACTGCTCTTCCCTTCCTCCCTCCCTCCCTTCCCCTTCCTTCTCCTCTCTTTCTCTGATTCTCTTTAAACACCTCCTCTCCTCATGCTGGGTCCAGATTCAGTGTCTTTTAACTCTTTTCTATCCTTTTGCTTCAGGAGAGTATACATTAAACAGTGAGAAGCACTGGACAAACAAGGCCATTGGAGAGAAACTTCCCGAATGTGAAGCAGGTAGGAAGCCAGGGGCCCTGGGAAGCTGACCAAAGGTAGGTGTTGAGAGTCTAGTGTGTGGGCAGGCACATCCTTCCTGAGTGGCTTCCTCTGAGCATCACAGGGCCAAGATGAGGGACCTGGGAGAACCCAAAATGGTCAGGCCGATAAGTGAGCATTTGGGTGATGGCTCTCCAAAAAAGTACACTAAGGATCTCCTTCATTTGGGTCTTTGGGGTATTGACTGAATCCACTGTCCACATTGCCCCCAGAGAATCAGAAGGCCCTGTGTGTACAGAGAGGCCGCCTAGGCAGCCCAGGGTCAAGTGTACAGCCAGCTCCAGGAAGAACTAGTCATGGGAGGACAGAACAAAAAGAAATCCATGGAAGTATGAGGCAGCAGGTTGGAGACGGGTTAGGACTTCTAGTTCCGGTTATTAGGAAAAGCTACTGCTCCTTCCCTTTCCCTCCTGGGACGGGAGATTCTGTCTGCCTTCTTCTATGACTAGTGGTGTAGAATCGCTAAGCTGCCTTCTACCTAAAATCTGAGTTCCAGCCAACGCTGCAACAGATGGCTCTTTATTTAGGGAGAATGAATTTTTATAGCTTCTCACCCTCACAATGACTTTTAGGGAAAGTCTCAGCATTGAGATTTGAAAATCTCAGCACTACTTGTTTTTTTTCATGAGTTAGAAAAGCAGGAAATAGAACTGTGCCCTACTGATGTAAACAACTTTATAAAAAAGAGCCACTTTAAACTGTCAACAATGGAAATGGGGGGAGCAGGTGGTAAGGCAAGGAGTGTAAATATTCCTAGCTGTGCAGAAATTAACACAACAGTTTAGACAGCAGCAATTGCCAATGCTTTGCCCCTCTTTCCTACACTGGGAGACTGACATTTCTGCTCCTGACTTTCTTGCTTTCCTTGACAGTGTGCGGAAAGCCCAAGAACCCGGTGGATCAGGTGCAGCGGATCATGGGTGGATCAGTGGATGCCAAAGGCAGCTTTCCCTGGCAGGCTAAGATGGTCTCCCACCATAATCTCACCTCGGGGGCCACACTGATCAGTGAACAGTGGCTGTTGACCACGGCTAAAAATCTCTTCCTGGGCCATAACGATGATGCAAAAGCAAAAGACATTGCCCCAACTTTAAAACTCTATGTGGGGAAAAATCAGCCTGTGGAGATTGAGAAGGTGGTTCTCCACCCTAACTACTCCAATGTAGACATCGGGCTCATCAAACTCAAACAGAAGGTGCCCATTGATGAGAGAGTAATGCCCATCTGTCTACCTTCAAAAGATTATGCAGAAGTGGGGCGTGTGGGCTATGTGTCTGGATGGGGGCGAAATACCAACTTTAATTTCACTGAGCTACTGAAGTACGTCATGCTGCCTGTGGCTGATCAAGAGAATTGTGTGAAGCACTACGAAGGCAGCACAGTGCCCGAGAAGAAGTCACCGAAGAGTCCTGTAGGGGTGCAGCCCATACTGAATGAGCACACCTTCTGTGCTGGCTTGTCTAAGTTTCAGGAAGATACTTGCTACGGTGATGCTGGCAGTGCGTTTGCCGTTCACGACGAGGACGACAACACCTGGTATGCAGCTGGAATCCTGAGCTTTGATAAGAGCTGTAGGGTTGCTGAGTATGGCGTGTACGTGAAAGTGCCCTCCATCCTGGCCTGGATTCAGGAAACCACAGCTGGCAACTAATGCTGTCTGGCTGGGAGCCCTAGCCTGACAGCAAGACTTTACTCTGGAAGAGAGGAAACTAGATGGGAAGAGAGGGGATAAAATGGGGTGTGAAGCAGTGCTGAGTCAATCAATAAAGGGATTTCTTTTGAGTCATTTCTGTGCTATTTTTAGCCTCAGGCCTTTTTTATTCTCTCATTTATGGTACAGCAGCAGCTAAGTGGTATAGAGTCTACTAGGAGTGTGGAAGAAAACACCCCAAGCCAACTCAAAATCTGTAAGACGAAACAAACTTTCCCACCCTGGGGATCATACTCATTGACTGAGTGCCTACCAAACAGCAGGCCTCAGAAAGGTCACTGTTACCCTGGTTTCATAGACAAGAAAACAGACTTGGAGAAGTTAAGTGATTTGTTTAAGGCCATACACCTATTAGATAGTGAGGCTGAATTCACTTTGAACCCAGGTCCGTCTGGATATGAACTTCAGCTCTCTACACTGCATCCTCTTCTTTGAAGTGTGTTAGGGGAAAGAGTGCGGGCTGATGAGGAAGAGGCTAGCTCAACGTGGGATGAAAACAAGGGTTTTGGCACAGGCAGTATTTTATTATTTGTGCTCCAACACACCAGCCTTCAGAAAACAAAGTAAGACGGGGTAAAGGCAGGACTTCTGGACTTGGTGAGTCCAGATCATAGTGTGGCCACATGTTTGCCAAGTGCCTTCAGTTCCCTGCCATCGGTCCCTGGTTTCCTTCCAGAGGGGCTTAAAACAGCTGGTCCCTAACATCCCTATGAGCATTCTGGAACTTGGTAAAGAGTTACAAGTCTCTTCCTCAATAGGGTATGCTTTTCCCAGTTGGAAGAAACCTATCCTTTACTGGGAGCCAAATGCAAGCCACCTGAGTCTTCCCTTTCACAAAGACAGGGTCTTGCTATTAAGGGTCTCCCAGAAGAAAGGTTTCAGAACCCCTGTAAACAGAAGGCTCTTCTTCTAACTTCTTCTATTCCTTCCTGCTGTTTAAGCCTTCAGTACACTGACCTTTCATTAATGTACCTTTGTGTCCTATGAAAATATGGCCTCTCCTTCTCATGGCATAAAATGCTGATGTCAGTATTCTCGCACCAGGCTCTGCCCTTCACTGTGAAGTTGTCCTCAGGTGTACTCTCTAGATCCATCCACACTTTTCAACAGGATAGAGCTAGTAGAGACCAATGAAGACCTTACAACTATATTCTAAAAGCTGTGAAAGAATAGCCAGAAACTGAAGAATTATACACACACATAAACAAAATATCTCTCAATACAGTTCTTTTTCGGTTGGTATAGCTTTAGCACTAAATTTTCTTGAAGAAAAAATACTCCACTTGTCTTGAAGAACTATCTGATTGCACTAAGTGGCTTCTGGCCACTGTCCCGAAGGAAAACAGTAAGAGAAAACTTTCAGCATTTTCTCAATTCACTTATCATTTCCAGCTTCCTCCCCAGCAGCTCCTCCTGCCCTCCTGGTCTACCCCTTGGATTTTAGTGACACTGAACTCCGCGTGGCTCTCTGAACATGTTCTGCTGTCTCCAGCATCTGGGCTTCTTCCTCCTGGCACCCTCTCCTGAATGCCTCTCCCTTTCCACACAAGTATGTCCTACCCTCCTTTGAGGTTTGGGCATTGTCTCCACTACAAAGCCTTCTACCATTCAGGAGTCACTTGTATTTCTGTAGCATGGAGCACAGGGCAGGGCATTTGGTATGAACTCAATCAATACTTGTGGAATGGAAAGTAACTAACATAGGAACAAAAACAATAAAAAAAAAAGGGGTGCCTGGGTGGCTCAGTCGGTTAAGCGTCCGACTTGAGCTCAGGTCACGATCTCACAGTCTGTGAGTTCGAGCCCCGCGTTGGGCTCTGTGCTGACAGCTCAGAGCCTGGAGCCTGCTTCAGATTCTGTGTCTCCCTCTCTCTCTGACCCTCCCCCGTTCATGTTCTGTCTCTGTCTCAAAAATAAATAAAAACATTAAAAAAAAATTAAAAATCAGGACTTCAGAGAAACATTCCCTAAAGACCTCAGGAAGAAAGAAGATATGACAATTTTATGCATGCAAGTTCTAAGTTTTTGTTGGTATCTGAGCACCTACCACATGTCAAATACTGTGTGACTGAAGCTGTGACAGAAAATCCAACTAACAGTGACAGGCAATGAAGACATTTTATTCTTTCTGGAGGGAGGCAGGTATAGAGTTCACTAAGCAGCTCAATAGCATCATCAGGGACACAGGTTTTTATTGTTCTTCTCCACACATTCACGTTTCATCCAGGGGCTGGTCCTAATGGTCCTGGGATGGTTGCTACGGTTCCATGTCTTATCCCTGGGGCAGCTCTCTCCTGTCGTCAGCAAAGGATGCAAAAACCCACAGTGGCCTTCCTTCTATGCCACGTCAATGAGAACCAGGATGGGTGGTCATCTCTTTTTTCAGAAAAGGCTTGTAAAGGAAGTGCCCAGTGAGGGGAGAATGAACTTGCAGAGACAGTGTTGGTCTGCACAGAGCTGGGACGTCAGCGTCTGGCAAGCAAATCCACGTCTGGCCCACTGCCCTCCGGATCTGCATCTATTCTTTTGTTCTACAAAGTCAGTATCCAGAGGCCCAGCGAGGTTTTGAGAGAAGCAGGGACTTGTCAAGTGGTGGCAGGTTATGCCAGGGCTGCTGGCAGAGCAAGAATTCTTCATAAAGTTATTAAAATGGGCAAATACCACAAAGATGTTATTTCTAACGATTCTGACATCTCTTTCCGGTCTTGAGTCCTTGAAGTAAAATCCTCTGCTTCAGAAAGCGGCAGAACTTGGACTTCTGGGAGAAATCTGCTGCTACTTACTAATTTGTTTAGCTCAAATTGGGTGCTGGATGGTAAAGGTTCAGCGTCCCATTTCTTGGGCAATTTAATAACAAAAGCTAGTCAAATGAGCAAACTGGGATACTGTTTTAAAAGTTCAAGCCAGGGGCGCCTGGGTGGCGCAGTCGGTTAAGCGTCCGACTTCAGCCAGGTCACGATCTCGCGGTCCGTGAGTTCGAGCCCCGCGTCAGGCTCTGGGCTGATGGCTCGGAGCCTGGAGCCTGTTTCCGACTCTGTGTCTCCCTCTCTCTCTGCCCCTCCCCCGTTCATGCTCTGTCTCTCTCTGTCCCAAAAATAAATAAAAAACGTTGGAAAAAAAAAAAATAAAAAAAAAAAAAAAAAAAAAAAGTTCAAGCCAGATGGGGCACCTGGGTGGCTAGGTCGGTTAAGCATCCAACTTTGGCTCAGGTCATGATTTCACAGTTTGTGAGTTCGAGCCCTGCGTTGGGCTCTGGGCTGACAGCTCAGAGCCGGGAGGCTGCTTCAGATTGTGTCTCCTTCTGTCTCTGCCACTCCCCAGCTTGTAATCTCTCTCTCAAAAAATAAAAATAAATAAATAAAAGTTTAAACCAGAAAGTTTCCAAAATAAAACATTTTCTCACTATCTGTAGAGAAATATTTATTCCAAGAGAAACTGAGATAACAGGGACTGGAGACAGGAGAGCATGAGATAAATACATGAGTAGAGAAACGGGGGAGGGGGAGGGGGAGGGTGTGTGTGTGGGTACATTTAGGGTAAAAAAATAAGTACTTCTGCTCTTACGGGAAATGATTTTCTATTTTACTTGTATATCAAAGTCAACATAAATATACTAGCCAATGTTTAGAAGGATTTTGTATCATCTTAAGGAATAAAGAGAAGCACAATAAAAATTAAAAAAAAAATCACGCTTGGGAAATTGACCCCGGTGGTCTTGACTGCTCTGGGGTTTGCAGGGAATAGACATTTAAGCATCTCTGCCCATTGCAGTGCCAGCGTGGTCTTCTACTTGAGGGTGGGGTATTTTCTACCCAAGTCAGCACTCTTCTCTGCTGGGATGCTGAACACATGTCCGAAGGACTCCAGGAAAACGGCACAGCTGGGTTCAGGTACTGTTTCAAGACGTGCTTTTTTCTTCAACTTTGATAGTCATGAATGCTTTAAATGTCTTGATAGAGAAGGTCATATTTGGGAATATTCTGGGGATCAATAGGACTTTGGACAATAAGCTTTCCCCTCATTGCTCCTCGATAAATTACTTCAACCAAATCTATGAAGTCTTGCTTGGTTTTGAAACTTCCCACAAACTTAGTGTGATCGGGAGACCTAGAGAGCACGGGAGAAAAACAACCACGCTCAGAACTTTTAGCGATTTCTCGCTGCAGACCTTCAGGATAAATCAAATGAAGCACAGTTCTGATACTTTCTGTTCCTGAGGGAGACTTCAGACATAAAGCCCAACATTGATTTCTCCGTTTGTGAGTACAGGGCCCATTTGATACAGGATTAAACGCAGAGCCGTGGGCCACTGGGAGGGCATGTGAGCCCTACCAGGTGAAGAGCCTTCCCTTCAAAATCTACCTCAATTTCTTCTCAGTTCCTTATCAAGCAGAATTCCCTGAGCATTGGGATGGGCATAGTTGGTTGCCACTGCTGTTGGCCTTGCTGTGCAGAACCCGTTAACTGGTCACCGTCTCTGAGTTCCCCTCACTTATACTTTTGAGTGGGGGGTACAAAATCGTTTTTTTTCCCCTATTTCAAACATCGGTTATGTTTATTACAGAAATTTTTTAGAAAAAAACATTACCAGTGAGGTCAAAGGCCGCATTTTGGTACATATTGTTCCAAAGCGTGTGTGCGTGTGTATACACACGTGTGTTTCTTTTTTCAAAATCATGGTAATTATATCACGCAAACTATTTTGTAATGTTCCAACTAACATAAAACCTCTCTCTTTCAAAGTCATTAAACTTGTATTTACAACATCATATGAAACTGACATCTAGTGTCCTTCTGTGAACATCTAGTTTCTTTCCAAGTATTTTGCTTTCTAAATAATGGTGGGATGAATATTTAGGCAGCCAATTTTGCCCACTTTCATGATTATTTCCCTTTAGATAAATTCTTGGAAATGCAATTGCTAAGTTAAAATTTTTACATATTTAAGTTGGCAAATAGTGTCATAAATCACATTTTAAAAAGACTGCACCAGGGGGGTGCCTGGGTGGCTCAGTCGGTTAAAAGTCCCAGGTCATGATCTCATGGTTGTGAGCCCTGTGAGGGGCTCCACACTGGGCATGGAGCCTGCTTAAGATTCTCTCTCTCCCCCTCCCTCTGCCCCTCCCTACCTTGCGCATGCTCTCAAAAAAAAAAAAAAAAAAAAAAAGATTGCATCAAATTAACTTCTATCACCTGTATCCTAGGAGAATAAACAGCTTTAAAATAAAACAGGTAATGGTTAATGCACTTTCAAGTAGATAATGACAAAACAGATACACAGATCTAAACAAGCAGACACCTGAACCACATTGAGAAGTGTTAAGAATTATGGACACACTGAAAATACATGTTGAGTGCTAGGATGCTGACTGGATACAACGGAAGGTGTTAAAGATTCCATGGTGCTTATTCTTGACAGAATTGAAGAATGACATCAGAATTCTCTGAGTGGCAGAAGATAGGACACTTGGCCAGAGAGAAACATGTCTCAGTTTGCCGGAAGGAACACTTCTTTCATAAATGCAGCCTACCAGTCCCAAAAGTTTAAGAACAATGACACATTTTGTTTTAAATGAAATTCCTAAGAAACTTTTAAAAAAGCTGTTCTATATTCTCTACACCAAAGGATAGTTAGTGCTGCACAAACTGTTCAATTGTTTCCTACTTACGTAGGAGGTTAACATTTGCCAATCATACTGGATACGCTGTCATTTTTGTGCCAAAGTTTCACATGACCAAGGAGTGGGTCACCTGAGGACACAGAACCAACGCAGGGCTCACAGAGCCACCCTCATAGGCAGGTGAGTTACTGGAACTGCTTGGTTGAAAGAACCCCTCACAGCTGCAATGACTTCAGTTCAATCTAACTTACCCATAATCCACTTTCATGTGCTGCCCATTGAAGAAGAACACAGTAGATGGAATATAACTGATGTCAAAATAGTGCGTGTAAACGGGAGTTTGGTCCACATCTACCAGATATATAGCAGCCATTTTACTCAGGTCAGAAGACGTCTTAGAAAGCTGCAAATAGAGACATGTAGGTTACAATGAGAGAGGCAGCTAAATCTCCCCTGAGTTCCACATTAGACACAATGTAACCTTATCATTCAGACAGGGCCCTGGGTAAACTGTGTGAATACATTTCTCTCTCTTTTTTTTTAAATTGATTTTTGGTTGTAAAAAACTTTTATAAACTTCTTATAGATTTATGAAATCCATGTTCGCTTAAACAAAAACAACTCAGAAATATACACGGCAGACACTGAAATTCCCCCCAATCTCCTGCCTTCCAATCCCCCCTTAAATGATAATCATAATAAAAACAGTGAAGGCTTGTCTGGCAGTTATTACACGTTAAGTGTCCAAAGTGCTTTATGCTTATTAACTCATTTGATCCTTACAACATTCATATGAGGTTATTATAGTCCCCACTTCTTGGATGAGGAAACTGGGTAATCTGCCCCTGGTCACACAACTTTAAGCAGTACAGCTGGGATTTGAACTTGGGCAGCTTGGCTTCAGTCTATACTCTTGGCCTTTGATATTCCCTTCCCTCTATGGCTGAGGGTATAATCCTCTGGCCCATTCCTCCCTCAGATTAACACATCAGCATTCATATTTAATCACAGAAATAAAGATTCTTATACTGGATCCACACTGTGTGTGGCAGCAATAGAAATGGTGCGAAGAGGTGTTAGTTCTGGGATCAGTCTCTCTCTATAACAGAGACAAGAATAACCACACTTTGTCCCATACTCCCCTCCCTACTCATCAGAGTATGAAGACGTGTTATGAAATCAGATTACCATCAGGCACACACTGGAGGCACCACACTGGAAAAGCTTATTTGCAGGCAGAGAAAAAGAAGTTCGAACCCCAGCTCTGCAAGTCACCTGACGTCCCTGGCATTCATCTCCCTGTGTGGGAGTAGTTACAGTGATGGTAATTATTCCACTGTTGTGAGCACAGAGTAAATAAGTGTTTCTGGTCCTCTAGTGCTCTGTTGGTGAAACTGAACTTGGATGGCTACTGGTGGGGAGGGACGTCTAGGACAGATTCAGCAGGATCACGGGTTTGGGGGCTTAGCTCAGGGCAGGCATATGACCAGCTACTAGTGAAAGCGTGCCAGCAAATGAAAAGCAGTATCTCCAGGCCCGGCCACTGCCTTTCATGCACTTTGTAGATGTTGAAGTGAGAACATACAGATTTTTAATAAAAACCATTTATTTAAAAAATTCACGGGGCGCCTGGGTGGCGCAGTCGGTTGAGCGTCCGACTTCAGCCAGGTCACGATCTCGCGGTCTGTGAGTTCGAGCCCCGCGTCAGGCTCTGGGCTGATGGCTCGGAGCCTGGAGCCTGTTTCCGATTCTGTGTCTCCCTCTCTCTCTGCCCCTCCCCCGTTCATGCTCTGTCTCTCTCTGTCCCAAAAATAAATAAAAAACGTTGAAAAAAAAATTAAAAAAAAAAAATTCACTTACAATATCATCTAGCTGCAGACAGACTGGATCCTCATCTCTCCCAAATCGGAGAACCAATACCTTCTCTGCAGTACTTTTTATTGCTTGGTCTACTTCTTTTTTGCTAGTTAGCTTGGGCAACAGAAAGCTCATCTTGCCATAATCCAAATATTTATCCTTACTGTCAGTCCTGAAATACAGTTGCAATATTTAAAGACAGATTAAGTGCATGAGTCCTAATTAAAAAAAAAAAAAAAAAAATTTGTAGTAGTTAATACACATATATTTTATTCTCAGAGGAAAGAAATAGTTTGATACAACATAGTATCACAACAGTAAAAAAAACCCCAACACACTAAATGCACAAACTGCTGGCAAGTCCACCAGCTTGAAAAGAAACATAAATACAAAAAGGCGTACTGTGGGGGCGCCTGGGTGGCTCAGTTGGTTGAACCTCCGACTTCAGCTCGGGTCATGATCTCACAGTCTGTGAGTTCGAGCCCCGCGTCGGGCTCTGTGCTGACAGCTCACAGCCCAGGGCCTGTTTCAGATTCTGTGCCTCCCTCTCTCTCTGACCCTCCCCCATTCATGCTGTGTCTCTCTCTGTCTCAAAAATAAATAAACGTTAAAAAAAAAAATTTCAAAAAGGCGTACTGTGAAAAATCTCCCTCCCTCTCTCTGCCCTCAACTGGCCCTGTTAGTACTGGCCTGTTTCTCCCCACACAGCAGGTAGCTACTTTCATTAATTTCTCATGTATCTTCCAGTTTTGTTATGCATTTACAAAAACATACAAATGTGCATTCCTATGTTTTTTCCCTCTTTTACCCCAAAGACAGGCTATTCTATCTGCCAGGGTTCTAGCAGGAGAAAGATAACATTCTCAAATTTGGTAATTTCGAAAGATTTTCATTAAGGCAGGGTACAGGCACACACCAGGTACAGTGCTGTACTTGGGCTAGTAAGAGCAGGGCGCTGTTCCCACCCTGAGGCCTGAAGGAGCTACAGCAGGGAGTAGTTAGCACAAGTGTGTGGTGGGGAACGCCGGGTGGAGAAGGCTGTCGTATAGGAGGTCAGCCTGCAGTTAAGGGATGCAGCCACTCTTCTCCGTCTGTCTGATCTCTTCCTAATGTGCCCACTGGGTGACTCACACTGGAACCAGAGGGCAGGGGAGATGCAGAAGGCATCCAAGTCTCGTGGTCCTGGAGCAGTCTAGAGAAGGAAAGAGTGCATCTGGAGAGGCAAATGACAGATGTCCGGCACACATACTCTACCCACTCTTCTTCACTTTGCGCTTTTTTACTTAGCATGCATAGACCTTCCCATATCTATACACACGTTGTCACAGAGACATACTATTTCACACACGCACCACACTTTTAAAACCGTCTTTTACTGATTAAGTATTATCATGAGTCTTGGCTTAAAGATTCTTGGTGCATATGTTATTAGATGCACCCCCCACCCCCACGTGACAAACAGATGGATTAAGAGTGTGTGTGAAAACCACAAAATAAACAAATCATAAAATACTCAGATAAAAGGGACCTAATCCAATTCCCTCATTTTATAGACTTGTTTGCTTATAGTTTTGGTTCTAGCTACAGCACGGACTAGAATCAAAGCCACCAAATTTCTTTCCTTCTAAAGTTTTTTATTTTATTTTAGAGGGAGAGAGAGAGCGTGCAAGCGGGGGAGAGAGAATCTTAAGCAAGCTCCACACTCAGCACGGAGCCCATCATGGGGCTCGATCCCACGACTCTGGGATCATGACCTGAGCCGAAATCAAGAGATGGATGCTTAACTGCCTGAGCCATGCAGGTGCCCCCAAGCCACCAAATTTCTACTGCAGTGTTCCTTCTGCTATAATAAGCTCCTGTTCTCATGGTTGAGAAACTCTATTTTTGAGTCCATCCAGAAGAACTCCACCAAGGTACTTGATATTTTATATTTGGCCCCCAAGTTGGCTAATGCTATGAAAAGGGAGGATTTCTTTATGTGTGTGTGTGTATGACAAGTCACATTTTAAGACAAGAGTTAATAAAAATGTATATAGGAAATGAAATTGTTCCTGTAATAAGTCATACTTTAAACAGGCAAGCTGATTGCTAGGAAGGACTTCCTCAAATGTCAGTAGCAGAAAAAATTACTGATAAAAGGGAAAGTCAAAGTGAGGATGGATCTATCCCACCCTAGAATTCAAACAGCAACTCCAGTTCTGATAAAGAGGAGGAAAACTAAAGCCACACCTAAGAAAATGTCCATAGCAAGGGATACCAACAGAGACTTCACAAAAGAAGAGGTACAAATAGGCAAAAATATTTGGAAAGTTAAGCTTTACTAGTAAACAAAGAAAAGCAAATGGAAGATTATTTAACAAAGCCATTAAGTTGGTAAAGATGAAACAATATTGCAAGAGTGTGAATAAAGGGCCACACATTCTTACTTGCTGCTGGAATGCAGAGAAGCAAAAACTTTTCCAGAAAGAAAACAATTTGAGCAACAACTCCATTTCTGAGAATTAACTTGACACGTCCACAATGATTTATCACATTCTTAAGGTGAAAAACTGCAAACAACTTAAATAGCCCAAAATAGGAGATTGGAAAAAAATGATAGTACAGTCCTGGAACATACTATTACACAGCTGCTAAATACTGTTACAGATGAACATTTCACATACTGAAAAGTTCTCATGATAAATAAGTTACAAAACAGTATTTAAAGTGTGATCCCACTGCTGTACAAAACCCAATACAAATGTATACATTTACATAGAAATAACTGGAAATAAATATCCCAAAACACATAGTGGTTATCTCTGTCAGTGAACAGACAGGTGACTTTTATTTACATCGGAGTTAGAGTCTTCTTCCAAACTATTCGATATATATACATACTTAATATATATATATGCTTAATGATGCCTGTGGTTGGGCTGCTCCTGGCCCACAAGTGCTAGGGCAAACGACACCTACTTTCTTTGTACAAGTCACCTCCTTCTCTTCCACTTGACTGTTCGCAACCCCGACCGCTTCTCCGAAATGTCGGCACACAGGCGGTTCCCGTCTTCTACACCAAAAGCAGCAACCCTAACTCAAAGTAACCCAGGGGCTGCTGCCTCCCAACTCTGGCGGAACCACTTATAAAACCGGAAACGGAAAAAGAATACTCACTGGCAAGTAGATAAACTTGCGGTCCTTCCCCTCAATAGTCCCAACAAGCCCACGAGATTATTCGTTACTCTAGTCACCGCCCACTTTGCCCGTCTTTGACAGGAAGCCGAGCGTCACTTCCGCCCTTATTAAACATGACCGACCTCCTTCCCTTTCTTCTTAGAGCCGAGGCGGGGCCTCGCCTTTCAGGCTAACTATGATTGGTCGCGATGAGCCTCGGAAATGTCTCTGACGAGGGTTCCAGAGGAGGATACTCTAGCGTTGAGTGCTTGGTTGCTTTCTATACCACACTTGGCGCCAGGAACTGGCGGTTTCCGGGCTGCTCTCGATGGTTATCTCTGGACGGATAGAGGGGATCGCGCAGGGTATTATGGGACAATAATGGCCGCGCTCAAGGTTTGGGATTGGCTTTCTGAGGCGATCTGAGTGAGGAGTGGCGGTGCCGGCGCCCCGAAATCTGGGACAGGAGGTCCCAAGAGTCGGGTTTGGTGAGGTGAGTGTCCTTTCTTTCTTCTTGACCTGCCCTTCGCCAATTACGGCAGCTCCAAGCGGCGGATATGGGTCCTTCGCTCAGGTTCCGGTCCGAGTTTGCGGTCTCGTCCCTGTCACCCAATTTGCCTTTCTTACCCTTGGGATGCTGCACCGGTCCGGGCTGTCCTGTCCTTTCTCCTTGATCTGGTCAGATACTGCTGCCTGGCTGCCCAGGGGTCATCCTGCACCCTTCTTTAGGCCTCTGCATTGGCCCCCTCCCAAGCAGAGGCCGAGCCTAAGTAGGGCTCCTTGTGTCTTTCTTCTCTGTCATAGTGGTATCTTTAGTATGTGATCTCCTCTACTAGAATGTCAACTCCAAGAGGGCGGGATTTTTGCCTGTTTTGTTCTTTGTTCTTTTCCTATTGCCCAGAACAGTGATTGTGTTACAGAAGGTATTCGATGAAAAATTGTTGAATGAGCAAATCTAGTTTTTCTAAATTTTCTATTCTTAATTGGCTTCTTTGTCACTAATCATTCTCCAGAATCCAGTCCTTTTAATTCCTTATTTGTTCTCATAAGCTAGTTAAGTCCTATCAGACTCCTCGTCTTGTGCTATTGGGATCTTCCTTTGCTGTCTCTAGATATGTTTGTTTTCCTGTTCTCCATTAATCAGTTTAAATTCATTCATTCATTTATTCAGCAAACTTTATTTCACTAGGTGCTGGCTGTAGTAATAGCAAGATAGACAAGGTTCTCTTTGGCATCCTAGGAGTATATTTTTTAGTTCATGCTACTGTTGAGCATAGCATATATATGTTTACCTTCCTGTTTAGATTTCCTCACATGCACAGAAGTCACCAATATGCAGCTCTGTCTTTTCTCTTCTGCCTGATGGCATTTTTCAAAATGCAACTCTTGTGTCTGTGTTGATATTATGTTTGGCAATATTTCTCTGTAGAGCCATGCATGTTAATTAGAACTGGGCAAAACATCCTGGATTCTGGTGGTACCCTACACCTTGACAGTTCCTTTGCTTCACTGACTTGTTGAAAGAGGAGAATTATCCAAGCACCTAGAATCGGTGTATGTTTGTAAGTGGATGGTGTGTAATGGGATGTAAAGAGGAATGAATTTGATACACGTTGAGTGTCAGAAAATCTTATAATCACCTTAATAGTTTTCAGGAAACCATTTCATAACCTAGTGTTTCTCGTTAATATTTTTGGTGAACATGGATTGTTATTAAACAAGATCCCAACTGCCGTGAGGTAATTCTTTTCTACAAAACACAACTGGTCCAAAAAAATCCACTAGTATATGGATCACATAGTATATGGTAGCTTTATACCCCAGCATGTCTACTCTGCTGTATCTGTAGTTTAAAGGGAGGGAGAGGTAGAAGGGCTCATGTAGAAAATGTTGAGCCCCAATTAGTACAGAGAAGCATGGCAAATAAAATAACGTGACAGTTACTTTTATGTATGGCTTTATGGTTACAGAGAGCTTTCGCGTACACTTTCTTGTGGGATTCTTATAATAATTCCGTGGACTAAATAAAGCAAAAAATATTTCTGTTTCACAGATACAGAAATTATGCCTAACCAAATATTAAATTATCTGCTTACAATCATACAAGTAGAAAATATCAAAAGCTTGCATTCTAATTGAGGATTCTGACTTCAAATCTAGTGGTATTTCCCCTACAGTTCCTTTCTAGATGCCATCATGTTCTAGTAAGTGTCCTTCGTGAGGACTGTGCTTGCCTGGTATCCTCTTGGATCCCGGTGTTTGGTGGGTGTGTGAATGTGTGTCTCTGTTTCTGATGTGTATCAGAGTGGGAGTAGGAGGATCTTTTGAGATTGTCAGTGACATAATGGAAAGATTTTGGCAAGAGGTAGCTAAGCAAATCCTGGTCTTGATGGGGAGGTTAACTCCCTGAATATCCCTGTAACTTCAGTTATCCTGGGATATAGCAGAGCTATACCTTTTCTCCTTTTATATCCAATACAAAATGGGTTGTCTTCCTTCCACAGAAATCCCAGAGCCTGTCATGGAGGACACCAGCGAGGATGCCTCGATCCATCGATTGGAAGGCACTGATCTGGACTCTCAGGTTGGTGGTCTTATTTGTAAGACTAAAAGTGCAGCCAGTGAGCAGCATGTCTTCAAGGCCCCTGCCCCCCGTCCTTCCTTGCTGGGACTGGACTTGTTGGCTTCCCTGAAACGAAGGGAGCGAGAGGAGAAGGACGATGGAGAGGACAAGAAGAAGTCCAGAATCTCTTCCTACAAGGACTGGGAAGAGAGCAAAGATGACCAGAGAGATGCTGAGGAGGAAGATAGTGACCAAGCTGGCCGACATAGCCGAAAAGACAGGTAAAGGCTTTTGGATGGGTTGACCAAAAGGGAATGAGAATGGAGGCCAGGGAATAACATCCCATGTTGATTTCTGTTTTCTTGTTGGACATATAGATCTTTATGGTTTTATTATGATTCTGTAGTATTGAAGTAGATAGGAACTGATATTTTCTTCAGATGTGTGGGGAACATTCAAAGGTGACTAAAGACTAGAGCATAAAGATTAGAAATGATTTGGGTTGTTGCTATCAGTAAGCCTGTAAGGAGATTAAGTGGAAAAGGTCAGGCCACCCAGCCAGCCCCCCTTTGGGGGCAAGGTTTTTCTCCTAAGGAGGGGCCTTTTACCACTTGTCCTCTCTGTTTCAGGCATTATCGATCTGCTCGGGTAGAGACTCCATCCCATCCTGGTGGTGTGAGTGAAGAGTTTTGGGAACGCAGTCGGCAGAGAGAGCGGGAGCGGCGGGAACATGGCGTCTATGCCTCGTCTAAAGAAGAAAAGGATCGGAAGAAAGAGAGATCACGGGATCGAGACTCTGACCGCAAGAGAGACAGAGGTAACCAGCCCAGCCTAGTTCCTATAGCCCAGTAAGCATTTGAGCGGACATGTCAGCTTCTTTCCTGTTGCAGGAGTTTTTCTAATGCCTGATAATTAGGGAGCCCTGTTGGTGTTGATAGTGTTGGGGTTGGGAATAGCAGGCTGTTTAAGAACTGTCACTTGCAGCATAGCTGCTTGGCTTGAGTGTGTAGTTCTCATTTAATTATGAAAATTGGTGATAAAGGCGATACCAGGCAGTGTGTATAAGAAACCAGAATTTACAGTGGTGTTGGTGACAGAGAAAGGACAGTGCTGTGAAGCAAAGCTGGACATAGAATCCAACGCTGGCTTTGCTCAGTATTATTTAAATTTTATAGCTTATAGACTGGTAACCATTAACAGCTATTCATTGTAGACTTATAACTATTGTTTTTTGAATTCTTGCAGGAAAATAACTGTTACTGTGAGTTTGAAACTTTGTAGCCAGTAACTATTTTTTCCCCCCTGAAAGAATGGGGATATGTGAGTTTCAGGAGCCCATGGATCGCATTAGAGCAGTGCAGGTTGCACCTGTGAGTGAGTGGGAAGGCCTGTCTTTTCTCTAGGGTGAAGATGGGTGGAAGTTAGGATGGGACACACATTTTCTAAGTTCTGCACGTGGCTCTTGACAGATGAGAGGGATAGAAGCAGACACAGCAGCAGATCTGAGCGGGATGGAGGGTCAGAGCGCAGCAGAAGAAATGAACCGGAGAGCCCGAGACACCGACCTAAAGGTAGACCGAGCCGTTGCTTGTGGTGATTTGTCAGGGGTCAGTGTATACAAGGCAGCGTCCTCAGTTGATATGCCGTGGGCAGAGTCAACTGCTGGTTCCACTATGAACTTCTTGGACTACTTGGTTCTGAGTCAGGTTGGAAGGCCCTGGACCTCCCTGTTGAGACGGATATGCTCCTCTAAGTTGGTAGGCCAGTGGACTGAATGGCCAGTTTTCCAAATGGCAGGAAAGAATAGGGAGCTGGGGAACAGAAGAATTGATTAAAAATAATTATTTAGGGGTACCTGGGTGGCTCAGTTGGCTAAGCATCCAACTTTGGCTCAAGTCATGATCTCACGGTTCATGGGTTCGAGCCCCGCATCGGGCTCTGTGCCGTCAGTGTGGAGCCTGCTTGAGATTCATCCTCTCTCTCTCTCTCTCTCTCTCTCTCTCTCTCTCTCTGCTCCTCCCCCACTTGTGCACACACAACACACACTCAAAATAAATAAATAAACTTAAAAAAGTTGTTTATATTCAAGAGGAGTATGTTTGCTGAGAGAAATTGGATATTCTTCAAGATGTTGTAAACACATTAAAAAAAAGAAAAGTGTTATAAATACGTGAAAACTGGCCTATTAAAATCCAGATACCTTAAAAATTGTCAAGATTGTGTTACAAGTAGATATCAAGTCTATTGATAGTGAAAGAAAGAGATTTGGGGAATTCACTTTTTGCTGATAGCCCTAGAGCCGTGTCCCGGTGAAGTTAGAGGTTTCCGGTGGATGTGTTCTTTGTCGCCCCAGATGCAGCTACCCCTTCAAGGTCTACCTGGGAGGAAGAGGACAGTGGCTGTGGTTCCTCAAGGCGCTCGCAGTGGGAATCGCCTTCCCCGACACCTTCCTATCGAGATTCTGAGCGGAGCCATCGGCAATCCAGTCGAGATCGCGATAGGTGATGTTCTGGGCAGAGCAGCCCAGTTTCTCTGGGTGGGTGGCAAAGGGTGGACGTGATGAGGGCAAAGGGATCTGGGCTGGGGGGAACAGATGGCAGCTGGGGAACATGTCTCAGCTTAGTGACTTAGTGATGCTGGTTACACGGTCTCCCAGGTCCGTGAGGAGCAGGTACTCAGATGACACACCTCTGCCAACCCCATCCTACAAATACAACGAATGGGCCGATGACAGGAGACACCTGGGGTCCACACCCCGTCTGTCCAGGGGCCGAGGTAAGGCAGGGGGAGGGAGGGGGACAGGGAAGCGGGATCACTTGTCCCAGTGAGGCTGAGCAAAGCTGTGCTTCTGGAGCTGTGCGGCTTTGCAGGGCTCTTGGTGGGGCTGGGGGTGTTTGGACTGACCTGCTGCGTGTTCTCCTTCAGGAAGACGGGAGGATGGCGAAGAAGGAATTTCATTTGACACAGAAGAGGAACGGCAGCAGTGGGAAGATGACCAGAGGGTAAAAACCTTATGTCTTTGAGGCACCGAATGAGGAGTGGTGGACCTCCATGGGTGAATGGGCCACAAGTGACGCTCTAGTGGAACTGGACTTCCATGAGGGCAGTTAGCACTGGACAGTCTCTAGAGCCGAGCTGGATTCAGTCCCGAAGCCTCGGAGTCTCTCCAGAGGCACAGGCTCCTCTGTGAAACTTCTCACCTGCCACTGGCAGACCTGTTTTAGTTAAGCGTTGGTGCCACCGTGTGGTGAATGTAAGAAGTGCCGTCACGATGGGCGGCCACATAGTCCTTCCCCGCCTGTGTCCTCCACATGGCTCGTCCTAGAGCACATGGTCTTCCTCCTGCACCTCCCACAAACATTGCTCCACCACACCAGTGACTTCTCACCAGACACCTCCCCTCTGGTCTTGTCTTGCACATAAACTCGATCTCTTCCTTGTTTTCACCGCTCTGTCACATCGCTGCAGCAAGCTGACCGGGACTGGTACATGATGGATGAGGGATACGATGAGTTCCACAACCCCCTGGCCTACTCCTCCGAGGACTATGTGAGGAGGCGGGAGCAGCACCTACATAAACAGAAGCAGAAGCGCATTTCTGCTCAGCGGAGGCAGATCAATGAGGTGGGCTGCTGGCGGTAGCTGGAGTGAACCCGGCTGGTGTTGGGCATGTGGGAGAAGTGCGGGCTTTGTGCACATGGTGGCAGCGCAGCTGGCCTCTTGTCGCTGAAGTATTGGGTGTCGCTGTGCCTCTAGAGTCTGAGGAGGGTGGGCGTAGAGCCTTTCAGTAGTTATCTCCTAACCTCTCTCTCTCGTAGTCCTCCTTCCGTGCTGGGATGGGAACTAGTAGGGTGTTCTTTGTGTCTCTGAGTGGGGCCGCGGACGCTCGCCATTTGTGTGTCCGTATAGAGGTTCTGACTCACACATAAAGGGCTGCTGCTTGGAAAAAATGTCGCCGGTGGTTTGGGATCAGTCACTTTTCTTTCTTAGGAGCCACAGAGTACAGAGGCCTGTGACACGTCTACGGCCCAGGCCTTGCGTGGCCCTTCTCTCAGGACTTGATGTGTGGACTCTCCCAGTGACCTTTCAGATGCCTTGTGGTTTCAGTCTGAGCGCGGCCCCCCCGTTGTGTTCTCATAGGATAACGAGCGCTGGGAGACCAACCGCATGCTCACCAGTGGAGTGGTCCATCGGCTAGAGGTGGACGAAGACTTTGAAGAGGACAGCGCAGCCAAGGTGCATCTGATGGTGCACAACCTGGTTCCTCCCTTCCTTGATGGACGCATCGTCTTCACCAAGCAGGTGAGGCCGCTGGGGCCTGAGAGAAGAAAGCTCAGATAGAATTGAGCTGAGAGTGGGGGGAAAAAAAAGAGGAAAAAAAAGCCCCCATCCCAATAGGATAGAAATCCTTTCATTTATTAGGGCTGTCATGAAGTGGACCTTCCTGTTGAATGTAACGATCAGTGGAGAATTCCTCTTTTTCCCTAACCTACAGCCAGAGCCTGTGATTCCAGTTAAGGATGCTACTTCTGACCTGGCCATTATTGCCCGGAAAGGCAGTCAAACAGTGCGGAAGCACAGGGAGCAGAAGGAACGCAAAAAGGTTGGTTTCTTGTCCTTTGGGGCCTGGGACAATTTTTAGAAATTGCATGAGATCTCACGGGTAGAGGTCCTCTTGGAAGTTTGAGGACACTCACACAGCAAGAACCAGCTGTTGGAGGAGGGCTTCGTGTTCCTCCACCAAGGCCTTTGTTAAGACAACCACAGGGCCCGATGCTCTGGTGGCTTGAGGTAGAAGAAGGGAATGTGGGCGCCGGGCCACTGCGGCTTTGTGGGAATTTACCACCTGCTAGATGGAGCCTCCTGTGCAAGTGGGATTGGTTTTCCATGGACCACAGTCGTGTTACACGATGGAGCAGACTTTCCGTATTTTTTTTAGGCTCAACACAAACACTGGGAACTGGCTGGAACCAAGCTGGGAGATATAATGGGTGTCAAAAAAGAGGAAGAGCCCGATAAAGCGCTGACAGAAGACGGTAAAGTGGACTATAGGTAGGAGTCTTGGTCGGCAGTGGGCTGTCTCCTGGGCCTGGGGCCCTCAAGGACACTTGCTGGGGAACTGAGAGAATTTGTGGCTCATGAACAGAAAAATTAGGTCACTTTGGATCTTCTAGTCTGTTCTCATCCTTTCCTCCTGGTCTCTCTTCTACCATCTTCAGCTTTTCCTAGATATTATTCCTGCCACCACCACTACTACTGCTATAGGAGTGACCTCAGTGCCTGTCAGCGTTAAATGCCTCACAGATACTGACTGAATTCTCAACGACAATCCCACGAGATAGGTGCTCTCCTTCCCATTTTTCGTGTGCAGAGGATGAGACGCAGGAGGTTAAGTAACTTGTTTGAGGTCACCCAGCTGTAAATGGAGCGATGCTCAGACCCAGACATTGTAGCTTTGGAGCCTGGTGTCGTAGTCATGGTGCTGAAGTGTACTTCTGATGTTCAGTGTTGGAAGGTAGGCTTCACCCCCTTAGATTTCAGTTTAATGGAAGGAAGAACCACTTTTAACAGTGTTTTGAAAATAGGAAAGATTGTTTTTACCAGGGAGTGGCTTCCCTGTTCATAGAGGTATTTAAGCAGATGGTACATAGCTGCCTGTTGGGGTTCACACATTGGGTAGATGGCTGGACTCAAATGTCCCTCTTGAATCTCATCCTTTGAACATACTGAAGTCTTACTGAACTGGCATCCAAGTGAATAATTCCCTGCACCCCTCTGAGAAATAACCCAAATGAGAAGTCAGTACTGATGGTCAGCCCTTGTTAGATTATAAATGTAATCCCGTAGGCATTAATTGTTAGCTGACTGAGAGTGATGGAGAAATTAGAATAGGAAGCCTGACAGGGTGTGGGGGAGGTCTGAAAGGGGGACAGGTCTCTTGGGAGAGTGGCGGGCAGTAGACACGTGGACACCCACTGAACCGCACTCTCTTTGAGTGCAGCACTCTTTGGGCAGCACTGAACCGCTCTCTCTTTGTAGTCTTGGGAAAATTACAAAGTTCTTTGGAGTCTAGGCGTGTATACATGTGTCAGATATTTGTGTGCTTTCAGTAGAAGCTGGAGGTCACTACTAAGTGGGACTGTTTTTTCTCACAATTCTTTGAAAACGAAGTTTTACAGACCATGCCGTCCTGCCAGGAGAAGAGAGGAGGTCTGACCCTGGTCAGGATTCTGTAGCCATGACTCCTCCATTTAGCCTTTCGAGCATTGAGCATTGTGCTGGGTATTCTGTACAAGATAATTACCTGGTGATCTCAGCTCCTCTTCTGGTTGAGCTTTTTGGGGCAGAGAACTGGCCCATTTGTTAACCTGAACTCCTCTGAGTCATACTTAGTTTTCTTTGCCTAGGGAATATTGGGTATGTTGTGGATGATGGTTCTCAGACCGCAGTTCTAGTCCCTTAGGCCAGAGGAGACGAGAAACATCTTGGATCACCTGGCTGCTCTAGTGACTCAAAGATTTCTTGCGTCTTGTTGAGGTGGGTCTTGTTCTTGGGTGTAGGAAGAAGGACAGTAACCCAGTCAGGAAAAACAGTGTGGGAAATTGTGCAGGGTGCTTAGGCTGCTGTGTGTTCTCAGGACGGAGCAGAAGTTTGCGGATCACATGAAGAAAAAGAGTGAAGCTAGCAGTGAATTTGCCAAAAAGAAGTCGATTCTGGAGCAGAGGCAGTACCTGCCCATCTTTGCTGTGCAGCAGGAGCTACTCACTATTATCAGGTAACTCGTCTAGGAATTCCATTGTTGACTTGGTGTCCCTTGGGTCCCTTGTGTTTACTTAGTAGCTCTTTTACTTTGGGCTGTTGCATCTGGTAGAGAAGGGAAAGAATTTTTTCTTATCTGACCTCCATACCCTGGGCTACTTTGCATGAAGTAATAAGCAAAATGGCTTTGCTCTGTTATATTTCGTTTGTTTAAACCTCACCATCTTCTTTTTTTTTTAATGTTTTATTTATTTATTTTGAGAGAGGCGGGGGGCATGAGCAGGGAGGGGCAGAGAGAAAGAGAGAATCCTAAGCAGGCTCTGTGCTGTCCATGCAGAGCCCGATGTGGGGCTCGATCTCACAAACCATGAGGTCATGATCTGAGCTGAAACCAAGACTTAGATGCTTAACTGACTGAGCCACCTAGCACCTCTAAACCTTACCATCTTCTAGACATTGTAGGGGGTGTCTTCATTCGGGGCTGTTTTCCCAGGGAAATCTGCCTTTAAGCAGGCATGCTCCTTGGATAGCCAGACATAGGCATAGGAAGTGGCAGCGTCTTGTTGGAGGATTGGAAGTGGCCATCCGCCTGGCCTGATTTGTCCTTCGTCTTCTTTCCCTTGTAGAGATAACAGCATCGTGATTGTGGTTGGAGAAACAGGGAGCGGCAAGACCACCCAGCTGACACAGTACTTGCATGAAGACGGTTACACGGACTATGGGATGATTGGGTGCACCCAGCCTCGGCGTGTGGCTGCCATGTCGGTGGCCAAGAGAGTCAGTGAAGAAATGGGAGGAAGCCTTGGTGAGGAGGTGAGTGGGCACGAGGGCTGATCTGTACAGCTTCCGTCCTTTTGAGCTGACTTCCTAAGGCCTGGGCCCAGCATGGGGTATGTGGGCAGTGAGCTGGGGCCCAGAGCTTCTGAGCTGTCTCTCCCTGACTTTCAGGTGGGTTATGCCATCCGCTTTGAAGACTGCACCTCAGAAAACACCTTGATCAAATACATGACTGATGGGATCCTGCTCCGGGAGTCCCTCCGGGAAGCAGACTTGGATCACTATAGTGCCATCATCATGGACGAGGCCCACGAGCGCTCCCTCAACACTGACGTGCTCTTTGGGCTGCTGCGGGAGGTGAGGGCTGTGGGGCACAGTCTGTCTGCACTCTTGGGGCTTTGATGCATGCCCTGTTGGTAGTTCATGACTGAGGTGCTCCGGGTGGGCTGGGGTCTCGCCTGGGGGAGCCAAGAGGGTCTCTGACAGGCCTGAGTTTGCTGAGGCCTCCAGGTTGCCAGGTGGAGACCTGGGTTGTAGTTTATTCTGTTCTTGCTCAGCCAAGAGACTCCGGGTTCTCTTGGCTGTGGCTGTATGGGTTCGGTCCTCAGGACCGTTAGGAATCTAATGTGCCCATCTGTCAGCTTCAGCTTGTTTCATCTGGGAGTAATGTTGCTGAGATTGGTGGGAGGGAGCCAAGGGTTCCAAATCTATAGGGAAGCCTCGGACTGACCTCTTCTCTCAGGTGGTGGCTAGGCGCTCAGACCTGAAGCTCATTGTCACATCGGCTACTATGGATGCAGAGAAATTTGCTGCCTTTTTCGGGAATGTTCCCATCTTCCACATCCCTGGTCGTACCTTCCCTGTTGACATTCTCTTCAGCAAGGTACTGAGGCCTCCTCTTTGAACCATTCCTGACCTCTGATGAGAAGTCAGTTGGACGGCATGGGGTAGGGAACTGAGCCAGGAAAGGTTTTTGGGGTTACCATGGGGCAGATGGGGTACTCTGTAGCTCTAGGTCTGAGACACAAAGGACTGTACTCGGGGGAGGTCTAGTTTTATTCTTTCGTTAGAGTAGCATTGCAGGGCCCAGAGAGGGCAGTCAGGCCCATCTGTAGCCCTGAAAGTCCACTGGCTCTATCCCTATACCAGTGACTGATCACCAGTTCCTGAGGGATGTCCAACCTACATTTCTCTCGATGCTTCCCTTTGACCATGTCTCTGACTGGTGTTGCAGACGCCGCAGGAGGATTACGTGGAGGCCGCGGTGAAGCAGTCCTTACAGGTGCACCTGTCGGGGGCCCCCGGGGATATCCTTATCTTCATGCCTGGCCAAGAGGACATTGAGGTGCGTGCCTTGGTCATGACCATGATGAGCAGGTAGGATCCTACATATGGGAGTTTGGGGCTCTGGTATCTCATGGCTCCTCTCTGTGCCCTCAGGTGACCTCAGACCAGATTGTGGAACATCTGGAGGAACTGGAGAATGCACCTGCCTTGGCCGTGCTGCCCATCTACTCCCAGCTGCCTTCTGACCTCCAGGCCAAAATTTTCCAGAAGGTGTGATAGCAAGAATATGTGTCTTGGGTACCCACCTTTGGGTCTTCCTGGATTCTCCCAAGGGAGGACTAGAGAGAGGGTGTTACTTTCCCTGCAGGGGTGGGGTGTGCTCTTTGCCCTGTGGAGTCTTTCCTACCCGAGGGCCTACAGCCTTCCCTCTTTGTACATCCTGCCTGGTTCTAGGCTCCAGATGGAGTTCGGAAGTGTATCGTTGCCACCAACATTGCCGAGACATCTCTGACTGTCGATGGCATCATGTTTGTTATTGACTCTGGTTATTGCAAATTAAAGGTAAGAAACGACACAGGCACTAGGGCCCTGGGCCTTCACCTGAAGCTAACCCAATGTTGTAGGTGGTGGGAAGGCAGGCCCTGGGTCTTTAGCTCTTAAACAAGGGATGGACTTGAATTTAAGAGGCTAACATTTGAGTGCTGATTTTGCTGTGCACTTGATTGACTTAATCTTTGTGATAACGCCATGAGTTAGATGATTTAATAACTCTGTGCAGATCACAGAGCTGGTATTTGTGGGGAAATTTCTTGAGGTTTCTGGTTTCAAAAGGATGGCTGCCAGGGCACCAAGGTGGCTCCGTGTGTTAAGCGACTGACTTGTTATCTCAGCTCAGGTCTTGATCTTAGGGTCATGAGTTCACGCCCTGTAGTGGGCTCAACACTGGGCATGAAGCCTACTTAAAAAGGAAAAAGGATGGCTGTCTGCATTGCTACAACACTGTACTCTGTGCTGCGTAGCAACCAGGGTTTGTCTGTCTTTGTCTCAAGGTTGCCTCCCCCTTTCCCCTTACTCTATGCTTAATCAGCTCTTTATTGTCCCCTCCTAGGTCTTCAACCCCAGGATTGGCATGGATGCTCTACAGATCTATCCCATCAGCCAGGCCAATGCCAACCAGAGGTCAGGGCGAGCCGGCAGGACGGGCCCAGGTCAGTGTTTCAGGTAGGAGTCCTGTGCTAGCCTGCTCTCTGGGGCAGCGCTGGGATTGCTGAGTGTGGAGCCCAGGCTGGGGCAGTGGGGATTGGACTGTGATCCAGCAGAGGGATGCTGGCCCTAGGATCCCTGAGGCTCGGGACTGATGGTGGGGCTGCCACTTGGTGGTTTGCTCCTCATATGCTGCTGAGCCAAAGAGTAGCCTTTCCAGATGGCTTGGAGGTCTGAGCAGCTTTGGGTGTCAGGCAGTCCCATGTTGAACATACCTGCACCTGAAGACTCGCACAGGCTAAGTCTGAGCAGATTATATCATGGCTCCTGTTACACTTCTGCAGTTATTTTTTCTGATTTTCGTGTTTTAAAAAATAACGTATTCGCTACAGAAATTGAGAAAATACAGAAGAGCATAAAGAAAACAAAACCGAGCCATAAATCTCGTCCCAGGCTCATTGGTTCCAGAAATGAAACAAATATGTAGGAGACTCCAGCAGAAGAGTCAATTGGCAGGACTGATTTGAATGGGTGGAAATCTGGGATTCAGAGAGAACAAGGCAGGTGGGGGAAGAAATGAGAACTTGTCCTCCCTGCCTGTGGCTTTCTTCCGTACTGACCTCTGTGGGGTGCAGGTGCAGGGCAAAGCTGGGGTAGCATTGGGTCTTCCACTGCAGGGACCCCTGCGCGGGCAGCTGGGCCCCGAGGCGGTAGATGCAGCAGTGTGTGGTCTTCTTCCCGGCAGGCTCTACACCCAGAGCGCCTACAAGAACGAGCTCCTGACGACCACGGTGCCCGAGATCCAGAGGACTAACCTGGCCAACGTGGTGCTGCTGCTGAAGTCCCTCGGGGTGCAGGACCTGCTGCAGTTCCACTTCATGGACCCGCCCCCCGAGGACAACATGCTCAACTCCATGTATCAGCTCTGGATCCTCGGGGCCCTGGACAACACAGGTGCCGAGCCCCGGGAGCTGGAGGCGGGGGTGGTGGTGGTGGTGCTCACGGGCTCTGGCGGTCGGTTTCGCTCCTCGTTTACTTCACTGTGTCCACCGAATGTCTGGATTCGCTCCTCTCCCAGGTGGGCTGACCTCGACTGGGCGGCTGATGGTAGAGTTCCCGCTGGACCCGGCCCTGTCCAAGATGCTCATCGTGTCCTGTGACATGGGCTGCAGCTCCGAGATCCTGCTCATTGTGTCCATGCTCTCGGTGCCAGCCATCTTCTACAGGCCCAAGGTGGGTGGTGGTGGCCCCTCTGCTCTCCTCGAAGCTGCAGGGGGCTTTACCGGCTTGAGGAAGGGTTAGAGAGGACTGGTTTCTTTCTGTATCATTAAAATGGAACGGAGGCATGGGAGTCAAAGTTTCCAAAGAGTGGTATTACTGCTTTCTGTTAAGCAGGTTGGGGTAGGGGAAAGCATGGGCTAGATCAGTGGTTTTCAGGTGATTTGGAAATTTCTTATCGTCTGGTATAGTTGTGCCTGAGCTGTCACGTTTTAGAGTAGATGTTTTGTCAGAAGCTATGTTATTTTCCCTGGATCGTTAGGGTAACACACTGATGTGTTTAAAGCTGTGCGTGCAGGCAGGTAACAGTGTGAAAAGCTCCGGGATCCTCCCAGTGGGCCTGGACTCCCCGTGCTTACAGTAAGGGTCCTTTTTCCTTCCTAGGGCCGAGAGGAGGAGAGTGATCAAATCCGGGAGAAGTTTGCTGTCCCCGAGAGTGATCATTTGACCTACCTGAATGTCTACCTGCAGTGGAAGAATAATAATTACTCCACCATCTGGTGTAACGATCATTTCATCCATGCCAAGGCCATGCGGAAGGTGGGGGCAGTCGCCCAGATAAGCAGGATGTTGGGGTGAGGCGGGGAGGCAGGAGGAGGCAGGCTTCATCCTTGCCTGCCCTGTGTCCTTCTCTAGGTCCGGGAGGTGCGGGCTCAGCTCAAGGACATCATGGTACAGCAGCGGATGAGCCTGGCCTCGTGTGGCACTGACTGGGACATCGTCAGGAAGTGTATCTGTGCTGCCTATTTCCACCAGGCAGCCAAGCTCAAGGTGAGCCCAGAGGAGCCTGAGGGAGTTGTGGCCCTTTCCTGGCCTGATAATCATACCAGCACAGAGTTCTTTCATTCTCATTGTACAGTCCTGCAGACCTGGGTTTTCCCCACCAAGGCCTTTGTCAAGACCTGGGATGGAGTGGCTGCCCAGATGAGCAGCATTGTCCTGATGTGGCCACCTTTTGTGTCTCTTCCCTAGGGAATCGGGGAGTATGTGAATATCCGGACAGGGATGCCCTGCCACTTGCACCCCACCAGCTCCCTCTTTGGAATGGGCTACACCCCAGACTACATAGTGTATCACGAGCTGGTCATGACCACCAAGGTGAGTCTTCTCTGACGCAGTTCACTTGACGTGGGCCTACCTGGCTGGGCTGGGCCTTTGTAACCCTCCATTGCCTTCCTGTGTGAGCTTTGAGCCTGGGAGACTTGAGGCCACATGTGTTGCTTTGAGACGAATTGAAAGGATTTGAGGATGCTTACTTGGAATTAACCTTCAGATGCCAGTGACCTCAGCTATGCCAGCAGGATTGTTACTTGCTGCCAGGGATGAGCAACCCCTGTTGGTGTCATTAGAAGGGCTTTCTGGGGAGCCTGGGTGGCTCAGTTGGTTAAGTGTCTGACTTCAGCTCGGGTCATGATCTCATGGTGTGTGAGTTCAGGCCCTACATTGGGCTCTGTGCTGACAGCTCAGAGCCTGGAATCTGCTTCGGATTGTGTCTCCCTCTCACTCTGCCCTTCCCCCGCTCACACTCTGTCTGTATCTCAAAAATAAATAAACATTTAAAAATTAAAAAAAAAAAAAAGGCTTTCTGAGGGGTTAGGCCTTTTCTCTTGGATACTGGGCGTGGGGGAGGGGCATTTTTTCAAGTATGGAGGGATTTGGGAGAAAGGATTAAAATTCCAGTGTCTGGGGCTTATGTCTGCCTTTTTCAGCCTCACAGGGCTGGGGGTCAGGCCCTTCCCACGTAGGTCCCGATTGTGGAACTACTTGGCAAGGGACGGCCCAAAGCATTGGCCTTCCTCTGACCACCGCTTTGTGACCCTTCTGCCTGCAGGAGTACATGCAGTGTGTCACTGCTGTGGATGGAGAGTGGCTGGCGGAGCTGGGCCCCATGTTCTACAGCGTCAAACAGGCGGGAAAGTCTCGGCAGGTAAGCATCCCGCGCTCGCCACGGAGGTTCTGTTTGCCCGTGGGACCCATTTTTCGCACAGCCCGGGATTGAAGACACGTCCTCACCTGACCCCTGTCCTCCTTACTTCTCTCTCAAACATAAAAGCTGTGATGGAGCCAGGTTGCTATGGTAGGTTTTCGCCCATCTGCTCCAGTTGCTTGGTCGGATGAGCCTTTTAAAAAAAACCTTATTATTGAAAAGTCCAAATATTCGTAGAAGTATAAAAAACAGTATAGGGAGCCGTCATGTATTCCTTACCGAATCTCGATAATGTTCAACATGTTGGTCAGACTTATTTGGCTTATTCCTCCTCTTCTCCATACGCTAATTTTTTTTCTTAGAAAAAATTTTAAAGCCTCTCTCTGACACTTTATTTCACCAATAAATACTTGAGTAAACATCTCTAAAAAGACTGGTTTTTAAAATGTAACCTTTTTGCCATTATCACTCACAGAATTAATCCTTAATGTCTTCCAGTCCTTATTCATATTTTGTCTTTTGTTTCAAAGATAAACTCGTATGATTTGATTTGCTTGAATCAGAATCTGAATGTTACAGTTAGTTGGTATATGTGTAAGTGTTATGTTCTAGAATGTGCTCTGTTCTCATTCTTTATTATGGCATTGATTACTTGGAGAGACTAGGTCACTTGTAGAATATTCCATTTTCTGTATTTGGCCAATTGCTTTTCGTGATGGCGTTTAACTTGTGCCTCTGTCCCATGTTCTTTCTGTAAACTAGTAATTAATCCAAAAGCCTGATAAGATTCAGGTTCAGCTGTGTTGGGCAAAGATGCACAAATGCGTGCAGTGCTGTGAACTTCCTTTTAGATCCTGTCAGGAAGCACGTAAGGGCTGGTGGCCCCACTTTTGGGGATGCTGAGAGTGGTCAGTGGTTCTGCCTGATCCCTCCAGGATAGATTGTCTCCCTGCCACTCCACCTCCTCATGGTCTTTGCGTACGTGGATGGCTGCTGCCTCGAGCTGTCCTTCAGGGCTTCAGACTGTGGGGGGCTTTCCTTCCTCTCTTGTCTGTACTGTCCACACTGGGTCTGTGCACACCTTCCTTATGTCTGTTCTTCCCAGCCAGCTGATCGTGTCTTCCCTATTTCTTGTACTTCCTGGCATTACTGTGAACTTGGTAAGAGAGTGAAAGTACTTACGGAATTGAGTGGAGAGCTGAGACACGATAGGGTTAGGACTGAATCGTGTCGTGTCTGTCTTGAATCAGCGAATCGGCCTCAAAAGAATAGACGGCCTTGGTGTTGGGGCAGGGAGCCACGTGGCCCCGTCTCTGGGAGCTGGCACTGTGTACACGGCACCTGGCTTGTGGTGGGGAGATGGGTGGGACAAGGCTCTCCACCTGCTGGTGGTGGTCCCCAGTACCTCGCCCTCCCTTTTCTAGGAGAACCGCCGACGGGCCAAAGAGGAAGCCTCTGCCATGGAGGAGGAGATGGCACTGGCTGAGGAGCAGCTGCGAGCCCGCCGGCAGGAGCAAGAAAAGCGCAGCCCCCTGGGCAGTGTCAGGTGGGCTGCGGCCTCGGGACCCTGGCTGGGATGGTGCCTGCCCCTGGGAGGCTCTGGGGAGCAGCCCGATAGACTGAGCAGGTCCCCATGCAGGCCGGTGATCTAAGAGAATTTGAGTGTGTGGAGCTGAGCTGGTCACAGAAGTTGACTGGTTCCATGGAGGCATGGGAGGAGTTCCAGACATACTCTCAAGGGGCAGTGATACATCTGCAGCTCCTGGTCATTGTCACGTTGTACTGAGGCCTGCGGTGGGCTGGAGAAGTAGGCAGGGCTTATAGCTCTACCGACAGGCTAGGGCTTGGAAATCATGTGGAGACGGGAGGAGAGTCTTGGGCTTCTGTGTCTGCTGGTGCCTGGAGTTAGGTCAGACTTCACAGGTGAAGGGCATAGTTCTCCACAAGACTGCCTTCACTTCAGGGGCACCTGGGTGGCTCAGCCAGTCAAGTGTCCAGTTGGAGCTTGGGTCGTGATCTTGCACTCTGTGAGTTCAAGCCCCGTGTCAGGCTCTGTGCTGACAGTTTGGAGCCTGGAACCTGCTTCAGATTCTGTGTCTCCCTCTCTCTCTCTCTGCCCCTCCCCTGCTCACGCTCTGTCTCTCTCTGAAAAAAAAAAAAAAAAAAAGACTGCCTTTACTTCAGACACCAGCTATAACTTGGGGTGTGCTAAAGATCCCTCTCACTTCTGACCAACTTGCTACATATTTGGGGATCTGCATGGACTCCCCCGCCATTTGATAACTTGCTAGAATAAGTTGCTAGAATAACTCACAGAACTCAGGAAAGTACTGTGTTTGAGATTACAATTTTATTATAGCCAAAGGTTACAAATCAGCACCAAGGGAGAGATGCATAGAGTGAGGTCTGGGATGGTCCCAAATGAGAAGCTTCCGTTGTCCTCGGGGCCACATTACCCTCCTGGCCCATTGGTGTGTGATAGTATGCACAGAGCATTGCTAGCCAGGGAAGCTTCAGCGTCCAGAGCTTTATTGGGGTTTCATTACATAGTCACGAATGGTTGAGTGTATATCCATGTGATTGACTCAGTCTCCAGCTTCCTTTCCATAGAGGCTGAGCTGATATCATGAGGCTCAAAGTATAGCCTTCTGGTCACGTACTTGGTTTTTCTTTAAAAAAATTTTTTTTTTTAACGTTTATTTATTTTTGAGACAGAGAGAGACAGAGCATGAACGGGGGAGGATCAGAGAGAGGGAGACACAGAATCCGAAACAGGCTCCAGGCTCTGAGCTGTCAGCACAGAGCCCGACGCGGGGCTCAAACTCACGGACCGCGAGATCATGACCTGAGCCGAAGTCGGCCGCTCAACCGACTGAGCCACCCAGGCACCCCACGTACTTGGTCTTTCTAGCTGGGCCAGCCCTTATCCTGAGTCCTCTTGTTAGGATAAACTATCAGATGTTACCGTGTGTAACAGGGACACTCAATCCCTCTGGAAATCTCGAGGTTTTAGAGATGACCTCCCAGGACTGGGGACTAGGGCCAGCCAGATTCTTTATTAGAAGGTGGAGTGGCCTTCTGGTGAGGTGGCTGGAAGACTGCTTCCATAGCTCACCTGGGAGGCATGAAAGGAATTGTTAAAAAATCTACCTGCCAACAGTCCTTGGTGGGTATCAGAGTCAGGTGGTGCTGTTACTGTGCTCCCCATCACAAATGGGGATGGCAGCAGGGGGGAAATGTGCTGGGGGAGAAGACCGTTCAGCCCCAAAGCCTGCTCACACACAGAAAGAGCAAGGCCTCAGGCTCCTTGCTGTGCTGTGCATCCTGGTTGGCGTGAGTAGCAGTGTGATTCCTCACCCCTCTTTCCGTGTCTCCAGGTCTACAAAAATCTACACTCCAGGTCGGAAGGAGCAAGGGGAACCCATGACCCCACGCCGCACGCCAGCCCGCTTTGGGCTCTGAGCCGAGGCTCTCCCTGCAGAGGATGCAGCGTGTATTGAGTCCTGAGCCCTGTGGCCAGAGCATCCGGGGCCTGCCAACAAAACCCTTTCATCTGCGCACTTTCGTCTGTGTACATCACAGCCCCCAGGGAAGCTCCTGCAGGGGCCAGCTATACAACAGAGGGAGTGGCAGTTCCTTGGTGCAGGGGTGCAGGTCAGGGTACGGAGCAGCGAGAGCTGCCAGGGCAGTGAGAGCTGGCCAGACCCACTGTGTCCAAATAAACCATTCCTGGGACGCTTGGTGTATAAATGACTTGGCCGTAACTATGGTTTTTTAAAATTCTCTGTAAAGCAGCAAAATAGACCTACAGGGAATTGTAATTTGGTTATAATTCAGGATTTGGAAATAAATTTATTGTTTGTAAAATGTTATTGCATTTTGGACTGTTCCTTTTTCCCTCGCTGCCCTAAATTACATAATGATAGAAGATGGGCAAGACGCCGACTTGACTTTCTTTAGGTGGCTCCTTCTAAAATCTCACCTCACCTTATTTCTGTTCTCCAGGCAGTCCTCTTAGAAAAGGGTTGGCAGGGTGGGACACAGCTGGCAGGGACAGATAATGGCCTGGGGCACTAGGCGGGCCAAACTGAGGGCGCCTCACTGTTCCCAGGGCTGGTGGGCAGGACGAGGCTGGCCAACAGCCAAGTGGGAGGGAGGTGAGTAGCCATGCGCCCTCTTCCCTTCCCCAGGTGTGGGTTGGCTGCTCTCTTGCTCAGAATGGCAGAAGTTTGCTCTGCGTGTGTAAGGGTGCTGTATTGGCAAAACTGGTGTAACATACTGCTTCTTGATTTTTGTGTAAAGGATGATCCTTGCACTGAAATCACTAAGCTTTTCTCTTGTTAAGCAGCCTGTATCTGCTGAGGTGGCTCTTTGGGTATTTGCATCACGCACGGTCTTTATTTTGTGATCCCCTGGGGTTGGGCTTCTGCTGGGTGTGCTGGTTGCAAGGTTCTGTGTCGGGGCTGAATCACTGCTGGGGTTGGCTTGGGGCTCAGAAGCACCTTGATCCCAGGCCAGCACTCAGCTCCAGCCCCTTGGGTCATGCTGCTATTACTTCTATTCCCTTTCTCACTTTGTTCCTGGGATGTGAATTTAAAATTTAAGTCAATTTTACAGATGAGTTTGGAAGCCTGGCTTTCCCAGCCAGCACCAGCTACCACCTCCACTTCCATTCTTTTTACCTCTAACTGCCTTTATTGGGAATTCAGGTAGAAACGGACTTTTCATGGCTCTGGAGTGAAGAAAGGGCTTCTGGCTGCTCCTCTGGGAAGGCTTCTAATCATGGCACCGAGTTGAAGGGCTAGCAGAAGGTGTCTACCTGCTCTGTGGAAAGAAGTAAGCTGGGTATGTGATCTATTTACAGACGTGGGCTTGGGATGCAGAAGAACGGGGGAAAATGGAGGTTCCAGTGAATGGCTTTGTTATTAACACACAGGCTGTGACCTTGGTCATGAACTTACCTTCCGATTCCTTAGATCACAAACATGAAGCCAGAGATTATGAAAACCATGGGTCAACCCAAACTTCTCATTTAAAAACAAGGAGCACCTGCAAGGACACCTGCCACACACAGGTGCCACAGGGTGCTTGGGGAGGCTCCCCACCCCCCAGCAGCGCTTCCCAAATCTGTTTTGGTGTTGGAACTTCTGCACAAGAGTCTGTCTGGACCTCTGTCTCTAATATTTTCTTTTAAATTATGGACGCTTTCTATTCAGATCCACCTTAAAGTTCCTTCCCACTTTAATATTCTGATTCTTACCACCTCTTCCTCAGATATAACTGATTTCTGCCCCCAGGGATACAAAAGCATGTCTTTGACAAAAACCCTGAGGGGGATTCTGGAGATTGGCTTTCAGGTTTTCTCCTGGTGTGAAGGAACAGTGAGGCTGTTGAACTGGACATCTTTCTGGGGGCCCCCTGTTGCTCTCAGTCATGGGCATCTATCCTTAAATGCCTAGTTGATGGTACTTTAGACACCTGTCAGCAGTTGTGGGTCTTGGGCTGAGATGGGGGTTCGTTCTGGGGACTCCAGAGCTTGTTTGCAAGGTCCTGTCTATGGCAGGAAGCTTCCTCCTCAGTTGGGCTGTTGAGAGAAGGCTCAAAAGACAAGTGCTTATGGGGCAACATGGTGATGCCAATGAACTTCTCCTTCCCTTTAGTAAGACAGCCTGAGGGGGCTGATGTTTGCTCTGGGTTTCTTCAGCTCAGTGGAGAAAATTATACTCCAGGTGGATACAAGAGAATCTGTTGCAAAGGATTCTGTGGGCCCAGATGTCAGAATCTGAGTGACATCTTCTCAATGGGTGGCTGAAGCACTAATTTTTTTTTTTTTTTTTTTGGTTACTTTTTAGGACAGTTTCCGGTGTGCAGCAAAATTGAGCCGGAAGTACAGAAATTTCCCATATACCCACTGCTCCCACACACGCATAGCCTCCCCTACCATCAACATCCCACCAGAGTGGTTCACTTGTTACGACTGATGAACCTACATTGACACATTATCCCACCGAACTCATAGTTTACATTAGGCTTCACTCTTGGTGGTACATATTTGATGCGTTTGAACAAATTTATAATGAACAAGTGTCCACCATCGCTATATCCTACAGAGACCATTTCTAATATCAGCTATTCAAAGTACCTTTTAGAAACCCCTTTGGTTATTTCTTAAAGAATTATAATTAGACAACACTCAACTTCCCTGCCCTTTGCCTTATCTTTAGAGAAACTACATTTCTCTAAGTTCAACTCCTCTACCCCATCAGATCTCCTGCCTAGCTGGGCTCAAAGGGCCAGATGGCTAGGGTGACATATCTGTGTTTTCCTGCTCTGCCCTTTGCTCCCTGTAACTCACTACCTGCCATGCTCTGGTGTAGTCACCCCACAGGAAGTGAAAGATAACTTTGAAAAAATGTACAACATTCAAAGTACCCAGCTATTGGGGCGCCTGGGTGGTTCAGTCAGTTGAGCATCCAACTCTTGATCTTGGTCAGGTCATGATCTCACAATTGTGAGATTGAGCCCCATGTTGGGCTCCATGCTGGGTGTGGAGCCTGCTTGAGATTCTCTCTCACTTTCCCTCTCTTTAAAAAAAAAAAAAAGTATCCAGCTATTATTATCTTGGCCAAAATATATGTAACGTTTTCTTTTTTTTTTAATTTATTTTTTTAATGTTTATTTATTTTTGAGACAGAGAGAGACAGAGCATGAACAGGGGAGGGGCAGAGAGAGAGGGAGACACAGAATCTGAAACAGGCTCCAGGCTCTGAGCTGTCAGCACAGAGCCTGACGCGGGGCTCGAACTCACGGACCGTGAGATCATGACCTGAGCTGAAGTCGGACGCTTAACCAACCGAGCCACCAGGCGCCCCTGAAACCTTTACATAAATATAGAGACTAAATGTCTTTTTTTAGTGGATTGTAGTAGGGATTTTAACGACACTGAACTTTTGTTTGAGTGAACGGGCTACAGGGTAGAAGCAGGAAACCATTTCATTAGTACCAGATTCTTCAATCTTTGTTTACTCTGGGAAATATATCCTTACTCTAAACCCAATGGGGGTACATAGTTAAAAATAAACCTAAACAAACAACACTGTCACAGCAGAGACTGTCAGAGATGCCCGTCACTCCTGCCTCATACTGCACCTCTCGTATTTGCTTTTCCCAGGTATTGGCATGTGCATTCTATGCAACAGGTTCCTATTTGGAATGAATTTTCTTGGCTTTTGTTTGGCTGCGGAGTGAGGCAAGAATATTTAAGAATCCTTACCAACCCCTTACCAAGGAAGTGGGTTTCTTCCTTCACTTCTCCTATCCTCCACCCCAAGATGCAAGCTCTTTCATTTCTTTCTCTAACTTTATCTTAGTAGCTATTTCTGTCAATCTTCTACAGACTAGGAATATATATTCCAGACATATATTCAGTTTAACAAAATCTTGCCACAATAAAATAGTTTAGTTGTGCTTGGAGTTTGTTATAATGGAATTTTACTTGTACTGAGCTGGCTGGGGAGAAAAACAAAATATTAGAAGGAGAAATGGAATATGGTGGCCAAGGAGAAAGCAGATGTTTCTCTCTCCCTCTTCCATTTGGAAAATGTATCACTCATTTCTCTTCCTTTCTTTTGGGTCTCAGGATCACTTTCCTTTTTGAGGTCTTTAGATATTTTTTTTTCCTTAAAATTGCAGACAGATGGAAATAAAGAAGGAGTTAATTATCTCTTGTTTTAAAAACTAATACAGGTAATCCAGAAGCTTGCTTTGGGAGTTAGAGCTTCCCTATATATGTGAGAGAGACTGTATCTTTTAGAATACTAAGAAAACAGGATGAACATGTTGCTGGGGGCTTGAGGGGGCAGAGATGTCTGCAAGATGCCGAGAGCTCACTGACACTGCTATGCTCATGTTTTTATTTTAGAGTTTGGGTCTGGAGATGGTAGTACGGTTCCAATGCTCACTCCACTGCAGAAAGTGGACAAAACTCAATAAAATGTTTGCATCTTGCAAAATAGGCTGGGACCTTGAGGCATTCCCATAAGAGCTGATCCAAGAGAGAGGGGCGGGAAATCACTGTCCTCTGAAAAACGTGCGTGGAAATGATGCTCAGGGCAAAGGTGCTGATTCTAGCAATATGAGGAACCTGAGGGAACAGGGAGGAAATGATAGTCTTGATTTGAGGAGAAACTAATGAGGTGATTCCTCAAGGACTGGCCTCATGGCCAGGCATCTCAGCTGTGGGGTGACTTCTTCCCTTGGGGGTAATATGGAGTCTATAGGTGACAGAAAAGGTAGCCGTGGACCCAGGCTGAACAGGGGACTGGGGCGCTCTTTTGGGGTTTTCCGAACATACTATGGGAGGAAGATGTCTATTCTGCCTGTTCCCTCCTTGTCCCTACACTTCCTAAAAGGGACTGGGTCAGGGAGAGGGATGGGTCTGACATATGATGCACTTGGGTATCGTCAAAGAGTCTTAGATCAGAACGAGCCTTAATTCACTTACCTCTTCTCCCTACAGATGAGGAAACAATTATCTTTGGTCTAGAGTAGCTGAGCAAAAGATCTGTCCCCCAGCTCCCACTTTGAATTCCCAATGCAGTGATCTCTTGAAAAATAGCATCAGGCTGTTGCTATTGTTTTTTTTTGTTTGTTTGTTTTTTTTTTTTTTTTTGAACCATGGGACTAAGTGAGATGATATCACATAAGGAGCAAAAGATAAATGGCAGAATACCTGAACAGTGGGGTATCCCGACAAACTTGGTGATGTCCATTCTTTGGTTCATGTCCTGGGACATCCCCCTCCAGCCCAAGGTGGCACACACTTTTCCCTTTGGTATGGGCTCCGTTTTGCTCGGGCCTAGGGCTTTGGTGTATAGCCTTGGGTGCCCGGTTTTCACCTTCTTCTCCTCTATCTCAGTCTTCAGTTTCTTGTTTTCTTGCTGCAGATGGACCATTACATTGTGGAGGTGGCTGAAGAAAGGACAGAGGATGTTCAGTCTGCTTCAACTCCCGAGCCACTGTGTCATGTCAGCTCAGGGCCTGTTTTCCTATCTGTCAGATGGGGATAATTAAGTCTGATCTGCGTTCTGTGCTTCATAGAAAGATCCAGTTTGACAAATGATAGAAATTGGATTTGAAGAGCCAGAAGGCTATTAGGAACAATCACATGTGCTCAAGCTGTCCCGGCTGGCCATACCTGGGAAACACTCTCATCCAGTTCTGATGCCAAAGTCCAGGTTCTTTTGCCTTCCTTTCCTGGAAGGTTGAGAGCACAGGGGATCCCAGCTCTGTTGAGAGCTTGGACAAGTAACTTATCCCCATTTTACAGATGAGGAAATGGTGGCAGCAATGTAGGTGAGGTGAAAGAACTTAGCATATCTCCTGTGGCTCAATAAATGGTCATATTTCTCTAAACCAATGCTCAGGGCAGTGAGTGACAGTGGGCTCTGGAACTAGACTTCCTGAGTTGGAATTCTGGCTCTTCCATTTACTATTCATGAGTTATTTAGCCTTTGGGTTCCTCTCTTTCTTCCCCCATGACAGTTTTTCACGGTTTTATGATTTTAATGGTACTGAACTCATGGTTTCTTACGAAGATTAAATAAGTTAATACATATAAATCACTTAGATCAGTGTCTTACACAGGAAACTGACAAATAGTATTTGCATTATTATTATTATTAAAAGATGGTTTTCCTTCAAATAGGTTCACTTAAGAATGAGTTCTTTGTGAAACAGAACTTCCTGGAACTGGGCACAATACAAGAAAAAGGATGAAATGCTTTTTTCTGTTACCTTCAGATTGTTACAATTTTTCTTTCAGTTAATCCCTTTCAGAAAATGCTTTTGTCCTAGTGAAAAATTTCATGGTCTTTTCTAGAAGAAATCAAAGAATTCATTCCCAACTTCTCTGGGACTGTGGTTTGTCCTCTTGCTCTCTATAAACCTGGCTGGTGTCCAAGACACTTACTCCCTTGGAGCCCCACATGTCATTGCCATACTCCATATGCCACTGGGCCTGGAGGAGGGGTCCTCACCATGCCCTCATTCCCTGGCTCTCTGCTACTCTCTTTGGTCCACTTCTTTCAGCATTCCCAAGTATCTTCAACATCCTGTACTTTCTGTCCAAGTCCTGGCCTCTCAGTTGCTTGACTTCTGTATTCCAATGATCTTATCTTCTCCTTAAACTCAGCCACCCTCCTAAGGTTACAGCTCAGAGCTTTCCAACTGGGGCTGAGATATGGACACCCCCAGCTCTTGGGGCAGCCACTGGTTGGTCAACTTTGTCATAAACAACCCATCCCAAATCCTTCCACTGTGCCAAACAATTGTGGTTATTTTATAAGTGTTCCCTGACAAAGGGTTGAGAAACATTGCCCTGGAGCTTATCATGACCTGTTACCTGTACCATCTCCAAAGTCTTGGTTTTAGACGTCCATATGTTCACTTCTGTTCCCAAACTTCCAACACTCCTCCTACACTGCACTCTGCTGACCCAGCTTTGACCAGGAGGGTGAAATAAGGCCATAGGGGAGGTTGCAGCAGCAAGTAGAAGGAACCTCCGTTCCCAAATGACCATGTGGGACAGAGGAACCCCACCACCCTGGACTGTTCACTTCCTAGGGATGTTCCTTCCATGTTCTACATTCCTTCATTCGGAGGTCTCTTTGTTACAGCAGCTTAGTCTCTACCCTAACTAGTAGTGTCTAACTTTCAGTTCATGTTTCCTTCTTAGAATTTTTGACCTCTGATAATCGCAGAAGGTAACAGTGAGAAGGGGCATAGGGACCATTAACCCCTTCCTGTATTGTTGGTGAGGGAACAAAGGCCCAAAGAGGTAGTGATGTGCCCAAGGTCACATAAATATGGATTCACTACTCAGAATCTTTCCAAAGCCCCAACTCTTTCCTAAGGTCAGATGCATGTATCTAATGGAAAAGCCAGCCCTGGCTCGTGCCTGACCCTTCTCCTTCGGCCCAAGCAGCAGCCTGGGTGGTGTGGGATGACTTACTCTTTTTCTCCAGTTAGCTTGGCAATATATTTGACCTGTTCACGGAGCCTGTTTCCTAGTTTCTCGTTGGCGATCCTGTAATAAAATCCAAAAGAGAAACAGTTCCCAGACCTCCATGTAGCAGGGCATGAGCTGGCTGGATGGGTTGTTGGTGTTTTCAGTAAGGTGTCTGCTGAACCCTAGACCCTGTTCATTACCAGTCCCCAGAGCTAGAGCCTCCCTAGCACCTGGCAATTAAGGGGACCCTCCATTCTCAAACTCCCATGCAAGATCACCATGATCTCAGGTGATTTCAAGGGATTCAGGCAGTGAAGCCAGATTCCAGGTTGGGAAAGGGGACTATGACTCACAGCAAAGCATCTCTTTTATCTTGGAGCTGCTCTGTTTCTAAGTCAGCAGATCTTTCTGATTCTGACTGACTAGTTGAGGCCCCTCCATCTTATTCCCAGCCTCTGAATGTGGGCTGATACTGGATCCATGTCCCCAGAGGGCAGTGTGTGTGCAGGTTCTCAGCTCAGCCCAGGCCCTGGAGCCCTGCCTTACTTTTTTCTCCCTTACTTACTTCTGCTCTTTTGCCCATTGCTCCATGTTGGACATAATCTGATCATTCTCTTGGTGCAGCCTACAGGTAGTATCTTTAGGTGCAGACCTCTGGGGCACACAACAGGGCTTTGGTACAAGAAGAAAAGGAGATGGTTAGGGGTGGGAGCATAGGCCTGTCATCTCCTTACTTCTAAATCAGGCCTCTTCTCTCTTCCTGGAAGAAGAAACATTGATTCTGCCATCCAACCCCTAGGCCAGAGTTGGGACTGCCACAGCAGAACCTCTGCCTCCAGCAGTACAGGCACACAAGGTGACATCTCTGCCAGGGCACCATTTACAGTAGAGACAAAGGACACATGTATGCTTACAATAATGATTTTTGGGCAAAGGCATTAAAACAGTTTGTTCTACAAAAGCAATACATTAAGCCGCCTTTTTTTTTTTTTTTTAACAGATGGAAAAACAAATATCTTGAGGAATGGATGCCCTTTTTTTTTAACGCAAGCTAAGGCCCTGTTGCTACCCTGAGATATCCTGTGGCCTCCTACCATGCACTTCACTGCTCAGGGACCAGGGCATAGGGCATGCCCAAAGATCTCTTAGCAGATTCTACTACAGGGTAAGTGAAAGTGTCAGGATGGGCTCTGGAGGGGGACTGCCCTGTGGGTTATCTAAGTCAGGGCAGCTGGTATACCTGACAGGGAGATGGCACTCTCTTCCCTGGAATAGGCCTTTGTTCTGCTCAATATCGCTGTCAACAAAGGCAACAAAGGAAGACAGTTGGGTAGAGACAACTGCTATGGGACTTAGAACATTGAGACCCTGCTTCACACTGAATAGAGTGTGGGCTGGGGGTGTCCTTGCCTAGCTCTTAGGTGCCCCCATCCCCACAAGGGCTGTTTGGTATCCTGGTGGTCGTGGATGTGTTGGGAGGGTCTGGGAGGAGGTGTCAGAAGCTGAGGAGTACCCACCTCCTTCTCGTCTGCCAGGAGGTTCTCCTTCAGGGTGGCCATTTCCTCCTGGAAGGCCCTAAGCTGCTCCTCTTTAGCTGCCAGCATCTTGAGGTCACTCTGGTGCTGCTTCTGCCACTGCAGCACCTGGTTGCTCATCTCCTCCAGCTTCTTGTCGAAGGCATGCACCTGCTCAGGGGCGCAAAGTGAGAAGGGAGACCCGGGCTTGCGGCCCTGACACCAGAGCACCCGTGACAAGGCCTAAGAGAGCTTTCTCAGCTTTGGGGACTCCTCAGGGGGCAGTTTACTTCCAGTACCAGCAGAGGGCGCCCCCGCTCTGACCGTTGCCTCCTCTGCCTGAGGCTCGCTGAGCCAGCCAAGTGGAGGGAGGGAACCCGTCAGCCGAAGGGAATGGCTCAGTGCTAAAGAGTTCGAGGGGCAAGAGGAGACCTTGGCGACCTGGAACAGGAAGGCAGCCTGAGCTCCTGACTGCTTCCTACCTCTAGCTCGCTCTGCTCATGGAACCCCTGCAGTTTTCTTAATTCCACGTTGAGCTTTTTCATCCTTTCCTCATAAGCAATGATTTCATCTTCCAGCTGAACTTTCCTCTCTTGGGCTTGTGCCAAGCTTCGGTGCAGGCTCTTGGTCTCCGAGGTCGCATGATTGAGCTTCCACAAAGACAAAGGGGATGAGAATGGCTGTCAAAGCCATTTAGCCCTTTCTGTTGGGTGCTGAATGGAGAAGCATTCCAGTCCCTCCCCATCCTCTCTGTTCAGGGTGGCAGAGACACCCAGTCACTTGCCTAGGGTCCCAGAGAGGGGTGGGAAGTGACAATGGTTGGTTTTCTACATCCTCCCTTTCTTCCTGTTTCCTCTTTTTCCAATTCTATGAACTGATCAGCTAGGCATGATTGGTACCGAGTGGGGCACAAATTACCCAGACAATCTAGGTTTTGGGAAAACCTCGCCCCTGGGTCACTTGTGGCCAGAAAGACTGATTGGATTTGGCCTCCATCTTTGCCTCCTCTTCCTCCCCTCAAAAGAAGCCTCATTAAGAGGAAGCAGGCCTTCTCTGGAAGGATATCCCAGCTTGTGCAAGGGTTTGCAGATGATCCTGGTGGCAGCCAGTCACGCAGGGGATTGACTCTTACATCTCTCATGCTACTCAGATGTTTCTTTCCCCAAAACAGTCCTGGAGATGAGAGGGTATGGCTTACCTTCTCCAGAGCTTGTGTCAGGTCATCTTGGCAGGCGAGTGACTTTCTGGACAATTCCTCATAGGCTTCTTTACTGACCATGGTCTGGAGATATTGCTTCTCTTTCTGCACACTCTTGTCCAGCTGGACCTGCAGACTCTCTAAGGCCTCCTTCTGAAGGACTAGCTTTAGGGAGGGGAAATATCACTGTCAAGATTTATGCCAGTAGAGGCATTCTCTGTCTGTAGGAAATGGATAAGAGCTGGGCTCTCTTCTCTCTGCACTAGCCTGCAGAGCAGTCTGTGATAAGGCCTACACCCTCCTCTCACTGTTATAAAAGGAACAGCTGCCTTTCCAGGCTCTTCTTCACCCCTCCCCTGACACTCCCCTTCTAAGTTAGCAAGTCCCCCAGATACAAAGAGTACTGGCAGTACTGGACCATGATGTATCAAGCACATGAATAGTCCCTTTCACAGACTCTGTAGCCTTTGATAAAGAGCTGGAACTCAATTCTAGGTTAAGAGACATGATACAACATTTCATTTGTACATTTCGTGCCTTTCTTAGTTCCTGACATAATCCACTAGACTTGATACACCATGAGAGTGGGACTGTGTGTGCTTCCTTCACTGCTGTATCACCACTGCCTATATAGCTCAGGGCATGGCACATAATATGTGCTCAGTAAATACTAAATAATTTTTTTGATTGAATGTAATATTATACACGGCAATGTTTGGAATTAGGGATACACTGAACATATAGTTATGGTAGAAGTGTGTTTAAAAACCAAAGTCCTTGTTGTAAACTTAGTATTCATGCCAAAGCTAAAAGGAATTAAGATCTGGAGTTAGAGGTCCAGGTTCTGTCATTTACTTAATCTCTCTTAGCCTCAGTTTCCTCTTCTGCAAACCAGGATACTTTCAATGGTTTTGTAGAGTTTTGGTGATGATCAAATGAGATTATGTAGGTAAAAAGGGCTTAGTAAGGTATACATTACTATATAGCTGTATGATCATGAACATGCTAAGTAACTAGCCATCTTATTAAATATTTCTAAGTACAGGGCAGAGATCTACTTCCAAGTCCAGAAGCAGGAGAGAGACCTTAGAAATTCACATGCCCAACTTCTGTTCTTTGGTATTTTATCTGTTCTTTAGTATTTCAATACACCCACATCTTCTATGTGGCCATATACACAGAAACACACTCTGTTGGGTTTTCTTCAGTAGCTGCTCAGGGCTTCAAGTTTATTACTGTTTCAGATGGAATTTTGAGTATCTTTGACTCTAGGAATTAGTGAGATGAGAAGTGTTAGATTGCACTTCTGACCCTATATTTACATGTCCTGGGAGTGAAACCATTTCTAAAGATGGAATAATTTGGTCTTCCGGAAAAAGAAGTACATCTTTTTTGGGGACTTCTGAAAACATGAAGTCATCTGGGTCTTCCCAGTAAACCAGGGGAATCACTGTATGTGATTCATTGTAAGTTTTCAATAAATGGTGGCCAAATCAAGATGTGTAACCAAAGAGGTGAGATATTGAAAAGAAGGGTGGGACATAAATCACAATGATGCTAGAAGCTAAAATAGAAGCTTAATTAAATTAATTTTGTATTATTTATCTATATGTAATAAATTTGTATTATTTATTATTTATATTATTTATTTATTGCTTTATTTATTTTTTAAAATTTTACCAGCAAAAGATAGGTTTATTTGGGAATGAAAGTGAATTGCAATCCAGGACAAACAAGCTGTGGCAAAACCATAGGCAAGTCTGGGGGACAAAGGAGAGATATGCTTTTTTAAGGAGAAAGGGGTAAGTTGGGAAGGCTGTTAAGAACTAAAAGTCCACTGGAGTTTGGAGGCTCTATTTTAAATTTCTCTAACTTCAGTGGTTTAGCTTGGAGAAGGGTACTGGAGACATATATGTAGTTATACATAAATTATAGAATCAAGGAGTTTTGATAAGAGTTCTCATAAAGATATACTCTCTCCCTTGCTAAAGGCATTAGGCCTGGAAGGTTTTACAGGTGAGTTCCACTAAGTCATCCTGATTCCTCTCTTCTCACATTCAGTCCGTTGTTAGTCTGGTTAATTTTGCTGCCAAAACACATCATGAATTTGCTAAAACTCTAGCTTGAATGGCAATAGTCTCCTCACTTCCATCCATACCTACTCCTCTCTGCAATCCATTTCCACACATTAGTCACAGTTATGTTTTGAAAACTTAGATCAAATCACCTCACCTGCTCTTCTGAGGAAATGTCATCAATGTCCTTTCATTGCTCTAATAATAAAACCCCAAATTGCTTAACAGAGACCATAATGTCCACCCCTAACTATGTTTCTACTTTCATCCTATACCAATATCCTCCTCGATTACTACACTTCCATCATACTGGCCTTATTTTACTTCCTAGAATAGTCCAAGTATTGTATTAAAAGAGTAATACATGACACACAGTTAGGACTCATACTAGGAATGTAATGATGGGCCCAAATTAGGATCAATTAATTAATTTCATTCACCACATTATAAAGAACATCATACTGAAACAGATGGGTTCCATTAATGTTCAAAGCAAGAAAAGGATCCTACTGTTGAACACTAAATTGTAGGTACTATCTAATGCAATAAGGAAAAAAAAAAGAATAAATATTACAAAAGTTTAGAGAATTGTTGTTGCTTGCAAATGACATAACCATCCATCTAAAAAATCCATGAGAAACAAGTGAAAAATTATTACTGCTTAGAAGTGAGTTCAGTAAAATGTCCAAATACATAATAAATATATAAAATAAATTAGCTTTCTTATTAACAGTAATTAATTATAAAATATGGTGGAAAAATGTCCTAGAATCAAAGAGATGAAAAAAAAAATCTCAGGATCTATTGCTTTCAGATGGGAAATTTGAAAATTAAGACAAGGAGTGCTGATGAAAGAAAATGCATTTTAGAATGTGAAACTAAACCTCTTTCTAATGACTGTTTCAATTGATAATACATCTACTATATGTGAGGTATGCTTTTAAAAAGTTGAACATGCTTACACACCAAAAAAACCCCTCTAGCCTCCTGGTTTCCATCAAAGGAATTCTGAAATTAATACTTTTTACTTGTAATGGCTATCTTTCTTTTGGCAAACGTGATAACAGGTGCATATTAAATATTTAGGTAATACCCCTTATATTTAGGGAGGTTCCTTAGGGATCTCAGTAATTCAAAGATCAACTCTGGACCACAGCAAAGGAGAGATTTATATCTCTGGAGGACAAAACTCCAGAAACGTCAGCCTCTGTGTTGTCTAATATGGTAGCCACTAGCCACATGAGGCTAGTTACATTTAAATAAAACTAAAATTAGTTAATATTAAAATTAAACATTCAGTTCCTGGGGCGCCTGGATGGCTCAGTTGGTTGAGCGACTGACTTCAGCTCAGGTCATTATCTTGCAGTTTGTGGGTTCGAGCCCTGTGTCAGTCTCTGTGCTGACAGCTCGGAGCCTGGTGCCTGCTTCAGATTCTGTGTCTCCATCTCTCTCTGCCCTTCCCCGTTCTGTCTGTCTCTCTCTCTCTCTCAAAAATAAATAAACAAACATTTAAACAATTTAAAAAAAATTCAGTTCCTTAGTCATACTAATCCATATTCCAAGCACTCAACAGCCACATGTGGCTAGTAGATAGAGTATACAAGAGAGCTCTAATATAGAATGTTTCCATCATCACAGAAAGTTCTATTGGGCAGTGCTATTACTTTTTTAAATTATTTTTTAAATGTTTATTTATTTTTAAGAGAGAGAGAGACAGAGTGTGAGTGGGGGAGCGCAGAGAGAGAGGGAGACACAGAATCCGAAGTAGGTTCTAGGCTCTGCGTTGTTAGCACAGAGCCTGATGTGGGGCTCGAACTCATGAACGGAGAGATCATGACCTGAGCTGAAGTCGGACGCTTAACTGACTGAGCCACCCAGGCACCACTAGGCAGTGCTATTCTTATACTTTGCATAGTCCATAGTCTTTTAAGGTTAACATTTTTTCTTCTTAAATTATAAAGGAATGACGGCTGCTTGGTCTTTCATTTGCAACCCGAGAGACCACCCATCAAGACGCTGTATTTGTTTCTTGCAGAAAGATGAAATATATTCAGTTGGGGGAAAGTATTGACATTCATGACGAAGGGGAAAGAGGTTAGTGTTGGAGCTAGATGATCCAGGTTCAAATACTGGTCCAGCTCATCACTTAGTAATCAGTTACTTTGAGCCTCAGCCTTTCTTTCCTCTGTAAAATGAGGATCATAGAAATCTATATGTTGTGGGGAGTAAAGCAGATGGAAGGCATGTGAAGGACTTAAATAGTCAATAAATGATGCCTGACGTCAAGCACAGTACCTTGCATACGTTAGGTACCATTTACATTTTTCTTTCCTCTTCATTTGTGTGATGATAAAGAACTGTCTCTCTTTCCATCCCCTTTTTGAGCTTTGGCACTATTTTTGGAAGTGTACCCTAGCAAAGCGCTCCAAGCCATGGACTCACCCAACTCTGGTCTGAAATGCTGTAGTGGAATACTTGTTGCCAAAGCCCAGGTAGTTTGGGAGCTCCAGCAGATATTAAATAAGACCTTCCACACGTGGAAGAAACATTTCTTTGGCTGAGCAAATGGGTGCGGAAGGGTTACGACTTCAAGGAGAGAAGTGGCGCTACAGGCATCACGGATGATGCACGTGGGCTGGGCCGTTAGCCGTGTTTCCGTGGTGGAGGAGAGACAGGTCCGATTTCAGGTCAAGGGTCACAGCATTTAACTTTCTTACTCCCTCGGGGTTTCTGCCAACTCACCTCATTATTTAGCTCTTGGATCATTTGCTGGGAGGCGTTTTGTTTGCTGAGAGAGGAATCCAGTTGCGTGGAATATTGCATTAACTGTGCTTTGACATTCTCATTTTCCTCCTCCAATATTCTCAGATTTTCCTTTGTCTGCTCCCCCATTAGAGAACAAAGCCCAGAAAAGAGGTGTTACCTCAGATTCCTTTAGAAGCCTGCTCCCCCTTCCCAGCCTGTAGCTCCATCCTGCAGCCTGCCTTCTCTTGGGCCTTCTCTCTCCTCCTCACTTGCCTTTCTCACCTTCCCTCCCCCTTCTCTCCTGAGATTTGAGTCCCCATGGCCTCTATATCCTACTAGGCTCAGTGGGGCTCAAGTCTTGCCCGGATTCATGACCCAGCTCTTCTTGGGTTCTCCTTCTCACCATCTTTTCTTTCCTTTTTTCCTCTTGTCGGAATGTCTCGAGCTCTTGCTCCAGCAACTTCTCCTGTTCTTTGCTCTTTTTCAACTGCTCCCGTTTCTCCTCCACTAATCTTGTTACCTCCTGAAGCTCCTCTTCTAGATTGCTTTTGGCGGAGGCTTGCTCCCTATGCTGAGAAGTAAAGAGACTGGCCTGAAAGACAGTCTTAAGGCTCTACACTTTCGAAACAAAACAAAAAACAAAACAAAACAAAACAAAACCCCCTTCCCCTGACAATTGTATAAAAGGAATGGCTGAAATAAACATGAGGGCAACTCCTTGGTTATTTAGCATAGATAATAACAGATTCCTCTGATGTTCAGCATTTTTTTTGGTTCAATTAGATATACCAACTTATTTTATTTATAGATCCAGTTCCCACAGCATCAGCCTTCTCTCCCACTTACTCACTAAATCTTTCTACATAAAAACCTCTTTGAATAAAGTTTTTAAAAAAATCTTAGAAAAGCACAGAAAGAATAATTCAGAGATCAAAGACTTTAAAATGACTGACAAGGATGGCTTTTGAATCCTATAAAAAAAAAAACCCAACATTGTCCTCTGACTGTTTTTAAGCTTAGCCCTTGAAACTGCTTATTATTGGTCATGGGAAGTAGAGCTGACAGGCTGGCTTAGCTTTCTAACACAAACTCTGGACAATGAGTTTGAATGGATTGGTGGTGGCATCTTCCCAAATAAAGACTAATATATTTAATCTGGATCAGAGCAAATGCTTGAGCTGGCAGCCTGCTTGCCCTTTATACCTGGTGTTGAAGGAGTTTTAGACGATCTAGCAGGTCAGTCAGCTTCGCGTCCTGCTCAGCTGTTGTCTTCTGAAACTGCCTCTTTTCCTTCTCTGAATGTTCAAGCTTCCTCCGGGCCTCAGAGAGTTCTGACGTCAGCTCCTCTATCCGTTTCCTAAAGCAACATGGCAACAACAGGAGGACAGACTCAGTGTCTATGTTGGCGGATCATGAGCCACCCGCACGGGGCTTGCTGGCCCACTCCCGGGCAGCTGCCGCGGTGTCCTGGCTGGCTCGCAACGGACAGAGCCTTTCTCTAGAGGTGACGTGGTGGTACCTGTTGGGTGCGAGTTCCTCTCCGGCCATCAAGGAATCCTTCTGCAGCTTCTGAAGTTCTCTCTGCAGCTCCTGGATGGTCTCCGTCTTCTGCTTCTCCATGAATAGGTAGCTTTGCAGTTTCCTCTGGGAATCCTCTAGGTTACTCTTTGCCAGAAGGGCCTCTTCTTTATACTGGGCTGCTTGCTGAGCTGCAGAACACAGGGGACAAGCCAGGCACATGTGTATGTGAGGAGGGAGTGTGCATGAAGACCAGACTCCCAAATAAGACCAGTCTGTTCCTTCATTTTGTGCCCTACCTCAATTTCCAACCTGCCCTCATTTCTCTCCATTTCATTATCACTCCTAAGGAACTCTGCTGAATTATCCGTCTTCAGCTATCCCCCAGCCATGGCCTGCTTCTGGACTAAAATTCAACAAATCAATATAAACTGCTTGGTATCTCTTATGTGACTCATCCTGTCATTATGGACAAATCCTGACCCTAATGGAGTTTAGAGTCTAGTCAGGGAGACAGACTGGCCCACACGACATAGAGGACACAGTAAGCGTGCACTCACTGTGAACTCCTGTGAAGCAAGATTGGTGGGGATGGACTTATGGAGGAATAGAGGTTGCGCTGAGCCTGAGAATGAGGAGGAGGAAAGGAATTCCAGATGAGGGGATTGTTAGAGCAAACACATGGGAAGGGAACAGGGGAGGCATGTGGGAAGAGAATGGGAAGAGACTGGTTTGATTGGAAAGAAAAGTGGGAAGGGGTGCCGGGAGACAGCTGAGCAGGTACACGGACAAGAGAGGGCTTTGGAGCACTTGGAAAGCCAGAGAGAATGTTCAGAGTTAATTTAGTGGGTTCTTGAGCAGGGACCTGGCATAAAGAAAAGACTATTTTAGGAAAACTAGAATGTATTAAATGGGGAAAGACTTCCTACAAATATTAGTCCATTCCTTTGCCCCCACTGGGTGTAAAGGGAGAAACCTCAAATACGTTGCTTACCGGAGTATGTCTACACCAGAATATGCTCCTATATACTAAAGTTTCTACTTTTGTTTCTAACTTCAACCTCACCCTAGTCTCTGTTTTTCAGCCTTGGAGACTGGAAGAAAGATGGTATCACTACAGAAATAATTATATAACTTGGAAGAAGAAGGAAGATTTTCTGTTTTTAAGCAGGGAAGAGAACAGTTTCAGTTTTGGGAATGAAGAATTAGAGGGCTAAAGCCCAGAGCGGGCTGCTCTCCAAAACGAGTGACCACAGGTGCCAAGTCAGGGTGGGGGCTCTAGGTTCTAGAGTTGTCCAGAGAACTAGAGCAGAGGGAGGAGGGCAGAATGTAAGGGGCAGGTGACTACTGCCAGAGAAGGAGGGAAAAGAGGAAACAATGGTGACGTTTGTGAAAGAAGGGACCTGTTATGTCTCCAAAGCTGGGAAACAATGGTTGAATGTGGGAGCCCAACCACACACAGACACACACTGTTACAGGAGGGGAGGAAGGAGGCTACACTTGGGACCCTTTCTTCCCCCGAAATTGATATGTCACTCACATAATATAAAATTGAACTCCTTAAAGCATACAGGTCCATGGCTTCTGGAATACTCTCAAAGGTGTGCAACCATAATCAGTGTCTAATTTCTGATCATTTTTCATCACCCCAAGAGGAACCCCTTACCCAGGGCAACAAGTTATCGGCCACCTCTGAGAAAGCAGTCTCAGCAGTGGAGCAAGGACACAATTGACAGTGCAGGCTACACAGCAAAGGATGCTTTTGGAGGCAAAAAAAAAAAAAAAAAAAAAGGGGAGAGAATGTGTCTAAACCAGGGAGGGGAGAGGTAAATTGTATGATGAAGGTCCTGGAGAAGATGGGGAGGAAAGCAGTGCACTGAAGCAGAATATAGAGACCTGTCCTCCCCAGGATGGGGAGAGAAGACCTTCACCTGAGGCAGCTGGGAAGGCGGTGGGCATGTGAGCTCAGTAGTCCACTTTCCCAGTTAGGGGTGCATGCAGGAGCTCGAGAGGGCATTGTGATCCCTGGGAGATATACCCTGAGGTCACTGAAGGTTTGGAGTGAAGAAGTGGAGGAAGGAGAGGAAAGTGGCCCGTTAGAGAAAAAAGGGGACTGCTCTGGCCCTGTGGGTTTGAAGTGTGCTGGGGACAGGGACACTGCCTGCCGGGGCCTTACCAATCAGCTTCTGTTGCTGTTGAGCATCTTCAAGACAGTCCTTCAGCTTCTGGATCTCGGCCTGCAGGGCTCCACACTCTGCCCTGGACTTATCCTGCTTTACCTCCTCGATGGTGATTTCAAGTTCTGTTGTCATTCGTTGCTGCTTCTCCAACTCCATCTCCTTTTTCATGAGGCTGTTCTGAACCTGGGCCAATTCCTTCTCAAGCTCGTGCAACATCTCATCTTTCTCTTGGAGGATCTGAGGAAAGCAAAATGTGGATGCTGATAGAGGCCTCAGTAGTGCCCTGGTGAGGCCAGTTAGAGATTGTCTAGAGTCCTCTCCAGCCGCCGTCTTCTCTTGCGTGGACATCACAGTAGTCTCCTACCTCTGCTTCCTGCCTTAACTCAGGCTGCCCTCAACGCAGCAGCCAGGGAAGGGGTGGAGGGTGGGGTCTCTGAAAGTTTAAGTCAGATCTCGTTCTGCCTCTACTCAGACCCTCCGATAGCCGCGTTCCTCACAATGACCTCCCAGGATGCTCATGATCTGGTCTGACCTCACCTCGTGGCACCCCTACCCCTCTTGCCTTCAGCTTATCTCCTAGAATATTCTAAGCAGACTGCCGTATAAGGGGGCTCTTGCACTTGCTACTCCCTCTGCCTGGAATATTCTTCCTTAAGACCTTTGCCTGGGTGGCTCCCTCACTTCATTCAAATCTCTGCCCAAATGTTACCTTATCACAGAGGCCTTCCCTGACCACCCTGTGTGAAATAGCCACAAAGCTGTTGTAAGAATTTATCAGTACCTGATATTGGCATTATATTATATATTAGTTCTGTGATTTGTTTATCGTCTGTCTCTTGGTATTAGAATGTAACCTCCAGGGGAGTAGGGATGTTGCATGTGTTATTATATTCTTTTTAAAAATGTTTACTTATTTATTTTGAGAGAGAGAGAGAGAGAGAGACAGAGAGGGGAAGAGCTTGAGCATGGAAGGGGCAGAGAGAGAGAGGGAGAGAGAGAATCCCAAGCAGGCTCCAGGCCATCAGCGCAGAGCCTGACAAAGGCCTCAATCCCAGGAATGTGAGATCATGACCTGAGCTGAAACTGAGTCAGACACTTAACCAGCTGAGCCACCCAGCCACCCCTGTGTTATTATATTCTTAATGCCTAGAATGGTGCTTGGCATACCACAGGAACTCAAAAATATTTGTTGACTGAATATATGAATGACTCAAAGCTGTTTACCCAGACTCCTTGCCTCTTGTGATCATCTCTCCGATATTTCCATTTTGACTAACGGATCCCCTCTAGACCTTCAAATGGGAGGTTTGAATGACCAGCCAGTCAATGGGTTGGATGATTTCTATTAGCTCTGATGGAAGTTTAGAGTTGGAATAGCACTGACTACACAAGCTTGCATTGGTTTCACAACCTTTCTGTCCTTACTTCCATTCGTAGGCTTTTCCAGGACCTTGACTTATGTTGGCAATTACAGATCTTCCAAGGCATAGTTCCATTAGTATTTTCAAACTGCCTTATTTGCATATTCATAAGATATTTGTCATTTTATAAATTGAAATTTCTTGAAATTCATAATAAGTTTACCTTACAGAATTTCTTTTTTTTTAAATATGAAATTTATTGTCAAATTGGTTTCCACACAACACCCAGTGCTCATCCCAACAGGTGCCCTCCTCAATACCCGTCACCCGCCCTCCCCTCCCTCCCACCCCCCATCAACCCTCAGTTTATTCTCAGTTTTTAAGAGTCTCTTATGCTTTGGCTCCCTCCCTCTCTAACTTTTATTTTTGTTCTTCCTTCCCCTCCCCCATGGTCTTCCGTTAAGTTTCTCAGGATCCACATAAGAGTGAAAACATATGGTATCTGTCTTTCTCTGTATGACTTATTTCACTTAGCATAACACTCTCCAGTTCCATCCACGTTGCTATAAAAGGCCATATTTCATTCCAGAATTTCTTTCCACTATCAAGTACAAACAAAAGTATTTTATTTATTTATTATGTGCTATGAGAAATCCCAAAGAAGTGCTCAGAATGCCTCTGGGCCTAAGGACCCCACAGTCTCACTGCTCCTGTGTTGACGGTCCCTGGGCTGTCACAGGGCGTGGGTACAGAGCTGCAGGGCCTGCTCTGGCCGGGGTCCAGCCTCGCACCTGTCCCACTGGTGGCTCTACCCAGAGGGCTCCTCTTGCCTTACCTTGTCTTTCTTCAAACCCAGCTTCTGGGTCTCAGTGAACTGGATCTGTAGCTCCTGCAGCCGCCGTTGCAGGATGATGACCTCCTTATCCTTCCTCTCCATGTGGGCGGATGTCTCCTCCCGCAGCCCGTGCAGGTCCAGCTCCAGCTTCATCATGTCTACAGCGGGATGGGGCATGTGCTTCTCGCTCAGAGGGGGCCTCCAGCTTCCTTCTGCCTCCCGCCCGGCCCCCACTGCTCCCTGGCTCACCCTTCATGATGTTCTTCTTCTGTTCGGACACGGCCTCTAGCTCCATGCGCAGGTCCTTCACCAGGTTCTGGTACTCCTCCACGTGCAGGCACTGGCTGTCTTTCTGCTCCTGCAAGTGCTTCAGTATCTGGGCAGATGGGAAAGGAGCAGGGCGGGATGAGGATATGGGGGAACAGTGCTTTCTAAAATGCTGACTCTCAGGGAACCTGGGTGGCTCAGTCAGTTAGGCTGATTTTGGTTCAGGTCCTGATCTTACATTTGTGGGATTGACCCCGTGTTGGGCTTTGTGCTGACAGTGCAGAGCCTGCTTGGGATTCTCTCTCTCCCTCCCTCTCTGCACCTCCCCCTGCTCTCCCTCTCTCTCTCTCTCTCTCTCTCTCACACACACACTCTCTCTCTCTCTCTCTCTCTCTCTTTCTGTCTCAAAATAAATAAACAAACATTTAAGTTGCCAAATGTCTAGAACTGGTGAATCCAGAGAAACAGAGAAGAATAGTAGGTGCCAGGGGCTGAGGGAAGGAGGATGGGGAGTGACTGCTCGTGGATATGGGGTTTCTTTTTAGAGTGATAAAAATATTCTGGAATTAGTGGGGATGGTGGCCCAACCTTGTGACTATTTTTAAACCACTGAACTGTATACTTTAAACAGTGAGTTTTAAAGTATGTCAATTATATCTCAATTTAAAAACATTAAAATAATAAAAAAATGTGGCAGACTTAGCATCCTCATGTAGAATGTGCACAAAAGCCTCCAGCCCTTCTGCCCTGTAACAATCAACAGTCACTGATGGAGCACCTACTATGTACTAGGCCCTGTCTCCTTCTGCCCTGTAACAATTGACAGTCATTGATGGGGCACCTACTATGTGCTAGGCACTATCCTAAGTGCTGGGGACAGTGGAACAAAAACCCCACAGACATGAATCCTTGCTGCCATTGAGCTGACCTTACAGTGGGGTGAGACAGACAAAGAGCCTAAGTAGTCACTTGCAGACAATGTTAACAGTTGATAGGTGCTATGGAAGAAACAGAGCAGCAAGAGGGGAATGGGGGTGTATGGGGGGATGGGGTTGTCATTATAAATAGAATGGACAGGTTGGCCCCACTGAGAAAGTGTCTCTGAGCAGGGAGTGAGCCATGCTGCAGTGTCTCTAGGTATCTGCAGACAGGGGAACTAGCCGGTGACCAGACTTTGGGGAGAGAACATGGGGAGGTCATGTGGTTAGAGGGATAGGTGATGGAGAGAGTAGGGGGACATGAGGTGAGAGGTCAGTGGGTGGTAGCATCATGGGGGGCTTGTAGTCCTCAGGCAAGGACTTTGGCTTTTTACCCCGAAGCAGGAGGCTGTAACTAAGAGAAGGTAGGAAGATGTGGTCGAGGAGGAGCAGTTAGTCATCTGGACATCAAGGGAGAGTTATGTGATTTCAGAGTTGTCAGGAAGAGGAGACTGCAGCATGAAGGTGGGCAGGGCAGGGGACAACTGGAGGAATATAGGGTAATCACCATATGATCCAGGTGTGGGCACTGCAGAGGCTCAAAAGCTCACTCTATGGGGTGCCAGAGTGGCTCAGTTGGTTAGGTGTCTGACTTGGGCTCAGGTCACAATCTTGTGGTTTATGAGTTCAAGCCCTGGATCGGGCTCTGAGCCAACAGTGCAAAGCCTTCCTGGGATTCTCTCTCTCTCTCTCTCTCTCTCTCTCTCTCTGCCTCTACCCCACCTGCTCTCTTTTTCTCTCTCTCTCTCTAAAAATAAATAAATAAACTTAAAAAAAAAAGGCTCACTCTATGCCAGGCCAGCTGGGACCTGGATAGTGCCATTCCTAATAGAACATCCAGGTAACATGAAAGCTTTGGATAGGACACATAAAATGGCAGTGGAAAGTATAGTCTGTTTCATAGGGAAGTCTGCATCAATTTAAAAAATGTAGTGGTAAAAAGGCATTAGTGTTTCATTGATATAGAGTTTTGGTTTTGCAAGATGAGAATGTTCTAAAGATCTGTTGCACAACAATGTGAATATAACTTAACATGACTAAAATGTACACTTAAATGTGATTAAGATGGCAATTTAATGTTATATGTATTTTTGCCATTATAAAAAATAAGCGTATGGGAGAAATAAAGACATTTTTCAGACAAAAAAAAAAACCCAGGAGTGTTATGAGATCTTGCTGTAGGTCAGGACGTGAATAATATGGAACTGACCTTTAAAATAAATATTGACAGATGTCCAAGGAAGAACTCCAAAATTCAATACTGATCCTTCATTCATTTAAACTTTCTGGTGTCAGAAAGTCCTGGAAAGAGAAGAGTCTCCATCCCTTCAGTAGAGGACTCTTGGAGAGCTTATATGTGTTGTTCACTCTCCCTGCTACCTGCCTTTGCCTGCCCACAGTATGGCCTCAGGTGGCTGCCTTTGCCTTGGATCCCAGGTTCAGGTATGACTGACTTAAGATCTCACCAAGGAAATGCAAACTGGTGCAGCCACTGTGGAAAACAGTATGGAGGTTCCTTAAAAACTTTTTTTTTTAATTAGATTTTTAAATGTTTATTTATTTTTGAGACAGAGAGAGAGACAGTGTCTGAGCAGGGGAGGGGCAGAGACAGAGACACACACAGAATCTGAAGCTAGCTCCAGGCTCTGGGCTGTCAGCACAGAGCCTGATGTGGGGCTCAAACCCATGAACCACGAGATCAGGAACTCAGCTGAAGTTGGATGCTTAACCAACTGAGCCACCCAGGCACCGCTGAGGTTCCTGAAAAACTTAAAAATAGAACTGTCTTGGGGCGCCTGGGTGGCTCAGTCGGTTAAGCATCCGACTTCAGCTCAGGTAACGATCTCACGGTCCGTGAGTTCGAGCCCCGCATCGGGCTCTGGGCTGATGGCTCAGAGCCTGGAGCCTGCTTCCAATTCTGTGTCTCCCTCTCTCTCTGCCCCTCCCCCGTTCATGCTTTGTCTCTCTCTGTCTCAAAAATAAATAAATGTTAAAAAAAAAATTAAAAAAAAATAGAACTGTCTTATGATCCAGCAATTGCACTACTGGGTATTTACCCAAAGAATACAAGGAGAGTAATTCAAAGGGATACATGCACTCCTATGTTTATAGCAGCATTATTTACAATTAGCTGAGATACGGAAGCAGCCCAAATGACCATCAACTGACGAATGGATAAAGAAGATATGGTATATTCCATATACAATGGAATATTATTCAACCACAAAAAAGAATGAAATCTTGCCAGTTGCAACGACATGGATAGAACGAGAGGGTATAATGCTAAGCAAAATATGTTGGTCAGAGAAAGACAAATGCCATGATTTCACTCATATTTGGAATTTAAGAAACAAGACAAATAAGCAAAGGGGAAAAGAGATAGAGATAGAGATAAAGAGAATCAAAAAACAGATTCTTAATTATAGAGTACAAACTGAAGAGGGGAGGTGGGTGAGGGAGTGGGTTAATAAATAGGTGATGGGGATTAAGGAGTGCACTTGTCATGATAAGCACCAACTGATGTACAGAATTATTGAATCACTGTATTGTATACTTGAAATTAATATAATGTTGTGTGTTAACTAACCGGAATGAAAATAAAAACTTAAGGGGCACCTGGGCGGCTCAGTTGGTTAAACATCTGACTCTCGGGTTTTGGCTCAGGTCATGACATGTCTGGTCTAACAGTTCAGAGCCTGCTTGGGATTCTCTCTCTCCCCCTCTCTCTGTCCTTCCCTTGCTATCTCTCTCTCTCTCTCTCAAAATAAATAAACATCAAAAAAAAAAAAACTTAAAAAAAAAGATCTCACCTAGGAGAGCACTGAACCTAGCTTTGGCTACTAGTTGGTCAAATCTTGCTATTTGTTTACATGGTTTAAATGCTTATTCACTGTTAGAAACAATTTTTGAGATGGCTTTGAATTTTGAAAATAATGAGTTTTTGAAAAAAAGGACTGATTGTGAATAGATAATCTTCCCTAAATTTGGTGTTCTTCAACTCCAACCAGAAACTAGAAAGCTGGACGGTCCTTTTGAACCTAGCAAGCCAAGAGGAGTCTCTGTCTTATTTAGGAGTACTGTTGAAAGGGGGTTAAGAAGCAGGTGCAATTCCAAAATTCAGCCACAAAATTGAATACTGCCAGACACATTCGTTGGGACTTGGCATACATTACATACAGTATCTTTGTGACAGGGCCAACCAAGGTCACACAAATACAGAAATGAAAAATAAGCAAGAAAACCCAGAATCAAACTCAACTACATTCGACACCCCAGGCACAAATAAGCAAAAGTTCGCCTACCTTTTTAATGTCTTCACAATCTTCTGAGGAGCTAGGAGGATGTCTGTGTGTGGCTGTATAGGAAGCAAAATCTGCTTGTAATTTTATCAAAGCCTCTTCACGCTCCAGAACCTGCATATAAGTATAGGTCAGTCATGCTGGGTGATCAACAGAATGTGATTATTACTAGACTAATTTTGCAGGGTGTTCCTTTTTTCAGCCTAAGTTCATTGTAATATTATACAAGTTATCACACACTTCCTGTGAGCTTAGTTCAGAGAAAGAATTAGGTTCTCAATCTTACATCAAGGTTCAGTAAGGCATAGGCAGTGGTTTGTCTCAAGTCTGTCAGTGGCCACATTTTGGACTCCCTCCTGAACCTCTGTGTGGTCTAGTTTATGAGGCAGAAGGTTCTTTAAAAACTGTGATGGAAAAACATACCTGATGTATCAGAGGACAGGATTCAAAGTTCAAGAATTAAAGAAGGAAGTTTCTTACGCAGTGGGTGGATGTGTATGTACTTTAAAAAAAATTTAAAAAGCATGAAAATTTTGTTCTTGTTGGTTGAAAATAATTCAAACAAAACCCAAATCATCAAAAATAAGTGAAATCTCCTCTCCATTTAGTCTCCCTTCTCTCCCTTCCACTAGGGGGCAGTGGGTACTATGGGCAATTTACTGTACGTACTTCCATAATATGATCAAAGAGTTTAAAAAACAAAAGTGGAACTGAACTACTCATAGTATTTTGCAACCTTTCTCAACAATATATCACAAACATCCTTCTACACAGTCCTTACAGATCTACTTAATACTTTTTCTTGGCTGCATATTACTCTACAGTATGGATATCTCTTTAACCATTTTAAAAAAATTTCTTCAACCATTTCCCTATTGATGAACACTTAGGTTGTTGTGTGAGAGATTTTAAGTCTCTTTAGAATCTTGAACTTAGTGTGGGTTCGGGGGATGCATCCATGGAGAATATGAACAAAAGGTGGGGGCAAGTATAATTAAGATATTTGAGGAGTCTTGGGGAAAGAGATTACTTTAGGTGACACTTTTCCCCTCCTTTCTTTCTTCATGGCATTATTTTTGGTGTCTCAGAAAAATGTTCTAGAAGTCACTTACCAAAGCATTACTGCAGGCTAGTTTATTTCGAAGTTCCTGGATTAGATCATCCTGTTCAGAGACCTTTTGCCAGACTTCAGACAGTCGTTTCAAGGTCTCCTGATGCTCTTGAATCATGCAGGAAGAAGTATATATACGCACCTTTGAATGGTCACCCTTATTCTCAGGGTCCTGGGATATTTAGAAATAATGGGTTGGTTTTGTTCATGATATTCGAGTTAACTTCAGAATAACAGAAGCACGGAAAATCTCTTTGCTCTATATTCTAAAAGTTCATGTTCATATATGTGAATCATATCTCCCTAAGTTAAAGAAAAAAATTAACCAGTGCATACACGTGGTGAAAACTTCAAACAGTTCATAAGAGGATACACTGAAAAGTTAGTCTTCCATCTTGACCCTCCATGACCCAGTTCTCTTCTTCTATGACAGTCTGTGTTACCAATTTTGGGGGGTATCCTTCCAGGGATATTTTATGTATATACATATATATACATCGGTATATATACTGAGTTGGCACTTCAGAGTAATGGGAAAGAGGTTCAACAAATCAAGTTGGGACAGCTGGAGACCCCTCTTGGAAAACACAAAATTATGTATATCTATATTTATCTATCTACCTATATATGTAGATTCTCTCTCTCTCTCTCTATCCATCTATATCAATTCCAAATAGACTAAAGATAAAAACATGGAAGTACAAATCTACAAAAGTGCTAAAAAGAAAATGAGGTAAACTTTTATGATCTTGGGGGTAGAGAAGGTCTTCCTAAGCATGAAATCAAACCTCGAATCTATCAAGGAGGCCTCAGAGATTTAACTCCATAAAAATTTAAAATTTCTGTATAGTGGTGTGCCTGGGTGGCTCAGTCAGTTAAGCGTCCGACTTCGGCTCAGGTCATGATCTCACAGTTCGTGAGTTCAAGTCCCGCATCAGGTTCTGTGTTGACAGCTTAGAGCCTGGAGCCTGCTTCAAATTCTATGTCTCCCTCTCTCTCTGCTCCTCCTCTGCTCATGCTCTCTCTCCTTCAAAAATAAATAAAAACACTAAAAATTTTTTTTAAAACAATAAAAAAATTTCTATATAGTGACAAATACCATTAGTAAAGTAAAATGAAAAGGTACAAACTGGGAGAAGGTATTTGTCACATATGTAATACAGCACTATTACACGTAGTATATTAAGAAGTTCCTGTAAGTTGATACACAGAAGACTAAATACCCAATTAAAAAATAGTTTAAGGATTTAAATAAGTAATTCATCAAACAGATATCCATATGACCGATACACTCATGAGCAGTGCTCAATATTTGTCAGCATGGAGGTGTGGGCACTGTGATGTGCCTCCCGGGCTGGGAGGTCTGCCCTGAGACAGCCCTCAGTTGTCAGCCCTTTTTGGGGATTGCCTGGGCTGAAGAAAACTGCTTTGCCCAAAGTCATGCCTCTTCCTAGGGGCAGCTCACACTCAAAACTGATCAACATGGAGCTAGACGGTTAGCTCCTTTCCCCCAATTTGGGCCCCTTTTGAAGGTCTGTTCAGCCCCAGAGCTCCCCACAGGGTTGGCTAAGGCCTTTGTTGGGACTGCATCACAGCTCAGCTTCTCCCCCTGCTCAACCTTGTTTCCTTCTCCTTCCTGTCACAGGTGCTGATACCCAGGGATCTCCCTACCAAAATGTACTGCTTGCCAATTTGTCTCAGAGTCTGCTTGGTGGGGAGCCCAACCTGCAACTGTTAGAATTAAAGGAAATGAAAACTGTAATGAAACACTTTTTTTTCCCCATGCATCAGGTTAGCAAAATGTAAAAAGACTGAAAACATAACCATGGGAGTGAGAGGAAGTAAGCTCCCTTTATTATTGTTGGTAAAGGTGTAAACTGGGAGAACCTTTTTGACATTCAATTTAGAAGTATCTTTAAACATTAAAAATAAGCATATCCTTTGACTCAGCAATCCTACTTCAGGAAATTATCCCATAGGAATAAGGATGTTCATTATAGCTTGTTTGTAATAGACAAAATAGGTCAGTAGATGGTATAGTCATACCATAGAATACAAGGAAATGGAAATTGTCAAGATCTACATTTAAAAGGCAAGGTGGAGAACCACATTTATGAAATGACCCATTTATATAAAAAGAAAATCCTAACCATTTATATATGTAACTGTATAACAAAAGACTGAGGAAGATTCCCAACAGATTTTTCAAATGATTACCTAAGGGGAGGAGGGGGGGTGGGGTAGAGGAGGCTGAAGGCAGGCTTTCAAGTTTAATCTCTGTAATTCTGTCTAGAGAGCCTACATTGTTGTATTACTTGTGTAATTAAAAAAAGCAATTAAAGGAAAAAAAAGGGGATTCAGGCATTTTGGCTCTTCTTTGTTATCTTTTATGGGTTTCTCCCCGTTTGACCCTGAGGTATGGTATGCATGAGTCCTGTGACCTACATGAGCCCCCCAGCCAGAACCCCCCCATGAGAACATGGAAGATTTGAGAGTCCAGTTATTAGAAATGCTGCATCTTTATATTAATTAAGGAGCTTCAAAATTCCTAGAGAGGAATCTTAAAGGAGATGTAAAGGCTGGAAATTGAAAGCTGAGGGCTCCAACACTGAAGGGAGGGAACGACATCTGGTTGAAGGTTTGGGTTTCTCTCAGAGGAAGCAGGGACTGTTAGCAGGGACAACCAGGAAGCACGTCCACTTGCTGGAGTGCCTGGTCTGAGTGGTCTGGGGTGAGTCCTACCTGACTGACGATCCCGCTGAGCTCCCCCTCCAACATCTTCACTTGGCACTCCAGTAACTCAATGTTGCTTAGGGAAGTCTGGTATTTATCCCTGTAGAGGTTTAGGCTCCTTTCTAGGGAGATGATCTTGTCCTCGGCCAAAGCAAGTTGCTCCTGTGCCAAATGGAGCTTCTCCCCTGTGTTCTCATTATGATTTCCCATTTCCTCCTCATAGATAATCACCTGTTGGTGTAGGAATGAAACCACACTGAACTCATGGAGGCATCTCATGAGGAAAGAGCACGGGTATCAGACCCCACGCAGAGGAGTCTTATGTCTTAACTAGAAGCCCAGATGTTCAGAATAGGCCCAGCACAGATTTAAAAGCTATGATATACAATATCAGAATGTTAATGATTAGAAATAAAAAAAAAGATGGTCCTATTTGGATGGTAAACTTCTTAAAGGCAGGGGCCATTTTCTATTTCCCATTCTGCCTGGCATGTAGTAAAAACTCAATAACAACTTGTCAGTTGATTAATATGAATGCATTTCTATAGCTCCATTTTTTTAAGGGCTTGAAATGCCAGTATTCTTTCCTTCCCAGGTATTCTCTAGAGATCAATTTAGAAAAAGTGGAGCCCCTCATGCACACAGCAAAGTTCCTGAGAGACCATGGGGGAACAACCCCAAATTCCTCTGGGACTTGCACAATTCTTATCTAGATTCCTTTCCTTCCTAATCAGTTAATTAGTCAAACAACTGACAGGTATTTATTGAGTGCTCATAAGCAATGTCTTGGGTGTTGAGGGGATATGTTGAGGGGATAATTTGGGGGAATATGTGATTTATAACTAGCAAACAACTGTCTAGAGTTGGGTGTGCTAGGTTGTATGGCTAGAGTTATATGTATTGAAGGAGAAAAGAGCGGGAGGGTCATCAAGGAATGTTTCATCTTGGTTCAAATAGTTCAGTGTAGAAACTGGATAGAACGCATTCTGTAAGTCTAAGCTATTTATTGCCATTTGAAGTTCCTCTTAGGAAAAGGTCACTTAGTTTGAGATGTTTATTAGATGAGGGAAAGAGGAAAGGAATATTTATGTTCAAATGTCTATAACCGAAGCTGTCAGTGACTTGCTCACATCCCCTTGGCACTCACCATTCCTTTGCATGCTAAATGCATTCCAACCACAAACATCTTCAACTCATTGCCTGAGGGATGCTCTGGCCTCAGGAGCCCACTCAAGCAGAGGAGAAAGACAAGGCAGGTTACAAGTACTGGGGAGTTAAAAGCCTCAGGTGCATCCTTCAACCACTGACTGGGTGGGTTGGCATGGGATCACCATGTTCTACACTTTCTCCCAGCGTTCTCCAGAGGGCATGAACCCCAGGTGCCCACAGCAGGGGTCTTGTGATTTTCTTTATGGGCTTCCTGCCTTTCTTTGACTCACTTCCCCACTCTCTCTCCGGGATCACCTCCTGAATAAACTACTTCCATTCATTTCCTTGTCGTAGACTCTCTGTTGGGAAACACAACCTTCCACAAAGTTTAATGCTAATGAGTAACAAAGTATTGAGGAAACTTGGCAGAATGTTGAGAGTAATTTTTTCCAATGCTTTCCTTGTGTGAGATCTTTGTCAGTGACTGCTACTTGCCAGATCCCACATCAACTCTCCCCCTCCTCCTTCATAGTTGAAACTTGACTTCATTTGGGATGGCAGTGCACCTCACTAAAATACATTTCCTTGGCTTTCTAGAAACTAGTTGTAGCCATATGACTAACTCTGGCCCATGATGCATAAATGAAAGTGTTGTGTGGGGCTTCTGGAAGCTGTCCTTAAAAGAGAAGAGTGTCTTTTCCTCTCCTCCTCCTCCCTTGCCCCCATCCTGATTATTTGCCCCCATCACAGGATGTGAAGTTTGGAGCTCCAGCAGCCATCTTAGGAGACCTAAAAAATGGAAGTCTGGAGCTGATGATGGTGGACCCAAAAGATAGGACCCTAGAATTGCAGTTCCCTAAATAGTCCTAGACCATCCACCTCCAGCCATCTTAGCACTATCCTAGAGAGTCTCTGGAATTTTATCTCAAAAGGCAAAGGAAGAAAATACCAGGGGAGGCTGCCTGTCTCATTACATAGAACCTGTAGTTTTTACTGCTGCTAGTGCTACCACTGCTTAACGGGCTTAAATTCTATAGTTTTGGTCTTTGGAATTGACTCGGGATTCCACAAGGATGCTCTTTCTGGTTTAAAAAATACTATCCTGGCACATGAATAGAAATGAATGTACAGAATATACTTAAGTCTCTATGATCTAAAACTCCAGTCTGAAAAAATGACCAATCTGGTACTCTCAGTGATTGACTCAGACTCAATGTCTGGTTATCTTATCAACTATCAAAGTGCTAAAAATTTATATATTATCAAAATCTGATTTTTCTAAAAATGGTTCATTTAATGGATTTTATGCCTCTTTTTTATAACCCTCAGAGACCTAGAGTCTTTTGCATTTAAATTGCAATGGTAATAGGATGGAAATGATGGACCTATATGCACACCACACATACACACACCGTGTGCCCCACATGTATTGTTAGTGGAGCTCTCATTTATGCCCACCACACATACACACACCGTGTGCCCCACATGTATCGTTAGTGGAGCTCTCATTTATGCCATTCTGTTTAGTTCCCTCTGTTTGGTTTCAAAAAGAATGAGAATTAAAGAGGGAACATTGATAAAACCTGCTCAGGATATTGGGAAGTTCTCTGTAAGCCCACTGTCTGTTTTCTAGTAGGTACGACCTGATTTCTGTAGGTACATGGGCAAGGAGACATTTCCATAGTTATTCTATGTATACCTCATCTTCTTTTAGTTTGCAGTGATGGTGGAGAAGAACCAGGTCAGAAGTCTGCTTTTCTAGGACGGACTGATACTGTAGGAGGGAACAGTAAGAAGTCTGTAGCTCTTCTGTGCGAAACTCCAGTTCTTGCTGGAGAGCAAGCAATTTTTTCTTGAGTTGTTGGAGTTGCCTCAGATGGCACTGCTTACTGGGCTCAAACTCCATCCGCGGCTCCTTGAATGCTAGCACTTGCTTCTTATTCTGCAATTGAGATCAAATATATGGAAAGAACTTTAGGTTGTCGCTCAGTTTGCATTCATTCTTTGATTTTTTTCACTTGTCCAACAATTCACATCCATCTATAGTCATCCTTTCATCCACAGAACACTTACTAAACACTTCACTGTATTCACAATGAAAAATCATTTTATATTTCTATCCTGTAAGGAGGATTTGAAAGAAAAAAAAAAACCTAGGTCTTTCTTACTATTTGGATCTACCAGGCGTATTATTTGGGCCAGAAGAAAAAAACATACAGCTAAAGAATCTAGAAAGTAGTATAAAGATACACATGTTAATATGGGTTTGTTTGTTTGTTTGTTTGGTCTTCAATTTAAAAATAACCTAACTGACCTAGAATGTAGTGAATTTCTGGTCAGTGTTCTTGGACTGAACTCGATTATTAAAAATGCTCAGATAAAAAGGCAAACTCGGGGCGCCTGGGTGGCTCAGTCGGTTAAGCGGCCGACTTCGGCTCAGGTCATGATCTCACAGTCCGGCGTCGGGCTCTGTGCTGACAGCTCAGAGCCTGGAGCCTGTTTCAGATTCTGTGTCTCCCTCTCTCTGACCCTCCCCCGTTCATGCTCTGTCTCTCTCTGTCTCAAAAATAAATAAACGTTAAAAAAAAAAAAAAGGTAAACTCTTGGGGAAACAGCTTTTTGGAATGCTGGGAAATGGGAGGCAGAGCTATCATTCAGGGACATCTGGGCACAGACTCTGTTGTCTCCTCCTGAAAGAAGATGTGACCCTGTAGATGCTGAGTGTGTGTGTGTATGTATGTGTGTGAGAGACACAGACAGGGAGAGAGACACACACAGAGAGAAATAGAGAGAGATAGAGAGAGAGAGAGAGAATCTTTTCCTGCTAATCCACAGTCAACATGAAAAGCTGCTATAGACCCATCTTATGTTTTTACTCATTCATTCAATAAACATACATTGAGCACCTGCTTTGTATCAGGTATACTGCTGGTAGGATGTATCCCTGAGGTATTTATTACAGTACAGTTGAGGTCTTTGCACTCAAGTTTCTATATTTGCTTGCCCAACATCCTTGATGACATATGAAAGAGAGGTGGATGAAGAGGGTGGCCCATGGGCATTCCTTAACTCCCATTTCTGCTTATTATCCTCCTATTCATTCTTTAAAACTGTCCAATTCTTGCTTTCCTTGTTTTCCCTGCAAAGTTGCCTTTGCACCAATACCATACACTTTACTGGCATGTCTTTAATATGGCATTTTACATTCCACCTTGCATTGCAGTGACCTCTGTATATCTTAACTTCTAATTAGATTATAAACTCCTGGAGGCCAGGGGCCATGTCTGCTTCTATAGGACATAGAGATTTATACACAGTTAGGTATTAAAGGAAAGTAGGAAGTAAAACAGAGAACAGACAACATCATTGGCTCCCAAAAATGTGAGCTTGTGGTCTCGGGCTAATTAACAGAGTACTTTCAAATTTTTAAAAAATTAACATTTTTTACAGTGTTATTGAAGTATACTTTATATATCATAAAATTCAACCATTGTAAGTGTACAGTTCAATGATTTGTTGAAAATTTATATAGTTGTGCAACCATTTTACAATCTGGTTTTAGAACATCTCCATCACCTCAGAAAATTCTCTCATGCCCATTTGTCACTCCTGTTCCTACCCCAGCTCCAGGCAACCACTAATCTGCTTTCTGCCTCTATGGATTTGCCCTTTCTAGACATTTCATATAAATGGAATTGTATGTCATCTTTTGTGTCTGTCTTCTTTCACTTAGCATAGTGTTTTTGAGGTTCATCCAGGCTATAGAAAGAATCAGTATTTTGTTCTTTTTTTTTTATTGCTGAATAGTATGAATATACCATATTTTGTTTATCTGTTCACCAGTTGATAGATATTTGGATTGTTTCAGCTTTTGGCTATCCTGAATAATGCTGCTATGAGCATTAACATAGTAGCCATCTGCAGATGTGATATTTTCCTTTAATTTGTTTAGCAAACATTATGGTGTACCTACTATGTGTCAAGCACGGTACCAGATATTGGGGATATAGAAGCATATAAAACAGAATACCTGCCTTCATGCATTTTTCATCTAGTGGGGAGGGGGGAGTCAGCAAATTAAGTAAGTGAATAATGTAGTGTATTAAAAGGAAAAAGTGCTATGGAAGAGAGTAAAGCAGGGGAGAGGGATGAAGAATGCTTGCATGGAGGGAACTGTAATTTTGAATTAAGAATTTTAACGGAGGACCAAATTGAGAAGGTGGTATTTGAGCTAAGATTTGAAGGAGGCAGGGAAAGAGCCTGGTGGGAATCTACAGCAGGAACATTCCAGGGAGAGATAACGGCTTGGGCTAGGGCTTGGAGGTGGGAGATGCCTGGTGGTGTCTGAGGAATCACTTTGTTCTGGCTGGAGCAGAGAATGGGGGAGAGTGGTACCAGATGAGGTGAGAAAGAAAGAGAGGTGAGGTCCTTTCAGGGCCACATAGTCCATTCTAAAAACTTTAACTTTTCCTTTCAGTGAGATAAAAGGTCATTGGAAGGTACTGAACAGACAAGTGAAATGATATCCTTTAGATGTTACAAAGGCCCAGATGTTACACACTGCCCATTCTACTGAAAATCAACTGTAGGGAGGCAAAGACTGAAGCAGAGAGACCAGCAAAGAGGCTGCTACAAGAATCCAGGCAAGAAGGGATGGTGGCATGGACCAAGGTGGAAGTTGGGAGAAATGGCTGGATTGTAAATATGTTTTGAAAATAGATTCCATAGGATTGGTTGCTGTGTTGGATGGTCGGAGATGATGATCATCCAAGGCAAATCGACTCCAAGGTTTTGGTCTGAGTAACTGGAGAGACTGAAGTTTAATGAGATTAATTTTGTGAGAACTGGGACTGAAAAGAGGGAAAACTTTCTCTAGTGAGAGTGAGTGGGGTGGCTCAGGTAAGAGAAGGGAAGCTCGGCCCAGCTCAAAAGGAGAAAGACAAAAGCTAATTGTGTCAGTTCATTCTGAATGAGAAGGCTGAAAATGGACCATTGTGGTCACCAGCAAAAGAAATCCTAGACAAAGACAAGCCAAACTTTTGGCCTGAATATCTGGTGTATGTGGCTGAAGGGAAGTTAATGATGACTTCTTTCTTAGGCCAAACAAAGCAGAATTTTGTATTTACTCTGTGCAGCTATAATTGCCAACATTTAGATGGAATATTTTTAGTTAAGTGTTCTCATTCTTTTCAAAATAAGAATGTTGCTATTCTTGGGGTGCCTGGGTGGCTCAGTCGGTTAAGCATCGACTTCGGCTCAGGTCATAATCTCATGGTTCGTGGGTTTGGGGCCTGCAATGGGCTCTGTGCTGATAGCTCAGAGCCTGGAGCCTGCTTCGGATTCTGGGTCTCCCTCTCTCTCTGCCCCTCTGTCCCCTCCCCAACCCCCAATAAATAAACATTAAAAAAATTTTTTTTAAATGTTGCTATTCTCAGAACTCATCGATGAATGAGGTTCAAAGAGAAGGGACTTGGGAGTGGTATGTGGGTGTGTGTGCATGCACACATACATGTATAGGGGGATGTTCTCAACTGCCGAAGTCTTCTGTCTCTGCAGGTAAGCTGGGGGTGGAAAGCTACTTGGAAAAAGACATGGTCAAGAATAAATATTAAATGTGGCTAGAGCCAAAACAAGGGGGTGAACATCCTGGGGTAGGGTTAATTCAGAGGGCTTATTTTAGTGAAGCAGATAACCAACAAAATCCTTATCAAATTTTTCCCAAATTCAGTTTTTCTTGGCTTTGTTGAAGTTGATTTGATCTCTGAAAATTATAAAAACTGGATTCCTGGTCCCTCCAGTACTTGTGTGTAACTGTTGATTTGGACCTGCCTCTCTAGTGATGGATATATATGACCCAGTTGAAAACAAACTGTGCTCTCTTCACTGTTCATTCTTTCTTAGTTTCCCCTTATTTCCATGTCCCTATTTTCTCTTCATCACACAAAAGAATGAAAGAAGTGCTCTTTGTTCATTTTTTTTTAAAGTCAAACTTTTTCTTTAGGGTTTCCCCTCCTAGAACGTGGTACATCATCTAATCTTAGGTGTGTTCATAATTGTTCTGTGGCTTGAAAGCCTCCTGTAGATAAAGAATGTCATTTCCTATGTGTATAAAGCTCAGAAAACTGTTAGAGATACTGGTGAACTGTTAGTTCCAATTTCTCTTCCCCAGAGGTCATGTTGAGTCTTCTGGGTTTAATTTTGGTTTGAGGTAACATGATAGGCCAACCAGATGATGAGAGTTCGTTCAAATCTTCCAGTACAGGGCAAACATAATGCCTGGCCAAATTTGTCTGGTTTTGAAGATCCAAAGAACTGCCCATATCTGCAGAGAAACTAGAGTTTCCTTGATGAGAATTTTAAACATTTGTACACTATAGATACCAATGTGTTTAGAGGTCAAATTTAAAAGTCTTGGAGAAATGCCTGGAATTGTTTGAGACCTATTAAATTTCTACTTATTTATTCTTAAGTATTCAAAAGATTATTTTGTCTTAATTCTAAATTAATAGAAAATGACATGTTATGGATTAAGTCTGCATTTCACTTACAGATGTGCCAAAGAGCAGTATGAGAAAGGCATCAGTGCATTTTCTACTGCCTCTTGTCTTCTTTTTTTTTTTTTTTTTAAGTTTTCTTTCTAGTGAAGACATAGATATTTTATGAGATTCTGCTTTGACCTTTAAACTGAGATTTGGAGAAAATAAGCAAGTTGGAAGTAATCTTCTGGAAGTAAGATTAGTTCTTGAAGTTACCATTCAGAGTTGAATGGTTCCAGAAGGCTGTCAGGTCTACCATGTTTCTCAGACAGATTTCTATCCAGGCCTCAGGTGTTTTAAAAGATGGAGAGCACTGGCCACCTGTAGGAACCTGTTGCCATATTTAGTCAATTTCTCAGCCCTACTTATGGTCAAAGAGATTATAGCTATTGCTCTTTCCTTGCCTATGTGGCTACTTGATCACAGAAGGAAATTAATTGGCCTGGCATGATTTGCCTTTTGAGAAGTCACTTTGGTTTCTACCCAATACTTTGTGCTTTTCAAGTTGATGCTAATTGATTGATGTTAAGTTCTATATTTTCCCTGATATTGAAGTTAAGCTGACAGGTCTATAATTACCAGGATTGTCCTTTTTCCCTTTTTAAAAAGATGAGCACTTCATTTACCCTTTTTCAGTCTACAGGGACTTTCTTTATCCTCTTGAGTTCTCAAAAATAATCGCTAGCAGCTATGTAATAACACCTGCCAATTCCTTAAGTACTCTTCAAAGTATGTCATCAGGTCCTGCTGATTTGCCTAAAGCCGGCTTTTCAAAATACTTTTTAACCATTTTATTCCCTATTCTAGTTTGCACTCTCTTCTGTCTCAGGTTGGCATTGCTCTGATAACTGGATCCCTGCTGCCTTTTCTCCTTCATTTAAGAACTGAAACTCTCATCTTTCCCCAGTCATTGTCATGAACTTCTTTATTTTAGAGGTGTTAAGCGAGGTATTTTCTCTGTAACTCTAGTTTAGCCTTTTATCACTAGATTAGTTTGTCTGTTACTTTTCATATCTTCTACAAGTTACATTTCTTGTACTTTCTTGTATTGGTAGAGTGTAAAACTGTGTGTTTAAGTGACATGCATTTCTTTTGGATACATCTTCATGGTTCAGACATTTTTCTTATCAATGATCTCTGCTTATCAGAGATTCCCTTTAAAGAAAAAAACCTCTTTATTTTGCAATAGTTTTAGATGTACAGAAAAATTGCAAAAGTTGTATATAGAATTCCCATATGCTCTTTACCCGTCTTCTCCTAACACTAACATTTTACATAACTATAGTACATTTGTCCAGCTAAAAAATTAACATTGGTATATTACTATTAAACTACATACTTTATTCGGATTTTATCTGTTTCCCCACTAATTTTTTTTTCTGTTCGAGGATCCAATCCCAGATTCCACAAGGCATTTAGCAGTTCCACATAAAAAATTGTTTTTCATTCCCAATGACTCAATGTCAGTCATATTTCTGTGCCATAATTTCCATCAAGGATGTATTAACCTGTATTCAACTGGTTACTTTTATTTTCAGAAATCAAATTTCTTGCCCAGTTTTATGCTAAGAATAGTGTCCTATGTCCACTTCAAAGATGAGTTTGATAATCTAAGCTCTACTGAAAATCAGGGTGTTCTCCCCAGGCCACCACCGGGGCCAAAGGGGCCTGGGAAATTGCAAAGAAAGACCTTTCTTTTTCTAATTTGATCATTCTTTTATTATGATATCTCTGTTGTTCTTTTCTCCTTTCACGTTAATTGAAAGGTTCCTGGGCAGGTTCAGGACTACAGTGAGGCAAGTGCAGATTTTAAGAAGGCATTCAGTCTCCAGGTTGGCACCTGAGGGTGAGTGCCCTATAACATTTGTACCCTCGGTACCTCATTTGCTTTAGCTATCTCTGTTCCTGGGTTTTGGAGCATGACATATTCTTGATTTATTAGGTTACCCACCCCCTGCCTGCCATCCCTGTAGTTACATGTTAATATCTGATGTAGTATTTTAATTTTGTCTCCTAATTCTAGTTTTTAATTATGACCTCTGGTTTATTTCTCCAGATCTTTGTTAGATAGTAGTCAAAAATTTCAGAAAGTCTTGGGTTTTCCCCTCTGTTCCCATATTACATTTCCTTGTAGAAGGCAGATCTTGCAGGGATTTTCTGAGTGGATGAGTATAAGTCTACATCTAATTGTGTATTTGTATGCGCAGTCTCCAATTTAAATTCTGCACTAAGTGCTAGGAAAAAAAGAGAGCCTGTTTTAAAGCTTATTTCAAGCTGTTAGACCTTCTTCTGGGCAATTAGAATAATAAAATGCGATTTAATACCTTTCTCCTTCCAAGTTGCTAGGTACATTTATAAGCCACATGGCTATCCCTGACTGGGGGAATAAATAAACTTGTGACAGCAATGGTGAGAATATCAAAAAATGTTAATATTTAGAAAGAAGTAAATTATGATAATATTCTTCCTGAGATCCATTTAGGAAAACCAATGGATTTTTCTATGTTTGTGACCTCCTGGAGAAAGGACAGTAACGCTCAGTAGGATAAGGTGGAATTGCTTTGTTGGTAACATTTTTAGGACTTTGTAGAGGAAAAATCTGTGGTTTCGACAGAGAGGTAGTAAGTCCTGAAAGAAGTCTAATAGACACAATTAAGGGAGACCAGACCACAACTATTGAAGAAGACAGTGGAGTCTTACACAGTCTTACACAGAAAAGGCTAACTAGGGGGTCTAGCAGCAGATCTATGCAACCAGTAGCTGCTTCATGTTTGCCAAGGACTCAAGTCCCTGAAAAGATATGAAGACTGCAAATAAGGCATCTTATAAACCCAAAGTTTTCAGAGAGCTATGGGAAAATATCTTCCAGCTGGCTTCCCAGCTTCTGGGGATAAATTTAGAGATGGGTTTACAGAGCCTAGAACTAGAGTTTCCAAAAAGAGAAAACCTTAGGCTTAATTGTTGCCTCAGCTGGTGAACTGCCTAGCCTACAGGTAAGTATTAGTTCAAAAAAGATAATCACGCCAGGGGAAGATGATCATGCCATTGTTCATACATGTGCAGGACAAGTGTTACTGAGTGTCTTGGCTTGCACACCTCCAGAAGCAAGCTCTGTGGCATGGGACTGAGTGTTAAATAGTAGTTTATGTGGGAAGTGATCTTGGGGAATTCAGGTAGGTGGGTGGAGAAATGAGACAAGGAAGGGGTGTTATCAAGCTAGTTACCATTGTGGGTAGCTGGTGCAGGATCCCATTGAGGAACTCCAGGACAGAGCAAAGAGCATGCCTGGAGTATTCTATGACTGAGGGCCAAGAGACATAGATTATTTATCCATTTCCCCATCAGTCATTGGTTGAGGGCTGCTTTTGGGGGCATTAGCCAATCCACATTTGAGCTTCTCTGGTGATTGGGTTCCTGCATCTAGAAGAAAAGCTTGTAGGCAGAGAGCTGCAGATGTGGCAATAAAGATCACCTGCTGTGCTGATGATCATTGACACCTCTAAGCGAGTGGTACAGTTGTTATTTTCATGGTTGACTTAGAAGTTTGTCTAACATCCATTAGGAGATGCTACTCTCCTTATATAATTAGGATTTGGTCTTTTCAGGTCTTTTTTGGCCTCAGATGCTGTAAATCCAGGTGTAAAAGGCCAGATAAGGAAAAGACAGGGCCTCAAATGTAGATGACCTTGGAGATAGCTAAATGAAAAAGTTCTGATGGCAGGGATGGGGTGTTAGTGTGTGTGTGTGTGTGTGTGTGTGTGTGAGAGAGAGAGAGAGAGAGAGAGAGAGAGAGAGCAAGACAGTGAGAGAGTGCATGTATTTAATTCTGCTCAATAAATGCTCTTGAATGACTAGTGGAAGAATTTTCCATTATTGTTCCTGCCTAAGGAAGCAGAGGTGGAAGTTGAGGGAGCAGGGGTGGGTAGTAGCTGCTGAATCCCTTACGCGGTTGCTACTCATCATTGCCTCCTCCACACAGAGTTGGTTCTCCTGCAAGGTCTTCCCCTGTCTCTTGCAGACATCATGCAGATTTTTGATGTCAACTTGCAGGCTCAAGAGCTTGCTGTTCAGGCCGCTCACTTCTCGGTCTCTCTCCCCCACCTAGGCAGTCAGAAAAAACACGAGCATTAATTATAAACTATCAAGAAAATGCTTACTTTCGTTCACTTAACTGGTTGACAGAGACTTTAAATTTGCTGGAAATTTGTCCATCAACTCTTAGCTGTTATTACTCATCCAGTGTAACATTTACACAGTATCCATTTGCGAGGTGTCTGAGTGCTCTGCATTATTCAGACAATTACTTATTTACATTAATTAATCTTCACCCACTGCTGTGGGTACATCACAGACACTTCCTCTGTTTTTCAAGAGGAAGTCAGTGCCTAGAATAATTCCAGGCACCTCGCAGACGGTCTATAAATATTAATGGTTCTGCCACTGATGAAATGAACATAGTGAGATGTCAAATGAACTTGTCAGGACTATAGTGAATCAGTGATGGAGTTGATGTGGATTCTGAAGTGTTTTAACTTTCTCTTCTACCTACTAATCCAACAGACGTCCTTCACCTGTAAACTGAGTGCTTTTCTGTGGAGACGTACACCAATGAGAATAAAAGTAAAATCCCTGGGCTGGTTGCATAAAATAATCTGTCTTTGATTACGAGTGAAAAAGATTAGCTAATTACAGCTAGGTCAGAATGGAAATTAATGATAGAGATCAAAGTAAAGTGTGCAGAGCCTAGTAACTTGGGTGGAGTCGGGGGTGTAGAGCTGTGGTAAGAAAGTGCTCCATCACACTAGGATGCCACCGTCCACTCTCACTGTTGTGGGTGGCAACGGTATAGAAAGAAATTAGGAAGAAGCCCTTTGTGAACCTATCCAGCGCTTTAGTCCTGTCACCGTGCAGACTTTTCATAACACTCGAGAGGATAGGCACTACCACTTCTGAGTTTTAGGTGTTGGAACTGAGTCCGGTACTTTTATGGTACATGATTATCCAAAGCAGGCTCTTAGGCAAGGATTCCCAGCATCTATTAAAGAAACACTCCCAAGTGAAATCAACCAGGAAGTGAAGGAAACAAGACAGGAAAAGAGGAAGAAACCAAGGAAGGGCACTATTTCAGACAAAGTTCTCAAGGCAGTAGCTTTTGCCTGATCCCACAGGGAACTCTGGAGCGTAAGTTACACCTCGGGAGTTTGTCCTGATTAGTTGCAAAAGCTGGGCTGTTAGACTCATTATCAGCCAGTCAATGGCTAAGGGCTGCCCCATGGGATATAATCTCCCAAGGGCTTCCAGCTCTCTGCTCTTATGAGCAAAGTGACCCCAATAGCCCAAGGGCAATTCTTCTAAGAGCGTTTCAGGTACAAAAGCATACAGAAGCCATGGGTGCACAAAAATGGTAAAGTGATCCAAACGACAGTGCCCAGGGTCTCATAGCTGGTTGGCAGCAGAATGAGGAGAGGTCTGCTCTCCTGACCCTGTAGCCAGTGATCTGCCCCCATACCCCACTGATTGCTCTGGCTTCTTAAATACATGAGCTACATAACACTCATCCCCAGGGGAGCTGGAGACCTGATATGGACATCATAAATCAAGCCTTACTGGACAGGTCAGTTTAAGAGACCTCTGCACAAGGCCGAGGGGGGCCAGAGGATAACCACGAGAATCGGACACCGCAATGTCAGAGTATTCGGAATTCAGAAGGTTTCCCAGAAGTGCTGCTGTCTCAGCTGATTTATTTCTTCATTTCCATTTAGTACCTGGATTTTTTTTTTTTTTTTACCACTTTACAGTTTAATTAGGTTAACGGCATGGCTCTGTCATTAAAAGGATTTCATTATCTCAAAACTCTCTCTCTTCCTCTCTTGCTCCTGTCCCTCGTTCCTCACTTTCAGAAAAATAACAGTGGATGTCAACTGCCCCAAGCATGTAATTACCATTACAACAATTTACCAGGGACTCTCTTAAGAGAATGTGTGCAGAGCAGTTAAAAAAAAAATGGTGTATGGACACTGTTTTCTAACTAGAAAAAATCCTTGACTCGACCTGGAGCAGAAGTTTGATTCCAGTTCTTTAAATTCCTTTTCTCATTGCTGCCACACTGGGAATAGGGAATAGAGGCTCTCTGGGGATTGAGACCCTAGGGATCTTCTCCCCCTGTTGCCACAGGACTCTTTCTTTGGCATCTATGAGCAGATTAGGCGACAATACAATGCCTGCTTTATAGAAGTGTCACGTGCCCCATACTCTTGCTTTAATGCTGAATATACGCATCTTAAGGTGAGGACCATGTCACCGGATTGTTCCATATGGAGCCTGGCACACTGTGGACTCATTAACAAAGTAGCAGTGATATACAACTTGAGCTTCTCCAACTTAAAAGCTAAATGCCTTCTCTTTGTCAGGCCAATAAAAAACCCCTCTTCCTCTACTTTTAGATGTCTTCTGAGCAGAAGACCTGCTTGCCACCATTCTAATGCACCAACAGGACTTCAGAAATGGATCTTTAATGTAGATGATCTCATCTAATTTGGACATTAGCTTTGACTCAGAGTGTCTGAGGCAATTTCTTCATTCAGAAAACAAGAGGTTTGGAATAAATAATTCTTAGAGGATTCTGCAAACCAACTGAATAACAAATGTGTTTTGTTGGATGTCAAATGAAATTTGCTTTTGAAATCAAAACTAGGGGCGTCTGTGTGGCTCATTCGGTTGAGTGTCCCACTCTTAGTTTCAGCTCAAGTCATGATCCTAGGGTCATGGGATTGAGCCCCAAGTCGGGCTCTGTACTGAGCGTGGAGCCTGCTTAATTCTCTCTCTCCTTCTCTCTCTCTCTCTCTCTCTCAAGTCAGGCTCTGTACTGAGCGTGGAGCCTGTTTAATTCTTTCTCTTTCTCTCTCTCCCTCCCTCTGCCCTTCTCCCCCACTCACTCTCTCTAAAAAAAAAAAAAAAAACCCAAAAAACCAAACAAAGAAACCCCTAACCATTCACTCTGAAAGTCAAAATCATACAGGGGTTTTTATTCATCAGAACAGGCGTGGAAATGCTAGGAGAGCAAAGAGCTGACTCCCATGAACAACAAAAGATTTTTACTGTAGGCAGTTGTAAGAAGAGGAAGTGCTCACCTCAGAACTCCAGAAATGCAAGTGTTTCTGAGGTTCCAGGAAACTTAATTTCTTGCTAATATCTTGCACAGAGGTCACTGTACACTATTTCTAATCCTATCTACTTTATGAAGGCTAAATTCCAGGCAGATGCCTTTTGAGTATCAATATGTGGCAGGAATTGATTTAATCTGACATTTCATCAATCAAAGCTCTGTAACCAGTACTGGGGCATGAGAGGAACTGAGAGTCATAATGCTGACCTGCAGGCACCATCTGATCCTGCCCTAGATCTGAAGTCATTAACGATGGCTGAAATCACAAGCCTCTGCTGCTGGGTGAGTTTTCACTCATAAGCCATGCATTTATACACCCTGGTTTTACTTATACGAGGTTGGAACCTGGTCACCATTTGAAGGCATAGGACATCAGCAGCAGCTACCAACCACAGGCAAAATGGTGAGGGCTGGTACTGCAGTTGCAATCCTGATAGTTATTGGAAAACAGATTATTTGCTGAAGCAAATCTTCTGTATTGATTAAATGGGTCTTTTTCAAAGAGCACGTCTTCTCGAACATACATTTCAAAAGCTCGGGAGAAATTTTGCTCTAGACTTCAAAGTAGTGACAAATGGTTTCATGCTTCTTTTTGGGGGAAGCTGATGTGAAACTGAAGCCTGTGATTCAGAAGTAGTCTCAGAAGTCAAGAGCATTACAAAGATTTAAGATGGCAGCATTCTATGAAGGATTTGGCACTCAAACAAGACACCTCGGGTGGTGGATTCCAGAGTAATTTTGGAGTCAACCAACGATACCATAAAGGTCATCATCTTTGGGAAATTATGTTTTTTACCTGAGGATAAAGACAAATATTTAACAAACAATGGAAACCATGACTACCATTCAATATGTATAAATTTCTAGTGAGAATTATGTTTTAAAATTATCATTGCTTCAGGAATGAAGCATTTTACTATGTAATAGTAGAGTTTACAGTCATATACAGTAATTTCAAGCACTGTTATCAATCTTACTAACTGTATTCCTGAGTTTACATTTCCCTCAATAGAAACATTGCAGATTTTGATTACTTATAATGGGAATTAATGGGCACTTATACAAAGTTTTGCCTGTGAGCAAAAATTTTGGAACCAATTTTATTCATCTAGTGAAGAATGAGTATAATTTTATTGTGTTCTAAGTTCTTTAAAAATTGGCACACTACATAAACATATGGTTTAGGATACACATGGCATATGACAGAGGTCAGCCACCTATGGAATATGGGCTGATTTTTATGGCACTTGGGCCATTGCTACATACTTTTCTCCATCATACCCTTGGACAAATTATTTCACTAGAGAGTAAGCTCCACAAGAACAAGGATATTTCTCTATTTTGTTCACTGCTTTATGCTCACCCCCTAGAACTATGCCTGGCACATCTAAGGTGGGCCAAGGATATAAGTTGAATGAAGAAATGCCCTTCTAGAAAATCCATGCCAGATCCTTGTTCCCTGAATAACATGCAGCAAATTCTGTACAGCTTCCTGCAGTAATGCAGCAGGAAAGTGTTCATTAGAAGAAGGTCTGTTAAAAGCATAAGTCATGTGGGACAATCCTATGCTAACCTAAACATCCGCCTTAAAAGCTTTCTGGAACAAGTGAGGGAATAGGTAAACACAGTTTGGCCAAAATATTAGACTAATTAGAAGACTCCATTTCCATACCATTCCAGATAAAGAACAATGTTGGCAACAATAGTTAAGATCTATTAAACACTTCTTATGTCCTGAGCACTGGTGTTTTACACACAGTATCTTACTCAATCCTCACAGCAAGCCTTTGAAAAGGGTGCTAATTATTCATATTTTCTAAGTAAGGGGAAGGAAGCTCAGAGAGGGTAAGTAACATGCCCAATATTATAGTGCTAGTAGATGTGGACCACGACCCACTTTGTTCAAGTCTGGGCTCTTAAATGCTATGGTCTGCTGCCTACATCTCTGTGATATTTTGGGATGCTTATTACTGGAGTTTGGGGTCATGAAACTTGAATTTAATTGTAACAAAGGTTCGACTCCATGTGTGTAGAAGAGTTAGGAGCCTTACCTCATCTTTCATTTCCTTGGCACCTCTCAATTCTTCTTTAAGCTTTAGCATTTTCTGAGCTTTGTTATAAACCTGCAAAAGTCCAAGATTTAAGATGGCAAAAATCGAAATAAGCCTGGCCCTTTAAAGGTTTTCCCATCTGGATGTGTGCTCTCAGCAGGGAGCCTGGAAAAATTTCCTGAACTGTTAGCAATACCTACTTGTCTGCCCATCTGTGTTTTCAAAAGTGTGTTAAAACCTTTACCAGAAAGACAGGACCAAGGATTTACAGGTTTCCCCCAAAACCAACACTTGGTGGGCCAAAGAGTTTCTGAATTCATAGTTTCTTGGAAAGCAAAAGTATTGAGATCTTACTTTCTAGATTTCTCACTATTCAATGGCTCAAATATAGTTAACATTATGCACTAATTATGAACCAGACAGAATGTGCACAACCCAACTTCATTCTCAGGATAACCCCACTATCCTTGTTTTACAGAGGAGGAAACTGAAGTCCAGAGAGGCTAAGTGACTTACCCAAGGTCACACAGGCTGTTTTACTACTCCATGAGGAGCTGTCATTAACTTATAACTATTAATTTGGAGATATCTGATGATGTGGTTTTTTCAAAGCATCAAGTTACTGTATGTTGGTGCTTATAAAGTTATGTAGAAACTATGATCATAGAGTGCTGAGAATTATCTATATAAAAAGCCTCAAAGAAAACCAAAGATTTTTGCACTGTGTGTGCATAACTACAGGATAATGTGTTTGAGGTCATAACGAACTGACTTATTAAAATAATCCAATTTATCATGTTTTTCATTCTAAGACTAAAGGAGATTTCCGCCAGGCACTTACCTGCAGAATAGTTCCAAGAATGAGAAGCTATCAAAATACTCATTCTTTGTAATGAACCACATCCCCTACCCCTAATATAAGCCAAGAGGAAGAAAGAATGCTGGTGAGACATGGAATTTGGAATGTTTTATGGGGTTGTATTCTGATATGCTGCATTGTTTACCCTCTTTAGTCTTCGTGCACAGAAGTGCATCATGGGAGTGGGGGTGTAGCTCAGGCTTCCCCAGTAGGGAGAGGCCAGGTGATGCTGCAGTGACAGACAGCCCCCAAATTTCAGTGACTTAAAACCATGAAAGTTTACTTCTCACTGTGTTACATGCCCTTTATGAGTCAGCTGGGGCTGTTCCTCATTGTCCTCAGCTGGTAGAACCTCTGTCATCTAGTATGTTGCCTGTTGCCATGGCAGCAGAGGGGTAAAATACCGGGTCTTAGAGTGGAAGTGACACACTTCACTTCGGCTCACATTTCATTGGCCAAAACAAGTCACGTGGTCATGCCTAACTTCTTCCTTTATCCCCTAAAGGAAGTATTGGTGACCATCACAAATGATGTCCACACTAGGCATCTTAGCCAGATGGACTGCTGTAACAAAGTATCACAAACAGGGTAGCTTATAAACAACAGAAATTTCTCACAGTTCTGAAGGCTGAGAGATCCTTGACTAAGTCCCCAGCAAGTTAGGTGTTTGGTGATGACCTTCTTCAGAAACAGCTGTGTGTGTGTGTGTGTGTGTGTGTGTGTTTCCTGTAACTTTACATGGCTAAAAGGGCAAGGGACCTATGTGGAGTCTGTTTTAGAAGGGAACTAATCCATCTCATGACCTAATCACATCCCAAAGTCCCCACTTCCTAATACCATCATTTTGGGAATTAGAATTTCAACACATGAGTTGGGGGGGGGGGGACATAAACATATAAACTAGAAGATTAAAAGTAATGTGGCATAAAAACACTAAACAAGGCTCTGGGCCACCAAGCTTCTAAACCTAGTTTAGCACCCATGTCAAGGAATGGCCTTTGGAATGAAAGGCACTCATCTATCTGAGGCTTTGTTTCTGGCTCTATAAACTGAGGTTGGGGGGTTGAATTAAATGACCATTGTCTCTAAGGTTTACTGATTCAATGTTCTACCATGATGCACATGTTTCTTTCGTATAACCAGCCTAAGCATCACACGAAAGTTGGAATGGAACAAATATATCCTGGAGAATAGTATTCCTCTACAGGCAGGGGTGTCTGGGTGGTTCAGTTGGTTAAGTGTCCAACTCTTCATTTCAGCTCAGGTCATGATCTCACAGTTCACAGGATCAAGCCCTGCATCGGGCTCTGCGCTGCCAGCACGGAGCATGCTTGGGATTCTCTCTCTCCCTCTCTCTGCCCCTCCCTGCTCTCTCTCTCTCTCAAAATAAATACATAAATATTAAAAAAAATATTCCTCTACAGGCAGACCTGCAGGATGGTCTGGAGATGACTCTTAAATCAAATGAAATCTTATCCCAAGGACAGAAACGGCTGTCTAGATTGTGATGGTTTTGTCAACTATGGAGTTACACAACTAGCTGCAAGGGCCAAGAATGTTTGGAAGAAGTGTAAGGCATAGGGCCTCATATTTACATGAAAAGATATTGGACTTCACTAAGTAAAGTAAGTTAGAAGAAAAGAAAGAGAGAACTAAGTTGTGTGTCTCCATGAAGGAGACATGGGAATCCTGTGAGTCATTAACAACAGCAGTGGGCAATTTGGAATTGCTTATGGTGAAAAAAATGGAAGGCTTATATGATAAATTTTCAGTGCATTTGACAGTAATGTTTGCCAGATGGGTAAGGAAGAGTGCTTTGAAGGAGCCTCAAATGCTTTATAAAATGATCGTGTGGAACCTTCACAGTGCTCTCTGAGGAGTGTGGCTGGACCAGTATTTTGTAGAGGACAGAACTCATAATGGAGGGAGGGCTCCCTACCTGATCTGTGGGTACAGATCTCTGGGCCAAGGACTTGAATGTCTTCTCTCTTTTCAAAGCCTCATTCTATGTCTTCTGTATCTCTTTTGAAATCGCCACTTCTTCATGCCTCATCTCTTCCACTGGCACATCCAATTCTGCTGCATCTGCCCAGGAATTGCTTTCTTGTATTCAAAAGTCTTGCCCTCTTCCCCCCTGCCCCAGCAGGCCTTCTCTTCATGACGGCTATGACCAGAAAAACAAACAAACAAATAAACAATTTTAGTGAAACCAGAAACTCAGTCAGAGTATCCAGTGATGTTTTGTGCTTCCTGGTTGGCCTCAGCTCACACTCAGAGCACCTTCCAGATTCTCAAGAAACACCTAGCACTGTACCTCACATGAGTCACTAGTTTAGCACGTATGAACTCAGATGTGTAAAGAAAAAGTAACTTTTTTATTACTCAACCTGGTTACTGAGCCTCATTCCAACAAATGGCAGAAACAGCATCTTAGTTATTTCTGAGAAAGTGCCATCATTTTCAGGTTAAAAATAAATCAGTTCACATCTCCCTCTACCTCTTTACCTCCTCTTCAGAGTACACCTAAATTCTGGGGTCCTAGGTTGGAGTCTGGCATCAGAGGTGGCTCTGGTCCATGGTCATGGACATCTCTCCCAGATTGAGTGTGCTAATAGTGTCCTGGATTTATTGAATCCAACAGGCTGGATTTATTGAATCTTCCTCATACTGTGGGCTTTGGGGCTGCTGGCCCTGTTTCATTTTCCAAGGATGTTCCTAATGCATAGAGAAAGACACACACACACACACACACACACACACACACACACACACACACACACAAACACATACACATGAGATCGGTCTCAGGATTTCTCTTATTAGACCTGTCCTAACATCATTCTACATTTTGTCTGGAAAGGTGTTAAGATGAAGGGGATAGGATCCTAAGGTTTTGCTCACTTTCCTGCCTCCCAATCCTGGTATTGATCAAAAGTCTCTTTGGCCCCTGCTTTGCTAAACCTATCTGGGGTTCTATTGTTTCCCCAGCTCTTTCCCACCTCATCAATCTCACCAGAGTCTAATTCTCTTGCTTATGCTCAAATTCCCCTCTCCTTCCTCTTTCCTAATTCAGAGAGGCTTTGTTTTGTTTTTGGGAGAGGAAGGAAAAAGAGTACAAGTGAATGAGTTCAATGAAATACAGGTTGAGCAAGCAGGATGGGAAACATATGTTAGTATTTCATACACCATCTACCCTCATGAGGTTACACAAATGCCATAACCACAGATTGCTGATGCTGGCTTTCTCCCCAAGGAACTAGTACTCCCTGGGTATAAGGATGGACTACAAGCCTTAGAAAACCAAACTTCTAGTTATAAGGTAAATAAGAATGGGGGATGTAATGTACAACATGATGACTATAGTTAACATTGCTGTATGGTCTATTTGAAAGTTGAGAGTAAATCCTAAGAGTTTTCATTACAAGGAAAAAATCTTTTTTTTTTTTTTAGATGATCTTAACTAATCATGGTAATCACTTCACAATATATGTAAATCAAGTCATTATGCTTTACACATTAAGCTTATAGAGTGCTGTGTGTCAGGAAGAAATGAGTTTTAAAAATAAAGTTAAAGTTATCCTTGGGGGTTAATCAAAACGAGTATATTTACCTACACTCAGCCATAAGTCTTTCCTTTATTCTTGCTGGGTTTTACATTTTTCTCCAATGTTCCACCTCCTACTAATGTAAAAGGTGTGATGAATCCTAAGGCTCCTAATTATTGAAATAATCAGATGATGTTCAATATTTCATCTATTTTTTAAAAATGTTTTTAAAAATGTTTATTTATTTTTGAGAGAGAGAGAGACAGAGAGACAGAGAGAGAGAGAGAGAGAGAGAGAGAGAGAGAGACCGAGCATGAGCAGGGGAGGGGGAGAGTGAGAGGAGACACAGAATCTGAAGCAGGCTCCAGGCTCTGAGCTGTCAGCACAGAGCCTGAAGCAGGGCTCAAACTCACAAACTGTGACATCATGACCTGAGCCAAAGTCTGATGCTTAACCAACTGAGCCACCCAGGCACCCCAATATTTCCTCTATTTTCAAAAAATATGTGAGCACCATGAATTGGTAGGAATATTCCTTGTACAATCAATTATTTCTACCCAGAATGCATGGATGGAGCCATAGCTTGCAGAGGCTTGGCATGAACAGAGTTTGCCTCTTTGGATACAAAGAGAAAAATCCCTGACCACGTAAGGGCATATCTGATAGGGGAAGATGGCAGGAGGAGATGATGCTGGAGATGGTTTTGCCAGGGTTTCAGGTTCTGCACCATAACTTAGTGAGTAGGGACCTGACACCAATGTCACCAATTGAGTTATAGTCCAACCCCAGGACCAAGGCTTTCCTGGAGAGGAAACATGGTTAGTTGGGTCTTCCCAGAAGGAGACTTTGTAATGGCAGAAGAAATGAGGGTCCAGGAGGAACAAGAGAAGGTGTTCCAGGATTTATCAGCCTCACTGTCACAGGTGAAATTCTCTCCCCATGGGTCTCTTCTTTGGTACTTAAAAAAAAAAGTTTATTTATTGTGTGTGTGTGAGAGAGAGAGCACACGGAAGCAGTGGAGGGGCAGAGAGAGAGAAAGAGGGAGAAAGAGGAAGACAGATAATCACAAGCAGGCTCTGTACTGTCAGCACAGAGCCCCACAAGGGGCTCAAGCCCATGAACTGTGATATCATGACCCAAGCCAAAATCAAGAGTCAGATGCTTAACCAACTAAACCATCCAGGAGCCCCTGGTTTTTCAATTAAAACGTTTATTCTTTTAATTTTAAAGAGAGAGAGTGCAAGAAGGGGGGGGCAGAGGGCAAGAGAGAATCTTAAGCTTATGTTCAGTGTGGAGACTCACATGGGGCTTGATCCCACGACCCTTTGATCATGACCTGAGTCAAAATCAAGAGTCAGATGTTCAACCGACTGAGCCATCCAGGTGCCCCTTCTTTGGTACTTTTCACAGAGGCTATCAGTTGCCTATTCCAATATTCATACTTCTTCTTTTCCTCAGTAACAGAACCCTAATTTTGTTGGGTGTCTATGTGCTCATCTAAAAGTCTATGAAATGAACAAAGGGAAAAAAAGAGACAAACCAAAAAACAGACTCTTAACTATACAGCACAAACAGATGGTTACCAGGGAAGGCGGGTGGGAGGATGGGTGAAACAGATGAAAGGGCATTAAGAGTGCACTTATCTTGGGGTGCCTGGGTGGCTCAGCTGGTTGAGTGTCTGACTTTGGCCCGGGTCAAGATCTCAAAGTGCGTGGGTTTGAGGCCCGCATTAGGCTTGCTGCTTTCAGTGGGTCGGCTCAGCCTGTCAGCTTTGGATCCTCCTTCCCCCTCTCTCTCTGCCCCTTCCCCATTTGTGCTGTCTCTGTCTCAAAACATAAATAAAACCTTAAAAAAAAAGGAGTGCACTTAACTTGATGACTGCGTAATATATGGAATTATTGAATCAGTATATTGTACATCTGAAACTAATATGACACTGTATGTTAACTACACTTAAAATAAAAATAAATAAAAGACTACCTACCCCAGACTCTCTTGGAGCTAGGTCTGGCTGCATGTCTAAGTTTTAGTCACTGAGATGTAAGAGGAAATACTGTGGGAAGCTTCCAGAAACTCTTCTTCTTCTTCTTTTTTTAAGTTTTTATTTTTTATTTTTGAGGGAGAGACAGAGAGAGATCAGGGGTGGGGCAGAGAGAGGGACACACAGAGACTCCCGAGCATGTGGGGCCCGAACCCACGAACCGTGAGACATGACCTGAGCTGAAACCAAGAGCCAGACGCTGAACCGACTGAGCCACCCGGGCACCCCCAGAAACTCTTCTTAATTAGTAGTACTGCCCAGCTCTTTGCCCCCTCCTCCTTCCTGATTTAACCCAGCAGCCATTTGGAACATGAGGAAATGGTCACAGAGACAGAACAGAAAGTGCCTAAGCCCCTGAATGGTGTGAAACCACCATACTAGGCCTGGAGAGAGAGTACAATTTCTTTCTTAAGTCACTTTGGACTTTTTCGTTTCATTCAGTGGAATCTAATGCAAATAAGTGGACAAAGTATCCTTATTTATGATCCTCTCAGAGATACCTTTCTACAACTCACTCCCCATTTTTAGCACCTCCACAAGTTGCTTCTACTGTATAGTTTGGAACCCCCATTTCATTATGGACCAACTTTTATCCACAGATGCTTCTTCCTTTCCTTGATAGTGGTTTTCTTGACTCGGTTTTCTCTTGATATATCAGCTCTTTGTTTTCACTGTTTTTTTTTTTTTTAAGTTTATTTATTTTTAGGGGGGTGGGGGAGGGGCAGAGAGGGAGGGAGCCCAACACAGGGCTCCATCTCATGACCGTGAAATCATGACCTGAGATGAAACCAAGAGTTGGCCATCTAACCGACTGAGCCATCCAGGTAACCCTGCCTTCACTCATTCTTTTTTTCCTCTTGATGTATGGAGTAGGGGGATCCAGAGTTGGGAAGAGAGTGACATACTCTATCCTCCTACTGACACCAGTAGTATTTCCATGCCATTTAGTAAAATTTCCTCTTTTGAAGTACACTTCTAATCTTGGTTGCCATTATGATTGACTGACATGGCAAAAACTCTCCCACCTGATTGCTTAGTATCTTTATTTATAAACGAGAAATCTTCTTTCTGCTTGTCCAAAAATCACACACCTTCAAGCCCCAACTCAACTGCCATTTCTGTCATCTTCCCTCCAGCCACATGTAATATTAACATTTGTATGCCAACTGCTATATGTCACGTGTAGGCACTGTTATAAACATAAAATAACAGAGTTAATCCTACAGCAGCCTTGCCAGGTAGGTAACCCCTCATACTCTTAAAGAACTTTATCTGTACTTCTTTTAACACAACACAACCTGCCTTTATTATGGTTATTTGTGATTTGCTTTGTCTCTCCACAAGAGTGGCTGTGGTCTACTCTGGTGAAAGATGAGGAACATAGGACCTTTCTGAAATAATTATAGATTTCCAGAAAGTTGCAAAAATAGTTGACAGAGTTCCTATGTATCCTTTCTCTGGCTTCCCAATGTTAGTATCTTACAGAATGTCAATATGCCTTATTACTCATGATGTCAACCTTGGTCATTTGGTTATGCTGGTGTCTACTGAGTTCATCCACTATCCATTTATACTATTTTCCCCATTATAATTAATAACTTTTTAAGATGGGGGAGATACTTTGAGAGTACATAAATATCCTGTTTTGTTTTTTCCTGAAACTCTCACCCACTATTTTTAGCAAGGCTGATCTTGCTTGCAACGATTATTGCTATAGTGTTGTAATAGGGATTTTATATTTCCTTTATTCCTTCTACATTTATTCATCGGAATTCCCCTCTCCCCCATTTAATTATTTATTTATTTACATCCATATAAACTCATGGCTATATATTTTATTTCATGGGTTATGATCTAATATTATTATTTATTTTGTTGCTCAAATGGTCCAACTTCGGCCATTGGGAGCTCTTTCTTTTAAAAAAAATTTTAAAAAAATCTTTATTTATTTTTGAGAGAGAGCGTGTGAGCAGGGAGAAGCAGAGAGAGAGGGAGATACAGAATCCAAAGCAGGTTCCAGGCTCTGAGCTGTCAGCACAGAGCCTGATGTGGGGCTCAAACTCACAAACTGTGAGATCACGACCTGAGCCAAAGTCGGACACTTAACTGACTGAGCCACCCGGGAGCCTGGGAGCTCTTTCATTCTGGTTCCCGTGTCCTTTCAACAAGTCCCTGTCCTTTCTTGAGTACTTCCTTGCTTTTTGGCATCACACACCGCTCCAGGCTCATCTTGTATTTTCCTTGCCCCAGCCACTTCTCTATGGAGTCAGGCTTCCTGTTTTGACTCAAGTTCTATGACCTTGGGCAAATTAACGTCTCTGAGTCTCAGTTTTCTCACTTGAGAAAAACTGGAGTAATAGTATCTCCCTTGCAGGGTTGTGATGAGGATTAAAGAAATCACATATAAAACAGGGGTAAGGTTAAAAAATTTTTAATGTTTTTTTTTCCCTTTACCCTCTTTAGCATAGATTCTGCTTTTTGAGTTGCCCCAGGCTGTCTTCTTCCTGGTACTGTGCAATAAGATTCTTGCCTTGAGAAAGGATTTTCTAAATTCCTTTACCTACTCTCCCCATGTTACCCCACTTGCCTCTTCCCAGAATTTCAAAGCATTCAATGAAAAAGCCAAGGCCTTTTGGAGGCGATATTTTCAACTGGCATTTGCTTCAGATGCCTGCTCTCCAGCAGGAGAGGGGTTAAATACTTTGGGATAACTTCCGCACCGAACTGCCTAGTCTCTTAGGTTCAGCTCAGCAATCAAACTGCATAACCTAATAGAGCCCCTGGTGCTACGGGAAACACAAGACACTGATTTATATTTTAATATCAGTAATTTCCACAAGAGCAACATTTCTGAGTGTCATTTTACAATTTCTGTCAAATGCCAGCTCAGTTTTTCTTAATTCTGTTTATTGTGACTGAATTTGCAACCTCATCCACAATGCAGATTCTTGGCTCCCAGGAGAGAAGAGCATTTCCATGTTTCTCTGGAATGGGAGGGATGGGGATAGGAGCAGAAAGGGGCCTATAAAATAATTGGAAATGTAAACGAAGCACTGTTTATTAAGAATGGTTATGAAGTATTTTTAGTTAAAAAGAAATGAGGTGTGTGTGGGGAGACAGTACCCAACAAACTGTAAAAATGACCAGCAAAAGAGGTGCTTGAGATCCAAATTGGAATCTTTCCTCTTCCAGAATGGAGAACTGTTCTATACACTGCAAAATTGAGAAGAGGGAACCAATGTGGGGAATATTTGGCTGCATTTACTGTAAGAGGGTTGCTGTGGCCATTAGCACTGTAGCAGGTTGTAAAGCGCTTTGGGAACCTGAAGGATCAAAGGTGCATGGCTACATAAATGCCAGATGTTGCCATTAGGAAGAAGGAGCCTGGTTCTCTCCTGTATTCTTTGAACATCTCATAAAAGTTAAGAACAAAGCCGGTGCTGTTGGCACCAAACCATATCTACTCAGCGTGCTGACGGGGTGGGAGTGCTTCCTGAGGCCCCTGGCTGCAGATGTGTGCCCTTGAACGCCCAGTGCCGTCCACTCGTTCCCTGCGGGCCTGCAGCTCCAGTTTCTGCATCAGTGCTTTTCTGGACGGTAATGAGCAACCTCCTGTAAGAGCTCAACATAATGCTCCTCTTTGAGGCCTGAAATTTAGCATTGGCTCCAGAGGATCTCTCTTTTGCTTGTTACAGAAAGCCAGCCAAGAGTCTGAGGCAGGGCACCGGTAACCACGAAGCTTCTTAGGAGACCGCTCGGGGCCTTTTCCCAAACAGGAATGTTGTTGTCTCTGTAATCCTTTTCTCCAAAGCCACAGCTCCCTGTAGGTCAGAGTGAGCTCCAAACCATTTGCTAAGACCTTGTGCTTTTCACCAGCATCCTTCCGTTTCTGTACACTCCAGATCCAACATCATGTCTCATTGCCAAACCTCTGGCAGAAGCCGTGTTGAGTTTCTCAGTGGAGCTATCGACCACATTGACTGAAGCCGCAGCAACGTGTTTCTCCCCGTCCAAAAGGGTAAAAATAACAGGAACAAGTTGTCGGAAATGAAATTTCAATTCATCCACGCCCTTTCTACACTTCTGCTGCGACTCCCAAGCAGGGATCAATAGTGTTTAGACAGCCAAGGAGATTTTTTCCCCTCTTAAAGCACCAGATCAATAGTAAAAAAAAAAAAAAAAAAAAAAAAAAAAAAAAAAAAAAAATCCTCCAGCCCTCTCTATGTGTTGTAGTAAATGTGAACAAATCAGAGGCCTTCGGCTAAACGGATTGACTGAAGGCAGCAGCAGTCCGGCGCTTTGTAACTGAGAGCACGTCAACCGCCCAAGTGGCAATGAGGGAGGAAAGCCGCCAGGCTCCAGCGAACCCCGGTGCTCCCACAGTTCCGGTAACAAGGAAGCTTGAAAGGGAATTTCTGTCTCCAAAACGAAGGGAAGGAATGAAAACTTTTCTGGGCGTCGCAGCATGTGGGCATGACTTAAAAAAAAAAATTAGAAATAGCCGGAACCATTCATGGAAATGCATTTTGTAAAAAGACAGTTTGGACTGTGGGGTATTCCCCACTTCCTCTCCATCTTGTCTTTTGCTTTTTAAATTTTTCTTTTCTTTCTTTCTTTCTTTCTTTCTTTCTTTCTTTCTTTCTTTCTTTCTTTCTTTCTTTCTTTCTTTCTTTCTTTCTTTCTTTCTTATTAAAGTGCTCAGCCATGTGTGGCTTATTCCCATTGCTTATTGAGGTTTCTTCCCATATGCTATCCAGCTCTCAGACATCCCCACCTGGAAAGATCCTGAAGGCTGAATTTCTGTCATAGGTCATTTCTCCCACTCATCTGGTTTCCTCCTTTGTCCTCACTGATCTCTGAGGCCTGTTCTAGCTCGTCCTTGTAATCCCATTATTCATGTGAGGGAGAAACTGGGTCAAAGCTCAATTCTGATTTTCCTCAAATGATTTATTTACCCACGAGCAACTTCTCCTCTTGCTATGAAAATGTCTGTATTTTATCACATTCCTTTTCCCCCCACCAGAGACCAATAATACAGTGTGGGGATATTCACATGGATAGTCCAGTCATTAGAGCGACTTCCAGATTGGGTTGGGTCTTTGTGCTTCAAGAAGCAGGGGACTAGCGGATTGCAGCTGTAATTATGGTGTGAGAAGCCGAAGAATTCTGAAGTGGGTTGTCATAAAACAATTCCTTAATTTCATTTGGGAAAGCCAACCCAAGGACTCAAAAGACTGCCACACAGCTGGTGCTACTTTGTAAGATTAAAAATTATTTAGGTTGCAAAGTCCAAAGGTGAACTGTTATGAACATGTGTACATCAGTCTTTAGTATAAAAGACTCATTTTTCTTTCTTTCCTTCTGTCTTTCTTCCTTTCTTTTATTTATTTATTTATTTATTTATTTATTTATTTATTTATTTATCTTGAGACAGAGAGAGAGAGCACGCAGGGGAGGGGTAGAGAGAGAATCCCAAGCAGGCTCTGTGCTGTCATTGCAGAGCCTGACTCAGGGTTTGATCCCATGAACCATGAGATCATGACCTGAGTTGATATCAAGAGTTGGATGCTTAACCAGCTGAGCCCAGATGCCCCAAAAGACTTATTATTCTTTTTTTTAATGTTTATTTATTTTTGAGAGAGAGAGAGAGAGAGAGAGAGAGAGAGAGCTCGTGGGTGTGCTCACGCTCATGAGTGTGGGAGGGGCAGAAAGAGAGGGAGAAATGGAATCAGAAGCAGGCTCCAGGCTTCGGGCTGTCAGCACACAGCCCTATGTGGGGCTCAAACTCATGAAGTGTGAGATCATGACCTGAGCCAAAGTCAGATACTTAACCGACTGAGCCACCCAGGTGACCCAAAAGACTTATTATTCTTATGATTATTGTATTAATTTCTACAATGAATTAAGATTTCATTTGAAACGAAACATTGGTTAAAGCTAGTATAGGAGCATACAAAAGCGATAGTATGTCAACATGTACTAGTTTAGACACAGGTTTAGTTAAATGTCTATAATCATAGATAAAAGAAATGATTGTTACCGATTATGTCATAAACAGAAACTTCTCTGGGAGTAAGTTCCTGTCTTGTATGGGCCCAGATTTTAGACCAGACCTGTTCTGGTTACAGTTACAGTCACTGGCATATCTTGAAGGTATCCTAGGAGAGAGATACGCCTCAGTCACTTCAAATAGTTAAGAGGTCAGGTGGTAGTAGAAAAAGTCCCTCTCAGTGGATAGAGAAATAGGGACTATAAATATTAATTTATTCAGTAATTAAAAAGTGCAAAGAACCCAGTATGCATCAGGTGAAGCAGAAATGAACAATGACAAATGTAACTACAAGAGTACTGGTGCCATAAAACAGCCCCCTTCCCTCCCGCAGGGGCTTCACGCAATGAGTGGCCTAGTGACTGCAGCCTCTCCCTTTCTAATGATTCTTCTTATTAGCATTTTAAAAGTTTAAGCATTTGAATATATAATGTAGTCAAGTGGTTCCAAAATGTGCAAAGGCATGGACTGGGTTTCCATTTTCCGCTCATTTCTAGTCTCTATCCTTCCTGCCTCTGGTCCAAGCCCCACGAGGTCAGCCAGCTCACCTGCCCTCCGGCCTCCGGTGGGTGTGGCCAATGCAGAGCACCAGCAGATCAGAGGGAGGGAGGGCTGTGCCATATTTGCACATTCACCCTCAGATCTGGCCCTGGCAGGTACCCAGCAGTGACTGAGGCTGGTGTCACACTTCTGTCAAGGCCCCTTCTGAGCCACTCTTCTGTCCATTTTGGGTAGGTTTGCTCCAGCACTGGCCCTTGGGGTCTGGGGATGGTCCAGGCCTACTCTTACTGGACCCGGGCATTGCACGATGACTTGTGGCTTTCTCACCTCCTGCCCACACCTTTATACCTGATCCCTTTATAAAACATTCCATGTATTACTCAGCTTGAGTGTGCCATGTACTCCCTACCAGGACCCTGATTAATATTGTAAGTGGTGGAAAGTCCCATTCGCTGTCCTGTTAGTGTCCTAGGGCTGGTGTAACAGAGTACTACAAACTGGGTGGTTAAACAGTAAAAATTTGTTGTCTTATATTTGTGGAGGTTAGGAGTCCGAGATCCAGGTGTGGGCATGGTTGGTGCCTTCTGAGGAGGGCCAGGAGGGACGGAGAATCTGTTCTGTGCCTCTTACCTAGCTTCTGGTGGTTTGCCCCCACCCCTCCCATCTCAGCATTTATGTTCACATGCTGTTCTCTCTGTGTGCAAGTCTGTCTCCAAATTTCCCTTGTATAAGGACACTAGTCTTATTGCATTAGGGGCCCACCCTACTCCAGTATGACCTCATCCTAACTAATTACATCTGCAGTGACCCTATTTTCAAATAAGGTCACATTGTCAGGTACTGGGTGGGGGTTAGGACTTCAACATATGAATTTTGGGGGACATAATTCAAACCATAACAGCATTTAAATATGCTCAAGTATCTTGTATTACACCAAAAAAAAGCCTCTCCTGACCTCCATCTATTGTCTGCTCTCTCCTTCCCACACCTCCCCACTATCTCCATGAATAAATTGTTTGCATTTGCTGTTTTTATTTTTCTTCCACCACCCTCCCTCCTCCTGCCTCCACACACCTACTCACCCACCCAGTGGCAGCAACACTGATGGGCCAAGGTCAAACTTTTGTTGTCATATCCAATGGGCTTTTCTTGGTCTTTATTGTATTTGACAAACTTGACACCAGGGGCCACCTCCTCCTTCTAGAAATACTCTCTGTCCTTGGTTTCTGAGAAAAGCTCAAGTCTTCCACCTGCCTTTCTGACTGCTTCTCAATGTCTTTGGCAAGTAAAGTACCTCTTCTATCCATTCCTGAAATGGTCCCCAAGGATCTCCCTTGTCTTGTCTTCCTCTCTCCTTCTACACCCTCTCTGATCTGTTTTATCCATTGTCCTGATTTCAGTTACTGTTCATATGAGGTTGCTCCCAGAACAAAATCTCTAGCACACATCTCCATTTGGAGCTCCAGATCTATTTATGCAACTACCATCTAGACAGCAATTCTTGATTGTTCCACAGATTTCTGCAGTTCAGCATCTCCAAAATGAAACTCAGTCCTCTACTCCAAACCTGCTACTCCTCCTGTGTCACCTATTTTATTTACTTAACAAACACACAGGCATTTATTACATTCCAGGCACTATTCTGAGCACATCACTATTAACTCATGTAATCTGTGTTAACGACTCTGTGAATAAATACTCTGGTTATCTTTATTGTAGATGGGGAAATGAGGCACAGAGAGATTAAGTAACTTACCCAGGACTACACAGTAGTAAGTGGTAAAGCAGGGATTCAAACCCAGGTAGCCCAACTCTGGACTACCTGGACTTTGTGCTCGGAACTACTATTACACGTTGCCTCAGTGAAAGGTACCACAATTTATTCCATCTATTCAAGCCCAGAAATGCAAGTGCCATCTTGAATTTCCTCTCCTTCCTTCTCTCCCCCTCCCCCACTCTCTCTTATCAACTCCTAGTCCTCTCATCTCACCATTCACTGAGTTCTGCCTGTTGTATCTTCTAAATAAATCTTTTAATTGGCCCCCTTCTCCTCATCCCCCATGACCCTGCCTATTCCTTCAGCAATTAGAGATATGATCGTGTCATTTACTTGCTTAAAACCTTTCAATAATTCTCCACTGTTCTCATGATAGAAAACAGATTCTTAAAATGGTTTATGAGGCCTCCTTGATCTGCGCCCTGCTTTCCTGACCCTTGCTGCCCTTCTTCGTATTCCCCACTCTAGCTTTATTGAACTGTGTGCAGCTTCTCAGACATACCCTGAATCTTATGCCCATGCTGCTTATGCTATATGCTATCATTTCATTTCCCTCTTCCCATCAGCTTTGGGCTCACTCTAGCTGCTGCCTCTGGACTCAGGGTAAATATAATTTTCTCTACAAAGCCTTCTCTGGTTCCCAAAGCCAGGGTGCTTCCTCCAAGCATGTGGTCCTGCCCTTATCCCCTGAACAACCCCAACAAGGCAATCATCACACTATATTAGAATTGTAAGTGTACTTGTCTGTATTTCTCTCTACACTGTGAACTCCATAGGTCAAGGGACTATATTTTTCTTGTTCACCAGCTTATCTCAAGTGAGTAGACAAGTACCTGGTACATAGCAGATGCTCAGTAATAGTTACTGAGAGAATAAAAAGCCGATTAATTAGTTTGTAGTGAGAAATCACCATCACGTGAGCCAGAATACTCACAGTCCATACTTTGTAGTGAGCAATTACCATCATGCGAGCCAGAATACTCCTAGTCCATACATCTAACACACTTTCTGACCAACATCAGAAACCAAAGAGGTTTTTGGGTGACAGAATCAGAACCAAGAACACTTAAAGAGTCTAATGTTGAATAGCAACTGGGTAGGACAGCATCATGTAACTGTCTCAGACAGCAAAGTCTCACCAATGGGGCTGGTACTGTCAATCTGTTGGCCAAGGTTCCCTCTCTCCTCGACATCCCTAGAAGGGGTCCAGACATCATTCCCTCTGTGACTATGTTTTTCCTCCCCCTCTGCACAATCAGACTGATAAGCTCTTTCCTTAAATGGGTTACTCTGATACAGTCAGGTTGTGCAGATCTGAGACCTATTCTGTCTCTCTAAGGTGACTCTGGGTATGGTTCAGCTCTTTTAGAACAATCTTTCTCTCAATTACAAGTTCCAGGGGAAGCCTCCTTGTAATCTACTGGCAGACAATCCCAAAACTACTGTAGTTCAGAAGTGTAGTGGATCACTTCCCTTTGGAACAATCAAAAAAGACTTTTTGGGGACAGCTGCATTTGATCTTGCCTTTGATTCTGGTAAGGGCAGATGGGCTATGTTCTAGTAAAGCTAGAGCTAGTAAAGCAGGAGAGGCAGGGCTGTGAAAAGCTTTAGATGCTAGGATGTAGAGTCTGGAATTCATCTAGAAGCAATGGGGAGGCAATAGGGAGCAGCAGAGAGGCAACTCAGAGTAGGGGGAGTGACACTTTGAGAGTTGCTTCAGGCAGATTAGCCTGGCTTCTGTGTATAGGAGAGAGGGTGGATAAAAGTAGGAAGAGGAGAAGGCCCCCAGAGCAAGACAAGAATTAGGAGATGATCATTCTCAAATAAAAACAGCTGGCTGAACAGAGGTGCTAGATAAGAAATGTTTCTTTAATTTGCCACTATAATGGTATAATATTATATCCAAATATATAAACACATCATACTGAAGCTTATTAAACACTGATAAAAGCAAAAAAAGAGCTTCATTTCTGAAGACATATATACTAAGGCCAGGGGTGAGATTTAAAATTTCCCCTTTGGGACAATAGTCTGTTTCCTGAATGACTTATTTTTTTCAATCACTAGGTGAATCTACAGATCATATCTGGTTACAGTGGGCTCCAAAGAACTGTCCACATTCATCTGGGTTAAGTTAGAGTAGTCTGAGATACTAGTCAAATAGTGGACGCTTGGAGACCTTTTTGATCTAAATAACTTCTGTTGTAGTGGGATCCACCCTGTACCCTGTAGGATTATTTGTCCAGCATTTTATTTATTACCCTAAAGGACTGAGGTGAGGTGAAGGTAGGGCTGGTTTTGGATGCTGGGTAGGGGACAGGCAGGTAGATTATCAAGCCCATTTATATTTCAGTCTTTCCTGTAGCTGTTCTCCAGTGATCAAGTCATGGAGGGAAGGGAGAGTGAGGTGGTTACATATGGGCGCTGCTATTGTTATGTTGGAAAATACTTTTTGATGAACAGTCATTTCCCTCCACTGCCAGAGGGTGTTGATAATGAGCAAATTACCTTTTACTCCCTCTGGTGTGGATGTGAAATTGGCTGTTAATAGAGTTGCTAATGCTACCGGGTTAGCATGTGATTGTTCTATTTTAAGCCAATTTAAGGTATATTTGGGGAGTAGCCAATCAGACATCTCGCTAAGAATATGGGCCCAACTGCGGCATTTAATATCAAGAAACCTGCCTCACCCACAGATGTGGCTGTGAGTGGAAAGTGCTGAACATGCCGTCATTAACATGAAATGTTTTAATACAATGTCTTTTTTCCTTTGTAGGTACAAGAATGGTCTCATTAGGCAAACACCAAATGTTTGTAACATAGGATGGGGCCCATTTCAAACCCCAATAATATGGAATGCTATCAGCCAATGATGTACTTTGTTTAATCTAACAATGGGTTAATATTGGTCATTTCATTACTGCTCGTTATGCAGTGAAAGCTTACTAGAAAATGCAATGTTCAGAAATTAGTTGAAAGGAGCAAAAAAGGTGAGAGATTTTACCGAGTTATATGCTCGATTGGGCTAATTAAAGGCACAGATGCATTAGTAGGTTATAGGAACATCTTTGATTTCTAAAGATGCTTGCCTAGAGGGGGATGGTGTATTGTATCACATGTGGCATTGTTAGCGTCAAGGGAAGGAAGCACAGCTTTTCTCTTACATTCCCCCTGGCCCTCTTTCTATAGCACCTATTGCGACCTGGCACCTGGTGGCTGAATTGAGTGTAATTCTTAGGGAAGTTTCTTGATTAAACAGAATACTCTTGAACAAAGCACGGTTGATTTGTGATTTTTGTGTTTTATTGGCTTTTCTCGCTTTAAATGTAAAGCTCATTAACTACACACAAAGAACGAAACAGGTATGAAGGATGGAAAATAAAACTCAACCTATGTGATACAGAAAGGTACTGTTTGTGCCATTCTGGTTTGGATTAGCCGGGTTTGGCACTACTATGACTCCTGTCACCTGATCAGTTTACGGGGCTGAAGAAATTGTGGGACTGGAAAGTGCTGGTGCCTTATAACACCTCACCCTCACCCCCTGCCAAAATGCCTTCCAAGGAAATTCTAGGCTCATGATCTCTGAGTTGCCATAAAGATCGGCGGCTGTGGAAAGCTCATCCCGTATGATCTTCTCATTTAACGATATTTCTGAGAGCTGCCTTGTGCCAGTTTGGAATCCAGAAGGGACTGGGACACAGTTCCTGACCAAGGGAGCTCAGAGTATACAGGGAGACACTTATCTAAAAACAATATATAGTGATAGGAAGGCTGGTAAGAGGTGATTAAAAGTTTCAGCATTTGGAAAATACTTTCAGAGTTGACTTCCCCCCCCTACACAAACACACATGGTACTTAACAATGTTTCAGGCACTGCTCTAAACACTTTAAAAATATTAACTCATTAATCCTCATAACAATCTTTGGAGGCAGATACTATTACTATCTTCATGCTATAGTTGGGGAAATTAAGGCGCAAAAAGGTTAAGTAACTTGCCCAAGGTCACAGAGCTAGCTCATCAGTGCAGAGTCAGCATTTGAACCCCCACCATCTGGCTCCAGAATCCATGCCCTCAGCCACTACACGCTGCCTTCATTTAAGCCAGTCCTGGAAGATGAGATTTAAGCAGAAGAGAGAAGGGGAATGTGTGAAATGAGGATTTCAGGGTCAGCATTCCAGGCAAAGAGCCCTCGTGTGTGGTTGCATGCGGCCCATGAGAAGAGCCCACGGTGGTCACAGTAACAGGATAAGTGGGGGTGCTGTTTGTGGTGCGAGTACCAATACTGGAGCGGTGGGCAAAGAGAGAGGGAGCTGGCCAGGAGAGTGGAGAAGGGTCCCGCAGAAAGAAAACCAGTAAAGAGACATCCCTAAAGGGGAGAAGGCAGACAAATGATCATGGGGTCCAAGGTGTACCTGCTACAGAAGTTTAAGTAAGATGAGGAAAATCAGGCAGCAGGAGGCCGCTGCTGACCTTTGTGTCCCTGTGGCTAGAGCAAAGGACTGAAATTGCCCACAGTTGACCAGAAGTTTCTGAGAGGAGAGAGTCACATGAATGTTTTTCTAGAAGTTTTATAGTAAAGGGAAGACAGGAAAGAGAGAAGAAAGGGAACAGAAGGGAAGACAGTGAGCTTAGCTAAGGATCAGAGAAGGGGAAAGCAGAGAGTGAGAGATGAGAGAGAGGTGGGGTGAGGGAAGCATCGGGGTTGGAGATATTTGAGGTTTGGAAATTCTTGCCCCAAACCTCAACCTGAAGCACTATCTCGAGAAAAACTTATTCTATTATTACTTTATTTTATTTTATTTTTTTAAATTTACATCCAAGTTAGTTAGCTTATAGTGCAACAATGATTTCAGGAGTAGATTCCTTAATGCCCCTTACTCATTTAGCCCATCCCCCCTCCCACAACCCCTCCAGGAACCCTCTGTTTGTTCTCTATATTTAAGAATCTCTTATGTTTTGTCCCCCTCCCTGTTTTTATATTATTTTTGCTTCCCTTCCCTTGTGTTCATCTGTGTCGTAAAGTCCTCATATGAGTGAAGTCTTATATTTGTCTTTTGCTGACTAATTTTGTTTAGCGTAATACCCTCTAGTTCCATCCACATAATTGCAAGTGGCATATTATTATTTTAATTGTTGTTATATCGATTATTATCATGATTTTTTAGGCAGTGGAACATAACATACAAAGGTTCAGATGCTATTTAAGACAGGGGGCTTTATAAAACATCCGAGGCTATGAGGACTTTGAAAGAAGACTTGCGTGTCCCTAGCAGATTACCAGGCGGAGAGCAGGTTCTCAGAATGTGTTTGTTGAATGAATAAATGGGTTTTATTTACATTTTTATTGTGAATATTATAAAAAAAAGAATATGGCACTGATTTTAAAACACTCAGAAACACAGTCATAAAAACTAACATTTTATGGACTGCAAGTCATTTTATGGAAATGTTGCAAATACATATATCTATCCTGCCCGAGGCCTTGAAGTAATAGGACCATTATAGGATTTCTCATTGGGTCATCAAAAAAGTTTCTGATCTCATATTCCTGCTACTTTACAGGCAGAATCTGTATTTTATTAAAGGTGGGAAAAATAAATTGTTCTTGAAGCACAGGGTATAGTTAAAGGTGTTAAGAAAATGTAAAACAATTTTACTAGTGTCTTGACTACTAATTTGGATAAATGTTTATTCTCAAAATGTTCCAGCATTGTCTTTCTCTTTCCAGAAAGGTCAGGCATATGCCACTAAAAATACATTTAGTACATTTGAGAATATTTTTCAAGTGATTTATTGGGGTAATGTATGGACTATTTATTTAAATATATCTCTTATTTTCAGTAATGCCACAACCTCATTAGAAGTGACTTGGCTCATTGCTTAAGCAAAATGATTTCGCTATTTAGGACTTCTCCTTTAAAAATAGGCTATTTTCCTCTAACCATTTACCAGAATTCGGGATCTATTTTTAGAAAAGAACACGAGAATGGGTAAGGTCATAGCCCTGAGCCTTAGGGAATTCCTCTTGAAGTTGTGTCTGTTGTACATTCTGCTTCATTTTTCTCCCTTGCTGATTCTCCAGAGTGGAGGGAATTCTCCACTTGAGATGTGGGGGTACAGCCCTTCTCTGGGGGATTGTGGAATCCTCGGGAGAGGCTCTGTTCTGTATTTTCGGTGGCAGGCACCCAGCCAGAAAAGTATGGGGCCTGGTTTTAGCAAAGAAAAATCACCTGTGCTCTCTGGGGACATCAGAGCACTACTTGACATATTAGCAAATGAAATTTGCTAACTAGTGAGTGTGCAATACATAATCACCTCTCTGTGGTTGATCCATTCAGATGCTCAGAACATATATGGAATGATAATAGGTGTGATCCCTCTGGGATCTGAAACATTCCTGGTGTGGCATCTATGAGTTCCCTCTGTTCCATTCTTCTGACCCTGCCTTCCCCCTCAGAGATAACCAACACCCTAAATTTTGTGATTATTATTTATCTGAGAAAAAAGCTTTTATCCCATATGTATGTACCCCCCCGGCAATATGTTAATTATGTTTACTTGCTTTTGGGCTTTATACAAATTTTATTATACTGTACTTAATCTTTTGCAACTTGCTATTTTCATTTGAAGTGGTTTCTGAGATTCATCCGTGTGGTTGTATTTATCTGTGGCTCATCCCTTTCACTGCCATATGATGGTCTAGTGTGGGAATATGGCACAGTTTACTCATCTTTCTTCCTGGGGATGTACAGGTAGGTTGTAGTCAGGTCCTTAGTTAGGGCAGGACAGGGCTGCTGTATGCATTCCTGGGCCTTCTCAGCCACTTATGCGAGTGTTTCTCCCACGTGTAGGTCCAGTTAAAAGGCTTGTGAAAGTTTAACTTCATAAGATAGTGCCGGGTTGTTCTTTTCAATAGTGCTGTTTGAATTTCTTACTCAGCTTTATGAAAAATATGACAATGCAGCTATGATTCGAAAAGAAAGGGAATCACAGGCAGGCAGGCAGGCAGGCAGGACACATGGGAGGGAGAGAGGAAGAGAAAAGAGAATTCCTCCAAACTGGTTCAGGTCAGTCTAGAAAAAAAAAAATACATAAATTTCCTCAGGTGTTTTTTTCTATCTAATCAAGTTCGGCTGTTATGAGATGTTTAAAATGTTATTGAATTGAAAGATTAAAATATTTGTTAAATGCAGTTGGTGTGTGTATTGAGGGAATGGGCACTTTCATTTATTGTTCGTGGAGTGTTAATTGCCTTCTTTCTTGAAAGTAATTTAGCAATATGGAACAAAAGTCCTAAAGAAGGACAATTGACTTGGCAATTCCCCTTATGGGATTTTATTCTAAGGGAAGAAAAGAGTAAGTCTATGAAGATGTTTGTTTAAGGATGTTAACTGCAGTGTTAGTGATAGCAAAATGGAAGTAGGGGAAGTAATCTAAATGTCCAGAAGTTGTTGGTTAAACGACCATGCAGCATTTTAGAATAATGGAAGGATGTGTGTATTACAGTAAGTGGGAAAAAGATCAATTATATTATATGTATATGGGCCATCCTACATATAGGACCCATCCAATTTTTATAAAAATGACTTCTATATTTTTATGGGAAAAGTTATGCATGCAAATATGGCAAATTTTATAAGCAATGGCAGGATTTTAGATGATTATTATTGCTTCTCTGTATTCTTTGCTTTTTTTAAAGCCAGACTAATATATTACTTATTTGATTAAATTAATAATGTGTTGCAGTCTACTTATTAAAGTGAAAGGGTGGGGATTTTTGTTTTTGCCGACACTCCTTTCTCCATCTGTGGACTATCCTTAGAAATTTTAGCATTATAGATGGGCACCTAGTAGGAAGGCTTTCTCTCCCTTTCTCTCTGGGGATGTGAACTGATTTTATACAGCTTAAAAACCAAAAAAATATAATTATACAACCCCCAAATGCATTCTACTGAACAAAAGGTCAAATATCTGTAGTGCTCCTGATCATATGTCCCAGCTCCAGCCCATCAGCTTGGATCATAGAAACCTGCACCAGCTACCCCTCCCTCGAGGTTTTCCTCTGGGTAGATGAATATTTCTAATCACATTTGTCATTACAACATCCCCATGAGGTGGGGGAGAGTATATAGCAGCAGGTATAATCATTATCAGGGCTGCTTTTTTTTTATTTGGTGTAAGACTGGTCAAATATTTTCATTTTATAATCCTTGGTCTCTTGGAATCTTTGAAAATAATGGCCAGTAGTTCAGCAAGTTCATTAACTAATTCCCTTAAGATTGGGGAATTGTGTGTTATCTGGACCTGCTGATTTACATATTGTACCATGTTTTCAAGTATTCCCTTACCTGGTTTATTTCAACGTCTATATTTAAAGTCTTCATTACTTCTTAATTATCTATGCTCCCTTCCTTTATTTTTGTTAAAGACCAATTTAATAGAGCAGCTTGGTATCTCTGTCACTCAGAGTCATCATTAATTTCACTCGCCTTCTCATTTATTAGTCCAGCCACTTCATTGCCCATGCTTTTCCCTCCCCAGCCCGTTTTCCTTGCCTTTAACCTCTTTGGTGGTGTTAACTCATTCTCGGCTGCTCTTATCTTTCTTACCTTGACAAGCTTTAGAAAGTTTGTGCGTTCACTTTTTTTTTTTTTTTTGGCTCTTCCTCATCCTTTCTCTATTTCCACAGTGGGGCATGCATTCTTCCATCCTTAGATCTTTTCAAGGTTCTTTGTCAAGCGGCTCCTTGCATTTTTTATTCAAGGTATGCTGGGCCTTTGTGGCTTAACTGTGATTTAAAAACTTTGAGCCCTTGCCTGTAGTGCTATCTGGGTTTCCTAATTCACCCAAATTGGATTTCTGAAGATCCTTGAACTTGAGCAAATTCCTTAATGTTTTTAAATACAGAGATCAGGTCATATCGCCAGGGCAGTGGTGTCTCACGGTCAACAGCATCAAAGACCATTTACAGGAAGGAGAGAGTCAGCACAGATGTGAGGTCATTGTTCATGCCTTGGGCAGGATATAGACATTTTCAGACCCAAATCCATCCTTGACAAAGAAGCCAAAGTGCTGTTGGTTTTCCAGGTTGTTGACATTGATCTTGGTTTCCTGGGCAGAGAACATACCACTGATGGCAGGCAGCTTGCTGTTTAGAAAGGCAAGATTAATAAATGCTGCTTGGAGTCCCTCTTTCTAGTTTACAATAATTAATGGAATGAGAACAAGTGCTAGATTTTACACTCATCAATTTAGATGCACCACTCCACAGGGTTCCTTCATTCTCTGTTTTTGATAGTGTCCATGTGCAGACATGGTGATCCGCTGGCAAACATGATCTTGAGACAGCTTCCCTTTGAGTCTGTGGTAGCCATAGAGTCAGGCTGCTCAGGTCTCCCTTTAAGAGAGAACCTGCCAGAAGGAGTGCAGTTAGCTGGCAGCTATGAGCGTCTCCAGGGAAGCTCCAGGCCAATGACCAGGCCCAGTGGTAATACCAGGGCCCACCTTTTCTAGCCAGTGTAGGACTCCTCTGCAGATGATCTTTTTGTACCAGACTGCCCTGTTGGGCTGGCCAAATCCTTCTCCAGCCACACAGCAGCCTGAAGTTCTCCCTACCCCATCTTCCTTCCTTCCCCTTCTTCTTTTCACAGATGTCTGACCTGTGTGGTGGTCTCAAGGCTCTCCCTGCCTACTCCTACTCCCTTTCTCCTTTATCTTTTACAGGTGTTAACTGTACTAAGTGTCTTGCATGTCTAACTTCATCTCAGCATCTGCTTCTTGGAGGACCTGAAATGACACAAGGACCCATCCCCCTTTAACCTTGTTAACTCCTTCTTCACCCAGCCTCCCTGGCAGGAGCTTAGTCATACTCTATTTTATGGTACTTGGTGGAAAACCCAAATGCTACAAAGTCACAGAATGCATTTTAGGGTAAACAAAAACAAAATTGGGTATCATCTCCAGTCTGGGATTATATATACTCGTACTCTTACTCATTAATATGGATAATTGATCTCTTTACAGTTTGATCAAATTGGACAGTTCCCAGGAAAAGAGCTTGTACTTAAACCACAGGATCACTAGGTGACGCTGCTGCCCCACACAAAGGGGACAGGCTGAGCTAGGCTTGGCCAGAACCATTTTGGGCTTGAGGTCCTGCCGTTTCCTTGGCTGGATAGGGCCTACAGGTCTGTAATCCCCTACAGAATCTGAAAAAGTAATTTCTGGATCCATGAATCCAGGCTCTAGAAGGGCTTATTAAATCTCCCTCTCTGTCTCTGTCTCTCTCTGTGTCTCTGTCTCTCTTTCAGCGCTTACAGAACTGTGTGTGTGTGTGTGTGTGTGTGTGCGTGCATGTGCGAAGTTCTTGGGAACTTTGACTTGATTCAAGAACTAAACATGGCTGCTCTAATTTCCCCAAGTGCCCACCCTTGGATTTGACTTCTCACCCTTTGGATCAACAAACACTCCAGAAAGTTCGTCAATCCATGCTCCCAGATCTGAGAGAACCATCAATCTGAGTGGCGTTGACATCAAAGTCTTTATCTAGAGTTCCTCAACAGAGTGGCATGTCCAGACACCACTCATTTATACTAGGAGGAGAGGGTACAGGGGCTACTTCTATGTTTGGTGTCTTCTCTGCTGAATGCAGAACACACACCCACCCCAGTCAGGATTCTGACTTTAGTGCTGCCGTCTTTTATGCTGCCTCCCCTACCTTTCTACACGCACAGTCAGCCATCTGTACACATAACACCTGTCTTGTAAATCCTCATAGACAAAGCTGCTGAGTGGGACTAAAAATTTAACCCTGCAATTCACCCCCACCCCATTCCTAAATAGTTCCATCTGTTTTACATGCCCAATACTCCTTTCTTAAAGTTTCTGGGTTGGCACATTAGTTAACCTGAGTTTTAAGAAGTTGTTTTCTTACACATGCAATGACTATTCGGTTGCACAGAAAATACTTTCATATTTAGAAGACTGAACTCATTCATGTTTCCATTGGGGAATCTCCAGAACTACAACCATCAATCCGTTCTTTACTTTTCTTTAATATTGCCCAATCTTTTTTTTTTGTCACATTTTACGCCAGTAATGGTAAGGAATTTCCCAGGAGACTTCTGGCTCGGTGCCTTATATAGAGACATTAGGAGTATGTCAGTGGGATAATTTTTGAAAGATAGCCCTAATATTGTTAATAGGTCCACAATCCAAGTACAGTGCCACTCAAATTTGCTTGGTAGTAAGAATACAGATTTCTAGGCCCAACCCCCTGGAGATTCTGACTTAGTAGGTCTGGGGAATATACTCAGGAATATGTCTCTAAAACCAGCAGCCCAGTGACTCTTACAATGAGGAAAATTCAGAAAACTGTGTCCCACCAACAAAGTGGGTTGTAGCTATGAATCATGATTCAATTCCAATCAGACACAGCAGAAGCCACAATGTAAAAAAAGATTCTGGAGATTTTAAAAGCTGGAGAGAGAACCATCTGTGAGTCATGGGATGCCCTCACCAGGTAATTGGGCACCTCGGGTCATCACAACCACCTGGAAACTTCTGATAGTGAAAGCATTGGGGAATCTTTTATTAACATATTTAATGTGCTTGACTAAGGGGAAAAAGTGGAGGAAGCCAGGAGCCCTTGTTAGCAATCTCTCTCCGTGTAGTGCATGGCAAAGAAACAATGCTTGCTTTCTCAGGAAAGGTTTTCTTTAACCCTTGACTGTCTTTCTCTGGGGAGAAGCCAGTGGGTGTATACAAGCTTAAACAATAGTTTTAGTGAAGGGGTTGGGGGTCCCTGGGACCCTGTGGGCAGTGCCTGGAAGGTATACACAGAAAGCCTCACAGACCTCTGTCAGGGAACATAGTTATGGCTTCTATGAGAGTGCAGTCTGCTGTGTTCTGTCCCAGGCCGCCCTCTGCCTCTCCTGGGGTTGGCTTGGGAATATCTAGGGGCGCTGGAATATCCATCCACCCAGTGAGAGAGCTCTCCACTCCTTCATCATGGCTGAGGGGTGAGTGCTGCTCCTTCCTGGCTGAGGGCTGACTCAGAGAAGCAGTGCAAAACCTTAGTGGGAAGCTGCAGTTAGAACCATGTGCCTCAAAGAACCAAGTGGAAACTTTGATTCTTAGGTTTTCCAGGCCACTTCTGTCACTTTGTACTCAGGCTGACATCACACCTGCACACACACCACAGTCGGTAAGATTTTATCTTGCCCCCACCTTCCTAAAGTTGGCCACCCCATGGGGAGTGTTTTTGTTTGGTGGCAACAGCTAAGTGAAAATGCAGCCATCTCGCCTCATCTGCAGATAAATCATTCTGCATCGGGGTATACCTTTTTGTTTTCTATCCCTGAAAGAGTCTGGGGGTGGCTTTTTTTTTTTTGCCTTTTTCATAAATAAATATTTTAACTGGAAATTTCCAAGCATATGACAGGCCTAGAATGTGAACTTGAATGTACTGTAATAGAAATCATCAGTTGCCATGGCGACGTGTTCCAAGAGCAGATTGCACCGAGTCACATGGGCAGAGTGCTCAGTAATACTAACACATCAGAGAGCGGGGCCACTTAACCTCAATCGCTTCCAGCTATTGTGCAGAATGCAATTGAATTTATTCCTAATTTCTGCCAGTGCTAAGGAACAAAATTTCCCTGCAGATTTTAATCTTACTCAGGCAGCCCCAGCCAGTGCTCAGACACTACTCCGCACCAATATTCAGCCAAGCTACTCACCCACTTTACAGCTCTATTTTCTTATTCTTATTTTTAATAATAGCTTCCCTCTCCCTGCTGGATCCCGAGCGTCCCCCTGCCCTGGGGAGAACTCCCCCCCTCTTTTCTGAATGGCTGCATGGTTTGGTTTCTCTGAGTCTATTCTGCTAATACAAGGAACATAGCTTTCATAATAATACTGGTTAAAAAAAAATGACAGGGCTCCACTCTCAGCAATAGCTTTTTCTCCCCCCACCCCAAACCTGTTCTGAAATATAATTCCCACCGGCTCTGGGCTGCACCTTGGAATGGCACAATTAACAGCCCCATCATAAGAGGGCAAACTGGTGGATCAGTGAATAATGGAATCAAAGTGTGTATTTTCAGTCCCTGTCACAGTCCCCTCCCCCTCCACACATACCCACCCTCCCCCAGCCAGGACAGGAACACAGATTAGCAGGAGGTACAACCGCCGATCACAGAACACTCATTTCAGAGCTTATCCGCTCTTATGAAGGCTGATAAATCAGAGTCTCTCATATGGACAGTCTCAAGTTAGCAGCATCATCGATCTCTCCAGCCCCTTTTAAGTTATTTGTCTTATTCACTTCCAAAGATGATATCAGAGATGCCAAATGAGCCTTTGTTTTCTGTGCTCTTGCTCTTCCCAGGGTGAGTTGCTGTGGTGTTGTGGGGAGCAAAGAGGCATGCTTCCAGGGCCCAGTTCTTTGTTTCCAACCCAAGGTCACCTCTCCCCCGTCTGTTCAGGTGTTTTCAGTGGTCTGCCTGTGTTTTGAGGCACAAGGCAGTGTTCTCCCTGGCCGAGTCTTTGCACAGCCCTACCACTGATGACCTCCCTCTTTTACGAATGTCACTTTAAAAAGGACGTAAAACCTGCTTTAACAGCTAAATGAAGACAAGGCAGAGTCCAGCCCTTAGAAACTCCATGTTGAAGGTCAAGCAAAAGGAAACTTAAAAACATAGGAAGATGATAAGAAAGGTCTTTTGAGGGGAAAAAAAGGGGGATGGTTTCTGCAGTGTCTTCCTTTAAGTGGGTACTTCCCTCTAATAAGGGGGGAAAAATGTAGCTGCAAATCACTTACCTAGCTAGTAACACTGTTCTAATGCTGTGCTGGAATTGGAAACGTGGAGAGAAGCAGAGAAGAGAAGGAATGGCAGTGTGGAATTAGGACACGCTGCTGGTGGTTGTTGCTGACTCTACCCAGAGAGCATGGTGACTATGGAAATCTTCATGGAGCCTGCAAGAGAAAAGTAGTCAGAGAGGAAATGAAGAGAAGTATTGTAATGAATTTTATCAGCAATGTGACATTTGGATCTGGAGAGAGGAAACCGCATGCCAAGCTGTTGGTAGCACACGTGGCTCTAGGCCCGCCGTGCTGCTCCAGAGCCTCTGGGAGGCCTTTGCCAAACCCCTTCGCCCCACCCCTGCCTCTCCACAGGGCAGGGGCAGGGAGGTGGGTATTCTCAGGTAGAGCCAACCCTTTAGCTTTCCTCAGGGCCTTTACATCAGCTCCAGCTCTCCCTGGCGAGGGGAGGAAGCCCTGTCCTCATAACTGGCAAATCGTGCAGCTAGTCACAAAACTGAACATGTTTTCTAATCAAACTTGGTTTGATTTATTCTGGAGCATCATTTCCATGCTTAGCAGTTTAAAATATTTGCTGACCCTCTTCCTAGAGGTGTTCATGCAAGCAATTAGAAGAACCTTGGAAGATTCCAGGAGGATGTCTAATCTGTATCTAGCCATGTCCCTTTAGGCAGAGGGGTCTTCTGGATCCTTTACCTATACAGAGGTATGTGGCTAGGGACCACTGAGCTTCATGGCCTCTGACTGAAAAAACATGGTGAGAGAATGTCAGGAAAAAGTCTAAGAATTTTATCCCTGATGAATTTCATTAAAGGGAAGGGCAATCTGTGCTATTATGCTAATACCTACAATAGCGATTTTACTATGTTCATTAATCTATAGTCAAGGAATAACATTATTATAGTTCTTATAGCTTTTCAAAGTACTTGCATAATGTTAGCTTATTTGAATTGCACAGCAATACTGTGATATAGGGGGGACATATTTCACAGATGAGAAATTAGGATGTAGAAAAGTTGGGGCTCGGACAAAATCACGCACAGTAAGGATAAGAGCTAGATCTCAGGACACTTAATGCAGTGTTCTTTCCACCACCCTTGGACAGGCTGAGGGCTAGAGTTCCTGTGTTTTCTGTGGGAAATAGCCCCCAAAGCCTCCTTCCTGCACAATTTGCTATTGTCAGATCTTCAGAAAGAACCAGCCCATGGGTGAATGGATGGAGGTTGGTGCTTGAGCAGAAGGTAACCATCTGCGGGTTGACAACGAAGGGGCCAACTACCTCTGAACAAGGTTGATGTGGATTCTACTCACTAGAGTTTTCCAGGTCAGATGGAGACAATGCAATCCAGTCCAATCTCCTCTTTTGGGCATCATGGATCCTGGTGACAAATGAGAAGGCAGATCTCCTTTGCAAGAAGCCTCCTGTATAAATCTGCCTAAGAAGCAGTGAGCCTCAGAGGGAAGGTGTCATTTGACCAAGTTGACTCTGCCAAAATACAAACCACTGCATCTTTAGCTATCTGGTAATGGAAGAACTAGAAATCTTTACCCTGCCCTGTGCCTTCCTCCTCTAGAACATCTTCTCTACCTGTCCTTAGTGGTATAGGCACGGGGTAAGAAATGGATAGAGAATCAGAGATGTCAGGTAGAGACATTACTTAGTGATAAAAACAAACCAACAAACAAACCAACAAACAAGCAGAGTTTTAACACTGGCTTTTGAGATGGCTGGTGGAAAAAAAAGTCCCTGTATTGCTTCAGACTTTTATGGATCCTATGAACCTCTATTACAGAAGTAACCTGAACATGGCAGGATACTATTTAGATATATCAATCTATTTTCTCTTTCTTTCTTTTCCTCTTTTCCTTCCCTTCCTACAAACAAGTAATTTGATTGGTCATTGCCTCAGGGGGAGCATTCCACAAGGCAGAGTGGAAGTCTTTCTGGCTTCCATATTACTAAAGCTTGAGTTCTTAAGGCAAAGGTTCCATTTGGGTATTAGCAGCCCTAAGAGGGGTTTTGGAAATGTGTGCCATGAGTTTTATTGGTAGTTCAAAAGACTGGAAGGTGTTGTCCACATTTTGTTCTCTAGGGGCTAGAGATGATAAATGTCCAGTAATGAATGGGCAGGAACTGTCCTGCACCAAATGCCTATGGTGGCCTCCCTGTCAATTTTGGAGAGGGGATTTGGTAGCATAGTCCTAGGGTCCTGAAGAACATGAAGGCAGAAGAATTCCCCAGGGCCTCAACGAGATTTCCTTAAAGCTGGGAAGAGTGAAAGGGGAGGACAGATAAGAGGAAGGGGAGAAGTAGAGAAAAGTCTGTGAATCCTGTCTGAAGAGGGGACTTACTCCCTGAGGCCTGACGATGTGTCTACCTAAGGGGCAAGACCTCAGAGTGAGGTGCAAGCATGGCACATCTAGGCCAGATGTTCTTAACCTTGGCACAGTTGGCATTTTGGTCCAAATAATTCTTTGTTGTGTGAAAGCACAGAGTTTTGGCTTCCATAGAATACCTATGAAGATTGGGTGTACATCTAAAATGTACCATGATATCTGGTGTCCTCCCTGTCTCTTGCATTGGGAAGGCAAGACAATGATCCACTAGTGACGGCCTCTGCTTGAAGGAAACAGCTCACGTCTTAGTTGGGCATTCTCTACCAGGCCTCAGGGGTTAGCAGACTGCCGTGGGCCCCAATTCTGCATGCTGCTGGTGACATATACAGAGAATGTCATCTGTGGGGTCCCTGGGTGCTTAAGCTGGATTATGGCCCTCTGTCTGGTTGACTATATACTTTCTCTTATTTATTGTTGCACAGTCTAAATAACTCCTTGTTCCCATCCCACCCTTGGGAAAGATTTACAGAGCTCTCCAGATTGTCACAGAATCCTAATTTGTGAGTACATCATTGCTTTTCCAACACTTTTCCCAGCACTGCTTCAACACTGACCTGGAAACGTATGGTGGGAAAGCTGACATTTGGCTCTGTCTCTTCAGTTCTCAGACTTTCCCTTGAGAGGGTGATGAGATACTAATTTGAGTTCATAATTTTATGCTGAACGGTTACCCTTAGAACAGTACATTATGGATTTAAATTTAAATTGGAGTTTGAGAGGTGTTAAAGTTAGAGGAACTATGTCCACATTTTCATTATAGGTACTCCTCCTTTCAGAGATCTTCAACACTTCCCACATTATATCTGGTTTCTAATTCCATTAGAATCATGTATGCCTCCTCTGAATATGATTGTTAGGAACAAACAGCGATTCTCAGAGTAATTCTCTCCAAACACTTTTCTGGAATACAGAAGGACCTGGCTCTAAAATAAATAATCATAAAGAAGAATTCAACCAAAGCTGCCAATACCAGTCCTTTAACAGTGAAGTTGGTCAAGCTGAATTTCTAGCTTATATTCAACCACAACATTTACTTTTTCCTCTGGGCTTATTTTCATCCTAGAAAAGAGCTAATATTTATTAATTACCCACTATATGGCTAACCACCTTTCTTTATATACATTATCTCAACTCATTAGAAAATACTTTCAAAGCTCATTGCTTTCGTCAGATATAAATCAGAAGACTAGATATACTGAAAGGCCACTAACTCTACAAGGTAGGTTGTGGCCAAGTGGCAGAGTACTCTGGTTGTTCAGAGAGGCTGAATCTCAAGGATGAGGTTCTAATGAAGGCTTTCACACAGGTGGTTCCTCCAAGAAAGTCTTCCAAATCCTTTTCCTCATTTTCCTACACCTAACTAAACTCTCCTATCCTGGAATTTTCACACCACTTTATTTCACCTGATACCTTGTACAAGAGTTATTTATTAATGTTTTATCTCCCCTTTAGAGAGAAGATTGTCTCTTTCACTTGTCTCCCTGTGGATGCCCTGACTAGGAGCTTGTACTCAGAAGGTAGAGTGGGTGAATAGAGATTCTTGAATGAATGAATGAGTGAGTGACTTGATATGGGATTTGAGCTGACTCTTGAAGGACAGGCAAAAATCAGTAAATAAATAAATGAGCAAACAATCAGTCATTATAAATTGGAAACCATTCTGGCTAGCATCCATCTGGAGTCCTTACTGAAGTTTTTCTCTAGCCATGCTAAGAACCATGTGTTTTTTCTCCTCTATAGGTCCCACCCTGACACTCATTAGAATTGTTTTCAAGTAGCGTGGACTTTAGCCACATCCAGGCTTTATTGGGGTAGGGAGTTGGCACTTCATTGCAGAGATCCCATTACTTCCCCATAGGAGGCTGTCACTTCTCCAAAGTGCGCTACCCCTGGTGCCAATCTCTCACTCAGGCATTCTCCTCCTGAGTGCTGGGAGCACATAGGCATGCTGCATATCACCTGCTCCTCTGGCTCTCGACAATCTCCTTCCTTTGTTTCCAAATCCTACGCAAATTGCTTGGTTGACAATCAAAGGCTGCTAACATCAAACAGCTGCTATAGACAGGTGTGTTCTACAGTTACCTGCTGTTTGCTTTCCTCAGCAGGGACTGATATGACAAACAAAACCAGGAGCTGGGTGCCAACTTCCTACTAGCATTTTTCAGACTTGGAAATTCACCCTAAAAATAGCCTTCCTCAGGTCCTCATCAGTGTGTGGCTGGATGGGATGCTGTACAGCCCCCACCCCCACCCCAAGCTTACTGAAGTTCTTTGCAAAATGCTAGGAATCACAGCAGCTACATCCAAGCAAAGAGGTCACATAGTTCTAGAACTCTTGATTTATAAAAGACACCCAGGAGCCTTAAAGTATTTTCCAGACTTTTCTTTCTTGTTAATGTGATTACATGAATGTTGTTTCCTGCTTTCTACTTTTAGCAGTCTTCCCATAGGTCTCAGGTTTTGACTTTTGAAAGTTGCTCTATCCTGGAATGTAACTGATCTGCCACGATTGGGGGGTGCGAGGGCATGGCAGGTTGGGGGAGGAACGGATTCCCATTTCTAACACTCCTTCCTATTATGCTCTGTTAAGTAAGCAACTGGCATTTTCCATATTCTCTTTTTTATTCACTAGGTGCTTTTACACCTAGGGTTCTGGATGTGATTTAAGTTGTGCCAGTTAGATGTACCTGCATGAATTGTGGAAGGTGACATGGGCGGAGCCCATATTTTCTGGGCCCATTGTTTCTCTGGCAGCACCTTCATGGCTGTGTTGGGATTTCGATGGTGGTCATTTCCTGACTGTCCTGCTCCCTGATCATGGTGGCATCCTGATCACAAACCAAGCAGCAGTTTCCTCGGGGGTCTGGTGCTCAGAGTCACTCCTAAAAGCTTCACCTAGTGTTTGTCTCTTCAGCTTTCCTGGTAATTTTGTAAGTCATTTGATACCCCACTGTAACTTGCTAAAGTGAATTCTCTTCTCTATGACTGACCCTTAATCAAAACCGAGGACAATTGGTCTAGACATTCATCCCCCACTGCTTGACAGGGTGCACTGAGGTAATTAGCTAGCTGGCAGGGGTGAGAGACTCAGGCTGGCAGCTGGGAGAGAGGAGGAGCAATGTTCTCTAGGGAAGAACCTGTCTCCCTCAGTGCCTTCCTCACTTGGGATGATCTTTCCTTCACCACAATATTCCTCCTGCTTTGAGGGCCTTTTCCCAAGCTGGAAGCAGTTTTTGCTTCTCTGAACTCCATGAACACTCAGGACACTTCTCTTATGAAACGATGTACACATGAGCTCATGATAACATTTGAGACAAGAATGAAAGGATGGAGGAGAGGATGTATGCGTAGCTATGCTCCCCAGCTGCAGCCTGATCTACCATTTTCCATCATTTGCCTTCACACGGATTTTGGGGCCTTTCAAAGACCTCATACCAGTTTAAATGATGGTATCAGAGCAGTAGCACTGCCCAGTAGAACATTCTGTGATGATGGAAATGTTCTACATCTACACTGTCCAATGGGGGAGCCCCTAGCACCGGTGACTATTAGGCACTTGAAATGTGTCTGGTATGACTGAATAACTGAATTAAAAAAATTTTTTTTAACATTTATTCATTTTTGAGAGCCAGAAAGAGACAGAGCATGAGTGTGGGGAGGGGCAGAGAGAGAGGGAGACACAGAATCTGAAGCAGGCTCCAGGCTCTGAGTTGTCAGCATAGAGCCTGATGCAGGGCTCAAACTCACGGATGCGAGATCATGACCTGAGCTGAAGTTGGATGCTTAACTGACTAAGCCACCCAGGTGCCCCTGAAGAACTGAATTTTAAATTTTTGCTTGGTTTAAATTAAATTGAATTTAAGGAGCCACAGTGGCTAGTGGCTGTCATATTGGACACCATACTAGAATACACACTGTTTTGAGTGGCATATGGGCCCCTCTGTATTAACTATTCATTCTGTTATAGCAGGCCAGGCCCCTCTAAATGTCATTTTCAGTGCTTATGGGCTGGGAATTTGTCTTTCTGGCCCAGGACCAGGGCTTAAAGCTTAGGAGAAAGATAGAGAAGTGGAAGCTTCATGGTGAGACTTTACAAACAGATTAGCTTTCAAATACTCTTTTCCGTAATTTTTAAAAGTGATCTGACTCTTTAGAAATGAATGACATTTCCTACTTCTTGTACCACTGGAGTGCAGCGCTGTGGCAGCACAGAGGCAGAATGTCGCTGGAAGAATTGTTTGGCCACATGTTGAGTGGATCCCCTGCCATGGATCAGCATTGAATGATGACTCCTTTTAAAAAGATCATCAGTGCACCTGGGTGGCTCAGTCAGTTAAGTGTCTGACTTCGGCTCAGGTCATGATCTCACGGCTTATGTGTTTAAGCCCTGTATCGGGCTCTGTGCTGACAGCTCAGAGCCTGGAGCCTGCTTCAGAATCTGTGTCTCCCTGTCTCTCTCTGCCCCTCCCTCGTTCACACTCTGTCTCTGTCTCTCGCTCTCAAAAATAAATAAAACATTAAAATTTTTTTTTTTATTTAAAAAGATAATCAGTTTCTCATCAAGACATCTCCCCTTCTCTTTCGCATCTCCTACAGCAACTGCAAGTGTGTGTCCAATTGCACTGGATGTCAAGGATGAAAACAAACCTTGGTGGGCATCCTGGATTGCTGTGGGTAGGTTTAGCCCAACACATTTTTGTCTTGGCCACTTTGTTGGCTCCTTACTACACACACAGAAGGGTCTGATGCAAGGCCAGGATGGGGATCAAGGCTGGACACACAGAGTATAGTGCACATGGTGAGCACACCTCTGTGGTCACCTGGCTGCAGAGTGGCCACTTTTCATTAAGTTTTGAAAAGGTATATTCAGAACGTGCCCTTTTATTTACAGTGATATCTTTCACAGAATTCTGAGAAATTGGTATTTCAGATCCTAAGAGAAGACAGTCCTTAGATTTAGTCATTTCTGCAATAAATCTGCCAGAGGAGGATATAATCACCAACCACACTAAGTACTACTTACTTCATGCCACTAAGTACTCATATCCTTACTTTAAAAAATAGAGAATTCTCTCACATATGCATTTTTTTTTAAGCTGGGCACATACATTTACACACAGACAAAAGTCATACATCCATGGTCACAACTTTTGAATCTAGAATTTAGTGACAATAGTGAAATCATCTAAATATCGGCTTGATCCTGGGTGATGGCCAAACAACCTGGGGTGGACCTCTGGGAAGATAAGCACACCTGCTTGGCCTGGAAAGGGATTTGAACCTGGAATTCTGAATGTAAAGTTCAGGTGCTTCCCTGGCATGTTAAATGGCTTTACCAAGAGAGGTGCTGCTGCACATTCAGTTGGAAAGCTTTCCTCTCTCCTCCCTCCCAGCCCACTCTACCTGTCACCCACCTCCCTTGCTGTGCAGGGTCTTGCATGCCCAGGTGTAATTCCACCTACAAAAAGTGAGAGTTTCTGTGTGGTTCACTTGGAGGGAGGAGAGGAAGCACAGGACTGACAATCTCTCTCCTTGTTCACCTTCTCCAAATTCCTCCTTCTCTTTCTCCTATAACTGTATTTTTTTCCCATGTTCTAAATCCCCATTTCTCTCCAACTCTTCCCGGCTAACCACATGAGACTTGCTCTCACCCAGGGCTCAGCTGACTTTAATCAGGAAGTTGATAATGTACTGTAATAAGCCTCTCAAACATCTCCTCTAAGAATAAACATAAAGAATTAACTTTTTATTATGTAAAATATCAAATACACACAAAGGTTGAGAGAGGAGTATAATGAATCGCCCTCTTCAACAAAGATCAATAGTTTGCCATTCTTTCTTCGTCTATTTCACATTCACTTTTTTTTTTTTTGGCTTGAGTTTTTTTTTTTTAAAGAAAATCTAAATCATCATACCATTTCTCCAACAAACACTTCAGTAATTTATCCCTAACAGTTAAGAACTTAAAAAATATCATTGCCCTGCCTAGCAAAATTCACAGAAATTCCTTGCTGTCATCAATATTTAGATAGCTGGCCCTACCTTTTGCCTTTTGAGAGGGCAATGAGGCAGTACATTTCAAGATCTGAGGTGCCTACACCCTTTGACTATGTGTTCCACGTGTAGAAATTTATCTTAGCATATACTACATCCACTGAACTATGCAGAGATAGCATGGTTTATGATAGCTTGAAATGGAAAACAACCTAAATGTTCATTCATCGGGGTTGATTGGGGCAATTAAAAGAAGATGGTAGCTATTTGCTGCTTTGATATGAAAAGCTACCTAAGTAGCTTATTGAGTAGAAAACAATAGCAGGGAGAATATATAGGAAACATCTGGGAAGGACTTGGGGGGAGAGAGTGAAACTGAGAGATGAGTGAAATTCCACTTTTCACCTGATACCTTCCTATGCATTTTGAGTTTTTACCAGGAAGATGTATTACTTTTATAGTTAATAAAATATAGTTAAATAGTTAATAAAAAAAAAGTGTATTCTCATTAGGACAAGTTTGAGGAACTCTGATTTTATGTTTCTGGTGGTTTCTTATGTAAATATTACGATAGAGATTACTAGGATGCTTGCATATCTGGTTCTATTCTTCCTTTTCACTGAGGACCATGAAATTCCTCTGGACTGCTGTAATTAGGCAGAACCATGTGACTAGGTCTAGTCACTAAAGTACGTGTGGAAATACTGTATGTCATGTCCAGGCTCAGACATTTAAGAGTGAATGTGCCACCTCTGTGCTCTCTTGCTGTCTGCCATGGTCACTCTAGGAACCTCCTGTTGAGATGGCATTGTACCCAAAGAGAGGCAATGCATGGAAGGCCCCTAATGTTCAGACTTTGTATGAACAAGAGGAAAGCATTTATTGTATTAAGTTATGAGATTTCTGGGTTTGTTACCTCAGCTTTATTGATCTTGTCCTGACTAAATCGGTAATGACAATAGTACCACTGGAGGTGCATAAGAAACAGGCTTCCACAGACTGCAGTGCATGCCCTGGTGACATTGTGTGAAGTGATTATAAACCTTTCCCACTAACTAATGTTGGGATAATCATGCATTTGAGCTGCAAGAAAGGTAAGTACCGTTCCTAGGTACAGGATTCATATCCATCATTTGGCCATGGTGGTGACTTCCCTGAGAACGTTTGCCCAACCAGGAAGACTGTTCTCAGGCTTGTAACTTAACACTTAAGTCCAATGGTGTATTTCTGGTCTATCATCTTTGAGCCTCCTTGGCTCAAGAACAATGAAGCGGGAGCCATGGCAGCTCAGCCCTGCCTATCATCCTTGATGCCCCATGGCATAACATAAGCAGGTGAACTTTAGAAAAATAAGACACTCTGAGGGCCTCAGTGTCCTCCTTTTCCCAATGTTCTAAGGCAAATGCTTATGAAGGTAGAAGCTTCAGTGACAACAATCAGGGAGCCAGAAAAGAAATCTCACTGCTTTGCTTTGCCTCAGTTCCACTCAAACTAAAAATGAAAGAATGTTCTCACTAGATAACTGCTTGCTTTTGGAAGATGGAATGGAGTTCTAAAGAAGGGAGTGACAGTGACTTGGAGGGTATGACAGACACAGGACAAATCCAGAGGCACAAGAGATCTGAGCCCCAAATCTAGCTATGTAGCCTGAGGCAAATTATTTAGTCTCTCAGAGCCTTAGTTTCATTTTATGGGTTAAGAGAGTGAAAGATGATGCATGTAACAGTCCTTATAGAGTGACTGGCAGATAGGCAGAACCAAAGGCACTTCCAGGTAGGGAGCCTCCATGACCTACATCCATTTTACAACTTTTGGAGGTGAGCCAAGGTCAGGGGAGCACCAGGGAGCCCACTCACTCATAGCTGTGATATGGACACTTGAGGAGGGCAGCTCCACGGGGGTAATTCCAATACCGCATTGGCAGCTCATCACCAGGAACAATGCCATCATGACTAAAACTCAGAGAACCTTTAGAATGAGCAGTTACACTGGTCTAACCATTTTCGGCTAAGCCTTATGACAGTCTTGTGGGTGTGACTATTGCCATTTCCATCTTGCAGATGATGAAACTGAAGCCCCAAGAGGTTAAGGGATTTGCCCAAGTCCACACAGCCTGTATGTGGTAGAACTAGGATTCAAAACCCAGAGAGTTTGATTTGAGAGTCTACACTGGTAAATACTATCTCCCTAAGTACCCCTCTCAGCTAACTCAATGTGACTGTGGCTAATAGTAACAACTGCAAAACAGGCTAAGAAATGTTTAGCTCCCTAAAAGTTTTATAGTAAACTTCATGTGAGTTGTTTTTCACCCTGATTATAGGTGATAGGTACAGGCAATCCTGTACAGCATGGCTCCAATTACCTGGCGTTCTATTTTGTCCTTCTCGTCAGCATGGAATGGTGGATCGGATGGCAGAGAGGCTTAGAGGCTCAGCAAAGAAGTCTGGGATTTGCCTTTAGTCACTGGAGGTGATTAAGGGGACAGACGTAATAAAATAATGTCCGCTACTATTAATCTGGCCGTGGTATGCAGGATGAAGGAGAAGAGAGGCTGAAGACAAGGGGCCAATGAGAATGATGGCTGTTACGGGAATGACGGCTGGACTAGGATTGAAGCAGAAGGAATGAAAAGAAGGTGGTGTCTGGAAGTGAAAGGAAAAACCAACAGGACTTGGTGATGAATTGGATCCTGGGGTAGGGGAAGCAGACACAGGTTTTTAGCTGCAGGAAAAGATGATTTTGAGGGAAAGCAGGTAAACACACTGAATTTTAGGTGAGATGGGAACACTGAGGAGTAGTGGCTAATACAGGTGGTAGGAGATACTGGGCTGGAAGGCAGAGGAAACCCAGAATTATGATTTAGTAGAGAAGTGGGAAATGCAGTGGTGGGAACTGGAGAAGGTTGTAAAAGCAGGACTGTGAACCAAGAAATGAGGAGAGGAAGGAGGAGCCTGTGAGAGGCAAGCAGAACTGTGAGTGTCAGCATCAACAAAGAGACAGGTGCAGACCAGACCATAGAACCCGACTAAAAGACCATTGGTGACATCTGAGAGTCTTGTTTCAATAGTGCTGAATTAGTCATGGTTCTCCAGAGAAACAATCAATTTTATATGTATATGTATATAAATACCTATTTATAGATATGATTTATTATATATAATGTATATATGATATACATATGATCTATTATAAACAATTGGCTCACATAATTACAGAGGCTAAGAAGCCCCAATACCTGTGGTGGGCACGCTGGAGACCCAGAAGAGTTGATGTGTAAGCTCAAGTCCAAAGACCTGAGATTCAGGAGAGCAGATGGCATAAGTTCCAATTCAAAAGCCACCCAGCTAGAGACCCAGAAGAGCTGATGTTTCAGTCTGAGTCTGAAGGCTGGAAAAGACCAATACTGCAACTCAGGCAAGAGAAGTTCTCTCGTGCTTAGTCTTTTTCTTCTATTTAGGTCTTCATTTGACTGGTTGAGGCCCACCTACACTAGGGAGCGAGATCTGCTTTGCTCAGTCTACCAGTTCAAATCTGAATCTCATCCAGAAACACCCTACCGACATGCCTAGAATGTTTGACCAAATGTCTAAGCAGCCCATGGCCCAATCAAAGTGACACATAAAATTAACCATCACAAGTGCCCTGAAGTCAGTTTTTGGGGTACCAAATGAGGAATGTGTGGTGGGGAGAAGGAGGCAGGAAGACATAACCACCTGCTTGAGAATGTTGGCAGTCAAAAGGAAGAGAAAAATCACAAGCTGTCCTGAAGGGGCAGCAAGGGCAGCCCAGATTTCTTTAAATAATAGAGGAGACCTTTAGACTTGACTTTCCTTTGCTAATCCATACGGACATTCATTTAATTTTTTTCCCCAAAAGGTTATTGAATTGAATATACAATTTCCATTCTAACTATGTTTGCCCAAAGGTAAGTTTGTTAGTTTGCATTTTTGGCAGGCATGCCAAGTATTGGCAGAAAAAGATGGCTCAGAAATAATCTGGGGCAAAGGAAAAAACCCAGCCCATGATCTAAAACGTGTTGTGCATAAAAGTGCACACTGCTCATTAAGGTAATCAAAGTTAATTGTTCTATATTATTTGTGGCTTTTTGTCATCGATGCAGAAGGGATTTGTTTCTTGCCAGCATGTGTCAATATACCTTAGCATTAACTTAAATGCAAGGAAATACACCTTCTCAGACTTGGTGCCAGATGAGTCAGAAGGAGTAACGGAAACTGCAGTTTGGTTGGCTGGGCCAGGTGGCAAGTCAGCCATGGCACAGTGACATGTCCCTGTCCCAGACTGCACCTAATCAATGCTCCATTAAGAGAGAGCTAGAGAGCAATGCAATGCTTACAATGGAGGAATCCAGACTCTATAAATCCTTAAGGGTAAATAGTAACAAAATCCTTTTTGAGTCATAGACCATTTGCTAGACTCCTAGTTCCATGTTTCACCAGCGCTGTCCCTTTCTCCCACACACCTCTGCTGTTAAATAGATCCCACATAGCCAGCTGGGCCTGGGCACTAAGTCCTGGTCAGCCTTCTTCCTGGAAATGGCATTTCTCTCCTCTCATCACTTAACCTTTTTTTTTTAATGTTTATTTATTTTTGAGAGAGAGAGAGAGAGAGAGAGAGAGAGAGAGCATGAGTGGGGGAGGGGCAGAGAGAAAGGAAGACAGAATCCAAAGCAGGCTCCAGGCTCTGAGCTGTCAGCACACAGCCCGATGCGGGGCTTGAACCCACAAACTGTGAGATCATGACCTGAGCTGAAGTCAGACACTTAATCGACTGAGCCACCCAGGTGCCCCTCATCACTTAACCTCTTAAAACAGACCACGCAAATACCTCTCTGACAGTGTTTGTGTCCAGAAAGTCACGTGCGTATTGTACCTGGCCAAACATGCCCATTAACTGTCATTTCTCAGTGGCTGTGCTGTTTCTTTACTTTTATTTAACAGAGGGTCTGCTCTGTATTTCTGGTTGAGATCCACTCATTGATCTACAATGATGCCCCACACATATTTTCGGGGTTATCACTCTATATTTATTATTATCATATCACAAGCCTGCCTCACAGATATTGCAGGTTCTGCTCCAGAACACCACAATAAAGCTAATATCATAATAAGGTGAGTCCAATGATTTTTTTTGGTTTTCCAGTGTATGTAAAAGTTATGTTTTCACCATACTGTAGTCTATTAAGTGTGCAATAGCATTATGTCTAAGATAGAACATACATGACAATGGGTGCCTCTGTCAGTTAAGCACCCAGCTCTTGATTTCGGCTCAGGTCATGATCTCATGGTTCATGAGATTGAGCCCCGCTTCGGGCTCTGTGCTGACAGTGTGGATCCTGCTTGGGATTGCCTTTCTCCTTCTCTCTCTCTCTCTCTCTCTCAATAAATAAATAAATAAATAAATAAATAAATAAATAAAATGTACATAACAAAACAATTACAACAGTAACATCAAAGATCACTGATCATAGATCACCATAAGAATAAAAAACAATAATAATGAAAAAGTTTGAAATATTGTGAGAATTACCAAAATGTGACACAGAGATATGAAGTGAGCAAATGCTTTTGGAAAAATGACACTGTGCTCGATGCAGGGCTGCCATAAACCTTCAATTTGTAAAAAAAAAAAAAAAAAAAAAAAAATGCAATATCTATGAAGCTCAATAAAGCAAAGTGCAATGAAACGAGTGCGCCTGTACACGTAAGTACTCAACAAATGCTATTGTTAGATTTGAGTATAATTAATTATTATAGAGTAAAAAATATAATTGAAGAAAAAGCACAGTGCAATAAAATGAAGTATGGCTGTACACATAGGTGCTCAATAAATGCTCTTGTTAAATTGAGTGTAAGTTATTATTAGAGTATAAAAATATAATTGAAGAAAAAGATTATAGTTAACCATTCTATTATTACATACTTCAAAGTTGCTAAGAAACTAGATCTTAAATGTTCTCACCACATGTAAAAACATGGACACAATGGAGGTGCTAACTAACACTGCAGCAGTAATCATGTTGCAATATATAAATGTACCAAATTGACACATTGTATATCAAACTTATACAATGTTATACATCAAATATAATCTCAATAATAAAAATATATATATATAATCCCCCCAAAAGAAAGAAATCACTATGTATCACACATATGATACAATAGTAATAGCTAGTGAAATCTTTTTTTAATTATATATTTTTTATACTATTACAATTTAATTACATTCAAATGTCTCACAAGAGCATTTATTGAGCACCTATGTGCTATTAGGTTAAGACCCGTGAGATACAGAACAGCTAGAAGATGTAATACTGGCCTTCAGTCTGACTACACACAAATTGGGGAAACAGATCCATACACAAGGAGTAACAGTGAAATGCCCTCTCTGGGTTGACCATGGAGGCACATGCAGGAGACTGGGAGGCAGGAGGGCATTTCTTCCCTGCTTCAGCATCTCTGGGAAGGTCATATCCTTCTATGACTGCAGTTTCTGCTGGGCCACTCTCCCAGTTCTCACTGGCTCTGGTCACACTATGTCTCCATTGTTCCTTCCATTCCAGGGGCAATAACAACTTCCTACTATTGCTGGGCACCTCTGGGCAACTCACCTTTCCTTGCCTCTTCTCTTAATCCTGTCCCTTCCTCTGTCAGTAGCCCCTACCTTCAATTCTCCTCATCTGTACCACTGGGAGTGGATTCTGTTTGCTGCTGGGACCCTGACTGATACAGTGAAACTTAAGAAGTTGCAGGTAGGGGGTTGGTTTGCTTTTTTGGTAGAGATTCTAACGTGTCAACCAGAACAAATACTTGTTTCACAGAGGAGAAGGGGGTTGGCCTTCCCCAGGAGGAGGGAGGAGGAGCTTTGAAAGGTACTTACTGAGAGGAAAAAGCAAGGGCTTGAATTGAACAAGTTGGTGTTGGGTGTAGACAAGTCTGATTTGTGCAGCTAATTTTTAGACTTTAAAAAGTTAAATAAATCCTCCCTGGAAGCTTGTATTTCCTGAACTGCCACTTGTTTAAAAAGAGAGCTACATCAAAGCCCCAGGCACCTGAATTCCCCAAAACCCAAACTTCACAGCCCTGCTGGGGGACACTGCAGCTCCTCAATTAGGAGGAGGACTGGAGGTGAGCAAGGAATCCTTCCTGCTTTACTTACTCCTGGCAGAATATTCTCTTTCAAGCTTTGCTAATTGAAATTAAAGAGCTTCCATGTTTGGACAGGGACAAAAAAGCCTCCATTTTTCAGCCTTCTTTGATATAATGCTCAGGCTGCAAGGAAACCAGGGGCGATTTCACTCCCATGGCTACTGAGTGTCCCCATGGTGACACAAAACAAGACAGAGTGTTGAAGAGGTGAAGTGTTTCCAACTACAGCAAAAGCAGTGTTATCCAGGTGTTCACAGGACAAAGGACACATTAAGTTAGCCTTATAGCCACTTTCACTAAAATGATCCAGGAGCTAACTCTTCTCAGTGCCCCAAATTACTGAGATATGTACTACCATGTGCTGGAAGGGCCTAGAAACAATGAAAGGGGAAAGAAAAATGCTCGCCAATGATCCTTTGCTAATTAAGTCCCTCTCTAGGTAGGAAGGGTGGCAAGGGGTGGTTTTATCACCCTAAGGACCATTTATTAGTAAAAGGATGCTGAAGAAAAAAGAATTTCTACAACATGTTTAATAAGGATGTGCTAAGTTCTTTCAGAGAAGTTATCCTTTTCAATCCCCACAGCAATGTGATGATTCGGGTCTTATGAAACAAAGTAGACTTTGAGCTAGGGGGCTGAAGTTTGTGTGTTGTTTTACCAGAAAAAACTTGTATGCTTTTAGGTCTCCATGCCTCAGTTTCTTCAAATAGAAAATGAAAACAATGCCTAATCCTCACAGGTGACAGATAATCAATTTAAGCAGATGGATTTCTTTGGATGGAAAGTTCAGTCTATGTCAGGAAATAACAATTGTTAATGTGAATAGAAATAATGAAATCATGTGGGCTAAAAGCACAAGAGAATGCGTAGATGAATACTCAAGTAGTATCGATACCAATGTATGAACAATGAATAACTGAAATTTAAGAGCTTTTACTAAGCATAGCTTTTTTGTGTGTATGTGTTTGGGGGGGGCGGTGGGCAGGTGTTTGGTTAACTCACAGTTATAAATTCTCTTTGGAAGTAGCATAAGAGGGGCACCTGGGTGGCTCATTGGTTGAGTGTTCTACTTTGGCTCAGGTCTTGATCTCATGGTTTGTGAGTTTGAGCCCCATCAGGCTCTGCTCTGATAGCTCGGAGCCTGGATTCTGCTTCGGATTCTGTGTCTCCCTCTCTCTCTCTGCCCCTTCCCTGCTTGTGCTCTCTCTCCCTCTCTCAAAAATAAATAAGTAAACTTAAATTAAAAAAAAAAAATTAAAAGGAAATGGCATAAGAAATGAAAACCAGTCAGGTCTCTGTGCTTAAGTGCTGCATAATCAGGGAGGGCTTCCTGATCATACTAAAAAATAGTACCCTTGTCACTCATTTTCCTTTACCCTACTTTATTTTATAGACTTATTAATTTATTATCTATCTTTCCCAACCAGAACATAGGATCCAAGAGGAAAGAGATTGTGTCTGTTTTGTTCACTGTGGACTCTTCAATACCTACAAAGGTGCTTGGTACGTAGTAGGTACTCAGTAATGACTGAATTAATTTAATAATGATATGATATATAAAACTCAGTGTTAGATATTTTCCCAATTATTTTTGTAGTAAAATACACAAAACATAAAATTTATGATCATAATTTTGTATTTATTTATTTATTTATTTATTTATTTATTTTTATGAGCGGGGGAGATAAATATTCTCTTTATCCTCATGAGCGGGGGAGAAGAGCAAAGCGAGAGAGAAAGAGAATCTTAAACAAGCTCCACACTCAGCATGGGAGTTAAATGCAGGGCTTGAACCCAAGATGCTGGGGTTGTGACCTGAGCTGAAATCAAGAGTTGGATGCTCAACCTACTGAGCCACCAGGGTGTCCCTACCATGTTAATTATTTTTAAGTGTACAGCTCAGTGGTATTAAGTAAATTCATAATTTTGTGCTACCTAAATCACCATCCATCTCCAAAAGTCTTTTAAACTTACGAAACTGAAACTATACACCCATGAAACAATAATTCCCCATTCCCCCTCCCTCCAGCCCCTATCATTCCACTTTCTGTCTCTGTGACTTTCACTACTCTAAATACCTTATAGAAGTGGAATCATACATATTTGTCTTTGACTGGCTTATTTCACACAGCATATGTCCTGAAGGCTCATCCATGTGATAGCATATGTCAGAATTTCCTATCTTTTAAATATATTTTTAAAATATTTATTGAGTTTTGAGGGAGAGAGAGAGAGCACAAGCGAGGAAGGGGCAGAGAGAGAGGAAAACAGAGGCTTTGAAGAGGGCTCTGCACTTACAAAAGAGAGCCTGAAGTGGGGCTCGAACTCACAAACCATGAGATCATGACCTAAGCCGAAGTCGGATGCTAAACTGACTGAGCCACACAGGTCCTCCTCCTTTCTTTTAAGGCAGAATTGATAAATATTTTGGTCCATACAAAAGTTTTTGAATAGAGGGTAATGTGAAATATCTCAACATTCCATCCAATCTTCTGAAAATGTGCTTTATGAAAATGGTAGCAATGTTAAATGAAAACCTCACTGCAAAATAAACTCAGTGTAGAAATATCCACTTGCTATAATATTAAGGGTGGGGTAAAAAGCACATGTGAATATTAACCTATGTGACAGAAGTGGACTACAGAAGATTTAAGGATAAGATAGAATAGTTACGTCACAATCGGCATTTTCTACTCATAACGGTCTGAATGGTAAGTGAAAAATGTTCTATATTGTGTCACCCAACATGGTAAAGGTTTTGCCTGGCAGTGGGGACCCACTTTTACCTAGTGGATATCCACACTCAGATCTCTTATTCTAAAGAGTTCTCAGGCTTCCAGAACTCAGTAAATGACATTCCATTCATCCAAGGTGATCTTAAAATCCTAAAATAAGACAGATAGGACTCCTGATTTAAAATAGGAGATTAACTATGTGTGTTTATCTCTGCTTACATCTGAGACCTTATTAAAAATGATTGTAGAGGGATTTTTAAAAAGATATAAATCCACTGCAGAAAGAGAATGAAAGAGGTGGCCCAACAGAAAAGAAAGTTAAATGAGTTTTGGAAGTTAGAATGGGGTGAGTCATTTAGCAAATAAAAGAAGCCACAGTCTAAAAAGTTAATTTAGAGAATGATATGGATAAAGGGCTTGGGATTTAGGCACAGGTACCGGATAAAATCAGTGACTAGCAAAGTTGGCCTTCCTCCTGCCCCCAAGTCTTGATGCAGAGAGAACCAGCAACAACACATCTCTCCTCCAGGCAGATTAGAAGTCTGTTCTCAGGGTAATCTAAATGGCCCTAAGGACTAGACTTCTGCACACTAGCCTTCTCCATCTGGTAACTCTAAAGTGAAGTCCATTAGTTGGCAAACCCTGCTCCCACTCCCAAATAAAGTCCCCCCTGTTTAGAGTCGCACATTGAAGGGGCACCTGGGTAGCTCAGTCGGTTAAGCAGCCGACTTTAGTTCAGGTCATGATCTCACGGTTTGTGGATTTGAGCCTCACATTGGGCTGTCTGCTGTCAGCAGAGAGCCTGCTTCAGATCCTCTGTCTCCCTCTCTCTTTCTCTGCCCCTCCTCATGTGCTCTCTCTCTCAAAAATAAATAAACATAAAAAAAATGAAAAAAAAGAATCTCACATTTCAATCCTTGACAGGCAAGAATTTTTTAGGAAATCCCTAAAGGAAGAGGAAAACATAGACAAAAAAGTATGAACATTAAGGAAATAGACACAACATAGGGAACAGAAAAAAAATTTTTTAAAAGAAAGAAAAAACCGCTAGTTCATATCTGTAGGAGGATTTGAGAAGATATTATTATACAAGGGAGCATTTGGAAAATAAGAAAGAGTTCTTAGAATTTAAAAATATAATTTCTGAAGTTAAAAAAGTGTGGTAGAGAGTTGGGATATAACCATCAAGAAAATCACCCAGAAATTATAGTGAGAAGTAGTAGAAAATATGAGAGAGCAGAGAGGATACATAGGCTATGTCTTTCCAGAAGAGGTTGGCAATTAATGACCCATAAACCAAATATAGCCCATAGCCTGTTTTTGTATGTCCCTTAACCTAAGAATGCTTTTTAAATCTGTAAAGGGTTGTACATAGAAAAAAAAAAAAAAAAAAAAAAAAAGGAATATGTGACAGAGGTCATATATGGCTCCCAAAGCCTAAAATGTTTACCATCTGACCCTTTACAAAAAACATTTTCTGACCACTGATTTAGAAGGCCAACTAATCCAACTAATAAGAATGCTAGGAAAAGAAGAGAGAAAGTGGAAAGAGGAAGTCATCAAAGAAATTATACAAGGACAATTGTCCAAACTTAAGGACATGACTCTCAGGTTGAAAAGGTACAGAGTATCCAGAACAATAAACAAAGACTAGGTTTTTACCAAAGAACATCACTGTGAAACTTCAGAACATCTAGGATAAAGAGAAGATCCCGAAAATTTCCAGAGGGGATAGAAAAATAGGTCACTTACAGAGGAATGAGAGACTGCTCAGATATATTGGCATTAGGAAAAAAAAAAAAGTAAGGCCTTACAAATCCTGATTTTTAAACTTGAATTCTACACCTGGCCAGATATTAGGAATAATTAATACAAATACATTTCAGACATGAACAGACTTAGAAAATTTACCTTCTCAGTGCCTTTGTTAGGGAGCAGTAGTTGTAGATATGCTGTCCTAAAATGAGAGAGTAAACCAAGAAAGGAGATGGTGGGATCCAGGAAACAAAGACTCCAATGCAGGAAAATGGTAAAGGGAACTCTAAGGATGTTGGCCAAGTCAGGACTAGAGATTAACTGGTCTATATTAGAGCGAGAAGGAGAAAGAGAACTCCAGGAAAAAAGTAAAAGGGTGTGGTGGGTAGCTTCTAAAATGATTTTTAATGATTTCAGACATCTGGTAGTCATGCCCTGTATAACTCTCTCCTCTTGAGGATGGGCTGGGCCTAGTGATGTGCTTCTAATAAACAGAATATGGTAAAAGTGAGAGGATGTTACTCTCACGATGAGGGTATAAATAGATTCTGACTTCCATCTTATTCTTTATCTCTTGCTCTGATAAAAGCCAGGTGCCATGTTGTAAGCTACCCAGTGGAGAATGTCTGGTAAGAAACATTGAGGAATAATTCTTGCCAAAGCCCATGAGGAACTTGCTAACAACCTCTTGAACGAATTTGGAAACAGATCATCTCCTAGTTGAATCATGAGATAGTCATCAGTCCTGGCTGACACCTTAGCTGTGGCCTTGTGAGTAATCCTGAGCCAGAGGACCCATCTAATTCAAGTCTGATTCTTTTCCCACAGAAATTTGAGATAGTAAATTGCTTGTGTTAAGCCACAACGTTTTGGGGCAATTTGTTACACAGTCATAGGTACTAATACTAGGGAGTTGAATGTGAACCTAATATGGAGCATTTGAGGGAAAATGTCAAGGACAAGTAGGTAACAAACTTTGCATTTAAATAAAGAGCAAAGAGAAATTTCCAGAAAAATCCCAAAGCTGCACTGGAACTTGAATCATAATTCAATTTAAATGCAATCATAATTTACCACTTGGCTTAACAGTGAACAGTATAAACATAAGCACACTGCTGTAAATATTGAACACATAATTAAAAAAAGGAGTGATACAAGGTGGAATAAGGGAACTAAATTCTTACTTATGGTAACATGAAGTATCTGGTTAATTTCTAACATTGCAAGTACAAAGTAGCTGTTGAATACATTATTTATAAATATGGAAGTAACTATCAGAAGAAACAGCTAAAAAACTGAAGACATTGGACAATCCTCAAAATGTTTAGGGGAAATAATTGACAACCTTGAATTTTCTACTCGACTAATTATCATCGAAAAAGCAAGGTGATAACAAGATATTTCCAGACATATAAAGAGTAAGAGTTTGTCTTAGACCCTTGCTGAAAGAACCAATAAAGAACATTGTTTCAAGAAGGTAAATTAAATCAGAAGAGAGGAGGATGTGGGAAGCAACAGTGAGGAAAATAAAGTGAAACATGCTGGTAAACTAAAGAAATACTAATTATATAAACAAAAAACCAAACAAAACCAACCAACCAAACAACCAACCAACCAACCAACCAACCAAGAAAACCCCATTTGGCTTTTAAAAAAGATAGCCAAACTAAAATACTAAAAAGTCCTAACAGGGAAGATGGGTGGAAGAAGGTAGGAAGGCAGTTAATGTATCTTAACTGTTTTGGTCAGGAAGAGGATGAAGATAATAATTAACTGCTATTGTTTACCAGTATCTGTTCTTTTTTCCCCAAATTTTTATTTAAATTCTAGTTAGTTAACATATAGTGCAATATTGGTTTCAGGAGAATTCGGTGATTCATCACTTACATATGACACCTAGTGCTCATTATATCAATTGTCCTCCTTAATGCCCATCCCCCACCCCAGCCCTTCATCAACCCTCAGTTTGTTCTCTATCTTTAAGAGTCTTTTACGATTTGTTTCCCTCACTTTTTCCCCCTCCCAATGTTCATCTGTTTTGTTTCTTAAATTCCACATAGTGAAATCATATGGTATTTGTCTTTCTGTGACTTCTTTTGCTTAGCATAATACACTCCAGCTCCATTCATGTCATTGCAAACGGCAAGATTTCATTCTTTTTGATGGCTGAATAATATCCCATTGTATATACACACTGTATTATATATATACATTGTATGTATATATGTTTACATGTATACATACATATAACACACACACACACACACACACACACACACACACACACACACACACACACATCTTCCAGTATCTGTTTTTTCTTTTCTTCTTCTGCATACAACCAAAGCACCTAAGCTCCCTTACATACAGGTGGGACTACGTGATTGAGTCTGGGCCAATGGCCTAGGGGTGGGTGTGGAAGTGATATATATACCTCTTGCAATCCTGGCCCCCCAAATACCCCACATTGTCCTCCATACTCTTTCTTTCCTTCTTGGTCAGCTGAGTGCAGAGTATACAATGCTAAGGATTCCCAGGAAATCCCAGGGGACATAGAGCCACCAGGTGGAAGACTCAGTATCCCAGAATCGGTCAGTACCTGTAGGAGAGTTGCACTATTACAAAAATCTGCATGAACTTTCCATTAGGCAGAAACAATTTTATTGTGTTAAGCTGCTAGGATATTGTTACCATAGCTTGGCCAATCCTGTTTTGACTAATACAGAAGCTGGTACCTTGAAGTGAGCTGCTGCCTTGATTAAAACAACAACAACAACAACAACAACAACAACAAACTAAAAGTATGTGGCATTGGCTTAGTGGTCAGGCAGTGGGTGGCAAGGTTGCTGTTTTCAGTGACTAGAAAGATGAAACCCATGGTATACAGTGGTAAAACATGATAAAACTGTAATTTGTGGCAGCTTAGTAGTCATAAACTCTCCTAAGCTGGAAGCTCTAGAGGAAGAATCTAGAAAATAGACTATTTGTAATGTGTTTTGATTTTTATTGGCTGCCTTTGCTAAGCTATTATTACAAGAAGGAGATGAACTCAGGAGAGAATCAGCAGGTCTGTAAAGCAAAAGTAAATGGGATCAAAAGAGTCCAGACATTTGCAAAGTCAAAGTCAACAGGTTGAAAAAGCTCACTTCTTACAGATCCCAAACGGTAGAGGATGTGGGACAAAGACCTGGTGAAGCCTCCCTGCAACACAGCTTGTGGCAAAGACCAGATTGAAGGTCTCATCTTCCCATTGATGGTTCCAGATGGCCTCAAGCCAGTTGCTATTAAATTGAGAGAGACTGGCATGAGGACAAAGAAGCAGGAAAATGAGGCAGGGTTGAAAATAATCTCTAGGAAATAATGTTGGTTGTAATTATTGGCTCATGCAAGTGACTGGGAAGCAAATAGGCCAGAAGCCTACATTAGTTTTTGAAAGAACTTTACTGTTAAAGAAACCATGAGTCCAGATTAAAGAAGCCTTTAACTACTTGAGATCTTTAGTCTCCTCAGCATAAGCAGAGAACAGTGATCTACAGACCAAGGGATTTCTTCCCATAGATCAGGACTGGGTCCTTGTCAGCATAGGAGACCTTCATAATGTCAGCCCCATAGGATTCTAGCATTTGTTAAAAATGAGTGACTGTAGTATATCCCATTTTTGTTCCTTTTCTGATTGGGAGTATTTAATTACAGTTCCTGCCCTGCTTCACTATAGTATGTAGGGTGAGGTGGGAAGGTGGGCAGAGAAGATAACTTCTTCTTTTAGTTCAATGGTTGCCAGGCCAAAAAGAATTACATCTGACCTGATAGAGAAATTTGTGCATTATTGAGAGATCCTGGACTTTGAGCCAGAATGTAGTTACTGTATGGGACTTTGGGTTATCCCCTTTGGGTGGGTATGTTCTCCATGTGGGAAGAAAAAAGAAAATGATACTTGGTGACCAGAAGGATAGACTATGAAAGAGACTGCTAGTGCTCATCAATATCCAGTTTTCTTCTTCTTGGATACATAGCTATACTGATTACATTGTAATCCCTGCATCTAGGTGAAACCATTTGATTGCGTTCTGGGCAATAGAGCATAGGTAGAAGCAGCAGTATGACAGTAAGTGTTTAACAATGGGTGTCCATAAAACAACATATGCATAGGTACTTGAGTTTATTATAAATTTACTGATATAAAGGAGGTGTAGCACATTATTTATCATTAATAACAATCACATTAAAAATATGCAATACTCTATTGTAATTTCCATATAGGCAATTGATTCTCTCAGAATGCTTTTGTTGATTTTTACTGAACTCTTGTAGCCAACCTATGGTTACAATTGATGAATGAATACAGTTCTAACATAAATATTGGTTGATATATTCTTTTACATTATTGAGTAACTGAAATAATGAAGACATATGTCAGAATTTACTTGTTCATCAGTAATGCGGGCAACTTCTTTGCTGAATCAGTTGACAGTTATCAAATACTAGAAGAATATTTCCTCCATATTTTGTGCTATTCACAATGTAATGACTACAGATACAACATGCTTTTAATGAATCTAGATATTTAATACTTTCTCTATAGCTTCTAAAAGTCCCTAGACAATCAACAAAGATAGTAACCAAACCCTGATTTATAGTGTTTGCCAATTTCCATGATGTAAATACTCTACCATTGTCTATTTCAAACACCCAACATGATCGTATTGAAGATGGAGTCTGGAAGACATGAACCATCCTATAGTATTCTATAGCATTTCCCACTTATAGATACAATAGTAAAATGTAGAAAAATAGGAAGTTTGAATAATTATTACCTTTGATTTTCTTTTATTTAAAAATTTTTTTTTATATTTTTTTAACGTTTATTTATTTTTGAAACAGAGAGAGAGACAGAGCATGAACGGGGGAGGGTCAGAGAGAGAGGTAGACACAGAATCTGAAACAGGCTCCAGGCTCTGAGCTGTCAGCACAGAGCCTGATGCGGGGCTTGAACTCACGGACCGTGAGATCATGACCTGAGCCGAAGTCGGACGCTTAACCGACTGAGCCACCCAGGTGCCCCTATTTAAAAAATTTTTTGTTGATATAATTTAACTTTTAATAATGTCTGTGTTTAATAGCCAGCTTGCAAAATGCCTGAAAATGTAATAGGTAGCTCTTGAGAGCTGCAATGAGCTGGTTCTAGCATATCCAGGGATGAGGTATGCCACTTACACACCTGACTTCTAAAATGTGCAGCATAGGCCTTCATATACCCTCTCTTCACTCACTGGCCAGCTCACTGCAGGGGGCCCAGTGAAAGACTCCAACAATGCCTTAGGGGACAGCAGAACCTGGGTCTCTGAGTCACTAGGGATACGATCAGAAGTGCCATCCCACTAAAAATATCTACCTTAAAAATTGTGTGAGCAAAATATGAACGTTCGTTGCATCAAGTCTCTGAAATTTGAGGTTGTTATAGCAAAACCTATCATGACTAGTATATGTTACTAGAAAAATTTAAACATTAAAAAATAAAATGAGGGATTTACATAATTATAGTATTAAAAATAACTCAAATATAGAGGTCAATATAAGAAATAAAAGTAATGTTATGTAATATTCAAGGTCAAGCCATCTTCAACATTACATCTAAAACTATTGATATTGCCTGCTCATCTTGGTTTTCATCCACTGGTGATCTCTGTTCTTTCCCTGTATAAATCTAGGGCTTAAAAGTATCTCAAAAGCAACGCTTCTGATGTCAGAGCTTCATGTATAGTTTATTAATTTATTGACAAATATTTGGGGTAAAAGACCAGAATCTCACAGTTGTAGATAAATCTTTGCTATTTGTCAGAAAGCTTTAAAAAAACATCCTTCAGCTTTAACATAATGCTTGAAAGATCCTGTTTTAACTGTTAAGGCCACTAGATATTAAGGTCTGCATCTGAGTACAGAATCTTGTCTGAACCAATCATCCCCTAAAGCTAGAATCTGCAGTCTTTTTTCAGGGAGTATTCTGACAATACTTAAATGAAGCACAAGGAATCAGTGGAAAACACACTAAAAAGATACTTTAATGGCAATTAAGAAATGTGGCGTCCCTGGGTGGATCGGTTGGTTGAGTGTCAGACTTCAGGTCATGATCACTTGGTTTGTGAGTTCGAGCCCCAAGTTGGGCTTTGCACTGATAGTGTGGAGCCTGCTTCAGATTCTCTGTCTCCCTCTCTCTCTGCCCCAACCCCACTAGTGCTCTCTCTCTTTCTCTCTCAAAGATAAATAAACATTTAAAAAATAAAAAAAAAAAAGAAATTAAGAAATGTCCAGCAATAAATCAAGAGAGTCTACCAGAAAGCAGAAATGCCTTGAAAAACTATTTTCTCCTGAGCTGAAATGTTCTTAAAAATTTTTAACATAAACATCTCACCCTCAGGTCGAAGTGTTCTTTAAAATTTCAAATATGAACATCTAACTTGGAGTGCAAAACAATCCAGGAAGTACAGTAGGTAACAGATTTTAAGGAAACACATTTCTATAGATGTCTTATTCCTACATTCATTCACTAGATGTTCACTAGGTATCTACCAGGTGCAAGATATGCACCAAGCAGAAGCCATAGTGGTGAATAAGCCTCCATGGAGGAGGTAGCATGGAATTGCTATATGGGAGTCAAGAAAAGAGCATCCCAAGCTTAGCAAATGGCTTGAAGAGAGTACATGGCATATTCGAGAAATGATTAATGTATTAAGGAGTCAAACTGTATGAATGACATACTGAGGATTCTGGACTAAGTTTTGCATACAGGGAGGGAATCACTGTAGGGTTTTTGCTTGTGTTAGAAAGACAGCTCCCTGGCACTTTAAAGAGCTACAGGGCAGAGGCAAGGACTCGCAGAAGACAACTTGAAGGCTTTTGCAATAGTTTAGGTGAGAGACAGAGGTCTGACACAGCACTGTGGGAATGGAACAGAAGAGACAGCCATGAAGATGGGGGGACTTGCTGATTGAATGTGCATGTGTTGGGGGCTGTGAGGACAGGGCTGCAGCACAGAAGACTCCCATGTCTGGAGCCTCTGGGAGCTGCCCAATGGGGGCACCTTTATTCAAGATGGGAAAGGTGAGGTGAGGACATGCACTCAGTTTTGGACACGCTGAGATGGAGAGGTCATTGGGCAGATCCAGAAGGAAATAGGATACTCTGGGATACATCCTCAACTTTCCATTTTGTGGATAAGTCAATTGAATACATTTTTGTTGAGTCTCTACTACTTGCCAAGAGAAGAATCTGGGTCTTGGCCACATCAGGGTTCATGGCCCAGGAAGTTCGCTAGTAAAAGCAGCCTTCTGTTTCACAGAAAGCTTACTCAAAGAGGGAACTTAGTAGAGGAATTAAAGAAGTGCATGCAAATCTGCCAGATTAATTAAGATTTTTTTACATTTATAACACTCCATGCTAATGTAAGAATGAATAACCAGATATACTCATGTATTACTGTTGGAAGTAAATGGGCATAACTCTTTGGAAAGTAACTTGGAAATGTATTTCAAGAGCCTTAGAAAAGATTATACTCTTTAAATCAGTAATTCCTCAGGCTATTCCAAAGGAAATAGTCCCTAATTTTAAAAAAGCTTTCCGTAAAAAGATGTTCATCACAGAAGTATTTGTATTATCAGTTTGAGAATTAGCTTAGATGCTCAGTTACACTGGAATGGTTCAATAAATTATGACAAATATGTTAGATGGAATATTAAAGAGCCATTAAAAACAACGTTTGAAAGAAGTTTGTTACTTATGTTACAATATTAAATGAGAAAAAATGATATTTGGTATCATCACAATTGCAAAAATAAAACCAAAAGCCCATGAATAGAAATGAAGAGTGTCTAGAAGGAAACACCACAATTTTAATAGTGGCCTTTTTCAGGCACTAGAACCTGGTTTTCCCTTATTTGATACATTCTTTTGCATTTCCCAAATTTTCTATCATAAGCATTTAATGAACATTTAATCAGGAAAATAAGCTCTAACTAGCAAATCAGGATGAAAACTGATGAGGACTTAGTGGAGGCTGTCTTTGGAATTAAAAGGGCTCAGAGAGGGCATGGAGACAGTGCTCCAGCACTTTGTCCTGAACTCTGTAGAGACACTGAGGGGACCAGGGTCTCTGAACAAATGGCCAGACGCTAAGACACCCCTCACGTTGTTTTTTCCACTGGTATTTACCCCTACCGACTGACTACTTTAGGAAAGGTTAGGCCACCTACTGCTTTCTGGACATCATCGCTCAGGGCTACTAACTGTTCCCCCCAACTTGCAGTTTTCTGGGGATTGTACCTTTTTTCCCTTTGAGCTCCTCAGACTCAGAGAGCCCAGAGCAGGTGGGGGAGGCCGGCAAGAGGCATGCGATTGCTCTGAGACACGCCATAAGCCCATAAAGTCTGAAAGGTTAAGCAAAGACTGAGGCATGAAGAGTGAAAATTCTCCATTCACCAATAATCTCCCCCCTCTCTCACCTCGTCTTAAAATGGAAAGAAAGGGTGCAAGATGACATTAGGCACTTTAAAATATGCAAAATTAGGAGCTGGTGCAGACCTCATTAACACCCGCCTCCAACATCATTAAGATGTTTCCAAGAAAATTAATTGAGAGACTCATTAAAAATAAATTAAGAAAAATGTGTTGCAGAGCGCCTGCACTCAGCTCATAAATCACAGCTCAGAGCTCCGGCCCGCTGCTCCGGCAATTAACTCCAACCTATTTGTTTTATCCTGACTGTGAAAATTAGAAAGCAGACGTGGAGATTAGATTAGGGACGTCTGTCAAGCGGAACTTGAAGTGAATATTTTAGGATACAAAATGGAAACCAGGAAAACAAAGAAAGCAGAGATTTCATTCTGGGGAGCTTGTCTTTGAAAAGTGACAGGCAGATGAAGGGTGTTAGAGGGAGAGGGTGGGGAAGGAATACACAGGCTGGGGGCGGGGGCGGGCAGGAAGGGCGGGAGTGACAAGAGAAGAGACATTTGAACTATTCTGACCAGGAAGAGCACAAAATGCGTTTGCATTATAAATATAAACAGATCCACATCTCTGTAAAGATGGCATTGAGACATAAAATAGATGTTCCTGATGATACTTGCATGTATCATATTTTAATGTTTAGACATATAGCCATTTGGCCTCACCACTCAAGACAGTTACTGGTCTCCTACAATATGTTACATATCAGTGATGACTACCTGCTCCTCTATATGATGTGAAATACGTCATTCCCTTGTGTGTGTCTCTCATTCAACAACACAGCCAATAGTTATTGAGCAGTGGCACTTTGTTGGCCTCCTTCACCTATGTGATCTCATTTAACTTTAATATCTCCAAAGAGGAAAACCATTTTAGAAGATGTGGAAACTGAGGCTCAAGGTAAAGCAATATGCATGGGAGTTGCTTGGCTGATATGTGGCAGAGCTGAGACTGCAGCCCGATGTTTTAAATCTAAGACCAGTGCAGCCCTTAGTGACACAGCTTCTTTTCATTCATAAGTACATATTGGGTCACTGTATCTTTCAAACCTCAAACTGAGAAAGTCTTTTTGTTCTTCTCTTCATCTCTTTATTTTCTCCTTCCACAAATACTTCTTCCATACCCACAATATCCCAGGCACAAATTACCAGGTCTAGGGAGTATAATAGGGGACTTGCTGAATGGAGAAGGACAGGCACTGGCGAAATCACTGCAAACGTGTGGGCTGCTGCAAACGACATGATCAGAAGACTGTGCACAGGGAGCCAGAGACTGTGCTCATCATTCGGGTCATTTGCTGAATGCCCACTATATACCAGCAGTGAGGACCCAGATATTGGACTACTGGCTCTCCTCCTTACTAGTTAGTAAGACCTTGGGTAAGTTATTTCACTTCTCAGTTTCCACATCTGTGCAATGGGGATGATACTAGTACCTACCTCAGGCGTTTATTTTGAGGATCAAAGGAGAAAATCCATTAGAAGCCCTTAGCAAAGTGCCTGGTTCAGAGTAAGCAGTGAGTAAATGTCAGCCATTATCATTCAGAGGTGACATTTAAGTTGGCTCTTGAAGAGGCAGTAGGAATTTAATCAGAACTTCATTTCTGGGGACAGCTGCAGCCTGATAGGTGGTATTTTAAATTATTTGGATTTTTTCAGCTAGAAGGGGAGTGAATAATCTTGAGTGGATAATAAGACACAGGCCAGCCAGCCTGCAATGACACATAGCCTCACTGGGCCAAGGGTCTGGCTGCCTGGATTTTGATTAGGAGTGGGCTGCAGCAAGGCAAGGAACAGATATCAGCTTTGCTTCCTTTCCTCCAGAGCATCTCGGAGGCAATGGGGGGAAAACCACATGCACAAAGAAGAAAGGTTCAGGTTGAGGGGTGTATCACATCACAGGGTTTTTACAACTCCTTCCTATCTTGTCTAGGGAATAGTTACGGATCAGTTTGTGGAAGGGCAACAGTAGCCTTTGGAAATGCAGTGGTGGTGAAGAGGATTGTAGTCTGTTTTTCATTTTGTTTTGGTCTAATAGTCAAAAGACTGGGTGGAAGTCTTAACCACAGGTCTGCTGGACCATCCTTATTTGTAAGGCTGTAATAACCCAGAAGATGCCCACCTCCAAGCTGATACTCAGCTGGATGTTCCCATAAGGCCTTAAATGTTGTTTGCTGTTGGTGTTCCTTAGGACCAGTCAGTGATTGCGCTTTAAGGAATTATTCAGTATTTTGAGTATCACTCCTGCCAATAAATAATGCTGGGCCAAGGCGAAGCCTGAGATATATGAAATTTGAGAATAAGATACTTCCTCGTTAGGTCACTTGCCCAAATCATAAGTGGGGGCCAACGAGAAGGACCTGGTGAGTATCCTGGACGGAAAAGGGACAGAAAATTTTTAGACCTACAAAAGACATGTCAAGGGAGGGCTGCCAGATGGTCAGAGGCAATAGGAAACTATCAGAGGACAGGGTTACAGGAGTTCCCTCCTAAAGTTGCAAAGCTTATTTTGAAAGGAATACAATATATGAAGAAAAACACATTGGAAAATTATTAGTTGGTATTAGAAATTCTCTTTTAAAAAGTTTCTCTCCCCCCACCCCCCACCCCCCCAAAAAAAGTTTCTCTCTCTACCTTAAAGCTTAGAAATCTATCGAAGGGCAAATACCTGGGAAAGGTAACATTGTAAGCTCTTACCAGGCAAAATGAATTTCACACCCTTCCAGATGACAGACTTTGACAGTGGAAAGGAAGTAAGTGCACATGGCCCTGACAGCAGAAGAGGGGTACCGTGCTGAACTCTCTGAAGCTGTGAAAGTAAATCTAATTGTTTGCCAAGGGCTGGGCTGCTGATAGCAACATATGGGAAGGATCATCTTCAACTCTCTCCTCAACTTGGTCCCATGTCCAAATAGGTGCCATCTTCTGTGGATTCTACATCCTTTATATCTTGTGCATCCATTTCTTTTTTCTATCCCCTTCTGAAAGAGGTTGGTTCCGTCTTCTTTGGGCTCTTACAAATGCCTCCTACTGAGATTCCTCTCCTCCATCCTCCCCTCTTATACTCCACTGACAGACTTGTCCTACAGCACAGATGTAATCATATCACTCCTCTGCCCCAAGTCTTTGATGCCTACAGAATAAAGTTCAAGTTTCTCAACTTGGCTACCTTGAATCTGGGTGCAAGTGATCTTTTCTGGTGTATCTTTTACTAAGTCCTCCTTTTCTAGTTACACATTTTTGACTCTTGCCCAACCAGACTGCTCACTACTTCCCAAGCATACTCTGTATGTTTCCCATGCCTTTTACTCCTCCATTACTTGTGTCACACCTGCTTCAATTCATCTCTGCCTAGCAAATTTTTACCTCTTCTTCACAGCCCACTCCAAATGCTCATTTCCATAAAGCTTTATGACTGCCTCCCCACCACCTCAGAGAGAAGTAATTTGTTTTTAGAGTTTGCACAGTGCCTGCCAATACTTACTGAATGACTGAATAAACTTTCTCACACCAATTATCACAATGTCTGTTACATCTCAGTTGGTTGCAATACGTGCATTGGTCTGTCACCTCACTAGATCCCAAGCTCCCTCAAGATATGAACCATGACTTATTTGTGTCTCCCACACAACTTGTACCTTGCACGTTGTAAAGTCTCCTTAAATTTTGTTATACTTTTATACTTACAGTGACATTTAAGTGCATAGGCACGTTATTTCATTTGTTCTGGGTTACTTATATAGATAAACATACAATTCTGCTTTTGATAATGGAGAATTAATGGCACCTGTAGATTAATTTTCTCGTGAGACATAGGGGCAGAGCTTGAGGCCATTCCCCCAATTTCTGGTCCAGTGCTCTTTGATCTATCATACTTTATCCACATAGCAACACTCCTCAGAGAACTGGAGCACTTCACAGTAGTTATTTCTTTAACTATGTAAAGGAGATGACCTGCTGGAGAAGTAATGTTTGAATAGGATAAACTATGCACCCTTCGCCATGCCTGAAATGATGCACAGATGATAAATCAGTACTGATGACGCACAAAACACCTTTTTTCACTTACCATCTGAGATCACGCTTATCACTTTGGGTCACTATTTCATCTCAGAACAATAGGGAGTTTTAGAGTAGATAGCCCCTTGAAAAATCCTAGAAGCTCTTATTTAGACATAATTCTTTTTGCATAGCCCATAAATATTAGGCAGATAGTCATATTTCAAGAAATAATGTTGGGTTACAGATGAACAAATCACCACAGTTGTTCTTTTACCTGAAGGCCACATGTGAAGGTGTGTGCTTTTGTATACACACACACCAGAAATCTTCAGGAGCCAAAGTGTCTCTAAGCTACCAATAATGACTTTCTGAGATGCCTGACTAATTTCTTGCTGTCAGTGCTGTATTTCTGCTGAACAGGGTCATCCCCAGCAAGAGAATACACCCTATGCCATGGAATCCATCCTGTCGGGCAAACTACGTATTTTTATGCTTTATTATCCAAATGGGCAGGTGCAGCCTTTGTGAGCACTGTCTGAGAATTCCTTTGGGAATTCTTTGGTTACAAGATTATTCTGGGCTATGGTTATCTTTTGATACCTCAAAGGTATCATCTAGTGTTTCCTGCGATAATAATTAGAGCAATTACTATGGCCAGTGGCTTTGGACTGATTTATTCTCTTAAGCTCATAAGCAGGTAGTAAAGATTGAAATGCCCTGGTTCTGTCAGGGTCCAAATGATCCCTAGGTTTCCACTGCTAAGTCAAGCATTTCTGGGGTTAATTTTCATTAAAATGACCCTGACACTAATGACAAGTGACTGCTTCTGCCCCCATTTGCAATTTTATAATAATGTCCTTTTGTTTGCTTCTCACTAAAGGATACAGAGACATTGCCGAAAGCCTCCATTCGTCCTCATTACATATCATCCTTAATTTTAATTTCAGGATTCTTTCTTTAAAAGAACCTTACCTCTTTTTTAGAATACAAAATACTTGAGGACAGAAACTATGTTGTTGTTGTTTTTTTTAATAACCAATACAGAAGGTAGTTGAAATGACAAAACAAATAATTCTATATCGGAACTAACAACATTCTATGAATTCACAAAGAAGCATTTGGGTTTGAACTGGCCACAACATATCATGAGAGACCTTTTGTGAGTTCCTGAACTCTTTGACCTACATCAGCAAAAATAGGGATAATAATGCTCGCGTCTAAAGGTTTTAGTGAAGATAGATGAGAAAAATTTTTGTGAAAGCATCGAACATTGCTCAGATGCTGAATGGGTCTGAGCATGTTATCATATTACTAATAGCCAAGTTAACAAAAAACCCACCCTAAATGCCTATGAAAATGTAAATGAAGCAAGAAGAATTTAGTATATTTCTTTTATGTCCCTACCTGGTTTCATTTGTACTAAAAAGAAAAATTTCTTTAAAAATTTCGTGTTTTGGGGCTCAGTTGGTTAAGAGTCCGACTTCAGCCCAGGTCATGATCTCACAGTTCATGAGTTCGAGCCCCGCTTTGGGCTATCTGCTGACCACTCAGAGCCTGGATCCTGCTTCGGATTCTGTGTCTTCCTCTCTCTCTGCCTCTCTCCTGCTCATGCTCTATCTCTCAAAAATAAATAAATGTTATTTTTTTTTAATTTGGTATTTTTCAGAATTGTAAAGACTATTTACCTTACCTTTCTCATTTCCTTGGCAAACAAACTGAGATACAGAGAATTTAACTTGAAAATTATATGATTAATAATTAGCACTGACTGATTTTTCTTACATCCTGCACACATGATAGTTTGCACTATTGTTTTCAAAGACATATTTAAGAACTGATGCTTCCTCTTGAGTCTAGGGTGAGGATGACAGATGACAGCAATTCAGCTTGAATAAGTTTTTTTAAAAAATATATATATTACAGGGGCACCTGGGTGGCTCAGTTGGTTAAGCATCCGACTTTGGCTCAGGTCATAGTCTTGCGGTCCATGAGTTTGAGCCCCGTATCGGGATCTGTGCTGATAGCTCAGAGCCTGAAGCCTGTTTCAGATTCTGTGCCTCCCCCTCTCTCTCTCTCTGCCCCTCCCCTACTCACGTTCTATCTCTCTGTCTCTGAGAAATGAATAAACCTTAAAAAAATTAAATATATATATATTACATATAATTTTTCGTTATACTTTAAATGATTAAAGAAACATATATTCATCCTAGAAAATCTGGAAGAAAGCTGTAACAGCAAAAATTAAAATTATGTATAGTCCTATCACTCAGAGATAAATATTTTTAACATTTTAGTTGTTTAATAAAAATGGAATGATCCTATATATTTTTTGTACTTGGGTTTTATTTTCATTTGACATTATTCTATAGACATTTCCCCCACATCATTAAGTGGCCTTTGAAAAAATGATATCAAAGGGTTGAAAAACATTCCTCCATGTGGATTTATCATGACTCAGGAGGCAGAATGGCCTCCCCTTAAGAGTCAGACAAATTTGGGATCGAATTCCAGTCCCACCCTTTACCAGCTGGGTGATGTAAAACCAGCCACTCAACCTCATTAAGCCCCAAGTCTCACATCTGCAAAATATTGATAATAATCACCTCATGGGATTTCTATCAAGGTTAAATTGTATCGAGTATGTATATACTTAGCAGTGTGCTTTCACACAATAAGCATTCAACAAATAAATGGTAGCTATATACTACTGTTATTATTTTATCACATTCTTATTATTGTACATTTAGGTTGTTCCCAGTTATAAATAAATAGTGGGAGAAGTATACTCCCCATAGTTAGCAGTGGAATCTACCTGAAATGTACATCTGTTCTGGTCATTCCCTTATTTAAAGATCAAAGATTTTCAAACTTCTTTTCAACAATGGAAGCCTTCTTTTAAATATCTTAAGTAAAACTTATCTAAAGTAAAACTTTAGTAGTAAAACTTTACTACTTGAGTAAAACTTCTTAAGTAAAACTTACCCTCTTGAGTAAAACTTACTACTTTAAGTAAAACTTAAAAGTTCCCTAAGTAGAACTTAGGTTGTGACAGGGTAGAGTTCAGAGCCTGGAACAATTCCCAGTGCCACCCCACCTCCCTGTTGCCAAAGGCCCCTAAAACTTCTCTGAGAAACACTAGGGCTACTCTGAACACACTGTGAGTACTTCTCATGTACAGAGTAAAAGTGAGGCCCCAGAGCCTGGGGTACGATATCTCCAAACTGTCCGTTCCTGAAAGACCCTGATGTAGTTTCTTTTCCTACCACTTTGCCGATTTTGTTGCTTCTGTCTGGAATCCCTTACTTCCCATCTTCCCAGGCCTTACTCATCAACCAACTCAGCCTATGCACCACTTCCTCCAGGAAGCCTTCTCTGTTCCAGGCTGGTTAGATCCTCCTCTTCCCTCTTTTCATGATACCCAAATTATCTGTCATTGTAGGTACCACATCTCCAAGATGCTTTGGACTAGAAGCACTTAGAGGGCATACTATGTCTTATGGATAGCATAGTTTCTGGCAGTGGTAGATGCTGACTAAAAATATTTGTTAAATAAAAAAAAAAACTTATGAATAAATTTTGTGGTGCCTCTCTATTTCCTTAGAGAATTTTCTAGAAGCAGGATTACTGGGTGAGAAAGGATAAACATGTCCAGCCTACTTAATGCTCCCTTAATATGATTTGAAACATGACTCTCCTATGTCCATTAGTGTTTGCTATTTGTCTTTGGAGGTACAGTACAAAAGCCAATTTTGGGGGGTGCCTGTTTTGGTATCTGCAGTTGGAGTGACTAGTGTAGAGCGGGGCCCTAAATATGATTTTGTCCAAAAGCACATGTTACCAGGGGTGCCTGGGTAGCTCGGTTGGTTAAGCGTCTGACTCCGGATTTCAGCTGAGGTCATGATCTCATGATTCATGAGTTTGAGCCCCACATCGGGCTCTATGCTGCCAGTGCAGAGCCTGCTTCAGATTCTCTCCCCCTCTCTGTGCCCTCTCCCCACTTACTCTCTATCTCTCTCTCAAAATAAATAAAAATAAACTTAAAAAAACCCACAAAAAACAAAAGCACAAACTACCAGATGGCTGGAGATAACCAATGCTAAAGTACGGCAACTTTTGCCACTTTTAATCCTTGTAGTTTCTCTATTTTCTCATTGTAAATGAGTTTCATGATGTATTTGAGGGGGTCATGTGATGATAAAATTGAATCAAACAGGCAGATACCCCTAAAATCTTAATACACACATTTGTGTGTTTTTACTATCTGTTAATGAGAGCTGCATGAGGAGGAGTTGGATAATTTTGGCTACACCAGAAGATAGAGTTCTAAGTTTAGGAAACATTTCAACTGACCTCTCTGACGGGCTTGGCTTGTCATAGAATCTTATAATGCCCACGTGCAAATGATTAGGATATAGCTAGGTTATCCTATTTTATCACCGGGAAGATAGAGAAATTCTAACTGCAAAAATCTTAAATTTTAAGAGGAAGTTGAAATGGCTCTAAGTCATTTTAAAACATTACATATTGCTGTGTTCTCATTCAGTTCTATGGTTTTAATTACTTACATGTCCATGAGTTCAAAAATCTGAATCTGTAGCCCAGATTTTTCTCCTGAGCTTCAGCCTCATGTATCCAAAATGCTTGGATGGTGCGCTGGTGAACTCAGTGTACTCAAAGCTGAATCTTTCACCTCCTCTCTCCCCATAGTTTCCCAGCCTTGTTCTTCCTCCTATCTTCCCATCTCATCACTACCTACTTATCCCAAGCCAAAAATTTGGGAGTCATCATCAACTTCTCCTCATTCTTACCCTCTACATCTAATCAGTCACCAAATCTTGTTCTAATGCCTAAAAATTTCTCACACTCATCCTTTCTTCTCCATCATCACTGTCACTATCCTGGATCAGCCCCTCATTATCTCTTGCCTGGATTACTGCAGTAACCTCCTAACTGGTCTCCCTGATTCTGGTCTTGCTCTCTCCATTCCATCACTCACATCCCTGTCATAAGCATATAATCAATCTGGATGAAAAGGAGCTGTAAACGGCAATAGATATCAATGTCTTCAAATCATGTTCTTTAAAAAATATGATATCATAGGTTAAGACATAATCAGTTAAACATAGTTCTCCTGGAGACAGGTTGACCGCTCAGCACAAGAATCAAATGAAATATAACAATGAACGATGTATCAGTTCACTTGAAATAATACTCATGGAGAACCGACATTTATTGGATTGTGCAGAGATGATGTGGAGGTTAGTAATGCTGGAAGGGCATGGTGGATTAAGATGAACTTCTCCAGCATTCCGAAGGCCATCTGGTCTTTGTGATCATGTCAGAGAAAGAATCATTTACTAAAGTCTATTCTATCTTGATAATTCCAGGAGCAAAAGTTACAACCAATAGGGACAAACTATGCTACCCCCTAAATGATAAATACATTGTTAAAGTGGTTAGGAAGGGGCTTCTTCAAACTTCATGACTACAGTGAACCCTCAAATACTAGGGGCTTTAAACAAAGATGTTACCAGAGCAGCTTTAATACACTTACTGCCTGCAGGTTAAAGGGGAGAAAATGGTCTAAGTTTAGCATGTTCAGAGAAAATGGCATTGAGTATAAAATGGAATAAAATCTGGAGATTAGCAAAAGCAAATAAGACTAGCAAAAAAACCCAGCAGAGATGAGACATGGTATTTTAATTAGCATTTCCTAAACTATCTGTGGTAAAGACCAGTTTTTTTAAAAAAATATCCAAACCATCACAGACTAATATTTTTATAAAACAATAAAATTAATACTAGAAAAATGAAATGTAAAATAAAAACAAGATGCTGTGACTGCTTTTTATGACTGGGTTACCCAGACATAAAATTTCCCAAATGCTCATTTTTAATTTTTGTGTTTATCTCATCATGAACCAGTAACAGTTCATAGGCTGGTACTGGTCTATGGACCATGCTCTGAGTAGCACTATTTTAAAGGATTTATTCCGAATAAATGGCAAAGACTTTTCTCACAAAGATATACTGTTGGAAAGACACTAATCTGTTAATTAATATTCATGTATCTTTCTTTCAAAGACTGAAACGTTTGGCTGTTTGGGTGTTGAAAAAGTTCCATTTCTCATCAGGTTAAGTTGAGACCATCTCTGAGAGAATGCCTATCAAACCGGTGAGCCTCAAGTCAGCCTCCAGAAAAACAATGGCTATGTGGATTAAAAACTCTCATCAGAGAATACATAAGCTGTGACTATAACGTTGACTGTATTGTTTAGTGATGGATTTTTCGGTCAATCAACCATTAAGAATGTCTTTCTATCCCACCCAGATCTCAATCAATTATCACGATGTCTGATTTGATAGGCTGATAGTCACAGTTGATAGAAACACTAGTGATAGGGCAGGTTCCTTAGACTATATCGAACAATAAATATCCATCAAGCATGAGCTATATTCTGGCTTCTTTCTGTCCTTATTCTAAATACAAGGGCAGCTGTCTCCCTCTGAAAAGACATGTATAGTCTGTGCTTAAACAGCAGATGGAAGATCTCAGCTTCTCCGATCCACTATTGTTTTAGGTTAAAGGGGCTAAGAAATACTGACGAATCTGGGATAGTGAAAGGATGGACAGAGACTTTTATTTCTTGCCTTAAAAATTTTGTTAACAGACAAGCTATTCTCAAACCGTGGCTTTAAATCCCATTACCAGACACATTTAACATGACTCTCATGGGTTGTTTTCATTATGGCCAATGGTGAAATGATGCTTAGTGATAAGTTTAGAAATAAGGAAATGGATATAAGGCATGGAGAGGATATGTATTAATTTATATATCAACTTGTAATTTGAGGAGACTGACATACAGAGTTTGGAGGAGAGAAGACTTCAGGAAGACACCCTTCAGGCAGGTAAAAACCAAAAATCCCATGGAAGTGGCAGCTCAGGATGGCAAACATGCATTGAATGTGTTCTAAGCATTGAGGATGCAAAGTTAAAATGCTGTCTTTGTTTTCGAAGGTCTAGTGTCAGAAGCAGACATACAAACAATTACAAAATAGTGGGAGACATGCAAAAATAGGAATTTGTACAAGGTACTGATGACAGGGTGATTAACTCTATCAGGTGGAACTGTAAACAAATACAAAAGGTTACAAAGTAATTTATGTTGGTAAAGTGACTCCCCAAATGTAAGGGTAAACCATTTTTAGAAGTTGCTAAAGGGAAACCTGAGGTCTAATTCACAAGTCAAGCATGCCCACAAACCTTCCACTTGTAAAGATATAGGTTAAAAACTCTCCATTAGAGGGGCGTCTAGGTGGCTCAGTCGGTTGAACGTCCGACTTCAGCTAAAGTCATCATCTCACACTCTGTGAGTTCGAGTGCTGCGTTGGGCTCTGTGATGACAGCTCAGAGCCTGAAGCCTGCTTCAGACTCTGTGTCTCCCCCTCTCTCTGCCCCGCCCCTGCTCATGCTCTGTCTCTCTCTGTCAAAAATAAATAAACATTAAAAAAAAAAAAAAAACCTCTTCATTAGGAATATCACCCACCACCAAAACTATACACATATATACCATCATCCCTATCCATGAATCCAAAATACCCAGCAAAGCTCTTATTTAACTAAAACCATTTTGAATGAGCACTGGAGGGATCCACAAAAAGGCAAACAGTAATGGATAAAAAGAATGAATTCTACTTGACTTAAACCTTCAGGGGTTATTATAAATGGAATTTTTTTGGTAATTTCATTTTTGGATTTTCATTGCTACTGTATATCAATACAATTGATTTTTGTATATTGATCTTGCATTCTGCAACACTGTTGAACTTGTTTACTAGTTGTAGTAGTTGCTTTTTAATGGATTGCTTAGGATTTTCTATATACAAGATCATATCACCTGAAAATGATGATGGTTTTACTTTTTCCTTCCCAACCTGGGTGCCTCTTATCTCTTTCACTTGCCTACTTGCCCTAGATAGACCCTCCAATACAACGCTGAACAGAAGTGGTGAGAGCAGACATCCTTGTGTTGTTCCTGGTATTAGGGGGAAAGTACTTAGTCTTTTGCCACTAAGTATATTAGTCTTGGGGTTTTTATAGATGTCCTTTTTCAGATTGAGGGATTTTCCTTTTAATTCTAGTTTATTGAGTGTTTTTATCACGAAAGAATGTTGGATTTTGTCTAATGCTTTTTCTGCTATTTCTCTGTTTTTGAATTAAAAAATTGCATTGCTTGAGTCTGGCTTTTCTAGGAAGGCAGATCACCTACCTAACTGGTGGATTCAGGTGAAGAGGATAAGAAACAGAAAGTTACTAGTATGACTTAGTTTCTATTTCCTACATTTAACAAGGTAATACAAGAAAACAGGGGGCCCAAGAAAGAACTTGGCAGCTTGTAAATGGGGTTGAAAAATATAATTATTTTTCATTTCCAACTTGCAAAAGATGAAACTGAGAAATGTTTTGAGCAAGAAGACTGATTTTTAAAAAGCCTCACCTGCAAAACCTTATCATTATCAACATCACGGCCATCATTTCCTCTGCTAAAATCTCTGAGTTGAGTTGGTGGTACCCATTCAATGTTTTCAGTTGGACAAAATGACAAAGGAAAAGAAGTAATGATTGAACCATAATATGGCTAAGTTTCTCCTGGGAAATTGTACAATTTCATTTCATTGGCAAAAGAAAGTCTTATGGCAAAAGAAAGCCTGATGTCAAAGAGACAGTCACTTATATGAGTAGGGGCTGAAAATCAAATGAAAATGAGTGGTATGTATAATCATTTCATAGGGAAGGGGAGACAATAATTGAGAAGAGTAATAAAATCTGTCTATTCTTTTGGTCACAAATACTTGCTCCTTCTTTTATATGCAAAACACTTCCATCTTTTCTTTAAAGAAAACACCCCTAAGTCTCATCCAATCACATTTCACACTCAAAGCACTGGATCCCATATGGATCCTCTTGGTCCAGACACTTGTGAACTAATAAGCCAACTTACTTGCCCTTGCATGCTCAATACATAGTGGTGGAAGAGGGACAGGGTAACTACAATAAATATTTCCATTTACAAAGGGAAGCAATGGAAATCATACAGCTGTCACTGATTCTCAACAATTTTGGATTTTTGTGATTGGGGTAGGGAGTGTTCTTTACTTGGGCTCTTGTTCTGCTTCCTGGAGGAGTTTCCTAGTTCATTGTTTTCCACGGTCCTGGGAGATCCTATTATACTCCTTGGCCACATCTGAAAAGGGTATTGAAAAATATGCTTTCCACTGTGCTTTGGACTGTTTTCTGTAGAAGACTGGGAACTTCAAAGTCATTTTTGTCATAGTAGCCATATAAAACAAACAAACATACAAACAAACAACTCTGTGGCAATGGCTCTTTGGGAAGTGTTGCAGTCGTAACAATAGTAAATCTTCCAGTCCATGACCATGGGATGTGTTTCCATTTATTTAGGTCCTTAGACTGTAATTTCTTTCAAAATATTTTGTTTGTAATCTCTTTTAAAAAATATATTTGGCTTTGTATTTGTTTGATCCTGGGCAGGTCTCTAGGTCAATAATCAATTGCTTAATTCTTTTTGAGACATGCCTCCCTCTAGACTTGATTACAGGTATCTTGAGTTATGAGTTCTGTGGGAGAACCAATCATCAGTCAATCTATGGGCAATATCACAGACCATGTAGTACCTGCTATGTTTTCAAAATATGATGAGAAACATGAGCCTTGTTATACAAATAAAGTTGTCTCCAAAACATGGGACAACTAAGCCCATTTTGAAAAATGAGAACCATCCCCTCTAGTTCAGTGGTTTTAAACCAGGGGTGATTTTGCTCCCTAGGGGACATTTGGCAATGTCTAGAGACATTTTAGTTGTCACAACCGGGGGATGCCACTAGCATCTAGTGGGAAGAGGCCAGGGATGGTGCTAAACATTCTAAAATGCACAGAACATCCCCCTTCCTGCCTCTTCTCTCTCTCCCCAACAAAGAATTATCCAGCCCAAAATGTTAACAGTGCTGAAGTTGAGAAACCCTATTCCTAACAGTACCACTGAAACAGAAGTCCCATTAATACTCCCGATAGCTCTCCAGAGCAAAAACAGATAACATGTTTCTGTGTTTACCCCACCAGCCAGATCTATGTTCTTCAATTTTTTCTTCCCCAGAAGCAAAAAGTAGGATCAGAGAGACTATGAAAGCCCACTTGTTTTGATACTTGAAGGAATCACAATTTGTTTTTTAACCTTTCATTGTCTATTGACCACATCTCCATCTTCCATCTTGTTTGTTAAGATTTTTTTTACACAATACATAATCTTTTGATCCCTTCCTTTAGCTATCAAAGATTCTCCATCATGCTAAAACACATTCTTGATTGACATGGATTTTATTTCTCCTTTTAAAATTCTTAGTGCAGCCTTTCTTTGGGTCCTTTTAGAAGGAAAAGAAGAGATACTGAGAAGTCCTGTTCTGGTTTTATAATAATGTCTGGTTTATCAATATTACTATCTAGCACCTCCAAGAATGTTCCTATTGTTATAAAGTGTTTGTGAAAAAAAATCCATCAGTTTCACACTAAAACAGGGGTTATGCTTGAGGGGTTTCATGTTCAGGACCTTGGAGTCCTCAAGCACCAGGGAGATATTTTAATAAAAATATGCAGAATGGTTCAGACAGACATTAGTCTAACAGGAGACAGAACACAGGAAAAGGGAAATTATAGATGAAAAAAATACCTATTATGTCATATAAGGTAGACCTTTCCTAAGAGACCAAGGTAGGCTGTACCCTCTAAGGATCTAGATTCTAGGAGAAGAAAAGAATATGCTGTTAGTCTTAGTTTTAGTCATGTCACCAATTTACAAAGCCTAGGCAGGATCCCAGTGACTACAGTAAGAGTCCATGCTTGATTATGACTGAATTTTTCTAATATTTCAGAAGAAAATACATAGAGAAAATTAGAGCAGTGTGACTTTTGGAAGCAGCATTTGCTTTCTTGGCTAGTTTTAGAAATCTCTACTACTTTCCTTAAAGGACAATTCTGTCTTCTAATAGAATTCCTGACTAGGCAGATAGTTTTGTTAGATAGATGTTCTATTAACATTTTGCTTTTTTCATTTCATACCATTTACCTTTTATTTCTTTGTATCATGGTTGAAAATGAATATGATTCTTATCTCTTCCTCAGGTTTTTCTTTTTTTCATTGTGACATCTGTGCATTAATCACTGTTTAGCCAAGCTTCAGAGACCTGATTCTTTTAATGGGAAGTGAGCATGCTTCTGTGGAAAGCATGCCAGCTTTTAAGTTAGAAGCCTGGATGCTAGCCTGGTATCTGCCATTCTCTGGTTGAGTGTTCTAGGACAAGTCACTTCTGTATTTTTTAGTACAATTAAGGTTGTACCCAAATATCTTTAAGGGGTCACTTCTATCTCAAATATTTTCCATATGTCTAATCTTTTGTGTATATGAGAACAGTAGCATGGTAGCTAAATATTTTCTTTTCTCTGCTTATTTTGCAACTATCTGTTAAGGTAGAGCGTGTGTGTGTGTGTGTGTGTGTGTGTGCGCGTGCGTGCCCGCATGTGTGTGTATGATGGTGGTGAAGGTAGAAGTGGAGAATGGGGAGAGAATGGACCACTTAACCTTGGTAGCAATAACAAGGTATAATAATCTATACACATAACTTATGTTGAAGATATGCAGGTATTTAAATACCTCTGTTAGAGGAAATGTGGAAGCATTCATCACGGTTACAAAATAGCATTCTCAGAAATGTCATTCTCTCCCTCCCCCAGGACAGATAAAGCACCTGCAGACTTTGACTGGTCACTGAAACAGCCATGAAAACCCTTGTGCTTTTATAAAGCAGGACAAGGCTTTGAAGCTCCAGCTTTAAATCGCCCCAGCATCTCCCAGCTGTAATGAGGACAGCATTTCCCTAGTCAAAACATCCTGATTCTATTTATAGGCTTTCACTTATCTGAATAATAAACAGAAATAGCAGACTGTTCTTATATCATTTTCCTTCAACTATCCTACTACTTAATACAATGACAACAATTAAAAAAAATTCCAGAACCACAATACGTAAGAGTGGGTTTAGCTAATTACCTTAGAGAAGACACTGACCAATGTATATTTGAAAAGCCGAAGTCTTGCAAGAATGTTTGATTGGCTTTTGTTTACCAAGGGTTTCCAATATCTCCCTTGCTATTATTTCTTGGGGAAAAATGTTTCAGCCCTTTATATGATTCCAGAAATATCCAGTCTCCCCGGATGAAGGGAGGCTGTGTTCCTCTGCTAGGTACCTCCCTTAGCTGATGTTGCTTTAAATAAGGACGGCAGACAATACAGCATCCACGGAGACAGCCACAATTCATTTCTATTCTTTTTCCAATGTAAGTTTGTATTAGGTTATTTAATGGACCACAATAGATTCAGTAGGTACAGAAGCCATACCCCCAATGGCTGGTGCTTAATTCCATCCCTGCAGTCTGTTTTAACTAAGACGTTTTCTCCCGTGCATATAATCTTCATTATCATAGAAGTTATTTTTAATTTATAATTAACATAGTTTCCTTCTCATTATGGACGCCTTGATCGACTTAGCCCCTCCAGACACATCTTGTCTGGCGCTGTGCTGGCTATGTCCTGCAGTTCTCTGAATGTGCAGTAGGTGTCTATCTTAGCCTTTCCTTCATCCTTCCTCCTCCTCTCGTCCCTGACACTGTGATATAGTGCATAATTCCAAAATGGCAGCTTTTTGAAAATTCACCTTGATTATCAGACATTAAAAGTGACTCATCCCGCAGTGACTGTCTGGCAGAAGGGATGGGATCAGACAGCAAGACAATGAGGGGACTGGGCGCATTAGCGCACTAGATTACAGAGCCCATCAAAAATACCTTTGTTCTGTCAAAGATCCAATCATTTACTAGTTGTGTTCTGCAGAGGAGAAAGAATGAGAAGAAAAAATCCACCAAACAAACAAACAAAAAAATCCATCCAAGAATTTAAAACCTCCTCAGATCTCTCTCTACTTAGAAGGGAGGGAAGTGTCTGATCAACCATTTCAAGAGGAGGCAAGATGGGGATTGTGCTTGGGAAATGGGAATCTATAGAACCCTTTCTTTCAGTGGCTATCACATTTTCTATCCTAGATTCTGTTCTTTGGGTCTTGGTAAGAGGGAAATAGACAAGTGAACAGGGTCTGGTTTTGCCCTCAGCTGTCCTCAGGCTAATTTATAGAGAATAGTTAGTAGACAAAATATCTCACAATTAGAACATTCATTTTCATTAAAAGAAAGCTTCTGATTTCTATCATATCACAATATAATGCTAACCAAGAAATGTGTGAGGATTAAAGGAAAATATGTGTAAGGGGTATTATTGATAAATACTTTATAAGCATTTAAACTAGCCCATATGAAAAGGCACTAGGATTCTTTGAAAAGATAGAGCATATGAATTCTTGCATTGAGCATGTGTGTGTTTGTGTGCAAAGGGGAGGAGGGAACTGGAGAACAGGGGCGGGGGTGATGGTGAGAGATGAGGACATTCGTGTTGAGCCCTGTGTGGGTGTATAACTGGGTAAGATGTGTGCTGAGTCGTCAGCATGACTGCAAGCCTGGCTAGCTTGTCTGATTCTCCAAGGAGACAAATAACCAAATGGGAGGTTGGTGCCTGGCTTTCTTCTTCTTTTCTTTCTTTTTATCATTTTTATCATTTGCCTATGAACTCAGAGGAGCAGTTTATCAGTCACGGAAAATGCCCCAAAGGGGCCCAGATCAAAGGGAGGCTTTGCATTGTGTACTTAGGTGGATCTCCCTGCCAAATACATTAATGCGATTAAAACACAAATTCCATAAACAATTATTTTCCATCTGTTTAGCAACAGTAGTAGTGATACGATGTGCCATCAAGAGAATCCTTCTCTTACAGAGATGTACCAAGTGAATTCAAATGCTCTTGTGCACGTGGATGCTGGAGCACTTAGGGAGGATTTGGAGAGTGTTATTCGCCAGCAGCACAGGAGAGTGGCTGCTGTTACCATGCAGGGATCTCTTGATAAGATGGTATTTCAAATGGCTGTCATTTATTAAAATAGGTTCATTAAAATAACTCAACGCATTTCACCGATTGTGCATTATACTTGGAGGTTTGTCGTTTTTCTCCCCTGCCTTCATACTTATTTCTACTCTCAGGTACAGAAAACATATCCCTTTTTTTGCCCCTCTTAATTACCCCTAATTGACTTCATGCTTTATTGATGGAAGAAGGCAGATTCAGCAGAACTGCCTGCCTGGTCAGTCGGACTCAGTAACAGTTACACATTCAGAGACCTGTTCGTGTTTGTTTGGGTCCACAACACATACTTTGAGTAGGAGAAAGAGAAATCTAAAAAGCTTTAAAAATCTCTCTCTAAACCTGACCAAGAGATTAAAGGGGAGGGCAAAAGGGGAGGGCCCAGACCAATTTCCACACATCAGCACTCGCAATACAGGGATGGATTCATGAAAGAGAGACCTGCAAGAGAGTTTTCATCAGTGGAATTTTAATGAGCCCTAAAGGTTAGCCTTCGACTTCGTTAACAAACAGCTCTAGAGATAATTTCCAATTTTCCGTGTTTATAGAATAGCGGTTCCTTGGTCATAATCAAATTCTGAGACTGTGGAGAGCCTACTCTGCATATCCAGCTGATGCCGAAACACAAACCACCAGAAATTATTAAATGTGTGCTCAAAATCAAATGTAGAAGAAACAAAAAGAAGAAAAAAATTTTTGCAAATTAAAATGATCACATTAATCTTCTCTGATGAAATCAGTTCAAATGAAAAATGCTTATTTTTTTAAAAACCTGCACAGATATTTTGGCTGTTAAAACGGTAGTGATTATTATAATACTTAAATGGACAGAGACAAGAAAAAAAAAAAAATAAACGAAAGAAGACATCATTCCTAGGAATGGCAGACCAGAGTCCCTGGTACATTTTAAATAGGTTTCAAAAGTGTAGGAGAAAATATAGAAGCACAATTTTGCAAGATTGACACTAGATAGGTCAGTTTGCCGGGGATGTGTCCCATCTTTACCCCGCCTTCTGTCTCCCCCTTCTTCCTTCTCTTTTCCATCTCTACTGAGCCCTTGCAGAATTGCCATAATTGTACCAGAAGGGGAACAAGTATGACTAGGATTCCAGCCATATAGAACAAGAGCAAAAGGTAGTTAAGACAAAGGGCCAAATCCAAAGACTTGGCTTTTAAAAAAAGTGACTGCAGCATTGAATGGAAAGTGGACCACTTGCCCTGCAACGGTGATCGACCTCCTAATGATGGGGACCAACAGCAGGTGCTTGAGATATAAATGCTGAGAGAAATATTCTAACATGATGCTAACTTTTATTTCCTCCAATGCAACAGATCCCTTTTCATTTCCAGGCTTGCCACCTCTTGATCTGCAGAGGGATGGAAGGGGTTAAAAAAAAAAAAAAAAAGACTGGCCTGAGGCTATGCAACTGCAAGAGATTAAGAGTGAGGCGCCCAGCTGGTGATGCTTTGTTCATTTTTTGGTACATGGAGGGGCACAAAAGGCACAATATTAGGGGCTGGAAGACCTGGGTTCTAATTCGGATTTTGCATCTTATTCCTTACTCCCCATGTAACCTTGGTGGAGGGGGTAGGTGGTCAAACCCTCTGAGTTACAGTTTTCTCCTAGGATAATAGGGACTGGCAAATTCAGGCAATGTTAGAATTGTGAGGGACTTCCAGGATCATTTAGTTAATTTTCCTCATTTGATAGATAGAAACTAAACAGTAGTAGTAGTAGTAATAATAATAATAATAATAATAATAGTAATAATAACTACTACTATTACTACTGCTAATATTTTCAAGCATTTAATATGTGCCAGGTACTGTTCTAAGTGCTTTATAAATATTGTTCTACTTTCATAACAGCCTCATTTGGTAGGTAGTATTTTTACTCCCATTTTACAGATAGGAAAACTGAAGTCAGTAAGATTCAATAGCCAAGGTGATATAGCTGGTAAAAATGGTGGAGCTGAGTTTTAAACCCAGACAGCCTGGCTCCAGAGGCATACCCTAGTAAGCTGTAAAGTCCCCATTTATTCTCATTTGCACAGGCAGTGCACTATCTGGATTAGTGCTGCACACGGTCCTGAAAGCATAGACTCTACGGACAGTTGTTCTCAGTATTAAGGCAATGCTGACAATGGCCACTCTGTTCCCTCCAAATTCCCTGAGATCCCAAGGTCTCTCCAGCCAGGCTTTGTGCGGGTACCCTGTAGTCCTCCCAAGATGCCCTGCTCTATATATTGCCCTTCCCAAAGTCAAACTGCCACCCAAAGTGTCTGTCTGCTGATCTTTTCTCTCTCCATTTCCTTGAAATTCCCTTAAGCTGCTATTGCACTTGTATTCAAACACCCAGCATGATACTTTTTACTTCTTTGCTCTAGCACTAGAACTTGCACACCTTTTGTTAGCCACATGGATCAACACTGCTTCTCAGAGCAGAAATATATTGCAGAAAAGAGAGCTCATGGCAGAATAAAAACCAGTGGCAGGAAAGACACTCAACTGAGGATAGCATGATAAAGCACTCATTGGGTAAGTCTGGTTATAGTGTTACACTACTGCTCATTGGTTGAAAGAAGAGACTACAGTTTGTCATATTAGTTTCCATTGGTTAATAGCACACAGTGCCTGGGGAAAATATATTAACAGTATTTGGTAACGGACTGTTGCTAAAAAGAGAATAGCATTGGGACATCTGGGCGGCTCAGTTGGTTAAGCTTCTGACTTTGGCTTAGGTCATGATCTCACAGTTTGTGGGTTCCAGCCCCACATTGGGCTGTCTGCTGTCAGCACAGAGTCTACTTTGGATCCTCTGTCTCCCCCTCTCTGCCCCAACTTGCACTCTCTCTCTCTCAGAAATAAACATTAAAAAATTTAAAGGAAAATAAGAACAGCATTACTGTAAAATTATTGTTGCATGGAGAAGTGTTAAATAGGCTATGTGTACTCTAAGCCCAAAGGAGCTTGTTGACTTGTTCAGACACCTGAACAAGGCTGTCTAGAGGAGAACCGTTCTGTGTTTTCCTTTTTTTCACACTCACACTTCTCAAACAATTCTAACACCAGATGTGCGGGTTTTTCACACCAAATAATTCTCCAACACTAGATGAGTGTCCCATAATTCAATTCAATTTTGACACTAGCCAGAATTAGCACAGGCCCCTACTGGTTAAGGGCTCACTCCCATAAGACCGTTCCCCATTTCTGACACCAATTTCAAGTAGCAGGTCCCTAGATTACTCACAGTATCTGTCGAATATGGCTACAATTTGAAGGTTCGCATCACCCCCTTCCTCAGGTCCAATCATTTGCTAGACTAGCTCACAGAACTCAGAGAAACACTGACTTACATTTACTATTTTATTATACAATAAAGGACATGATAAAGAATACAGAAGAACAGCCAGATGAAGATATAGAGAGGGTGAGGTCTGGAAATGTCCTAAGTGCAGGAGCTGCTGTTCCCATGGAGTTGGTAGGTGCTACCGTCCCAGCACAGAGATGTGGTCACCAACCTGGAAGCTCTCTGAACCCCACGCCTTTAGGATTTTTACAGTAGTTTAATCACGTATGCATGAGCAATCAATTATTAACTCAATGTCCTGGAGGATGGGAGGTGGGGTTGACAATTCCAAGCTTCTCATCATGGCTTGGTCTCTCTGATGACCAAGCACCCAACCTGAATCTGTCCATGAACCCACCAAGAGTCATTTCATTAGAACAAAAGACATTCATATAAACCAGGAAATTTCAGGGGATTTAGGAACTCTGTGCCAGGAACCAAGGGCAGAGACCAATATATATATTTTTTCTGTTATTTCACAAACCCACATAAGATTCTTTCTGATCTGGCCTCACCTGTCATATTAGCCACCTACTTCGCACCTTGATGTCCTCACACCTGCTGTCCCTTCTGCTTGAGGCAACAGCTCCTCCAAGCCCCTTTTATCATGCCCGCTTCTTCAGTTGTAAATGTCTGTTCATCTTTTAAGATCTGGCCCCAAAGTCACTTTCTCTTTGCAGCCTCCTGACTTCTGGCATTTCTATAGTACACATGGTCAGAGCACTCATTGCAAAGGATTATAATTAATTGGTTATTCTTATTTCTCTTACTTACCAAAGAGTCCCTTGAAGACAGAGACTATATTTCATTTATCTGTGTATCTTCAATGTTTAGCACAGGGCCTGAATCATCTTATTTACTCAATAAATATAGAAGGAAGGAGGTAAGGAAGAGAGAGAGGGGGCAGGTGGGGAAGATGTGTCTTTTCTGAAACTACAAAACATTATGAAAATACAAAGAATTACTAACCAGAGAAAGACGTCTATTGTTTGATGTACTCATCCTATATAGGAATGAGCTCACTGTCTTCATAGGCACGATGCTTAGGCCTAGCATGGAGGCCAATGACAATGCTAGCAGGAAGCAGACCTCTTATTCCTCATTTACCTGCTGATGAAAAGGTAGGTAAACAATTTCCCCAAGACAGGATGAGTGCTCTTAACTAATGTCATCACTAGCAGTAATTCAGTTAGCTGAATAAGCATAAAACCTAAAGAACACAGAGACTTAAGAAACTGTTTAATTCATGGTACTAAGTTATTTTATCAGGTGGCATGTAGTTAAGTGCACTTAAATACAATCACATAGCATTTTGTTTGGTCATTCTCCTCTGGGGTGTTAGAAGAACCAGTAGAGAAAAGAAGCTTCCTCAGGGATTTTTCCTTACAGTACAATTTTTACAAAAAGCTGAGTGTACAACTTGCAAAATAATAAGCTTCAGTGATAACACAAGCTTCAGCTACAATTATCACAAAGAGCAACTCTGCTGCCCAAGCTCCTAACTTATCCTTGTGACTATAGAACAGTCCAAAATGTCACATTCAAGTTGAAGTGACTGCAGCCAATTAGATAATTTCTACCAAACTGGGTCCACTAATTGTTGGGCATTATCTTGAGGGACAAATAGGGGTCTGTGACAGGGTACAATGTGGCTTGTGAAATATTAGTTTTGGACAATCACAAATGAAGATCCATGTATGTTAAATTATTCAGCATTCTTGACCTCATTTATTAAATGACTTCATATGGGTTTTTGCTCATATTCATATAATCTTAGGCTCTAAGGAGCTTGATTTTGTTTCCTTTCCTTAGCTGTCTCCCGATTTCATCTTCATTTTGGCTTCTCCAGTGTTTATGTATCAGAAGTTTAGTATATATATCTCTTTCTATTTTTTATTCTGTTTAATTTTATAATTTAAAGGGCAATGTTTGAGAAATACACAATGGAAGCAGTTGCTAATACAAAGATACATATCAGAAATATGAGTACTAGTTAGGAATCTGGCTCCCATGCCTTTCTTTGCTAGCACACAACCTCAGGTAATACAAAAATCTTCCAAATTAACATCTGCCTTGGTCCACCATCTATGAAGCAGAAAGTTGTGATTGTGACATATGGGTCAGAGCTTTATAAATGAATAAGAACTTCAATGCCAAGTCTGCTTCTGGAAGTGTTCTAAAACGATAGCAATAAGAATGCTTTCCAAAACAATGGGAGAAAGCCACAAAAACACTCCAGGAAGTTCATGTACCCAAGATGTTTGTTGATTCCAATTTGTTCAAAAGATGTTGAGAACAATAGTTCATTGATGCTGACAGGATTTCTCCAACAAATTAGTGTTCTTACATGTTGTAAAGAACCAACTGCATAACTATCCTAAGAATATTCCTAGCAGATATCTTTTAAATTTACAATTTAAAATATATCATGGGGGCAAAGCAATAAAATGGACCTGGAAAGTGAACATTGCCAGATAATGTGATGGAATTAGTGAACATCTACCAAAAGAAAGTTTTTACACTAATACTCTTTATGAGATTCACAAAAGAAATTAGGTAACATTAGGCTTCTCAAGGTAGTTTCTTCCTTGAGATATGTGTGTTTTATAATGTTGTCCATAATTCAAATCATAACCAATACTCTGAAAGTAGAGACACAGAATTCCATTTCATCATACCCAATCCAAATGGGACCAGAACAGGTGTAATCACTTTAAAGTGTTCTTCTCTATAAATCAACTTCGGATATATTCCAGACTGGAGCTGTCAGCCCTTGCAACCCCCTGAAGTTGAGAATTTTTAGCAAACTAAACACAGGCATTAAAATAATGTTTGAATTAGTTTGAATCACAGTGGCCTCTATTCTCATGCTTCTCAGGACCCTACTGTATCTCTTCCATGTGTGAGATGCATAGGAGGGCTGCACATGGGCAAGACTCACCAGAGTGCAGAGCAGGAAGGAGAATTTAGGTCAATTATCTTTTGAAGTGTGATCCCTTTAAACAGCTACTCAAGGTAGTATCTTGCTAACTGTGCTGTATATAATAAAGGTGACCTGTTCTGTTTCTTTAAATAGTGTTTTTGGTTATAAGCGATCAAAGTATTAAATTTGTGTAAGGAAAAAAAAAAGATCAAGAGAAGTGTCATCCACATTCTTTCTGGAATCTATTGGAAGGATTAGGTATGTGTTTTACCTCCTCTGAAAGCCTGGGCATGAAAGTAGGTGCATCCATTTGAGTCTGTCCCAGCTGGATCTTTGTTTTCTTTATCTATAAGCTAAGGAGACAAGTAGTTTAGATGTCACTTCAGGATCTTTGGTAAATATTTTTAAAAATGAAAAAAATATATGGAGTTGATGAATATATGGGGAGGTGGGAGGTGGAGGCAGACAGTATTTGCTATGGGTCCGTTCTCCAAAGCTTAAAAAATATATATTGTGTGTGGATATGCATTTTCATTATTTCTTGAGGGAAAAAATCACTGAAAAAATGGTTTTGTGGTTTTTAAAATATCTTTTTTGGTGTGGAAAAATCTTAGAGTCTTTTAATTGGTAAAATACTTCTACTGCTGTTAGCATCACAGCAGGCTTTAAGAGAAAGCAAATAGATTTAAAGCAACATAATTAATACAGGGAATACCTCTGATAGATATTCAAAGAAAATGATGTAAAACGTCTAAATATTACTTGTACAATTAATTGGTCTTGTGATTATAAAAATAATACACATTTGTGGTAGAGAATTTGAAAAATATGTAGACATATATAAAAAATACAAATCACCCTGGATCTTACAATTTAGAAGTAACAACTTACCAAATTTCCAGTATATAATGATACACACACACACACACACACATGCACGCACACGTTGAAAAAAGTGAAGAAGCAGTAAGATAGCTTGTGCATAAAACATTTTTTTTGTTTACTTGTTTAACTGTTTTCAAGGTTTTGTATCTAGCTATTTTTCCTTATCGTATACTGAGTCAGCCAAAAAATATTTTTAATAAAGTGAAAAAAAGTGAGTTCATTTCAATCCTATGAAGAACTATGCCAATGAAAATGATAAGAACCTGGTTTCTGCCATTGCCTTTTTTCCAGCAGGCTTATGGGTTATTAGAAAGTTTAAGATGGCTTTCAGAGATTAATTAGTTCCACGTTGAATTTCAACAAATATCCAATGGTAAGAGCATAGCACAAAATCCATTAAGCCTTGTGACTGTTCATTATGAAATTCTGAATTTTAACCGTCTAGCAACGTAATCCAAGCTTAGATTTATCTTTTGTCCCTCAAGACTGTAAATTCCAAACAGAGTATGGACCTCTTCTTTGGGCCTAGGAGGCTACAAGTAGGCAGAGGAGGAAAGAGCTCCTTTGCTCCCCCCTGGGTTTTCTGTCTACATGCTTGCCTAGCACCATGGCTCATTCACCAAGCATGTGGGTGACTAGCAAAGAGATATCATTCCCCTTCTCCCTCTCTCCCTCTCTCTCTGTCTGTCTCTTTCTCTCCCCCATTCTCTCTCTCTCTCTCTCTCTCTCTCTCTCTCTCTCTCTCACACACACACACACACACACACACACACACACACACACACACACATATTACACAGCCATAAAAAAGGGAAGAGGTCATGCCACTTGAGACAACACGGATGGAAGACCTAGAGAGTATTATGCTAAGTGAAATAACTTAGACATGAAAGGCAAATACTATATGATTTTACTCATAAGTGGAATTTGAAAAACAAAACAACAAATAAATAAACAAAAAGCACAGTCAGACCTATAAATACAGAAAACAAACATGGGGGTGAAGGGAGGGGCAAAAGGGGTGAAGGGGAGTGGAAGATACAGGCTTTCAGTTATGGAATAAATAAGTATAGGAATAAAAGACACAGCATAGAGAATATAGTCAGTGATATTGTAAGGGCAATGTATTGGTACAGTTGGTAGTTATACTTGTGGTGAAGATAGCATAATGTATAAACTTGCTGAATAACTGTTGTACACCTGAAATTAATACAACATTGTGTGTCAACTGTATTTAAAAAAGATCTTAGTGGAGCATACACTCTAGCGAGCACAACAGACAAAAAAGCTAACATTCTATGGTGAAAATGCCACAGGAAAAGAAAACAGCAGGGTAAGAAAGATTGAGAGTAGAGAGTGGAGAGTGTTTTAAATAGGATGATTGGGAGAAACCTCACTGAGAAGGTGGCATTGGGGTCAAGATGTGAGAAGGTAAGGGGATAAGCCATTTACACATGAGGGGAAGGGTTTTAGGCTGAAGGAACAGCCACTGCAAAGGCCCTGACACAGGATCAGGCTTGTAGGTTTGGAGAAGAGTGAAGGAGTAGAGATGATGAGATCCAAGATATAAGGGGTGGGGAGAGGTGTGCATGTAGGATCTTGAAACTTATAAGGATTTTAGATTTCTACTTCAATTTGAATCCTTGTACCACCACTTGTCAAAAGTCACAGACTCAGTGACTTGCTTGCTTGTCTGTAAAATGGGAATCTTATTGACTATACAGTATTTTTGAAGATTAAAATGAAATATCAAGCACAGTGTCTAGCATGTGGTATGTTTACAACAAATGTTGGTTTCTTTATTCTTTTGGGTATTATTTTGTGTATTTTATAAATGTACACATAGGGGCACCTGAGTGGTTCATTTGGTTAAATGTTCAACTCTTGATTTTGGCTCAAGTCATGATCTCACTGTTTGTGAGACTAAGCCTCGTGTTGGACTCTGTGCTGAATGAGTGGAGCCTGCTTGGGATTCCTTCTCCCTGCCCTGCCTTGCTCCTCCCAGACTGTGTTCTCTCTCTTGTTCTCCTAATAAATAAATAAATAAATAAATAAATAAATAAATAAATAAATATTTAAAAATAAATGTACATGTAAACATAAAAGGGTGATATAACCAATAGTTACCAAGAGGTATGAATCCAAGTATATTTTAACTCTGTAAATAAATAACAGTTTCCCCCAAAACAATAAACACTATTATCTAATACAAACTGTATCACCAATACAAACTAATAGATGGGTTGAGGATTCAAGTTGAGCAAGGAGCTAAATCTTGGTTGAATGTATTAGCCATTGGTGACAGCTGGTATATTAGTAGAAATGTACAGACAAATCTCATTATTTCCTATTTCCATTGAATGTCTATTTCAAGGTTAGAAAAAATGCTATCTGTCCTTCTGGGGGGCATCTGAACATTCAAACAATGCCAGATAAAATGGTCACTTGCAAACTTTTGAAAACACCATTGCCGGCAAGGTTGAAAGGGCCTCTCTTAGATAACAATTTGCTCTGCGTTAACTCTTTTTATATGATGGTGGCAGTTTTTCTCTTATGTGGTGGTATCATTAGAGTTTCATCTGAGTTCACAGAAACCATTTTCTGGCAAAGTTGCTACTCGAACCCAGTTGCTATAGAAGTTGAATATCAGTGGGGGAGGCAATTAGTTAGCTAGTTATTATGACTTTTCTTACTTAGTACATTTTTAGCAGAAAGAAAAATGACAAAAACCTAAAATAATTCTATAGAAATAGACAAGTAACTTCTTTTACCCATAGATTATTAGCACAGTGGACAGGATTTCCAAGAATCTACCAACACCTATAACATCCTCTCCTGTTGTATTATTATGCAGTTGTAATCAGTTAATAGGGCCAACAGGAACCATTTTAATAAAAGTTACAGGGTACTTAGCATTAGAGGGCCTAAAACCATGGGAAGAACTAAAGATAGATTCCTCTTTGTAGGTCAACAGCAACTGTACATGTTATTGCCGAGACAGTTATACGACCTTTGGTGGTATGGCTTCTGGGAGCTTTAAAAAATATTTGCTAACTTTTCCAGGGGAACACTAGTCTCTGTTGACTATCCTGCAAAGTTTGCTCTTAAGCATTAATATATTATTTGATCTGTATCCTTTAGTCTGGATTCGGGAGTTTACAGATTACCTGATAAGGGCTTTTCCTTAAAAAATTGTCTTATGATTTTTGTACCATATATTAGGAGCCCAATAAATGCTGAATGAATGAATGGGAAAAAACCCACTTCCTTTTCCTTCTACTTTTTATGTTACAAATCAAAGATTGAGCACACACATATTAAATATTTTACCCATTGCAAAGTATATACATATACTAACGTATGCATAGATACGTGAAATCTGGCTTTTTAAAAAAAAACACACATACCAGAATATATAGCTCCAAATGAGAGTTGCTCTTTCTGAAGTTATCTAAAGAGATAATCCATTTATTTTTCTTTTTGAAATGTTAATTTATTTTTGAGAGAGAAAGAATGCACATGTGGGGGAGAAAAAGAGAGAAAGGGAGACAGAGGATCCAAAGCCAGCTCTGTGCTGACAGAAGAGAGCCTGATGTGGGGCTCAAACTCATGAACTATGAGATCATGACCCAAGCCAAAGCCAGTCGCTTAACTGCCTGAGCCAGCCAGGCACCCCTAATCCATTTATTTCTCAGATGAAAGTAAAAACTTTGGGAACTTTCCTCTGGGAAGTTCACTCATGACCTCTGGTCATTATTTTGGATACTGTCATAGTCAGCAAATGTTCACCACTTGATAGATTTGATTTCTAAAAATAGCTAAAAGTCAGCTGGAACCAAACTTCTGAAATAAGTAAATAAACAATCTGGATAATACTATTCTTTATCTAAAAAAATTGGGTAGTACCATAAAGTAATAGGTTAATACCTTTTTTTTTTTTTTTTTTGTATGGCTTATAAATTGCTTTTTAAAAAATAAAACAGATTTGGGGCACCTGGCTGGCTCAATCAGTAGAGCATGGGACTCTTGATCTTGGGGTTGTGAGTTTGAGCTGCATGTTGGGGGAAGAGATTATTTAAAAACAACAACCCGGATTTATTGGGAAATAATTCACATTCCATATACAGTGTACAATTCAATTATTTTTAGTACATGCATAGATATGTGCAACCAACATCACAGGTAATTTTAAAATATTTTCATTTCCGGGGTGCCTGGGTGGCTCAGTTAGTTAAGTGTCCTATTTCAGCTCAGGTCATGATCTCACAGCTTGTGACTTCGAGCCCCATGTTGGGCTCTGTGCTGACAGTTCAGAGCCTGGAGCCTGCTTCAGAGTCTGTAGCTCCCTCTCACTCTGCCCCTCCCCTGCTCATGCTCTGTCTCTCTCTGTCTCAAAAATAAATCAAAACATTAAAAAAACTAAATAATATTTAAAATATCTTCATTTCCATGAAGAAAAACCCTGTACTCTTTAGCCATCTCCTCTCTTCCTTCCTTCCCTCCCTCCCCACTCTCCCCAGCCCTAAGCAAACACCAAACTGACTTTCTGTTTCTACAGATTTGCCTATTCTGGACACTTCATATAAATGGAATAACATGCTATCTTTGTGACTGCCTTCTTAACATAATATTTTCAAGTTTCATTTATATTGTAGCATGTATCATTCCTTGTTACAGATTAATATTTCACTGTATGGATATATGGCATTTTGTTATTCTTTCATCTGTTGATGGACATTTGAGTTGTTTCCACTTTTGACTATTGTGTATAGAGTCGGTATTACCATTTATATACAACTTTTTGTTAGAATACCTGTTTTAAATTCTTTTGTGTGTACACTTAGGAATAGAAATGCTGGGTCAGATGTTAATTCTATGTTTAACTTTTTGAGGAATTATCAACTGTTTTCCATGGAATCTATACCATTTTACATTTCTATTAGTGCTTTATGAAGGTTCTAATTTCTCTCTTTGCCAAAACTCATTATTTTCCACTTTTTGAAAAACGATGGCCATTGTAGTGGGTATAAAGGAGTATCTCATTGTGGTTTTGATTTGCATTTCTCTAATGGCTATTAATGTGGAGCATTTTTTCATGTACTTATTGGCCATTTGTAGATTTTCTTTGGGAAAAAGTGTCTATTCAATTTCTTTGCCTACTTTTTTTTTTTTTTTTTAAAGAGTCGCATGCTTTACTGACTGATCCAGCTAGGCACACCTCTTTGCCTACTTTAAAATTTGTAATGGGCACTTCCAGAAGAGAAGATCCAAATGTTTTGAGCCATAGCAGCACTGTTGGAACAAATGCATAGCCTCCTGGAGTCACTAAACTGGAGTGTGACACATCTTTGACCATAGAGTAAAAACTCAAGTAATCAATCATATCACTTTAAGATGATTCTTTGTCCTACATTTAGCAATACAATATCCATGGGTTTCTACAACAAATATTTACACATCTGTTGCATATTCATAGACTATATACTGCTGTGTATATAGGAGGGACTTACTAAATAACACTAGTGGCTACACAATTTCCTTGAAGGAAGGGTTTAGAGGGAGCAGTCTAGTTGGAAGGAGGAATGCCCTGAAGCTGTGTTTGCATAACACTCATATATGACTATCAAAGTATGATTACTCTACTACAAAGAATAGGGGAAGCCTGATAGAGATCATGGAGACCTAAAGCTTCTCCCTTTTGCCAGCATCTATAACTAACTGAGAATCTGAGGAACTGTAATCGGAGAAGGAAACATGCTTCCCAGATTTACCAATGGCTAGTCACATGGATATAGGCACAACACTCTTCTCTCCCTTTGCTCCACGTATGGATATATCCAAGCAAACTGATAGATAGATACGTGAAAGGTGGTGTGGATTAGCAGTAGGAGGGGTAAGCAAGCCAGTAAATGGATCAAAGACAGTAGCATCGTGATGGGAGAAAATGGACTGATAAGTGGGTAAAAGTATGGATGGGTAGTAGAGAGGACTTCTGTTTAGTGCAGCAACCCAGGCTGCCGGCAAGCAGTAATTCAATACAAGTCTTAATAGTCTAAAAGATTAGTCAGCTGAACCACAAAACCAGGTTCTGATGGGGTCCTTTTGAAATATTCAATTTCATCCACCCTGTCACCTCTGAGAATTAAAAATTGCCTCAGTGTGTCCAAGTGGTTCTGACTAATTTTTCCCATTCAGTTCTCTCCAGATCTTTGGTGTGGATCAAAACCTCTTGAGAAAAAAATGAGCAAGGGGGCTGCATGCATTACTGGCAATCAATTACCCAAGGTTTTAAACTGGGAACACACAATGGTCTCAGCTTTTCCCAGGGCTGCTCTGTGAAGAAAGGACAATCTATGAGAACAGAATAAAAACACAAACTGAAAGAAGATGGAATTTGTGACCAGCTTGGGGATTTTCTCACTTCTCTCTAGGGTCTTCTGTTAGAAAACAAAATCAGAATTATGTAATACAATTCCTTCCATGCCTTTCTCTTGCTTGGAATTAAAAATCATCTACTGAAGACTTTCTCACTTCAAAACCCAGTCAGGCGCTTTCTACTATCAAGGAAGGTGCCTGAAGAATAAATTGCTCCTATCAGAAATAAAGCATTTTAGTTCTGCCACAAGCAGTGAGGTCTATGTTTATAAGTCTCTCCAAAGGCAACTCCATTTTTGCTGCTCTCCTCTCATTTTCTTTTGATGCATAAAACCTGTAGACTGGAGCGCCGTGATTGCATTCGGCTCTGGAGCAGTGTAATTGTAAATATTCATTGGAATTCAAGCTAGCTTTCCCAGGTCTCTCCTAGGGCTGTGCAGCTATGCAAACAGCGGCGGTGCCACGTTAGCTCACAGCCCGGAGGCCGCCTCTTTCCCCACAGCCCCTAGTACCCTTTCTGTAGAGTGAGTGCGTGCAGAGAAACTGGCCCTTAAACACCATTTCAGTCTACCATTTTACTTCTTTCTCTCCTTCTCCTCATGACCGCTGATCCTTAGTAATTCTGTCTGTCAGTCCCAAACATGTATTAAAGAAAGAACCACATCCTCGACTAAAAGCTGAGTCTGAATGCTCTCACTGTGCCTGTCTTCAACATATTTAGAAGATTAATCAGATTTCAGTCACTTCGTAAATTTATATACAAATACACACAAACACACACAGAATTATATATATATACATATATACATATATATGTATGTATATATATATGTATATATGTATATATATATACAGGAACTCCAGGTGACAAACTAGGATAGAGATCTACTCTAATTAAGATATAAGAACATTCATGAGTTATTCTACCTTTTTCTAAGTTAAAATCTGCAGGAATCAAAAATAAATTAATATGGGATTAGGAAAAGTATATTACTTGTCAGAAACTTAAAGAGTTATTTACATATTTAAAACATAAAAATTGGGCCAGAAGGAACCTGTGTTTCACTATGCTGATTCAATTCTCAATGTACTGCTGCTAAGGCTGAAGTTGAAGGTACAAGCCAGGCTCACCAGACCACTCCCTGATATACCTTCTGAATCGCAGATGATTAGATTCCGATGGAATTCAAGGCAACTGCAATATTAACTTCAAAACAATCCAAGGAACAGATCTATGCACAGAAAAATGACCTATACAAAATAATTTTTGGAGTTAAAAAAAGGGGAGATATGTTATTAATGTTGAAATATTTCAATGCAAAAGTAAGTCTAGATTGAAATTCTTTGGGTCTGGCCAACATTTAGATTTAGTGATGAAAGAGAATTACTTTAAGTGGCAAAAAATATAGAATGGTAACTTCATACTTATAAGGAAATTTATTTTAATTTTATTTAACTAGGTGAGTTCATGAGCAAAAGACACTCTGCTAGGCATTTTGAGGACTACAAAGATGACAGACGTATGCGCCTTACATCTTGAAAGCTTTAGAATTTAACGGCAGAGAGAAAATGTGCAGAAATAGCTATACTACAAGAGGGGCAAAATACTATGTTACTTAGAGGGAGTGGGTGAGGTGGAATTGTGAGCAACCACATTGCAGAGGTGAAAACCAACCAGACTCTGAATGAATAGAAGCATTTGACAGATGGAGTTGGATGGAAGGAGAAATCCATCTCTACAGAGAGGCGTCATGAGTTGAATTGTGTCCCCCCAAAAAGATATTGTTGAAGTTCTATTCACCAGAAGTTGTGAACATGACCACATTTGGAAATAGTGTTTGTAAATATAATCAAGTTAAGATGAGGATGAACTAGATGAGGACTGGCCCAAATTCAATGACCAGTGTCCAAAGAAGAAGAGGAAACTTTGGACCCTCTCCTGGGTAGGGGAGAAGACCACATGAAGATGGAGGCAGACGGAGACTGGAGAGATGCATTTACAAGCTAAAGGAGCACCAAGAATTGCCAGTAACCAAATGAAGTTAGAAGAGGCAAGGAAGGATTTTTCTCCGAGAGTCTTCAGAGAGAACGTGATGCTACTGACATCTTCATTTCAGACTTCTAGCCTCCAAAACTGTGAGAGAATACATTTCTATTATTTTAAACCACCCATTTTATGGTGCTTTGTTATGGCAGCTGTAGGAAACTAATGTAGGAAGAAAAGAAGATGTGGCTCAGCAGTGGGAAGTGTGGGACTTATTCTGAAAGGTGAAGTTTGGGTTGGCCAGGGAGTAGTGTGTGTAAAGACCAACAGTAGGAATTACATCTAGGAAAATAAGAAGGCTCGGATTGTGGAGTTTGGGCCTTTATTCGTCATCTTTAAAGCATTATTAGGAAAGGGAGTGATAGAGGATTCAGGATGAGCTGGAAGAATACACAAGAAGAAACGGAAATAGCCAGAAGGCTGTTGGGATATTTGAGATAAGAAGTGATATACTGGATGGTGGCTGTGGTTATGGAAAGGGAGCTATGTGTTTGACAGAGGTAGAGGTAGAACTGATGGAATCTGGAGACTAATTAGGTAAAGTAGTCATGAAAAATAATTTGAACTTTGAAGTCTACAGGTTGAGATGGAAGGATGGAGAGGCTAGTACCAGAGACGGGAAACCCAGGAGGTATAATTGGTTGGGAGAATGTGTTGAGAAGAAGAGTCTGGATTTTAGTAAATGTAGAAGTCCAGCAGAATTCTGGAAATGTGGACCTGCAGCATGAGAGGTCTGTTGGGCTGTGAGTATAGGTCTGGGGCCATCTGCACTGAGGAGATATCAAAGGCCTGGAAATGGTTGAGGTCAACAATGAAGATGGGTGAGCATAAAGAGAAGAGCTGAACATTGGGGGAGCACCTCTGTTTAGGGGTGGGAGATGAGAGAGGCAAAGACAAGCTAGAGAGGCAGAGGGCAACCAAGATCAACCCAAGTCAGGGAAGCCAGAGAATGTAATGCATGAAAGAGAGGGTGATCAGCAACATAAAATGCTGTAGGGAGGCTGAAGAGGTCAAGGACCCAGAAATAGTCATTGGCTAGAGGGATTAATATGCCAATGATAACTTAAAAGAGAACAGTTTCAAACTAGGGGTATGAGAGATCATTTTGGAAGGGTTTGGAAATGATGAAGGGGGTGAAAGAGGCTAATATTCTTTTGACAGGTTTGGTAATGAACAGAAGGAGAAAGATAAGAGAATTTTTATTGTTCTTTCTGTTTTAAGGTAGATAAATACATGAGCATGTTAATATACTAAGGGGAAGGAATAAAGGATTTGAGAGAACTGAAAAAACAAAACAGAGCAGGATAACTGTTGGAGCAGAGCCCTGGAAGGAAAAAGGATGGATTGGGATCCAGACAGAGAGAGAAGAATTAGCCTCAGAAAGAAGCTGGGACAATTTTCCCTCTGAGCCAGGCAAAAAAGATAATAGGAGGGATTTTATATCATTTGAATATGGAAGGAGGAAGTTGAAGGAGTTCATTTTAGAGAATCTCATTTCAATAAAGCACAAAGCAGGTAGCCTCATGAGAGAGAGGTGTGGCTGAGTGGGTTGCAAGTATGAGGGATGGGAAAGAGGATATGTTTGGGGAATATGATAGAGAGTGAATAAAAGGATGGCTAATAAGTCTGGTTGAGGTGGTAGCAACAGTGCTAATTGACAAAATTAATATTACTTGACAAGATGTAACTTCCTCCCACAAGTTCTAACAGCTTACGACAGGCAGGCAGGTGGAAAAGCAGATGGTAGGGAGAGGTCAGTGTTGGTTATGGGCCAGATAATGACAGGAAAGCTCAAAACCAAGGGATTCAAGGTATAGTAAAGGCTAGAATAGGCATTCGAAAGACTTTTTCAGAGGGTATCAGTGTCCTTGTGCTTCAAAGTAACCTAAAAATAGTAACAGAATAAAAAAATCAAGAAAAAATGAAAAAGTAAAGGATTGTAATGCTCCTTTCTTCCTATGCATTCCTTCTTTTTTCTGTTATTCATTCAACAAACCCTTGCAAAATGCCCATCCATGTAAAGGCAAGGAGAAAGAAGGTAGTAGGTGTGTCATGTCTGTGAGATCAGGTTCCTTACCCTTGAGAGTCTAAGATAACATGAACCAAAACCAAAACCAACCAACAAACCAACCAACCAAATGACCCAAGAACAATAAGCACTCAGCTCACACTATCCACAAGCAATTGCTTTAAGTGCCTGCCCACATATTAATTAACCAGTTGGTACTTTGACCCTGGGATGTAGGAACAATCATTATGTCTAATTTCACTGATGAGGATATTGAACTGCGGAGAAGTTAAGTGACTTGTCAAGGTCACAGAGCTAGTTGCCAGTAGAGCTGGGACTAAACTTAGTGAATCTTGCTCGTCTGTGCCCTTAATGACTATGCTATGTGAACTAAAAAGATTTTGAAATGTGTTATAAGTAGGATGATTACATATTCCAAACAGTTTGGGACAGATCCACTTGATAGCTATTGTCTCAGTGAAAGTTTTCATTGTATCCCCTTTCAATAGAAAGTTTGGAGGATAAAGTACATGGTTCTCCTTAATTAAAAGAGAAACTAAACAATTGCTGGGCTTTTATTCAAACAATTAATTGTTGGCTTATGTGATGAACACAAAGAACCAGAAGACATTTGAGGAAAATAATGAAATGACTATCTCTTGTCATGATACACAGCCTCATGGCCTGCAAAACCCAGCATCTTTGATCCCCTTGGTAAGATTACAGCTCCTGTCATATTCCTAGTGGCCTCTGTCCCTCTAAGCACTTTAACCCTACTGCTAAAGGAGTTGAAAAAGAAACAGAAAGGTGCATTCTCTGAGCTGCTACCAATTGGACTTCTACATACCCATTCTTTAGGCAGTAATAGAAATTGAACCACAAAATCCTACAGTGAAAATTTGCCCTCCCATCTCTCTCTCTCTCTTTTTTTTAACTTAACATTTTTAATTTATTTTTGAGAGGCAAAGAGAGAGCACAAGCCGGGTAGGACAAACAGAGAAGGAGACACAAACTGGAGCAGGCTCCAGGCTCTGAGCTGTCACCACAGAGCCTGATGTGAGGCTTGAACCCACAAACTGTGAGCTTAGCAGACTGAGCCAACTGCGCCACTCAGGCGCCCCTCCCATCTCTCTTTCTTAACTCCTTTTCTTATCTCCATCCCCAAGAGACACTCCACCATTTCCTCCAAGCCAGCCATAATGAACATGTGTCATATGGATATGCAGCCTCAGCTAGAGCTGGTATCAGGCTGATGCCAGGCCATTTGCAGTAATGTTGGCTGTTTTGTGGATGTTGGTAATGGCTTCACATTGTGAGCTACATCTCCTTATTGTTTTCAGCCTCCAGTGGGAAGCAAGAAAATTGGTACCAGCCAACGGAGATCTGGTACCCTATGAAAAAATGTGTTCTTGTCATCGCCAAATTAGTCCCCTTGGAAGATTTAGAGATGTACACTCAACTCCCTGTGGACAAAAAATGTATCACTTAGTTTTCTAATGCTCACTGACGACAGGCATTTATACAACATTGTGATTGGCTCTTACTCTAGTAATGCTGTTTAAAATGCTGCAATGTGCAAAAATGATGGTAATGCCTAGGCCAGAGCAAGCAGAGAACCAACTCAGCAAAGTGAACAGAAGACATCCATCCAGGGTTTTCAATATCCTGCTGAGCGACCATTGTTTTGTAAGGCTTTATTATTCTCTGAGGTTTTAATATGCTGGTCCACAGAATTCTCTTATTATTTCTCTGACTGCTTTTTCTATTGTCTCCTCTGTCCATCCTGGGCTCTCTGTTTTTCCTTTCTCTGGACTCACTCGTGCAGTAAATTTTATGCATTCATACTGATTTCAACTACAATTTGGATTACAAAAGATTCCAAATATACATTGGAGCTGCCTGAAGGGCATTTTACTCTTTCTCCTTTCCTTCTTGGTAAGCTCATCCTCTAATATGATTTCAATAATAGCTAACATTTATCATGTGTCAGGCACAAAATTGATGCTTAGAACCCTGCAAGGTAAGTACTGTTATATCTTTGTCTCCCAGAGAAGGAGTTAGTATGTGGCAGAACTGAGATTTGAACCCAGGAAGTCTTGCTTCAACACCTATGCTCTTAGTGACCACACTATGATGCCTTTTCACAGTCAAACACTTGGTTCTCTACCTTGTGACTAGATTATACCAATGGCTTTCTAGTACTCTTTCTGGCCTCAGCAAAACTCAACACCATTTTTTCACAAGAAAAATTTTACTGTGTTCTCTATTGATCAAATTTAAAGTCCTCCAAAATTTTCTACTCATTTCTTTGTCACCCAAGCCCATTCAGAATCGATTCTAGCTAAGGAGATTTGCATGCTATGCAAAATGTTCTTACCATTTCTTTAGGCTATTCCCTCTACCTAAAACACTCTTCTTATCTCCTCTCCGGGAAACCTCTTACCTCCTCTTTTAGAATTTACCTCTTTCAGGGAGGTAAATGTAAGAGTAAATTATATCTAATTAGGGATCCTGTGTTTTAGTTCTTTATATTTCCTACAGAGTCTAGTAATGTTTATCATCCATTGATATGCATTAAAGATGACAATGTACTGACATAACCAACCTAACTAACGATGGAAAGAACTCAAGAACTCAATGGATAGCTGAGAGGCACAACTTTATAATTACTAAAGACCGAAGTGTAGGTCTTCATCTATGGAGAGGCTTCTGTTTAGTTTCTGGGTTGTTTTCTGTTTGTGTTCGCTTCCATTGCTCATTCTTTTCTAGTTCTGCTCTGTGCAGTTGGGAGCTGAACCCCTGTAGGTTGCATTTCTAGGCTCCAAAGTCAACTAGCTACCAGCTAGATTTGACCAAGTGAGAAGAGCTGGAAGGGGAATGGAGTGTGGGAAGGAGGAACTAGGCACATTTCCCCTCCCTCTGCTTTGGGCTGGATTCCAGCAGCAACTGTGTCTCCTTTGTAGCTTCAGCTCTACTCCATAGGCTTGACATGATTTCAGTTCCCATGAGGTTACCCAGGTCCCTGGACTCTGAGAGCATCATCTCTTCCTTTTGTCTCTGCAGGAGGGTAGTGGCTTCCTGCTGTTGTTAACTGCCCCACCCCTACTGGTGTCTCAGGTCCCCTATGTAATTCCCTGCATTAAATTCCCTCTTGTAAATACCTGAAGTGCTTTGTTTTCTTGGTTACACATTGAAACAGCAAGAAACCCATTTTTGTTTCTCCATCCTAATAGAATCATGGAAAAATTCTCCTGGTAATCTTAAATTGTTATAGAGCTATGATTAATTTCTGTCCTCTGGTTATTTAGGAGGTGTTAGTTAGCCACATCTAGTAAGTTTATGGAGGAAGAGATGAAAGTGATGTGGTTGTAACAATGGCATTAGGCCTCTAAGATAGTACTGATGTGATATGTTTCAAACTTACAACTCTTCCATTCTTGAGGTTCTCCATTATAAATAAATTTTGATTATACACTAGGAGGGCATAGTTTTGTAAGTAGTAAGATAGAAAAATGAAAGATTTATTTATGATTTCATAGGTAGATGAGATTAGCTCAACCTAAACATTACAAACCTATCACATTATTTTGTTAGTATTTTTTAAGTAGGCTTGGCGCCCAGCGTGAAGCCCAATGCAGGGCTTAAAGTCACAATTCTGAGATCAAGACCTGAGCTGAGATCAAGAGTTAGGTGCTTAACCAACTGAGACACCCAGGCCCCCCTTCAACTGGTATACTTAAAGGGACTTGTTTAAATGTTTATTAACAAGCAGGTGTGTTTACATTGTTATATGAAATGTGATGAACATTTTTTTACCTCAACACAAATTCCCAAGTAAAGCCAGTCCTTAAGATGAGCCATAGGAGGGTCTGGTTGGCTCAGTTGGAAGAGAAAGTGACTCTTGATCTGGGGATTGTGAGTTCTAGCCTCATACTGGGTGTAGAGATTATTTAAATAAATAAATCTTAAAAAAAAAGAGGCATAAATTCACCTTGTGCAAATCCAATTAGAAACATGTGGTGAGCAAACAGGACAGGTGTAATCTATGTTTGAGGCATTCTTGTTCAGCCATTTACCCATAGCATCCACCTGCCCTATTCCCAACTCTTTTCTCAACTATGTCATCTTGAGAGATCCTTGGGAGTTTCTTTAGATAAGGCTTTGAAGTTCCTGTCTGGATACAACTTCTTTGATATGGAGGAGAGGAAAAAATTAATTTAACTATTTGATGACATCGAGAGTAAGACCTTCCCAGGAACCAAGAGTCCCAGCTACAGCAGAATTTAAGCTATGATCTTGAGCTGAACTCCAAGCCATTATAAAGGATTTTCAAGACCCTAAGAAGGATCAAACTAAATATAGAGAAGAATTTAGGATTCTTCTTGGAGTTTATGACCCTGGGCTCCCTGATTTGTACCAATTTGTTCACATGGTGTTAAGTCCAGGAGATGCCCAAAGGTGGCTCCATGCAGCAGACTCCTCTAAAGGAGGAAAAGAGGAAAGACTCCTCTAAAGACTTTGAGGACACCATCACACATGCCTCAAAAGATGAAAAAAAAGAGAAAGAAAATTAGGTTAATTGCTACATGAAGCCATATGAGTGTTTTTCCTGTGAATATTGATTGAGTTATAATACAATCTTGTAAACACAAAAGGGATGAATCAGTTGCAGGCTTTCAAATCTGTTTAGAAGAAATATTTAGACAGCATTCTGGTCTCAGGGACTCTGAAGCTAATATTGCCTTGTCTGCTCATTTTGTTAATGGGCTTTGCTCTGAGCTTAATGATTTATTAAAGAAGCATAAATTAGAATGAGAGATCACTCCCCTTTCTGAGCTCCAACATCTTGATGAGTATTTTGAAAGAATTTTTCAATGGTGGAAGTCATCAAGCAAATAAGCTCATGATCCTACACTTACAGCAACTATAGGGGCCTCAAAAAATCTTAGAACTAATTTTTCCCCTGTTGACAAAGATACCTGTTGATACTGCAAACAGAAGGGACATTGGAAAAGGGACTGTCCCTTCAAACAACCTAGTTATCCATCTAGAGGGAACATTCAACCATCAGGGCTTGGAGGAATTGCCTAGTAAGCTACTCCTAGTAATTCCTATAAATCATCAGGGTAAAATAAAACTTAAAATAAATGGAGAAATCTGTATTGTGCTAGTGTGACTTTAAACTCCATCATGATACACCAAGAACTTCCTTAGAGTAATTAAAATGTTTTGGTGGTGGCTGTGTCCAATCAAAATCAAAGGGTTCCTTTATCAGAACTGACACTGTTAACCTTGGTCCCTTCTCTGAAAACCTTGTCTATTATGGGAAACTGCTCCTATAAATCTCCTAGGAAGAGGTCTACTTTCCAGATTAGGAGGCCAAATAAATTTTGCCTCAGGAGAAACAACATTGGAATTTCCAGACTCAAAAGACCCTGAAACATAATGTGCTCTCCAGGCCCAAATTGAGGACATAAACATTGTATACCTCTCCACACTCCCTAACATTCTATGGTCCTCTTCTTTCACAGATATGGGAACAATTAAGAGTGTGGAACTATTAAAATTTTGATCAGGAAAATAGTGTGGAGATTCCTCAAAAAATTAAAAATAGAGGGGCACCTGGTAGCTCAGTTGGCTGAGTGTCTGACTCTTAATCTCAGCTTAGTTCTTGATCTCAGGGTTATGAGTTCAACTACTGCATTGGGCTCTGGCTGGGTGTGAAGCCTACTTAAAACAAAACTAAAAATTGAAATACCATATGATCCAGCAATTCCACTACTGGGTGTTTACCCAAAGAAAACAAAAACACTAATTTGAAAAGATACATGCACCCCTATGTTTATTATAGCGTATATGCACCCCTATGTTATTGCATTATTTACAATAACCAAGATGTGAAAGCAACCCAGTGTCTATCAATAGGTGAATGGGTAAAAAAGATGTGACATATATATAATGGAAAATTAGTCATAAAAAAGAATGAGATTTTGACATCTGCAACAACATGGATAAACCTAGAAGGTATTATGCTATGTGAAATAATTCAGACAGATAAAGCCGAATACCATACGATTTAAATTACATGTGGAATCTAAAAAACAAAACAAATGAACAAACAAACAAAAAGCAGAAACTGACCCATAAATACAGAGAACAAACTGATGGCTGTAGACCTGAAACTAATATAACATCGTACACTTCAATTTAAAAAAAAAAAAAGAAGAAAAGAAAAAGAAAGGATGATAAATTAGAAACAACTAAGAGATTACTTAAACATATTTGGTACAAACATAACAAAATTCAGATTCATCCTTCTAAACTGTTTCCAAAATTGCCCCAACATCTTTAAAACCTGGAGTCATACAAGGGCTTACCCCCATTTTAGAAGATTCAATACATTAGGAACTAATTATCTCTTGTATCAGTCCTTGCAACTATCTACCCATGAAAAAAAAAGCCCCATGGCTGAGGGTGTAGATTTGTATGAGATCTTAGGGCTACAAATACAACTGTATTCCAAGGTTTCCTGTGGTACCCGACCCAAACACTCTGCTGTCAAATATTCCCACTCATCTAAATGGTTTACAGTTGTAACTCTATGTTTTGCTTTCTTTAGCATCCCAGTAGATAAGGAAAGTTAGTATTTGTTAGCTTTCTCTTGGAAAAATCAACAGTATACTTGGATAGTATATTCACTCAAGGATTTACTGAGGCCCCTTCATATTTCTCACAAGTGTGACATCAGGAATTAAGTACACTACAACTTTCCAGAAACTCTAGCTTGATTCAGTATGTAGATGGCTTACTTCTTTGCTCCTCAACCAGAGAGAACTCAGGAACTAACTCAAAATATCTATCGCAACAGCTAGCTTCTAAAAGCCACCAGTCCCCTACAGATAAACTTCAGTTTTTACAACAAAAAGTACATTACCTTGATTATGATTTATCAGCAAAAGGAATAATTCTGTCTCTGGAAAGAATAAGTTCCATCCAAAACTACCCAAGACCTAAGGCTAAAGGACAACTTAGAGGACTCTTTGGACTTGCAAGATATTGCCAATCTTGAGTCCCTAATTTTTCCTTATGGCCTCTTCACTCCAAGAACTGACTGGAAGGAACATTTAGGAACCTGTTCCTTGGGAAACAAATTATGAGGAAGCCTTTACTGAAATCAAACAAGCCTTACAAGATCCTTCTGTATTGGGGATTCCTGACTATAACAAGCTTTTTATACTGTTCATGAATGTAACAGGCTTTGGGAGTCCTTACACAAGAACATGGAGGAAAAATAGACCATAGTTTGTTATGGTCTTACAATGCCCTGGTATCCAGGGCATAATCACATTGTTTAAAGGTAGTTGCTGCAGCTGCTAAAATTGTAGAATCCTCTTTAGAACTTGTTCAAGGAAGTGTATTAAGTCTTCAAATTTCTCATGCTGTAGAAAGTTTGCTAAACACTGAATGCACTGAGAAATTATTTTTTTTTAATTTCTTTTAATGCTTATTTATTTTTGAGAGGAGAGAGACACACAGAACACAAGCGGGGGAGGGGCAGAGAGAGAGGGAGACACAGAATCTGAACCAGGCTCCAGGCTCTGAGCTGTCTGCACAGAGCTAGACACGGAGCTTGAAAACAGACTGTGAGATCATGACCTGAGCTGAAGTCAGATGCTTAACTGACTGAACCACCCAGGCACCCCAGAAATTCTTAATTAGTAGACTAACATCACATTCTACTCCTGTCTCCCTCAAAGCTATACATTCTTTGATGCAACTCCTTAAACCCTGGTACCTTCTACCTTTCCCTGACAAAGGAGAAGCACATAACTGTGTAGACTCGGTCTGTCAAAATCTGACTCCTAGATTAGATTTATAAGAAATTCTAAATTAGCCAATCTAGACTTAGTACTCTATGTTGATGGCTCTTATGCCAAAGATTCTGAAGGGAAATATCAAACTGGGTATGCTCTAACTACTCAGTATGAATTATTAGAAAGAAGAGATCTTTCTCAACTTAACTCAGCCCAACCTGCAGAATTATTTGCACTCACTCAACCTTGTGAACTAGCAAAAGGAAAAACTGCAAATATCTACACAGATAGCAGGTATATTTTTGGAGTGGTCTATGCCTTTGGTACACTTGAGAAACAGAATATTTTGAATATCAAATGGCATGCTCATAAAAAATGGACCTCAGGTTGCTTATCTTCTTTCTGCTGTTATTATTTTCACAAATAGCTATTAGCAAAATTGAGGCTCATACCCACCGATCAGACTCTGAATATCAAGGAAATGCTATGGCTGAGGTTCATGCTAAGGCTGTTACTCAAGAAATTCCTAATGTACCAAAACTCTGTACTTTTTTTTCCTTCAATATATGAAGTTTATTGTCAAACTGGTTTCCATACAACACCCAGCGCTCATCCCAAAAGGTGCCCTCCTCAATACCCATCACCCACCCTCCCCTCCCTCCCACCCCCCATCAACCCTCAGTTTGTTCTCAGTTTTTAAGAGACTCTTATGCTTTGGCTCTCTCCCAATCTAACCTCTTTTTTTTTCCTTCCCCTCCCCCATTGGTTTCTGTTGAGTTTCTCAGGATCCACATAAGAAAACTCTGCACTTTAAATGAACTTTGTAAGACAGATCCAAATCTGGTTACTTAGGACAATTTGTGTAACATACAAAAATTGTGTGCAATACTGAAAAACAAAAATGGCACCAAGAAGGATGTAAATTTAACACCAACAGCAAAAGACTCTGAGAAAGTCAGAACAGCTGTCTGGGGCTTCCTGAATCTCTCAAATTGCCACTCTTGTGAGCACTTCACATGACTACCTATCATGGATTTGAGAAAATCATCCAAATTATGAAAAAAATATTGGTGGAACGATTGTTCTAAATTGTCATAAAAGATTTATAATCAGAGTTTAAGCTGTAAATAACCCAGGTAAAATTACTGAACTAGTCCAGGGGTTGCTACCCCACTATCCAGACTGTTTGAACATTTACAATTGGACTTAATTCAATTGCCTCTTTCTATGGGTTATTAATATGTATTTGTAATGATATGTCTGTTTTCTAGATGGGTAGAAATTTTCCCCTGTTGTAAAGCTGAGCTTGCTTTGGCAAAGAAATTATCAGAAAATGTTTTCTCACTATGAGGAGTTCCAAATGAAATTTCAAGTAATCAAGGGGCTAACTTTTCTGGACAGGTTATAAAACAATTAAACAAGGTTATTCAAACATTGTGGCACTGTTATTGTTCCTATCATCCTCAGTCTCAGGGAAAGTTGAATATACCAATGGTACTCTGAAATTGAAATTGGCAAAACTGACTGAAACCACAAGATTACCATGGCCTAATGTGTTACCCTTAGCTCTTGTGACTTTATGGTCAACACCTTTTGGGAAGCATAAATTGATACCTTATGAAATCATCATGGGTGGCTCATGCCCTTAAAGATAGAAGCCCAAGCACATTTTGCCCTTGTAAATTCTGATATGACCAAATACTGTAAACCACTAATACAATATTCAAAAACTTACTTTCAATAGCTCAATGTACCCCATATATTGGAACCTGGAGACTGGGTATTCTGGGAGGAACATCAGGGAAAAACAGCACTTGACTCTTGATGGAAAGGGTTATAATAGGTTCTTTTCACTTCTTACACAGCAGCTAAATTACAGGGTATTGAACCTTGGATCCATGTTTCTCATTTAAAGAGAGCTCCCACCGACTCTTGGACTTGTCAACCTGCAACTGACTTAAAATTAAAGATTTCCAGGAAAAAGTCTTTCCCTACAGCAGATGACAGCATGATATGGACTTTTGCCCAAGATCACTGAAAAGGTTTGCAGAATTCATCATTTATTTTCAAGATTTAATTTTATAACAATTGTTGTGTTATTACTATCTTGCAAACTAACTCAAAATGTTAAAATTTCTGGTTTTCTTTATGTTGGGAATTTTCTTTATCTAGACTGAACATTCGCTAAGGTCCACCATCAAACAAATACCTTCTTTTACTAGTAAAAGTGATTTTTGGTTATTCAGCCATTTAAATGCACAGGAAGACACCCAATTAATATTATAATCATCTCCTGTACATGCCTGGAAGGACTAATTCAGGAAAACAGCTTTATGGAAAGGTCTGGTATTTTTCCCTTGGCCACTCAACTAATACTTATGGCCAATTAATATGGAATTGGGAAGAAGCCTTAGAGGCTAAGGGCTGGCTATAACCACTGTAAACTTCATGGCTGGTAACTTGTCATTATGTATAGAAAACCTTAATGGTATTAGATCTTCATGTGGGGCAGTGTTTCCGACTCACTCTTCATTTTTTTAAAATGTTTAGTCATTTTTTGACAGCGAGAGAAAGAAAGAGAGAGAGAGAGAGAGAGAGAGAGAGAGAGAGTGTGTGTGTGTGTGTGTGTGTGTGTGAGCGAGCAGGGGAGGGGCAGAGAGAGAGGGAGACACAGAATCCGAAGCAGGTTCCAGGCTCTGAGTTGCCAGCACAGAGCCCGATGCAGGCTTGAACTCACACACTGTGAGATCATGACCTGAGCCAAAGTCAAATGCTTTGCCAAGACACCCAGGCATCCCTACTCACTCTATATTTGACTTAGATGAAGAAGAGTGGACTTCTATATATATTGATGCAGATTTAAAATTAGATAATGACAATGATACCCTTAATTATATCATGAAAGAAATGCCTAAACCTGTACACTGGTTCAATGAAAAATAAGTAGGTAAGTGCAATGCTTCCATAATCCCATAATGTAAAGTAAATAACAGTTTCACTTATTTGATAGACCAATACTCAGGGCACCACTAGAAAAGAAATCAATCATTTATCAACCATGATATAGTACATATAGACTGCTAAACCAAATTCATAAGAATGTTTTTTGTTCCTATCCAAATGTAAACCAAATTTCTATCCAGATTTAAACCACAGTCATTCAAGATGGGAATGTGCTGATGCCTATATGGCAAAGAAAAACCATAATATCCACATTGCTCCTAATTGGTGCATCATGGGATCTACCCTAACTCTCTCTCTTTTTTAATTCACAATGTTTTGTATTCAACCAAAATTACTGCTCCAAAAATAAAACAGATGAGGTGAGCATTGCATAATGCATAGAATTGTTGAATCACCAGGCTGTACACCTGACCTAACTCTCCCTCTTAATCCTACTGGGTTATTCATCCTCTATGGTAATAAAATATACAAAGGTTCCCCCCCACCCCGCCCCAAATGGTCTGGATACTGTGGTTTAGGATAATCTTGTACCCCAAAGGACTAAATATGACTCCTTGAGTGCTAGCCAAATTTTAAATTTAAAATAATTTATACATAAAGTAACTTGAGCTTCCCGTGAGTTTCCAAATCCTATTGTTCAAAAAGCCCTAGTTTCGTATGTTTGTAAGAATGTTTTTTCCTCAATTGGGAGTTAATGAATTAGAAAAATCACTTATTAATATTTCTGTGACTACTGAGAAAAGCTTTAAAGATACCCTAAATGTTCTTCAAGCAGTACAAACTGAAAGGGTTTATTTTCAGTGGTACTTCAAAATAGGATGGACCACTCAAAAACGAGGTGCATGTGCTATAATTAGGGAAAAAAATGTTAAAAAAATTTTTTTTAATGTTTATTTTTAATTATTTAATGTTAATAAACATTATTTAATGTTTATTTTTAAGAGAGAGAGAGAGGAGAGAGAGAGAGAGAGAGACATAGCGCAAGCAGGGGAGGGGCAGAAAGAGAGGGAGATACAGAATCTGAAGCAGGCTCCAGGCTCTGAGCTATCAGCATAGAGCCTGACACGGAACTTGAACTCACAGACTGTGAGATCATGATCTGAGCTGAAGTCAGATGCTTAACTGACTGAGCCACCCAGGCACCCCTGCTCACTCTGTATCTAACTCAGAGGAAGTAGCATACACTTCTATATATATTGACACAGAATTTAAAATTAGGTAATGACAATGATACCCTTATAATTATTATCTTCAAGGAAATGCCTAAACCTGTACACTGGTTCAATGAAAAATAAGTACGTAAGTGCAATGCTTCCATAATCCCATAATGTAAAGTAAATAACAGTTTCACTTATTGGAAAGACCAATATTCAGGGCACCACTGGAAAAGAAATCAATCATTTATCAACCATAATATGGTATAGGCACCCCCAAAAAATGTTGTTTTAATGTTGACAAGTCAGAAATTGTTAGCCCAAATCCAGAGGAATGGAAAGACCAGATAAAAATTTTTTATCAAATAAGTGACATTTCTTTCATAGACCTCTTTAGTTGGTTAAACCTTGACTCCTGGGAATCTCTGCTCTGGGGAATTTTTCAATCCTATTGTTCTTCTCAGTCATGACATTAACCTAGTGAGGTGTATACTTTCGAGCGTTTTAAATACCTGTTGGCAGCCAGTTGCATGCCAACTGGTATCTAAAAGGATCGGGCAACTGGAAGAAATCAACAATAAATACATAAATGATGAAGACTTTAAGACCCTCCAGGATGGCAACTCTTCTAATGGAAGCAGAATATGTGATTCTTAGACCTGACTGTATCAACAGTGGTAACTGAGGATAATGCTACTGCGCTCAGAGAGCATGACCAAAAGGGGAGAATTGTTAAAATTAAATACAGGGACCAGACCTGAAAATACCCTGAGCAGACAAAACCAGTTAGTTAGACAAGCAAAGCTTAATTTAATTTATTTTGCAAAACAAGTGAGGTTAATCTGACCTGGGTCACTTCTTGCTTATGCCACTGAAAATCCTAAGTGAAATATAAAAAGTTCTTCACAAATGATATGAAGTAACCACTAACCAATTCCCTTTAAGAAAATTCTAATATTGTAACCTATCACTGTAAAGCATAAACACTCACTGCCTTGTACTATACAAGTTGTTCTATAACAATATACCTCTCAGCATAATTCCATGTTTTGGTTTGAGTGCTCCTGGTTTATCAACTATATTTTTGATGTGTGTACAATAAACTTTTACTAATTACTACTTAAGTGATTCATTGGTTTTACTTCTGTCTTTTTTAATGTTTATTTATTTTTGATACAGAGAGAGAGAGAGAGAGAGAGTGTGTGTGTGTGTGTGTGTGAGAGAGAGAGAGAGAGAGAGAGAGAGACAGACAGAAAGACAGAGAGAGAGAGGGGCAGAGAGAAATGGAGACACAGAATCCAAAGCAGGCTCCCCCAGCAGGCAGGGGTCGAACCCACGAACCGCAAGATCATGACCTGAGCTAAAGTCAGACACTAAACTGACTGAGCCACCCAGATGCCTCTTACTTCTGTTTTTTGTTTGTTTTGTTTTGTTTTTAATGATCTTCTGGCAGTAAAATGCTGCATCTTATGGTGGTCCTCAAACTTTTGTATTTCACATCCCATCAATCATTGAACTCTGAAGCCAGTTTCCTTCCCACTCTGGTCCCTTCACCCTCCAACCAAAGACTGGTAGGAGTAAGCAAGAAAGTTTCTTTTCCAATCATAACAGTTAAATGTTATGGGCATTCCATTGCCATTTTATAATTTATGTTTTTAATTTTTTTCTAGGACAGAAGACATTTTAGGGAGTATATTTTATCTTGAATCCATAAGTGTTCTAAAAATCTTGCAATCCACTTAACCTATTTTGTTTTCCTGCTGGTGGAGAATCCTCCTAGCATCTTGCTCCACACTCCTCTTTAATACTCAATGTCATGGGCCTTACTTAACTTGAGGCACCTTGTCCTCTTCTAGTTCAGGTATAGCTCAAGCATGCAAAGTGAAAAGGAGAATCACATGCACCCTGGAACTAATAAAAGCAATCGCACAGTTGACTGTAAACACCAAGGGCTGAGGATGCATGAAGTAATCAAATAGCCTCCCCTTTGGGACAGCTGGAGGAAGAAGCGGTCAAGACTCTTCAGGGCAAAAAGCAGTCTGCAAACCTAGGTCACGAACCTTTTGTTTGCACTGGCTTGTTAGGGGGGAGAATTCTGGCACCGTGACTGGCCACTGATGGTTGCACAGCAGCTAATGACTAAGGAACAGAGGACAGAAGTTCTGGGTTATCCTAAGTTTTGCAACTTCCTTAACTTCTCTGCACCCCAGTTTCTTCAAATGCGAAAGCAGAAACAATGGCATTGCACGGTTGATGTGAGGATTGTGTATGGATGTTCGAAACTGAACTCTGGAAAAAAATTCAAGAAGTAGTATAGAAGGGTCAGAATAGCAGGGAATAGTCAGCTGACCATTGCTACTCTGGCAGTTAAGACCAGGTTTTCCACTGTGAGAGATTCCAGAAGTTCAAATATATATTTAATATGTATTATGTTATATTATCATGTATTATTACAAAACAATATATTGTTTTGTATTATATTTTTCAAATGTATTTATATACATAGATATTTAGACATATATACTACAATAAAATATAAATATTTTGGGGGGACTTCACTGAAGAAGAAGAGATCAAAGGCTTGGAAAGAAGGATAAGTAAGGATATGCCATCTAAGTGAATCAAATTATTCAAAAATCCTTTTAGAAAGGCCAAAGCAGGAGGTGAGGAGAAGTAATATTTATTTCTCTCTTTAGGGGAGATAAAAATCCTTACTTAGTTTTCTGAGGTCCAGAGGATCCTTCCATTGGCTTCTCCACAGCCCTGGCTCTCATTCCCCAAAGCAGTAAGAACAGAGTTCTCAGCCTCTACATTGATGATTTATCCCGGTCACAGAGGGGACACTCGGCTAACTGAGGTTAACAGCTTTCTCGGTTTCATTTCAAAAAGACATTAGCATGGAGGCTCTATGAAATGCTGATACGCCAAATACTGATTCATTTACCTGCAAAGTTCGCTATAAGGCAGGGACCTATTTGACAGGCAGGGATGAGCTCCCAGCCTTTTCCTAAAGGGCAATCCCATAATTCATCTCCCAGTGCTAAATTACACCTGACACCTCACTGAAGACTTCAGGTACACTCACCCAACTGCAATAAGCCTAATGTGGAAGAAGAAGGTTGGGAATGACAAAGATATTCTTTCTGAAAATAATGTAACTAATTTATTATATATATCTGTAATATACATTTCCAGGCAGAGTTGGGTTAAGGGTAGGAATTGAGTAGATGTAGGGGTGTGATAGCCATATACACAGCAGTACAGGATGGCCCAGGTCAGGTCTTTACCCCGGCCACAGTCTTATGCATGGGGACTTCCATGTTGTGCATTACTACCTGAGGAACATGCCACTTGACATGCCCTTATGATTGACCTATTCACCAAATGAATGCCAAGCTTTCTGTAATCTGGGCTTTCCATATTCTATTCTCATTCCAAATTTACCAGAAAGCAGGTTGTCCAGAAGCTGCGGAGAGGTAGGCTCTATTACTCCTCAATGGAGCTTTTTGTAGAGAGGCTGGACAATGTATAGAAGCAGAACATCTGTCTCCTACCCTTCAGCAAAGGGTGTCTCAGTAGCCAAGTTCTTTAGCATGGTGGTTACCTTGTCAGACAGGGCTATAGAGGCCACAGGGGTGGTTTGGTAGAAGGGAAATAAAAACAGCTTGACAAGTTCATTCATAGTCTAGCTTCCTCATGATTCTATCCAGGACTTCTCTTCCACTTTTAGTATGTGCTGGAGGTCTTGGGCCATTTTACTTCATGCTATGTGAAGAAAATAAGCAAGCACATGAGCCTGGTCAAAGCTCAGGGGACCTTTGGAGGAGTGAGACTAGATGTTTTCTGTCTAACTCCGGAAGTTATGTGCTAGATGTTGGGGACACTGCAGTGAATGGTCAGACACAGGGTCTTCTCTCATGGAGTTTTTAGTCTAATTTGGATACCTGAGCTTAAGAGGAAGAATTAAGTTGACTAAGAAGAAGAATTAAGGTGTGCATAGCCAGACAGTGCCCATCCTTATTAGGTGTTTGATAACTGTTTGCTAAGTGAAGAAATTACAAATGGGGTGAAAAGAAAAGAAAAGGAGATAAACATTATTAAGTGCATTTCACGTCCCAGATTCCATACTAGATCACTTTCTGAAATATTTCTTTAATTTATACATTTATTTTGAGAGAAAGAGTAAGAGAGGAGGGACAGAGAGAGAGGGAGAGACAGAATCCCAAGCAGACTCCATTGTATCAGCGTGGAGACTGATGCAGGGCTAGAACTCATGAACATGAGATCATGACCTGAGCTGAAGTCAGACTCTTAACCACTGAGCCACCTAGGTGCCCCATGCTACATCACTTTCATCACACTAGCTGATTCATCACAAGATGAACAATCAAAGTCAAGGTCAGACCCTGGTATATGTTTCTGAGAGAGTGTCTTTCATGGCACAAACATGGGAAACTGTGGTTTTAGTAGAAAGACTGCAAGACAAGTTGTCCATAAAATTGGAGCTTTAGTACTCACTCTGTTGTTTGTTAATGGCATAACCTTAGACAAGTCATTTATCCTCTCTGAGCCTTAGTTTCCACATCAATAAATCAGGGATGATAATACCTATCTCCTAGGATGGCCAAGAGGATTTAATGAAATGGTTAATGTAAACGGCTTTTAATTATAATTAAGACCCTGCTCTCTGTAAAACAAATATCAAATTTTATTCAGTTCACTTTTTAAGAGTTCATTCTGCTTCTAAACAATGACATTTTAAATGGTTTTAACAGTTCCAACAACAACATCAGAAACAATAGTAAGGTTGTCCTGGCAGTTATCAAAATGGTACTTGGGGACATTTGTATCAGGAAAACTCTTATAAAAAGATGAAGTTTCTTCAAGGTGATTATTTTCTCTGTACTTATCAAATATTTGGGAAAATTACTGATACCCCAATATTAATGCATGTAAGTCTATATAATTAAGTTTTTTCTTTATAAATCTATCTCTTTTGCTCCTTCAGAATTCCTGAGAATTCTTTAGAAGAATTAAAATTTGGAGAACACAGGAGAATAGATTTCAGACTCTCACTGAATAAAGGACTATTCCATTTAATGATAGTAAGTGCACTTTCCCCAATCAGCATTTTAACTATTATTTTCCCAGCAATCCTTTGCTCTTCTTTTAGTCAGGAAAAGAGGTTAAGTATCACCCCTGTTTAACTTTACTCTCTACTTTTATTTTTAACTATTTTTTGTTCTCTAATTGTGTCTTGGTTTGTGACACTTCTTATGTTGAAATCTGTGAATTCTATAATTTCCTTCCCCTTCTTGAGATCATTAGTGAGGTGGTTCTATTATACCAAAGTGGGAATCAGTCCTCAGGGATGCACTGGACAGTCTCCCACCTAAATGTGAGGGATCACCATTTGTCATTACTCCTTGTTTATGGTCCTTCAGCCAATTTTCAATCTATGTGACCATGCACATATTCTACCCAATTTGAATTAATTTTGTAAGTGGAAATTCATGGAGCAGTGTATCAAATGCTTTAGTAAAATCCATATATATTACCTCTAGTGCATTCCCTTCATCCATTAATCTCGTAATGCGATTTAAAAGAGTGATCACATTTGTCTGGAATGATTTGTCCTTTATCCATCCCTAAAGCTGCCTCCTGCTCTTGGCTCCATTATCCCCTACATCCGTTCAGTTTTTCTCTCTGCACATTTGAGTCATTATATTATTAGCCACAGAGGTTACATTTTAATAGTTGATAATTACTGAGAACACCTTTTTTTTTTCTGTTTCGAAAATAGTTTCAATTTTCAAATCTTTAAATACGGATTACTGAAAATAATATCTATTGATTGTTAAATTCCGAAGCAAATTGCCTTATGCAATCTCTTTATTTCAAGCTATGATTCTGTTAACAATTAATTTGCCTAGGTCCTTCTTTTTTTTTTAAAAGTAAGTTTTTATTTTTATAAAGTATAGTATATTATTTAAGCTCTCTTTCCTGTTCTCCTTATTTGAATTGCTTTTCCAGAATCATATTTTCATTTCTTCCTGGGAAAGATGTCTACTGTGTTGCATAAGGTAAGGGTGATTATAAATATCAGATTCTTGCTGTAACTCTAATGTCATCATACCAGCTATGAATGTCTATATTTATTTGCAAAATAAGTCTTAGCATATGTTTTCCTATATGTATTGAGAGCAGTTTGCCTGCCTGGTAAACATATTCCTCACCTTATTTTGATTTATGTAGAATTTTCTTCTGAAGAAGTTAAGGGTTATATGGCAAATCAGTAAATTTGGGGCAACAGTTGACTAAAAATAAAATATGTTTCAAAAGAGTAAGAAGAGTAGGAATGAGAGTGATAATAGCCAAAGAGAAGAATGATAAAATCAGGAGAAGCAGGTATGTAACAAGTAGAAAAGCATGCAATAAGCAAAGGACCTTTAGAAACGTAGCAACAAGAATATCAATTAAGACTATGGAGGGACTTCCTTTCAAAAGGTGAGGAGGCTCAAATATGGATTGATGCTTTGAGATCAATTCTTTGGCACATAGCTCCAATGCAAGCTACTTCTCCCTATCTATCATCACAGTCATTATCCAATGTTGCTTTTTTCCTCCACCAACATTCTGTTTGGGAATGGAGGATTCAGCACTTCTTTTTCAACTTTCTGCTTCAGTGGATGAAGGTAAGTGAATACTGAAACAAGGTTAGGTTCACAGGATATTTAAGCATCTCCTCCGTGGACACTCACCACTGACCCTGATAAGATACCACTTGTAGGATACATGCAGTGCACAGGGATCAGTGTCTTATTAACTGATGGGGTGAAATGAGCTTTACCCGAGACAAGAAATTATGACTTTATATTAAATAAGATTCAATTTTATAATCTAAATTTGTGGTTGACTAGTGTATTTCAATAAGATATTCTATAGAGGTGTATTGAAAGCCATTGAACTACTAATCAATGACTTAGGTTCAACATGCACTCAAGCAAAAGACTATTGAATGGAAGACTAGACAATAAAAATGGCTATAAATTGTCTTCCAATTTTATCTTCATTTTGATGTCTATTCTCTTCCTCCTGTAATAAACAAGTCCATTGTAGATCAAAATCAACTTGTACCCAAGAAATATGCAGCCTCACATTGATATGTGAATATCCATTCATTTGGTTAGAAATAGAAAGTATTTATTACTGGGAAGCAAGAGTTGCATATGAAATTATGTCAATATGCATGAATAAATTCTGATTTTATGTGACATTAATATTAAGAAGTTGCGGGCATGTCTCAAAGTGTACCTTCCTATGTATAAGCGTCTATGCTTATACTACACAAAGCATTTGTATTGAGAACTTAAGAGGCTTTTATTACTCATGCTCTATTTTTCAAGGAAATTTTCATAATCATTTCAAATACGTAGAGTTTTAGGGAGAATTTACACATTTGTATATGTGCCTTAAAATAAAAACCATTTTCCCTGGTTCTTTAAATTTGACTGAGAAAGCCCTAAAGTCTCAGTTTGTGAAGAAAGCCCTCTATCTCCATGTCCATTCTGACTTTCCCTTTTCTGGACTAACAAAAACCTAAAAACTGGGTCTGAAACTGGGATATTTTCATTATTATATACTTAATACAGGATTATTATTTTTAGGAAGCTATTACTTAAGAGTTGCACTAAGAGGGAAGTAGAACAGGGTCCCTGTGGCCGTCTTTACTTCCTGGCATATGAAGGTGCCATGATGGAAAATGTGACTCAAGCAAACATTCAACCTACTAACTTTAATTTTTTATTAATTTTAATTTTCTGTGATGTATAGCTTCCTTGTCTTTGAATTTTCCTTCCTCCTCCTTTTTAATATCTAGTGCACTTCTGTTATGTGCCAGACATTGTGGTAGGTGGTGGTAATAAGCCATGAGCCATGCCCTCAAGAATGTGCACTCTTTAAGAGGGAGAGACAAGTAAATTGATATGAATCCTGTGGAGTGCTAAGTGTTAGAGAGGTGAGGGTGCTCTTAAAGCACAGAAAAGTGGCAGTTTATTCCTCCTGGGAGAAGGCTGGTGAAATTCCTTAGAAGAAATGATGCTTAAGTAGAGTTTTGAAAAATGAGTAGGAAGTATCTAAAGTAGGGTTTTTTAACCTGGCATCCATGGATTCCTAATAAATCTATGGATAGAGTTCCGTGGGTCCGTAAACTTGGATGGGACCAAAAAAAAAGCACCTTTACTTTCACTAATATTGAACCACATTTAGCATTTCCTTCAATTATAACTGCAGGAAACAAACCACAGTAATATTAATGGTCCCAGTGACAATGTCACCAACAAAAATCCTAGCTGTTTTCATATCACATCCATACCATATATTTTAGGCAATTTCAAAACATCCCTAATGTTCACTACTCCTTAAAATTATAGCACTGGACCTTATTCATCCAAAAATTACAGTTACAGTTCTACTCCTGGACTATATCAACATTTTAATAAAAATTACACATATGGTCATAATAGAAATTAATTTTAATAATTTCAATGATTTTAATCTTTTGATAACTCAATCTCAATATAAATTGGTTTCTCATGGATTCTATGTATTTTATTTCAGACATTTAAAAGTATTACTCTGAGAAGAGGTCCATAGGCTTCAGGGCTATGGCAGTCTAGAAATAGGGTCCATGACACAGAAAAAGTTAAGAACGCCTGAATTAGTAAGAAGACTGGGGAAAGGACAGTGGTTCTTTCAGGAAAACAAAAAGTTTATGTTTGACTTTGAGCACTTTATCTTGATGTTTCAAATTATACATACTATTTATTTATTAAAAAATGTTTATTTATTTATTTATTTTGATAGAGAGAGAGAGCACAAGCGAGTGCACAAGTGGGAGGGGGCAGAGAGAGGGAGAGAATACCATGCAGGCTCTGCAATGTCAGCAAAGAGTTCGATGTGGGGCTTGAACCCATGAATCATGAGATCATGATCTGAGCCCAAATAAAGAGATGCTTAACCAACTGAGACACTCAGATGCCCTATACATGTTTCTTTACAAGCAAATGTTGCTGGTATGAAGACTAAATATGTGCGTGTCAGTTCTGTGAAATGCAATGAGTAATATATACTCACTATGTTTTCATAGGGACGTGTTCCTGGGGAACAAAACTATTGATTAGGCATATAAATAACTCACAAAATTTCTAAGTCTAACAAGGACGGTCTGTCATGGCGTTAGACTCTGTAGCCAGTTGTGGGTGATAAAGGCCAAAGAAAGATGCCTGAAATACTTACTTACTCCCTTTTCCTGCATGAGCAGAATGCTAACGATCATTTAATATCAATCAACATTTGTCTTACCTGCATTTCAATGGTTGGATACATGCTGGAAGTACAGAATATGCTAAAATTTTATCAAATATTAATGGAGGCATCTCATAACGTAGGAGAGAATACCTGACCAGGGATCCATAGCCTGATCCATATGACCAGGTCATAGCCCCAAGTCTGATACTAATATGTGTGTCACCTTGTGCTTGTTTATTATTGGTAAAATAGAGGCAATGACTCTCGCTTTATCTCATAAGTTTGCTCTTAGGATCAAATATGTCATTATATTTTATGTTATGAATGTAGAAATAACAGTGAAATGTTTTATCCTTGCATTAAAATTTTTTGAATATAGAATCTTTTAGACAAATGGGATTGAAAAATATATCTGTATGTGTAAAATATAAAAGGCAGATGTAGCATATGACATATATCTGTAACATAGGAGTTAAATTCTTACAAGACTGAAAACATTGAACTTGCTATCCTAAGCCACTGGATTATTCCATAGTATCATTTCCCTATGGCTGGTAACAGGCTTTCAAATATGACCTGTAGGAACTGTAGTGCAAGACAGCAATGAATTTATGTATGCGCTATTTAGATTTAGTGGCACTAAGATCACAAGAAAACACATTTAATTAGTGGAGTGCATTCAATTCTAAGATTTAGATCACTTTCTCCAAATAAGCTTGTTCTTCATAGGAATCACGTAAGCACATGTTGACAAATATTGCAAACAATGGGAGAAAGACACCTATCTCAGGACTTTTCTTCCTAAAAAAATTCTATTCTCATTTATTATGCTTTTCATTAAAACTAGCAAAGGATGTAAGTACTGGCCTGGGTCTTCTATTCTTTAAGTCAACGTTGAAAGTTTATTTCTGCAGTAAAATACACCTTTCACATTCTGAGTGTCGCCATATAAATCAAACAAAGAGAATTGCATTCCAATTCTCTCCATTACCACAGAAGCATACAAGTTACCAACCAGAACATTCTTCCATTTTTAGCTTGAAGTATTTTTCAAACTCAAGTATGCTTAGAAGCATTCTTAAGTCAAGGCTGTTGGTGATTATACCTGTTAGACTTATTCTGTATAAATTATCTAAGCCAAATGGAGTCCAAAATACTGACCCTTGACTGCCAATTGGAATAGTCCCTAACCCTCAATCATTTGCTAAAAGAGACAAATGAGCTAAATTTGAGTTCAGAAACTACTGCCTCTGAATACAAAGAAAAAAAAGAGCAAAGCTTAATATGCATCTGGGAAAGATACAGTTAATGCAGAAGGAAGAGAAACATGGGGTACCACTCTAACCAGCTCATGGTCATGGCTTCCCAGGTACAGTCACCTGCACAGAGATACACAGACATACATTTATCAACTCACATAAATGGACCGGAGTGACTACACATTCTGAAATGAAGAGAAGAAAAACCCAATGAATTTCCCCCACATCTTAGACAGTACATACATCCCCACTAACACACTCCCTCAACAAGAATAAGATCCAGAAGTCCTTAAGCAGTTTTGTGGGCATCAATTATAAATTAATGAAACCTGCTGAGGGCAGACACACAAAGACACACAGTTCCAGAGGTAAGCACTGAAGCAGGGCAGACACCTGACAGAAACAGAAATTCCAAAACCGAAAAGATTGTATCCTGGATACCAAAGCAAATGATGGATTCAGGGTGAACAGATTTGTATCCTGGACAGTGAAGCACACGGTAGGTTTATGAAGCATGGTAAATGACTTCTAAAACCATTCTCCCTACTACCCAAATAAAAAAAAAAAAACAACTTAAGTCTAATGGTTCCTATCCTTTATAAGGTTGTCCTTGCAGTGGAGAAAGCTTTGGTCAATGGTCTTGGTCTTTTCAACTGGCTTCAAGGGCTCTGCCTCTGAATAAGTCCTCAGGCTCCTTTCTTTTTCCATTCTCTTGGGTAAGGGATGCTCTGTTTACTTCATGTGAGCTTAGATTTATGAGGTGCTGAGAAACAGGAGTATGAGGACCTTCAAATTTTTCTTCTAGATTTAACTGCGAGTCAACACAGCATCTTGGCATTGGTTAACACATTTGCGTTATAAAGCTGTTTGTTACTGGAGCCAATCTGATGCCTCAATGAAAGCAAGAACAAAGCAACAACTGAAGAAGTCTTCCCCTTATTCCCCTCCAAACAGCCCATTCCTTTCTGAGTCCAGACTCCTGACTGCACATGAAACTGTAGAGCACTGACTGGGGGGGTAGCGGCACTCCCTCCTCAGCTGGAGACTGCATTCAGAAAGAATAGATTTTTCCTGGCTTCTGATAGTCTGAGACATTGTGCCTGTCACTCAGAGGGTGAGAAAAATAGGGTTCAGAAGAGAAAGCAGAGATGTATAAACAGATGCGAGAGTGGGAAGAGCATACAAAGTAGGGAGATGGCAGAGACTGATATCACACCTACCCCAGGATGGGCCACTCTCCCTGTGCCTGAAAGAGGCTTCCAGGCTATTTTAATTATAAATATTTATATCCACGGAAGCAAATTCAGAAGGATTTATATCCCAGGAGAGCGCAGATCAATAGATCTGAGCAAACCTCATCTCCAGGCTGACCACTTAACACTGTTATCACCGATTAGGGCTGCCCGGCCCTCTGGGAGGGTGTCGGGTTCTCCTCTTGTCCTTTGTAGGTCCACCCCATTCTTGGCCCCAAGAGGAAATCAATATCAGGAGGCACGGATCGATACCCAGGACATCTGCTTGGCTGCAGCGGCTCACCTTAGGACCGGAGTATGGTTAGCCCTCATCTATCCCGCAAACTCCCTTACAAGCCCCTACACCCTCCCAGTTCTGCTGGGGGCATCCCGAGTTTGATCTTTAGCTCATTTAGCAGAAATGCGGCTGACTCTTTTGAGTAAGGAAAGAAAAACTTGGTTATCATTTGCCTCACTTTCCAAAAGTGAGGAAACTTACCAGACCTCAAGGATTGGGTCATTTCCTGCCTCATGCTTCCTGCTGCCGACTCTCTGGCCACCAAGTACTGTCGGAGCGGCTGGCGCTGGCTGGGTTTCTGTTCCAGGTCTGCCTGCGTCTCCCTATGCTTCGTCTGCAGTTGATAGATCCTCTGCTCCTGAAGCATCCAGCTATTGACCCGCCCAGGGAAAGAAAGAAAAAAAAATGGAAAAAAATCAATTAATACTAAACGGCTTAACAAAAACCCTGCATGCATAGCACAGGCCTGAAGCTTACAGGGTAGGAGTTGGGGTGGTCTCAGTGACAACACTGGTTGTGGGGACAGGCTCAGCCAGCTAGAAAAGCTGATGTTCCAGGGACAGGAAGCCAATATGGTAGGCGTGATCACACATACAAACACACACACACGCACACGCACATGCACAAGCGCGCACACCCATGTCAGCTCAGTCTGACATGCCCTAGTCTGGGAGCAGAGGACAGTGCAGGTGCATGTTCATTGTGAGCTGGTGCAGGGTGACACATTCACCAAAACAGAAGGGTTGCAACCAAACTCATAGAAGGGGTGGGTATTTTTCTGTTTTTTTTCTTTTTTTTAGGGGGAGGGGGAGGAGCGGAAGGGGAGGAGATATTGTTTTGTTCTGAAAAGGTAATACCATTTACGTGTTGCAGAGAGGTACCCCGGGCATTTCTTCGTGCGTCTCCCCATCACACGACCACATGCAGGCACACATGAAGCTTTTTAAAGGGGAGCAAGAAAATGAGGGAGCACCATACCTCAGCTGCCAGGCCCTCTCTCTTCTGCAGGAGCTGGCTTTGAAGGTTCAGGATTTTTGCATCTCGCTGTTCCAGCTGTAAAGAGTTTACATAGGGAGGGAGCAAGGAAGGATCATGAATGTCAACCAATGAGCAATTAGCATGACAAGACTAAAGTATTGATCCACTAAAGCTCACTGCACTGCTGTAGCCCCAGAGGTAAGGCAGCTCCCCTGTCACTAACTCCGACAGTGCATTTCAGAAGCCTGTAATGTAGGGCTGGCTACTTTTGTAACCCTGACCCTTTCTCAGGGCAGGGGAGGGTGGCACCCTCATGCTGTTCAGCCGCAGCTCTAAGAGGGATCTCTATCCCTGGGCAGAAAGCTGCAGAGAAGAGCGGAAAGAATGGAAAGATTTTGGCTGTTCTACTTCATTCATTTTTTTTTTTTTTTTTTTAAATACAGCTCCCTCCTGATGGCACCAGGCAGCTCTAGGTATTGATTGGAGAAGGGCTAGGGAGAAATCCTGGTCTGACAGCTGGGGCTGGAACTAGGGTGGTTTACCATTCTGCATGGTCAGGGGCAAAGTGCCTTCTGTAGTACTAACTTCTGGCCAACCCAAATACGTACTTCCTGGGCACATTTTACTCATTTTAAACAGGAAGGTCCAAAATGGGAGGGGAAAACGTCTTATTTCACTAAAGAGGAACCCTTATTCCTAGGTATAAGTCTATAATACAACAAAAGAGAAAATGATGGAGTGTGGGATTCGGCAGACACAGTGTTTTGCTACACCAGCCAGGGGAGGCATTTCCTGTTAGTTTCTCCATTCTCCACTGATTCCTCTCCTTGCTACTCTTAATTATACACATACTAGCCTTTCTTCATCATTCTTCTACTTTTTCCCTATCCATTCCACACCTTTACAAGTTCACTTCTTAAATTGCTTTTCCAATTTCATTCCATAGCTTCATTAAAGATCTACTAGCAGTCCATCTCCTCCCTGAAATCTTCCAAGTAGTGGTGATCATTTATTCTTTTCTGAGCTTTTACTATGTGCCCCAAACTTCTCTCCAATGATGGGCAATAACAGATATGGTCTCTATACTCAAAGAACTTACAGACTAGCTGAATCAATGAGCTACCCATTGACAACAAAACCACCCATCCATTCTTCATCCGTCCATCTATCCATTTGTTGATTCATTCAATCTGTGCTTATTGAGAACTTCCTATTGTCAGGAACTGCTCTTTGCTAAAAATATAAAATGTGACAGAGACTTGAGTGCTTGCTGATAACCATTTCCTCTTCTTCTTCCTGGGTAATCTATATTTCCCAGCTTTTTTTGTAATAGAGCCTCATGACTGAGTTCTGGCCAAGAGAATGTGGGTGGAAGTGATGCATGCCTGGTCTGGCTCATAAAAACCTTCCACCTTATCCTCTGTTCTCTTTTCCTTCCATTGTACCCTTGATGGCAATATGTTGAAGATAGTGGTGCAATCTAGGTCTGGCAGAGAGTTGCCTGGACCCACAGTGGATTATCATATGAAGAATAAATCTGATGTGAAGTTACTGAGGACTTTTTGTGTGTGTTAATGTCCATGTAGCAGTTAGTGTTTTCTTACTAATAAAAATGTTAAATAAGAATAGACATAGCACTTGCCTTCACAGAGCTTACAGTCTATTCGGTGAGAAAGAGATTTAAATAAATAATTACAAAAATAAACATAAAAAGACAACTGTGATAAGTATAATAGGGAGAGGTCTGAGCCAATATACACACATATCAGAGGAAAGTTACCTAGACAACTGCGATTGTGCAATTATGCTGAGAGCTGAAGGGTAAGTGAATTGGGAGAACATGAGGACATTCCAGAAATAGACAACAGAACCAACAAAGTTGCTATTGTAAGGAGTGAGGTACATTCTAGGAACTGAAAGAATCCGTGTGTTAGTAGAACAGAGAATGAGAAGAGATATGGTGCAACATTAGGATGGGGAACTGGGTAAGGTTCATTCAGGGTCTTGCAGGTTATGGATCTTAGTTTCCATCCTAAGATCACTGGGAAGCCACAACAGTGTTTTAAGCAAGACTGATAACAAAGTTTTATTTGTATGTTGTATGAGAAGTTCTCTCTGGCTGCAGTATGAAGAATGAATTGATAGTCTCATTTCCAGCCATATGGCAGAACAGAAATATTCCTTTAATCAAAAATCTTAGGATATTCCAGCTAAAGTAGAACAAATGTTCTTTTATTTTATTTTTTAATTTCTATTTAAATTCTAGTTAGTTAACATGCAGTGCAATATTGGTTTCAGGAGTAAAACTCAGGGATTCATCATTTACATGCAACATTCAGTGCTCATCGTAACAAGTGCCCTCCTTAATACCCATCACCCGTCTAGCCCATTCCCCCACCCACTTTCCTCCATCAACCCACAGTTTATTCTCTACCGTTAAGACATCTGTGTTTTGTTTGTTTGTTTGTTTTGTTTTTTAACAAATGGCTAAGTTTGCAAGTACAGAACTCCCGAAATGCCTTGAAGAGCACTACCTAGTCTCAGTTACTGGAGAGATTAGCTTTTAACACTCATGTGGACCCAGTGGCCCATACAAGTTAGGAAGTTAGAACTGATATTCCCCATACAAAACTGGGACCCCTAAAAGGATGGCCTAGGGGGAAAAAAAGAAAAAAATCTGTTTTTCCAAGGATGCTTAACTTCCCCTGACCCATGGGAAAAAGTCTCCCCTGAGAATTTGCGACTATGCCTTACAGGTTTGAGGATTTATACTTGCTATCCACCAAGTTCAGAGACCTCTAAGCTGAAAACTTAAAATCAAACTTGGTCTCAGGCTAGTAATGTTCCTGTGGCATTTGACAAGGGCAAACCCAAAAATACTCTGGAAGGCCACAGCTTCATATAGGTCACCTGGGATTCTTATCAAGAAAGCTCTGCTTAAGATATATCCACATGTTACAAAACTAAAAACCATGAGTGAGAGTAATAGACAAAGAAAACAGCATGACTTAGATGTCTGAGAATTTCAGATGATAGAGCAATCTGGAGGAGACTGCAAAGTAAGTGTGCTTAAAGTTATTAAAAACATGAAAGAAGGTATCAAAATCATACAAAAATAGTGAGGCCTAATGAGAAAATAGAATGAACTGGAGAGAGGTCATACAAGTAATGCATGAGGATCAAGAATGCAACCCTCTTGCCAAATGTGCAGGATTTGGTACATATTGGGATTCAGGAAGCAGTCATTTTTATCTTTCTCTTTTCACTCCTTACGTTAGGTATGTAATTTACACAGGACAAATCTCCAACTTACTTTGTTAGTGATATCTAATGTATATGTGCATAATGACTGCCCCAAAGCCAGAAAATATTTTTCATATTTAAAACTGATGGTCAGCTCATAAGACATTCTCTGTTATGATTGTTGAAGTGCCTCATAAAGGAAAATATCATCTCAGTGTGATTTCTTTGCTTCTTTGCACTCTTCAGCTCAATGTTCTCTTTCCAGCTGGGCACAAATTGAGGACACTGGCCTTTTCAATGGTGGACAAAGAGCCATAATGGGAGGGAGGTGGCAAGTATCAAAGGAAGGCTCAAAATAAGAAAGGCTCATTATTTTATCAGAAACCTTTTTTCTTGCTACTGTTTAAAAAATTATTTCTATATCTCATAAAGGAACTAGGAATAAGTAATATAGTAACATCAAAAGGTTACCTGGTCAGCCTGAGCTGGTGCTGTGGAAGAACCAATATTGCTTTACAAATCCCATGATATTCCTTTATAGACCCAATTTCAAGTATAATAAGTTTTTGGGAATGGGGAGACTTAGACGGAATTGGATGATCCTAAACTGGTGAGATCAGGTCAATTTCATCCACCTCTAATCTCATGAGACAGTGATCATGATCACTACCATTGTTACTTTTTACTGAAGTTTGGCTAGTTGCCTGACCACGTGTTATTCCATTTAATTGCCAGAAAACTTCTGCAGAGTGAGCACTAATATCCCCATTTCTCAGATGACAGATACAAAAAAATGTAATAATCCAAATTCTCAAATTTTACATCAGAACCAGGGGTAGGATAAATGCCCTTAGCCTTCCTTAGCAGGTTTGGATAGAGGCAAAACCATTCATAGCACTAAAAAAAGCAGGGGCTCATAGAGAATTTCTTTCTTTGTGTACCTTTACAGAAAGTTGTGTTCTGAGCAGCAAAATGAGACAACTGAGCTCAACAACGTTTGTTTCTCTTCCAGTAGCAAATGTAGACTTACTCCAGTAGGAAAGAGAGATTTGGACAACGGAGATTTATCGAACTGGGTATACTGGTGAGGCTGCTTTCAATCAGGGCTGTTTATCATGAAAAGAGTCAAGTTATCTGAGCTCTTTTCTTTCTCCCTCAGCCAAATATCCCATTGATCCATGAGGTGTGCTGGTTGTCCCTTTAGATGTGTCCCTTTAGATGTGCCTTCTGGTCTGTCTGCACCAGGACCCCAAGGCCATCTTTGTCCAAGCCACCATCATATTATTCCCAGAAGCCTCTCAATGGGCCTGCCTGCCTGCACTTTTACAACTTGGGACCAGTTCACCCCACAGCGGCCCAAGCAATCTTTTACAAATTAAATCAGACAAGTCTACTCCCTCTCTTAAAGCCCTCCAAGGCCTTCCCATTTCACTTTGACAAAACCCCCTTCTCTTTGCCAAGGCCTGCCCTATCCTAAAAGATCTGGCTTTGCACATTTCTCCCCTTGGCTTTCTTTGCTGGAATCGCTGGGTCACCTTTCTGGTCCCCAAACACTCCAATATCCTGTGTGCTGGGCACTCAGTGTTCTTCTTTGCCTGGAAGTCTCCATCCCCACATCCTTCCTTGGCCGTTCTTCTTGTTCTTTAGCTGTTGGCTCAAATATCACCTTCTGAGAGACCACCCGCCTCAGAGACCACTCCCCATCACCTTACCCTGCTTTGCTATCTTGCTTTTGAACACCGAATCTCAATTACCAAGCACAGTGCCTGGCATATGGACATTTAGTAATATTTACAAGAATGAATAATGAGTTCCATATCTTCATTGACACTCATGATCTTCTAAGATAGAGGAAATGAGATACCCAATGAGTAAAGAAAAGTTATTATTAGTAAGTCAGCCTTGGAAAGAAAGTCTTTTGAGAGTTTTCTCAAGGTAGATAATAATTTAAATGGGGAAATCAGAAGAGATAATTCTTTATATTAGTAATGTTATGGGTGAAATTAGGCTGATAAAAATAAAAATCTGGGCTGGTGACTATTCGCACTTACTATTTATGAAGTTGCAATACTAACAATCAAGTGATATTTATATAGTATTTTTCTAGCATAAGTAGCACTTTTGCACATATTAACTCATCTTTTTAAATAACAACTTTATGAAGAAACAGGTATTATTCTCTGCATTTTACAGATAAGAAGATTGCTAGAGGCATTATAGCTAGTGAGTAGCAGGTCACAACATGGTCTGGTAAACCTGAAAATCCAAAGATCCACCTTAAGAGAATATTTTCATTTATAGCATACTTGGAAAAAGGACATATGGATACACAGAGGAAAAACTATTGTTTAGGGTGGTGCATTAAGTTCCAATAGGCTGGTGTGTTCTTTTCCTAGGGCTATTGTAAAACAGCAGAAGTCTATTCTCTCACAATTTGAGAGGGTAAAAGTGCAAAATCAAGGTATTGGCAAGGCCATGCTCTTTCTGAAGTCTCTAGGGGAGGACTCATCCTTGCCCCTTCCATCTTCTGGTGGCTCCTGGCAATGCTTGGCATTTCTTGGCTTGTAGCAACATCACTTCAGTATCTGCCTTTGTCTTCACATGAATTCTTTCCTCTGAGTTTGTGTTTTCTCTCCTCTTCTTAGAAAGAAGGACATCAGTCATTGGATTTAGGGTCCAGGTTAAGCCAGTATGACCTCAACTTAACTAATTACATTTGCAAAGACACTATTTCTAAATAAGGTCACATTCTAGAATTCTGAGTGGACATGAATTTGGGGGAGATACCATTCAACCCACTGTTGATGGGAAGTTTCAAACTGTAATGCTTCCCTTTCCTGTTTACCCTCAGTTTCTGTATGTCCTCTAAAAGAGTAGGTATCCCTATATTTGCTAATAGCATTTTGCTCTCTCCCCTGCCAGTGACTTAAACCCACTAACTCTTATTCCTGTTCCTTCCCCCACCAGAAATATTTCTTTAATATTCTTTGTGGATTAATACACACACACACACACACACACACACACACACACACATCATGAATGTGTCCAATGTACAGTATTTTTAGAGCCTTTCCTAGGGTAAGGATCCTAATTATGTTCCTCAAGTCAAACAATTAGTAGATTCAGGCTGGAAGTATGATGGCTGTTAGGTCAAATAGTAAAATAACTAGTGATTCCAGACTGTAGTAAAGGAAGGTTGGAGGAAGAGTTCTTTAATAGCTATAACAATCATAGAGCTCTATTAGTTACATAACTAGGATTTTTTTTCAATAGAAGATTTGAGGTTTGCAGTCTTTATGGTGTTCTTTCTCATACCATAGGAGTGTATATTTAAAAGACAATGCTCTACCCTATGATCCAGTAATTGTACTACTGGGTATTTACCCCCAAAATACAAAAACACTATTTTTAAAAAATTTTTTTTAACATTTATTTATTTTTGAGACAGAGAGAGAGCATGAACGGGGGAGGGTCAGAGAGAGAGGGAGACACAGAATCCAAAACAGGCTCCAGGCTCTGAGCTGTCAGCACAGAGCCCGACACGGGGCTCGAACTCACGGACCGTGAGATCATGACCTGAGCCGAAGTCGGACACTCAACCGACTGAGCCACCCAGGCGCCCCACAAAAACACTATTTAAAAGGATACATACACCCCTATGTTTATTGCAGCATTATTTACAATAGCAAAATTATGAATTATGGAAGCAGCCCAAGGGTCCATCTCTAGATGAATGGATAAAGATGACGTGCTGTGTGTATGTACGTATATGTGTGTGTGTGTGTGTGTGTGTGTGTATAATGGAATATTATCCAGCCATAAAAAGAATGAAACCTTGCTGTTTGCAACAACATGGCTAGATCTAAAGGGTATAATGCTAAGCAAAATAAGCCAGTCAGAGAAAGACAAATACCATATGATTTCATTCATACATGGAATTTAAGAAATAAAACAGATGAACAAAGGAAATTAAAATAATAAAAAAGAGACAAAGCAAAAAAACAGACTCAACTATAGAGAACAAACAGAAGGTTACTAGAGGGGAGGTGGGTGGGGCATGGGTGAAATAGGTAAAGGCTATTAGGACTTCGCCTGTCTGGATGAGCACTGAGTAATGTATGGAACTGTTAGATCACTATATTGTACACCTGAAAGGAATGTAGCACTTTATGTTAACTACACTCGAATTTAAAAAAAATACTATGTCTTATTTTAGAATTTCTTAGTATTGTTCCACTTGAAGCCAATAGGCCTTATGTCAAGTGAATGTTTACATAGTGTCTATCAACACTGTTTTTACATAGCAGCATCTCATGTTCATAGATATTGTGGTATGTAAGATCTCTCCTGTCTTCTATTTCATTTTCCTGCCCTGGTTATAGATATAGAGGAGGACTCACACCTATAAAGAACCATTTGTGTTTTATTTGCTTTTAGCTTGAACTAGCTCGTTGTCTCATGGAATATAGTTATATCCAGTTCTTACTGATAGCCAGAGAATTTCAAATGAAGATTTTGTTTGTTTTCTTTGCTAAAGAAGTTTCTGGATCTTAGACCTTAAAATTGTGTCTCTTTTCTTCTTGAAGGGAAAATTTAAAAGAAAACATTATGGATTCTGTGTCTCTCTCTCTCTCTGACCCTCCCCCGTTTATGCTCTGTCTCTCTCTGTCTCAAAAATAAATAAACGTTAAAAAAAAATTAAAAAAATTAAAAAAAAAAGAAAACATTATTAAATTATGCCTTGCATATAATAGTAATTCAATCAATATTGATTTCATTTGGATATTTGGAACAATATTTTGACTTAGGTTGTATTGGAGGAAAAAACACAAATGGCATTTTCTCAGTAAGGGAAAAATGGTGTTGGAACAATACCCAACAAATGCACTAAAATATGTTCCAGATGAATTAAAAATATACAAGTAAAACTGCAAAATTACTAGAAGAAATAATGAGCGAATTAAAAAAAATAATATTGGAGTGATATGACACACTCCAGAAATCATAATATAAGGATTCATAACTTTATTATATTAAAATCAAGACAAATTTCTGTATGATAAAAACATCATAATTAAAGTAAGAGAGAGACGACTGGGAAATTTTATAATTCATATCATAACAAATTGCTAATTTCTATAATGTATAAAAAGCTTCTACAAATCAATGTATAAAACTACAATACCTAATGGTAAACAAACAAATAACTCATAGGGAAAGAAATAAAATGACTTTTAAACACACAAAAACAATCTCACTTAGAATAAGAAAATTCAAATTAAATCCTCAATGAGATACAATTTCATATTGAATATATTGTCAAAAATCCAAAATTATTGATAATGCAATGTATTGGTGAAGATGGGACAAAACAAGTTTTTACACACATTGCTGGCAGAAGTGGAAACTGGCACATTCTCTATAGGATGCGATTTCCTAAGATCCACTGAAATAATATGCACATACCCTTTGACTTAGCAAGTCCAGTTCTGTGAATTTATTCTACAGATATACCGGCACACATGTAATGGCGATGCATAGCAACTTTGTAAAAGATTAGCAATTACCTAAATGTCTATCATTTAGAGACTGGTTAAATAAATAATGTTTTATCCAACAATGAGATACCATGAAGCTGTAGAAATGACTGAGGACTCTCCTACGTAGAAATTCCTTCTCTGTAACCATTGCAGGAAAATGAAATAGGTGACAGGAGAGGTCCAGAAATACCATAAATACCTATAAATATGATATATGTATTTTAAAAAGGTACAGAGCAGGATGTTTAGTGTGTTCTTTGTGTAAAAATGATGAGGGGAGTATATGCATATATATATTTGTTTGCATATGCATAAAATATTTCTAGGGGTGCCTGGGTGGCTCAGTCGGTGAAGCATCCAACTTCAGCTCAGATCATGATCTCACAGCTCATGACTTTGAGCCCCACGTCGGGCTCTGTGCTTTGACAGCTCAGAGCCTGGAGCCTGCTTCAGATTTTGTCTCGGTGTCTCTCTGCCCCTCCCCTACTTGTGCTCTGTTTCTCTCTCTTTCTCTCTCTCAAAATATAAACATTAAAAAAATTTAAAAACATAAAATACTTCTAAAAGGACACACAAAAACTTGGTAACATGGATTGCCATTGGGCAAGGGAATCGAGTAGGTGGGAGACAGAGAAAGAGGATTTTTGTTGGTACCTTTTGTACTTTTTGAATTCTAGGAATGTATTCCCTATTTAATAAGTTAATTAATTAATTAGAAATATCTCTCACATGTAGAAATGCCCATAGCCACACACACAGATCAAACTTCATTTGCTATCAGACTTCAGACCAAGAAAGATACGTAAATCCCCAGCATGCTAAATTTTTGGCAACATTATCGGGTTACTGGGCCTTGGAAGTTAAAGACACAAATGTTATAATTAGGGTAAGTAGAACTCATCAGCCAAGCATGTCCATTTGCTGAATTCCTAGCACTTATGCACATTCACTGAATGAAAAAATTAAAAATGAAGGATAAACTACAGCTTAAACAGAAAATGGCCTTTGTGGATAATCTCAACTATTCATAAAGTAAAAATAAACATGGTTGCTATACCTAGTAAGACCAGACACTTGGTTTCCACCACCCAGCTGTGAGCTTGGTAAAGTCACTTAAGCTAGGACAGCTGGCTCCCACATTAGTAAATACCGTGGACTAGAACATTTTTTTTTAATTAAAACATTTTTTTACATTTATTTATTTTTTTATTTTTTTTTAATTTTTTTTTTTCATTTATTTATTTTTGAGAGAAAGACAGAGACAGAGCACAAGCAGGGGAGGGGCAGAGAGAGAATGAGACACAGAATCTGAAGCAGGTTCCAAGCTCTGAGCTGTCAGCAAAGAGCCTGACCTGAGAACTCACAAACCGTCAGATCATGACCTGAGCCGAAGTTGGACGCTTAACCAACTGAGCCACCCAGGCACCCCCGTGGACTAGAACATTTCTAATGCTTCTTCCAGTTGCATTTCTCTTAGAAATATCCTAATTATAACATTCTTTACCAGAGCATATGGCCAAGCTCTTTACTATGGGGTTACATCTACATCTCCAGCTTCTCAGACCTGTGAAGACCCCAGAGAGTTCCCTTGCATTTCAGTCTCACTCTTTTCCTCTTTGCCTTAAAATACACAAAAATCTTCCTGTTATCCAAAAAAGTCTCTCTGGAACCAATAGTTCATCTAGCTATCTTCCTGTTTCTTTCTTCCACTTCTCTGCCAAATTTCTTAAACATGGAGCTTAAGGGGTACCTGCTCCACCCATGATTTAAAACAAATGACTTTTTTTTTTTTTTTACAATTTTTAATGTTTATTTTATTATTTTTGAGACAGAGGGAGAAAGAGGGAGAGACAGAGTGTGAGTGACGGAGGGGCAGAGAGCGAGAGGGAGACACAGAACCTGAAACAGGCTTCAAGCTTTGAGCTGTCAGCACAGAGGCCACTGCAGGGCTTGAACTTACCAACTGTGAGATCATGACCTGAGCCGAAGTTGGACACTTAACCGACTGAGCCACCCAGGTGTCCCAAAGCAACTGACACTTCTGCCTGTCTCTCTTAACAAGGTGAAATTCACATTACATAAAGCTAATCATTTAAGGTACAATTTAGTGGCATTTAGTACATTCATAGTGTTGTCCAACCATTACCTCCATCTAGTTCTAAAATATCCTCATCACCTTCAAATCAGACCTCATGCCCATTAAACAGTCACTCCTCACTCTCTCCTCCCCTTAGGCTCTGGCAATCATTTTCTATCTTTATGTCTCTACGGATTTAACTATTCTGGATATTTCATATAAATTGAATGTGACCTATGCCACCTTAGGTATCTGGATTATTTTACTTAGTGTAATTTTTTCAAGGTTCATCTTCTCTTGTTTACATGCACAGTTTCTTATATCTTCTCCTAAAATGTAGCTTCTGCTTATATCATTTGCTGCTATATCAACTGTACTTGGCACATATTAAATGACTGATAAATATTTGTTGACTGATGAATAATTGTACTACAGTTGTGCCAAATGTTATAATGATGGTGTATTGAAGGCACGGTATCAGCTCCAATAAGGGAGAGATCCTGGAGGGATTCTGTTTGAGTGCCGTGACATTTTTTAGTGTCTGGTTTCTAGCTTTCTACCTCCATGCCCACCTTCACAGTTACCACAATCATGTCTATACCCCATGCAACTCTGTGTCCCATGCAACCTACTGGAAATTTCCAACTTGTCATTCCCTCATCTCAACTCAACCCTGAATTTTTTTTTTTTTTTTTTTTTTTTTTTTTTTTTTTTGCAAACTTAGGCCTGCTTTAACCACTTTGTTCTCTTCAGCTGTGACATCCATCCTGTGAAAACGCCAGTTTCTTCAATGCTTCTAGTCTTATGTTCTACTCCCTAAGAGAAGCAATTGATTTACCCAGATTCTAAACATATCAGAGTTAGCATATTGTGATCCTCAACAAATGTGGCCTCTTCTTAACCACTGCCTATCAAAATTGCCCTTCTACCTGTATAAGGCCTTTGCTGACCATTGCAATTCTCATTTATTTGTCCCTCATCTGACCTCCTGAAGTCCATAATATCTGTGCCTTTCTTTTTGGTACTTAACAAATATGATCTTGTTTAAATAGAAATCGTTCACTGATTTATCCCAATAGAATAGAAAATTCTTGAAGTGTAGGCTGTTTAAAAATTTTTAAATAATCTCCACAGCCTTGCACCCAGAACTATTTGCATAGTATATATACTTAAGTGATATCTTAATGAATAAATAAATATGGATATTGAGAAACAATGACAAAATCTCTCATGGGCTGGGTACAGGTTTCCAGAGAGGCTAAAAGTACAGATGATTCGTATCTTTGCTTCCTATACACCTTTTTTGCAGTAGTTCCCCAAAATGGCTGCACATTGAGTCACCTGGGAAGCTTTACCAATTCCAGGGCCAGATAGAAATTGTGACTTCACTGGTCTGGTTTGGAGGATGGGTGTCATGTGAAAACTCCCCATGTAATAGTAACGTATAGAATCACTGGGCAAGACTTTCAGAATGTGTCATGTTTTACAAATTTCTAATTATGTATTTCCATAGATGCTTTCCTTTTTTCTTGAGTTTGTGAGTTTTATGTATGACAAATTTTAGGTGTTATGTCAAATCAGTATATGACCTACACAGTACAGCAGGAGTACTGCTGACACAGGAAATTTCAGTTTAGAATAATCTCAGTATGGAGTGCTTGGGGAAAACAGTAAGACATCTGTTGATAACACTGAAACAACAGAGAAGTGGCAGACACTATTTGTTGGTCATTCAATGACTACTACAACTTTTCTTCCTGGCTTACGAAGTCCAGATTTTGTTCAGGTGGCAATGTGCTCATCCTCAGGGGACTTGCCTATTTGACAATTCCATTGTCCTTTTCTTAGTACTCCCCTTCCCAGACTCTGAAGCTAAGGTGGCCATATGAAAAAGTCACAGCCAATGATATTTATGGGCAAGTCTACTGATGGGCAACTGGGAAATAGTTTGCTTTCTAAAAAAAGAGACTGGCTTATGTGTGCCACCTATTTTCATTTCCTTTTCCTACTATATACTTTATCAGTCATCAGCATAAAGTAACAAACAAAGGGACAAAAAGCCAATATACTGAAGATGGCAGAACAGAAGGACAAAAAGGTTTTGAGTTTGTGATAATAATGTTGTTGAGTCTTTGGAACTACCAATGTCCTAACATCCTCTTACTATGTGAGATTGAATGTCTTTATTACAGACTCAACTAATAAAATGCCAGAAGCATTCCAAGCTGTCTTAATCTGCTTGTGCTGTCATAACAAAACTATAAATTGGTGGCTTAAACAACAGAAATTTATTTTCTCACAATTCTGGAGGCTAGAAATCCCAGACCTAGTTCCAGCAGGGTCTGTTCCTGGTGAAGTTTCTCTTCTTGGTTTGAGATGGCTGCCTTCTCACTGTATCCTCACATGGCCTCTCCTCAGTGTGTATGTGGAGAGAAAGAACAGCTGTCTTGTGCTTCTTCTTATAAGGGCACAAATCTCATCTTGAGGAATCTACCTTTGTGACCTCATCTAAGCCTAATTACCACTCAAAGGTCCCATCTCCAACTATCATCTCACTGAAGGTTAGGATTTCAACATAATGAATTTTGGGGTGGGGGCTGCAAATACTCAGTTCATATACCAACTGATAGAAAATTCCTCTGTTCACGTATAGGAATATTATTAGCCTATGAATATGCCCAAGGTAAAAGAAAAGCCTCATGTATATTTTTAATGCCATTCTTCAGAGTTTGGTTGACAATTAAAGAATTACCATAAAGGAGAACACACACCACATAAAATGTAGCAAGAATACAAAATATACCCCCTCACCACCACAAAACAATTACAAAAGTAGGAATCATTTTGTTTATGTGTATTCACTAAATATTCATTGAATGCTTACTCCGTGAATTGTGCATTTTGGGGATTTAAAGGTAAAAATTTCAGGGTTCCAGACTTGTATAATCTATTAGGATAGATAAGAGATATGTAAATGATTGATGAAGAAAGTATAATACTCACCCTATAGAGTGCAGAAATTCAGTGTTAGGAAAGAGAGCTTCATCAAAGAGGTGATTCGGCATGTCCCTTAGGTTAGCAGGAGAATTTCTATAGAAACCAGATGTGAACTTCGGAAGGGAGCCACATGAATACATGTTCTCAACTTAATCATGAATTTGGGGCTAAGTTTTAATCCTGCCCTTGCTGAGGAAGAGGAATTAATAATTGCCTGAAGGAAAAGATACTAACATCTTTAGGCTAGTAGGTTTAGGAACCTGGCAAATTAATTAACCCACAGACTGTGTTAATACACTTAATAGAACATAAAATCCTTGTTTACTTTGTCACCAGATCCATCATCAGTACCCTTAACTACTGAGGACATAGGTACTTCAGCCTTTAATGAACTGTTGGGAAAAGTGTTGGACTTATGAAGGCCAATAAATTGGCCCTTTAAAGATGACTAAAGCTTATGACAATCTAGATTATATAGTCTCTTCCAAACTTACACTCATCTCTATCATTACACCAGTGCTACTCCAGGCAGCCCACCCTAATATTTGCAGAACCTGGGATGAGAGCTTAAATGGAGGTCTACATACCATATGTCTAAATATTTAAAAGTTACATGTCAAATGGTTGCAGAAAACATGTTCTGCCTTCCTGCTCTGACAAATATATACATGTTCATTAACACCCTGGAAGGCCAGGTCTAGTGATGAGTCCTCAGACTTTAGACAATGGCTGTGTGGGGAGTTAGCTCACAGTCTCCAAACTCTAACTCATTTCCCTGCTCTTGCCACCCTGGCTTTGTCTTTCAGTGTGAATGACTTCATGCACACATATGTGAACATTATGCCTGCACACCCAACAGCCCCCACTGCGTGGGCTTGGTGGTGCACACCAAGAGGGTGGCCCTAGGGAAGACTCCAGTGCGGGTCTTGAAAATGCACTTAAAATTCTAGCGGGCTGGGTAGTAGAGTATGGCCTCGAGGCGGGGAGGGCTGGGAGTGGGTAACCTCCTTTGATCTCCTGGACTCTTCAAACAATGGGAAGGGATGAGATGCAACCAGAGTAAAGCCAGAGGACAGCCCTCTAATATGTTGTGCCTCAGCACTCCTTCCTCTGTTGCTTGTCAGGATTGAGAACTTGTGTGCAACAGAAAGAGAAATCAAGGAATCGATGCCATTTACAATTGTACGAAAAATCTTAAAATTCCCTAACCAGAGAGGTGAACTTGTGCGAGTTCTTTAAACTATACGAGCCTCAGTTTCCCGATCTGTATAAGGGATCATAAAGGTGCTGCTACTGCTACTACACATGGTTGTTGAAAGGTCCAAACAAATTTAACCGTGTATGTACAAGTGCTTTGTAAAGGTGCTATATGCTAGTAATGCATTGTTATTTATGCTGGTTTTGTCGGCCTGTTTGCTTTCCACTGTACCATGTACTAAATCAAAGGGCAAAGCAGCTGCCTGCTGTGCACATGCTCTCGTGTTCTCATTAACATATAACCAAAGAAGCAAATATAGAGAGTGGATGACAAAGGAGGCAAAAGGTTATTAAATATCCTTCAGATTTCATGTTTCCTAAACACGCTGCCTGAGTCCTCCAAGTCCAGACTGATTTCTTTAACTCTTCTGAGTTGGTGGACATGTGCTAATTTGCCTGGCTGATCTAGGCCCCCACAGATTGATGCCAGGTAAGGGACATTACTCTTCAGCTACAGAGCAGGGTAAACTCCCGCATTAAGCAGGAAGCAGACTGATATCTCATCGGTTCAGCCGGCACAGAATATGCAGTGCACCTTTGTGGCAAAAGCAGGCTGCCGAACGAGCGGGGTGTGCCAGGGAATGAATTACACCCTGAGCTTCTGCATCCATAAAAATGAGGCCGTTCTGGGGTCAGGCGGGTGGGTGATGTGTCATGGAGGCAGGTTAAACCGATTCGACCCTCCAGCTCCCTGATTTGAAGCTGACAAAAGGGGCTGTGCTGTGGCTCTGGGCTCAGAATGATCTTACTAATGTCTCTGGCCATTGTGAACCAGGGAAGACTCTGGACTTCTCTTTCTTACAATTGTGTTTCCTTTCTTCTTTAAAAAAAAAACAAACACCTCTTATTCCTATCTGTACAGGAATCCCAATCAGTGTTATTCTCGGGGTAGAGATTTTGTTATGTTTGGGGAAAAATCCTCATAATCTTTATCCCCTTTGAGCATCTTACTAAATAGAACAAATTGTGCTATTTCTGTTTTTTTGCTTTTCAAAAGCAATTACTTTCCTGTCATTTTTTAGACATTCAGGCAGAAGAGTCTGCCTTGATTACTCATCCTTACTCCCCTCCCCCTCTCAAGTCCTCAGGCTTCTGCACTGCTAGAGAAGGATTCAATTAAATGAAGTGTCAATGGAGCTACAATGGTTTCAGGTCAGAGACGTCAGGAAAAAGCTGCAGAGCTGTGCTGCCCCCGTGTATGTAAATGTATATATTTATACCAGGGATGTCAACTTTCAGGACTCTCCTCTTCTGCTCTTCCCTGATCAAAGATGATTGCTGAGGCAATTACTGCAAAGGAAAAGAAAATCAGGGCCTCTCCTTCATCCTTGTGCTGTCGGAGTTTAATTGCTTGGAATAATGGAGCAGGAGTCCCTTTTCTTTGCACATGGCCATGCTTAGGCGCACACAAACTTTCACACATGGCTGTGCTGGGACACAAACACACACGATGGCAGTGTGGGAAAACATGCGTGTGCCCCCTTAGTCCTGATCCTCATACATGTGCAGAGGGCTCCCTGCACCACAAAGAAAAACACTACACTCTCTGACTAATTCAATAAAAGCCATGTATCTGGATCACAGTAAAAACAGTGTTTTTATCTTCTTTATGAGAGTTAACAATTTTTATTCCCTACTGAAAGAGATAGCTAAAGTTGAAAAATAAAAAAAAAAAAAAAAAGAGAGAGCGTAGAGTGAGAAGTCACAGCAACAAAATACACAAATAGTTCAAACTGCTTTTGTTGTTTAATTCTTCTGTACACATAGTCACAGAAGTCCTAGGTCTCTGCACAAACACTTCGCATATTAAAACTCCTCTCAGCCCCTTTCGGCTTTGTGAAGGCAGTTACAGGGACAAATGGAGTATCCCATGCTATTCACTGTGTTCTAGGCTCTTCTATTTTGTTCTCATAAGAAGTGGAGAGGGATTCTCACTTGCATCAACAAATAGGAGAAATGACAGTCAGATGCAGAGAATTTGAGCTTTCTCTCTAATTAGTTCTGCTGTGTCCAGACATTGGGAGCGCACGCAGCTTCGAGCTAGGGTGAGTCCCTGGTCATGCATAGAACACAGGCTCTAAAGCATCCATATGGCAGATTTAGTTTTTCATTTCAGGCTCCCGAGGGCTGTCAGATTTTAAATATTATTATTATTTGGCCTAATTGGTTCCTCCTTTGATGGCAAGAGAGTAAAGACAGGGAAAAAATATCCTCACGAACCCTGTCAACACAAAGATGTGCTGCAGACACTTGGCTTTGTGTTTCAACCACTCAAAGTTTTCCTTTTTCTTTTTGTGGATTAAATAGTTGAGGCTGTATACGTGAAGCACATGTCCATCCTTCCTAGGATGGTTGAGGATAAACATAGCTTTTCAAAACAGGTATTTACTATTTTCAACAGTGGTGACTGTTGAAATTAAGAAAAAAATTGTTTTCTGAAAATGTCAGAAAATGCTGGTGGTAGCTAACAAAGTGCAGACCCAAAAGGATCCCAAAGCACCTTATTTAGTAGGCGTGAAGATAAATGAGGGCCCCAATGTTACAGTTGAACCCCTGATCGTATCTCTGATAGGGCCCCGATGTTATAGGTGAACCCCGATCATGTCTCTGATATTTTGGTTTGTTTGTTTCCTTGTTCTGGTTCCTAACTGAACCCTGGGCTTGGATTTTCCCTTTCTGATTCTCTTTCCTAACGGCTCTCGGTGCCTCACTACAAAGTCTGTACCTCCAGCTGCAGCCTCCCTGCTGCACTGATGTTAATGAGCTCAGATGCTGCCCAGCCTTCAGTGTTCAATCTAATAGGAGAGGCAGAAACATAAACAGATAATTAGAATACAGGATAAAGGCCATGATAAAGGTGATGGGAGAGCACCCAGGAGGGCCACAAAACCTGTTTGGGAGCGAAGGAAAAGACATGGGATCCTGTTATGGAGAAGGTGATTTCTGGGCCAGAATTAGCCAGCAGGCTGTCAGCTGCAATGCCCAAAGCAGCCAAAGCCACCTTGTATTTGTAATTAATATTTTCAAATGATGTGATCTCTCTAACCCTCATGTGATGGCAAGTCCAATGCTCTTTTCCAGAGTTCTGTAAATTCATGTTTTAAATGGCTTATAGTCCAGCTTCTATGGTACATATGATGTCACTGGAATTCAACTTCATTGGGCCTGTTCTTTCCCTCTGGTCTGTATCAATCCCACTGTGATACCTGGTACGACGCCAGTACTTGGCACTTGATCTGTATACACCACCCACACAGGGTGTTTGTGTGAATACCTTGAATTTTGGAAGGCTGGGGATGTGACATTCCATATTCTTAGCTCTTTCTTGGTTTTCCTATTTGCCTTTCTTTTCTGCAGCTCCTTGTCTCAGACTCCTCCCTTAGCAACTCAGCTCTGCTACATCATTATGGCAAGCAGTAAGAGAGTTCTTTACCTCTTTCACTGCTCCAGCATGCCTCCGTACACCCGGTGTGTATATCCACTGTCCCACTTACATATGTACACAACATACTTCCCTCGCAGAGGCTTTGAAATTTTAGAATTTTCCTTCTTCCTCCTCTACCTGTCACTGCAGAGATGGATTTCCTCATCCTAATGATTAAAGAATCTTTCCTCATTATCTCCCCAACAAGGTAGGGTCATTCCACAAATAGTTACTGTGCAACTGTGTGCCTGGCTCTGTTTTGTAGGCACTGGAGACATAGCAGAAAACAGAGTCCTTGTGCCCACAAGATCAGCATTGCTTTCTAATACCACTTCTCGTTTTTCCAAGAGGTAAAACGTATTCAATGAATGTTTGCTGGGGGAAAGTTCTCACTCAACTTTCTTCTGCTGCCTTATCTCCCTTTATTCCACTTCACCAATCTCATGCTCCAGTCCCCACTGCCAACTCCCCAAAGGCCACCAGACCATTCCTGCTTCTAGAACTTTGTAAGGGATATTTTTAAAGCTAACATTTATCGTGTTTTTCTCATGAGCTTTGCAAAGTGCTTTATATGCATTCTTTCATGTAATCCTCACAAAAACCCAATGAGGTAAATAATATTAGTTTCATTTTACACATGAATAAACAGGAGCTTAAAGCAGTTACTTTTTTTTTTTTTTTTTTGCCCAATAACTGCTCTCTATCACAATCCTACCCACCCATAATATCCAATTCCAAATCATGTGTTCTCTCCCACCTTTGAAATTCCACATCACTGTGTTTCAGCTATCTGACTAGCCTAATTTACTAATATACATTTGGTTTTTTTTTTAATATTAGACTGTAAGCTCCTCAAGGTAAGGGGTGGATACAGTTCATACTTGGATCCATTCTGTTCCTTGCATAGGGAAACATCAGTAAATATTTTTGGATTAATTTAAATTAAATAATGATAGCAAATGGCTCATTTAAAAAAGGGGGTGAAGCAAAAGGCTCATTTAAAAAAAATGAACACTTAAATTATCTGTATCTATGAGAAAGTTCAAAAGACTGTTCTGGATTGAGCCAGAATTTTGAAATAATTTTAAGTATTATATAATATCTCTATAGTATGAATTAACATGGCTCTAAACTATTTGAGACCATTCTGAATTATGGTAGGAATAAAATAATACTACACAAGTTAAAAAACTAAAAATGAAAGTTAAACCAATTTTAGACTCAATAATGAGAGGTCTTACAGCTGCTATTGTAAACAACATAATTTATGCTTTCAGTACAGAGAAATTTTGTACATTGCTTGGGTGAGAAAAGACTTGTAGCTAGAAAAGAAACCCTGTTCCAAGTGCCCAAGGTCTGTAGTTGGTGGAGTCAAAGACATTGGTTATCTATGCATGGGCCCAATTTCCTTCTATTTGTTCCCTGACAGTGAATCTATGACAAAATGTTTTCTCTAGGGTCACAAAAAACTCATATAGAATGTCCACTATAGGTAAGGGCTAGAAGGAATTACAAGTGTCAAATCCATTTCTTTGTGGTAAAGCTGAAGTCTGTCTATTTCTCTTCCATGCCATGTAACCGATATTTATTTTATATAGCTACAGATAGCAGTTAGAATGGATAGATAGCAATGCCTAATATAGGTGAAGATTGAGGAAATAAAAGTAAAAGAAAGGATGACTACTGGAATAAAAGAATATTAAGAGGAAGTGGTAAAATAAAGAGGAAGTGGTAGAATATGGACAGTAGGACTTAATAAAGAGAATATAGTTCATTTTTACTAAGGCTATCACTCATTTCAAAAAAACGGCTTTGCCTCATTGATTTTCACTGGTCATTGAGTCATTTATTTGCTGGCTGGTGCTTTGATTCTTTAAAAAAAATTCTTTATTCAGCTGCTTTGAACCTCTGTAATTTTGTGTTACGTGTTGTACTACTCAAATGCCAAATCGAGCAATGTTTTAATTATGAAAATGTGGTTCAAATAGTTTTGTAAAAAGGATATAATCTGTGTGTAGTCGAGAAAAAGCTTCCATGTAAGATTTCTCAACTATACAGATGATGACCTTTATGAAGGGCACTCAAGACTTTTTAGCAATAGTTTTCAGGTTATCTTAACCTTAGTGTGCTGGGTATTTTCCATTTACCCTTCCAGATTTACTCTGCCTCCTTCTTCACTAGGTTTGTGTGGAGGCTGATCTCTGTGAACTGTATCAACTGGCCCCCTTGTCTCTGGTTTCCAGTTGGTTCAGCTAAAGGGAATCAGTGGTAAAAAGGAGATCCTCTCCCTTTCTGAATATCAGTTGAGGGCAGCTGTGTTCTCTGACTGAACACTGCAACTCTTCCCAAATGTCTTCTCTATACAACACTCTTGCCTTCCTCACATTCAAGGCCAGGGGTGGTAACAGCTCTCCTGTTCTGTTACTAGCTCCAGGATACTGCACTATGCCTTGCCATTGTTTGCACCTCTGCCTAAATATTTGTAAGTAGTTGCTGAAGTAGGCCCTTTTTAAGTTCTTACTCTGAGTATGACACCTGTTGCTTGCCGAGACCTTGATTGGTATATTCAGGTATCATCTAAACTTAATTCTTAATACTTTCTACCTGGTCCCTCTATTCCAATCAGGCTGTTTTGATTGGTATACCTAACCCAACTTCTATTACTTTGTCTTTCGGGAATAGCTTTATATTTCTGTCTTCCAGACAAGGTTTATCAATTTCTTAAGATACAATTCAGGAGTCAACCCCTCCCCATTACCTAATTCCAAAGCAAAATTACTAATCTCTCTGTACCATTTTATCCGTAATGGTACCCATTTTATCATCACTAGACACATATATCTTTTGTTGTTCTATGTATGGATGACTATTTGCATTTGTTCTTCTCAGTGACAGTATAAGCTCAAAGAAGGTCAAAGAACCTTTCACTTTTAGATTGATTGATTAATTAACTAATTAAAGAGCTTTTGTTCCAACCAGACATCAGGCACTGCTCTTGGTTTCAGGGATAGAGCTGTGAATAGAACATACAAAAATTCCTGCCCTCTTGGAGCTTATACTGTAAAGGAGGTGAAAAAAAAGATATAATGATAAATTAGTAAAAAAAATTTTCGTATGTTAGTTAATGATAAGGGCTAAGGAGAAGAAATAAAGGAAGAATAGGAAACTTTGGTGGGGAAATATTGAAATTTTAGGTACAGTGGTCAGGGAAAGTGTCACTTAGAAGATGATTAAATGGAAGACATCTATGTAGATAGTAAGAAGAAGAGCATTCCAAGCCCAGGAAATAGTAAATTCAAAGATTCTGAGGCAGGACAATTCATCAAACAGAAGGAGGTCAGGTGACTGGAACGGGAGAACCACAGAGAGAATAGATGAGGTCAGAAAGGCACCAAATCCTAGATATTTACATAATAGTTTTTCACCAAATTCAGGCATTTTAGAATTGGAAGGAAAAATGGTTTGAAAGAACCATCAGGATGACAGAAATGAAAGTAATAAAAAAAAAAATCCCAGAAGATATTGGCAACAATCAGAAGTCTCTTCTTTCCCTCCTTTGAGGCTATATGTATTCCAAGCACCTGTCCCTCCTGCTGTCTTCTTTTTCTACCAGTGTCAGAAGTGAAAGTATTACAGGATATGAATTATCAGCAAACCCCTCATGATTTTTTTTGGAAATAACAGTTTCAATCAAAATAGAATACTCAAAAGGAAAGTGCCATCAACCCAACAGAAAATTAGGTAAAGTGTATGACCAGACAGTTCATGGAAGAAAATTTTGGCTCATAGAGTAGAAAGTACAAAGCTCAGAGATGGGGGTGGGCTTGGCATATTCAAGAAATAGAAAGGAGACTGGCGTGGCTGAAGTGCAGTGAGTAGGGAGAAGAGCAATAATAGCAAATGAGTTCAGAGAGGTAGCCAGGGACTATATAATGGCAGGCCATTTAGAGCCATGCAGGCCATTCAAGGACTTACATTTTATTCCAAGAGTGATGAATCATTAGAGGATTTTGACTATAGAATACCATCATCTGATCTACATTACAAAAGGCCAATTCTGGCTACTATGTGGGGAAAAACAGCATAGGAAGTAAAAGTGGAAACAGATGCCAGGTAGGAAGGTATTACAGTATTTAGGTAAGAAAGGATAGTGGATGGTAGCAGTGGAGGAGGTTGAAAGAATCAGAATAAGGATACATTTTGTTGGTGAATCAAGACTTGCTGATAAATTAGATGTGGGTGTGAAAGAAAGAGAGGAGTCAAGAAGACCCCAAGATTTATGGCCCTAGCGATTCAGTAGTGCCATTTACTAAGGCAGGGAGTACTTAACATAATTATAATTTGACAATAATTTGTGTGATACTTTGATTCACTGGTTCTCAACTGGGGCTGTTTTTGCCCCCATGGGATATGTGAAGATGTATGGAGACATTTTTGGTTGTCACAATTGGGGCAGCGGTGTTATTTTAGTCTTTCTGGGCAGCTAGAGCAAAATACCGCAGACTAGGTAGATTAAACAACATAAATTTATTTCTCACAATTCTGGAGGTTGGGAAGTCCAAGGTGCTAGTGGATTTGGTGTCTGGTAAGGACCTGTTTCCCCACTTATAGAGAACCACTTTCTTATTGTGTGCTCACATGACCTTTCCTTGGTGTGTGCTCATTCTTTTTCTTATAAAGACACTAATTCCATCATGAGTGTTCTACCTTTATCACCTAATCTAAACCTAATCACTTTCCAAAGGCTCCACCTCTAAATATGATCATATCATAGGCTAGTTCTTAAACATATGAATTTTGGGGGCACACAGCTCACAACAGGTGTTCCACTGGCATCTGCTAGGTAGAGGTAGGGGATCCTGCTAAATATCCTACAATGCATAGGGTAGCCTGGCACAATAAAGAACTTTCCAGCCCAAAATTTTAACAATGTATCTATTGAGAAATATTCTCCTATTAAAGACTGATCTTCAACGATATATCAGTTCTATTATGGCAAAGACCCTGGAGGAGAAGTGCCTACCACTGTACTCCTACATCTGACACATGGAGACTCAATAAAACATTTGTGACATTAATATGATATTTACACAAATAAACACAACAAATAAGTTCTTGAGAGAAATGAGAAGTTATAAGGAGGTAAACATTAAATAAAGATAAAGGATTCAAGATTATCCATCATCACACTTTTCAACAGTAGTGTTTTATGTCAGAAGAAAAGGGAGCAATACACCTAGTGTATTCAAGGGAAGAAAATGTGAATCTCCAATTTCATACCCAGCAAAATTGACCTTCAGGAATAAAGGGTCACAAATTGTGAGTATGTAAGATATAAGAAAGTGTTGCCATGAACCCTTCCTAAGAAATCGACTAGAGAACACACTTTTAGATGACTAAAATGATGGAGAATTTATATATACATAAATTATAAAAAGTAAAGTAATACATTAAAGTAAAAGATAAAGATACATTAAAGTAAATGAGTAATTATGGTATTCTAATTATATCCTCCCATGTGTCTTTGAAAACCAAAAATTAGAATATGTAAGAAAAAAGATATAGGTATAATACAAAATATACAAATTATCTGTATAGTCCTGAATTTGAATTGGAGACATCAACATAAATTTATGAGGTATATTATCTCTCTACATAAGTAAATATAAGCTATATACATATGTATAATAAAATAATATAAATCTATGTAATAAATAAATATATATAGATCAAAACATATGTTATATTTCACACACACGTATATGCATTCACAAAACATACACATACATATATTTCCTAGCCAATCCACTGAAAAGGTCTAGAAACCATGACCAATTCAGTAGCATTAAGAATCCTTAGTGCTCCCATTGTGATTTTGATATACCATTTTACATGTTTAAAAAAAACAGAGTTTCTTAGAAAAATGATTGATTCCAGGTCGATGTCAGAAAATATGAAAGATGAGCTGAAATATCTTAAAATACTGGATAGCACAAAAGCTAATCAAAGATTAGTTGGATCATGTCAAAACATCTAGAATGACTTGAAGAGATTTTGCCCCATAGGAAAAGATGGTATATTTTAAGCTTCAATAAACATAAGAATTGCAATAAATTGAAGCCTATAAAATATATTTAAATCCATGAATGAACAATTATGTATATTTATTTAAAAGTTAATTGGTTATTTCCTGAGGATAATGGGACTAATTCAGTATCCTGAAGTATCAGATGGAGAATATCGGATAGATATCCAGATAGAGATAATGTCAGATAGAGAGTATCACCATTTTGCAATGCTCAGTGGATTAAGGGATCTAGGCATTGAACATTAATGGCTATTAACATTTAAAAACAAAACAGCCATTATATGTCTACTGATGGAAGCATATAATTCTTTGAATATCCAGAGGTCAGCCTCTGGATCTAGCTGCCAATTTCCAGACAGAGGACAGAGGAATACACTGAACTGCACTATGAGTCTGCAATCAGCAAAATCCAGAATAAGAAGAAACTTTATGAGTCAAAGAGCCTGAGTTCAACAACAAATAAAATGTAAGAAAAGGAGAAAGATGGAGAGGTAAACTATAGAGACTTCAATGACATATAAAGGTAAAAAAATATGGAGGAGACTAAACTATAGTGTTTACAGCTATATATATGGGTGATGAAAACATGAATAAATATAAATACCTAATATCATGGTCAGTAGAGGAAGGAAGAACATGGAAAGACATCTGGGTGGCTGGAAAAGTACTCTTTCTTCATCTAGATGGTGGTTATAAGGGTGTTCACCTTATAATAATTCACTTAATTATCTGCTTGTTCCATGTAGTTTTCTGTGTCTGTGTGTTTTTTAAAATAATTTTTTAATGTTTATTTACTTTTAATAGAGAGAGAGAGCACAAGCAGGGGAGGGACAGAGAAGAAGAGAGAGGCACAGAATCTGAAACATGCTCTAGGCTCTGAGCAGTCAGCACAGAGCCCCACGGGGGCTCAAATCCATGAATTGCAAGATCATGACCTGAGCCAAAGTTGGATACTTAACTGAGCCACCCAGGTACCCCTGTGTGTGTATGTCTTTTTTAAGTTTATTTTTTAGTAATCTCTATACCCAATGTGAGTCTTAAACTCACAACCCCAAGATCAAGAGTTGCATTCCCTGCCCACTGAGCCAGCCAGGCACCCCTGTCTGTGTTTTATTATACATCAAAAAGATACAAAAAGTTAATAGACTATATATACATATGTGTGTGCATATATGTGTATGTGTGTGTGTGTGTGTGTGTGTATACATACCTATACACTCATACATATGTAGGTGGAAAAATTAATAGGTAGGTAGGTTAAAAAAAAGTTCCACGATAAGTGGGGTGCTTTTGAACAATTACAAATGGCAGGAGTTGGACAATTCACTAAAGAACAGCACTCTAAGCCTGGCGGGGCCCTATCTAGTTTTTTGGTATAAATTGAGCATTTGTTAACAGTAACTTTTGTTCTTTGGTCAGAGCCTGATATCTACTCTCTGAAGAAAGTAATTGTTCTGTTCAGGGATGGTTATTTGGAGAGCACTGGGGTGTAAGAGAAGCAGAGTAGAAATTGAGTCTCTGTACCATCAAGCAAGACCTGAAGAGGAGAAACAAAAAGGATGGTTCCACCAGAATGGTACATGCAAAACAGTCTTACTTCCATAGGAATGGCTTCCTGGCTTTTACAATCACTGGAATCCCCAACCAGCCTACCTGCTCCCAGCCTATCAGTCAAAACCCACTTAGTCATTACATGGTACTGGAAATCAGCCCTTCTTTTCATTGGTGAGACCTATTGGGCAAACGGATTTACCAATCAGAGGAAACCATGATCCTGATTCATAATGTTGCATAGACAATAATAATAATAATAATAATAATAATAATAATAAACCCAAAAAACAAAAAGCAAAGATAATAACAAAAATAAAAACTTTAGCTACTTAAAGGACTCAACAAAATGAAGGAGAAAAATCCCAATATATAAACAGTACAACTAATCCTGGAGGAAACAGTTATTGAGGAAAACAGAAAAGAACCTTATATAAATGTTAATTAATATGCACAAATAGATCTGAGAAAGTATTGTAGTACTGTCAGGTAGATCTGAGAAGCCATTATATTTGTTAAATAAGATAAGATACTATAAGAAAGGAAAAATAAAAGAAAATTCTTAGAAGTTAAAAATTTCAAAGATAAAGAACTCAGTAGTTGACTAATTAATTAGACATAGCTGAATATTACATTGATGAACTGGAAGATAAAGTCAAGGAAATCTCCATAATGTAGAACAAAAGAAAAAAAAAAGAGAAAAATGTCAAATAAAAGTTAAAATACACAGAGGATAGAACCAAAGCTCTGACATATGTTTAATAGAAATTCCTGAAGAAGAAAATTAATATAATAGAGAGGAGTAAAACAATCATAAAAATAATGGACTGTACTGAAAATTTCCCTGAGCTGAAAAAGACATACATCTTTGGATTGAAGGCAGTACCAAATATCAGAGACCAAGGGGAAAATGGCTCACATCTAGACATATTCTTGTAAAATTTCAGAACTTCAAGAATTAAAAGAAAATTCTAATAGAAAATAGTTAACAGAAAATTCTAATTTGGTGAAGGGCGAAAGGTTATCTATAACAATAAAAAGCATATTGATACTAAATCCTTATCAGCAACAATTCTTGTTAATAGACCTTGAAACAATGCACTAAAAATTCTTAGGAGAAAAAAATCTGCATGTGGCCAAACTATCAATTAAATATTAGTGTGGAATTAAATTTTTGGACACGTAAGCACGCAGAAAGTTTACCACCCACATATTTTATATAAAAAAATACTTAAGTGGATTATTTTGAGTAAATGGCAAAGGAACCAAAAAAGGAGGATTATATCGAACACAAAAAACAGTAGTAACCAAGTATGATACTGAAAAAGTAAAGGAAGCTAGAAAGATAATTAAAGAAAACTGATTAGAGATTTTGGTGCTTGGGAAATTCTCCCTCAAATGGCAACCTTTCAATGATGTAGGATTACACCTCCTTCTCTAGTGTTTCAACCATTATACGTGGTTCTATTGTGACTATACATTTATAATGTAAAAACTGCATTTTATCTTGAATCTGTAAAATCACTCTATGTACAATGCATGTAAAACTTAAATTATAGATAAAATTATAAATGTTATAAACACTGATAAAAACAATTTAACTACTAAAAACTTGGTGGGACAATGGAGAGAAGCAATGGAAGGAGGGACAAATTCAGTATTTTCATAACCTTTTATTGTACTTTCATAGGGTAATAAATCAAGGAATAGGTTTTTAAAACCTCTCAGGGTGCCTGGGTGGCTCAGTTGGTTAAACAACGGACTCTTGAATTTGGCTCAGGTCATGATCTCAGGGTTCATGGGATCAAGTCCCACCTCAGCCTCTGCACGGACAGCTCTCTCTCCGCCTCTCTCTCTGTCCCTTCCCCACTTGCACACACACTCAATCTCTCAAAATAAATAAACAAACATGAAAAAAAAGTGCTATCATTTAAAATCATAAGGGCCATCACCAGAAGAATGTAGGCCATATAGCTAAAGAAAATCGTGGGTAGCAAAGAAGGTGTATGTGAGAGGGCAAGTAGTGTGAGTGGACAAAGAACCTCAGCCTGGAATCTATTAGGTATGACTAATGGTTGAAATATCAAGACAGAAGTATAATAATGTTAATAGTTATAATGGCCAATTGGCCAAGTCGAGCTGGAAAGGGATTTGGAAAATAAGTGTGTGGTGTTTTCTGTAATACTCATAAGGAAGGGAATGCTCCAGTTATCAGAAGGAAGCGTAGGTGGTAGGCAGTTAAATAAAATAAAAATGAAAAAAAAAGGAAAAGAAATAAAATAAAATAAAAATAAAATATACCATACCTCTACCATGCTTTCAAGGTCCTATTTAAATATCTATTCCTCACTAACCTGCCAGGTAGAGGCAGAGTGATTCTTTCCCCCCTTCTATTAATCATAAGGAAAGAGTGAGAACGGACACCAATTAAGTAGCTACCTTGTACCTTTATTAGGCATGTCATTTCTATTATTTAATATTCAAAGTCACTTCATAAGGTAGATATTGCTATTTCCATTTTATAGCTAAGGAAACCAAAGCTTCAAGAAATTAAGAAATTTGATCATGGTTTTTTGGGTGGAGGCAGGAGAATCTGTATGAAAAAAATCAAGGCTGTATGACCCTGAAGTTCATGCTTCTTCCACTTCTTCATGTTACATCTCTTTGTTAGTCTGTACTTCTGCACATGGTATTGATTATGTACACTTTTGTACCATGTATGTTTTATCTCTGCAGATAAATTGCAAGCACCCTGGTAAAGGGTTCACTGTCTTGAATGATTCTTGTATCTCTTACAGCACATAATGCCCTACCTTTTATATAGAATGGGCTTAATTCGTATCTGTTATATGACTCTGAAATATTTACAAATAAAAAGGAAAATCATATTTTTGAGGTAAGTTAGGTCTAATAAAGGATCAGTGTTATGAAACTCTGTAATCCTTGAAGCACATCAAAATGTCCTTCATAAACTAATAAGTCTTCATCTTTCCCCTTATACTCCTAATTAAGTCATTTTCCTCAAGATTACAAACAAGCAAAATAAGTCAGTATGCAATTATTCTTTCCTGTTTTAATTTCTAGCTTTCCTGCAATGTTATTTTTTATTTATTTTCTTTGTATTAGTCTTATTTTGTGTATTATTTGTTTACAAAGACCTTTGAAGTCTAGCTTATGCATCTCACCATCTGTAACAATATTTTTTGAGGAACAGTGGCTTAAAGGGCTTAAAAATGGAATATGGGATATCACACTTTTGTAAACAACAAGCTTCTTGTACACAGTCTGTATTTCATAACGTCTAGTTCAATGCAAATGTGAATGCTAGTTGAATGTAAAATAAGGAGTAAGTCTTTATAGACACATTCATTCTTGGTATAGATGCAGGTGAAATATGTCTGTTCCTACATCATTCACATGTTAGGATGTAAATGCTGCAGTGCTTTATTCTTCCTCTCATTCATACAGTTGTCTACATAGCCCCTCCAGGTTGGAGGAGCACATACTCAATAATCACACTACTCTGCCAGTGTAGATGGATTTCAGTCTGTGTTTTGTTTCACTACGGCAGCATCTTGTTTCAATAAAGGCTGGCTCTCAGGCTTTTTGTGGCTTTTATTCCAAGCTGAGGATGCATGCTTACAAGCTGCCTGTCTCTTTGCATTTAGCTGGAAGTGTTCACTGCCCCTCCCCCAACCACCCTTCCCACTGTTTCTGCTACTACTTTTATTCAATTCAACACTTGAGGGGACTGCAGATGAAATGCCTCTGAATCTAAATTGCCAGCAATGGAAATAACAACCTATTTTCTGACCTTCCCTTCCTCCACCCACACTTTTTGAATCCAAGTTGAGGAGCACACAGCTGCTCTATCTCTGTCTCTTGGGTTTAATGGTATAGTGGCTTTGCTAGGCTAGAAAAAAAAAAGTACAACCTCAAATGAAAATCCATTAGGAAAAATATTTGGTGAGGGAAAGAAAGAAGTGGGTATGCATAAGCTTATTGGGTATATATAAATGCTGCAAAATACATGATGTAGAACAAAAAATCAGATTTTACACACCACACCATGAAGTTGTCACCTTGGGAGACTGTACAGTAACTCCACCAGCACTAATTGCTGCTAACGCACTTTTGAAATTTCTCTTACAGAATTGCTCCCAGTGTCAGCACACAGGATACATGAGAAAATAAGCCTCTTAACACCTCATTTTTAAAAATCCTAGACAGTATTACTCAGTTTAATCACTCACCATAAGGCTTCTCTATGAATGGGCTTTGCCAGTTTAAAAAACATCAAATCCTCTCCTCAAAAAAGAAAAACTTAACATTGTTGAAATTTTAAAATGTGATACAAGTTTTAATGAAAAACCTAGTATGTGCCAGTGGGCAGAAGTCACAGTAAGTGGTAGTATTCCCATCTTAGAGTTAAGAAAACTGGCTTCAGAGAGATTAAGTAACTTGTCCAAGGCCACACAGTCACTAAATAGATAAGGGGATTTATCCATTTATCCACTTACCTGCTCAGCAAAACAGGAAAAATGCCAGCGCTGTCTCCCAGGATGCTTGCAAACAGAATTACTCCCCTGGGGAAGGCTTCAGAGTGCCAAGGAGAACCCCAGGTACTCTGCTACCAAGGCTCCTGAAATGCCTACGTGGGTGGACATGGCTTCAATGTCAGGGTGAGGCTGGAGACCCAGGAGGGGCAGAAAGAGCAACAGAAGCAGAAGTTTCCTCCTGAGGGGCTCAGCAACTATGACTCATCTAAGAAAGTGCAGGACCCCAGTTATACCCTTCCCAAGGGACCCTTCCTGAGGACATGCCCCCTCCCCATCTCAGGCTGCTAGGCTGAACAGATTTAGAACTCCTGAGAAAGGGAGACTTTTTTATTCCTAAGCAGAACAATGGGTGTTTCATGTCACATAATAAAGGAAATAAAGGACATTTTGTGAGGGAGGGGGGAAATGTATATATATGTAGGGGTATTTTAAATACTTTGTCCAACTAGGTTTTTTAATAATAATATCATTTAGAATGAATTCACATTCTGATTAAATTTTTATTTCTATTTATCTTTGCATAGATTTGTTTTTGAACTTCTGTTTGCAAGGTCTTTTGAAAAGAAGGTTTTTAACTCTATTCTTCTCTCTCACCCCACCCTCCTTCCTGTTCATTGGTTTGTAGTTGACTTTAGGCAGCCCCTCAGGGCATCAAGTCCCACACCAAGGCTTAAGTTTGGGGTTGAGGACCCCTGTGATATTGGGGACATCACCAAATTAGTCACTGTGCCAGTGAGAAGGTTTATTTATTTTCTGGTACTGAGATTGTCTGCTCTCTCCTGAAGCCCCATGCCAAGAATCAGCAACAGCTCTGCCCTCAGCCACCATTTAAATGGGCTGTGGGCTCTCCACCTTGGTCCCTGGTTTCAGATATTGACTGGCTCCTACTTCCCATCCCCTTTCTCAAAAGAAACAACTAATTTAGTCCCCATCACCTTTAGAGGCTGGCCTACATCATTGTTTTCAAACACAGATCCCTCCCCATCCATGGATTCAAACCTTTTCTCCACTAATTTCAGTTTTTGTTTCATTTCTTGGCTTTAAGGGTATTTCTCTTACTTGTGAATACAACCACATCTCAATTTTTCTTTTTGTACTTAATTGTTGCTTTTGTGTGGAGTAGGGGAGAGGGGTTGCTCAAACAATGAACCCATAGAACCATTTTGACTGGAATTGTCCCCATTGAATTTGTCTTTAGAGATTTCCTTCAGGCATTTCAAATTTAACGAGTCTATGACTAAGTTCATTATCTTCTCTCACCAAAACCTGCTCCTCTATATTTACTTCAACTTGATGAGTGGTATAAAAATTGACCTGGCCTCCAAAATTAGAAACATAAGCTTCATTCTCAATTCTTCCTTTTCCTTCCCTCATCATTCCAAATCTGTCACCATATCCTATAGACTCTATTTCAACAGCAACTTCTGAATCCATCCATCCAGTCTGACCCCACTTTAGTTTAGAATCTATCATCTCTCTTGCCTGAGTGTCAGCTATAATCTCCCTGCCACCAACGTCTTTCAACTCAAGTTCATCTTTCAACTGTTTCCAGATTTATTTTCCCAAACAAACAACCCTAAATCTCTTTAAAGACTTCAACTGTCTACTATCTGGACAATTAAGTTCCAAATTGTTAGCAGGGGTGATGGTGGATTGGTAGGTTGAGGCTGAAATGTATAATGTTAGGATGTACTGTGTGGCTGAAGTGTAGTGTTTAGAATGAAGGATAAATGGGATTCATGTTTGTGATGTTCTTATATAATATTAGAGATGATCTCTGGTATGCACTAACACGCAGATGAATGAGGCATAGACATAACTGTCTAAGGAGGGTGTGCTGGTTATTCTGGTTAGTGTCAGATCCATTCTTTGCTCTTCTCTAGCTCTGTGTCTGAGAAGCTGACCTCTATTAACCATATCATCTGTGATGAGGTTTTGGTGATGGTGGGGTCTGGATCCGATGGCCAAGAAAGAATTCTTGAGATGTCTTTGGTGCAAAAAGGTGATTTTATTAAAGCATGGGGACAGGACCTGTGGGCAGAAAGAGCTGCCCTGGGACCCTGTGGGGAGACTGGTTATATACTTGGGAGTTGGGGGAGGTAAGGTCAAGGGGAAGTTTCCAAAGAGATTTTCATATGCTAAAGGAGATTCACAGGATCCTGGAGACCTAGCTATTGTCAAGCTAAGGTTGTTTTTCCTTCTAGCAAAGCATTAACATTAAGACAGCAGGGAGTTCCTGGAGAAACGATTTACTCTGCCAGCCTCAAGTAGCTGTCAATGGGCTGTGGGTTATAAGGAAATTTACTTTTATCTGCCATGTCCTTCTTGCCTTTGTTCCCCGCATCACTATGGAGGAGAAGGTGATGGTGGGGCTCCAGGAAACTGAATCTATAGGTTGCTGGAGATTAGGCTATTGATAAGGTTGTCTTTTTCTTACACTTTACCAAGATATTTGTAAACTGATGGAGACCTGTGTCATGAAGGACTGTGATCTCTATTACTTAACCATTTGTTCTCCCCTTTCTTTGGGCAGTTGGGCATTCCTGAGATATATCACACGTATCACACCTGGGGGTGGGGGTGTTTGTGGCCTATCAGCTTGCCTTATGCTCCCTTATCTTCTGGACTTTCCTGTGCACTGGAGCCACCTCCAGGAGATAGAAGGGTAGGAGGAGATCTGGATAATTATTCCTTTCACTCTTCCCTGTTTGTCATCTTTCCTATTCTGGAAGTGTGGTAGAGCCCCTACCTAAGGAATGTGGTGGAGGCTTCCTCAGAACATGAGTCCATAACTTGGACTGTAAGAAATCAGACTATATGTCATCGTATATGGGAGACAAAGAGGTAGAACTTGCACAAAAGGCTATAGCCTGCTGTGCTCAGGACTCAGTTTTTCAGGTACCAGCCTGTGCCAGCATGATGAATAAAGTTGCTTCCTAGACAGAAAATCCTCAGTGTCCCGTCTCTCTGTGAGAGAATTCCACTACATCTCTTGGGGGCTTGCATCTAGAATTTGGAGACAGTGGGTTTCCACCTCCTTTGTTATCAGGTGTGAACCTCGGAGTGCCAGAAGAAGCAACCTTGCCTGGTGCCAGCAAACCACGTAATCTGTAGGAGACCAGCCCCTCCTGGCATGCCGGGGCAAGGACCTCAGATGCACCACGGTACCAGGTGAAGCCCAAGAGTCAGCTCAGGGAGCGCCACCTGTCAGACTGGTGAGAACCTGGGTTCGTTTTGGTAGACCTGCCCATAAGAGGCAGAATGGGAGCCGATTACCTCCCAGAATTGCCTGGGTAGTTCTGTAACAAATCAAACCACAGCTCCAAGGCCCTGGGCATTGGGCAGTGGGTTGGGATTGCCATGTGACTGTGTGAATGAGAGGGATAGCGGAAAGGTTCCGACCTGACCAATGGGCCGAAGCGAGTGTTGAGTCCTAATCCCCGCTTCTGTGGCAACCTCATATGACTTAAGGTGGCATCAGACTTCCTGGGGAGTCTGATCCGGGTTAGCATTTAATAGTGAACCTTCCAATGCTAAGAGGCTCCTGAAATATCTTCAAGAATGGCTGGAAATGAATGAAGTGAGTGTGCATCCTCTCCAAATTAGTCCCTCCCTTCCCCCTTTTTCCTCTTTCATGTCCATTAGGGGAGGAAATGGGTGGATATGAGAGTAAACCGACTCCCCTAGAGTGTATGTTGAGAAATTTCAAAATGGAATACTCAGGAAATTATGGTGTGAAATTAACTCCCAGAAAGCTCTGGACATTCTGTGGAACTGGCCATTGTTCAAGTAGGCTGGCCCTCTGAGGGCTCACTTGATAAGGAACTAGTTGGCTATTTAGGATAGCTGTGGGGGATCCAGGCCACCCCAACCAATTTCCTTACATTGACTGTTGGCAAGATCTGGTCCTATCCAGTTACCTTGGCTAAAAGTCTGTATTGAAGAGACCGGTAAAGTTATGATGGCTCATGTCATGGCTTCCTCTAAATTCTGGCCAGAAACTGAAAAACCCATACCATTGGGAGCACCATATGCCCCACTGTACCCCTCACTGCCACCAGTGCTTCCAGCTGCCCTGGCTGCTGAAACCCCACTGGAGCCTGCCCCTTGTCCTGAGACCTCGCCACCTCTAGCACCATCAGCCTCTCTGGATGTGAATGGCTCACCTGTACCGCCGTTCCTAACCCCATACACCCCTCCCGGAAGGCAACTTAAAGATCAGGCCAGTGGAGACAGTCCCTCCCTGCAGCAACACTGGGGATCCCTACAGATGCCACTGAGGGAAACGAGGGGACCCATGATCAGGAAGGCCAGATCCGAGGAGGCCAGTGTTTTTGTATACCAACCCTTTACCACTATGGACCTCCTAAATTGGAAGCACATACCCCCTCCTATACAGAGAAGCCCCAGGCTATGATTGAACTAATGCAGTCCATAATTCAAACCCATAAACCTACCTGGACAGACTGCCTCCACCTCCTCCTGGCCTTCTTTGACACAGAGGAGCATCACCAAATTACCCAGGTGACCCTAAAATGATTAGAGGAGAATGCTCCAGCTGGGACGCTAGACACCCAGGCTTATGCTTGGGCCCACTTCCCTGGGGAGGACCCCAAATAGGACCCAAATGCCTCAAGTGTAGATGGAGTGCTCATAAGGACTGAACTAAATGGCATGAAAGAAGCGGGGGGAAAGCTATAAATATGAGTAAAACGTCAGAAGTGTTCCAGGGACCTGAGGAGAGCCAGAGCCAGTTCTATGAGAGGCTACGTGAGACATTTCATCTCTACACCCCTTTTGATCCAAAGGTGCCCATTAACCAGCAGATGGTCAATGTGGCTTTCATAGGTCAGGCCCAAGGGGACATCTGGCATAGCTGCAAAAGCTAGAGGGTTTCACCAGTATGAATGCCAGTTGAAAGGGCGGGCCTACGCTGGCCAACTCCATCTTGTTCTGTGTCCTTCACCTTGACCACGCGTCCTCCCCTTGAATAACCTCCCGCTCACCTGCCTAACAGGACTCGGACCCTTCCCCAGCCAATCGGCTGAGGCCACAGCCATTACCTCACCAACTGCCCCTAGGCCCCAATAAAACCTTTGTCCTTTTGAAACTCCCTCTCTCTCCCCGGTATCTCACCGCTGCATCAGTGTAGGTAGGGGACTGAGCTCGAGCTAGCTCGAACAAATGCTCTTTTGCTTTTACATCAGACTCGGCTCCCTGGTGGTATTTGGGGATCACGAATTCTGGGCATAACATTTGGGGGCTCGTCCGGGATCCCCAAGACCCCCGAGGGACCCCCGACCCGGAGAGCCTGACTGGCCACGGTTAGTGTCTGTTCGTTCCGTCTTTTCTGTGTGAGCTCATTTCTGAAATTCTGGTAGTGCCTGACGCGGTCTAAGTGGATGCACTGGAGGACCACGGGCCGGGAGTTTCGGAAGACGTTCCGATTCTCCCTTCTGGAGGGACGTGGAATCCCCTCATCGGTTTTGGAGGGACGTGGAATCCCCTCAAAGGTCTAAGCTAGCTTTCAGTTTTGCTTCGATGGAGTTGGAAGACTTTCTAGGGGCCCTCTGTTTGTCTGTTTTTGTGTTTCTCTGTTTTGTTCTGTGGACTTACTGGACTTACTGGACAGACGTTGTAGGACAGACTCAGACTACTCCTCTAAGTATTATGATTGGTCACTTTAAGGATGTGAGGGGAAGAGCTAACAACCTCAGTGTGGAAGTCCGAAAGGGTCGGTGGCAGTTTTTTTGTTCTAGTGAGTGGCCAACTTTCAATGTCGGATGGCCACCAGAGGGGACCTTCAACCTCCCTACCATCCACCGAGTCAGGAGTATCATCTCTTGGCCTAAGATGGGCCATCTTGATCAGCTCCCTTACATTATCATTTGGCAGGACCTTGTAGAAGACCCACCCTCTTGGCTTAAGCCCTTCCTAGCCCTGCTCCCTCTGGAGCCAAAACCCATTCTTGCTTTGCAGGGGACAAAGAAGAAGAAAAGTCTTACCCAGTCTTCAGCACCCCTCTACCCTGTCCTACAAGGGGGTACTGAAGAAGAATTAATTTTTCCTCCCCCATATAACCCCTCTAGGATGCCGGAAGAACACCATCCTCCCCCTCCAGGGGAGGCAGACGCTGTTCCGAGAGCGGGAGGCAGAAATGCTCCAGTGGGAAGCCCACCCTTTACCAGACACAGGGCTCAGAGGGAGCAATCTGCCTCCACCGCAGACTCCACTATTCTGCCCCTGCAAGCCACCGGACCCCCGGACGCGGAGGGGAATCAGCCCCATCACTATTGGCCTTTTGCCACTAGTGACCTCTACAATTGGAAAGCTCAGAATCCTAAGTTTTCCGAGAAACCGGCAGGGCTTATTGATTTATTAGACTCTGTTCTTTTTACCCATCAGCCCATGTGGGACGATTGCCAGCAGCTTTTGCAGGTCCTGTTCACGACTGAAGAAAGAGAAAGAATCCTTAATGAGGCCCGAAAACTAGTTCCGGGTGCAGACGAGAATCCCACCACCAACCAGGCTCAGATAGATGCCTCCTTCCCCTTAACTTGGCCCCAGTGGGATTTCAACACGGCAGAAGGTAAGGAGAGGCTCCGGGTCTACCGCCAGACTCTAATGGGGGGTCTCCGAATGGCTGCTAGAAAGCCAACCAATTTGGCCAAGGTAGGAAATGTGCAACAGGGAAAAGATGAATCTCCGGCTGCCTTTTTAGAACGGATCATGGAGGCATTCTGTACCTATACCCCCATGGATCAAGAGGCTCCGGAAAGCAAGGCAGCTGTTATCATGGCCTTTGTAAACCAATCGGCCATAGACATTAGGAGAAAATTACAGAAAATAGATAGACTAGGAGAAAAAAGTCTGCAGGACTTACTGGTGGTAGCCGAAAAGGTATATAATAACCGGGAGCCTCCTGAGGACAAGCAGGCTCGTGCCATGGCTGCTGCCAGCAGTAAGCAGACTCGAGACCTGGCCAGAATACTACTAGCTACCACTGCTGACTTCCCCGAGGAAGGAGACCGCTGTCTCCGGCAGCTGGCAGATGATGCAAGAAAAGGTAAAGGAACCACCAAGGCGGGGGGGGGGGGGGGGGGGACGCAGAGGCTGCAGAAAGTTCAGTGCGCATACTGCAAGGAGATAGGGCATTGGGCCTGAGATTGTCCGAAAAGGGCCGGCAGGAAGGGAAGCAAGACTGATCGAGTAAAAGTCCTAGAGCTAGATGAACTAAGTGATTAGGGGAGTCCGGGTTCGGGCCCTCTCTCCGAACCCAGGGTAACTCTTAAAGTGGAGGGGACCCCTGTTGACTTCCTTGTCGACACCGGAGCACAACATTCGGTCCTCCGCACCCCACAAGGAAAACTAGCCAGCAAGAAGTCCTGGGTACAAGGGGCAACTGGTATGAGCCAGTATTCATGGACTACCTGAAGAACAGTAGATTTGGGGATGAGCCGGGTATCCCACTCCTTTATGGTAATACCAGAATGCCCCTATCCGCTGTTAGGACAGGACTTACTGACCAAGATTGGAGCTCAGATAACTTTCAGACAAGGGGGTCTCAGGTCACTGATGGCAAGGGCCACCCCATCCAGGTCCTGACCATGAAACTGGAGGATGAACCAGGTCCATGAACCAGGATGCTCATGACGAAAGAGGACCATGAACCAGGAGGCCCTCCCGAGAGAGGATAATATAGACAGATGGCTACAAGAATTCCCCTCGGTTTGGGCAGAGACGGGGGGGATAGGACTAGCCGCTCACAGGACCCCGGTCCTGGTAGAGCTCAAGCCAGGAGAGAGTCCAGTAAGGATCAAACAATACCCCATGTCTCAGGAGGCCCGGAAGGGGATCCAGCCACACATCTGGAGACTACGAAGCCTAGGGGTACTAGTTCCTTGCCAGTCTCCCTGGAACACCCCCCCTACTGCCGGTCAAAAAGCCTCACACAAATGACTACCGACCAGTACAAGACCTCCGGGAAGTAAATAAGAGGATCACGGACATACACCCAACTGTTCCCAACCCATATACTCTCTTGAGCTCCTTGGCGCCCTCCAGGGTCTGGCATACTGTACTAGATTTAAAGGACGCCTTCTTCAGTCTGCCGCTGGCACCCCAGAGCCAACCCTCATTTGCCTTTGATTGGCATGATCCGGAGGAGGGCTACAGTGGGCAACTCACCTGGACATGGCTACCGACCAGCCCCTCCCCGATGCCGAGGCTACTTGGTTCACTGATGGCAGCAGCTTTGTGCGAGACAGACACAGGTATGCGGGTTCAACGGTGGTCACCGAAACGGACACCGTATGGGCAGAGGCTCTACCCTCCGGAATGTCAGCCCAGCGAGCAGAGGTCATAGCCCTCACCAAGGCGCTAACGTTGGGAGCTAGAAAATGGCTTAACAATTACCGGACTTGGGAGACCCAGTTTTACCAGACCTGCCCAAATACTCCCAGGAGGAGTTACAGCGGATCAAGAAACTCCCCATGGCCCAGGAGATAAAGGGATGGTGGTATACACCTAACAAGGAGCTCGTGCTGCCAGACCGGCTTGGAGTCTCAATATTAGAGCACATACATCGGTCTACTCACATGGGGGCCAGAAAATTAAAAGACTTAATCCGACATGCCAGAATCAAGATTCACCAACAGGACACCAAAATAGAGCAAGTTGTATCTGCCTGCAAGACCTGCCAGCTCACCAACGCGAGGGCCACATCAAATAAAAAAGGAACCAGGCTCTGAGGCACCAGACCGGGAGCCCAATGGGAAGTCGACTTCACTGAAGTCAAACCAGGAAAATATGGTTATAAATATCTTTTAGTATTCACAGACACCTTCTCTGGCTGGGTAGAGGCATACCCAACCAAGTATGAAACGGCTCAGACGGTGGCTAAGAAGCTACTAGAAGACATCTTACCCAGGTATGGTTTTCCTGCTATGGTAGGATCAGACAATGGACCAGCTTTTATCTCGCAGGTAACACAGGCAGTAGCCAAAGTGGTGGGGGCAAATTGGAAATTACATTGTGCTTATACGCTCCAGAGCTCAGGACAGGTAGAAAGAATGAATAGAACCCTAAAAGAGACCCTTACCAAATTAACCATGGAGACTGGCAGGGACTGGGTGACTCTCCTACCGTATGCCCTTTACCGGGTTAGGAACACTCCTTATACTCTGGGTTTTACTCCCTACGAGATCATGTTTAGCAGGCCACCCCCTATTCCCAACCTTCAGTTTAAAGATCAAGAACTTTTTCTTTCCTTGAGAGGGCTCCAGAGGGCGCATGAGGGCATTTGGCCATGCCTCCGTGCCATCTACGAGGCTGGCCCGACCCCGACACCTCATCAGTACAGGCCGGGAGACTGGGTCTAGGTCAAGAGGCACCACCAAGAGACCCTCGAGCCGCGCTGGAAAGGACCCTACATCGTGGTGCTGACAACCCCCACCGCTCTCAAAGTAGACGGAATCGCGACCTGGGTCCATCACACCCACGTTCGGCCAGCGGACCCCTCCTCGATCTGGAAGGACTCTGTCACGCGATGAGCCGTCAATCGGGACCAATACAACCCGCTCAAGCTCACCCACCTAATATTGGTAACTCTGTTAACTCTGCATGCCATTGCTCATGCTGCTGGGAGTCCCCACGCCCCCCAAAACATCACCTAGCAGATCACAGACACCAGCTCGGGGACAATACTTAATCAGACGTCCCAGAGCCACCCCAGGGACACTTGGTTCCCAGAACTTTGCGTAAACCTCCAAACTCTGTTCCCCTTGTCACCATAAATGCAGCAGGTCCCATGATTGTGTCCGTAAGCTACGTGACAAGGGGGGAATGAAAGGGCGGGCCTACGCCGGCCAACTCCATCTTGTTCTGTGTCCTTCACCTTGACCACACCTCCTCCCCTAGAATAACCTCCCGCTCACCTGCCTAACAGGACTCGGACCCTTCCCCAGCCAATCGGCTGAGGCCACAGCCATTACCTCACCAACTGCCCCTAGGCCCCAATAAAACCTTTGTCCTTTTGAAACTCCCTCTCTCTCCCCGGTATCTCACCTCACCGCTGCGTCAGTGCAGGTAGGGGATTGAGCTCGAGCTAGCTCGAACAAAGGCTCTTTTGCTTTTACATTGGACTCAGCTCCCTGGCGGTATTTGGGGATCACGAATTCTGGGTATAACACCAGTCAGTTGCTGAAAGTAGCAACTAAGGTGTTTGTCAACTGTGACCAGGCAGTGCTAAGGGAAGAAGGCTGGAAGGTGCAGAAAAAGGCATACTTGTTACCTGATGCCTTGGTGGAGTGGTAGGAATGCTCTTGGAAAGGTGCCCTGCAGGGACAAGGCTGGGGCCAAAAAGGGGAACAGTGGGGAAGATGATCTCTCCCAGAACCAAAGTTAGGACTGAACTAGTATGCTCACTGTTGTAAGGAGGGCCACTGGAAAATGAGTGCTCCCTGCAGCTGGGTAATTGTCAGCAGGGCCCCAAGCAAAAAGAAAGAGGTCATGTGGTCTAGGGCTGGTATCAACCAGCATCACAGCCTCATGGGGCTCCCAAAGATGATTTTGTGGGGACAGCTGCCATACAGGACTATGAGGAGGACTAGGACAGACTGGGCTCTATTTTGTTAGGCCCCCAAGAGCCTATGGTCCAAACAAATGTGGGGGCTGACCCATAGACTTCATGGTAGATACTGGGACAAAACACTCAATGGTGACCCAACCCATGGGCTCCCTCTCACAGAGACAAGCCACCATTGTGGGGGCCATGGGCAATCAGACATGCCATCCCTTCCTTCTGCCTCGGTAATGCAATTTAGGTGGCCATGAAGTCATCCAGGAATTCCTGTACCTCCCCAACTGCCCTGTGGCCTTAGTGGGTCAGGACCACTTGGGAAAGCTGCAGGCCCAGATAACTTTCAACTCCCACAGACAAGCTGCTCTGGCCCTACGAAAGCCGGAAGAAAAGATTATGACTCTCCCGATTCCCTAAGGGGAATGTACAGTCTCATGGAGGAACCACAATAGGGACCTGAGTTGCTTTCAGAGTACTGGGGGTGTGAGCGGAGGACAACCCACCAGGACTGGCCCAGAAGATACCTCCAGTAATTATAGAACTAAAGCCAGGGCAGAGCCCATCTGCCAAAACCAATATTTCATCCCTTGTAAGGCACAGGTGGGGATACAGAAGCACCTGGAGAGACTTCTAAAATATGGGATCCTCCAGCCCTCAGTCATCTTAGAACACACCTCTTCTACCAGTCCAGAAGCTGGGCACCAATAACTATCTGCTGGCCCAAGACCTTCACCCAGTAAACCAGGCTGCTGTCACCCTGCACCCAGTTGTCCCAAACCCATACACTCTCTTGGGTCTTATCCCTGCTGAAGCTGTCTTCTTCACATGCCTAGAACTCAAGGATGCTTTCTTCGGCATCCGTCTGGCCGCCCAGAGTCAACCAATCTTCACCTTCCAGTGGGAGAATCCTGAAAATGGTGACAAGGGCCAGTTGACTTGGACCAGATTTCCTCAGAGGTTCAAGAACTCCCCAACTATTTTCAGCACTGCATTAGCTTCAGACCTAAGAGCCTTCCCAGTGGATTAACATGGCTGTGTCCTGTTACGGTATTAGATGACTTACTGCTGGCTGGAAGGTCTCAGGAGAACTCCATGGAAGGCACTAGGTAGCTCCTTACCCTCCTATGGGAAACTGGCTATCAGGTCTCAAGGAAAAAGGCCCAAATCTGTCAAAAGAAAGTCAAGTACCTTGGCTTTCACCTCTTCCAGGGGCAGTACCAACTTGGCCCAGAGAGAAAACAGGCCGTTTGTTCGATCTGGGTCCCAATGACTTGACATCAGTTTTGGGACTTTCTCAGGGCCACAAGTTTCTGTAGAATCTGGATACCTAACTTCTCAGTCTTGGCAAAACCACTTTATGAGGCCACAAGTGGGGAGAGCAGGAATGTCTGTTATGGGAGCAAGTACAGTAAAGGGCCTTTGAAGGGATCAAATGGGCCCTTGGCAATGCACCTGGTCTGGGGCTCCCAGACATGTCCAAGTCCTTTTTCTTGTATGTTCATGAATGTACTGGCATCACGGTGGGTGTTGTAACCCAGATATTGGGGTCATAGCACTGCCCAGTGGCATATTTCTCTGTCTCCCAAGGCTGGCGACCCTGCCTATGGGCATTTGCAGCCATGGGCCTCTTAGTGTCTGAGGCTGACAAGGTAAGTATGGGCAAAAATTGACAGTCTGAGTGGCACATTCAGCACTGACATTAATGGAGTACAAAGGACAATATTGGCTAACCAATGCCTGGATGATCAGATATTAGGAAATGCTATGTGAGAACCCACATATTCACCTAGAAGTAGTGTGGACTCTAAACCCAGCAACCCTACTGCCGGTTGGACCAAGTCAACCAGATCAAGGCTGCATTGAAATCATGGATGAGGTGTTCTCCAGCTGATGAGACTTGAGGGACCAGCCCCTCAAGGACCCCTATGCTGAGTATTTCACCAACGGTAGCAGTTTTGTGAAAGAGGGAGAATGCCTTGCAAGGTACTCCGTGGTGACCTTGAATTCTATCACTGAGGCCAAACTCCTGCCAAAGGGGACTTTGGCATAGAAGGCAGAGCTCATCACGCTAACCCAAGCCCTCCAACTGGAAGCATGGATATGTGTTAATATATACACAGACTCTAAGTATGTCTTCACCACCCTCCACGTACATGGGGCTTTATATAAAGAGAAGGGTCTAGTAAACTAAGGAGGAAAAGACATAAAGTATGGTAAGGAAATCCTCGAACTCTTATACGCTGTGTGGGCCCGTAGAAGAGTGGCAGTCATGTATTGTCAGGGACATCAAAGGGGAGACCACGGCTTCATGAGGAAACCGTAAGGCAGACAGAGAGGCAAAGCTTGTGGCTTCCAAAGGAACAGTGGAATCAGTGGCTTTAACTGCCATACTGTTCCATAGTCCACTAGCAGAATAGGACCTTAATTACTCACAACATGAGAGTACCTGGTTTAAGAATGAAAATGGAAGCTACCTTCCAGGTGGATAGCGTAAATTTGAAGATAGGCGGGTAGCAATTCCTGAGGCCTGGCTCCAGCTTTTTGTCAAGCAGTTTCATCAGTTTTATACTGGCCGGACAGCTCTAGGGACTTCGTTGAGTCAACATTTCTACATCCCTCGACTCTCTAGTATAGCCCGAGCAGTATGGTAGTGATGTGAAATGTGAATCTGGAATAACCCATATCAGGGACTCAAGGCTACCCCTGGGATGCAGAGTGTCATGGGAGTCCCATTTGAAAATATGATGGTGGACTTCACTGACCTTCCCTGGGTCTGAGGCTGTAATACCTGTTGGTCTTTGTGTGCACTTTCTCATGCTGGGTGGAAGCCTTCCCTACTCACACAGAAAAGACACATGAAGTGGCCTGTCTTCTAAAAGAAATCATCCCTCAATTTGGAATCCCTATCACTATGGGATCAGTTAATGGGCCAGTTTTCTCGGTTGAGATGGTTCTGCTGGTGGCAAAGAGGTTAAAGATCACCTGGCAGTTACACACAGCATACTGACCTCAGAGCTCCAGGACGGTGGAACGAATAAACAGAACCCTGAAGTCTCAACTAAGTAAATTATGTCAGGAAACCCACCTATACTGGGACAAGGTATTGCCAATCACCTTGTTAAGAATCAGGTGTAGCCCCACTAAGACAGGGTCCCCTTATGAAATCCTTTATGGGCACCCTCCTCACCATTATCAAGGGCATAAGGGGGGATCTAAATGAGATAGGCAATCTAACCCTAAGGCAACAGATGCGGGCCCTTCCTTGGTCCTACCCTAACCACCTTATATCACTGGGTTAGGGAGCGATTACTTGTGAGTCTGACCATAGACACTCACCCCTTTAAACCATGAGATTCTGTATGGGTGAAGGAGTGGAATGTCCAACCCCTAAAACCCTTCTGGAGGGGCCCATTCACTCATTTTGCTCACCCGTACTGCAGTAAATGTAGCTGAAGTGGGTCCCTGGATTCACCACAGCAGAGTGAAGCCAGCATCTCGAAACTGGGAGTACATTCCTGATCCACTGACGCCATGCAAGCTGACCATATGGAAGAAGCAATCTACAACTCCAGAGGCTCTGGGAGACTGTAGCCCTGCTTCAGTCACTCTGGAAGCTGACTAATCTACACACAGCAGAAGCTTGAGGAATCAACAGTCTGGGGGAACAAATACACTGTGTCCTTATTTTCTGTATGTTTCCTTAATGTGAGGCACTGTCACCCTTGTTTCTTGCTGTTATTGTGATTCTTCCTCTACTTTTTGCCATAGGATTACAGAAGCCACACCGGACAGCTGGGAGTGTGGTGAGAGGTTTCTGTTAGCACTCACATTCCTTTTGTGGATAGGATGTTTCATTGGTATTGGTTGCTTCTAATCTGGATCCCTTCTGTAGACCTATATTCCTCATCCTGGGACTCATGTATGCACATAACCAGGTCAGGCCAGGGAGTCACTTGGACCTTACTATCCCATACGTACTTCTCATGCCAGGAAACGATTCTGAGGACCTGCATACACAATAAGACCACCTATTCTATTTGGTAATGGGAGAGTCAATACACTTGTTTCAACCCACAGTACTCCCCAACAGAGGAATGGCTAGAGGCCCAGAGTCACCCCAAGATAGGCAACGCCGATGTGGGCCAACGAATTAACAAAACTCAAATACCAATCCAACGTGGCTGGTGTCTATATTCTTTGATGTATGTACAGCCATAAGTGACACATTGCTGTATGGTTTGCCATGTGAAGGTCTGACATGGGAACGACAGTACCAACTCAATGATAAATATGTGTGAGGAGTCTGGTATGTGTGGTTCCTAGCTACAGGCACCTGAATTCTTCTGTCCTTATTGAAGCAGTGTCACATGGGCCATTTGGCAGAGTAAAGACAAACAGCACTCCTCCAAAAGGGTATGGCTGAGTCAAATTGCCAACTGGGAACCTGTAGCCCCATTAATTTTACCATCCTTGACCCAGGAGACTCAAAATGGAAAAAGAACTACCAGATTGGCATACTTATCTATGGGCAGGGCACAGACCCATGTTGTATTTTAAGAGAGTTATTGTCACACATAAAGCCACACGATCCACCAGGTCTTTCATTCCTTTTATGAAGAAATGGAGAAGGGTCCTCCTCCTGTCTCCATCATGATGAAAAATCTGTTTCTAGCCCTAGCAGAGACTATAGCCCAGACTCTAAAGATCTCTTCTTGTTATGTATGTGGGGGAACCAACATGGGGGATCAATGGCCATCGGAGGCTAGAGTATTAGATCTCTGTGAACCTTATAATGGAACAGAATACCCAAACCCTACTACCAGGGTTTGGCTCCTCAAAACCTCAATTATGGGAAAAAATTGCCTTGCCTGGTGCAGAACAAAGTTCACCATCTCTTTTGGAAGCTTAATGTGCCTAGGCCAAAGATTTTATAACTCAACCACCCAGATCCCAGTGGTGGTGATCCCCAGATCACCTTGAGCCAGATCTCCACCCCTTGTCTAACTTCTCTCACCTCCAAGAGGCCTGGGACAATCTCGATGCAACAGTTGAATGGCGGGCTCCAGGTGGACTACACTGGATACGTGGAAAGACAGGCTATATAGTACTTCCCTCAGGCTGGTCAGGGTCGTGTGTGCTGGAACTATTCATCCATCTCTCTTCCTGCTCCCACTTGTCAGAAGGGAACATTTGGGAGTCCAATTGTATGCAGACAAGAAGACTCAAAGGGAGGGATGTGCCCTACAAATTGGCAATTGGAAAGATGATGAATGGCCTCCCAAGCATATAATCCAACAGTACTGCCCTGTCTCCTGGGCAGAGGATGGGTCCTGGGGGCTACCACACTCCCATTTACATGCTAAACCACATAATCAGACTGCAAGCAGTTATAGAAATTATAACCAAAGAAACTGCCAGAGCTCTTAACTTACTAGCCAAGTAGCAAACCAAAATGCACAATGCTATCTATCAAAATTGCTCGGCCTTAGATTACTTGTTTGCTTTCAAGGGAGGAGTTTGTAGAAAGTTTAACCTCAGCAACTGCTGCCTGCAGATAGATGATGAAACAAAAGTCATAGAGGAGATCACAGATCTAAGGAGATAGGTTCCTCATGTCCCAGTCCAGGCCTGGAAATGCTGGAACCCCAGGGAGTTATTTGGAGGATGGTTTTCGACTCTTGGGGGATTCAAAACCGTCATAGGTATTAATCTCTTGATTTGAGGAGCTTGCTTAGTCCTACCTTGCCTAGCTCCCCTGGTTATATGGTCTCTCTCCAGCCTCACTGAGGCAGTGGTCAAAAGGAAAACAGCCAAGCATGTGATGATGTTACAGAAATATAAACCTCTAAACCAAGATGATGCTCTTTGACCCAAAGGAAGGGAGGTCCCAGCATCAAAGGGGGGAATGTAGTGGAGGCTTTCTCAGAACAAAGGAAGGCAACATGGCCCAATCAATTCCTATACACATATGCATAGATATGACATGATTCTGTAACTTGGACTGTGTCCAATCAGACTATATATATGTCACTACATATGGGAGACAAAGAAGTAGAAATTGCATAAAAGGCTACACCCCGCTGTGCTAGGGGCTTAGTTTTTTGGGTACAAACCCACTGAGCCCACACTGGTATGACAAATAAAGTTGCTTCCTGGACAGAAAAGCCTCAGTGTCCTGTCTTTGTGTGCAAGCATCCTGCTACAGCAGAGACTAGGGTCATTCATGGCTAAAGCTGTCATCTAATAACACCTTCTTCTATGCTTAGCTCTCAAGGAGCTCTGGTAAGCTCCATTCCTTCCTTTGTCCCTTTAGTCTCAGGAGTGGGTGGAAATGGCTTCCACTGCAACTAGTCTCTGAGTCCCTTGCCTGCCACTCCTTGCTTCCTTTAACCATGCCCACAGCTCTCTAGTCAATTTGCAACATTATTTTTAGATAAACCCCTGTTTCCTGCTGTACATGATAAATAAGATATGTTTGAGAAATAATCAAATGTGAGTTTAAGTTCATTTAGGAAAAAGACAAGAAAAACCTTCAAAAACACGATATCCTACATTTTTAGGAATAAAGATTATTTTCTATTTTAATGAGCATTCAGACATTAGAATTCAGGAGGAAGGATGTAGATGTATTCCCTTAAATTCAGCTCTGAAAGAGGAATTAATGAATTTATTACTGAAATAATCTGACTTCCCTTACCTTCTTCTTGTATTTCCAATCAGTAGCTATAACATTTGGGGGAGCTATTAAAAAGAAGTTTATTCTGGAAGCAATATAATTGGACTAGCTTAATTGATAATATTTCAATATTTTTCAATTGACAAATGCCTATCCATGAGTCATAATTAATAAATCCACAGTGCTGAGAATATGATATAACACACCATCCTTCTGGGAAAGAAACCAGTTTATGCTCATTTTTTCATCTAGATGTAGAGGTCCTTCTGACACATGCTCTTTCTTCTCTGACCTCCTTTCCAAAGTCAGAAGCACATTTTGTTTCTCTCATAGTGGTTAAAAAATGACACACTGGGACATGTCTATAGGCTAAAGTATGAGCCAATTTCTAGGAACTAAAAAACGTTGCCAAAAAAGAAAAAAGAGACACAGAGAGCAGCACCTCAAATAGTCCCTGGATCCTGTCACTGAAAAATAATGACTTGAATTCTGTGTAGCAACCAGGAAGCAATATTGTATGACTCTTCCTTACTCTCAGCCCCTCACAATCCCCTTTCTCCAACATCCCAAATTTCATTCACATATAACACTGGAAAAAGTATGAAGAGATGAGGAAGAGTAAGTGTTGGCATCATGTTCTTTGTTGGGGAAATCTGCAAGCTCTAGCTGTTTCCATGTGAATGGCATTTCATTTTGCTCAGTTCAGCATTTGCTGATTGTTCATGCTGTCTAGAAAAGCTTTGATTAAACCTCCTAATTTCCAGTAAGCTTTTTCTCTCCTGCAGGGCAAGCCCTTGTCCTAAAAGTATAGATATATGGTCAAACGGAAAACAACAAAGTAGGAGAATTGAAGGAAAGGAGTTAAGAAGCTTGAAGGAATTACAAGTTTGGTGAATTTAACCAGTATAATGTTATGTTAACCAAGCATCTCTTTTGATACCCGTTTTACTAATTTTTTACACTCTATGATCCTGATGTATAAAAAAATAAAATCACCTGGGGTGTCTGGGTGGCTCAGTCGGTTAAGTGGCCGACTTTGGCTCAGGTCATGATCTCGCAGTTCGTGGGTTTGAGCCCTGCACTGGGCTTTGTGCTGACAGCTCAGAGCCTGGAGCCTGCTTCAGATTCTGTGTCTCCCTCACTCTCTGCCCCTCCCCTGCTTGTTCTCTCTCTCTGTCTCTCAAAAAATGAATAAAAACCTTAAAATTTTTTTTAAAATATTAAAAAAATAAACTCACAAACCCATTTCCATGTCATTTATATTTTTACAATATAAGTGATATAAATCTATCCCTTGTTGGTTTCAAACACAGATAACTTTGCTTACAGAGGGTCATTTATATTTGATTCATGTGAGTAGAAAAGCAGAAGTTGCTTATTTCTCCAGCATGAAATTCTGACTTTGTTTAAATATGGTACTTGTTTAGGGGTGCCTTGGTGGCTCAGGTCAGTTAAGCGTCCGACTTCAACTCAGGTCATGATCTCACAGTCCGTGAATTCGAGCCTCGCGTTGGGCTCTGTGCTGACAGCTCAGAGTCTAGAATCTGCTTCAGATTCTGTGTCTCCCTCTCTCTCTGCCCCTCCCCTGCTCATACTCTGTCTCTCTCTGTCTCAAAAATAAACAAAAACATTAAAAAAAATTTTTTTTAAATATGGTACTTGTTTAGCCAGGTCCTCTGAATTCATTAATTATTATTAAGTGATTTTTAAATAATTGTGAGAAATCTATTATGAAAAAGCCAACTTATTTATAGGCACGTGTGTATGAGAGAATGTGTATGTGTATACACATATATATCTCCACAATTATTTAGAACCTTGATATATATGCATATTAAAATATTGTTCATTATGGAAAAATGTAGAAAATAATATAATAAACGTCTTTGTATTTGCTATTTTATATTTACTACATATTTCATCCTTCCTACCCAAGTTCTGACTCAACTGATAGAGTCAAAGAAATTAGGCAAAGGAAATAAGATCTGCTGTATAATCAATAAAGTCTATATCAGGGGATATGGCATAGGTGGGTGTAGCAGTATACAACACTTTTTCCTTTCCAAGTTCTTAAAACCAAGTAAGGGAGACAAATACAGGCAGATAAGACTCTAAATAGCAGCTGATAAGGCTCTAAATAGCAGTAAGTTTGAAAAATTGGCTTGGGTAGAGTAAGAATTGGCTAAGACACCTGTACCCACACGGATACAGTTTTCCCTTGTTTCCAAAATTGTAACATCAGGTCAGAGTAGAAGTTCTCTGCAGATGGGAAGATCTCATCTGTATTCTTCTATATAGATGTTAAGCACAGCTTGTCAAGTTTCATGAAAAGGCCTTTTAGTAATTGGTTTTGAATTGCATTGAATACATATTGATATAAAGAACAATTTAGCCTTTACAACACTGGGATTTTCTATCCAGAAGCATGGGATATCTTTCCATTAATCCAGGTCTTCTAATGTCCATCAACAATGTTTTGCCATTTCTCTACATTAAGGTTTTGAGATTTCTTGCTAGAAATTCATAGACATCTTATAGTTTGGGTTTCTATTTTGACTCTATTTGATAAAAAAAGTACTTCAATTTTCAGATTTACTTAAGTTGGTTAATATTAGAGAAAGGGAATACTAGTAATTTTTGTGTGTATATGTATCCACCAACCTTGTTTAATTATCTTTCTGGTTTCAGTGTTTTTGTCTCCAAGTTTTCTGGGATCTTTTAAATAATTATATCATTTTCAAATATAAGCACTTTTTGTCTCTTTTGTTTCATTTTCTCCCCTCTCACTCTCCTCCATTGGTAGTCTTATTACTTTATAAGTCCTGATATTTGTTAGTAAATGTTGAATATTAGCGGGTACTAGTGGATATCTTTTTAAAAATCAATTTTAATAGGATTACTTCTAACCATTAACCATTCATTATATCTGCAACAGTTTTTTTCTAAATCAGACCTACTGAGATGTAATTCAGATAGAGTAAAACTCGCCATTTTAACTGTACAGTTCAAAAAAATTTACTTTAGAAAAGTGTCTATTCATGTCTTCTGCCCATTTCTTCACTGGGTTATTTGTCTTTTGGGTGTGGAGTTTGGTGAGTTCTTTATAGATTTTGGATATTAGCCCTTTATCCGATATGTCATTTGCAAGTACCTTTTCCCATTCTGTCAGGTGCCTTTTAGTTTTGTTGTTTGTTTCCTTTGCAGTCCAGAAGCTTTTCATCTTGATGAGGTCCCAATAGTTCATTTTTGCTTTTAATTCCCTTGCCTTTGGAGATGTGTCGAGTAAGAAATTGCTGCGGCTGAGGTCACAGAGGTTTTTTTCCTGCTTTCTCCTCTAGGGTTTTGATGGCTTCCTGTCTCACATTCAGGTCCTTCATCCATTTTGAGTTTATTTTTCTGAATGGTGTAAGAAAGTGGTCTAGTTTCATTCTTCTGCATGTTGCTGTCCAGTTCTCCCAGCACCATTTGTTAAAGAGGTTATCTTTTTTTTCCACTGGATACTCTTTCTTGCCTTGTCAAAGATTAGTTGCCCATACATTTGTGGGTCCAATTCTGGGGTCTCTCTTCTATTCCATTGGTTTATGTGTCTGTTTTTGGGCCAATACCATACTGTCTTGATGATTACAGCTTTGTAGTAGAGGCTAAAGTCTGGGATTGTGATGCCTCCTGCTTTGGTTTTCTTCTTCAATATTACTTTGGCTATTTGGGGTCTTTTGTGGTTCCGTGCAAATTTTAGGATTGCTTGTTCTAGCTTTGAGAAGAATGCTGGTGTAATTTTGATTGGGATTGCATTGACTTAGCAATAAGGAAGAGTGAAATCTTGCCATTTGTAGCAATGTGGATAGAACTGGAGGGCATTATACTAAGTGAAATAAGTCAGGCAGAGAAAGACAGATATCATGTGTTTTCACTCATATGTGGATCCTGAGAAACTTAACAGAAGACCATGGGGGAGGGGAAGGGGGAAAAAAGTTACAGAGAGGGAGGGAAACAAACCATAAGAGACTCTTAAATACTGAAAACTGAGGGTTGATGGGGGGTGGGGGGAAGGGGAAAGTGGATGATGGGCATTGAGGAGGGCACCTGTTGGGATGAGCACTGGCTGTTGTATGGAAACCAATATGACAATAAATTATATTTAATATAAAAATAAATAAAAACAAATGAAAAACAAAAAGTTCAAGTATGTATAGTAGTATAAACATAACCACAATCACAAACAAAACATTTCTATCACCCAAAAAAGTTCTCTCATAGCTTTTTGTTGTAACCTGTACTGCTTTGCTTTTTGTCACTGTAGATTAGTTTGCACTTTCTAGAATTTCATATAAATGGAATTATACAATATGTACTCTTGTTTGGCTTCTTTCACTCAGCACAATTATTTTGACATTCATCCATGTTGTTACATTTCAATAATTCATTCCTTTTTATTTTTGAGTACTATTCTATTGTATATATACATAATCAGTTTACCCATTCATCTGTTGATAACCCTATGAGTTGTTTCCAGTTTTTAGCTATTATGAATAAAGCTGCTATCAACATTCATGTTCAAGTCCTTATATTGATATATGCTTTCATTTCTCTTGGTTAAATACTAAACTAGAATTAAAATGGTTGGGATATATGGTAGGTATATGTTTATTTTTTAAGACACTGCCAGATTGTCTTCCAAAGTGGTTGTTGCATTTGACATACCCACCAGTAGCTTGAGAATTCCAGTTGCTCCACATCCTTGCCAACACTTGGTATGATTTTTATTTTTTATTTTAGATATTTTAATAGGCATATAGTAGTATCTCATTGTGGTTTTAACTTGCATTTCTCTAATGACTAATGATGTTGAACATCTTCTTGTGTACTTATTCACCATCTGTATATCTTCTTTGGTGAAGTGTCTATCTAAATCTTTCCCATCTTTATTTTTAAATTATCGAATTTGAAAGCTTTTTATGTGTTCTGGTTACAAGTTCCTTATCAGATACATGTTTTTCAAATATTTGCTCCAGCCTGTGGCTTGTCTTTTCATTTGTCAACAGTGTCTTTTCAGGAGCACAATTTAAAAATTTTTGATGAAAGTCATTGTATCATTTTATTTTATGGTTCATGCTTTTTATGTTCTAAAAATATTTTCCTAATATAAGAATTTTTATATATTATACAAAGGTCTGAGAATTTTTTGTGTGTGTATGTTTTGATGTCTAACTGCTCCAGGACCGTTTGTTGAAAAGACTATCATTTCTCCACTGAATGGCTTTAGCAATTTTGTTGAAAATCAAATTGACATTATATGTGTTCATTTATTTTTGAACTCTCTATTCTGTTATATTGATCTGCACATCTTTCCAATATATATTTTTTAAGATTATTGTAGTAGTTTTTAAGTCTGAAATCAGGTAGTATCAGTCTTCTACTTGTGTTCCTTTTTTTCAAAAGTATTTTGTCTACTTTTGGTCCTTTCCTTTTTTTTTTTTTTTTAATGCTTGTTTATTTTTGAGAGAGCAGTGAGCGTACAAGCAGGGGAGGGGCAGAGAGAGAAGGAGAGGGACAGAGAGAGGGGGGACAGAGGATCCAAAGCAAGCTCTATGCTGACAGCCCCATGTGGGGCTTGAACTCAGAAACCCTGAGATCATGACCCGAGCTGAAGTCAGACGCTTAACTGACTGAGCCACCCAGGCACCCTGGTCCTTTGCTTTTTTATACAAACTTTAGAAAAAGCCAATAAACCTCTACAGGGAAAAAGAGTTGCTGGGATTAAGAATGGCATTGCATTGAATCTACAGATGAAATTGAGAATAGACATTTTATCATATTGAGTCATCCTCTTCATAAATATGGTGTATTTCTCCATGTAGCTATTTTAAAAATTTTTTCTGTCAGCAATGCCTTATAACTTTCAGCATACACATCTTATACATATTTTGTTAGAATTACCTTATTTTATGATATTTTATGCTATGTTTTTATATTACATTTTCCATTGTTTACTGCTGCTATGTAAAAATACAATTGATTTTTGCATATTGACTTTGTATCATGAGATTTTGTGAAATTCACTTATTAGTTTTATGAGCTTTCTTGAAGATTCTTTGAATTTTCTATAAAGTTATTTATGCCAAGTGTGAATAAAGACAAATGTAACTCTTCCTTTCCATTCTGTATGCATGTTGTTTATTTCTTATTCTTACCTTATTGCTCTGGCTAGTACCTCCTGTGCAATATTGAAGAAGAATCTTTCGTTGTTACTGATCTTAAGAGGAAAGCACTCTGTTTTTCACCATTAAGTATGATGTTAGCTCTAGGCTTTAGTTGATACCCCTTATTAGTTTGAGGAGATTCTCTTCTATTCCTAACTTGCTGAGATTTTAACAAAATCAAGAATGAAATGAATTTGGTTAAATACTTTTTCTACATAGGTTGAGGTTTTTTGGGGGAGGTGGTTTTATATGGTGCTTAGTTGGCAGTTTTGATAGATACAGTGGTTCCCGCTTACCCATAGTTTTGTTTTCTGTGGTTTCAGTTACCTATGCTCAACTATGATCCTGACACATTATGTACTTTACATATGTTACAAACTTTTATTATAGTATACTGTTTTAATTTTTCAATTTTATTATTAGTTATTATTAATCTCTTACTGTCCCTAATTTATTAAACTTTATCATAGGTATATATGTGTAGGAATAAATATAGCATATATAGAGCTCAGTACTATCCTTGGCCTCAAGTATCCACTGGAGACCTTGAAATAAATCCTCCATGAATAAATGGGGAAAATTGCTCTCAAGTGTTTGGTAAAACAGGGCTGGGTGTCTTTTATATGTGGATACTTTGATTACCAATTCAATTTCCTTGATAACTATTGATTTTTTTTCAGATTTTTATTTCCTCTTGGATCATTTATAATTTATATTTTCTAGAAGTATGTCCATTTCAAAATATTTTACAATTTATTGGCATAAAATTATTCACAAGTGATCTAAAAGTTATCTACATATCTATACCTCTGCACTATTTTTTATCATAATTTTTATTAATCTATGTTTTTTATATTTGTTTCTTGATCACTCTTGCTCTAGGTTTTTGTACTTTAGTTTTTGAAAGGCTCACTTTCAGTTTGTTCCTCTTCTCCATTATTTCTTTGTTTCTCAATTTATTAATTTATGTTCTTATCTCTGTTACATCATTTCCTTCTATTTTCTTTCAATTTATTCTGTTTGTAGTATAAGCCCTGGTGTTTGTCTTGTTCTTTTTGTAATCCAAGTGCCTGATTTAAGCTTTGATTGCCAAGGCATCCACTTCAATTGCCAGCCACACAAATAGATAGAGAGATAGGCTGCCTCCATTAACTGAAGTTCCTTTGTTTAGAGATCTTGGTTCATTTTCATAACTGCCAATTTGGGTCACTTGTTCTTTCTTTTCCTGTGCTTTAAATTCCCACTTTGATATTTTAAAGTCACTAAGAGTGGGCCCAAGAAGCCCTAGGTCCTACCCTCAACCCCAATAAAACCTAAAACCCGGGTGCATGTGCTCTCTCTCTTGTGTGTGCACTCTCTCTGACCTTGCTGTGTGGCCCTAGGTGTGCTGTGTAATTTCCAGGTCTTGTAAGTTATAAACTTTTATGTTTTGAAAGCTTCCTAATGGTTGTTGCAAAAGGGTGTCTTGCAGTCATAATAAGAACCACAGGTCTGGTTCAAAGACAACATTGATTATTGATAAACTAAGACTGGTACAAAACAATTAATGTAGTCAGCAAGATTGCATGATTGTCCTTGTAATTAACCAAGGGAATGCCCTTTATCTGCAACTTGCTTACTAACCACCTAAGTCAGGTGGGTAATACCATCTGGGAAAGGAACACTGCTTGCTGGCAGTCTGTCTTGCTGCTTTAGCATATTGCTTCTCTTTTGTGTTGTCTGTGATATCCAATCCAAAAGGTCATGGCTGCCATAATAATCCAAGAATATCCCCAGAGTACTGTAATCAAGGCCATATAGTCTAATGAGACAATTAGAACACTAATTATAAAGGTCTTAATTGGCTTTTAATGTGCATAAAAGTCCTTCATGCCTCAAGGCCAAGGAGAGCTAAGGAGGGTATATTGGGTCACAAGGCTATTGTCTTGACTTTTGTTAAGTACAGGTTTCTGATAACTCTCAGATCATACCACTGAACTGAATAATAATTTATTGAACTCTAAGTAAAAAACTGGACTCATAAAACTCCTAATGAAAGAACAAGATCAACAAAAATTAATTTCATGGGGCTGAATGAACTTATGAGGATGATTACAATTTTGTATGACTTTTATCCGAAACATAGATGGGTCAATTTTTTTTCCAGATTAAAAAAAAACTTTTTCTCTTAAACTAACTACACCTTATAGCAATTTGGCAAAGTCTACCTTTGTGAACAAAGATCAAACAATCATTTTTTCTCCCTACCTGATCCCTCCAAAATTTGGAAATTCTGAGTGAGTGTTCTTACTCTCACAGCAATATAGTTATTTGCATAATTTCAATAAGAATCTGTCCTCCTTGTAATAGGACCTAATTGGAAACATTGGTTGTATTACCAGATCTTTACCTGGAGTGACTGGACAGCTTTAAAGAACTAAAGTTGACTTTATGGAGCTAATAAAACCTCTTGGAAAAATACCTACAGAGTAATTGCTTACAGGGTTCCCAGCAGCCTTACCTGAATAAAGAAGGTCACTTTCTGGCAGGCCCAGGAACCTCAGGATATTTTGGAGACAACTACACAGAATTCACCCAAATCTATCAGTATTGCAGGGGAAATCTAAGGGTTGAGTTCTTGATTTGAGTTTTGAGTCTGAGTTCTTGGCTTGACTTCTTAGTTTTGAGAGGCTTTAAAAATTCAATCTGAGATCTATTATAAGAAGTTCCAGCAGAGCAGACTTAGAAGGGCCTAAATGGTGTATTGCTATTCCTGCTACACTTACGTAAATAATCAAGCCAAGTTTATGGAAACTAGATTTACTTTGCAAACACATTATTCTTCTTTTGGTTATCTTTGCTTGAAATGGAAGTGATGGTACAGAGCAAATTATGTTTCAGTAAAAACTATAATACATGCTTGTGGATATTAGATTCTAGTTCTGTTAAGTGTCTTTGAAGTTTTGTTTCCTACCTGTCAACTGGACTAGATATTGCATTCTCATTTCCTCCAATATCTGGCTACAACTTTCCAAACTAATGTTTCCAATTTTCTTCTACCCTTCTGACTTGGAATCACTGAGAACTAAAACTGTCTTTTTTTCCAAAGCCATGCAAACTAAAGTGCGACAACTTGACATGAACGTCAGAGAAATCACCACAACAGATCATATATGAACAACCTCCATGCCTGTTGTCATATGGGCCACTTAGAAAGATCACTAGAGACATTCAAACTGGAAACAAGTAAAACCTATCATATTGCCACTGGTTGCCCTCACTCTATTTGAAGACGCTTCAAGCCTGACATCTAGAAATCTGTTGGACTGGATGCCTTAAGAATTTAGAATTTGGGATTATAATCTGCTCCAATCAGTAAACATGATTTCTTTGTTTCTGTGGAAATGCCTCTTATTAAACATCTGATGCAAATATTTGCATCATAGGAGCCTAACTTGGGGAACCCACCTTTGTCACAGTCTCCCAAAATGAGACACAACCCTCTCACTGAGCTAACCTATTCTCAGGACTAAGAGACTATAGTTCAATGGGATATGAAGTAACCTACCAAATCAGGACAGGTTCAAACCTACTTAGACCAGATGGCCCAAAATATTAAAATATTCCACAATATGATCACAATCTTTGAACATATGCCTAGGTCCTTCAACATCACTGACTTAGTTTCATTGCCAGACCCTTCAAGTTTGGGAGAGTGGCTATGGACTGGATTTTAGACTATTGCCTGTATAATTATAGGATTTGCTACTATAATCCTATTTTAGGGTGTGCTCGGGATTCTCTCTCTCCCTCTCTTTGCCCCTCCCCTGTTCACACACTCTCTCTCTCAAAATAAATAAATAAACATTAAAAAATCCTATTTAGACATATAATTTCTAGTTTAAAATGTGTCTTACCCTTGACTTTTAGCATATTACCTACTCAGGTAGTGAAGGTCTCTACCATTGACTCTGATGCCTCTGGCATCACAGAGTAAATTATAGTATAAACCCTGAAAGTTATTATTATTTTTATTATTGTAATGCAAGTGCCTGATTTAAGCTTTGATTGCCAAGGTGTCCATTTCAAAAAAGCATCGACTTCAAAGACAGCATCTCAAATAAGCACATTGCCACCCACATGAATACATAAAGTGCTAGGCCTCCACCCCCAACCAAGGCTCTTTTGTTTTAGAAACTTTAGTTGATTTTAATAACTGACCATTTGGACCACTTGTTTTATTCTTTTCCCATGCTTTGCATTCCTGCTTTTATTCTTAAAGCTCACCAATTAAGAATCACCCCACAAATCCCTAGGCCCCCACTCTCAACCCCAATAAGCAGAACCCCAGGCCCATGTTTCTCTCCCTTTCCCTGACACTTTGCTACGTGTCCCCAGGCGTGTAGTGTAACTGCCAGGTTTTTAAAGTAATAAACCTTTATTTTTTCAGTTTCCTGATGGTTGTTACTGAAGAGCCTCTTGCAATCATACTATGAACCACAAAGGCTGGTCCAGTCACAACATTGATTACTGACAGGCTGACACAGCAGAAAGCAGTGTTCTAGTTTCACAAGTTGAACACACATCATTTATTCTCAATCTTTCTTGTTCACAAACACATTTTTTTTTTTTTTACTATTTATTCATTTATTTTGAGACAGTAAGAGACAGAGAGAAAGAGGGAGGGGCAGAGAGAGAGGGAGAGAGAATCCCAAGCAGGCTCTGCACTGCCAGAACAGACATGGGGCTTGATCCCACGAACCAGGAGATCATGACCTGAGCCAAAATTAAGAGTCAGAGGTTTAACCAACTGAGCCACCCAGGCACCCCTTCACAAACACATTTAAAGCTATACATTTAATATGTACTACTTTAATTTTAATTCATAATTGGATATTTTTACCTTTTTATTTAAAAATTGTTTTTAATGTTTATTTTTTGAGAGACAGAGTGTGAGTGGGGAAGGGGCAGAGAAAGAGGGAGACACAGAATCTGAGGCAGGCTCCAGGCTGTAAGCTGTCAGCACAGAGCCCCGATGCAGGTCTTGAACTCACAGACCATGAAATCATGGACGCTTAACCAACCGAGCAACCCAGGAGCCCCTTATCTAGATATTTTAAAATTTCCTTTGTGGTTTTAACTCACAAATTATTAATGAGTAAATCTACAGACATCTAACCATATAAGCCTTTTTTTGCTATTTATAATTGTTGATTTCTAGTGTAATTTCGCTGTAGACAGAAAAAATTGTATGAACTTTGTTGAGGTTTACTTTGTGACCTAATAAGACATGTTCAAATTTTATAATTTTTCTGTATGTACCTGTAAGGAATGTGTACTCTTTATAGGGATAGAGGCATCTTTATTTACCAACTAAATTAAGCTTATTAATTTTGTTGTTTAAATTTCCCATACCCTTTTTATGTTTTATCTGTCTCTGCAGTACTAGTTCGTGACAGAGATGTGTTAAAGTCTCCCACTATTACCATAGTTTTGTTAAGTTCTTCTTGCTATTTAGTAATTTTTCTCTATTTATTTCAAGTTCCTAATTGTTATATCTTTCTGAGTTTTGTTTTTTGTATAATTGTGCTTTGTTCCTCTTAGGGCCCTTTATCTTAATTCTATTTTATTGCTATTAATCCTGCAAAACCAGTTTTTAGCATTTACCTGATAAGTCCTAATCACCCTTTTATTCTCAACATTTTTATGATTTTTGCTTTAAATGCTTTTTTAAATTTATTTTGAGAGAGAGAAAGAATGTACATGTGCACAAGTGGGGGAGGGACAGAGAGAAAGGAAGAGAGAGAATCCAAGCACATTCTGTGCCTTCAGCACAGAGCCCAATGCAGGGCTTGATCCCATGAACCACGAGATCATGACCTGAGCTGAAACCAAGAGTTGGATGTTTAACTGACTGGGCCACCCAGGTGCTCCTCAATGCATTTTTGTTTTAGATACATATTTTGTGATCAGTAAATAGCAAGATTTTGTTACTTTATCTCATCTTATCATCTCTATTCTTAAAAATATAAAGAAATCTATTTACATTTGTAGTAAGATATAACTGTAAGGTTTTTGGGGGCGCCTGGGTGGCTCAGTCGGTTAAACGTCCGACTTCAACTCAGGTCATGATCTCGCGGTCCGTGAGTTGGAGCCCCGCGTCGGGCTCTGGGCTGATGGCTCAGAGCCTGGAGCCTGCTTCCGATTCTGTGTCTCCCTCTCTCTCTGCCCCTCCCCCGTTCATGCTCTGTCTCTCTCTGTCTCAAAAATAAATAAACGTTAAAAAAAAATTAAAAAAAAAATAACTGTAAGGTTTTTGGTTTCCAAACTGCAGCCAGGGCAATGGGTGAAGAGTAGCTACACAATAAAGAAAGGAACTAGACTCATCTTTAAGACTTTCTTAGAGATAGCAAAACTATTTCTGCACACACACACAACCCCCACATAAAACAGAAGGCAAAAAGCTGGTTCTGCAACTTGTACCCCATTATCTTTGCCTAGCATATTTATAAGAAAGCTTGAGGGAGAGAAAGGAAGGAGGGAGGGAGTGGAGTGGGAAAGAGAGAGGGAGAGAAAAAAAAAGAATGGGAGTGGGGAGAGAGGGAGAGAGAGAGAGAGAGAGAGAGAGAGAGAGAGTGAGTAATTGGCCTGGTGGGAGAGTATTGTGTTTTCCCTATCCCATCTCCCAAGACAAGAAAGGTAAGAGGGGAGGGGTGAGGTGCATGCCAGAGGGGAAGGTGATGTCTCATAGGTATCTCACCCATGTGCATGCTGAATGAAGACACCTGCAGACTTGATGCTGCCTTGATACAGAGCCGAGTGAAAAGAGAAAGTTTTTAGAGAAACTGAACTGTAGCTCTTGAAGTTGGCAGGGCCAGAGAGACTGATGCCTGAAAGTTGCCCAGATAAGTTCTTCTCCCCCTGCTCTTTCTCCTTCTTCTCCTTTTAATATTTTACTCTACTATTCGATTCTATTGTTGAGTTTCTTTTTTAACAGCTCTATTTATATGTCTGACATATAAAAATTATATGTATTTAAAGTGTACAACTTGATTTTTTACGTGTACACATTGTGAAATGATCACCATATCAAGCTAGTTAACATATCCATCACCTCTACATCCCATAGTTACCCTGTGTGTGCACATAGAAGATTTAATTTAATATCTATTCTCTTCATGAATTTCAAGTTTAAAATATGATATTGTTAACTATCATCATCATGCTGTATATTAGATCTCCAGAACTTACTCATCTTGCATAAGTGAAATTTTTTACTTTAATATTACCTCATATCTCCTTCATGTATCCCCTGGCAACCACTATTCTATTCTTTGCCTTTATGAGTCTATTTTAGATTCCACATGTAAATGAGATCATGCAGTAGTTCTTATTCTGTGTCTTCCTTATTTCACTTAGCATAACGTCCTCTAGCTCCAACCATGTTGTTGCAAATGGCAGGATTTCCTTCTTTGTTAAAAAAAACATTTTAAAATGTTTATTTATTTATTGTTTATTTATTTTTGAGACAGAGAGAGAGAGAAAGCGTGCCCACAAGCAGGGGAGGGACAGAGAAAGAGGGAGACACAGAATCTGAAGCAGGCTGCAGGCTCTGAGCTGCCAGCACAGTGCCCCACACAGGGCTCGAACCCACAAACTGCAAGATCAGGACCTGAGCTGAGGTTGGATGCTTAACCAACTGAGCCACCCAGGTGCCCCTCCTTCTTTTTTAAAGCTAATATTCCATATATATGAATGGATAAAAAGTTTATCCATCAAAGGACATTAAGGTTGTTTTCATATCTTAGCTATTGTGAATAATGTTGCAATGACATAGGAATGCACATATGTTTTTAAGGTACTGATTTTGTTTCCTTAGGATATATATACCCAGAAGTGGGGTTGCTAGATCATATTGTAGCTCTACTTTTAATTTTTTGAGGAAGCTCAATAGTGTTTTCCATAATGGCTGTACTAGTTTACATACCCACTAGCAGTGTACAAAGGTTCTCCTTCTACCACATCCTCACCAGCACTTGTTACCTTTTGTCTTTTTGATAATAGATATTTTGACAAATGTGAGGTGATACCTCATGGTGTTTTGACTTGCATTTCCCTGATGACTAGAGATGCTGAACACCTTTTCATGTACCTGTTACATGTGAAAATATTCTTTGAGAAGTGTCTATTTAGGTCCTTTTCTCATTTAATCAGGTTATTTGTATTTTTGGTATTCACAGTTGTGTGATTTCCTTACACATTGTGGATATTAACCCTTTATTAGATATGTGATTTGCAAATATTTTTTTCCATTTCATAGGTTGCTTCTTTATTTTATTGTTTCCTTTGCTGTGCAGAAGCTTTCTAGTTTGATGTAATCCTGCTGTCTATTTTTATTTTTGTTGCCTGTGCTTTTGGTGTCATATTTTGGTTAAAAAAATCATCAATCATTGCCAAGGTCATTGTCAAGGAGGTTTTCTCCTATGCTCTCTTTCAGGAGTTTTATGGTTTCTTATATTTGAGTGTTCCATCCATTTTTAGTTGGTTTTATGTATGGGCATGAGATAGGTCTATTTCATTCTTTTGCATGCCAATATTCAGTTTTCCCAACACCATTTGAAGAGACTATTCTTTCCCCATTGTGTTTTCCTGGCACCCTTATCAAAGATGAGTTAACCATAAATGTGTGCATTTATTTCTGTGCTCTCTACTCTGTTCCACTGGTCTATATATCTGTTTTTATGCCAGTTCCATACTGTTTTGATTACTACAGCTTTGAAATATAATTTGAAGTCAGGTAGTGTGACTTCACAAATGCCTCCAGCTTTGCTTGTCTTTCTCAAGATTGCTTTGGCTATTTGAAGTGTTTTGCAGTACCATTTGAATTTCATAATTGTTTTTCTCTTTCTGTGAAAAATATCATTGGGCTCTTGATAGGGGTTGCATTGAATCTATAGATAGCTTTGGGTAGTATGGACATTGTAATATTAATTCTTCCAGTTCACGAACACAAGATATCTTTCCATTTATGTCTTTCAAAAAATTTTTCTCCATCAATGTTTTATAATTTTCAGTGTGAAAAATTTTCACCTCTTTGGTTAAGTTAATTCCTAAGTATTTTATTCTGTTTGTTACTAATGTGAATGGGATTACTTTCCCATTTCTGGATTGATTGCCTTTTTTTTTTTTTATTGCCTTTTATTTCTTTTTCTTGCTCATTTGTTCTAGCTAGGACTTCTAGTACTATGTTGAATAGCAGTAGCATCCTTGTCTTGTCCTGGGTCTTAGAAAAATAGCTTTCCCCCCATTGATTATGATGCTAGTGGTGAGTTTTCATATACGGACTTTATTGTATTGAGGTATGTTGATGTTGAATTTTGTCAAATGCTTTTTCTGCATCTATTGAGATGAGCATGTGGTTTTTGTCTTTCATTCTGTTAATGTGGTATATCACATTGAGTACTTTCCATATTTTGATCTATCCTTGCATCTGAGGGATAAATATCACTTGGTTGTGGTATATGATCCTTCTAATGTGCTGGAGGATTCAGTTTGCTAATATTTTGTTGAGGATTTTTGCATCTATGTTCATCAGAAATACTAGCCTGTAGTTCTCTTTTCTTGTATTGTCTTTGGCTATGGAATTAGGGTGATGCTGGTTTCATAAAATAAGTTTGGGAGTATTCTCTCTTATTCTGTTTTTTTTTTTTTTTTTGAAGAGTTTAAGAAGGGTTGGTATTAGTTTTGAAGAGTATAAAAAGGGTTGGTAGTAGTTGGTAAAGTACTACTCTGAATATTTGTAGAATTCACCCATGAAACAATCTGGTTCTGGGCTTTTATTTGTTAAAAAGTTTTTGATTACTGATTCAATCTCCTTATTTGTTATCGGTCTCTTTAGGGCTTCTATTTCTTCTTGATTCATTCTTGGTAGATTGCATGTCTCTAGGAATTTATCCATCTCTTCTAGGTTATCCAATATGATGGTATGTAATTATTTATATTAGTCCCTTACATAATCCTTTTTATTTCTGTGTCATCTATTGTAATGTTCCTTTTTCATTTCTCATTTTATTTATGTGAGTCTTTTTTTTTCCAGTGTAGCTAAGATTATGTCAATTTTGCCTTTTCGAAAACACAACTCTTAGTTTTATCAATTTTATCTATTGTTTTTCTATTATTTATTTCATTTATTTCCACTCTAATATTTACTGTTTCCTTCCTTCTTCTAATTTTGGGTTTAGTTTGCCCCCTTTTATCTCCTAGTTCCTTCAGTTGTAAAGTTATGTTGTTTAATTGAGGTCCTACTTCTTTTAAAATGTAGGCATTGGTTGCTATAAACTTCTCTTAGTACTCCTTTTCCTGCATCCCATAAATTTTGCTAAGTTGTATTTTTGTTGGTCTCAAAGCATTTTTTTTAAAGATGGATGTTCTTTTTTTAAATGTTTATTTATTTTTGAGAGAGAGATACAGTGTGAGCGGAGGAGGGGAAGAAAGAGAGGGAGAGGATCCAGGCTCTGAGCTGTCAGCACAGAGCCTGACGTGGGGCTTAAACTCACAAACTGTGAGATCATGATCTGAGCCGAAGTCAGATGCTTAACCAACTGAGCCACCCAGGTGCCCCTGTCTCAAACTATTTTTCAAATTCCTTTTTTACTTCCTCTTTAGCCAATGGTTGTGCCAGAGTATGTTGTTTAGTTAACATGCTTGTGAATTTTCCTGTTTATGTTATTCATTTTTTAAAAAATTTAATGTTTTATTTACTTTTGAGAGATAGAAAATGAGTGGGGGAGGGGCAGAGAGAGAGGGAGACACAGAATTCGAAGAAGCAGGCTAGAGCCTGATGTGGGCCTCGAACCCACCCACTGACGGTGAGATCATGACCTGAGCTGAAGTTGGACGCTTAACCAACTGAGCCACACAGGCATTCCCCCTTTCTTTTATTGATTTCTAGTTTCATTCCACTGTAATCTGAGAAGATACTTAGTATGATTTCAATCTTTTAAAATTTGTTAAGACTTGTTTTGTGACATAACATGTGATCTGTTTGTTGTTGTTGGGTGGGATGTTGTATACATGCCTGTTAGGTCCATTTGGCTTATGATATTGTTTAAATTAGCTCTTTCCTAGTTGATTTTTCTGCCTGCATATTCTATTCATTATCAAAAGTGGGGTACTGACATCTCCTACTATTATGTATTGCTGTCAGTTTCTCCACTCAGATATGTCAATATTTGTTTTATATATTTAGGTACTCTGATTTTGGGTGCATATATATTTATAATGGTTATATATTTCTGTTGAATTGACTCTTTCATCATTATATAATGACTTTCTTTGTCTCTAATGATAGTTGTTTAAAGTCTATTTTGTATGATACAAGTATAGCCATACTTATTTTCTTTTGGTTATCACTTGCATGGTACATCTTTTTCCATTGCTTCTCTTTCAGATTATGTATGTCTTTATATTATTTTTTAAGTTTGTTTATTTTGAGAGGGATTGAGAGAGAGAGAAAGAGAGAGAGAACACACATGAGCAAGGGAGAGGCCGAGAGAGGGGGAGAGAGAGAGAATCTCAAGCAGGTTCTATACTGTCAGGGTAGAGCCTGATACAGGGCTTGAATTCACAAACTGTGAGGTTATGATCTGAGCCGAAATCAAGAGTCAGACACTTAAATGACTGAGCCACCCAGGGCCCCCTGTGTGTCTTTATATTTAAAGTGAATCTATTGTAAATAGCATATTATTGGATCTTATTTTCTTTTAATCTATTCACCCACTGTATGCCTTTTAATGGGGAGTTTAATCTATTATTTTTAATGTAATTATTAATAGATAAAATGCTTTCTATTGCCATTTTGTTTATTGTTTCCTGTTTGTTTTGCACTCCATGACAAATAGCCAGCCTTCCCATGACAATGTGCATATGACAGCTATAATAGAATTCCCTGTTACCTTTCCCTGAACCTCTTCATTGCAACCCTGGAAAAGCTAAGGTAGGTCACACATTAGGGAAGGGAAACAAGAGCAAGGAGGAACCTTAAAAGGTAAACCATGAGAATGCTTCCCCATTGCAAGTTCCCATGGCTTGGTCAGGCCTGAGCTGCAGGGGGGATAGGGGAAGGGTAGAATCTTTAAACTGAATGAGAAACTGAAGTTTGTACTCTGAGTGGCCTGGACTTTTAATATGTGAAAATGAAGCATGTTTATTAATATGTGAAATTGACAAAAGGCTATGGGATCTATCTGGGAAACAGCAGGTCATACAGAAGTCTGAAGGGGATTAGTGAGAGGAAAACAAGTCTATTTCCTGATTGCATTTTACTAAGTTCAACACGTTCAATAACCATGTTACACATTTATTGTGATGACTGATACACCTGGCCTCATTTCTAATAGTTATTTTGTGTTTCCATTTACTCTGTTTCTCTCTCTCTCTCTCTCTCTCTTTTTTCATCTTAATGCAACATTGATAAGGTTTCCATGCTCTACTTTTTCTATTTTAGGTTTGAAAATTACGAATTATTAATTTATAAATAAGTTTTCTTAAGGCCTAAAATACCAAATTATTAGATATGTTTCTCTTCCTCTTGCATTTGACAGATTTTTGTGTACTTTAATTACCTATTAAATAATACAATCCACTATTTTATTATTGTCTATACTTTTGGATTAACCTTTTTAAAACCAAAAAATTTTGAAGCCTTTCTATAATTGGCTGTTAATAATATATTTATCAATTTTTATGCTTGCTGTAATTTTGTATATTCCATGTCTCCCTCTGTGTTATCTTTGTTTCTTATATTCTTGTCTATTTTTCAGGTTGTGCAGTGAGCATCTGTAGTTTTGCTTTCCATCTTGAATGTTAGTATAGCTGAGTATAAAATTCTAAATTGATTGTGTAATTTCTCTCCAACACTATTATATTCTGGCATTTTTTGTTTCTGTTGAGAAGACTTTTCAACATATAAAATGTCGATTACCTTTTTAAGGTAATCTTTTTTTTTTTGTGGTAGCTTTTAACATTTTTCTTTATCCTTCATGTTCTATAGGTCCATTATAATGTGAGTTGGTATGATTTTACATTTATTTATCCTGTTCACTATTCAAGGTGCATTTTAAATGTGACAGCCACTAACTTTTGAATTCTGGAAATCTGTAGGTTATCATCTTTTCAAATATAGTTTTTTTCCCCTTTTTCCTTCTATTCATTTCCAGTGGATCTACTTTTATTATTTTTATTAATTCTTTTTAATGTTTATTTATTCTGGTGGGGGCAGAGAGAGAGAGAGAGGGAGACAGAAGATCTGAAGTGGGCTCTGCACTGACAGCAGAGGGCCTGATGTGGGGCTCAAACTCAAGAATGGTGAGATCATGACCTGAGCTCAAGTTGGACACTTAACTGACTGAACCACCCAGGAGCCTCCCTGTGGATCTATTTTTAGACCTGGCGTGCAGCCTCTCAATATATCTTCTCTATATTAACTGCTTTTACTTATATATTATTTCTTTGTGCTTTTGTCAATTTCTCACCACTGCCCTCCACATACAGATTATTTTGTTGTTCTGTATAATCTAGATTTTAGTCCTATTGAATTTTTTACATTTCTACCTATAGCTATTAATATGTTATTATAGTTCTGATGGAGAATAGACTTTTAAAAGATAATCATTCTAGGGTTATTATTCCAAGTTTCAGGAGAAATGCACACTCCAGGATACATGGATAGAGATTATTTCTTAGAATGTACCAATTATATTACAAGATGCATATGTTTTATCTTACCTAATAAAGCCTGCTATTGTTTTTTCTTATGATACATTATAAGAATAATGTACTTATAACGCTAATAACTTTGGTTATTCTTTTTCTTTAATGGTCTGAGTTCTTAGCTCTCTAAGATGATGAGGTATTTTGTGATTATTTAAAAAGAACAGTGACAAAACAATTGCATTTTCAAAATAATATATGCAAGAAGGTTTGAAGTCAGTTTTCATAATTCAATACATTAAAGAGGGCTGGATAATGAGCACGTTTTAAACATTTCAAATGCAAATAAAAGACAGCTAAATAGACACTCTGCTGAATTTCTCCAGACAAAAGGCCTCAGAGCCCACCCAAAGCATGTAATCCTTTTGTCTAAAAGGGAAAATCTACCGGAAATCATAAGAGATTAGAAACAGAACCTTTAATGGAGACTATCTGGCATTGTAATATGGTAGTATGGAAGTTATAATGGTAAACTTCAAGCATGTTTAAGTTAATGGATATTCCATGTCAGGTGATTAAATGAGGGTGGTTTGAAATAGGATAGCTTAAAATGTATTAATTATTTTTCATCTGAACTGATTAGCTATGAAAATGTTTTCCTTTACTCTGAGGAGTATACAAAATTTATTAAAGAAAACAAAAAGCTAATGCCTAATAAACCTAATTATAAAGCATCTGTACTATCTCTTCAAATATAATATTCCACAATAGTCATATAGAAATTATAAAATGAGTAATAAGAAAACATCAGTTTCCTCTGGATTCTTATAGACCATCAGAAACTTGCTCAATCTTTAGCATTTGACTTGATTGATCAGCCATTCCTTTAAATAAAGATCTCATATTTTGAATCCTGTTTCTATTCCTTTCTTCTTCTTGCCCCTCAGAGTCTTTAACCCTCAGTTCTACTCGATTTGCCATTTCTTTCACATTTTCATTCAAAGTATTAACCTGTTCTCAGCATATCAAATATTGTTTCTTTCTGGTAATCAAAGTCTACATCTACATTCTGATACCATTCTAAAACGTCCATTGTGTATTTCCAACTGCCTATTAAACAGTCGTATTTGGCTATTCAGTGAGAACTTCTGTACAACATGTTTAAAATTTATTCCAAAGAATGTTTATGGAAGACTTAACTATGTCCAGACCACTGTCCTGGGTGTTGGGCCTATAAAAATCATGAAGCATAAGGAATTAGAATTAAACAGGAAGAAAGACCCATAAACAAAAGTTACAGATACAATGTGATGAAGGCTGGGAATAGAGAAATGTGCACAATGTGTTCTGGGTGCCAAGTGAAGCTGGCTGATCCCCTAAAATCCTCCCTCTCCTCCTTCTACCCACTCAACCTCCAAACACTATAGTCATTTTTCACTCACTTTTCCTATATTCCATATTACTAAATTAGTTACCAAATGCCATTTGTGATTCTTTCTTCCAAAAATCTCATAGAAATCCTGCCGTTTTCTGTCCTTCACTCCTTGCTATCCCCATTGTCACTGTGCTGGTCCAGTCTCTCTCAATTTCACATGGATTGTTTTCATATCCCATTAACTAGACTCCCTGTTTAAATCTCACTGTCATAATGTTAGGTTATTATCAGTGTTGGCCACAGAATTAGATCAATACCTAACATCAAAAACACCTAGAATTACCACTTTGGTGTCAACATCACCTGTAACAATTGAATTATACTAGTCAATATTAATAATTGCAGATGAAGTCAACAAACAATTGCAAACATTGTTCAAATGTCTCTCCCAATCTTCTCAGTATTGAGATGAACTTTCATCATTTCATTGTCTTGCTTACTGAGCGCAGGTCTGCCACCTAATAGCTGTAAACTTACCCAAGCGGTTTAACTTTTCTGGGCCACTTTTCCTCATCTGTACAATAGATTATTTCACCAAGTTATGATTTTTTAAAAAATACACATAAGTATGAAAAACAGTGCTTAGGACAGAGTAAATGTAGTTGCTCTAATAATTCTTATTATTGTCCATTCTGTCCAACTCTTATGACATTATGCCTCTTAATAAATTTATAACCCTTTTATGTTATAGTTTTTCATATATTTTCTCCATCCTATTAAACCATATGCACCATGAAGGCAGGGATTGAATCTTATTTGTCTTCAAGCATGACTTGCGAACCAATTTTTCCTTGGCCTATGATTTGTCACCCAAAAGGATTTGACAGATTCCTGTTTGATTCACAGTTGATGGGGACAAAAAGCACCAGAGCTCAATTAAAATGATACTTGAAAGATACCTGATATCACTAAAATCTATGGAATTATGTATTAAATGGTCCCCAAAGAATCACCTATTTCAAAAATTAAAAATTATTACAAAGAGCTTAATACATCATGTTATACTATATATCATGTACATAAAAATGTCAGAAGTAGCTTTATTTTACATTACTATATTTCTTGATGGTGATCTATCTAGACAAGTAAGGCTTGCTGAATTTGAACATGGATAATAAAGCTCACACTCTAAAAAAATGTTTAAAATATGAAACAGAACAAGGGATTGTGGTAGAGAACTCCTTGGGAGAATGCAGTTAAGGGATCTTTGAATCTCAACAGTTTGCAATTCCTTTCACAGCACATAAATGATTTAACAGTAACACAGAGTGGCCAGAGTAAATTATTTCCATTTCTATCACTGCACAACCTATAATAAGTAACCAGATAAGATGCTGAATGATTATATTGTTATGATGTATGCTGAACTGATCTGAGTTTTTTTTTTTCTTTTTTGTTTTGTTTTGATTTCTGATGCATTGGATCCTTGCCAAATCATTAAACAAGTCACATTCAGCTGAAGCTGGCTTGAACAGCTTCAACGTAACTTGCAAAGGCCAGTTCATCAAAACCCTTAGGATCACACAAACAAGAGAAAAATACCAAGGGGCCTCTCCTATTTGTCTTTCTGGCTATCTGTGTTCCATGGGAAGGAAAGAAAATAACATGAACAGGATTTAAATGCTCTGTTTTGACAGGTTATTAAGATTCCAACCACAACCTGTCTGCTTCCCTCTGATCAAGCCAAGTCCAGAAACATAGCAGAGTATCTCTAAAGCAGCTACACATACATATAAAACAAAAAATGCTAGAAAAGAAGGAAGAGTGGAAAAATCCGGCAAACATGAATACTCTGGCAGAGTTGTGGGCGGTTTAAAACCAAGATGCATGCTACCATGGAAGAGTATATCAGTGTAGTTGAGTGGTGCAAAATTTTCTGCACAGAATTTAGTTACTCTGTGGTGGCTCAAGTGCTGTCAATCTCATCTTGTTCTATTATGTAATCAATAGTTCCAACCAAGACCTCCATGGGAGGCCAGGTTCTTATCCTCTGAAATAAGAGCCCACCCTCGGTATGAGATTTCCTACCATGGTGGCCAGCTCTGATATAGGCAGTGGGGCACCAACTCTGATTTCTCTAAGTCCCTTGATAAATATTCTTTTAATGACACAAATTTCACTGTGGTGAGCACAGGCTTGGGTCCTTGTCTTATACTTTTCTCTCGAAGGCTGAATTGTAATAAAAGATGGGGGTTTCCATAGTGAGGGACATTGGGGAACCCAGGCTGGATATAAGACTAAGGAAATTCTGAGAATTATAGGAGTAGAACACTCTGAAACTACATAGAATGAGTTATGTCATAAATGACTATCTTTAGTATAGAGCAAGGATTGGTCAGACTTCAGCTTATGGGCCATTTCTGGCTTTCTGTCAGTTTTTATAAAATAAAGTTTTATTGGGACATGGCCATGCCCACCCATTCATTTACATATTGTCTATGTAATGCTGTGTTTTGACCTAAACTGTCAGAAGTGAGTAGTGGCAACAGAGAATGTATGGGGTTCAAGCTTAAAATATTGACTGTCTAAACTTTACAGAAAATAATTTGCTGACGCTGATATAAGTAACTGAGCAAAATCACCTAGGCTCAGTTCTTTGTAAACTGTGTTTATTTTGATGGGAAATAACATGCATATAAGATGAAAATCAGACAGGCCTGAGAGAACAGGTCATAGCAACAATACCCTCCAGGAAGGCATGTATTGGTGTATCTGTTATGAGAGGCAGTATATATGGTGCTATGAGAGGCACTACAATATCAACTTGAACTGGGGTTTGACCCATAGTCCTGCCATTTAGTGGGCCTAACGAACCATGTCTCACAAGTTTATTATCAGGATTAGATGTTATGGCTTACGTGACAACACTTAGTACTCACAAAACTGCTGTGTTTTTTCCGTCCAGTCTTCCTGTCTTCACAGTTGCTGGCACAGATCATCATCACCTGACCTTGACACATTTTGAGTAAGGAGGGACACCTGTCTGGAACTGCATCCTGACTCTGACTGGCACTTTTCCTTTGGGTGATGCAGAGCTTCCAAATCCTTTAGGATTGTCATTGTCAACATCTATGATAGTCGTCCATGGCTTTAAAATCTTTGCCTCCTTTCTAGAACCTAGAAAGCATAAAGAAGATGCGTCATATGCAAAAGGGAATCAGGAATTATTTGCCCATAATTAAGTACAGGTTAAAAGATCCATTCAGCACTCATGATGATAGGTTACTATCAGTGTCAGTCACATGATTATATCAACACCTAACAGTAACAACACCTCAATTACTACTTTGGTGTCAACATCACTCATAATAATTTAATTATACTTGTTAAACATTGCAAATGAAGTCAACAATTTCAGACATTGTCCAAAGTAACCTGATACAAATTCACAAAATTATTTGTTTGTTGAAAATATAAAAATACATTTCCTGTTGAAAGCACTGTTTAATATCTTAGTGCTATATTATTATTAAAAATGATAATAGTTAATATTCATCAAGCCCTTACTGAGTGTCAAGTAGAGTAATAGATTGCACAAATATCGTACTTAATCTTCACAACCTTATAAGAAATGTAAAATCATTATTTTCCTATTATAAGAAACTAACACTTAGAAAAGTTAAAATGACAACCAGAATACAGAAATTGGCAATAGCACTTCATTGACAAATTCTATAATTTTTAAGTCACAAAAAGATGTTTAAAAAATATTTGTTGTAACAGAAGAAAATCCTGGGCAGGTCAAGTTAGACAAAACCTGTTGTTCTATGGTTGTGTATCTCCTCACTACATTTTTGTGTGCTGAGCCCTTGTACATCTTTGATCTTGAGTTAATCTGATCACATATCACTTCCATGATCAGGTATCACTAGTCAATTGCTTTTTCAGATTCAATGTGATTTTGACTATTTAAATTTTGTTATCAACATTTTTAAAAGTTTATTTCTTTTGAGAGAGAGAGAGAGAGAGAGAGAGAGAGAGAGAGAGAGAGAATGAGTGAGGGAGAGGCAGAGAGAGATGGGGACAGAGGATCCGAAGCAGGCTCTTGCTGACAATAGCGAGCTGGATGTGGGGCTTGATACTCATGAGCCATGAGATCATGACCTGAGCTGAAGTGAGATGCTTAATTGACTGAACCACCCAGGTGCTCCTGTTCTTATCAACATTTTTAAGTAGATTTTTTTTGAAAGTCAAAATATTCTATAAATAGAAAACAGCAGCCCCCACCCTGTTCCATCTCTCCTCAATCTAAGTTGCACTCTTCAGAGTTAACTACTTTCAAATTTTAGCTGTTTTCTGTGGTATTTCTATCCATAGTTCCAAATAAGATACATTGATATTTGCAACATCTTGATGTTTTTCTGGCTTAGGCATGGCATCCTGAATTTGTAAAGTTGGGAAATGAGGATTTAGCTCTCTTACCCTTCTCCTACATGCTGTGTATGCACACAGACTCACATATACATATACATTCCTTCACCCAATCCTCCCAAAATGGCTATACAACAATTTCTTATTAAAACATTATTCAGTGATACCTTATTATGACTATGGAATATTTATTCACAGCCGAGTCGTATAGTATACTATGATTATATTTCTAAAACTTCTTGCTTTCTCTGAAGTCCATAATCACAGGATTTTTTTCTCTGCTTGGTTTCAATAATGTTCTGCTCTCAAACTTGGACAGAGCTGTAATTTTCCTCTACAATAGGTCAAATATGTCAACTGACCAATCTGTTCCATTTGTTTTGGAACCCTCTGACCTTCTTGCTCCAATCTGGACTAATTGCCTCAAAGCTGTCAGTCATCTTGAGAATTCTAGTGGATCAGGTTTAATTCAAGCCTCTGTATTTTTACTTGCTTTTGTCTATAGATTTCTGGGAAAAGTGTTTTAAAAATCTCCCACTCTGATAAAAGATTTGTTAATTTCTTTTATTTTTAACTTTTAAAATGTATTTGAGAGAGAGAGAGAGGGTCCCCACGTGCATTGGGGGAGGGGCAGAGGGAGAGAATGAATACTAAACAGGTCCATGGCCAGTGAGCAACCTGACTGCATGTCTCAAGCTTAACGACTGTGAGATCGTGACCTGAGCTGAAATCAGGAGTTAGAAGCCCAACTGAGTTAGCCACACAAATGACCCAAGATTTGTCAATTTCTTGTGACCTGAGAAATAAATTACACTTATGGTTGAGTCTGAACACTTTTTTCCTCTTGTATTTCATGTCTTCCTCATTCTTATATTCCTTCCGTTTTGCTGCTGTATGTCCTTGAACAATTATTTTACAGAGGGTTTTGGTTAATAAAATCTCTTTCAACGTCTGAAAAAAGGACCCTATTTTGCCCACTCATGTTAATTTTTGTTTTCTTGGTTACATGATTCTTGCTTCAAAATGATTTTCCTTCACATTGCTTTGTGTATTTTAATTTTGTAACTCTTATGTGAAAACCTGATGCAACACACAGATTTCACCATAAAAACTGCAAAATAACCCTATGTATTATAAAAAAGCATCAGAAATTTTCTTTAAATTGCCAATATTTTCCAATTTGTTTATATAGAACATTAATTATATAACAAGTTAAACTGAAACTAACATATTGGGGGCCATCATCAACAGAAGCTTAAGTAAATCTAAGTCACTATGAGAATAAAATTGAAAATTAAATTTACAAAATTTGAGTTACTCTAGAATTTTAAGAATAATACTCATTGTATAAATTGAGATATATATGTATGAGGTAGAGACTTTGTTCTGTAGGGGGAACCTGAGAAATCATTTTAGAATAGCTCTTTAATTTTACAGATGAGAAAACAAAAGCTCAGACACCTGTTGAGGGTCATGCAACTTATTAGTAATCCAGCGGGGACGAGAACTCCTAGACCACACTGGAATGTTATATAAACTGTCTTTTCCCAACTATTAGCTTTATTCATCCTTCCCCACATCTCCATTCCCCAACACACTGATAAAATTCTCCTCTATTATTATTCTTGTTACAATGAACTTAAAGTTATTTATGTATGTCTATTTCTGTCACTAGAGCATGAACTTCTTTTTCAAAAAAAATTTTTAATGTTTATTTTTGAGAGAGAAAGGCAGAGCGTGAGTGGGGGAGGGACAGAGAGAGAGAGGGAGACACAAAATCTGAAGCAGGTTCCAGGCTCTGAGCTGTCAGTACAGAGCCTGATGCGGGGCTCGAACCCATGAACTGCGAGATCATGACCTGAGCTGAAGTTGGATGCCCTACCGACTGAGCCACACAGGTGCCCCTGAACTTCTTTTTTAATATTTATTTTTGAGACACAAAGAGAGACAGAGTGCAAGCGGGGGAGGGGCAGAGAGAGAGGGAGACACAGAATCCGAAGCAGGCTGTCAGCACAGAGCCTGACACAGGGCTCAAACCCAAGGACCAAGAGATGATCATGACCTGAGCCAAAGTTGGATGCTTAACTGACTGAGCCATCCAGGCACCCCTAGATTTTTACTACATTTTACTCCTGAAGTCCAGGACAATGTCTGATTTATCTTTGTAGTTTTTCACATAGTAGGTGATCAATAAATATTCAATATTCTATCTCAGTTATTATCTTTATGGTATTGCCAGTTTGGTATGAAGGGCAATATAAAATAATTTAGCACTTATACTTGTTATAACTCTAATAATAAAGCAATAGAACTATTTAAGATCTAATCCTCATTTTAGAGATGACTAGATTTAGGAAGCTGAGCCTTAACATCTCTGCCATGTGTTCTGATATATACATTATAGGAGATATGAGTCTTGAGCAGCTGAGCTTGTCTTATCACCCTAATGGTCTGTGACTCAATACATCATAGACAGGCTTTTCTTAGGGAGGTGAGTTTGACTGACCCCCAGTTCTCCCCAGCATCATCTTAATCTTGTATTCCTCCACATTCAGGCCCTGCAGGTGGTGCATGTTTAAAAGATTTTCACTCACACTGTTTTGCCAGTGTGATAGATTTTATCCACTAGCTGGGATTTTCATGTGTTCCAATAACTTCCTATGGTTTTTCATTGGGCTTGGGTCTCTCTGCTTCTCTCATATTAGTAATGATTCTGGAATAATGGAAAAGGGCTCATATTCAAGCTTCATAGCAATTTAAATATCACTTTTATCGTTTTCTTCCTCACATTTCTACAACATCCTCTCTACTAATATTAACACCACAGCTTGAGGCAGGCACAAACCAATTTGCCTTTATGGATTCTTTGACCCCTAAATGTCCTTGCTCTGTTTCTGAGCCCTTCCAACAGAAGTCAGACCTTAGCCCCATAAGCCTATATCTACTTGTCCTCCACAAAGGCAAGCAAAAACTAAGGCAACCTGTACCTTTTCCCTCATAGCAAAAAGACTGTACAAGTTATAAATGTATACAGATCCTTGTTTTCTTTTAGTAATTCAAGTAGGAAATGTATATATTTTGAAGATGTATAAAGTGGATTTTTTTTGTTGAATGACATTATCAGGCTCATGGAATGAACTTGATACAAATTTATTGAAATTACTGTGGTTGACATTATAAAAAACTTGCATTTCTAGTGAGGTCTTTATAGAATCAAAGTTATGTTTTTAACATTGTGTAAATATTAATTTTGTTAAGGGGGTGACCAGAAAATAATGCTTATGTTCTACTGAATTCAGAGAAAATAAAAGAGCATTTTGTACTGAATATCTTCCTCTATCTTCTCAGTACAAATGAATGACTAAATCTGTTATATAAAAACATCATAGCAGATGGTCTTTCCCATTAATGACTACGTAATGAAATAACAAATGTGAAGAGAAAGACATGAGAGATTGCAGATCAGTTGTGCAGTAAGTCATTTATCTCAGGACCCAGAGGTCAACCAACGGGAAAGATGCCATGAGGGTAAACACTGAATCTCCTCTTCTTTCCCTATTTTGCTGGTCATTTATAATGCCTTGTGTGATCTATTCAAATTATTAAGTCTTCATTTTGAAGCATCCCAGAAAAATAATCCATGATTCACACAGATGAATCTAAAAAGGGTAGTCTCATTTATAACTATATGCAAAAGTTATGATAGTAACAAAAAGAATTTAGCAATGTTTCACAATAATAATATGGCATGACCAAGAAGGATTTATTCCAGGAATAAAAGAGTATTGTGATACTAGAAAATCAACACAATTGATTACATCACCAAATCCAAAAGGAAAAACAAAACTGTGATACCAGTACCTGTTGAAAAGGCATTTAATACAGTTCAGAAGTCCATCCTAATAAGTAATAAGACTCTACTTAACTACAATAAAGGCAATTTTCTAGAAACCAACAGAAAATGTCAGTCTAAATAACAAAACTCTAAAACATTTCAATTAAAATAAGGAACTATTTAGGAAGATCCACTCATCATAATTCCTATTTTACCACTGCCTTGGAGATTCTAGTTATTGCCATAAATGAGGAAGAGTAAATCATAAAAACAGGCATTGGAAAAGAAGCCACTAAGACAGGCGTGCTGAGCCGTTCTACTCTTAACTAGATGACAAAAAGAACTGTTTCTCAGAAGCCCTTCCCTGTGATTTTGTGTAAGAGTTAGTTGAAATTGAAAGTCACCTGAGACTTGGGAGGTAGACATATAGCAGTAACCACTATCTCTGAAGATCTTTGATTCAGATATAATGAAGGACAGATGCAGGATTGCCTAATGAATTTCAGTTTGTCATATTTTCCCCTAGGCCACATCCAATTCTACTTCCTGACTGGTAGACCTCCTGACCAAAAGTAGCCCCAGGCCCTCCACCAGATGCTTGACTGAAGACCTCATACGTGGGAACTGCACAGAGGTGCTGGTTTTCCAGAAACGTTTCTGCCAGTTCCCTTTAATGTTCCCTCTCTTGCACCTGGATGTCTCTGGCTTTTCAGATTTTCATTAAAACACTTTTAAGAAGGTTGGGTAGTAACTTTTCTTTGATCTTTCAACTTCCCTTTTTGGTCTTTACTTCCTAACAGCTCCTACAATTATGTAAGGCCTTGTTCCTATAATTAAACCTCATTTCATGACACCTTTTGCTTTGCTTCTCTGACTAAATTCTGACTGACAGAATTAATAATCTGTTAAGGGTCTGGATACAGATAAATGCTAAAAATAAATGTGTTTTAGCAATATGGACCTAGAAATAAAAATGGAAAAATGAGTATTTTTTCACAATAGTGACAAAAACTATAAAATAACTTGGAATAAAAATCACAGAAGTACAGCATTATATGAAGAAAACTAGAAAATCTTATTGAATGACATAGATCAAGATGCAAGCAATTAGAAAGGCCTTTCATGATCTTGGGTGGGAAACCAAAGATGACAAAATGGTAATTCTCTCAAATTAATCTAAATTAATCTAATTAGGATCCTAACAGAATTTAACAAAAATGGTTATTATTATTTGAAAATTCATATGTAAGAATAAATACCCTACAATAACCTAGAAAGATATTAAAAAGAAGTGTATGTGGTAGGGGGCCCTTTACTATATACGAGAACATATTATACAGCTTTTGCAATTAAATCAGTATGGTCTCCGCATGAGAATAGATCAGTTGACAAATGAGAAGATCAGAAATAGATCATAATATATATAAGAATTTAACATGAAAAATCTGTAACTCAGTTTGGTGGGGTACACTATACTTAAGCAATGGTGTTTACACTAATTCATATATTGATCTATGAGTATTGAAAGTTTCAGAAGGATACAGAATGTTGTTAATACAAGTTGTCTATAGGGTGGATGTGGGACAAAAGGCAGGAGTTGGGGAGAAGAAAGTGACAAAAAGAAAACAAATCACTAAGCAAACTTAGAACATATGATTTATACCATGCATATATAATTATATTTTAGTGTGACTGTGTGCAAATATATATGGAAAATGGATAAGAGAGAGAGAGAGAGAGAGAGAGAGAGAGAGAGAGAGAGAGAGTGATACTGACTTGTAAGAATTTGTATGGTGTATCAGTGAAGGAAGCAAGTTGAAGATTAACATGTATAACTTCATTCTGTTTAGAAAAAAACAAATAGATGCCCTGTATTAATCAGGGTTTAGTGAGAGAAGGAGAACTTCTGGGAGTCATACAGAATAAGGAATTTATCACAGATTTTTTTTTTTTTTCAACTTTTTTTTTTTTTTTTTTTTAATTTATTTTTGGGACAGAGAGAGACAGAGCATGAACGGGGGAGGGGCAGAGAGAGAGGGAGACACAGAATCGGAAACAGGCTCCAGGCTCCGAGCCATCAGCCCAGAGCCTGACGCGGGGCTCGAACTCACGGACCGCGAGATCGTGACCTGGCTGAAGTCGGACGCTTAACCGACTGCGCCACCCAGGCGCCCCTATCACAGATATTTGACTATAATTTGATGCAAGGTCAAAGTGGGAGCTGGTGAAACACTTTATATATGGCTGTTGCTTCTGTGTCCAGTTTGGGGGCCTGAAGTCTTCATGGCAGGCAGTTGGAAAGGAAAGGTGAACATGAGGTGGCATGCAATTCCAAAGGTAAACTGGAGTCTAAGAAGACAAGCTGGAACCCAAGTGGCCCTCTCATTTCCTCCAAACATACAACTTTGATGATGTGGGTGACTCTTGCTGAAGAAGCTGATGCCCTTGGTAATGTTGTGGAAAAGGCAGCTGACCCAGGAATAGAACCTGAAGGAGGAGATCCTGTGGAAGCTGGAGAATGTGTGGCACAGCTGCCACCTGACACCAACAAGGTGAACCGGCAGACTCATACAAGTGTGTACAGGCTGCTGTAACACCTGATCCTGTAGCAATCTTCTCCATCTAATTTTTCCTGCTGCTTCAATTTTGCTTTCCAAATACCATGCAAATTTCTCTGTGGCCACTTTCAGCCTACAACCATACAAGGAAGGGATTTCTAGGGAAAGGAATCCTGGTAAATGTAGTCATTGAAAAAACACACACACCACCACCACCACCACCACCACCACCACCACCACCACCACCACCAGCCCTATGTTGGTATAAGTAAGGAGAAAGGCATGGGAAGATACACCCCAGCCTTCTTAATCCTAGTTCCTTGGGGAGATGGTAGTGGAGGGATGTGGCCAGAGGTGAAATAAAACATGCTATATTTTTGCAACACAATGCCATGCAGCTGCTGTAAAGAACAAGGTGGGTCTGTGTGCACCCATAGGGAAAGATATGCTAATGTTATGATGCTGAGTAGAAAAAAGCAAGACACCAGAAAATATCTAAAATATAATCTTGGGGTGCCTGGGTGGCTCAGTCGGTTGAGCGGCCGACTTCGGCTCAGGTCATGATCTCACAGTCCGGCGTCGGGCTCTGTGCTGACAGCTCAGAGCCTGGAGCCTGTTTCAGATTCTGTGTCTCCCTCTCTCTGACCCTCCCCCATTCATGCTCTGTCTCTCTCCATCTCAAAAATAAATAAACGTTAAAATATATATATATAATCTTATTTATGTGAAAAAAGCCCAGTAAGTTTGGGGATATAGATATAGATGACTTACTAGCTGTGTGACCTGTGAGCAAGCTATTTAATATGTATACACCTTATTTTCCTTATTTGTAAAATGGACATAGTAATAGTAGTGATAATATCTGGATTGTAGACTTATCATGAAGATTAAATGAGAGCCATAAAGTACCTAAAATAGTGCTCGGCAAATAGCAAGTGCTGAATAATATTAGTCGTGGTCTTTATCATTATTTTGTTGTTATTTCTATCATTATTAATACATCTGAATGCAAATCACTTTCCTCGTTCTCATACCCTATCAACTCATGCTATCCTGTCAAATCAAGGAGAAAAGGAAGAAGAGAAGAGGATCTGATTTAAATAGAGCTGCCCCAGAAGGTTGTCACTGGCCCATGGGTCAGTGAGTTGTAACCCTGGGTAGTCATTAAAAGGATGTCGATGGAGAGAAGACACAAGGTCAAGCAATGCTTATCCAGAAAAACGCCTGGGATTGACTCAGGCAGCTCTGGCTGTGTGAGTGAGTGTGCACGCACACATGCGTGTGTGAATATTCTCATGTTGTTAACATAAACATGCTTGGGTATACATTGGAAGGAACCAATACAACAACTGTAAATGAATGCCCTAAAAAAACTTTTTAAATACTACAAAGGTGAGGTCAGAACGCTATATAACCTTACGGTTTCTGATCTACACATGGGAGTTAAAAGAAGGGACTGCCAGTATACTCATTTACACACCCTGAGCCCTGCAATTTATTTCACCACATTTGATGTTAGCGGGGAAGCATTTATTTATTTAAAATTACTCAGAATACAGCACAAAGAGCTATTCTTTGGTATGAAATGCATCTAAACTGCAATAAAATCCCCTTCCTGCACTTTTGACACATTGTGACCACAGTAAAGGCAACATGAGGTTTCTTTTGTTTCTAGATGCTGCTGGAATAAATGTAACAATGGGGCATGAACAGGTTCTCAACCATTTCCACCACCCCCCCCTACTGGGGCACACGTGGCTGACTAATGTTCCCCACACAGCGCTTTTCTAAATGCAATTCCCAGTACAGTGGCCATTACTTCATCTCATTCACTGCCACCCAAGAGAGCATTTCAAGATACAAATGAGTGAGACTGACATTGGAAGAGGATAACCTTGAAGATATTCTATTTTTAAATTAAAAATGTAATACATGAATATATTCTTATTATAAAAGACTAAAATAATATGGAAATAGATAGAATATATTCCTGTACCTGCTCTCTCACATCCATACTCCTCTTCTCCACAGACAGAAGTTAATAAATTATTAAGTTTGGTACATATCCTTTACATATTAAATTTGCATTTGTACACAGTTATATGTGTGCATGTGTTTATCTATATCGATAACCTGCATTCACAGTGGGTTATTTTTCCATAAATAAGATTATATTTTAGATATTTCTCAGTGATTTGCTTTTTTCCACTTAACATCCTATTGTGTTGCATACACATACCATATTTTATATAACCTCTCCCCAGTTGGTGGATATTTATGTTATTTTATTATTAAAAACGATGTTGGACTGAGCATACTTGCTCATCCTAGTATATGCTTCTTTGTGCACAAATGTATTCATTAAGAACCTAGAAGCAGAATTGCTGGGTCAGAGAATAACTGCATTTTATGTTAGCATTCAATTAAACGCAAAATGTCCTAGAAATCTGTAGCACTTTCTCCAGTGGCATATTTTGTCATTCATTCAAAAAAGGCTTACACAGTGGCTTCTTACCTCCCTCCCTCCTTCTCTCTCTTATCTAACATGTGGAGGAAAAGAAAGCAGACCAAGAGGTATCAGGAATGACAGGTTAGGCACAGGTTACATATTTAAATGAGGTGATACTTGTAGCTTGCTATAAATAGGTAATCTCTGAGAAAAGCCTGATGGAAGCATTGGAACAAGCCACCCAGACATCTGAGAGAGGAGGATCTGAAGTAGAGGGAAGTGAAAGTATCTGAGGTGGACAGATAGGTGGATAGATAACTGGTGTGTAGTAGGAAAAGCAAGAAGGCCAGTGTGGCAGGATTGAAGTGAGCAGGGGAAAAGTAGGAGAGAGGTAACAGGTATATGAGAGTGTCCATCTCCTCAGCTATTTCTGATACGAAGAATTATTCATTTTTATTTTATTTTTTTAATTTTTTTTTAATTTTTTTTTTAACGTTTATTTATTTTGAGACAGAGAGAGACAGAGCATGAACGGGGGAGGGGCAGAGAGAGAGGGAGACACAGAATCAGAAGCAGGCTCCAGGCTCTGAGCCATCAGCCCAGAGCCCGACACAGGGCTCGAACTCACGGAACGTGAGATCGTGACCTGAGCTGAAGTCGGACGCTCAACCGACTGAGCCACCCAGGCGCCCCAAGAATTATTCATTTTTAAAGTGTTGGCAAATCCACTGACAAATCCACTCCCTTTTTTCAAGTTGTATTCTGCTTGATTACTAATGAGATGAACATTTTCATAGAAGTCTTGGCCATTTTAGTTATCATTCTACATTTGTCTTTTCATGCCTTTTTCTCATTTTTTATTTTTCTTACTGATTTTTAGAATCTATTTGTTCTGGTTATTAATCCTTTTTCGATTATATGTTGCCAGTATTTTCTCCCAGTTTGTCTCAATTTTTATGAAATCCCACCTGTACATTTTATTTATGACTCCGGGGTATGATTTTTAGCTTAAAAGATAGAGAAATATTTTCCTATATTTTCTTCCGATAGTTTAATCTTTAAAGCTCATTTATTTTTTACAGAGAGAGAGAGAGAGCGCAAGTGAGTGAGCAGGGGAAGGGCAGAGAGAGGGAGCCCCAATGTGGGGCTCAAACTCACAAACCATGAAATCATGACCTGAGCTGAAATCAAGAGTTGGATGCCCAACCAACTGAGGCACCCAGGTGCCCCTATTATGTTTAATCCTTAATCCACTTGAGATTTATATCTGTGAATGTCACAGTGAAGGCATAATCATATAATATAATATATGCATATGTTATTTTTTACTTCCTTTTCTAACTTGAAATATAACATTAATATATTAAAATTTCACATATATTAAAGTTTCTGTACCCTCTCTTCTATTATATCTTATTTCCCTGTTGATACCACACTGTTTCAATTATTTAAGCTTTATAAGGTATTTAGAGATCTGATATGGATCGCTTGTCTTCACTGTCTTTTTAAAATATTCCTGAAGATTCTATTATAAATGAATCTGAGAATTAGCTTATCTAGGTCTATTTTATTTGGATATTATTTAATTTTATAGATTAATTCAGGGAGAATTAATATCTGTAAAATATTGAGTGTTTTCATCTAGAAAATAGTATCTTTTCATTTATTTAGATTTCCTTTCATAATTTTCAGTAAATTTTTACAGTTTTGGTCCATATAGGTCTTGCATATTTTTGTTAGGTTTGTTCCTAGACAATTTGTGCTTTGTGTTGTTTTTTATAAATGTGTTGTATTAAATTTTATTCTTTACTATCTTGATTTAACTTTATAAGATACATTCCAGGGGAAAAATACCAGAAAACCCTGTAGCAAATAAAGATACAAGGGTACTTTTACTTTGATTGCAGTCATTTAATAATCAATTGCTAGGAATAGAGGATCTGAATTGATTCCATCATCAGAAAAATCTCTGGGATATGACAAATCAAAGAGTTTACCTTTAGCCTTTGTTTGGGACATTTATTTACATGGGGAGGAGGCAATTAGGCCAAGCCCTAAGGCTCATACGTGTTTAGTCATCCTGGAATCTGAAAACAAAGCAACCACAGCTGGAATTTCTCCTCCTTCTTTCTATATTCACCCCTGCTGTGAATTTGGACTTCCTTTTGTTTCAAGTCTTTATTTTATACAACTAAAAACTTTTAAATCATGCAATATTTTATGCACATAGAAAAGCACATAAAAGGGGGCGCCTGGGTGGCGCAGTCGGTTAAGCGTCCGACTTCAGCCAGGTCACGATCTCGCGGTCCGTGAGTTCGAGCCCCGCGTCAGGCTCTGGGCTGATGGCTCGGAGCCTGGAGCCTGTTTCCGATTCTGTGTCTCCCTCTCTCTCTGCCCCTCCCCCGTTCATGCTCTGTCTCTCTCTGTCCCAAAAATAAATAAAAAACGTTGAAAAAAAAAAATTAAAAAAAAAAAAAAAAAAAAAAAAAAGAAAAGCACATAAATTAATATGACCTTAATTTAACAGCTGAGTCATTTAATATGACCCAAAATTAGTAGCTCTTAACTGCTTGCCATATTTGATTTGGAACTATTGTGCTTTTTTAAAAATTAGTTTGAAGAAAATATTACAAATACACCTGAAAACACCACCCCCTTCCTTCTCATTCACTCTGATATTGGTGTGTTTCACTCTTAGACACATGTTGAATATTTTTATGGTTTTTCTGTGCACCTCTATTTATTATGTGATTTATTATGTGGGTTCTTAGCATTTACATTGTTGGTATAACATGTGTAGCCTTTTGTAACTTGATATTGTGGGCTTCTGAAATTCATCCTTGTTGACAAGGACAGGTCTCTAAAGTTGCTCATGATACTTTTGTTTCTATCCCATCAGTCAGATTTAGCCAATCTTAGCTACCCCTAAGAGCCGGGAAAACTGAGAAATGTAGTTTTTCGTCCAGGCAATCATGAACCTTGTCAAAAATCAAGATACCTATTACTTAGGGAAAAGAGGGGAACTGGCAGTAGGGTATATATAGCTAGCCATCTCTGCCAAACACTATAAATTATAATATTTATTGTAGATTTCTGATGTATACTTTAATTAGATTAAGGTATTTGTTTTTTTCTCAGATTACTAAAGGATTTAACATTGCTTTTAATTAGAAATAAGTGTTAAAATGTTCTTTGGCATCTTTTAAGATGATTATAGGAGTTTTCTACTTTCATCTGATAATATATTAAATTATAGGTTTTCTATTGTTCAACTGTCCTTGCATTCCAGAAATAAGTTTAAACAATCAATAATGTGAATCTTTTGTTAGAAATATATTTTCTTTTAAAACAGTACAGTTTGATTTATTTAGGATTTAAACATATGTTTACAGATTAAATTGGCTTATTCTGTCATTTATTATTGGTATGGATTTATAAAGATTATGCTAGCCATATAGAGTTAATGGGCAAGTTTCCCATCTTTTTTTATATTCTAGAAAATTTATTTAACCTAGAAATTATCTCTTTAAATTTTAAAATAATTTCCCCATAATACCATTTCGTATAGGGTATTTTTAAGGACTAGATCTCTGACTACTTTTAAAATTTCTTCTATGATACTTTTCTATCTCTTGTTGAGTCAATTTTTATGATATATATTTTCTAGATAAGTTACTTTTAATTTAATTAAAATTAAAATTAAAATTTCCAAATTTGTTAGCATTAATTCATATATAGCTTTCTTTTATACTTAAAAAATTTCTGCATCTGTATTTACGTCTCCTCTTTATTTTCTTGATCAGAATTGTTAGAGATTTCACAATTATGTTGGGCTTTTCAAGAACAACTTAGTGGTTTTATTTAGTGGTCCTTTCACTAGGGTTTTGCTTCATTATTTTCCGCTTTAAATGTTCTCTATTCATATAGGATTTACTTTTTTTTTTCTTCTAATTTCTTACATTGTGTATGGAAGTCCTTATAGCAGACATTGTTTATTGGCTATCCATTCCTATCCCCTTAGCCCTTGTCCACTTCCAACTATAGAGGCTGAAATAGTAGGATACACATTTTCCCAGATGTTCTTGGAACTAGGTATGACCATGTCCTCCTGATGTAAAAGGAAGACTTCTAGGGGGCATATTTGGATTTTTTGTTTGTTTTTACTGCTCACTAAAGCAAAGAAACATACACCAACTCTCTTTTTTCTCCAGTGAGTAGAAGGAAAATGGTGTATGGAGAAGACACACCTGATTTCTTTTTTCTTTTTATAAATGTTTATTCAATTTTGAGAGAGAGAGCATGAGCAGGAGAGGCGCAGAGAGAGAGAGGGACAGAGGATCTGAAGTGGGCTCTGTGCTGACAGCAGTGAGCCTGATGCGGGGCTGGAATTCACAAACTGTGAGATAGTGACCTGAATTGAAGTTGGACCCTCAACCAGTTGAGCCACTCAGGCACCCCAGACACACCTGATTTCTTAAAAGCACCAGCCAGAAATTGTATATATCTATGCCCTGTCACATACCATTGGACAGAACTTATTCATTTAGTCAGAACTATTTGTAAGGGAAGCTGGGAAACGACTAGCCATGTTGGTAGCCACAACCCTATCACTGTGGAAGCAAAGAAAAGATCTGGAAAATAGGTTTTTAGCCTATTACTTGCACCTCTTCCCACATCCAATTATACAACAGTTAAAAAATATAAGTTATTGCTTGAGAATGCAAGCTGGTGCAGCCACTCTGGAAAACAGTATGGAGGTTCCTCAAAAAACTAAAAATAGAACTACCCTATGACCCAGCAATTGCACTACTAGGCATTTATCCACAGGATACAGGAATGCTGTTTCGAAGGGACACATGCACCCCCATGTTTATAGCAGCACTATCCACAATAGCCAAAGTATGGAAAGAGCCCAAATGTCCATCGATGGATGAATGGATAAAGAAAATGTGGTATATATATACAATGGAGTATTACTTGGCAATCAAAAAGAATGAAATCTTGCCATTTGCAACTACGTGGTTAGAACTGGAGAGTATTATGCTAAGTGAAATAGGTCAGTCAGAGAAAGACAAAAATCATATGACTTCACTCATATGAGGACTTTAAGAGACAAAACAGGTGAACAGAAGGGAAGGGAAACAAAAATAATATAAAACCAGGGAGGGGGACAAAACAGAAGAGACTCATAAATACAGAGAACAAACTGAGGGTTATTGGAGGGGTTGTGGGAGGGGGGATGGGCTAAATGGGTGAGGGGCACTAAGGAATCTACTCCTGAAATCATTGTTGCACTATATGCTAATTTTGATGTAAATTTTAAAAAATAAAAAATAAAATAAAAAGATATATATAAGTTATTACTCATGAATGCACAAGCTTGGAAGTTGTTCAATAATCCTTATGGGGCCTATATGGAAAAAAGTTGAACTTTGAAAATATTCATCCAAATATTAGGGGATCCAACCAGCACTTTTACCTGACAAAAATACCAAAACTTGAGTTACAAAAATCAGATTCAAGTAAGCAATGACATAAAGCCTGAACAGTCCATTTGAAGCAATAATATTTCTGTAAGGGAGGAAAGCCTATCCATAATTCTGTAAGGGGGGGATCGCACATACACACTGGCATACAACTGACTGGCTTCTCAACTCACTATGAAGTCAGACACAATTCAACCTAAATTAATAGTCACAGGTGGTTTAACTGGCACTGTCATAAAAGCAATTAGCATTGGTTTGTACCGACTAGAACTAGTGGATTTAATGACAATTGTATACACATGTAGCACTATTCTGCTGTACATTCAAAAATATTAAAAGAATAGAAAAAATGACATTACTTTCTGAGTCATTTTAAAAATTTTTTAAAATACTGTCTTTTATATTTTCTTATAGTTTGCTCTTATGAGTTTAAAATTGTTGAATTAAAAGGCCTACAAACCACTTTACTAATCTTTTTTCTAGCATAGATGCAGGTATCTTTTATAATCTTTTTATTTTAAGTCAGGTTTTAAAAAAATAACTTACATTCAATAAGATTCATTCTTTTTTCAGGTGTATAGTTCTATGAATTTTAGCAAATGAGTACAGTTGAATAGCTGCTACTGGAATCAAGGTATCAAATGTTTCCACAACTCCGTCATCTCCCCAAAAGTTTCCTCATATCCCTGTGTAACCCCCGAGTAAAGCATTTTAGAGGTGAACCAAAATTATAGCTGAGGTATCCCAGCTGTTAAGCCAGGTTTTTCAACTGGGAGAATACCATGCAGAAATCAAATGTGAATAAGCCAACTAGCTTATCTTTGTTTTTCTCCCCCACCCCTACCTACCCTGAAATCCCAGTTGTTCTTCTCAAGTGCCCCATTGGTCTAAATGATTTTAGCAGTGCATTGTTCCCTTCGCTTTGCAAATATACTTTAAGAAAAGTTTTGGAGGGATACTACTTTTAATTCAACATGTTAGCATGACTATCTTCATTAAATATTTTCCAAATCCATCAGATGTTCAAAATATGCAATAAATAAAAGAAAGGCATAGTGTTTATTCTCAAGGGGCTTTCAGATTAAGACAGAGAATAAATATGGACATATTTATAGTTAACACAATATGGTCCATGATAACCAGTAGGTGCTTAAGCATTTTTTCTTCTCTCTGTTTCTTATTGTTAGCCTGTGGAGAAGGGAAAGGAAGTTGATGAAGTGGAAGGAGTGGCTGTATTCAGCAGAATGAAATAAAGGCTAGAAGATACAGAGGCACCATGAACAGGACAGAACAGAGATTTGGGTAGAGATGGCATTATTAAAAGATGATTGGCATGTTTTGCTTTATATAAAAGAAGCATTGTATTTTGAAGTCCTTGATTTGTAGATGAGAAAACAGGTCCAGACAGGTGCAATGACAGCCTCAAGGTCAACCAGAGAGTTTGCAGCAGAGCCAGGACTAAAACCGTAATTCTGTTCTGATATTCATTTTACTGTTCTACAAGACTTGTCCTAGTTGTTTCCAGGAAACAACTGGCAATTCCTCTCTTAATTCACACTTGCTTTACAAGACCCCTTGCACCACTCTACTCTAGCTTTACAAAAAAAATATATTAGCCATCACTTGTGGATGACAACCATGGCCTTGAAGGTGCTGCCCTCACAGTTTTTCTCAGAGAGTTCATCTCCACCTTTCTTTGAAAAACATTTTTGGCAGAGTGCAGGCCTCATTCTTTGCTGGAGGCTCTGATAATGACTCACTGTAGGGCTAGCTTGAAACCTTTACTTTCTTGATATCATTCCTGGGGGGCGGGGGGAGGGAATATTTTCCCAGTTCCAAATAATCAAACTAAACTTTCAACAAAAAGCCAAATACTTGGGAACTTCCTATAAATTTATCTGTGTATGTAGGTTTTCTCGTGTTCTGAAGAGAAATTATACATGCTGCGCAGATCTGAAACTATGACCTTACAAATATAGGATCAAGTATAATATACACAACTCTCAGTAGGTTCTGGTGAAAACTGAGCTTTTTCATTGCTATAGCAGATCACAACTCTACTCCAAATTATAGAGAATGGAGCAAAGTGTCTCACTATCTGGAAAACAGGCAGAGTATATGAGAAAAGAAAACTTACAGTGGAAAAGGTACTGATGACAGTGTCTTGATGCTACAGTTCTTTGCTGAAATGTAAGTTTTTCAGGTGGTTTGTCTAAAAGAAAATGGGCTACTTGGATACCAAGCTCAAGTCCACAAAGGAAATTCAAATTAGCATCACACCAAACATAGCACTTTCAACATCACCTCTGGGTATTTTCACCACAGTATTCTATGTCCAAAAATATTTTTGAAATATCTATATGCACACAATACTGTGCTATAGGGAACATAAAAAAGAATAACAGTACAAGATGGTGCATGATATAGGGACAATTTGGAAACATAAGCTGTTAAGTATTGCAGGAATTTAGAATCAAGAAATAGAACTGTAAAGAACAAGAAGGCTTTATTAAAGAAACTTAAGCCAAGACTTGAAGGACAGAATTTGTACATGTGGAGAAGAAAAAGGAGCAGAGCTACTGTTCAGTTGGATGTTCCAGTACAGTGGCACTGGCATCTATTTTGTGTGACTGGAGAATTCATTCTGAATGGTTGCTGTTCCTGCCAAATGGGTTATTGGATATTGTGAAGATTATCCCAGCAGGCATTTCAGGACACAAATGTGGAAGTGACTATGTGGTCAGGGAGTAGTTCAACTTATTGGGCCTTCAAAGGCAAAAATTAAAGTGAGCAGAAATAGAGATCTGTCTTTAATTGTTGCTGTGTTTCAGTTAAGTTTTTGCACACACTTCTTCTAAGGTTATACGACTAATCTCTTAGTCATATTGACATCAGTCCTAAACTTCATTATCATATGGCCATATGTATCAAACCAACAAACACACTCAATGGGCATAGATGATGCTTATTATTCTTTCCCAGAATGAGACCTGTACTGTCACTTATAACACTCAGATCCAATTTCAATTCATCCTACCAATACAAACTTTAAAGCAATCTCATCAAGAAATAGCAGAGCTGGCCAGTCTTCTCTAGCAGGTACTTCTGCTGTTTCACCTTTTGAGGTAAGTAGCCTCAGGGACATGGAACCAATTTTCAGCAGTGATTTGCTACAATATTGAATACACATTCAATACCCTGTAGATAGAAAAGGAGGATCTGATTCATCAACACTTTCCTTTAGGTCAGCAAACACTCAGGGAACAATTAGACTGTTTATAAAGCTTTGGTACCTGGAATAGTGCAAAGTCAATTTTAAAAATATATTGAATATGTGAGCTTTTCCAAATTGTCATCAACTGTTATGACAAGCTATTGTAGAGGACTGAAGGAGCAGCTGATTTCAAAATAGTAAATCAAGTCTTGGTCAAGAGCACTGATGAAAAGAGAACAGGATTCTTGCTGTGTTTATGAGTAGCTCAAGACAGCTTTAATACACATCAATCACAGGTAGGCAGCGTGCTCTGGTCCATGCCCCTGACTCTCAGAGTGACCTTTTGTGAGTCACCAGACGGCTTTCAGGCTCGGTTACTCAGCCGAAAACAAAGCAAAGGAGCAGAAACCTCAATGAAAAACAGGCGCTGCATCACTAATGAGATTTCCTGGGGAAATAAATTCCTCACCTCTACACCCCCCTTCCGTGACACTCCCTCCTCTAGACTGACGCGTCCCACACATTCAAGAGAAGGTGGACAAAGCAAAGTGCTTGAGGCTCGTGGCTATGTGACACTCCCAGCTTCAGAAGGGTTTATCAGGAAGAATTCACTGTACTTACTTAAAATTAGGAAAGCCACTGAGAAAAAAATGTCACACTATCTTGCTTTAGAAATTAGAGCACCAACTTTGGGTCCAAAATTTCTCAATCAGCTGTGGTTTACTTAGACTTGGAAGGACTAGCCAAGCAATCTCTCATTTTTCAGTTGGTTCTAAACAGTTATGGCTATATAACCAGTACTTTGAAATATTTCCATTCCCTCTAGGTAAAAACGTTCATTACTGTGAAACTTGCTGCTGAAATCCCAAGATTAGAGTTCCATGAACATGTGACAGGGTGACTATGGATGAAACAATGTTTAGAACGGCATAGCCAGACAGTAGCTTTTAAGGATGGTAGTAAAACGGGCTGCAGGTAGGCCTGGGGTTTGGAAATGCCACCAATGCTGTCAACTTTCACAGCTTCCTGGTGCAACCGGCCACCTGCGGAAGAAGAAAGCACTAAAGGAGGATGTGGCCAACAGGAAAATGAGGCTGCACTTTCGTGTTTGAGATTGTTGGTCTGTTATAGGCTGCGGTGTACACACACACACACACACACACACACACACACACACACACACACACAAGGGTCTTCTTTCTAATGCTAGCCCCTGTGGAAAGGTTCCACATGACTGAACACTACTGAATCAGTCAGTCTATTTAGTAGCTTGTAAGAAAAGCTGACGATATCACGGCTCCAAGGCAGGCTGCCACCCCAGAGCCTCAATCGTAACTAATGGGGGTTTAAAAGGGAGATCAGAAAATATCATGCAGATAAAATACTGAGATAGGAGGAAAGACCATAACCTCAATCTGCAAAATGTAATAGCTTTGTCAAAATAAAAGCCAAAGCTAAACTCTCCCGCTGCTGTCCACCTCCCAGCTTGAGGGAACTGTTCAAGCAGAGAGGCATTTTCTATTAGCACAAACTCTGAATGCAGCAGGGAGAAACTCAGCCATAATATCTGCACAATGGCCCCTCCATGCAAACACCATTCCAGTAATGGGAAATTTTAATGATGTAAAGCAGCAAGGTCACACGATATGTCCAGGCAGCCCTTGGAAAGACACTACCTCGGCAGATATTACAGAGGAGAGCTCAGAATTGCTCTTGGTTCATTAGGCTTTGCCTGAGGGTTTTTTTTCTTCCACTATTAACTACAAACAAGGTTGAGGTTCTTGTTACTCAGTCCCGTATATGCAATGCAAAGAGGTGAAGGGCAGGGTTTGTAAATATGGAAAGGCAGACAGCTTAGACATGTTTTTACAATACTTGAAATATTCTCTCTGAGTCACCTTAAATATGAAAATGGCAAAAGCCTTATCAATGTTGCAGGGGTTTTTTTCCTAGCAGAAGAACTTTTTCTCTACTCATGTATAGATAAAGGTACTATATGCACATAAATATACACACATGGGGTGGATTGATTCCCTCCCCTACATACGGCACCACCACATCTTCTTAAAGTTTGCCTCCTTCTCCCAGCTTTATGACCCCATTGAGATCACTCTTACTGTTTTCTTCCTCGTTACATTTTGATATTTCAAAGCATGGCCTGGATCTCACTCCCATCTCCCCACTCCACATTATTAATGAATTGGAAAGCAGACATCATTAGTTTTCGGAGACCATTTCTTTTAAAATTTACAGACCCCTTCATCTGAATCCCCAGAGACAGTCTGCTGTTCTCATCTTAGAATCTTATTAGCATCATATCTTCTGTATCCTGCCATGCAAACTGCATGGCTATGCACTTTCTAGCACTTGACCCTTTTGCGGACGGAATTAATTTACTCTTTGAAGATGCTGCAGCATGCTGTTGTGCTTGTTAAAGAAAGAAAAGCCAAGCAAAGAGATGGCAAAGCAAGCAAAGAAAATTCCTGGTTTAAAAGCAAGCTCTTGTATGGCGAGTTAGGTGGAGACTGGGCAGGAGAAACTAATAGCTAGTAACTATTGATAGAAACAGGCAAATTAGCTGATTAGCAGGGGATCAGTGAGAATTTCTGTATACGACTACTAACAAGCTCCCTGGTATGGAAAAGGTTATAACAATGATACTATACTAGAACCTTTTATTCTTAGAAGACAAGAGAGTTTAATATAGGCTAGGTCAGCATTAGAAGACAACCCAAGCAACTAATTCTGATTTGGTCAGACACCTGACCTATCTCCTGAAATCTTTCAGACTCATTTACTCAGTATTCACTGTTTGTCATGTACTGTTCTAGATGCAGGAGATACAACAGGGGGTAGGACAATATCCCTTCATTTGCAGAATTTACTTTCTAGTGAAGGAGTGAAAAAATAGAAACTAAGGAGACAAAAATATAACTTTAGGTAGCTATAAGCAGTATGAGGGAAAATGAAGCCACGTAGAGGAATAGAGAGTGTTAAGGTGAATTATTTGAAACAGGGTGATCTATTACTTAGAAGCTGACATTCAAGCTGGGGCATTAATGATGCAAAAGAGCACGTCCTATGAAGATCTCAGAGATGAGTATTCCAGACAGAATATAAAGGCCTTGAGACTAAAATAAGCTTAGCATCTTAAAAATGTAAATATAGCCAATGTGGCTGGAGTGGAATAATGGGGAAGAAAGTGATAGGAGAAATAGGCAGTAGTCAGGAGAAGTAGACACTTAAAGACCATAATAACGAATCTAAATTTTATCCTGACCATGATGAAAGCAATCAGTGAGTACATATTTATGCCTTGAGTTAACTCCCATGGTTTTGGGGGGAAAACATGCTCAAGAGTGGGGACAGGAGAGCAGAATAAAAGCAAGGAAACCAGATAGGAGATTATACCAGAAGTCTAAACAAGAAATTATTATGGTATCTTGGACTTAAGGTGGTAACAGTGGAGGTGGTGAGGGGTGAAGATTCAGGGTATATTTTGAAGATAGAGCTATTGTTAAGGAGATGGATGAGTGAGTGAACGGTGACAGCTTTAACTGAGTCCAGAAGACTGAAGTGGGAACAGATTAAAGATAGAATTAAAAAGCTTCATTTTGGCCAGGTTAAATTTGAGGTGACTGATAGTTTTACAATAGTAGGTATGGTAGAGCTCATAGGAGGAGTCTAGAAATAAGACAGATATGTATTTGTAATTGCAAACTTAAAAAATTATTTCAGGATGGATGAAACTATTGTAGGAGTGAGTATTGGTTTTTAAAAGGCCCAAAGATGGCTTTGGGGTATTCTAAAAAATGAAGGTCAGGAAGAGAAAAATGCACATCAAAGGAGACTGAAAAGGAGTAACCAGGGTTACACGAGAATAACCACCACAAAAACCAAAAAAGACACGTGAAGAAAGAGGGAGTAATCAACTGTATAAAATGCCACCAAGAGTTTAAGTAAATGAGATCTGAGTATTGGTATTTGATGGTTACTTGAGAGTGAGATGAAGTCATTGGTCACCTTGACAAATAGTTCCATAAGTGATAGGAGTGATAAGTACAAAAACTTGACTGAAGTGAATTAAAGACAAAATGGAGTATGGTGCTTAAAAACACGAGCCAGCAAGAGTAGACTCTACTTCTGAGTTTTCTCAGAAAGGGGAGCAGAGAAATTAAGTGGTATCTGGAGTTAAACTGGGATGAAGTAAGGTTTTAAGTTGGGCACAACTACAGCATGTTTGTACACCATCAAGAATGATCTTAACAGAAAAGGACAAGAATGATGTGTAAGAGAGCATATAATGACAAGAACAATGGCTTTGACTAAAGAAGGGATGGGATCCAATTCCCAAGTCAAGTCACTGGCCTTAGACCGGAGCAGGGACAGGACATTCATTATAATAGGAGGGAAAGTAGAGGTTACAGGTGTTAGATTTGGTAGTGAGATAAACCAGTTCTGTTCTGATAGTTTCTAATTTCTCAATGAAACAAGACATGAAATTATCAACTGAGAGTAATACAAAGGATGATTTGAGATTTGTAGTAAAAAATTTTAAATGAGACAAGTCAGCATGACTGTTGTTTTCTCCCAACCACCTTTAGCTGTTTAGATAAAGGTGAAAATAGGTGGTGTGTTAGATTTACCAACATTGGGTTTAGCAACAAGCATAAGAAGGGAAAGAGGGGAAGAAGGTGTACAGCAGAATGATTACAATAATGGACCGTGGAATATAATATTGATGATGTGACAACTGATGGTATGAGGGTGAATGTGAGGCTGAATCAGTTGACATGTAAATATAATGGGTTGAAGAAGTGTTGGTAGAGTGAGCTACAAACATATTTTAAAATGGAATTCTTAAATTTAGGTTTTGGAAGTGGTGTGGTGGGTATGTGAAAATGGATAGAGGAAAAGAGTAGTAGAAATGAGGAAATCAAAGATGTGGTTGGTGAAATCACCAAAAATGTTGACATGTGTGATGGTGCAGAGGAATATACTGAGCCAGATGCTGACTACATAAATTGGCAGGAAATTAAGCAAATGACCACAAAAAGGAAAGATAGGAGGTAATATAATTTATTGGCATTTGACTCAAAAGACTGGTTTTTGAGAGGAGGAAGTGGAAGGACCTAAATGGAGCAATGAGGAGGAAGGAGGATGTCTATCCCCCCTCAAGTCTCTGAGGATATGTGAAGAAAAGCAGCCACCACTTGACAGGGCAGGAGGAAAAGCAGAGCCCTAAGGGATAACCAGGTTTTAGTTTGAGAAATTGAAAGAAACATTTTTGATGTGAAGTTAATAACACAGGGAATTTTTTTTTTCTGATGACAGGCCATGAGTTCCAGAAAATCTAGTTGGAGGGTTTGGTGGGAATAGGAAGGTATAGGAAATTGGATCAGACTTGGGGATATACAGAGCCACATAGGGATAAGCATACAAGTCATGATGATGACCTTTGAGCTGCACTATTCAAATGCAGTAACCACTCACCTTAGGTGTCTAGTGAGAACTTGAAATGTGCCTGTTCAGAATTAAGATATGATGTATGTGTAAAACACATACTGGATTTTGAAGACTTAGGGTGCGTGTGTGTGCAGACACTCACAAAGAATTTAAAATATCTATTTTGGGGCGCTTGGGTGGCTCAGTCAGTTAAGCAGCTGACTTTGGCTTGGGTCATGACCCTGCAGTTCGTGAGTTTGAGCCCTCAGCCCTCAGGTGCTGATAGCTCAGAGCCTGGAGCCTGCTTCAGATTCTGTGTCTCCCTCTCTTTGCCCCTCCCCCACTCACGCTTTGTTTCTTTCTTTCTCTCAAAAATAAATAAACATAAAAAAAGTATCAAATATTTCATACTGATTAAACATTAACGTAATCTTTTGGACATAACAGGTTAAAAATATGTTATTAAAATAATTTCAATTTTTAAAAACAAATTTGGCCACTAAAAAAATATCTAAAATTACATATATAACTCAAATTACATTCCTGTTAGATGGTGCTATTTTAGAACCTTTCATTTCTGGTGATGACCTGAAGAAGGATGTTAGGCATGCTGGGATTAGGTCTGATTAGCTTTTTAAGGGAAAGTAGGCAATCAGTTTGTTATGGCTATCCCTTTGGGAGTGGTCTTTTCTGTTTTTGCTACTCAGAGTATGGTCCTTGGACCAGCAGCACTGGTACCACCTGGGAGCTTGCTAGAAATGCAAAATCTCAGGGCACCTGGGTGGCTCAGTCAGTTAAGTGTCCAATTCTTGATCTTTAGCTCAGGTCATGATTTCATGTCACGACAGCAAGCCCTGCTGGGCGTAGAGCCTGCTTAAGATTCTTTCCCTCTGCCCAGCCCTCTCTTTCTCTGTCTCTCAAAAAACAAGAAAGAAAGAAAAAAAAAAAAAGAAAAGAAAAGAAAGAAAAAGAAATGCAAACTCTCAGTCTGTCCCATACCTACTGAATCAGAATCTACAACTTAACAATATTCCCAGGTGGGTCTTTTATGTATATTAAAGTTTGAGATGCATTGCTTGAGGTTGTTTCTAGTGATGAGATGGATAAAGTTGAGGCTGGGGAAGAAGGAGAGTACTGGGAACATCTTTCTGAATGAGAAATGGTCTTACCAGTGGGTAATTTCCAGGCTGGAAGCGAAGCAGTTAGATCTTAGATAACTATGAAGTCTCTAGATATGCACTGATAGAGTAGCTGACAGCCACACTTGAAATGTGGCTACTCCAAATTAAGATGTACTGTAATCCAAAGATATGGGCCAGGTTTTGAAGACTTAGTAGGATAAAAAGAAAGTAAGATATCTCATTAACCAATTTCTAATGACGGTAGCATGTTAAAATGACAAAATTCTGGGTATATTGGGTTAAATAAAACATTGTTAAAATTAATTTCACCTCTTTGCTTTTTTAATATAGCTATTAGAAAATTAAGCATTTATATGTGGCTACCATTACATTTCTTTTAGAGAGTACTGCTCTGGACAATACTGGGAGAGTAAAGTCTTTAGGATGTTCCCATACACACAGACTCTGTAGAGCAGGGGCTGACAAACTATGACCCATGAGCCAAATGTGGACCACTGCCTACTTTTGTAAATCAAAGTGTAATGGAATTCAGCCATATTCATTCTTTTAAATCTCCCATGGTTACTTTCATGCTACAATGACAGGGCTGAGTACTAGTGACAGAGACTTATAGCATAAAGCCTGAAACTTTTATTATCTGTGTCTTTACAGAAAAACTTTGCTTTAGAGGGAAGATGAAAAGGCCTCTTTGTTTTCTTTTTCTGGATAGTCCAGAATCTATTTATCTAGTCAGACTAGATAAAGCCTTTGTATATAGAAAGTTTGACTATATCTAGAAAAATATTCTCATGATAGTAGTTGAAAATCAGGATTACCCTACCTTTGATAATCATGTATTTAACTGCACTATTCTCTTACATTATTGAAACCATTATTCTGTTCCTATTTAAAATATATTTTATAGGGAACATTCTTTAGAATTTATGAGGCTTCATTTATGAGCTTGGATTCTAATTGTAGCCAGATGTTACCAAAGTTTTAATCATTTAAATTGGTTTATTTTTCTCTTATTCTCCAATTGCACATTGAGTACTCACTTAATAATATGGTATCAAATCCTGGAAGTTCATAGTGGCTTTGAATATGATGAAATGACATAGATTTGAATTAGTCTTTTGAGTGGTAATGATGTATCCCTTCAAAATATGGAAATAATAAACTTATTAAGATTATTATTACTTATCATTATTATTCTTCCATCACCATTCCTGCTATACGACCCTAGTTTAAAACCTTAGTAAGTCTTGCATATTATACCAATATCCTTTCCATATGACTTTTTCTTAATTTTCCTCTCCAATCTATTTTCCTTGCCCTTTCTAGACTAATATTTTAAAAACACTACTCTCTAAACTTCTTTGCTCAAAAATCCTTGAGACTTGCTAAATATTAAAAATCCTCTTAGGTTCAGAAATTGGCCCTAGACAATCTTATAATCTTATTTCTCATTATTAATTTCCATTCTAGAACAATTCCCACATTGCCATAGTTACAGGCCCTGATTTCTTAGAGCAGTTCACTGTTCTACATTTCTCTATAATAGATTTGGTTTAGGGTATTGTCTTTAGTCCAGACTATGACAATCACCTTATAACAAGCTTCACAGTCTCCATTCACTTACCACTTTAATTCAAGAGCCATATAAATGATAGAAAATTTTCTAAAATCAAACTTGTTCTGTTTTTCCCCATGGTAAGAAGAAAAAAATAACATAAAATAAAAATACGTGTAGAAGGCTAGTAAAGAGTGGTGGATAGGGGTGCCTGGGTGGCTCAGTCGCTTAAGTGTCCGTCTTTGGCTCAGGTCATGATCTCACGGTTCATGGGTTGGAGTCCCACGTTGGACTCTGTGCTGACAGCTCACGCCTGCTTTGGATTCTGTGTCTCCCTCTCACTCTGCTCCTCCCCCATTTACGCTCTGTCTGTCTCTCAAAATTAAATAAACATTAAAAAAATTTTAAAAAAACGGGCTGTGTGCTGACAGCTCAGAGCCTGGAGCCTGCTTCGGATTCTGTGTCTCCCTCTCTCTCTGCCCCTCCCCCACTCATGCTCTGTCTCTGTCTCTCTCTCTCTCTCTCTCTGTCAAAAATAAATAAAACATTAAAAAAAATTTTTTAAAAGAGTGGTGGATATAAGGTCATAGTGATAAACTCATCTCAAAGGTAAGCAGCAGCAGCAGCAGCAGCAAAAAAAAAAAAAAGTATATGAAAAAAGGAGAGATTTTGTGGGCTGATGAGGAAATCAATCAAGTTACTAGAAATAGTGATGAGGGCAGATTGGAGTCTGGAGGAGCTCCACACCCACCACTACTTTACTTGGCATAATAATTCTTCCTCCACTATGAATTTTGCTGAGAGAGCAACAGTGAAAGTAGGGCTTAAAAGAATAAAGAATTTGATTAATATTTTACATTCTTCAGGTGCCTGGAACCTAGGACCCTAGTGTAGCTAAATACAAAGATGAATGAAAATTAGCTGAAAATGCAGGACCTTCTAAGTCCAATACTAATAAAATAAAAGGGATTAATTTCTCAATAGAGGCACCTGGGAGACTGAATATTGGGCTATTCAAGATGAGATTAATCTTTATTAAAACTGTAGTTCAGCCACAGATTAAACTGACCTCTAGTGAAGTTTGAATTATCACCTCTTCATCTTAGAAGTCAGACATAGAAAGAATAAATTCTATTGCAGAAAAAAAACAAATAAAACAAAAACAAAAATATATTACAGTCTATATCCTTCTATACACAATGTCTGGCATATAAGAAAATATTATAATACAAGTAAAGAAGCAAGAAAATATGATGCCTAATCAAGAGAAAAAAACAATAATAAGCAGGTCCACAGATGCTCCAGATAGTGCATTAGCAGACCAGGACTTTTTTTTTTTTTTTTAAATTTTTTTTTTCAACGTTTTTTATTTATTTTTGGGACAGAGAGAGACAGAGCATGAACGGGGGAGGGGCAGAGAGAGAGGGAGACACAGAATCGGAAACAGGCTCCAGGCTCCGAGCCATCAGCCCAGAGCCTGACGCGGGGCTCGAACTCACGGACCGCGAGATCGTGACCTGGCTGAAGTCGGACGCTTAACCGACTGCGCCACCCAGGCGCCCCTAGCAGACCAGGACTTTTAAACTAATGTAAATATGTTCAAAAACTTACAGAATAAGATGAACATAATTGGTGAACAGAAGGATAATTTCATGTGAGAAATTAAAACCTTAAAAGAGGACTAAATGCAAAGGAAAGGCTAAGGAAATATGAAAACAAATCAAAAGAAATGATGTGAACTGAGACACAAAGGATTGAAAAAATATTGAACAGAGTAGCAGTGATTCATGCAACAATATCAAGTAGTCTAACACATATGTAAGTGAAGTCCCAGAAGGGAAACAATGGTAAGAATTATGGCTGACTTCTCATAAAAAAAAAAAAAAAAATGGAAATCAGGAGATAATTGAATGACATTTTTAAAGTGATGAATAAAGAAAATTAACAATCTAAAATTCTACAACTAGTGAAATTATCTCTCAAAATAGAGGCAAAATAAAGATATTTTCAGATATACAAAAACTTAGATAATCTGTTATAGAAACTCCACTCTGTAGGAGGAAATAAAGAGCACTGGAAATAGATCTTAAAAAGAAAGAGTAGATAAATAAATTTTTTTCTAATTCCTTTGATGATTGTTGAAAACAAAATTAACAATATTTAATGAAGAGTTTATAAAATATGTAATAGTAAAATATGTGACAAAATAGCACAAAGTATAGAAGGGGATAAATGGAATTATAATGTTGATGGTTCTTAGTTTATATGTGAGTGAATATAATAAGTCAAGATAGACTATGGTAAATTAAGAATGCATACTGTAGTCCTTAATGTAACCATTGGGGGGAAAAGAAGTGTTAAATTACAAAGCTGTAGTCATCAAGACAGTATGGTACTGGTACAAAAACAGACACAGAAATCAATGGAATACAATAGAAAACTTAGAAATGGAGTGACAACTATATGGTCACCTAATCTTTGACAAAGCAGGAAAGAATACCCAATGGCGAAAGACAGCCTCTTCAACAAATGGTGTTGGGAAAACTGAACAGCAACATATAGAAGAATGAAACTGGACCAATTTCTTACACCATACACAAAAATAAATTCAAAATGGATGAAAGACCTAAATGTGAGACAGGAGACATCACAATCCTAGAGGAGAACACAGGCAGCAACCTCTTTGACCTTGGCTGCAGCAACTTCTTTCTAGACATGTTGCTGTAGGCAAGGGAAACAAATGGAAACATGAACTATTAGGACTTCATCAAGATAAACCTTCTGCACAGCAAAGGAAACAATCAACGAAACAAAAATGCAGCCTATGGAATGGGAGAAGATATTTGCAAATGACATATATGATAAAGCGATATTAACAAAAATTCATACTATGATGAGATATCACGTCAAATCTGTCAGAATGGCTAAAATTAACAACGCAGGAAACAAGTGTTGGCAAGGATGCAGAGAAGGGGAACCCACTTACTCTATTGGTAGGAACGCAAACTGGTAAAGCCACTGTGAAAAATAGTATGGAGTTTTGTCAAAAAGTTAAAAACAGAACTACCCTATGATCTAACAACTGCACTGTTGGGTATTTATTCAAAGGATACAAAAATATAGATTTGAAGGCATACATGCATCCCAATGTTTACAGAAGCATTATCAATAATAGCCAAACTATGGAAAAAGCCTGTGCCTATCCACTGATTAATGGAGAAAGAAAATGTGGCATATATACACAATGGAATATTACTCAGCCATCAAAAAGAATGGAATCTTCCCATTTGCAATGATGTGGATGGAGCTAGAGTGTATTATGCTAAGCAAAATAAGTCAGTTGGACAAAGACAAACACCATATAATTTCACTCATATGAGCAACTTAGGAAACAAAACAGATGAACATATGGGAAGGGAAAACAAAAAAGAGATGGAAGCAAACCTTAAAAGACTCTTAATGATAGAGAACAAATTGAGGGTTAATGGAGGGACATGGATGGGTGACAGGTTAAATGGGTGATGGGTATGAAGGAAGGAACCTGATATGATGAGCACTGGGTGTTCTTGTGTAAGTGATGAGTCACTAAATTCTAGTTCTGAAACCAACATTACATTATATGTTAACTAGAATTTAAATAAAAATTTGGAAGAAAAACACCAAAATCTCAATAAAAACATATTTTACTTAAAAAATAAAAGAAGTGATATAGTTTAAAAGATAAAACAGTATACCTAAACATACTCAATCTAAAGTAATTCAGGAAAGGAGGATCCAAGGAACAAATAACAGATAAATACAAAACCAATAGCAAGATGACAGACATAAACTCAACCATATCAATATTCACATTAAATGTAAATGGCATAAATGTTCTAGTTAAAAGGAAGAGATGGTAAGAATGAAATTTTTATAAAAGATACACCTATACAGTATTTACAAGAAATGTACACAAATATAAGGACACTGATATGCTGAAGATAGGAGAATGGAAAAGAAAATGTCATGCAAAAATTAATCATAAGAAAGCTAATGTGACTATATTAGACAAATATAGACAAAGTAGACTTCAAAACAAGTAATATTGTCATAGGTAGAGAAGGACACTTTATTCATTTTTTATTTTTATTAAAAAAATTTTTTTACATTTATTTATTTTTGAGAGGCATAGAGAGACAGAGCACAAGTTGGGGAGGGGCAGAAAGAGAATGAGACACAGAATCCAAAGCAGGCTCCAGGCTCTGAGCTGTCAGCACAGAGCCCAAAGTGGGGCTCGAACCCACAAACTGGGAGATCATGACCTGAGCTGAAGTCAGATGCCCAACCCACTAAGCCACCAGCCAGGCACCCCGAGAAGGACATTTTAAAATAATAAAATGGTCTGGGGCGCCTGGGTGGCTCAGTCAGTTGGGCGTCCGACTTCAGCTCAGGTCATGATCTCACGGTCCGTGAGTTTGAGCCCCGCATCAGGCTCTGTGCTGACAACTCAGAGCCTGGAGCCTGCTTCAGATTCTGTGTCTCCCTCTCTCTCTGCCCCTTCCCTGCTCATGCTCTGTCTCTGTCTCAAAAATAAATAAAAACATTAAAACAAAAATTAAAAAAAAAGGTCAATTAACAAAGAATACATAACAGTGTTAAGTATGTATATGCCTAATAACAGAACATTAAAGTATATGAAGGAAAAATTGGCAATACTAAAGAGAGAATAATAATAGAGATTTTAAATATACACATACTTTTTGGGGGCACATGGAATATTTGACTACATATATCATATGGTAGAGCATTACATGAATCTCAGTAGATGTCAAAAGATTAAATCATACAGAGTATTCTATAATTCTATGATTACAGATATAAATTAGAAATCAATAATAAAAACTATATAGAAAAATCTCCTGGATATGTAGAACTTAAATGACCAACTTCTAAATAACACATGGGTCAGAGAAGAAATCACAAGAGAATTATGAGATATTTTGAAGTGAATAATAATATAAAACAAAACATCAAGAGTAGTGGGAGAGAGTTAAGCAATGCTTGGAAAAAAAATAATTGATTTAACGCTTATTTTAGAAAAGAGGAAGACTTAAAATCAATGATCCAAGCTTCCACCACAAGAAGCAAAGAAAAGAAGTGCAAAGTAAGTAGAATAAAATTATAAAGAGTGAAAATCAATGAAATAGAAAAGGGACAAACAATAGAGAAAATCAACAAAGCCAAGAAAGTTGGTTACTTGAAAAAGTTTCAAAATCCCTAACAAAAATAAAAAAAAAAGAGAGAAAACATAAATTACCAATGTCAGTAATGAAAAAAGGAACATCACTATAGATTCTAAGATATTAAAGAATAAAAAGGAAATGTCACTAACAACTTTATGCAAATAAATTCAACAAAACAGACTAACAAATTCTGTGAACAGAACATACAATTTTTTCCCATTCAATTTCTGCATTTGCTTATTTCCCTAAAGTCCATCTATGAAAACTGTGGGGCAGGTGGTGGCACTGGGTATCAGAGTAAGAATCTCTGCCCTTAAAAATGAAGTGAAAATTCCTTTTCATGACAGCAAATATTTTTTTCACTTTTGACCTAGCCTATCTATTTGGCTTCTTTTATAGCCATTCCCCCCAAATTACACTGCACACTATTCCCATCAATTCCTTCTAGTTTTACCGCTTGACCTACTCATTCTGAAACTTGCTTTTATACCTGCTATTTCCTCTGCATGGCATGATTTATTATACATCTCTATGCTCTGGAAAATTCCTTTTCAGCATTTAAGACTAATACCTCTAGTTTGAAACTTTTCTGAATTTTCCAGACAGGTGTTGTTTTGTGTATGATGATCCCTTAGAATTTTATGTCAATTTTGGTGCTTACTACAATGAACTGTAAGTAATTGTATATGTGTCTCCTAAGATACATTTTTCTTGTTTTCATCCCCCATTCAGGTTATGAGTTATGTTTACAAGAGCTTACGTCAAACTGAACCAAGGAGAAAAACATGGAATGAATGGACACCATGTTCAATATTGAAGCATGTTATGTTCAATTGTGTTAGATACATTGCATTTAGCTGCTTTTAGTTGGTGGCATAAAATATTTACATTGTGGGAACAATCACTTATAACTAACATACCTTCTGTACTATACTGACATCATTCCAGTTTATATTTACTGATTGTATAGCTACAAAATCATATCATGAAATGAATATTTTAAAGTATTTTCAAAATGTTTTCTATAAAATGAGTATCTTTCAATATAAAGTTACTTTCTAGCACATTGTAAACAATCTTACCTTAAAGAGATTAAGTATGTTTATCTTTCCAAAATATTGCCATTTTATTAAGACATATTATGGTGGATATCCAGGTATTTGAAGACTATAAAGTAATCAACTCCAAATTCCACATCCCTCAAATGATATAAAATAAATTCACAACTATAGTGGACTGTTTAAGTAAAAATAATTATAATGTGGTGTGGTATTTAAAAGATAAATAAAAGGAAAATATATGATGATATCATAAAGGCTATAAAGGGAGAAATGGAAGTATTCCATTGAAGGTTCTTATAGTATACACAAAGCAGTACAGTATCACTTGAATGTAGTCCATGATAAGTTAAAGATGTATACTATAAGTCCTTAAAAATCTCATTAATATAAAAAACAAAGAAATATAACTAGTTAACTAAGGAAAGAGATAAAATGGAATAATAAAAATATTCAATTTAAAAGAAGGTAAAAAAAAAAGGAGGAATAAAGTAACAAAGAACAGCTTGAAAAAATGAAACAAATAGAATGATGATAGATTTAAACTGGGCACCAATGTAGGGCACCTGAGTGACTCAGTCGGTTAAGCATTTGACTTCGTCTCAGGTCATAATCTCACAGTTCATAAGTTCGAGCCCTGCTTTGGGCTCTGTGTTGACAGCTCAGAGCCTGGAGCCTGCTTCAGATTCTGTGTCTCCATCTCTCTCTGCCCTGCTACCTCTCACACTCTGGCTCTCTCTCTCTCTCTCAAAAATAAATAAACGTTAAAACATTTTATATGAAAAAAAAAAAATAGGCACCAAGGTGAGCATAGCATAACATAGAGTGTTGTTGAATCCCTATGTAGTACACTTGAAACTAATGTAGCATTGTGTGTCAACTATACTTCAAAAAAATTGGTTGTATGAAATAAGTTAGGCATCAACAATCACATGATTTTTTTCTTTTAATTTGAGAAAGAGAGAGAGTGTGAGCGGGGGAGAGGAGCAGAGAGAGAGAATTCCAAGCAGGCTCCATGCTCACTGTGGAGTCCAACATGGGGCTTTGATCCCATGACACTGGATTATGACCTGAGCAGAAATCAAGAGTTGGGCGCTCAACCGAGTCACACAGGCACCCCAATTACACAAAATTTAAATGGCTCAGCACCCTAATTAAATGGCAATGATTGTCATGTTGGATAAAAAATAAGCCCAACTACTTGCTGCCTACAGAAAGTCACTTTATATGTAAAGGTGCAAAGTAGTTTCACAAAAAGAATACAAAAATATATACCATGCTAACACTAAGCAAAAAAAAGTTGGAGTAACTATATCTAATATATCAGACAAAGTACATTTCAGAGACAATAAGATTACCAGGGATAAATAAGGTCATTTCATAGTGATAAAGGGTCAAATCATCAAGAGAATATAATAATCCTACGCATTTATGCACGTAATAACAGAGTTTTAAAATGCATTGAACTAATTCAAAATACAGGAGGCAAAAACTGATTGAACTGCAATAGACAAATTCACAATTATAGTCAGAAATTTAAATATCCTTTTCTCAATGATGGATAGAACATGTAAACAATAAATTAGTAAGGATGTAGAAGATGTGAACACTTTTAACCAACTTGATCTAACTGGCACTTAGAGAACAAACGACCCAACAGCAGCAGAATACACATTCTTTACATGTATACACAGAACATTTACCAATAGACTGTACTACTAGACATAAAACAAGTCTCAATAAATTTAAGAGGATTCAAGTGATCCAAGGTATGCTCTATGATCACAATGGATTTAAATTAAGAAATTCATATCACAAAGATACTAGAAAATCGACAAATATTCGGAAACCAGCACGCTTATAAAACAGTAACAACAACAACTACCACAGGTTAAAGAAGAAATCCAAAAGGAAATTTGAAATTATTTTGAGCTTAATGAAAATGAAAACACAACATATCAAAATTTGTCAAATATCTCTAATGTATTGCTGAGGAGGAGAGAATATGAAATGCCTGTTTTAGAAAAGAATAAATGGCTCAGGCCAAGGATCTTAGACTCTGTATTAAGAAATAAGAAAAGAACAGTAAATGTGACAATAGTAAAGGGCTAATAAGAGTCAGAGCACAATTCAATAAAATAGAAAAAAGAAAAAGAATAGAAAAATATTAAAAAGACCAAAAGCTGGTTCTTTGGAGAGATCAATAAAATTAATAAACCTGCAGTCATCCTGATCAGGAAGAAAGGAAAAAACACCCAAACTACCAAAACGAAGAATTAAAAGGTGATGGTACTACACATTCTACATATATTAAAGGAATATTAAGGAACTTTATTTTTAAAGCTTTGTAACAATTAATTCAACAAGTGTAAAAAAATCCTTGAAAAATACAAACTAGCAAAGTTCACTAAGGAAGAAAGAGAACTCAAAAGCCCTATATTTATTAAAGAATTTCATCTGATTCAAAATCTTCCCACAAAGGAAACTCTAGGCTCAAAGTACTTCATGAGAGAATTCTGTCAAACATTTAAGGAATAAATATCAACTCTATATAAAATACCCATAAAACTGAAGAGAATACTTTCAACTCATTCTGTGTTATGTACAAGCAACAGTCAGATTTGAAATTAAAAATACAACTGCCTACAAGAGTACTGAATCTGACAAAACATGTACAAAACCTGTACAGTGGAAACTACAAAACATTGCTGAGAAGTTAAAGAAGGCCTAAATAAATGGAAAGATATGACATTTTTATAGATCAGAAGACTCAACATTGTTAACATGTCAATTCCTTCCAAATCAATTAAAAGAATCAATGAATGCAACCTCACTCAAAATCCCAGAAGATATTTTATTTTGGACAGAAGTCAAACTTTTGGATAGAAAAGAACTTTGAAAAAGAACAAACGTGGAAGACTAAACTGCATGGTTTCAAGACACATAATAAAGCTATAGTAATTAAGATGGTATAGTATTGTTCTTGATAAAGTCAAGTAAATCAAAGGAACAGGATAGAGAGACCAGAAATAGATCTACATTTATATGGACTACTGATTTTCAACAAAGGTATGAATGCAGTCTGATAGAGAAAGTCTAGTCTTCTTTAACAAATAATGCTAGGACTGGAAATGCACTTCACATGAACTTCAATACAAATTAACTTCAATATACATTCCATAATCTATAAAACATTATAGAATGAAATGTAAATTCTAGCACACTAAAATTTATGAAAGAAAGAAGGAGAAAAACTATTTGTATTCTTGGGCTAGGCACAGGTATCTTCATAAGACACAAAAATCATAAACCATAAGAGAAAAAAAATTATAAATAGAATTTTATCGAAATTATCAAATTTATTGCTAAACACTCCACTATGTATATGTATACGTATACTATACACATATACATACATTTATGTATGTGTATATACACACACATATATATGTATACGTATATATATATCCTATGCTTTCTTTATCCATTCATCTAACAATAGACACTTGGGCTGCTTCCATAATTTGGCTATTGTAAATAATGCTGCAATAAACACAGGGGTGCATGTATCCCTCTGAATTAGTGCTTTTGTATTTTTTGGGTAAAAACCCAGTAATACAATTACTGGATTGTAGGGTAGTTCTATTTTTAATTTTGAAGAAACCCCATACTTTTCCCCCAGTGGATGTACCAGTTTGCAATCCCACCAAGAGTGTATGAAGCTCTTTGTTCTCCATATCCTCATCAACATTTGTTGTTTCTTGTGTTTTTTATTTTAGAAATTCCAACAGGTGTGAGGTGCCATCGCATTGTCATTGATTTGCATTTCCCTGATGATGAGTAATGCTGAGCATGTTTTTGTGTGTCTGTTGGCCATCTGTATGTCTTCTTTGGAGACACGTCTATACATGTCTTCTGCCCATTTTTAATCATATTATTTGTTTTTTGGGTGTTGGGTTGTATAATTACTTTAAATGTTTTGGATATTAACCCTTTATTAGATATGTCATTTGCAAATATCTTCTCCCATTTAGTAGGTTGCCTTTTAGTTTTGTTGGTTGTTTCCTTCACTGTGCATAAGTTTTTTATTTGATGAAGTCCCAGTAATTTATTTCTGCTTTTATTTCCCTTCCCTCAAGGAAACATATCTAGAAAAATGTTACTACAAGAATGGCAGTAATACTTTTAAAACTATTTCAAAATCTAAAAAAAAATGGGGGTGCCTGGGTGTCTCAGTCAGTTAATCATCCGAGTCTTGATTTCAGCTTGGGTTACGATCTCACAGTTTGTGAGTCTGGCTCTGAGCTGACAGTGCAAAACATGTTTGGGATTCTTTCTCTCTCCCTCTGTCTCTTCCCCTTCCCTGCTTGCTCTCTCTTTCTCTCTCCCTCTCTCTCTCTCTCTCTCATTAAACAAACTTTAAAAACAATCTAAAAAATGAAAACATAAAAATTAATCAAGTTCCCCACTCAGCAAAATTAGAAAATAAAGAACAGAGTCAAGCAAAATAAAAATACCTGGAAGGAAATAATAAAGACAAAAGCAGAAATTAATGAAGAATTGAATTAAAAACAGTATAATGAATTAATTAATAAAAATTTTGTATTTTTTTGAAAAAACCGACAATACTGAGAAGATCACTAGCTAACTCATCAAAGGAAAAAAAAAGAGAGAAAGCACAAGTACGCAAAATCAAATGACAGGAGTAAATGACCATTAAAACAGAAGAAATTTAAAACTCAAGTGACCATTTTGCAGACCTTTATACAAACAAATTTGAAAACATATATCAAGTGGATAAATTCTCAGATACAGATTGCCAAAATTAATTCCAGTAGCATTAGAACTCTTAAACAGGGGCTGCTGGCTGGCTCAGTAGGAGGAGCATGCAACTCGATCTTGGGGTTGTTTGAGCCCCACATAGGGTACAGAAATTACTTAAATAAATAAAACTTAAAAAAAGAAAATCAACCTCTTAAACAGATCAAGTACTGTAGAAGAAATGGTGTGAGTTATTAAGAAACTACCGTACAAAAATGCAGCAGGCTTAGTTGTTTTCACAAAGAAATTCAACAAATCTTCCAAAGACCAGATAGTCCCAATGCTCTGTAAATGATTCCACAGTACTGAGAAAAAAACCCTTCTAATCTCTCTTGTGAAAGAAATATAACATTGATAGCTAAACTAGATAAACATAATTCAAAAGAAGAGAATTATGGTTCTATGTCTACATCCAATGAATAATGATGCAAAAATTCTAAACTAAATAATATCTAAAAGAATCCAATACTACATTAAAAAATAATACACTATGACCAAGTGGAATTTATTTCAGGAATGCAAGTTTGGTCCAATATTTTAAAATCCATCAATATCATACACCATATTAATAAATGTAAGGAAAGAATCATATTAATACCTCTATAAATACTGAAAAAGTCTTTGACAAAATTCATTATCAATTCATGACAAAAATGTGTAAGAAAATAGAAACTGTGGAATACTTTGTTACCATAATAAAATTTTTATACCTAATCTTACAGTCAGTTTCTTATAATGGGAAACACTAGAGACATTTCCACTAATATTAGAAACAAAGTAAGATGGCCACTATCTTCACCACTATTTGACATTGTACTAGAGGTATTAACCAATGCAATTAGACAAGAAAAATCAATTACAGGCACAGGAATAGATCAAGAAGTAAAACTGCCTCTATTTAAAAATATGATAGTAAACCTGCATAATTCCAGAAAAACAGATGATAAGACTAAATGAAACAATAATTCAGTGAGATAGTAAGATCTGAAATTAATATATAAAAATCATAAGCCTTTATATACACAAATAAATAATAGTAGAGAAAATCAAATTTATGGTATCAAAAAATGTAAACACCTATAAATAAGTTCAACAATAAATGTGTCAATTTTTATGGGAAAAATATTACTAACACCCTTAAAGCCCCCAAAGTAGACTATCCATTGGAAAGACATCACGTGTTCTTGGAGAGCACAACTTGACATGATAAAGATCTCAGTTTTCCCTAATTTATAAATTAAATACAATTATAATAAAATATCACGAAGCTACTTTGTGGAGCCAGACAAGTTGATACTAAATTTCACATAGGAAAGAAACATGTAAGAATAGCTCTGAAAACACTGAAAGTGAAAAACTATGAGAGGATTACTCTTATAGGTATTAAAGCCTACTACAATGATGTTTGCCTACTTCCATGATTTGGATTTTTAATTGAATTGGATTGAATTTATAGGTTAATTTGAGGAGAATCTAAATATTTACAATATTAATCCTTTCCATTTAAAAACATGGTATATACCTATGCATCATTTAAATCTTTTTTAAAAAATGTTTTTTCAATAAGGTTTTACAATGTTCTCCCTGAAGTTTCTCTAAATATTTTGTTAGATTTATTCCTAGGTGTCTACAATTTTTGCTATTGTAAATTGACATTTTTCTAAAATTACATTTTATATGGCTTGTTGCTGATGTGTAGAATGTAAATGACATTTTGTTTATTAAATGTGTATCCAGTAATCTGACTGCATTCTTTTGTTAGCTTTAATGCTTTGTTAGATTTTCTTGCGTTTCTATGTAAACAATTACTTTTTTTTGACGTTTATTTATTTTGAGAGGGAGAGAATGAACTGGGGAAGGACAGAGAGAGAGAGAAGGGACAGAGTATCCAAGTAGGCTCTGTGCTGAGAGCAGAGAGCTTAATGTGGGGCTCAGACTCACCAGCCATGAGATCATGACTTGATCTGAAGTCAGATGCTTAACCAACAAAGCCACTCAAGTAGGTGCCCCTCTATGTAAACAATTATATCATTCACTTTTTTATTTCTAATCCATATCCTTCACTTGTTTGCTTGTCTTATTTTTGAACACACACATATGAATTAATAGTGGGTAACTAATTGTAACTATAAATGGAGTCTGTATCTTGAAACTAATATGTTAATTATATCTTAGTGTAAAAAACAAAAATAAAAGAACTAAGCCTCCTTTTTTTCATGTTATTGCTTTTTAGTATTTCAGTTCCTCTTTTTTGTACCACTCCAAAATACATGTTATTTTTTTTTATTGTCTTATAGTTAATGATGATTTAGATATACCTACATATTTGTCATTTTTTTGTTCAGCACTGCTTTGTCCCTTCTCCACCTTGTTTCTGGGTTCAACTTCCTTCCTTGTGAAGAACATTTTAAAGTATTTTTTCCAGTGAAAGCACGTCAATGATAACCTCTAAAAGTTTTCATTTGTCTGAAAATGTCATTTTTTAAATTGTCACTCTTGAATGAAAACTTATCAGGGTATAGAATTCCAGACTGGGAGTTGTTTTCCCTGCAGCATTAAGAAATATTACTCCAGGGGCACCTGGGTTGCTGTCAGTTGAGCATCCAACTCTTGATTTTGGTTCAGGTCATATCTCATGGTTCATGAGTTTGAGCCCCACCTCGGGCTCTGCACTCTCAGTGCTTGGGATTCTCTCTCACCCTCTATCTCTGGCCCTCTCCTGCTCTTTCTTTCTCTCAAAATAAATAAATACACTTAAAAAAATTACTCCATTGCCTTCTATTGTCTTTTGTTACTAGTGAGAAGTCTGCTGTAGCTATTATTATTTTTCTATTTTCAATGACCTTTTTTATTCTCTAAAAGATTAAAAAGGATTCTCTAAAGGATTAAAATTTTTTCTCTTTGCTTTTTGTATTCTGAAGTTTCACTAAAGAATTTCTTGAAATGGTTTACCAAGATTAGATTTTGTCATGCTCCTTGAATCTAAAGACTCATGCCTTTCATCTGTTCTAGAAAATTCCCAGTCATTATCTTTTTTAATTAGTGCCTCTCTCCATTGGTTCTCATATCACCTTCAAACTTGTTTTGTTTAAAATATATTTTTTTATTTCAGTATAGTTGGCACACAATGCCACATTAGTTTCTGATGCACCACATAGTGATTCAATGTCTCTACGCACTATGCTATGTTCACAGGTGTACTTACCATCTGTCACCGAAGTATGCTATTACAATTTCATTGACTATATTCCCTGTGCTGTGCCTTTTATTCCTGTGATTTATTCATTCCATAACTAGAAACCTATATCTCCTACTCCCCTTTACTTATTTTGTCCATCCTCCTCTTCCCTTTCCCTCTGGCAACCATCAGTTTGTTCTGTATATTTATTAATCTGATTCTCCTTCTCCCTAAACAACTTATTGACAGCTTGGGGAGCTTAATTCTGCTATTTATTGTGTTTAATGACTGTCACTTACTACATAGAGTTTATTTTGGTGTTATATAACATTAAATCGACAGCTTGGTGTTACATAACATTGAATCGACATCTAGTCTCAAAGGCTTTTATCTGTAAAAGGTACTTCCACAGAGTTTTAAGTTAGTTCTTTCCGGGGGTTTTACTGTTCCAGAGCAAATTTCTATGTTAATTCCTGGCTTTGGTAGTTACCAAACCATGCAGGTACTATAAGTACCATGCAGGTACATATATGAGTCTCTAGACTCATATATGCAGGTCATTGCTATTATTAATAAAAATTATTGTTTATTTTATTTTTTTTACATTCAGTCCAGCCCAGGACTGATAAGCTTCCTTATTATTTCCCTGTTCAGTAGGTAAATTTACCCCCTATTCTATCCTTTGAAAAATTATGTATTATTTAAGGACTTCAGAATGCTGATTTTTAAAGGAGGAAGTGTGAAGCAAGTGATATTTTAGTTCTAGCCCTTTGGATTATGTGGGCTCAGGGCCTCACCTTCAATCGACTCAGGATTGTTTATTCAAGCTTCTAGATTTCCAAGACCAAAAAACTTCATCTCCCACCAGATTCAATTTCTTAGGGAAGTCACAGCCTCAGTGCACATGTTTACCACTCTGGTTATAAGTTCTAGTTCATTTCTGAATTTCCAAAGGAAATTCATTCTATTTTATTTAGATTTCCAGATGATTATAGCAAGAGAGTTTCCAGGTGGTCTAGTCTACCTACTGGCAGAATGAGAAGTCCTTTCACACTGTACTTTATTTTCTACTACTTCAAAACCCATACCCTCCACTCTGGTCAGGATTTTCTTCTTTCTAGTCTATTTTTTAAAAGGTTTATTTATTTTTGAGAGAGAGAGAGAGAGGTAGAGTGAGAGGGAGAGAGAGAATCCCAAGCAGGCTCCAAGCTATCAGCACAGAGCCCAATGTGGGGCTCAAACCCACAAACTGTGAGATCATGACCTGAACTAAAATCAAGAGTCGGACTTAAATGACTGAGCCACCCAGGCACCCCTCTTCGTTCTAACCTATTAATATATCATGTTAATACTTCTGTACTTTTGCTAATGTGATTTTACTGACTCAAAATACCTGGCCTCCACATTGTCTACCCTAATTCTAGTTTTTAAGAGTCAGCTTAACCTTCATCTCTTCCATGATTTTCTTATTTCTCCAGTCATCATTGACTTCCCTTTCCTCCAAATTCTCCTAGAATAATAGTCTGTACTTAGTCTTGGCTTATGCATGGTTTTCTATTATTTGGTTTTGTTTCTTTTGTCTTATTTCACATTCTCAATTTTAGGAAACTGAATTTGAAGACATATGATATCCTTGTGCTGAATAAAGCACCAAAAAGACCTAAGATATTTAATATGTGTTTTTATTCCTTTAATGTGCTAATTATAATTAATAACCACATAGAAAATCAATAATTTGTGTAGACCTCAACTGTGACAATACAAAAATTAAGATTTTTTTCTGTTAAAAATCAAGATAATTTTCTGTACTAAATCAAAAGCAAATGTTATGCCATGCATTTCCATTGAATAAAATTCTACCATCAAATTCCATTTGTAACTCTCTATAGTAAATGTTATATTGTAAGTCTTTCAGAGGAAATTTTATGTTACTTTATAAGTAGAGAGTACAGAACTTGCAACTTTAAAAAAATTCTGGAATCTTGGGGTGCCTGGGTGGCTCAGTCGGTTAAGTGGCCGACTTCGGCTCAGGTCATGATCTCACGGTCTGTGAGTTCAAGCCCCGCGTCGGGCTCTGTGCTGATAGCTCAGAGCCTGGAGCCTGTTTCAGATTCTGTGTCTCCCTCTCTTTGACCCTCCCCCGTTCATGCTCTCTCTGTGTCTCAAAAATAAATAAACGTTAAAAAAAAAAATTCTGGAATCAGTAAAACATCTGAGAAAAATGAAATAAAAATGCAATATACAGTTACGTTGTGATGTGATGTCTCCTTAGATTGACATGTTAAAGTTTACATCGTAGATATCCCCTTTAAAATTTTTTCTTCCTATAAAATTCAAAACCTTGAAATTATCAATCATTGCATTAATTTTATGGGAAATTTCTTAAAATTGTATAAGATTTGCCATATATGTCAATACATACATTGGTGAGGAAATTTCATCTTCTAGAGTGAGTATATGAATTTAAAGAAAAGTTGTGTTGTCTCCATAGCACCAGAGCATTCCCATTTTTGTGTAATCCACACGGAGAGCTGCAGTGAGACTAATTCCTAGGGGGATTAATCAGCTTTGGAACAGCCAATGCTTATGCCAGATACAGGCTGGCAGGAAGCTGATGAGGCAGCACAATGAATGATCTACCATAAAGGCCATGGGCAAGAGGTGGCCATTAGTCTAGAGCTCAGTAATGCACTCTTCAAGTACATTACTCACCAATCCATCAGGCAACATGCTACAGAACCAAGAGATTCTAGCAGTTTTAAATTTGTAATGCGATGGCTGCCAGCCTGCTCTACATGCCCTAGGTTACAAGGGCACAGTAGTGTGGGAGGAAGGCAATTCATTAGGTGTCATAGCCAGTATTTTTCCTATTCTTTCTTCTGTGTGTACTTAAGAAATGGGCCTTCCATTATCCACAGATTAATAGTGGAAAGAATGCTCTGGTGTCTCTATTAGCATTAACTACTGGCAGACACTTTCCCAGGGCCTAATCGGCAGAATTTTCATTAGCTAAAATGAGAAAAACTTGTATAGGAAAATATATGTTATTTCTTATTCTAAAATACAGCTACATAAATATTCTACTAAAATAGATTATCAAAACAAACCCAATTTAGTAAATAAAAGCCACAGAAACATAAATATGCCAAAAGTTAGATGTAAATCAAAATGGCATGTCTCTTTTCTATTCAGGCAGCATTTACCAAATTTAAAGACTTTTACTGCATATGCTATAATTATAATTGAAAGTGAGGGTTTAGGTAAAGAAAGCGATGATGTTTACTAATGATAAATTTTCGCCATCTGTAATAAAGATACGCAATTAAACAAACTGCAGTCATAGACAGCTCGTAGGTTTAACTTAATTATGGTAGCCTTATCAATTTATCCTGAGATTACAACTTCCTAGTTCTTTAGGGTTTCAATGTCTTTTCTTTTATTACAACGGTAGATGTAATTATAATCTTTGAATGTTCTTGCTTGGTAATATAAAAGGTTGGCAAATCCATGTTCCTACTTTTTAAAGTCTACTGTAAGATCCAGCTGTGTGTGGACCACGATGCAGAGTATTCAGGGTCATGAAGGGAAGGGAGAGGCACTGTTTCAGCAGCAGAAGTTATGTCCTGGTGATAATGTGCAAGCTAAAGTTTCAGTTGGGTCACTGTGGTGATAAAGTTCACCAGAAAGGAGGGAATTAAAAATTAGCCATTCTTGCTTGAGAAACATAGGAGGATCACCTCTTCTCACAGAGATGCCTATCATGTCAGATTGTATCCTATACCAGCGCTTTCTCAGCGTGTGCACGAAAACCAGCAGCACAGATTTACACATACTCAGATCATAATAATGGACAATATTCACTTAGCACATACTAAGTGAGAGGGCCTGTTCTTGATTCTTTACTTATAGTAACTCATTTAATCCTCACAACAGTTCTTTGAGTCTACACTTCTTTTTAGAGATGAGAAAGCACAGAGAATTAAAGCAATTTACAGAAGTAAATTAATTTACATGAGTCCAGATTTGAATCCAGGCAGTCTTGCTCCAGAGCATGCATTCTCGACCACTTTATACTGCCTTGTATACCCTTTCCAAAGATTCCACATCGAGATTGCTATATTCAGTAAATCTGGCATGGTGCTCAGGCATCTTTGTTGTTTAAAAGCTCACAGACAGTTGTGACGCACAGCCAGGATGAAGAACCACAGATCTAGTTCAGTTATCTAGCCTGTCCTTCCTATAACATGGCTCCCCAGGACGGGGCTATACTCTTGTTTTATATCACAGGAAATGCCTTGGTGTATCACACTGTTATATGCCATGGTCTACCAAACCATGTGCTAAATGGGTTACAGGATGGAGTAGTTCTGCTGTCCTCTGTTCTGGGTGTATCTCAATCAAAATACAAGGCTCAGTTCTGGGCATCATAGGTAGACAAAAAAAGTCAAGGAATAATACTATTATTGGGAAATATGAGCCATGTAAAATAGCAACTGGTTTAAGAAACCAAGGATACTTTGTTTTTAGATGAAATGAATTAGAGGCAGATATGGCCATATTCAAATATCTTAAGAGCTGTCATGTAGAAGGGGAATGAGACTAGTGCTGAAGCCCTTAGAGATATAATTAAGCCCTATGAATGGAAGTTAAAGGAAGACAGACTGTAGTGTCTAATGGGAGAAAGAATTTCCTAGGGGTGAGAGATGCTCAAAGATAGAACTGGTTACAACAAAATTTCTTAGTTGTCTGTTACTAGATGTTGAAGTGAGATTTGCTGACACTATTATAGAGAAGTTTCAAGCATTGAATGTAGCTGGTTAGAGCCACATTTGGGGGTTCACTACAACCCCAAAAGTCTTATTCTGCATGTATCCTTGGCACAGGCTGGGCTAATGTGCAGCTAAAAAATGGGCACAGTTTTAGCAGCTGTTTAATACCAGTATCGTTTCTAGTTGGTCAATGACCAATATATGTCAGTGATTAATATTTTTGAATATTCTTCCCAGAGTATTAGCATCCAACCAACTCAACAATCATATTTTGAGCACATGCTCAGGCCTTAAAAAAATGGCAAATGACACATGGTCTCTATTTCTAAATCTAGTGGAGTATACATATATACAATAAATAAGGTTGAACCATATGTTGTTGACATTCAATCATTCCTGACTTGTAAAAACAATGATTTAATGTGGTTCAGCATACTACAACTGCTAAGTGCTATCATAAAGATACGTAAAAATGCTATGAGAAAAAAGATGAGGAAATCATTAATTTTCTCTGAGAAAGCCTATGGGGACAATTGTATTCATGATAGCTTTGGTTTGTTTTTTTTTTTTAATGGAGATATTTAAATTGTATTAAAATGCAAACTGGAATGCAAACTGGTACAGCCACTGTGGAAAACAGTATGGAGGCTCCTCAAAAAATTAAAAATATAACTACCCTACAACCTAGCACTAGTACTACTAGGAATTTATCCAAGGGATACAGGAGTGCTGATACACAGGGGCACTTGTATCCCAATGTTTATAGTAGCACTTTCAACAATAGCCACATCATGGAAAGACCCAAATGTCCATCAACGGATAAATGGATAAAGAAGATGTGGTTTATATATACAATGGAATACTACTTGGCAATGAGAAAGAATGAAATCTGGCCATTTGCAACAACGTGGATGGAACTAGAGGGTGTTATGCTAAGTGAAATAAGTCAGGCAGAGAAAGACAGCTATCATATGTTTTCACTCATATGTGGAACTTGAGAAACTTAACAAGACCATGGGGGAAGAGAAGGGGGAAAATAGTTTCTTTTTTATTTTTTAACATTTATTTATTTTTGAGACAGAGAGAGACAGAGCATGAACGGGGGAGGGTCAGAGAGAGAGGAAAACACAAAATCTGAAACAGGCTCCAGGCTCTGAGCTGTCACCACAGAGCCTGATGCGGGGCTTGAACTCACAGACCGCGAGATCATGACCTGAGCTGAAGTCAGACGCTTAACCGACTAAGCCACCCAGGTGCCCGGAAAATAGTTTCAAACAGAGAGGGAGGCAAGCTCATAAGAGACTCTTAAATACAGAGAACAAACAGGGTTGATGTGAGGGCGGGAGAGGAGAAATGGGTGATGGGCATTGAGGAGGGTACTTGTTGGGATGAGCACTGGGTATTGTATACAAGTCATGAATCACGGGAATCTACCCCTGAAAGCAAAAGCACACTGTTTACACTGTATATTAGGTAACCTGACAATAAATTGTATTAAAAAAAAAAAAAAAGCAAGAAATTTTCAGGTAAGCAAACAGGAAAGAAACTTCCAGAGAGACAGAATGGAAGAAGAGAAGGGATGGAGAAATGGAAAGCATTTATGATTTAGGATTAAAAACTCTGTTTCCTCATAATTCTTATAATCTGTAACAAAGCTTGTATTCTTTTTTTCTTCATCCTTTTGTATCTGTTACTGAATGGTATCAATGTAGCAATACTTTCCCTCATTAGTATACATTTTATGATGATGAAATAGGAAAATGCATATATTTGGGCCAAGGAGCATATGAGCTAGTGGTTAAGGGCATGCATATTATAGACAGCTGGCTATGGGTTCTAATATAAGCTCTTATGAATAGTGGGCCATGGGTAAGTTATTTAGCTTCCTTGTGCCTCACTTTCTTCATCTATAAAGTGAATATAATAATAGTATATTTTATCTTACAGGCTGGTACTTGTCTACTTCTTTTGTTAGAAAAATAAAAGTGATTTTACTTTATGCTCTTAGTTTGTATCTGGAGAACATAGAACATTAAAAGATAAATTTTTGACACTTTTTCTTCAGGTAAATTGTCCTCGTATTTTCGACAAAGTGGGACAAGTGAAAGCTCTCAAGTAGGAAACCTGCCCTTTGAAGTTTCTGGGCTACCTCAATACCAGAAAAAATGGCTCTTCCAAAACCACACACAGTTAAAGCAGTATTTATGAGGAGCCCAGGGACTTTTTCTGGGGGGGATAACTTCCTGCAACTAAACAACTAAATATTCTGAATAAAAGATTTACAACATCCTCTTAAATATATAGCTGAGCTCACAATAAAGTAAGGAAAATCCTTAGAGGCAAAGAACTAAGGAGAAGCATGAATCCAAACAGGTAAACATGCTAAAGCCAAAAGCTGCCCTGAGGGCATCTGCCAATCCCCACAAACCTAGAGCTTCTTATTTGAGAAGCTGGAATGGAAACCCCAACTTAAAATAAGGATTCTGGGAGATACACTTTCAGTGAAAGGGTGAACTAGAAATTCTGCCCTGCAAATAAGAAATAATAACATATCTTTTTGGTCTTTGCTAAGGTTGGAAGGGACAAAAAGTTTCTCCTGTATTCTTATACAAGGGTAGCATATAATTTATAATCCAAATGGAAAATCTTGTGAAAGTGGAAGAAGGCATTATTAATAATTATACCAAAATAAAGGGCACTTTAACTGGGAAAATTTGGATGTATGAACACCCTAATTCAGAACCACAGGTTAGTTGTCATGTCAATTCTGGGTACTGGATTGAAATCATACTACTTATATGTGATGAAAAATATCCAAGCTGAAAAATTAAAGTAATACTTGGTCAATAGTTCTTTCCAAGCACCTAAGACAAAAAAAAATGCAAATCCATTCTAGGAGTGTTTATCCTTAACCCTGACCTCAGAGAAGTTGCTCAGAAAGAGTCCCAGTTTGCATGATTTCATAATGGAAAATACATAAAAAAATCACAAAACCCATGAGGAAACAAGATAGTATGAACCAACAGAAATAACAGAGAGAAAAACCTGGTGAAGAAATACTGTACTTCAAATGCTGGAATTACATAATTCATAATATAAGTATGTTTATGTATAAAGAAATAAAGGAGAGAATAGAAATATAAGTCAGATATAAGAGAATATAAACATATTTTTGAAAAAGACTCCACTTTATTATTTATGGTAAAAATAATAAAAATTGAAATAACAATGGACAGGTAAAACATCAGATTTGATATTGATGAAGAAAGAATTGGTGAACTAGAAGATAAAACTAAAGAACTTAGCTAAAGTAAAGCACTGACATAGAGGTGGAAAATATGATAAAAGAAATTATGATATGTGGAGTAGAACTTAAAGGTCTAAAAACCATCTATTCATAGTTTTTAAGTATGAAAGTAAAGAAAATTTAAAAAGATATTCAAGGAGATAATTACTGAGAATTATTCAGAAAGTTGGAATACATGAATATTTAGAATCTAGAAGCATAATGATCCCGAGCAGGATAAATATAAAGAAACCTTCACATACATTTAACTCATCAAAGTGAATCTGCAAAACACAAAACATGAAAATATCTTAAAAGCAAAGAGAATGACAATTTATCATAAAAGAAAAAACACTAATATCGGATTTCTCAACTGCAACAATGGACTAGAAAACATGGATATATTTAAATTACTGAGAGAAAATAATTTGCAACCTAAGCCTGTATCCTGAGGAAGTCATCTTTAAAGGATGAGCATAAAAAAAAACATTTCAGACAAAAACTGAGAGTTTTGAGCAACTAACCCTCACTGAGGAATTCTTCAGGGCTATTCCTTAGGAAGAAGGTAACTGATCAAGAAAGTCATGTGGTACAATAAGAAATGACAACGAAAAACACTTTAGACAGGGGCACATTAGATATGGGTATATTTAAATCAACACTGCTGTATAAAACAATAACATGAGGTCTTTACTTCAGGCAATAATGGTGTAAATGATATCAGAAAAAACTTCCTATAGATAACAACTATATAATCTAGAGACTATACATACTCTGTCTGTCTCTTTTTCTGTCTCTCTCTCTACATATAAAAGGTAAAATTAACAAGTGAAAAACTGAATAGTATGCTTTAGACATGTACATTTCACTATATGTGAATTTTAGCTAAAAAAAGAACTATAAGATATTAAATTCCAGTTAGTATGCTTACTTTTGCAATGATATCTGTTACCAATTTGAAAGTAACTTCTTTGAATTCTAGGCTAGAGCAAATGAGCAAATACGTTGAGGATAATGGAAGCCTAATTTCTCACTGTTATAGAAGGGGATTACAAATATGGAAAGGGGGAGTACTAGAATATAACATATGGTGTTAAATTGAAATTGGAGTTATGATCCTCAATCCTCTTATGAGGATAAACACACTTTTTGACAGAAAAATACTGATGTAGGGGTATATATATATATACACACACATATATGTATATAAAAATATATGTATGTTTTAGAAATATTAAAACATAATTCCTAGCTCAATCAGTTTTGAGAGGCTAGAGGCAATGATACACTAACATCAATGAGCACATTTAGTGCACAGAGCTTGGTTTCAAAATTCTACTGTTGGGGCACCTGGGTGATTAAGCATTCAACTCTTCATTTCAGCTCAAGTCATGATCTCACAGTTTGTGGACTGAGCCCCACACTGGGCTCTGCTAACTATTTGCACCCTGCTTGGGATTCTGTCTCCCTCTCTATGCCCCTCCCCAGCTCATATGCTCTCTTTCTCTCTCACTTTCTCAAAATAAATAAATAAATATTTAAAAAATTCTGTTGTCCATTGAAGGCAATTAGGCTCCACAGGAAAAAGGCCAAATTTTGGACTGGAGTAGGGAAGTACAAGATGAGCCTGGACTGTTTTGTTCCAGAAAGCAAGGAAATGCTCAAAGAATGGTGAGGACATTGGGGCGCCTGGGTGGCTCAGTTGGTTGGGCATCATGATCTCCCAGTTTGTGAGTTTGAGCCCCACATCAGGCTCTGGGCTGACAGCTCAGAGCCTGGAGCCTGCTTCAGATTCTGTGTCTCCCTCTCTCTCTGACCCTCCCTGGCTCACACACACACACTCTCTCTCTCTCTCAAAAATAAATAAACATTAAAAACAATGGTGAGGACATTAAAAAAAAAAAAAGAGGCAGGACTGTTTAAAAGGACTCCTACTTGAGGGGCATCTGGGCAGTTCAGTTGGCTGAGCATCCAACTTTGGCTCAGGTCATGATCTCACCATTCATGAGTTGGAGCCCCACCACGGGGCTTGCTGCTGTCAGCCTGTCAGCGCAGAGCCCGCTTTAGAACCTGTGTCGCTCTGATTCTCCCTTGCTAGCACTCTCACAAAAAATAAATATTAAAAAAAAGGACTCTAACTTGACAAATCTGGGACAACTTGCATATCAAAATAAATGATAACAGTGTTGGACTACAACATGTAGAATAAAGTAAATGTCTATGAGTTCATACTTGCCCTATTCAGTTCACATTGCTATAACAAATTATCATACACTGGGTGGCTAAAACAACAAATATTTATTTCTCCAGTTCTAGAGGCTGCAAAGTCCAAGATCAAGGTGCTGGTGTATGGTGAAAGTGTCTTTCCTAGTTTGGAGATGGCCATCTTCTGGTATCCTCACATGACTGAGAACAGGATGTCTAGCTCTCTTCTTTTTCTGAGACGGATACTCACTAATCCTGTCACCATTCTATTGGGAACTAGGGTTTCAACATATGAACTTTCTTTAAAATTTTTTAATGTTTATTTATTTTTGAGACAGAGGGAGACAGAGCACGAATGGGGGAGGGGCAGAGAGAGAGGGAGACACAGAATCCAAAACAGGCTCCAGGTTCTGAGCTGTCAGCACAGAGCCCGATGCAGAGCTTGAGCTCACCAAACGTGAGATCATGACCTGAGCCAAAGTCTGACGCTTAACCAACTGAGCCACCCAGGTGCCCCCAACATATGAATTTTCAAGGGGGGCAGTGTGGAGACAAAAACATGCAGTCCATAACAATACTCCACACCCGAAAAACAAATAATCCAGTGAAGAAATGGGCAGAAAACATGAATAGACACTTCTCTAAAGAAGACATCCGGATGGCCAACAGGCACATGAAAAGATGTTCAACGTCGCTCCTTATCAGGGAAATACAAATCAAAACCACACTCAGATATCACCTCACGCCAGTCAGAGTGGCCAAAATGAAGAAATCAGGAGACTATAGATGCTGGAGAGGATGTGGAGAAACGGGAACCCTCTTGCACTGTTGGTGGGAATGCAAATTGGTGCAGCCGCTCTGGAAACCAGTGTGGAGGTTCCTCAGAAAATTAAAAATAGACATACCCTATGACCCAGCAATAGCACTGCTAGGAATTTATCCAAGGGATACAGGAGTACTGATGCATAGGGGCACTTGTACCCCAATGTTTATAGCAGCACTCTCAACAGTAGCCAAATTATGGAAAGAGACTAAATGTCCATCAACTGATGAATGGATAAAGAAATTGTGGTTTATATACACAATGGAATACTACGTGGCAATGAGAAAAAATGAAATATGGCCTTTTGTAGCAACGTTGATGGACCTGGAGAGTGTGATGCTAAGTGAAATAAGCCATACAGAGAAAGACAGGTACCATATGGTTTCACTCTTATGTGGATCCTGAGAAACGTAACAGAAACCCATGGGGGAGGGGAAGGAAAAAAAAAAAAGAGGTTAGAGTGGGAGAGAGCCAAAGCATAAGAGACTGTTAAAAACTGAGAACAAACTGAGGGTTGATGGGGGGTGGGAGGGAGTGGAGGGTGGGTGATGGGTATTGAGGAGGGCACCTTTTGGGATGAGCACTGGGTGTTGTATGGAAACCAATTTGACAGTAAATTTCATATATTAAAAAATAAAAAAGAAAAAAGAAAAAAAGAAAAAAAAAAAAGAAAAAGAAAAACAAGTTCATTTCCCCTACCCCTGAGACCTATCTTTGCACATTTCCCCATAATTATCCACAACACCTTCAGTGTTTCCAGGCTGATAACCTTTGGTGTCTTCCTCCCACTCCCCCATTTTAACCAACAATTATAGATTTTACTAGTCTTTTCTCTGTAATAATTTTGGGCTTCACTTTTTGTCAGCGTTATAATTGCATCACTTCCTAACCTCACTTCCCCATTCCTCTACTTCCCAGCTGCCCTTAACTAACTCATGTTATGGATTATCACAATGGTTTATTAGGAATTCCCCTCATCATTTGACTTTTCCCACAACAACAAACCTTTGAGAATATTCGTACAATATTTTGTTCTTCAGTTCAAGTGTCCACAGTGGCTGCCTATTCCTTATTTTATAGAATTTTAATTAGTAAGTCCAACACTAAAGATATATCATGATTGGAACTACAATTTTATAAACCACAATTTTACTTCCACAAAAGACATGCTGTTTCAACTACTGTGCGACTCTTGCTATGCCCAAGTTTGACTTTTCTTACCTTCCATGCTTTGAGGTCTGCCACAGGTATAATACTGCCAAAAGAACACCTTCATTAGTGTGATGAGAGTGGGAGATCATCAAAAGGAAGGGAAAAACTTCTGCAGATGATCATTTGTTCTGCAATCAAAAAAGGAATTCAACTGAATTTTTTTCCTGCCTTGGTAGCCTAGATTTTAACTTTATACTACTACCTTCTTTCATCTTTTGAGATTCATAGGCTTCATCCTCTTCAAAATCCAGTTCAAAATTTAACTTCAGGAATCTTTCCTGGATGACTGTACATGGACAAAATATACTCAGTATCTGTGCTCTTTATTTAAAATTTTTCTGTATGCAGTTGTTGATATAGTATTATTATAGTAAATACTTTTGGGTACATGCTTTTCAGTTTGTTATATGTCTATATATACACTTCTTATCATCAGCCTAAGACACAAAATAATGTCATATTCCCTTTAATTTTCAAATTAAATGTCTCTATCCCTTTATTTTCTCCTCAGGATACTCACTTTGTTGAAAACTCCAACACCTCTGGGGATGCTTATTTAGACTTAAAGATCAGTTCTGGGAACCATCTTCTACTTAGTCAATCAAGGAAATAAATTCTTTCCAGCTGTTACCAATGTCACTGGCACAAGATACACCTGTTGAAACAAAGACAACTCAGTAGGCCCAACACAGTCTTTACTGTAAAACTATTAAAATATTCTGTTACCATACTCTGTGTTTAGTACTGGATGAGCCACAATAAATTGGACATAGCTTTCTGCTGAAAACCTGGTCACTCTGCCCAGAGAAAGTCTGCTTAGCTTATGAGCCTGTGAGAACCCCCCAAGGCACGGAAGGGGCTCAGCTGTGCTTAACCACTTTGCTTTTGGGGCTTTGGCTCACAGCCAGGTCTTCACATACTAATAGATGAGCCTCAGATCTTTGAGGCTGGCACATATGCAGTTTTTTTCTGTAAGGCTGCTAGTAATACCCGAGTAGATGAATTTGAAGAGATTTCCACACTCAGCTACCAAGAGTGACTAATACAACACTCTCTTCTGTTGGTTTTTTGCATATCAGCGTTAAGAGCAAAAGGAGTATACTGTCTAGTTTGCCAAGACCACTCTCATGTTCTGTCCCAGGATAAATAACAAAGCTTTTAAAGAAAAACCTTCCTATCCAGCTAGTGTTAGGGTTCAGGCAATCAATTTCTTTTCTCTTATTTGCTCAGTCTTTACTGTGATAGATACTTTTAGACATACTGTTTGGTTGACCAAGTCCTTAATCTCAAAGAGCCTTTGCCCAGCTCCACTAAAAAGGCTGAAGACAATCAAATATTTTTTTCTAGGCTGTCATTGGTTGTGACTACTTAAACCGACATGGAATATGCTGGAGAAAAGTGTGAGAAAATAAGAAAAGTTGAATCAAATCCAAACAGAACTCCTTTTCTAGTTTAGTAGTTGTCTCTGAAGGTATAATTCACAAACAGCTTCATTAACACATCTGTTCCTCTTCAGCTAGGTATTAAAGGTCTTTATTTTGCCCCATCACACGTTGCCATTTTTTTTTAAAACCAAGTCCTCTATATCTAACAGAACTAGCTGCTTGCTGCTCCTAGAACATACCTTTTACTTTCTGACTCTAAGCATTTTTCAGCTCATGACATTCTTCGTATCTGAAATTCAATTCCTCATTACGAATCACAAAATATTTTTTCCAGCTTTACTGAGGTTTAACTGACAAATTTATATATGTTTAAGGTATGCAAGGTGATAAATTTGAAATAAATATACATTGTGATGTGGTGCCAGGGGGCTTGGTCTGTTGAGGGACTGACTTCAGCTCAGGTCATGATCTCATGATTTGTCAGTTTGAGCCCTGCAACAGCCTCTCTGCTGTCAGCACAGAACCCATTTCATATAGTCTGTCCTCCTTTCTCTCTGCCCCTCCCCCCGCACTCTCCCTCTCTCTCCCTCAAAATAAATAAATAAACTTAAAAAAAACCATTGTGAAATGATTACCACATTCAAGTTAACACATCCATCACCTCACATAGTTGTCATTTTTTGTTTGTAGTGAGATCATTTAACACCTACTGTTCAATAACTTCCAAGTATACAATACAGCATTATTACAGTCACCATGCTGTCCATTAGATCCTTAGAACTTACTCATAACTGAAAGTTTGTACCCTTTGACCAACATCTCTCATGTCCCCTACTCCTCAGCCCCTGGAAACCACCATTCTACTCTGTTTCTGAGTTCAAGGTTTTGTTGTTCTTGTTGTTTTGTAGATTCTACATATGAGCGAGACAAAGTGTCTATCTGGCTCATTTCATCCAATATAATGTCCTTCATGTTCATCCGTGTTGTAGCAAATGGCAGGATTTACTTTTTTTATGGCTGAATATTATTCAATTGCGCGTGCGCACGTGCGCGCGCGTGTGTGTGTGTGTGTGTGTGTGTGTGTGTGTGTGTGTGGTTTGGGTGTATCACATTTTCTTTATCCATTTATCTTCTTTCAACAGACACTTAAGTTGTTTCTATCCCTTGGCTATTGTGAATAATGCTGCAAGGCACATAGGACTGCAGATATCTCGTAAACATTCTGATTTTGTTCCTTTGAATTTAAATACAGAAGTGGGCTGCTAGATCACATAGTTCTATTTTTAATATTTTGAGAAATTTCCATGCTCATCCCCATAATGGTTGTACCAATTTATATTCCTACCAACAGTGTACAAGGGTTCACTTTACCTCACATCCCTGCTAACTCTTATTTCTCATCTTTTTGATAATAATCCTTTTAACAGGTGTGAGGTGAGAGCTCATTGTGATGTTGATTTGCAGTTCCCTGATTAGTGATGTTGAGCATCTTTTCATGTACTTGTTGGCTATTTGTGAGTTTTTTTTTTGAAAACTATCTGTTTAGGTATTTTACCAATTATTTAATCAGGTTATGTGTTTGCTATTCAGTTGTAGGAGTTCCTTATGTGTCTTAGATATTAACCCTTTATCAGATGTATGCAAATATTTTCTTAAAATTTTTTTAAACATTTATTTTTGAGAGAGAGAGAGAGAGAGAGGGAGGGAGGGAGAGAGAGAGAATGAATGAGCAGGGGAGGGGAAGAGAGAGGAAGACATAGAATCCGAAGCAGGCTCTAGGCTCCAAGCTGTCAGCACAGAGCCTGACGTGGAGCTTAAACTCACCAACTGTGAGATCATGACCTGAGCTGAAATTGGACGTTTAACCGACTAAGCCACCCAGGCACCCTTTCTTTGCAAATATTTTCTTCCATTTCATAGGTTGCATTTTCATTTTGTTAATCACTTCCTTTGCTGTGCAGAAGGTTTTTAGCTGGGTGTATTCCCACTTGTTTATTTTTGCTATTGTTGTCTGTGGTTTTGGTGTCATAGACAAACAATTATTGCCAACACCAGTATCAAGGAGACTTTTTCCTGTTTTCTTCTAGGAGTTTTATGTTTTCTAGTCTTATGTTTAAGTCTTTAATCCATTTTCCATTAATTTTTTGTGTATGGTGTAAGATAGGGTCCAATTTCATTATTTTGTACGTGTTATCTAGTTTTCCCAACAATAGTTATTGAAGACACTATCCCTTCCCCTCTTGTGTTCTTGGTACCCTTGACAGAGATTAGTTGAAGGTATTTCTGTATTCTACATTCTGTTCCAGTGATCTGTGTGTGTGTGTTTAAGCCAGTACTATACTTTTAAAATTATAGCTTTGTAATATAGTTTGAAATCAAGAAGTCTGATTCCTCCAGACTTTGTCCTTTCTCAAGCTCTCTTAGGCTATTCTGTCTTCTGTGTCTTCTGTGCTTCTCTACAAACTATGGCCGTCTTTTACACTTCTGTGAAAAGTTCCAATGGAATTTTGATAGGGATTGCATTGAATCTGTAGATTGCTTTGGGTAGTATGTACATTGTAACAAATTAATTTTTCCAATTTTTGAACATGAGTTATCTTTCCTTTCATTTTTGGCTTCTTCAACTTTTTGCACCAATGTCTTACATTTTTCAGGGTATAGGTCTTTCACCTCCTGGCTAAATTTATTCCTAAGTATTGTATTCTTTCTGATGTTATTTTATTAAAATTTTTAAAAAAATGTTTTTATTTATTTTTGAGACAGAGACAGTGTGTGAGCCGGGGAGGGGAAGAGAGACAGAGAGGGAGACACAGATTCCAAAGCAGGCTCCAGGCTCTGAGCTGTCAGCACAGAGCCTGATGTGAGGCTAGAACTCACGAACCAGGAGATTATGACCCAAGCTGAAGATGGACGCTCAACTGACTGAGCCACTCAGGCACTCCTTGATGCTATTTTAAATGGGATTGTTTTCTTTCTTTCAGATAGTTTGTTAGTGTATAGAAACAGAACTGATTTTTGTAAGCTGTTTTTCTATCCTGCAACTTTACTACATTTATTAGTTTTAATATTTAGCTGGGGCCTTTAGGATTTTCTATTTTTAAGATCATGTCATCGGCAAAGAGAGACTATTTTACTTCTTCCTTTCCAATTTTGTATCTTTTATTTCTTTTTCTTGCCTAATTGCTCAGGTTACGGTTTCCACTACTGTGGTGAGTAGAAGAGGCAAGAGTGAGCATCCTTGTCTTGTTCCTGATCTTAGAGGAAAAGCTTTCAGTTTTTCTTCATTGAGTACGTTAGCTGTGGGGTTTTTGGATATAGCCTTTATTATATTGAGGTCCATTCTTTCTATACCTAATTTATTGAGTTTTTATCATGAGAGGATATTACCTTTTTCCAAATGCTTTTTCTGTATCTACTAAGATGATCATATGATTTTATACTTTATACTCTGTTAAAGTGATGTAGCACATTTATTGACTTGCATATGATGAAGAATCCTTGCATCCCAGTGATAAGTCTGACTGGATCATGCTATATGATTATTTTAACATGCTCTCGAATTTGGTCTGCTAGATTTTGCTGAAAAGTTAGCATGTTCATCAGTAATACTGGCTTATAATTTTCTTTTCTTGCAGTGTCCTTGACTGGCTTTGGTATTAGAACAATGCTGGCTTATAAAATGAGTTTGGAAGTGTTCCCTCCTCTCCAGTGTTTTGGAAGAATTTGAAAAGGATTGGCATTAATTCTTCAAATGTTTGGAAGAATTCACCAGTGAAGTCACCTGATCCTGGGCTTTCCTTTGTTGGGAAGTTTTTGATTACAGATTCAATCTCCTTATTATTAATTAGCCTGTTTAAATTTCCTATTTCTTCACGATTCAGTCTTAAAAGACCATGTTTTCTAGGAATTTGTCCATTTCTTCTAGGTTCTCCAATTTGTTACCATATCATTGTCATAACAATATCTTATGATCATTTGTATTTCTGTGGTATGTTTAATGTCTCTTCTTTCACTTCTGACTTCATTTATTTAAATGTTTTCTATTCTTAGTCTAGCTAATGGTTTGTTTATTTTATCTTTTCAAAAAACTAGCTTTTAGTTTCATTGATTTTGTCTGTTTTTCTATTGTCTATTTCATTTATTTTTGCTGTAATCTTTATTTTCCCCCTTCTATAACTTTGAACTTTGTTTGTTCTTCTTTCTCTAGTTCCTAAAGTGTAAAGTTAAGTTGCTTTTTTGAGATCTTTCTTTTTCCTTAGTGTAGTCTTTTATTGCTATTAAACCTGCCTCTTAGAACTGTTTTGCTTCATCCCATTAGTTTTGGTATGTTGTGTTTATATTTTCATTTGTTTTAGGATATTTTGTATCTCCCTTTTGATTTCTTCTATGACCCATTTGTTGTTTAAAAGTGTTGTAAAATTTTTACATATTTGTGAATTATACAGCTTTCCTCCTGTTATTTATTTCCAGTTTCATACCACTGTGGGGAGAAAAGATTGCTATGATTTCATTCTTATTAAACTTGTTAAGATTTTTTTTTCTGAGAGAAATCACTGGCCAAGGGGGTGTCTCTTGGTGCTGAGTTGTGCTGCTTTGGGGGCAAGGTGACATAAGTAAAATGAAACTGTTCTTACCTTATTCACTACATTTATTCTTAGATTTTTTTGCTCAAACAGTGTGCTAGAACTTCCCTGCTGGACTCCTGGACTCCCATAAAGTTGATCTGTGGTTGACTGTCAACTGATATTCTGTGGGGGGATAAGAGTAGAAAACTCATGTCATATTTGACTAATGACAAAGTATTCATACTTATAGCTATAGTTATAGTTATAGTTATTTATACAAAAAAATTCTACTGTAACCTAAGTCACCCAAGTCTGGATCTTTGTCCACTGGAAGCTTAAAGTGGGGGGGGGGGCAAATTAATGTCAAAATGAATTTATAATAAGGAGAATAGTGACAAGTAGATTACATAATAAGTTATTGTAATAGTCCCAAGGATAAAGAAGACCAACTTACAGTTAAAGATAGTAGCTTGCCCATATAAAGTTACATTTCTCACTTTGAAAACTCCACTAAAATGATAGAATGATAAAAAAAGGAATAAACCCACAAGTCCAAAGGTAACAGAAGAGGAGAAAAAAACATTAAAATTTTAGAAGCCAGAAAGCAGGTGGATAAAGACAAACTGGCTCAACAAATTTTTGAAAACAGAAACTTAAATCAGTAGGGGAGGGAGCTCAGCAGCAAGTAAATTCTTACCACTCATACACACAGAAATTATAGGTCTGAAGGTGGGGGTACAACTAACACATAACATGATGTGAACTGGGTAAAAGTTTGTATAAGAAGCAGCTGGATTTACATATAGCCTTTGCCAACCGTATATCTGAGCAACTTGCCCTCCCTCATCTATGAAGAAGACCAGAGATTTACTCTTTGAGGAGGTACAACCAGTGGGACTTTGAAGTGGAACAAATAGTTGGGCTGACAACTGTGTTTTCATGTTGAAAAAAGGTGAATTATTGAAACTCTATGTACTAAGTGGGGACCATACTAGCTTCTTTCCCAAACCTGACTCCAAGAATGCTGGAGGACAAACTCATATTCTAAAGACAAGAGTTTGGAAATATTATCTTTGAAAAACCATACTCAGCTTTAGAGGTCCATCATAAAATGGCCAGTCATTGGTCAATGAAACGAAGTAGTCACCAACAAATGAAAGTAACTTTGCGACTCCAAAAGAAAGCAACCCACATTTATGTACAGGGAACTTTCAATCATCTTTTTAATATCTTGCACTCAAATAGGAATGGAAAGTCAAGAGCCAGATATTTGAAAAAATGTCCTCTTTTGACACAATGTAAAGCCAAACAAGAAAAAGAAAGAAGTTTGGGGGAAAAGAGAATAGGATGGAAAACATAACCTTGTAAGACCTATAATGAATATTCTCAGTGAATTAAGAAAACATCTTGATTGCATTCGTGAGACAAGATGCTATTAAAAAGGAGCATTCTCTGGGTATAGTTATTCTTTAAATTTCAATATGATACAGAAATTACACTATTAATAATGGTGCAGTACCTGTTATTAAGTTAACCTTCTTAAACTTGCCAGCAGATAACAATAATGGGAAAAATATAAAAACAGTTGTTTGAATGCACTTTAGAGCAACTGAAGGCAGGCAGAAACTGGAAGGGAGTTGACACACAAAAGAAGGGAATAGCACTTCTCAGTTTGCACTGCATGGAGTAGCTGAAACTCAAACAGAAAACTGCAGTCCTAAGTGACTTGAGGATTGAGAGGGAAGAGTTTGGGACTACTGGCATGGCTAGAAAATAAATGACAAATCTCAGAAAAAAAAGGAAGCTAAGGAGCTGGAGGAGAAAAATCCACATATAAACTCCTTCAAATCCTTGGATGATCTTGATTAACGTATGTGCAGAGGGCCAGGCAGAAAGCAATGGCTGGAAGGTGGAAAGAAGTGAAGATTTAAAGTTTGAGCTCAGCCACTTGAATTGCTTGCTAGAACATGATCAACACTATTTAGATGAAGCTATCCCTAGTCTCTACAAGGGTACAATAAAAAACTACTAAACATAAAGACACAGGAAAATGTGGCCCACTCTCAAGAGAAAAACAGTTAAGAAAAACTGATACTAAAATGATCCAGAGGATAGAATTAGAAGAATTTTTAAACCGCTTATCTAAATGCGTTCAACAAAACTGAAACAGGAAGAAACAGAAAATTTGAATAGACCCATAACCAGTCAAGAAGTTGAAATCTGTTATCAAAAATCTCCAACAAATGAGAGTCCAGGGCTGGATAGCTTCCCAGGGGAATTCCACTAGACATTGAAAGAAGAGGTAATGCTATTCTTTTGAAGCTTTTCCAAAAGATAGAAATGAAAGGAAAACTTCAAAACTCATTCTACAAGGCCAGAATTACCTTGATTCCAAAACCAGACAAAGACACCACAAAAAAGGAGAATTTCAGACCAATTTCCCTGATGAACATGGATACAAAAATTCTCAACAAGATACTAGCAAATCAAATCCAACAATACGTCAAAAGAATTATTCACCACTATCAAGTGGGATTTATTCCTGGGCTGCAGGGGTGGTTCAATATTCGCAAATCAATCAACATGATACACCACATTAATAAAAGAAAGGCTATGAACCTCTTGATCCTCTCAATAGATGCAGAAAAAGCATTTGGCAAAATATAGCACCGTTTATGATAAAAATATTCAGGAAAGTGGGGATAGAAGGAACATACCTCAACACCATAAAGGCCATATATGAAAGACCTACAATTAATATCCTCAATGGTGAAAAAGTGAGAGCTTTCCCCTCTAAAGTCAGGAAAATGACAGGGATGTCCACTCCCACCACTGCTATTCAACATAGTATTGGAAGTCCTAGGCTCAGCAATCAGAAAACAAAAAGAAATAAAAGGCATCTAAATTAGCAAGGAAGAAGTCAAACTTTCACTCTTCATAGATGACATGATACCTTATGTGGCAAACCTGAAAGACTCCACCAAAAAACTGCTAGAACTGATCCATGAATTCAGCAAAGTTGCAGGATATAAAATCAATGTACAGGAGTTCATTGCACTTATATATACCAGTAATGAAGCAGCAGAAAGGAAAATCAAGGAATTGATCCCATTTATAATTGCACCAAAAATCATAAAACACTTAGGAATAAACCTAACCAAAGAGGTGAAAGATACGTATGCTGAAAACTACAGAAACATTATGAAAGAAATGGAGGGAGACACAAAGAAATGGCAAAACATTCCACGTTCATGGATTGGAAGAAAAAATATTGTTAAAATGTCTATACTTCCCAAAGCAATCTACACATTTAAATGCAATCCTTCGCAAAATAACCCCAGCAATCTTGACAGAGCTAGAAAAAACAATTCTAAAATTTGTATGAAACCAGAAAAGACCCCAAATAGCCAAAGTAATGGTGAAAAAGAAACCCAAGCTGGAGGCATCACAATTCTGGACTTCAAGCTGTATTACAAAGCTGTAATCATCAAGACAGTATGGTATTGGCACAAAAACAGACACATAGATCAATGTAACAGAACAGAGAATCCAGAAATGGACCCACAAATATATGGACAACTAATCTTTGACAAAGCAGGAAAGAATACCCATTGGAAAAAAGACGGTCTCTTCAGCAAATGGTGCTGGGAAAACTGGACAGCTACGTGCACAATAATGAACTTGGACCACTTTCTTATACCATACACAAAAATAAACTCAAAATAGATGAATGACTTAAACATAAGACAAGAGGAGAAAACAGGCAACAACCTCTTTGACCTCAAAATCCTAGAGGAGAAATCCTAGAGGAGAAAACAGTCAACAACCTCTCTGACCTCAGTTGTAGCAACTTCTTACTAGACATGTCTCAGGAGGCAAGGGAAACAAAAGCAAAGGGCCTCATTAAGATAACAAGCTTTTGCACAGAGAAGGAAACCATCAACAAAAATAAGAGGTAACCAATAGAATTGGAGACGATATTTGCAAATGACATATTGGATAAAGGGTTAGTACTCAAATCTATAAAGAACAAACCAACTTAACTCCCAAAAAACAAATAATCCAGGGAAAAAATGGGCAGAAGACAGGAACAGACACTTTTCCAAAGAAGATATTCAGATGGCTAACAGACACATGAAAAGATGCTCAACATCACACATCATCAGGAAAATACAAATCAAAACCACAATGAAATACCACTTCACAACTGTCAGTATGGCTAAAATTAACAACTCAGAAAACAACAGATGTTGGCAAGGATGTGGGGAAAAGGGAACACTTTTGCACTGCTGGTGGGAATGCAAACTGGTGCAGCCACTCTGGAATGGTATGGAGGTTCCTCAAAAAATTAAAAATAGAACTACCCTATGACCCAGAAATTGCACTACTAGGTATTTATCCAAAGGATACAACAATGCTGATTCAAAGGGGCACATGCAACACAATGTTTACAGCCGCACTATCAACAATAGCCAAATTATGGTAAGAGTCCAAATGTCTATCAACTGGATAAAGAAGATGGGATATATATATATACATATATACATATATATATGTATATATATATATATATACATATATATATGTATATACACATATATATGCGCAATTGAATATTACTCAGCAATCAAAAAGAATGAAATCTTGCCATTTCCAACAACATGGATGAAACTAGAATGTATTATGCTAAGTGAAATAAGTCAATCAGAGAAAGATAATTACCTTACAATTTCACTCATAAGTGGAGTTTAAGAAATAAAACAGATGAACATAGGGGAAGGGAAGGAAAAATAAGATAAAAAGAGAGATGGAGGGAACCATAAAATACTCTTAAATACAGATAGCTGAAGGTTGCTGGAGGGGTGTTGGGGGTGGTAGGCTAAATGGGTGATGGGCATTAAGTAGGGCACTTACTGGAATGAGTACTGGGTGTTATATGTAAGTGATGAATCACTAAATCCTATTCCTAAAAACATTATTATACCGTATATTAAGTAATGTGGATTTAAATTAAGAAAAAAAGAGGAAAAAAATTTAAAAAGTAGATGTTTAAGGGATTAAAGGAAAAATATGGTTACAATTAATGAATAGTTGGAGAATCTCAATAGAAAAATACAAACCATCAAAAAAAAGAAACAAGTAGAAATTTTAGAAATGAAACATAATATCAAAAATTAAAAATTTACTGGATAAGAACAACAGATCACAGATAGTCAAATAAAGAAAACAGTAAATTTGAAGATAGATCATAGAAAATATTCAATCTGAAGATGAGAAAAATATATTTGAAAAAATAGAACAAAAGCTCGGTGATATGTGGGACCATATTTAAGTGATTGAAGTTATATTCAGCTGTATTCTCAGAGAGAGAAAATGAGTCAGAAGATACCTTTCATAAAATAATGGATAGATTTTTCCTAAACTGCTAAATAAATGTAAACTTACAGATCCAAGAAGATCAATGAATACCTGTTAAGATAAATACTTAGAAAACCATGCTTAGCCACATATTCATCAAATGATAGAAAACACAAAAAGAGAAAAGCAGCCAGTGGGGGAAAACCCATTACAAACAAGGAGGAAATGATATAAATTACAACTGAATTCTCATCAGAAATGATGGGAGGTAGGAGAGAATGGAACAACATCTTTAAAGTGCTGAGAGAGTGGGAACTGTCAAATTAGAATTCTGTATCTGGGAAAATTTTTCTTAAAAAATAAAAGCAAAATAAATACATTTTTCAGAAAAACAAAAATTGAGAGAATCTCTTGTCAGCAGAGCAGCACTATAAGAAATTGTAGGGACGTCTGGGTGGCTGACTCTGGATTTTGGCTCAAGTCATGACCTCTCGGTTCATGAGATACAGCCCTGTGTCAGGTTGTGAGCTGACAGGGTGGAGCCTACTTGGGATTCTCTCCCTCTCTCTCTGCCCGTCCCCTGCTCACGTGCGCGCGCGCGCGCGCACACACACATACACACACACACACACACACACACACAAACTTTCTCTCTCTTAAAATAAATAAACTTAAAAAAAACATTCTAAAGGAAATTCTTCAGGTTAAGGAAACTTAGATGGTAACATATCTATAGGAAGAAATTATAAGAGCCAGAAGTAGTAAATACCTGGGTTAATATAAAGGGGAATACATTTTCCTTTTCTTAATATTTAAAATAATATGACTAAGGTAAACATAATAATGCAATGTTGGGTTAATGCATATAGATGTACTACATATGAAAATAATATTACACAGGAAAAGATGGTAAGTGAAAATAGACTGTTGAAAGGTTGTAATTTTTTTTTTAACAGCTTTGTTGAGATTTAATTCACATACAACTCACCCATTTAAAGCATATATTTCAATGGCTTTAATTATATTCACAGTAGAGTGGCATAAGACATTCTTAATAGGCATATCTAATACTGAATTGAAGTTGCCATGATATAAACATGTGGTTTAACTCACTGCCCCAAATATTCCCTCAAACTGGCCTGGGAAACATGGATTACTTATTGAGTATAATTTATGATTACAAAGTTAATTCTACTTCAATCAAGTCTCTTAATAATCTAAATTCAGAAATTCAGGAATTTAGAATTATAAAAATGTTAACATGAAAACATAGTGAAGGATAGAATGATTAGAATTTCTATAAAGATATATATAGGAAGAGTTACTACATGTAAAAATTTCCCAACCAAACTGTAATTTTTGAAATGACAACATAGTTTGAATATGATCCCAAACCTGAATGACCACTACTTGCTGACAGCATTACAAATGGGAACTAGAGGGATATAGATTATATTTTTTATAGAGGATAACACCCTATTATATGGTAACTTCACAGTCAAGGAAACAGAGTTTGGCTGGTGCATGAAAGGTGCTCAAATAGACTCACTGTTTATCAAATAGTTCTATTTAAGAGAATGCTGCATAGTGCAGTGTTTCTCAAATGAAGAAATGTGCAAACCTTTTAAAATAAAATATCACAGAATCTTAAGGTTATATTACTTAAATATGTACAAACATAATATCATAAAATTAGATATAATGCATTTTCTTAAGCTCCTATAACTATAAAACTAAAATTTATAAATTAAAAACAATTAAAAAACCAATACTATTCAAACACAATTTGACAATAATTTTGTTTCATTAAAACTAAGTTGTTAATTTGGGGTTTAATATAGGGTGATGTTTCTTCAGGTCTGGTTCTATATTTAATGTGTTTCTGTATTTTTAAATTTTTAAAATTTTTTATTTCTTAACATTTATTTATTTTTGAGACAGAGAGAGACAGAGCATGAAAGGGGGAGGGGCAGAAAGAGAGGGAGACACAGAATTGAAAGCAGGCTCCAGGCTCTGAGCCATCAGCCCAGAGCCCGATGCGGGGCTCGAACTCACAGACCACGAGATCAACCTGAGCTGAGCTTAACCGACTGAGCCACCCAGGCGCCCCTGTATTTTTAAATTTTAATGTTACTAATGTGGACACTGCCTTTTCACATAAGTATGCTGTATAAAATGGCCCTAATACTCACTGAGTCTCACACCAAATATATCTGTACTTTACCATATATAAGCTAAACCTTAATTTTTTTCACAATTAAAATTTTTTTTTAATGTTTATTTTTGAGAGAGAGAGAGTGAGTGAGTGAGTGTGAGTGCTGGGGAAGAGGCAGAAGGAGGGAGACACTGACTCCAAAGCAGGCTCCAGGCACAGAGCTGCCAGCACAGAGCCCGTCCAACTCAAAGCCTTGAGATCATTACCTGAGCCGAAGTCAGACGCTTAACCAACTGAGCCACCCAGAAGCCCCAATTTTCCTCACAATTTAAAGGCTTTGTTTGATAGTACAGTATGATCAGATTTATACTTTAAAAACTCTTGTTTATAAAAATCTTTGAGTGCCTATCTTAGTAAGGTGTAGCTGCTAACACTGTAATCTTTTATTCGAGAATACATTTAAATAGTCATGTAATTTAAACCTACACAAGTAATCTGATGGGATTTAGAACAAGGTACTGAACACCCTAGAATTATTTCAAGGAGGTACACAGATAGGGACTGTGTCAAACAACAGTGATACAAATTCAATATGGAACCCACTGCTGCAATGCATGTTCTTTTGGATTCATGGTGCCTTTACTGTCATGTTATGTTATGAGTCCACCCTTTTTGAACCATTATGACAACCTCACTTTTGAATTGCACCATGACATTTCTTTGCATTCACTAGCCAAAAATGTGAGAGAAAACACAAATCTAAATAACTGTTCTGAAATTACTGAATATTTTGTTACAGGAGGTCACTAAGATTATTCATGATATTATTACATTAAATATTTATAATCAGTAAGATGAAAGCACAATTCAAAACTGTCATAATTTTCTTTTTTTTTCATAGCACTTTTACCTTCTAACATATATATTTTACTTCTTTGTTCATTGTCTATATCCTCTGTCCCTATGAGAATGTAAGCTCATTAGGGCCACAACAGTTTTCTTCCTCCATAATGTATTTCAAACACCTAGAATAGCATCCCACACAGAAGCACTCAGTCAATGTGCTGAAAGAATGAAACATTTGTCATAAGCTGACATCTGGGGACACTCCAACCTTTTAGGATTCCCAGACTGAAATATTGGAATGGGGGGGAAAAAAAGTTTTGGCTTAGCAGCCAGAGAGACTTCAGTTGAAACTATTTTGTAGCTGTTAACTCTTACTCTGCGGATTACTGGCTGCATGACTTTTGGCAAATTACTTAAATTCAGGGAGTCTGCTTTTTTTCCTCTAGGAAAATGTAAAGTCTGTTCAAAATGGGGGAAATGGCTAACACAAAAAAGTACATAAAATACCGGCATATAAGGAGACCATCATTACTATTACTATTAGAAATGTCATAGAAAAAATTAATGAAGTAAAACTAAACTTTTCCACATCATTATTTTCTCTTCTTAATTCATCTTATTCATAATTGATAAAAATGTAAAATAGGAAACAGATTTGGATAAATGAAAATGCAAAAAGAATAGGATCTAAAACTTACACTGTAACAGCTGTGTGAAGATACTGGAAGATGTTTTCATAACAATCATTTGTCACATGTGGAAAGAACTTGGTTCTAATAGGGCTGTAAAAGAAGCCAAAAACAAAGAGTGAACAAGAAAACAGAAATCGATGAAATAGGTGAAATAGAATAAAGATCATCTTGTGACCTCAGCTGCACATGAGTGGTTTTCTCCCCAAGCATTCTCATACACTTTATCTACCCACCTTCTTTCTGCATGCACGGTCTACTTGGTTCATCAGGAACTTTAACCCTCAGGCCAACCCTGAAGGAAGAATTAACCTACTTATTGAACCCTCAGGCAGTGTGCCTGGCCAGGAAGCTGGGTATTTGGGGAACACACCGAGGTGATCTCAGCATTTTACTGCAATATCCCACATCACTGAAGGAAGAGGTTAAAAGTGATTTACTATATTAAGAAAAAGCCGTGTATATTTATTCCTTGATTTAAACTTTGCTGCCAAACGGAATTCTCAAAATGCTTTGGAAATGCAAATGGATTTAAGATCTGTTTTAGGTAAACGTTATCTGTATTTTAAGAGGACAATAAATTATTACTTAGTTTTAGGCAAGCAACATATCATTATTCAGTTTAGTACAAAAAAAGAAATTTTGGATGGCTAAATTCAGTCTTAATACAAACCATGTTCCAACAATGCACGTAAGTATCGGCAGATTAAATAGGTTTGTCCTCCAACATCCTTAATAACACTAAAGAAAACAAGTTAAATGAGAAATATACCCCGGAAAATAATTTGGGTATTAACAGGCAAACAAACACAAGTCCTTAAGGTGGGATATGCCAGGACTCCCCACAATAAAGTTATATTTTCCCCTTTGTAATTAATTCATATCTTACAGAAGGAATAATTTGAGATGGGATAGAGAAATAAGTAAAGGATAGTCTCTTTCTTGTCATACTTCTATCCAGCAATTTTAGCATCCATGGATGGATAATTATTGCCTGCAAAAATTATTTGAGTATTTGCCAAAGAGTGATTTTCTGTTACCATGATTCTTTCTACATTTATTTATTGGAATTTTACTATGACGAAGAGTTGCCCTTTTGCCCCAGATTATTAAATTTTTTTATAACAGTGTAGCTTCAAAGAGATTTATTTAATGCTATGGTTTGTAATCCATTACTTGAATTATACGTTCTATTCACGTGGGTTCTTAAAAATTACTTTTTATGGTTGATTTTGAATATGATTGTGTGTTGGTAAGAAAACACAATCTGAATAATATCAGTTTTGATATTTATTGAAATTTCCTTTGTAACAAAGCATGTGGCTAATTTTTTTAAATATTCTTTGTATGCATGACGTAACATTCTTTTTTGCTTTTGATTTTTTCATTGTGAATTATAAAGCATATAGAAATGTACCATTTATAATTATATGCTTAGTGAATTATTATTGTTATTTTAAGTTTATTTGTTTTGAGAGAGAGAGACAGAGAGAGAGACAGAAAGAGCAGGGGAGGAGCAGAGAGGGAGGGAGAGAGAATCTGAAGCAGGCTCCACACTCTCAGCACAGAGCCTGATGCAGGGCTTGAACTCACAAACTGTGAGATCATGACCTGAGCAGAGATCAAGAGTCAGATGCTTAACCAACTGAGCCACCCAGGCACCCCATAGTTACATGCTTAGTGAATTATTATAAAGCAGATACCTGTGTTAGCACTACCCAGGAGAAAAATATAGAATCTTCTAGTGACAGAAAAACATCCTAAGTGCTATGTTCCAATTTGTCACCCTTGCTTAACACCCCACCTCTCCCAAGTAAAGCTAATGCCTTAAGTTTTCAGTTACCAAGTTACCTGCTTCTCCTAATAAATTTATCACCTAAATATGCATTACTGAAACCTATGCTTTAATGAAACAAGGTATATTACGGAAACATGACTAATCAATTAATATCACACAAAGTAAATTTTGAGACAATGAATATTGCCAAAGAAAAACATTTCATAATGATAAAAGGTTCAATTCACTAAAAATGCATTGCAATCTTTTTTTTTTAAATACATTTTTTTAAGTTTTCATTTATTTATTTTAAGAGAGTGAGCAAGGGAGGGGCAGAGAGAGAGAGAGGGAGAAAGAGAATCCCAATGCAGGGCTCCAACTCACTAACAGTGAGATCATGACCTGAGCTGAAACCAAGAGTCAGATGCTTAACCACCTGAACCACCCAAGCGCCCCTACATTATAATCTTAAATATGTATGCATCTAATAATAAAACTTCGAATTATATGAAACAAAAATGACAGAAATAAAGAGAAATAAAAAAGTACCAAATCATAATTGAGGATTTTGACACTCCTTTCTCAGTAATTGATAGAATTAGCAAAAAGCAAGTGAGAAAGGATATAGATGTGAATATCAACTGGACCTATTAGAAACTTATACCTAACAACCGCAGAATACACATTTTTTTTCAAATGCATGTGAAACATGTGACATCTCATTGGATTTTAATTTTCAGACCTAATGAACATAGACACACTTTTATATATTTATAGCCCACTGGGCTATTGTACAGGTTATGAGGGCTCTGCCCAATAAAGGCTCTGCCTTTTGAGAACTCTATCTAGGACAGTTGCTACCAGGACTGATAGTTAGAAGCATAGTCTAGGAAAGGTCCTAGGGTCTAGCAGGTTGTAGTAATGCAGGAGTTAAGACTTTCACCCATGGTGAATGTGATGTGATAAAGGTGAAAAGAAATGTACCACCCTATGTAATTTCTCTGGCATTTCAGACCAATGAGGAAGAGAGTTAAGTATTAGGACTGTGGAACTGGGTGGTTATTGGTGAGCACCAGTGATTTACTGAAGAGAATGACAGACTTAGGTCAATTAAGTACCAATTTATTTATTTATTTAACATTTATTTATTATTTTTGAGAGGGGGGAGGGAGGGAGGAGAGGGGTAGTGAGCAGGGCAGGGGCAGAGAGAGAGAGAGAGAGAGAGAGAGAGACAGAATCCCAAGCAGGCTCCACACTGCCAGTGTGGAGCCCAATGTGGATCTTAAACCCATGAACTGTGAGATCATATGATCTGGGCTGAAACCAAGAGTTGGATGCTGAACTGATTGAACCACCCAGGTGCCCCAATTAAATACCAACTGAAAGCAAAGAAAAAAACCAGAGAACAAATATGATTTAAGATTAGCAATGTGGGGTGCATGGATGGCTAAATTGGTTAAGCATCTGACTCATGATTTCAGCTCAGATCATGATCTCATGGTTCATGAGATTGAGCCCTGCATCACGTTTTGCACTGAAAGCAGGGAGCCTGCTTGAAATTCTCTGTCCCTCTCTGCCCCTCCCTTACTTGTGTTCAGGCTCTCTGTTTCAAAATAAACAATAAAAAAAATTAAAAAGATTAGCTATGTGACTTAATTATAAGAGTGGCAGAGCTAAGGAGAAGGCTGATTTCTCATCTCAGTCAAGTCTTCTATGCTAATGTCAGGGCCCTGTTGGAGAAGTGGGACCCCAAGCCCTGAGGTGGGGACATGAGAGTTGATGCATCTGAGAATTTTGAAAACCAGATTACCCTCAATCCCTAGGGACTGTGAAAGAGAGCCACTTCCACGTGTTAGAGGATAGGGACTCTCTTACTTGATGACCACACAGAGGTTTCAAATGAAGGAGGTGCTGGTGCCTTATAATGCTTTCCTTCTCAGAACCTGACTTCATTTCACTTCCTAGACACTAGAAGGAGTGTCAAATCTCAAAAAGGCCCCACTGGAGAAATTCTTGGGCATGCTAAGGGAGGAGAGAGATTTAATGTCAACAAAGAATGGAAGCACCCAGCTAGTAATACTGTAGGAACTGGCAGAATATGCCTGGAAGTAAATCCTGATGGTGCTGGACCAGGGAAGTGAAATATAATAATAGACTTAATGGCAGCTCTTTTCCATGACTCAGACCTAATCCCCTGAGAAGGACCCTTGGAATCAGTTAATACACTGATGAGGTGGTTTTTGGAAACATGAAGACTGATGACCCATATTAAATAGGGATATGATAACTGGTGTTATAAACTATTCAAAAAGTAATAAAAACCACAGAGAAGTGGATATGCCTGAGTGAACATGATACATAAGATGAAATCCCAGTTTACTGTGTTTCCTGGAAGGATTTTCTTCATTTACCAACATTGCTGAATAGCTTAGCAGTGACTGTCCTCTGTAGGTGGGGTCTTTGAAGGTGACAGTGTTAAAGAAGAACACCTTCTATAATTGTGGATGATATGATCCAGAAATAGAAGTTAGGTGGCAGCATTTAATTATCAGGAGAATGGTGGAAATTAGTACTACAACAGGCAGCAAGTTTCAAATGGCAACCAGTGGGTACCTGATCCAGAGAGATTTATGGACATGGCTCACAGAACTTGATGTTACTAGGAATGGTCAGCCAATAAAGGTGCTTTATATATACGACATATATTCAAAAGAGATTGAGACTGAATGAGCAGAATGATGAAGTCAGTCACTTCAGTGGAAAGTCATAATCTCTGTTTCCAGATCAGAGCCAGTCCTCAGATCCAGAATCCATCAATTGAAAGAGAAGCTGGGGTCTACTTGTTGCCACAGAGTATATACACTCCAACTTTTATTTGATTGGTGATAATATAGTATATCTATTCTCATCTTTTAACTTCTAAACTATTTGAATATTTATATTTGAAGTACACTTGTTGTAGGCAGATATTTGGATCTTGCTGTTTTTCACACAATCTGGCAATCCCTGTCCTTTAATTAGGGTACTTAGGTCATTTACATTTAATGTGATTAGTGAAGATGACATTCAAGTCTATTATCTTACTATATGTTTTCAATTAATTGAGCATTTTTGATAACTTCACTTTCTCTTTTGTTATCTTATTAACTACAGCTCTTTTAAAATGTCATTTTGGATTTTTTTTAAAGTTCTTTTTTTTTTGATAAAGAGAGAGAAAGCATGCACAAGTGTGCAGGAGAAAGGCAGAGAGAGAGGGAGAAAATCTTAAACAGGCTCTGTTCCATCAGTGCAGAACCAAACACAGGGCTCAGTTTCATGAACCCATGAGACCATGACTTGAGCTGAAATCAAGAGTCAGGCACTTAACCTACTGAGCCATCTAGGTGCCCCCATTTTAGCTTGATTTTAAAAGATTTTATAGTCTACAACTTTAGTTTCTTAGTCTAGCTTTTAGTGATATTATACCACTTCATGTGCAGTATAAGAACTTTATAATAGAATTCTTTGATTTTCCCATTTTCTTCTTTTTTTTTTTTTTTTTTTAACGTTTATTCATTTTTGGGACAGAGAGAGACAGAGCATGAACGGGGGAGGGGCAGAGAGAGAGGGACACACAGAACTGGAAGCAGGCTCCAGACTCTGAGCCATCAGCCCAGAGCCTGACACGGGGCTCGAACTCACGGACTGCGAGATCGTGACCTGAGCCGAAGTCGGACGCTTAACCGACTGAGCCACCCAGGCGCCCCTTTCCCATTTTCTTCAATAGCTTTTATGCTACTGTTGTCATGGATTTTACTTTATGTGTTATAAAAACAATATATTGGTATTATATGTGCTTCAAATAAACAATTACCTTTAAATATATTTAATAAAAAAGTTTAAAAATTTTACCAACATAATTACCTTTTCAAGGCTTTTCATTATGTGGTATAATTTTCCATTTGTCTGAAATTTCCTTTAACATTTTTTGTTGTGTAGGTCTGCTAATAAATTCTTTCAGCTTTTGTACATCTGAAAAAATCTGTATTTCACTTTTCTTTTGAAATGTATTTTTGCTGTTTATAGAATTTCAGTTTTACTTTCTTCTTTCAATACTCTAAAGATGTTTCTCCACTGTCTTCTGGCTTGCATTGACTCCAATGAGAAATCTGCTGTCATTTTTATCTTTGTTTCTGTATACATAATGCGTCTTCTTTTCTCCAGATACTTTTAGATTGTTCTTCTTTGTATTGACTTAAGCAATTTGAGTGTGTGCTTTGTGTAGTTTTCTTCATGTTTCTTGTGCTTGGGGTTTGTTGATATAGTTGTACCTATTGGTTTATAGTTTTCACCAAATTTGGAAAAATGTCAGCTATTTCTTGGAATATGTTTTTTTGTACTCGTTCTATCTATTCTTCATAGGCTTCAATTACACATATATTAGGCCACAGAAAGTTATCTGACAGCTTACAGATGCTTTCGTCATTATTTACTGTTATTTTTCTTTCTGTGTCACTTTGGATAGAAACTTTTTATAAGTCTGGAATGTGACTAATCTTTTCTTCTGAAATACCTAATCTGTGAATCCCTTCCTGACATGATATTCTTCATCCTAGACATGGTACTTTTAGTCACTACAAGTTCAATTAGAGATTTTTAAAAAAATCTTTCTATTTAATATTTTCCTGATTTCTTCTAACTCAGTGAATATATGAAATCCACTTGTGCTGGCTGTCTTCATCTACCATTTCTATTTTCTATCTTCTGTTTATATTAATTTTTCTTCTAATTCTGGGTGGCAAATATTTTGTCCCCGTCTGTAGCTTATTTGTTCACTCATTTAACAATGTCTTTCAAATAGCAAAAGTCAATTTTGCTGAAGTCCAACTTATCTTTTTCAATTATGGTTCAGGTTTCTTTCTCCCATCTATAAACTCTTTTGCTTAGCCCAAGGTCATGAAGATTTTATATTTTCTTCAAGAACTTGTAGAGTGCTAGGTTTGTATTTTGTTTTAATACCAATTTAAAATATTGGTATATAGCAAAAATGGGTAAAGGCACTTATTTATTTACTTGGTTCCAGCACCATGTATTGCAAAGACTATTCTTTCTCCATAGGATTGTCTTTGACCCTGTGTCAAAAAATTGTGCTTATTTTTGGGTTTTCTATTCTGTTCCACTAATCCTTAAGTCTATCCTTACACCATTATCACACTGTTTTGATCCTGTGGCTTTTCCCTACGTCCAATGAAGTGATGATTAAAAAAATACAGTGATACGGTGAATCAAATTGATTTTAGAATGTTGAACCAAACTTTGATTCTTGGAATAAATCTGACTTATGATGAATCATTCTTTTTACAAATTATCACAATTTGCTAATATTTTGTTAAGGATATATATATATACATATATTTATGAGAGTTACTGGTTTGTAGTTCTCTGCTATTATAATGCCTTTGTCTGATTTTGGCATCAAAGTAATTCCAACTTCATAAAATGAGTGGAAAAGTCTTCCTTCATTTTCTATTTCCTAAAGGAGATTGTTTAGGACTGTCATGTTTCTTCCTTAAGTGCTAGAAGAATGTGCCAATGATGCCGCCTAGACTGGGTGTTTTCTTTATAGGGAGGTATTTTAACTATACATTCAACTTCTTTAATAGACATAAAATTATGCAGGTTATTTACTCTTGACTGCATTTTGGTAGTTTGTTGCTCAAAGAACTTTTTATTTCATTTAGGTTATCAAAATTATTGACAAATTTACTTATCCCTTCTTATCCAGATAGTATCTGTCAGATATTCAGTAAACTCCCTTCTTTCATTCTTGGTTGTGATAATTTTTGTCTTCTTACTTTTTGTCTTGCTCAGTCAGGCTAGATGCTTATCAATTTTTGTATGCTTTGCAAAGAACCAAATTTTGGGCATATTAATTTTCCCTACTGTTTTCGATTTTATTGGTTTAAGCTCTTATCTTTATTATTTCCTTACTTCTTCTTTTTGAGCTTTTTTTTTTTTTCCCTTAAGACAGATTATTGATTAAAAACTTTTGGCTTCTAAAATAAGGCATTAAATCTGATTTCTCTGTAGGTACTTCCTTAGCTGTATCTTACATATCATGTAGTGCATTTTCATTGTCATTCGATTCAAAATATTTCCCAATTTCCCTGTGACTGCTTCTTTGAGCCATGTGTTATTTAGAAATTTACTTAATTTCCAAAATTTGGGATTTTTGAAATTTTTGTTATTGATTTCTAGCTCACTTTGTTTGTGGTCACATAATATATTTTGTCTGACTTCGATGCTTTTAATTTTTTTTCTTAAGACCAGAAACTGGTCTGCTTCTGTGAATATTCAAGTATACCTGAAGAGAATCTGTATTCTGCTCTTGTTGGGTGAAGTGTTCCTCTTATATTTTCTTAAATGGCTATTAAATTCTTGAAAATAAAACTTCACAAAGAGAAGGAATAGGTCACATAAGGCAGGATTCAGAAATCTGATACTTCAATGCATCTGAAAAATCAAAAATTATATTTTATATAAAAAAATACTAGAATGATAGGTTTCAATGTGAAGTTAACCAAGTACATGTATATACAATTAATAGTGACATAAGAGACCACATACCAGCAAATAAATGCAGATAATGAATAAGTGACCTCTTCACATGCTTACATTCTAATCTGTTCCCAGTATGATCCAATGACCCACTGTTCATAATTCTCTAGCCACACTGGTTTTATTTTAGTTCTTCCAAGCAGCCATGATCTCTTGTCTCAGGATTTACTGAACATACTCTCTACATGGAAAATATGTTCTCCCTCTTTTTGTCTAATCCCTCTTCAACTTTCAGCATTCACCTTGAATTCACCTTCAGAAAGCCTTTTCTGACATGCTCTATAAAGATCAGGTCCTCCTCGTGCACATTTTCATGGCACCCTGTATCTTTCTTTCACAGAACTTACTATGACTGAAATGAAAAATATAAGGGCAGACTAGTTGAGATTATCAGAGATGCTATGACTTCTCGAAAGGTTCAGAATCATCAACTCAAAAAAGTTACCCAAATGAGACATACAGCAGCCAACTAAGCTGATTTAATTAATTTAAGCCTGGTTTTTAATGACTAGCATTTCTCTTGTGAAGACATCTCTGAAAGCAGAATTATAACTTCAGAAGAATGTTAAATGCATCTGGTTTCCATATTACATGCCTAACACATCCAAGAAAATATAATTTATAAAATGCTGCACATAGCAGGGCACACACAAAACGAACCAAAATGAGAAATTCCACTTTATTGCCTTCAAAGATCCTGATAAATGGATAAGGTGTCTGTTTCTCTAAGACATTCCTTGCTTTTGAAAGGAAAATCCATATACAAATCGCAAAAGTTTGGCTCAACTCCCTCCCCACCCCGCCAAATTGAATCCAAAAATTAATGCTTTAGAATCTATTAGTTTCTTGTAAATTTTCAGGCAAAGAATTTGGGTGAAGAGAGTGAGAGGAAAATCTTCGTCTTTCATGAATATTTGGAACCTTAATTTCTTTAAAAATAGCACTTGATAATATTACCAGGGAGCACTTGTAGGAAAACGTACAGAGCTTCCTTGGCAATGGTGGTGGAAGAGCTGCCTTCCCCATGTCTCTCAGACTTACTTTGTAAATTATGTGAAACACTTTTAGACAGACACTGGCACTCATAAATTATACAGCTCATTTGCATATTCCAGTCATGAGACATTATGCAAAGTGACATGATTTGCATAATGGATTCCTCTTGTCGCTTCACTTGCTGCATGCTTTTAAAAAACAAAATGAAATAAAATGAAAGCATGAAAAGGTGGAAGCATCAAGTTTCCAGCTTTGCCTGTCTCCTTCCCAACTACAGCATCAATTGCTTTCATTTTCTACAGGATAAGGGGTAAAGGGGACACAAAGCAAAATCTACAAACCTACAAACAAACAAAAAGAGCCTTCATACGAATTTTGTTCTTAATTACAATGTACCTACTCTCTTAGTGAAATCCTTCACCATAAATCACCCATCGGAGTCAAGAGGAATGGGAACAAAACAAAACACTGGGATAACAGAGAAAGAAACTTTATGGAACTTTTTCCTTAAAAAAATAGCTTCTTTACATGTGATATTTAGGGAAGGGGTAGCCTTCCTCCTTGTAACTTAAAAAAAAAGTCCCCCGGCATTTTCTTATTATTGGGAAAAAAACATATTATAGATGAGATAAATGGTCTAGGGGAAGGGATTTTTCCCCCATGAGAACTTCTGAAGGGGTTTCCTGTTTTGGAAGACGAAGGGAGAAGAAAGGGTGTGCTTGATTATTTAACAAAATATCGAATGGCTATATATACTGTAAGGATGAGGCAGCACCACGTCGACTTCTATCGGCTCTACTCCAATAAGCAGGCAACGTTCCCTCAGCAGTTGCCAGTTCTGCTGCGGGCTTTCCCTGCCCCCCTGCACCAGTGTGAAAGGCAGAGTGTGCCAAGCGGCTGGCGTCTGTACCCTGTGGGAAAAGTTAACTGTAATTCTTCGGCTTTTAAAATCAATTAACCCGTGTGTTAATTAACGTCAAGTCGACGGGAGGAGGAGGAGAAGAAGGGGAGGGAGGGAGGAAAGAAAAAAGCTGCAAGGGCGGATGGCAGAAGAGTTGGCACAGTGCCATCCATTCAGGGGCAACGCCACAGTTTCGTGTGATAGCAGCAGCGGGTATATGTTACGAGGGCCCTGTATGCGGGCCAGACAGTGCGGTAAAGCCAAGGGAGATTATCCAGACCCCCAGGAGCGAACAGCAAGCAGCAACCGAAGGCGCAAGTGCCAGGATTACAGCCTAGGCTGCTCCAACTATGAGCCCTTCCTCGGACCCAGGGACTCGGCTACTTGGGGTTTGGGGGTCTTCCACACCAAAGAGGCACAAAGCTGACTTTAATCACTTTCTTCCTTTAAACTTGATTCTGCCGCAGTGGAGCCAGCACAGCGGATGCTTTCACACCCAGCAAGACAAAGGCCGTCGTCTCCGCCATGACACTGTTCCGTTCCAAGCAGAGGCCGGGATCTTGGACTCCTTGAAAAATCAAAAGGAAACAAGGAAAACAAACAACAAATACAGCAACAAACAGAAAAAATTAACAACCACCAAAATCGTGTGCCCATTTGCCCATGCCAGGGGTGATCTGGGCATCTGTTGCAGCAGAAGGCGCTTGTGTCGGGCTGTTTTTTTCTTTTTGGGCAAGCTGTTGGTTTGTTTGCTATTCAACTTCGTTTATAATTAACTTAAAAAAAAACCCACCATTCAGCCTAGTCAACAACAAACAAAGAGAAAAAGCAGACATCGGAAGAGAAATGCCATAGGAAGCGGCGTGAATGCATGCCACAGCCGGTGCCACTTGCCATTCGGAAAACCTCAGGGAAAGATGCCAATTCTACAGCTCGGAAGAAGGCAGAGAAGGGAGCATAAAGGTCTACAAAGAGAAATCATAAGGAAAGAATACGGCTTGTACAATCCTGGATTGCAATTGCACACAGCTTCTGCTGGGAGAAGAGAGGGGATATTTAAATGGAGATATAGATGGGTATAAATTAAAAGATAGGCACCTATCGATTGCATATAGACACAGTTGTAAGGCTGTATGTGTATGTAAATGCACATTATTTTCAGACAAATTAAACATTTAGACATGTATATATTTTTGTTATAGGTATGGGTGTGTATATAGGTATGTATGTTTATGCATATATACACATATGTGGCATGTATGCATGTGTGAGAAAAAAGGAGAGGACAGAGAAGGAGAGAGAAGGAAACGTGTGTATGTGCATGTATGTGTGTGCATACAATCCCACTTTTTGACCCAGGTATACACAGAAGACAAAATAAAAATCATACTCGAGCAGCAAGCAGGCAGTCAGAGATTTATCTACATTCACTGCTATCACCAGGGAGATGAATGGGGCCGATCTGAAGCCCTTTTACAAGATCCACTATGGGAGTGAAGGAGGAGGAGGGATGCCACACAGACATGCACAAACTTGAAGGCAGAGGGATTTGGAAGGTGCTACTTAGGAAACCCTGGTGGCATAACGCAGGGGAGAAGAAGGGGAAAGAAGGGGAAAGAGGCTTGTTTCTCTCTATGTTTTAGGTGGTCGTTTAAAAAAAAAAATCTGAGAAAGGGTTTCAGGAAACAGCTGGTACTTACGTTGTCTGCGTTGCTGTGGATCCTGAAAGGTGTTCTGTTGGCACCAGGCGCTGAGCCAGGGGCAGGCGCTGGAAACAAAAGGGAGAGACAAAAAAAAAAAAAATAATAATAAAGTCATTCTATGGGAATATTAATTGCTGCTCTTGTGGATTTTACAAAACACACAAACTGTTTTCTTTTTCTTTCTTTCTTTTTTTAAATGTGGATTGGCGCGTGTCCCTTTCGCATGGAATATACAAGTAGTATGGGATTTACAGCCCAGTACGGGACTCAGGATTAACCGCGCTGGCATCTTTTGGGCATATTCTTCCTTTTAATGAATGAGCTTTCGCTGTTAATGAGGAATAATCGTTTGGCTAATGAGCTTTGAAACATTAAGAGAAAAGAGGTTTTTTTCCGTTAATCGCTCTGGTGCGACTGCATGGATGGATTACAAAAGACAGCAATAGGAATGCAGTACAAAGGGGGGGACCTCTCCTGGAGTGGGAGAAGCACCGAGATGGGTGATGTGTCCCTGCGTCTTTCCTTCCTTCTTGTTCTTTCACTCTGCCAACTGCTATGGGTTTCCATAACTCCGCAATCAAAGTGGATGGTCGGGAAGGATTATTACAAAGAGTGAAGCCTCCGCTGTTAATGTCTCCAGTGTTTAATCATCATACAGTAGAATGGTTTTATGCATATTTCATTTGCATATCATTAAACCGTGTTAGCGAGGGGCATTCAGAGCCAGGAGAAGTACAAAGTTGGGGAGAGAGGGAAGAAAAAAAGGTCCCTATGATGCTTATCTTCAAACAGGGACTTGTTCCATGATCTGTCTTCTACTTTTGCTAAAATCATTATGACTTGGAAGCCTTTGAAGTTGGATACAACCTTGGATTCTTCTAATTCCTGCAGAGCGGTATATTTTTAAAAACAGCAGAAATGTTCCTGCACTAGACAATTAAAGGAATATAAACTCCAGTGGGTTGAAACTAGTAGCTCTTTGGGGAATGCAGTGGCAGAGGCTTCTACAAATACCAACAGTTAAAAAAAAACAATAAAGAGCATCATATTAAAACAAAAGGCAACGAAGACAAGAAATACTAACATGTGGATTATATTTGTTTCTTGTGGGGGGTAATGAACTAAAGAGAATGAAGAAGCCATCGGTAATTTATCCCTTCCTTAATGAACAGTCACCTTTTTGTATGTGTTTGTTTTTGTTCTTTCTTTTAAGGGGGATGTTGTCACTTTTGAAGCAATTAGTCAATTATTTTGTAGCTCTGATCTTTTTCTCCTGCACCCGACAGGAAAGAAAGGTGGTGGTTAGGGAATATATGTGTATTGGGGGGATTTGTGGGGAGAGAGGAATACAGTGAGTTCTTTGTAGATCTAATACATGCACAACATATTAATTGGGAGCTTTTAAAGCTTGCTCAATAGGCTGTTTCATTCCTGGTAAAACAGCAGCTGGTTAGCCACTGTTGGTGACTCTTCAAATATCACTTTAAGTATTTTTATTCTGTCACTGTTGTTGTTGTGTTGTTTTGTTTTGCCATGGTCAAGAATGAGAATATCATGTCATCTCTTCTTTATCAAGTCTTTTCTCTCCTCCATCATCTTCTTCACTTCCAATTTCCAAACTGTAAAACAATGTTGGTTTAATATTGAATCCTGGTGCACAGTTTAACTGGCACAACTTGATTTGGAAATGAGATGCTGTTTTATATTTAAATTACCCCACTCCTCCCTTATCCTCCAAAGCTTTGTCTCTGCTATGAATATTCAGATGAGGCATGATGTGATTACACTGTACAATTACTCCTATCCATAGTGGTGGCAGGGGCTGCTGGGGAGACAGAGAGCCAGACAGCCTCCAAGCCAATACGGAGTTTGTTTTCGGTATTTTTCCTATCTCCTTGGCGCTGCGGCACATGCAGATGTCGCTGTTGTTCTTTATAAGCCCTAATGATATGCAAAAGCATAACGACTCGGTTTGGATGCAAAGCATCAACGAAATATTATGAATGTCTTTAAGAAAAGGGGAGAAAAAATCCTGACTGAAGGAATGTCCACATAAATTATTTTTATTTAAATGAATTCAAAGGATGGGGTGAGGGCAAGTCAGAAGGAGTCACATGGAAAACATGCATAATATTAATATGCATAAAGAGTTCTCACCGAGGAGAAGAAGCTCCTCAGTACAGCTCATGGGACAAACTGGTTCATTAGGAAATAGCTCAGAGCGACTACAGCATTTTGCTATTTCAATTTTTTCCTTATTTTAAATGAAGAGTCAGACAGATGTGTTTTCTTTGCATGGCAGCTTCGAGATGGATCCAATCTGTGAAATTTGCTGCCCAAATAGCATTTCTAATGGAAACTGGAACTAAACAAGGGCACGGATGTGGAAGGGAGAGAAGAGAGAATATACGAAGAGGAGTATATTCAGAGCCACAGCATAATGTTTTATAGTACAGGAGGTTTTCAGAAACCATCCTTACTTTGTTAGTCTCAGATGGGGGCTCCTGTTGCAGGGAGCTATCAGGGTTTACCAAGATGAGCACCGAGACAGGCCCTTCTAGGTCTGAGGCTGAGGAAAGCAGCGGCAACTTGGTGCCTGTCCCCCACCAAGCTGTCAAGAGCTCGGAAGCCAAAAGCACAGCTACTCCTAATTTGGGGATGCAGTAGAGTGCCTCCTGGTCCAGGTATTTGTGACAGAGGGGAATTCTTGGTGCTATCATAGTATACATTGCTAAAGAGTAGATGGAATCATCTGGGTGCTTAAGCAGGCCTGATACTGTTCATGCCGGTTAATTATCAGGGTAATGATTACTGTGGTTTGCTAACAGTTTCAGAATGCTGAAATTACTAGTGTGGATTAGTGCATGTTTACAATGCATAGAAATGAACAAATAGTGAAAGGGCCTATTGGTTTGATTCAGAACTGATAAAGTATTACAAATATTACTAACAGCCTTAAAGGATTAATAAAGAAAACCAAAGCAAGAAGTCACAGTCAGAAATAAAGAGAATTCATCACTTCCTTGCTCAGGTGGACATAGTTCAAATTACTTTGATAATTCAGGTTAAAACAATTTTATACTTCTGTTTAAATTACCTAAAGACAAAGACAGTTTTGCTCTAGTCTGTGTATCTGTACAAATTTCTACTTTGAATGCATAATGTTAACCTGGAACCGGTCTCTATTTATATATGAGCATGTAAGCATGTTCTAAATTTTGCTGCTCTTCATCCATTCATCTCCAAAACCTCCATTTATGAGTATTCTTTATAACACACACACACAAATTCTGTGATACGATTCTCAAGAGGTACAGCATAACAAACTAGAGTACAAGGACTTAATGATTATGTGGAGAATGGCTATTTAATCTGAATCTGAGCCAGGCCTTTAACCTCTTATCTTTTCCATCTTTGTTGACAGAATTATGTCTGTTAAATATTGAAACAATGCATGTAAAGAATTTAGCATTGTGTTTGCACGTAAGCACTAAATACTGTATTTTATTGTTGCTATGTTACTGTTATTTCAAGTGTATTGGTTGGTATTTGAGAGAAATAAGGAGGGAAATAACATTCAGTCTTTACTAAATAGTGATGCATATAAAAGTTTAATGAGAAAGCATTTAATATGTTTCCATGGTGGATAGACCGCAACTTATCAGCAATCAAAAGTTAAACTATAGCTTATATTAATGCAGTTCATAATAGATTCTTGAAAAGTTTTCTTAAAAATTGTATGTGTAATTCTGAAATGATGATTACGTTGCATGGGATCTATAATCTGATAAGAGTTCTATCATGGTTGGTGTATGGGAACTGAGAGGATGGCTATAATAACCGAGAGATGCTCATTATTTACCATGTTTACAGGACAATGCCAACTTTTAGTGTTTTTCAAAAAAAGTGATTCTTTGAATAGGTAAAATATTATTTTTAAAATATTAATAATTTAAGTAATGTAGAAAGGAGAAATTCTCTCTCCAGTCCCTCCTCTAGACATGAGTTTCTAACCTCACCCCCAATTGGTAATACTTTTATTGGTCTCTTGTTTTTCCTTCCAGGTATACTATGGTATACCCAGATATTAATAAGATATTAATATATTTTCCCTCCCATGTTTTTGTATACACAATGCAGTTTTTGAAAGGTAACTTAGAATTTTAAAAAAATGCAATAATTTCATCTGTGAATAGATTGCTTAATGTCTTCATTTCCAGTAACCATGTCCATTAATTTTGTCTTTAGCTTGCCTTATTTTATTGGTGAGGACATCTATCACCATGCTGAATAGAAGTGGTATGTGGGGGCAATGCACATTTTTGCCGTGCTTCCAACCTTAAGGGACATCATTGCCTTGTTCCTGAACTTAGGGGAGAAAAAATGCAGTCTTTCATCATTCAGACAGATATCTTTATCAAGTGAAAAAGGTTTCCTTCTTGCTAACTTGCTAAGAACTGTTCTAAAATCATGAATGGTTGTTAAATTGTGTCAAATATCTTTTCTGCCTCTGTTGAAACAAATTAACAGCTTAAAGTTACTGGCATGGTGAACTGCAGTGACTGATTTTTATGTTAAACCAACCTTGCAATCCTGGGACAAACACTACTTGGTCATGATTGATTGATTGAGGGACCAAACTATCAATCATATATATATGTATAAAAGTACATTGCATATTTGACCTGCTAATATTTTTTTGTTAAGGATTTTTTGAATCCATGCTCATGAGAGATATTGGTCTATAATTTTCTTTCCTTGAAATGACTTTGTTTGGTATTGTTATTAGGGTCTTGTTGGCTTTATGGAATTAGTTGGAAAGTGTCCTCCTCTATACCCTGAAAGAGTTGGTGTAAGATTGCTATCATTTTATTGTTGAATGTTGGATAGATATACCAGTGAAACTACTGGGGCTGCAGATTGTGGGGCAATTTTCCAATCATAGATTTGATTTTTAAGAAAATGATTTAGATCTTCAGATTTTCAGTTTCTTATGTCAATTTTTACAAGTTTTGTTTTTTAAGCAATTTATCCGTTTCATCTTAATTATCAGATTGATCAGAACAAAGGTGTTCATAATGTCCTGGTATTACCCTACATTTGCCTGTCACAATTTTAGTAATGTCCCTTTTCATGTGTATTGGTGATTTCTGTTTTCTTCCCTTTTTTCTTGGTCTTTTATAAATCACTTTTATTAATCTTTTCAAAGAATCAACTTCTGTCTGTTGATTTTTCTTTGATGTCTACTCCTAATTTTATAACTTCCTTTCTTCTGCTTACTTTGGGTTTAATTTCTTTCTCTTTAGATTCACAATGTTGAATCTTTGATAATAAATTTTACACTTTTTTTTTTCTAACATAGATATGTAGAACTATATACCTCCCTCTAAGGATTGCTTTAGTTGCACCCCACATGCTTTAATAAGATGTATATTCATTATCATTTATTTGAGATTAAAAACACAATTTCTCTTGCAATTTCTCCTTGGGCACTTATGCTATTTGGAAGTATGTTGCTTATTTCCAAATATCTGGTTATTTTATAGGCATCTTATTACTGTGGATTTCTAATTTAATACCACTGCATTCAGGGGATATATTCTGTAAATTTCAATTTAAGGCTTGTTTTATGGACCAATATATAGTCTATCTTTTTGAAATTTCATGTGTACTTGAGAAGATATTCTGCTATTGATTTCCTTGATTATACAGTTGATTTCTATTATCTTCTGTTCTTATCTTTTTTCTTCTACTTTCTTTAGGTTTCCTTTCTATTATATTTCTGATTTTCTGAGGAGGTATTTATATCATTGACTTTCAGCCTATTTTTCTTTTTAAACGTTTGTTTAAAGGCTATACTGTTCCCTCTAAGCATAGTTTTAGATGTAATTATCAGGTTTTCACATGTCAAATTATCATTTTCCCTTGGTTCAAAGTATTTCCCAATTTACACCATAATTTCCTGTTCAGCCTATGTGTTATTCAGAAGTTTATGGCTTAAATTCCATGCCTCTGAGGATTCACAAAATTTTTAGTTATCTTACTATTAATTGATTTTTAGTTTCTTATTCTTGCTTTCCAGATTTCTGTCATGATAGTCTACTTTGAATGATTTAAACCTTTTGACTGTTTTTCAGACTTGTTTTATGGTCAATTTGGGCAAATGTCTACTTGAAATAAATGAATCCTGCCATTGTTAGATGCAGTATTCCACATATAACTAAGTTATGTTGGATAATTATGTTGTTTAGTTTACCTATATTCTTACTGATTTTTTTGTTTGCTCTATATTTGTTTTATTGGTTATGACAAGAAAGATGTGTTAAAGTCTTACACCAAAATGTGAATCTGTGTACATTTTTTTTAGTTTTGCCAATTTTTGGTTCATATATTTTGTGACTATGTTATTAAATGCACACAAATTAAGAATATTCTGTTTAACTGACCCTTTAATAATTATGCCATATACACCTTTATATCTTATCTTAAAATCTACTTTGTCTAATGGTAATATAACTCTTCTAGTTATATTTTGGTATAGTTGGATTTTTAAAATCTTGTTACCTTCAACTTTTTTTTTAGTTGGATTTTACCTCCTTTTTTGTTGTTTTTCTTGATACATTATGCTTTAGTCCAATCTAACAATTTTGTCTTTTAACAGAATTGAGTCCATTTATGTTTAATGTAATTACTGATATACTTTAAATTATATACATATCACATTATTTGTTTCCTACTTGTTATACCTGATTTATGTTCTTCCACTCCTTTTTTGTATTCCTTGACATTAATAAAAAAATTTTTCTTATTCCATTTTCTTCTGTTAGCTTATTAGTAATACATTATTTTGCTATTAATTGTTACCCTAAACATTACAACATGCATCCCTGACTTACTATAGTCTATTTATTATAAATTACTGCTTTTACCACTTCCCAGACAATATTACAACTTTAGTCTCATTTTGTTGACTCCCTCCCACCTTTTATGTTTACTGCTAACATGCATTTTAATTGTTAATGTATTTTAAATCTCACAAGATATTTTAGTTATTTTACTGTGCAGTTAAAATTCATTTAAACTCACCAACATATATGCCTTGTGCATCATGCTTTGTTCCTTCCTTCATTTCCATGTTCCCTTCTGGGAATGCTTTTCTTCTATCTGAAGAACTCACTTTGGTATTTTAGGACAAGTCTGCTGCTCATAAGTTCTCTCAGTTCTTGTTTGTCTAAAAAATTAATTCATCTTCAGTTCTGAAGGATAGTTTCACTGAGTATAGAATTCTAGATTGGCAGTTCTTTTCTTTCAGTATTTTAAAGATGTCATTCCATTTGCTTTGGGTCCCCATCATTTCTGTTGAGAAGTCAGCAGTCAGTCGTATTGTTGCTTCTGTGAAATAATACGTCTTTACATTCATTTAAGGTTTTCTCTTCATTTTTCACTTTCAGCAGTTTTACAGATGTGCCTAGGTGGATATGCTTTTCTTTGTATATATTGTGCCTGGGTTATCTGTGGCTTGCTATTTTTTCCTCCCTTTTGGAAACTGTTGTTCTTATCAGTTTAAATACTGTTTTTATTACAATCTCTCTTTTCCTTGTAGGATTCCAATTACAACTGTGTTAGACATTTTTAATATGTCTCATGTATTTTATGGTGTTTATTTTCCATATTTTTATCTCTTTATGCTTTGGCTTGAATTTTTTTAACTGATCATATAATAATCCTGTCTTCATCTGTTTCCAATCTGCTGTTAAACCTAGTTATAGGTGCCTTAATTTCAGTTATTATGTTTTTCAGTTCCAGAATTGGTTTGATTTTTTTCGTGAGATGCAGTTCTTTTGTTCTCCAAAGTATCATTTTAGGGGTAAATAGCTATTTCTCAAAACTCCAGTATCTGGTTTACTGTACGGGTCTGTTTCTACTGTTTGCTTTTTGTTTACCCCCTCTTTTGTTCCCGTTTCTTGATATTTCTGGAAATTATTAAATGAATGCCAAATATTGTGTGTGTGAAAGTTTTAGAGGCTCTGGATGATGCTATCTTCCTCTGAAGAAAATGTACCGTATCATCTAAAGCAGAAAGGCAAACCAAGGGCAGATCACCTCAATCCAGTAAGTGAATAAGTTGATTTAAAGTTAGACTGTTGTCTTTGTAAAGTGTACATCTGGTTCACCTTATCTCCTAGATCACATTTCCTTGACAGCTCTTGAACTCCAATTTTTGTCTTCCTAGCACTTTAAGAATGCTGAAAGCTCTATTTAGCTCTCAGTAACTTTCTGATCTGCTTCTTAGCATCTTATCTTAAACAAGGAAAACTGAAAGTTTGAAATATACTGTATTACAGAATTCTTTTGAAATAATGCTATCAAAAAAGGAAGTGAGGGTCTTTGTTCTTTGTGAACTTGAATTTACTCCTAGTGATCAAAATTCCCTTTTCCAAGTGTTTACAAAATAACTTTCACAATGAAACTCAACATTTTTGAAAATTAGGAACGATTTTTTTTCCTTTTATTCAGGCTATTGGCACCTCTCCCAATCTGCCTATTTTCTCAAAAATGTGTAATTCCTCAAGCCCAACTGCAGATAAAGTTACACAAGCTCAGCTGCAAAATCATAGTACCTTTGAAAGTAATATATCTTCTTATTCTTGTCCTTTCCTATCTAAAGTTCATTCTTATTTACAGAGAAAAAAATAAAGAATAATTCATTTTCTCTCTCTCAATCCCTCCTATTATCTCTTTTAGTAATTCCTTAATAGAATGTCAAAATCCTGAAAGTCTCCCTTTTACTTTTCCCTAAAAACTCCCAAATTCTCTCCTTTATATGCCCATTCTTCTATCTTTTATATTCATTTATTATCTAAAATAATCAAATAGATCCCTATGAAATCACATTGCGCTCCTTTATCCCCTTAGCCTTTTCCCTGATGATTTTTAAATTTTATTAATCAATTACTAAGTTCTTACTAATGTACTTAGTATGTCTCAGACTCAGTTAAACAAAAAGACATAATCCTGACTGAAAGACTGGTATGCAATATAGGCAATAAGCCAATTACAATATAATGTGATAGGTGTCAGGTGCAATTTTAGTGTTTGTAGGTCCTCCTATTTTTCTTGAGTTACCTTTTTATTTATTTATTTATTTATATTTTTAAATTTTTCAATATATGAAATTTATTGTCAAATTGGTTTCCATACAACACCCAGTGCTCATCCCAAAAGGTGCCCTCCTCAATACCCATCACCCACCCTCCCCTCCCTTCCACCCCCCATCAACCCTCAGTTTGTTCTCAGTTTTTAAGACTCTCTTGCACTGTTGGTGGGAATGCAAATTGGTGCAGCCACTCTTGAGTTACCTTTTTAGAGATGATGTCCCTAAAGTTCTATGTATCCTTAATCTAAATATTTAAAAATCTGTCTTCCTGAAGTCCAGGATAACATTGCCCAAAAGAACTTTCTGCAATGATGGAATTGTGATGTCTAATAGGGTAGCCACTGGCTAGTAACAACTGAAAACTGAATCTTTAGTTTCATTTAATTTTAATCAAAGGAGCTAACTTATTGGACAGGTAGCTGTAGGGCATATGTCTGATTATGTCCAATATTCATCATTCTTGGATATTTTAAGCTCTAAGATTAAATGACTACTTTCTTCCAGGGTTATTATTTCTTTTTTTTTTTTTTTACCTCTCTGAGAAGTTCTCACTTGTTGATCAAAATTAAGTTCACATAATTAGTCTTCCTATCATTTCTCCCATCTACTGAGGATGCAAATTATTAGCAAGGCAAACCATGAATCTATCAGAAATTCTACTTTCAGTATAATGAGACTTTGGGCATGCAATCGAACAGTTGACTCTATATGATCATTATATCATAAGTTTGCACTTTTTAAAGGATCTGAACCAGGATTGCTAGATATATTATCTTTACTTGGCCAAAGAAATTGTAGAATGTCTGCCCTAAGCAATACCTAATTTTATGCTTATTTCTGACATCTCTTTTTATGCTTACCCAAATGTTTTCTACCATGTTTCCACTCAAATTCTGCCCCCTATTGTCATAATAGTTATTAATGAATGCTATAACAAAAGTAAGGAGTGCAGTTTGTGATAATGAAGATATTAGGGATTAACAACATGACTTTTAATTCATTAGCACAATGCCTTTGTTTGTTTACATGTCCAGATAGATACATATATAATACATATATTTCATAACTTTGCATGAAACAGGAATAGTGTTATTCAGAAGATTAAAATAAATGGCTAATTTAATGAATGCAGCATAAGGAATTTATAAAGTGATGGGTGTCCTATATTGAGAATTAATTAACAAAAAAGATGTAAAAGTTTTTATTGGGTTTTTAGAATAAAATTGAAAAATACTATTTTAATAGAATTAGATGTTATGTTTTTTGAAGATGAATGAGAGATAATACAGAAATCACCTGGCCTCTCATAATAGTCTAAGTATTGTGCTTGTATATGTGTTCACAGCATACATAAAATACTTGAACTGATTTATAGACAGGTACTTAACTTTTTTCCTAATGAAATATAGACAAGGACTTAATATTTTTTTTCTAATGAAACATGTCTGGTTGTCGATATTTTAGTGTACATCGATGTGCAGACATAATAGTTCAGATTATGGATTAACATAAAGCTAGGATTCTGTAATGTGTAGCTCTAATTATGATGGTTTATGACCTCAAAAATATGTTAGCAGCTTTTCCATGGTGTCTTGTGGCAATTATTTCAAGAGATTCTACATGTCAGTAGACATTATTTAAGAGAATCTTGCTTTAAAAAATTTCATGCTAAAAAATTCAAGATTGAAAGCAGATAATTAGGCAATTAGTCATATTACAAACTAATTCTTTACTTTGTTATAGGATTCACCCAGAAATAATAAGCTCTTTTATACACTGAAAATGGTATTATGTTTTAAAATTTTTTTTAATTATTTATAATTTTTCAGAAAAACTTTTGTTACAAAGAGTAAGATACACCTTTATTTGGTATAAGAACGCCATATTTATTGACAAGGTTATAATAAAGGTGCTTCAAATTCATTACTACAATTATAATTATACCTTATATTTATCTAGAACTTTACAGTGTACAAAGTACCTTGATACATATGGTTTCTTTGAAAAGAAAGGCATCACCTTCTAAGGCATTTCGTTCTATGAATAATGATGCTCTTAAAATGGGAAAAGACACTATGCCTGTAATTTTTATAATATAAATTTTTTTTAATGTTTTATTTTTGAGAGAGACAAGTGCAAGAGGGGGAGGGGCAGAGAGAGAGGGAGACACAGAAGCTGAAGCAGGCTCCAGGCTCTGAGCTGTCAGCACAGAGCCTGATGTGGGTTCGAACTAACAAACCATGAGATCATGACCTGAGGCAAAGTCGGGTGCCTAGACGGAGCCACCCAGGCGCCCCATATAATTTTTATAATATAAAACAGCCCTTGTTATGCTGAGCTTCTCAAAAGGCCATATGGCCAACCACAGGCTTTAGAGTCATTAAGACCTCTGTTAGAATCCTAGTTTTATTTACTTACTAGCTGTGCGTCCTTGAGCAAGTTACTTAACTTATATATGCTTTATTTTCCTCATCTGTGAACTTGAAATTCTAACCTAGTAAAATAAGATTAAGGGAAAACATTTATATATCCTAAAGCAAGACCTAGCATACAGTAGGAACTCAATCGTTAATAATGATAATAATACTAGCTACTATTATTAAAATTATCTACATTTTCTCACTGACATTATCACATTTCAATAAAAATATGCAAAGGAAGTGATTAGATATGAGACAATGACTGGTCTGATATAGATGAAGTCAGGAAGAGAAGTAGAAGTAAAAATCTGTTTCAGAAGCAAATTAGATAGTACAACCAAGGGAAATGGAACTCATTAAGGAATCTGGCATGACATGCACACAGGTTTGAATTTACAATGTTTCAATAGGGTAGAAAGCTATACCAATAGCACCACAGGTAATTTTGTCTTAGGAAGAGTAAAATGGAAGTACATGTGGGATGTCAATGTTGAATGAAAGAAAAAAAATGGACAGTATTTGTGAAATAAGGAATAGTAGATAAAATGGGGCAGAGTGCATGGAACATGAGGCTGGAATAATGTGACATGTATAAGAAAATTATCTTAGATTTATCATACTGATTATGAGAACAAGGATAAAAGCTTGACCTGCAAACAAGTTTTGCATAAAAAAACCTGTTCCAGAGTAAAAGACCCTAATGAGTCTCCTCACAAATGTGTGCTCTCAATTAAACAAGGAGCCTCAATTTAAAGTATTTATTGCTTAAAGTAACCCATAATTATTATTAAACAACTGAAATTATATGTCCTATTTACATAAAATTAATGACTTCTTTGCATTAATAACACTTGCTCATTTTGATTTTGTCTTGATGTTCTTCTTGAGAACATTTAGGTAGAGAATTAACATTATTTGAAGGTCCATTATATAGGTGTTCATATAAACTATATATTTTTATTATGCTCATATTACAGATATGAAAGACTGGTGAAAATCTAAAATAGCTAGTACATGGCAGAAGTAGATACAAACAAGATTTTTTAAGTTGTAAACAAATGTTCTACCTCCAATCTCCTCATGCCTTTTCCAGATTAAATATACTAGGTTCTAGTAGAAAATTCAGAATATACACTAAGTGAAGGTAGCATGCTAAAAAATGCAGAAAAGAGTTACTGCCATAGGATAATACATGTATCTGATTAGTAGTAGGCACTGAAGAAACATTATTTGTTCAAGCATTGTCCAATTCATCCTCTATGTCCTCCCCCAAAGGAGTTCACCATTTTAGGGGTTCATAAATTATATTAAATATCAAGGAAAAACAATAGTAGCTTGCTTGAAAACATCCTAACAGCTGCGAAGGGCACACAATAAGCACTCAATACATGTCTGACTTATCCGATTTAAAAAATGAGTCATTAAATATTGAAAATCATTTCATGGCACAGAAAGCAAATCAGCCAACATTCAAAAATAAAGTACACAGTTATAAAGAGAACAAGAACACTAAGGTGTTGGTATATTATCTTTGACTATCTTTTATGATTCCCCTAGACAAAGGATGTCAAAGCAAAGAGAGAACCATGTTTGCTCACTGTAAGCATACATTTAGTCTACAGATTTAAAGGCTGTTTTGCACATTGGGTCTATAGAGAGACAAGCGATTGCTCTCTGTTACAATTCCAAAGTCCATCTTCTTTACCTCATCAGTTTGCAGCTTGGTAGGGGTGAGGGTAAGGGAAGAGTTATGCTGGACTCTCAGGAGCAAGGGGCTGTTTTTCTGCCTGTCATTCGACCAACCTCCCAGAATAAATTGCTACTTAGAAAAAGGAAAGTCAAACATTTATGAAACATATTGCTGTTCAGAAAAAAAATAAGAATTGTTTTGCAAATAGTAGCACTATTAAAAGAGGGAAGGGAGAATAGCATCAGTCATTTTATATTACATATAAGCAGTTTATTAAAGAATTAAATATTTATAGACTATAAAGCAAGGCAGGCGATGAGTCGCAAACAGCTTGCTGAGAAGTACATTATAAAACAATGAGTCTGTCAGTGATTGATAAAGAATGGGGAGTGCAAATGCTTTATAAAATCCCTAAGTTAGCTACAAATTTCCAGACTAGCAAAACAGGACACGGTAGCCAGCAATGTCACACCAACTCAGGCTGTTGTATTTGCTAAAGGCCTTCAGTGAACAAAATGTTTACTTCTGCTTTGATCCTTCCACCACTAATACAGGGGAAAGGACTGCAAAGCACGCAGAACTTTTATGCAAGGACTTTATGGATACAGTTCGAAACTAATAGATGTTAGATCTAGATACCCACATAACTTACCTCATTTTCTTTTCTTTTCTTACTAGATAAATAAGGCTATGGGATTTTGAAGAAAGATATCTATCCCTTCCTTACAGAATGATATATATTAGAGATCAGATCACCTAATCTAATCCCTTTAGATCAGAAAAGAGGCAATTGAGCTGAAGGTGGGTAAGTGATTCATTCATGTTCACACAGTTAATTAACAACAGAATAAGGATTAAAACTTGGGCCTCCTATTTCCTAGATCAATATTCGTTCCATACAATCACCTTCTTTCCCCAATCTCTTTTTAAAATTAGAATCCTGAACTTTTTTTGTCCACAAAATCATCCCTCAGTTAGAAATTGTGAATTTTTTTTTCCTCATAAAATTGTATTTCAATCCAGTTTGGATAATGGTATTGTGAAGAGAGAAAAAAGCTTTAAGTGGATAAAACTTGAGTCTATATATTCTCTGCGAGAAGTGGAGAATATAATCTGCCTATCCAAAGTCATTCTAGAGTTAGACATAATAGGATGCTATTAGTGAAATGTTGGCTCTTTCTTGGATAAATTGATGATATACCTTTTTTTTCATGCACTAACTAGCTGGGAGGATGGGTTCTTTTTCATCCTTTATGAGAATGACTGGTCGAGATCCTAAAAGTGTTCATAATTTTAAATGTCAGAGGAAGTCATCTCTTCTTGACTTTGTGAAAGTCACAGCATCTATGTGCTCTGGATACACTAATTTGGAATTCTATTCCTTTCTGTTCTCTGCCTTCAAATTTAAACAATCATTTGGTTTCTACATAATTGAGTTTGAAGTTCCACTTGCTGTCTGTAAATTGAACAACATACACATTGTAAGTCAAATAAAATTACAGCTCAAATCCTTTGTGCCTATTCAGAAGAGAAAGCACTAGGCAGTTTGTTTGTAAAAACTGAACCACTGATGCTCCTGCCCATAACCTCACCATTTTTTATGTATAACAATTCCTAGGTAGTTTCTATAAGATTATATCACAGAGAGAAAATCTATTTGATTACATTCAGATACTTTCTAGAACATGATTCAAAGGCTTCTTTGTGAGAAAGAATAACTTAACTATTTTTGGTGTGTAAATTTCCTCATTCCCCCAATTCTCATCAATAGAGAAAAGCTGCTTGTATCTCAAAATTCAGCACTGCCAGTATAATAAAAATGGATGATATAGAGGATAAAGTGAACACTGAGTTGGTATTGTAATTGAATGTAACTGAAGACAATATTGATTGGCTAATAGTTGGGAATAACTTTATCTTTCAAGTAGAAATAAAGATACCATATTTTAAGGCAAATCACTCTATTAAATAACAAAAGCCACTGTTCTCTGAAATTTTCCCTTCTTTAAATGTTTTTTTTTAATGTTTATTTATTTTTGAGAGAGAGAGACAGAGTGCAAGTGGGGGAGGGTCAGAGAGAGAGGAAGACACAGAATCCAAAGCAGTCTCCAGGCTCTGAGCTGTTAGAACAGAGCCTGACACAGGGCTCGAACTCGCAAGCAAGATCATGACCTGAGTAGAAGTCGGATGCTTAACTGACTGAGTCACATAAGTGCCCCATTTTTTTATTAAAAAAATTTTTTTTAATGTGAAATTTTCCCTTCTAAAGTTTTCCTAACATGGGAGGTATCAAGGAAATTCAATTTACTTTGTGTATATTAGGTATGGATGAGTGCATATAGAGTTATAATACTATTTTAAATGTCTTATCAAAAAAGTAGCTCAATTGGTTAAAATAAAATGTAAAAATTCAAAGTTCATTTCTGTCAGAAATGAATCTACAGGCTAAAGAGACAAAAAATGAATATCAGAAACAAACTGACAAAAACATTAACTAATTAAGGTGATTCAAACTTTAGAAGCTAAAAAATAATCCATTATGTTAATGAGTGCTTTTCTTCTTAAGTGGTTACTAAGTGTTCCCTGAAGAGTTTGGCTCAGTGTGTTGCAGCAACCAAAACTGTAATTAAAAATAAAATGCTGGAACCATTGAGAAGGCATGGTAAATGAGAATGAGTCCACTTGTAAGTAACTTCTTACATCAAACTATGGTGTCCCCATGCTTGATAGTCTATGCATAGATCTGGTACCTAAAAAATACAACATTAAATGTCACTAAAGTCAATGGGGCTAATGAACTGGGAGACACACTGGAAATGATGAGGATGCTTTGGTCTGGAGAAATGAGGATAATAAACGTTCTCAATAGGATGAAAGCTGATTTACCAAATCCTATAATTAGGGGTATCTCTTGAAGTTTAGAAGTGGTAAACCTAGAACACCCATGACGAAATGAAATCAAACAGTGGATTGATTACTTGACATAACATAGTAACGTTTCAGCAAATGCTGCTTCAAGAAAAAAAAAAGTTTTAAAGCAATTTAAACAAATAAATGGATATTAAGTGTATAGGTATTAAAGGGAAACTGGGATGTTTTCTGGAATGACAACATAGCCACAGTGCATTCTTTAATCCTTCTGTTGTGAGGAGTCAGACTCCTAGGATATTTTCAATATGGCAATTTTGTGTTGGCATAGGTGTTATTTATAGTATTCTTTAATTTTCAATGGGGGAAAAGTAAGTATGCCTAAGTGAATTTAATCAATGCAAAATTTAACAGAGCAAAATCTAACAGCTTTTAAAAAGTCAAAGTCAAAGAGTACGAGAGTCCTACTTTGTGACTCAAACGATAATACACCACAATGTTAAGATCTCTTCCAATAATCTTATAGATCAAAATTCTATTGCAGAAAATAACAGCTATAAGTTTTTGCTATTAGGTACTGTTCTGAAGGCATTTATTAAGACTCAGTTTCTGTATTTGCACACTTGAGAACCAGAGTTCCAAAGGGCAACTAATACTCATTTGTGTGTAGTATCGAAAAATAAACCCAAGATGAGTAACAGGACTGACAACCAGCTCTTTTACTATCTTGGACCCAAGGTATAAAGATCTATTATAAAGGAGATGTGTTAATGAAGATAGTAAATTAGTAGGTTTGAGAATCAATTTCTTGTGTCTTAAGGGTTTTCAACTCAATCTGATAAAGTTAAATTCACTTCTGTGAAAATAAACAGCACAAACTAAATCTGTAATTCCCAAAGCCAATTGTTAACAACTATATAAGCCAAATGTCCACAGACAACTGAAGATCATAGATTTTTTCTGTGTTTTTGTTTTGTTTTGTTTTGTTTTTTGTTTCTTTTTTTCATTTTGCCCTTTAAAGAAAGGCTGTACTTCCTTTTCCTTGTTTGTCCCTAGGAAAAATTAAGTATCAGGATGAAGCTATCGTCTCTAAAGAATGACCATGAATGTCAGGTTTCTCTCTGTAAACTGAAACAGAAGGCACTGTCTCATTCCCAGTAGGTCTCAGGGAAAGCTGTAGCTTTAAGGCAGATAATTCCCATGTACACATGGTAAGAAGGGACAAGCTGTGTTCTATAGAGTTAATCCTCAGAGAAAGATACGGATCCTCAGGCAATGTTTGCAAACAAAAGATTCCAAGAGGTGAGTGGATCAGCCAAAATGGCCTGTGTGTAAAGTGAGCACCAGCATATGATTAACTGTAGATGACAGTGTAACTAAACTCTGGTGTGTGTTTATGCGCATGTGTGCATGACCATTTATTTTTAAATACATCAAATTTGTAATAGTATATTTTTTTAGCATAATAGCCATAATCGTCTTTTCGTGTCACTCCTCTGCTTAAAAACCTCTAGAGAGGGGCGCCTGGGTGGCTCAGTCGGTTAAGCATCCGACTTCAGCTCTGGTCACGATCTCCCGGTCCGTGAGTTCGAGCCCCGTGTCGGGCTCTGGGCTGATGGCTCAGAGCCTGGAGCTTGTTTCAGATTCTGTGTCTCCCTCTCTCTGCCCCTCCCCCGTTCATGCTCTGTCTCTCTCTGTCTCAAAAATAAATAAACGTTAAAAAAATATTAAAAAAAAAAAAAAAAAAAAAACCTCTAGAGAGGTCTCATCTCACTCAGTGAGAAACACAGATTTTACAGAGCTCTATACAACCGGGTCCTCCCCCTCCTCAAAGATCTCACCTATGACTGCTCTCTCCCTGCGATGCTCTACTCCTCATGGTGGCCTCCTTAAACTTGCCTCAGACTCCTACCTCAAAGCTTTGCCAATGCCGTGTCCTCTTCTTGGTATACCACTAGATGTTTTTATGATTTACTCGTCACCTCCTTCAACATCATCATCTCAGTGAAGCCTTTCCTTCAGACTCTATGTTATTTCATTAAAAATTTTTTTTTACTAGTTTAATCAATGGAAGGCGCTCACGGTATAGAGTTTAAGTCTTTGAAATTTGACTGACAGGGCTCAGGATCTGGTTGAAGCACAGCCTGCTTTCACAAAATTTCCATTTCTGTTCTATTAAAATGGGAAAAAAATTATGATTCTCACCTGTAGTGTTCTTGTGAGAATTAAATTAGATGGTTCATTTAAAAGCATTTATGGGGCGCCTGGATGGCTCAGTTGGTTAAGCGTCTGACTTCGGCTCAGGTCATGATCTCGCGGTCCGTGAGTTCAAGCCCCGCATCGGGCTCTGTGCTGACAGCTCAGAGCCTGGAGCCTGTTTCAGATTCTGTGTCTCCCTCTCTCTCTGACCCTCCCCCATTCATGCTCTGTCTCAATAAATAAACATTAAAAAAAAATAAAAAAAAAATAAAAGCATTTAACTTCTTTGGATGACCAATGAGTAACTGGTATCAGATCTGCCTTTTGCCCATATTCTGCTTCATTCCTCCTCCCTAGGTTATGGTCCGGAAAGTGCCTCCAGAGAGAAAGCTGGGGTGATTGTGGAAAACCTGGACAAAATATAGGAAACAACTCATTACAGACCCTGGATAAAAGGCAGCAAAGAATTATTATTCTTAAGAGAGGGAAACAAATAAAGCAAGCCCCAAATCATCCCAACTTTCTAGTTGGAGGCACTTTCCACACCAGAGCCCTGGGAGAAGACACCAAACAAAGCCAGACAGTTTCATGAAGTTTAGGAAACAGAGCAAAAAGTTTAGGGAAGCCAAAGTGCCTGGAATTTTTGCAGAGTACCCAAGAAGAGAGTGACCCAATGAGAAAGAAATCCAAAAAGTTGCCTAATCATTCCCTAGAGTCTCAAACTTTTCAGTCTCAGAACCCCTTTAAGTGTCTTAAAAATTAAGGACCTCAAAGAGAGTTTACTTATATGTATTATATCTATCAATACTTAGTTTATTAGAAATTAAAATGTGGGGTGCCTGAGTGGCTCAGTCGGTTAAGCGTCCAACTCTTAACTTTGGCTCAGGTCATGATCTCAGAGTTCATGGGATTGAGCCCTGCATCGGGCTCTGCACTGACAGTGCAGAGCCTGTTTGGGATTCTCTCTCTCCCTCTCTCTCTCTGCCCCTCCCCTGCTTGTGCACTCTGTTTCTCTCTCAAGATAAATAAGTTAAAATAAAAACAAAACATTAAAATGTAAATTTCTAAAATATTTATATTTATCAATTCATGTAGATACAAAAGCCATATATAACATATTTCTATGAAAAATAACTAGAATTTGTAAAAACAAAAAACAGGACAAGAATAGTAGCATTGTTTTACTTAAATTCTCTTTATTTTCTGACTTCAGATTCAGAGAAGCCATATCTGCTCCTAAGTTCAATCTATTGCAGTATTACATATCACGTAACCTCTGGAAAACACTACTATATACTACCTAGTCAGAGTAGAAAGGTAAATATCTTAGTATAATTATAAAATTAGTTTTGAACTTATGGGCCCTGGTATAATTTTACAGTAGTTTTAAACTTACAGATTCCTGAAAGATCTTAAAGACTCCCAGAGGGCTCTGGCACTTTTTCCCCTAGAGTCTTTGGCCAAATACTAAACTGGTAATGCATAGGGTGAAACTCCATAGGACCAGGAAAAGAACTACCAGGAAACTATAAACTCAACAATTCTCAGAGCTCACACAAGACTGGAAGATATCAAAATTCTGACCAGTTAGCACAGAGAAACTTGTTGACCATGCAGAACATTCAGTAAAGCCCTCACAAGGATCATGCCTGAGGTAGCAGTAGGGCTAACTTAACTCTTAAGTGAAGACTACTTTATTTTTTATTTTTTTTTTCTTTTTGTTTAAGTTACTTTTTATTTTTTTTTATTTATTTTTTTATTTTTTAATATATGAAATTTACTGTCAAATTGGTTTCCATACAACACCCAGTGCTCATCCCAAAAGGTGCCCTCCTCAATACCCATCACCCACCCTGCCCTCCCTCCCACCCTGCCCTCCCTCCCACCCCCCATCAACCCTCAGTTTGTTCTCAGTTTTTAACAGTCTCTTATGCTTTGGCTCTCTCCCACTCTAACCTCTTTTTTTTTTTTTTTTCCTTCCCCTCCCCCATGGGTTTCTGTTATGTTTCTCAGGATCCACATAAGAGTGAAACCATATGGTATCTGTCTTTCTCTGTATGCCTTATTTCACTTAGCATCACACTCTCCAGTTCCATCCATGTTGCTACAAAAGGCCATATTTCATTTTTTCTCATTGCCACGTAGTATTCCATTGTGTATATAAACCACAATTTCTTTATCCATTCATCAATTGATGGACATTTAGGCTCTTTCCATAATTTGGCTATTGTTGAGAGTGCCGCTATAAACATTGGGGTACAGGTGCCCCTATGCATCAGTACTCCTGTATCCCTTGGATAAATTCCTAGCAGTGCTATTGCTGGGTCATAGGGTAGGTCTATTTTTAATTTTCTGAGGAACCTCCACACTGCTTTCCAGAGCGGCTGCACCAATTTGCATTCCCACCAACAGTGCAAGAGGGTTCCTGTTTCTCCACATCCTCTCCAGCATCTATAGTCTCCTGATTTCTTCATTTTGGCCACTCTGACTGGCGTGAGGTGGTATCTGAGTGTGGTTTTGATTTGTATTTCCCTGATAAGGAGCGACGTTGAACATCTTTTCATGTGCCTGTTGGCCATCCGGATGTCTTCTTTAGAGAAGTGTCTATTCATGTTTTCTGCCCATTTCTTCACTGGGTTATTTGTTTTTCGGGTGTGGAGTTTGATGAGCTCTTTATAGATTTTGGATACTAGCCCTTTGTCCGATGTGTCATTTGCAAATATCTTTTCCCATTCCGTTGGTTGCCTTTTAGTTTTGTTGGTTGTTTCCTTTGCTGTGCAGAAGCTTTTTATCTTCATAAGGTCCCAGTAATTCACTTTTGCTTTTAATTCCCTTGCCTTTGGGGATGTGCCGAGTAAGAGATTGCTACGGCTGAGGTCAGAGAGGTCTTTTCCTGCTTTCTCCTCTAAGGTTTTGATGGTTTCCTGTCTCACATTCAGGTCCTTTATCCATTTTGAGTTTATTTTTGTGAATGGTGTGAGAAAATGGTCTAGTTTCAACCTTCTGCATGTTGCTGTCCAGTTCTCCCAGCACCATTTGTTAAAGAGACTGTCTTTTTTCCATTGGATGTTCTTTCCTGCTTTGTCAAAGATGAGTTGGCCATACGTTTGTGGGTCTAGTTCTGGGGTTTCTATTCTATTCCATTGGTCTATGTGTCTGTTTTTGTGCCAATACCATGCTGTCTTGATGATGACAGCTTTGTAGTAGAGGCTAAAGTCTGGGATTGTGATGCCTCCTGCTTTGGTCTTCTTCTTCAAAATTACTTTGGCTATTCGGGGCCTTTTGTGGTTCCATATGAATTTTAGGATTGCTTGTTCTAGTTTCGAGAAGAATGCTGGTGCAATTTTGATTGGGATTGTATTGAATGTGTAGATAGCTTTGGGTAGTATTGACATTTTGACAATATTTATTCTTCCAATCCATGAGCAGGGAATGTCTTTCCATTTCTTTATATCTTCTTCAATTACCTGCATAAGCTTTCTATAGTTTTCAGCATACAGATCTTTTACATCTTTGGTTAGATTTATTCCTAGGTATTTTATGCTTCTTGGTGCAATTGTGAATGGGATCAGTTTCTTCATTTGTCTTTCTGTTGCTTCATTGTTAGTGTATAAGAATGCAACTGATTTCTGCACATTGATTTTGTATCCTGCAACTTTGCTGAATTCATGTATCAGTTCTAGCAGACTTTTGGTGGAGTCTATCGGATTTTCCATGTATAATATCATGTCATCTGCAAAAAGCGAAAGCTTGACTTCATCTTTGCCAATTTTGATGCCTTTGATTTCCTTTTGTTGTCTGATTGCTGATGCTAGAACTTCCAGCACTATGTTAAACAACAGCGGTGAGAGTGGGCATCCCTGTCGTGTTCCTGATCTCAGGGAAAAAGCTCTCAGTTTTTCCCCGTTGAGGATGATGTTAGCTGTGGGCTTTTCATAAATGGCCTTTATGATCTTTAAGTATGTTCCTTCTATCCCGACTTTCTCAAGGGTTTTTATTAAGAAAGGGTGCTGGATTTTGTCAAAGGCCTTTTCTGCATCGATTGACAGGATCATATGGTTCTTCTCTTTTTTTTTGTTAATGTGATGTATCACGTTGATCGATTTGCGAATGTTGAACCAGCCCTGCATCCCAGGAATGAATCCCACTTGATCATGGTGAATAATTCTTTTTATATGCTGTTGAATTCGATTTGCTAGTATCTTATTAAGAATTTTTGCATCCATATTCATCAGGGATATTGGCCTGTAGTTCTCTTTTTTTACTGGGTCTCTGTCTGGTTTAGGAATCAAAGTAATACTGGCTTCATAGAATGAGTCTGGAAGTTTTCCTTCCCTTTCTATTTCTTGGAATAGCTTGAGAAGGATAGGTATTATCTCTGCTTTAAATGTCTGGTAGAACTCCCCTGGGAAGCCATCTGGTCCTGGACTCTTATTTGTTGGGAGATTTTTGATAACCGATTCAATTTCTTCGCTGGTTATGGGTCTGTTCAAGCTTTCTATTTCCTCCTGATTGAGTTTTGGAAGTGTGTGGGTGGTTAGCAATTTGTCCATTTCTTCCAGGTTGTCCAATTTGCTGGCATATAATTTTTCATAGTATTCCCTGATAATTGTTTGTATCTCTGAGGGATTGGTTGTAATCATTCCATTTTCATTCATGATTTTATCTATTTGGGTCATCTCCCTTTTCTTTTTGAGAAGCCTGGCTAGAGGTTTGTCAATTTTGTTTATTTTTTCAAAAAACCAACTCTTGGTTTCGTTGATCTGCTCTACAGTTTTTTTAGATTCTATATTGTTTATTTCTGCTCTGATCTTTATTATTTCTCTTCTTCTGCTGGGTTTAGGCTGCCTTTGCTCTTCTGCTTCTATTTCCTTTAGGTGTGCTGTTAGATTTTGTATTTGGGATTTTTCTTGTTTCTTGAGATAGGCCTGGATTGCAATGTATTTTCCTCTCAGGACTGCCTTCGCTGCATCCCAAAGCGTTTGGATTGTTGTATTTTCATTTTCGTTTGTTTCCATATATATTTTAATTTCTTCTCTAATTGCCTGGTTGACCCACTCATTCGTTAGTAGGGTGTTCTTTAACTTCCATGCTTTTGGAGGTTTTCCAGACTTTTTCCTGTGGTTGATTTCAAGCTTCATAGCATTGTGGTCTGAAAGTATGCATGGTATAATTTCAATTCTTGTAAACTTATGAAGGGCTGTTTTGTGACCCAGTATATGATCTATCTTGGAGAATGTTCCATGTGCACTCGAGAAGAAAGTATATTCTGTTGCTTTGGGATGCAGAGTTCTAAATATATCTGTCAAGTCCATCTGATCCAATGTATCATTCAGGGCCCTTGTTTCTTTATTGACTGTGTGTCTAGATGATCTATCCATTTCTGTAAGTGGGGTGTTAAAGTCCCCTGCAATGACCACATTCTTATCAATAAGGTTGCTTATGTTTATGAGTAATTGTTTTATATATCTGGGGGCTCGGGTATTTGGCGCATAGACATTTATAATAGTTAGCTCTTCCTGGTGGATAGACCCTGTGATTATTATATAATGCCCTTCTTCATCTCTTGTTACAGCCTTTAATTTAAAGTCTAGTTTGTCTGATATAAGTATGGCTACTCCAGCTTTCTTTTGGCTTCCAGGAGCATGATAAATAGTTCTCCATCCCCTCACTCTCAATCTAAAGGTGTCCTCAGATCTAAAATGAGTCTCTTGTAGACAGCAAATAGATGAGTCTTGTTTTTTTATCCATTCTGATACCCTATGTCTTTTAGTTGGCGCATTTAATCCATTTACATTCAGTGTTATTATAGAAAGATATGGGTTTAGAGTCATTGTGATGTCTGTATGTTTTATGCTTGTAGTGATGTCTCTGGTACTTTGTCTCACAGGATCCCCCTTAGGATCTCTTGTAGGGCTGGTTTCGTGGTGACAAATTCCTTCAGTTTTTGTTTGTTTGGGAAGACCTTTATCTCTCCTTCTATTCTAAATGACAGACTTGCTGGATAAAGGATTCTCGGCTGCATATTTTTTCTGTTTAGCACACTGTAGATATCGTGCCAAGCCTTTCTGGCCTGCCAAGTTTCAAAGGGGAGATCAGTCACGAGTCTTATAGGTCTCCCTTTATATGTGAGGGCACGTTTATCCCTTGCTGCTTTCAGAATTTTCTCTTTATCCTTGTATTTTGCCAGTTTCACTATGATATGTCGTGCAGAAGATCGATTCAAGTTACGTCTGAAGGGAGTTCTCTGTGCCTCTTGGATTTCAATGCCTTTTTCCTTCCCCAGTTCAGGGAAGTTCTCAGCTATAATTTGTTCAAGTACCCCTTCAGCACCTTTCCCTCTCTCTTCCTCCTCTGGGATACCAATTATGCGTATATTATTTTTTTTTAGTGTATCACTTAGTTCTCTAATTTTCCCCTCATACTCCTGGATTTTTTTATCTCTCTTTCTTTCAGCTTCCTCTTTCTCCATAACTTTATCTTCTAGTTCACCTATTCTCTCCTCTGCCTCTTCAAGCCGAGCCATTGTGGATTCCATTTTGTTTTGCATTTCGTTTAAAGCGTTTTTCAGCTCCTCGTGACTGTTCCTTAGTCCCTCGATCTTTGTGGCAAGAGATTCTCTGCTGTCCTGTATACTGTTTTCAAGCCCAGCGATTAATTTTATGACTATTATTCTAAATTCACTTTCTGTTATATTATTTAAATCCTTTTTGATCAGTTCATTAGCTGTTGTTATTTCCTGGAGATTCTTCTGAGGGGAATTCTTCCGTTTGGTCATTTTGGAGAGTCCCTGGTGTGGTGAGGACCTGCAGTGCACTTCCCCTGTGCTGTGGTGTATAACTGGAGTTAGTGGGCGGGGCCGCAGTCCGACCCGATGTCTGCCCCCAGCCCACTGCTGGGGCCACAGTCAGACTGGTGTGTGCCTTCTCTTCCCCTCTCCTAGGGGCGGGATTCACTGTGGGGTGGCGTGTCCCGTCTGGGCTACTTGCACACTGCCAGGCTTGTGTTGCTGGGGATCTGGCGTATTAGCTGGGGTGGGTAGGCAAGGTGCACGGGGGCTGGAGGGGCAGGCTTAGCTCGCTTCTCCTTAGGTGATCCACTTCAGGAGGAGCCCTGTGGCAGCGGGAGGGAGTCAGATCCGCTGCCGGAGGTTTGGCTCCGCAGAAGCACAGAGTTGGGTGTTTGCGCGGAGCGAGCAAGTTCCCTGGCAGGAACTGGTTCCCTTTGGGATTTTGGCTGGGGGATGGGCGGGGGAGATGGCGCTGGCGCCTTTGTTCCCCGCCAAGCTGAGCTCTGCCGTCCGGGGGCTCAGCAGCTCTCCCTCCCTTTGTCCTCCAGCCTTCCCGCTTTCCGAGCAGAGCTGTTAACTTATGACCTCCCAGACGCTAAGTCGCGCTTGCTGTCAGAACACAGTCCGTCCGGCCCCTCCGCTTTTGCCAGCCAGACTCGGGGGCTCTGCTTGGCCGGCGAGCCGCCCCTCCGCCCCGGCTCCCTCCCGCCAGTCCGTGGAGCGCGCACCGCCTCGCCGCCCTTCCTACCCTCTTCCGTGGGCCTCTAGTCTGCGCTTGACTCCGGAGACTCCCTTCTGCTAATCCTCTGGCGGTTTTCTGGGTTCTTTAGGCAGGTGTAGGTGGAATCTAAGTGATCGGCAGGACGCGCTGTGAGCCCCGCGTCCTCCTACGCCGCCATCTTCCGGAACCCCCTGAAGACTACTTTAGAATGACCAAAACAGCTCTTTAAAAATTTATTTATTTATTTATTATTTTAATGTTTGTTTATTTTTGAGAGAGAGAGAGAGAGAGAGAGAGAGAGAGAGAGACTGCATGAGTGGGGGAGGGGCAGAGAGAGAGAGGAAGACACAGAATCTGAAACAGGCTCCAGGCTTGAACTCAGGAACCACAAGATCACGACCTGAGCTGAAGCCAGATGCTCTACTGATTTAGCCACCCAGGTACCCTGACAAAAACAGCTTTTAAAATCAAACCTCAAAAGCATCAAACTGATCTATAAGTAATTTAGCTGCCTGATAATACATGTTTAACACACTTTAACAGAAGACAACACAATCTATACTTAATAGCATAATACTCATTCAATTAAAAAAAACCCTCACTAGATATGTAAAGAAGTAAGTAAATGGGACTGAACACCTAGAGAAAAATCAGTAAATATAAGACCTAGAAACAACACAGATGATGTCAATACATGAACTTTAAAATAGCTATTATTGATGTGTACAAAGACTAAAAAACATGAACATAATGAGGAAAGAAATGGAAGATATAAAAAATAACCAAATAAAAATTCTATAGTTGAAGGATACAATATTCAAAATGAAAAAAATCACTAGATGAGGTTAAAAGGAGAATGACTAAAGATACAGCAGTTGAAAACAACCAAACCGATGCACAAAAAGAAAAAAGTGAGAAAAAATGAACTGAGCCTGTATGACACATGGGACAATAGCAACTGATCTAACATATGTACAATTAGAATCCCTGGAAAATAAGGAAAGGCATAAAAATATGTTTGCTGGAGTACTGGTTGAAGATTTTCCATACTTGATGAAAAGTGCAAAGCCACCCATGTAAGAGGCTCAATAAATTTAAGCAAGATTAACCCAAAGGAAACCATACCAAGGAAAAACATAATCAAGTTGTTGAAAATAGCAGTAAGAAAATCTTAAAAGTAACTAGAGGAAAAAGAAGATATATTACAGACAAGTAGACAGAGAAAACAGTTAAGTCCTGATTTCTCTTCAAAATCAATGAAGCCACAAAAAATATAGTGTCTTTAAGGCGCTGTGAGGGTGGGAGTAGGTGTAGAAAACTGTGAACTTGGAATTCTACATCCAGCAAAAATAACCTTTACATACGAAAATGAAATAAAAACATTTACAGATAAACAAAAGCTAAGGAATTCAATTCCCAGAAGATGTAAACTAAAAAAAAAAAATGTTAAACCAAGTTCTTCTGGAGAAGAAAAATGATAGCAGATGGGAACATGGATCTCTGGAAGAAAATGGAGAGTAAAGGAAAGTTTAAAATGCAAGTAAATACAAAAATTCTGTTTTTTTACTTTTTACCTCTTTAGAGGTAAATAATTGTTTAGAGCAATGGTCAGCAAACTATGGCCCCAGAACCAGAATGGTTTCTGTTTTGGAATATAAAGTTTCACTGGAAAATAGCCAAGCTCACTCTTTCTTTAAGTACTGCGTATTGCTGATGGCTGAGTTGAGGAGTAGCAACCATATGGCTTACCATATGGACCCTTATAGAAAAAGCTTGCTGGCTTCTAGTTTAAAGTAAATATAATTGTATTGTGGGGTTTGTAACTATATAGAAGTAAATGTTTGATAACAGTAGCACAAAGGTTAGGAAGGGGAAACAAAAGTACATTATTGTAAAATAGTTCTGTTATACAGAAGTGGCAAACCATTATATCACAGTAGATTGTAAGAAATTAAAATGTATATTGTAACCCTAGAGCAATCACTAAAAATATTAAACATATAGGTATGGCTAATGAGCCAACAAAGGAGGTAAAATACAAATATTTAAGTAATTCAAAATGAAGCAGAAAAAAAAGAAAGATGAGACAAAGAGAAATTAAATTACAAAATAGATGATTTAAACCATCTATATTGATAATATAAAATGAATGTAATGTAAAATTAAATGCAAAAGTTTAAACAATTAAAAGAGATTGTTAAGGATGCCAGGGTGGCTCAGTCAGTTAAGAGTTCGACTTTGGCTCAGGTCATGATCTCATGGTTCATGAGTTCAAGTCCTGCATCAGGTTCCCTACTGTCAGTGCAGGGCCCTCTTTGGATCTTCTGTCCGCAGCTCCCCCCCCCGCCCCCGCCTCTGTTTCTCCCTTGTTTCTCTCTCTCTCTCTCAATAAACAAACTAAAAAAAATTCAGAGACTGTTATAATGAATAAAAAACAAAACCTAACCATATGCTGTCTACAACAAATCTAATTTAAGTACAAAGACACAGATTAAAAGTAAAAGGATGGGAAAATATATAATGTTCATAAACAAATCATGAGAAAACTGGCATGGCTATATTAACCATCAGACAAAATGACATCAGGATAAAGAATATTATCAGAGACAAAGAGGGCCATTTCACAATGATAAAAGGATAAATTTATCAAGAAGACATACAAATGCTAAATATATGTATGTACCTAATAACAGAGCTTCAAAATACAGAACCAAAAAATCTATAGGCCTGAAAGGAAAAAAGGAGACAAATCTCCAAATATAAATTTATTTCCATACTCTTACATGTAGATTCAACAGCAGATTGAAGGTCAGCAACAATATAGAAGAATAAAAAAGTGCGTAAAACACAAAAGTGCTCAAAAATATTATTGTGTTATAAATATAATTATAGCTATTAAACATCTAAAATGGGATAGAAACCCCCATTACCTAAATAGATGTAATAGGAGCCTCTGGTTACAGTGATTTAGGGATAAAATTCTATCAAAAGAGAAACTGTACCACATTTGGAGTTGGAAACAGCAGTATCACTAATAGAGATATCTCCAAACATAATACAGACTATACAAAATTATAGAAGCAAAATCTATATATGATACTTTTATAATATTTGAGGTGATAGGACTGAAGCTTAGAAGCCAGAGTTGAACAACAGTACTCAAAGTTATATTAGAGATTATGCAGCATAGTTTCCTACTCTGATGATGACACTCAAAATTTCAAGACAATTTTTTTTTATATAAAGTCTTTAGCCAATGTTACAATCTTATTATATTGTCTATTCTACTTTTAAAAATCAGCTTTAAGAGACATAGTTTATATACTATAAATTCATCTATTTTTCCAATATTTATTTTTGACAAATAAAAATTATTTAAGGTGTAAAACATATTTTGATATCCACAGACATTATGAAATGATTACCACAATCAAACTAACATATTTATAACCAACCATAATTACTGCTGGTATGTGTATGTAGGGTGTGTGTGTTTGTGGTGAGAACACTTGATATCTATCTACTCTTTTCACAAATTTTAAGCATGTGATTCATTATTATGAACTTCAGTCAGATTGCTATATATTAGTTATATATATAGCTTACTCATCTTAAAACCGAAAGTTTGTTTCCTTGAAATGAAAGTTTGTATCCTTTCATCAAGGGTGCATATTTTCTCCTTCTCCTCCAACCTCCTAGCTTCTGGTAACCACCAATCTATTCCCTGATACTCTTTGCTACCATGATTTTGACTTTTTTTTTTTTAAAGATTCCATATGTAAGTGAGATCATGTGATATTTATCTTTTTATATCTGGCTTATTTCACTTAATATGATGTCGTCCAGATTCATCCATGTTATCAAAAATGGCAGCATGTGTCTTTCTTAGGTCAAATAAAATTCACCCTTCTTAAGTATACAGTTCCACAAGTTTTGACAAATATAGTGAGTTGTAATTCCACCACCACAATGAAGGTATAGAATATTCTTATCACCCTTTAAGTTCTCATGTCCCCTAATACAATCTTCTTCTCCCATGTCCAGCTTCTGGCTACCATTGACCTGAGTTCTATCCCTACACAGTTCTGCCTCTTCTGGGTTTTCACATCTTCTATGTATACTGAGAAGTGGGATTTCTAGGTCATCTCTTAAAATGAATGCTTGACTTTATAATTACCAAATTGTTATTGAAGATGGATGTACCATTCCATCAGCAATGTATGGCAGTTCCAGTTGTTCTATATCCTCCCAGAAGTTAGAACTGTTATGATTTGAAAAATATTTCAAACATTTTATTAATGTAGTAGTGGTTTCTCACTGCAGGTTTTTTTTCTTCACATTTATTTATTTTGGGGGAGGGCCTGAAAGAGAGGGGGGAGAGAGAGAATCCCAAGCAGGCTCTACACTGTCAGTGACAACCCGACACAGGGCTCAAACTCACGAATCGTGAGATTATGACCTGAGCTGAGATCAAGAGTCAGATGCTTAACTGACTGAGCTACCCAGGCACTCCTCATTGCAGATTTTAACTGACAATTCCCTAAGGACTAATAATGTTAAGCATTTTTCTATGCTTATTTTCCAACTGACTACTTTAAGGCAATGTTTGTTCAAATCACTCTTTCATTTTAAAATTTCCTTTTTGTCTTTTTTTCATTGAGTTGTAAGAGTTTATATAGGCTTTAGAGAAGTCCTTCATCATCTATGTGTATTGAAATGATTTTCTCTCAGTCTGTAGCTTTTTCGTTTTAACACTATGAAGAACAAGTTTTGAAAAATTCTGATGAAACCCAATTCATCAATGTTTTTCTTTGATGGTTCTTTCTTTTTAAGGAAATCCTTGCCTAATACAATGTCACAAAGATTTTCTTCTATATTCCTCTATAGATTTCATAGTTAGCTCTTAATCCATTTGCGAAAATTTTTGTATACGTACAAGGTACAAGGTATGAGTCAAGGTTTAAGTTTTTCTGCCCTCCCTCCCTTTATTTTTGCATATGATGCCTCATTGTTGTAGCATCATTCATTGACGGCTACGGTTCCCCTATTTGACTTAACTTGACACCTCTGTCAATTATCAATTGACTCTATTTATGTGAGTCTATTTTTTTACTCTAATTTATTCCATTCCTCTGTAGGTCTAACTGTATGCAAATACCACACTGTCTTGATTACTAAATTAGTGAGTCTTGAAATAAACCAGGGTAAGTCCTCCAACTTTGTTCTATGTTCCCTTGCTTTCCACATAAATTTGTCAATTTCTATGTTTAAAAATTCTGCCAGGATTCTTACCAGAATTGCACTAAATCTATAGGTAAATCTGGGGAGATCCAGCATCTTAACAAGATTGAAAATTCCAATCAATAAATATGGTATATCTCTATATTTAGTTTAGTCTTTAATTTCCTTCAGCAGCATCTTATATTTTCATTATAAAAATCTTGCACACATTTTGTTAAATTTATCCCTCTTATTTCATGCTTTTTGGTGCTACTGTAGATGGTATGTTAGAAATGTCAATTTCCAAATTTTTACTACTACTATAGAAATTTATAAATATAACTGGTTTTTGCAATATTGGCTTTGTATCCCATGAACTTGTTGAATGCACTCAGTTTGTAGATTCTTTGGGATTTTCTACATAGACAAACACCTCGTTTGGTTTATATCTATCATTTTGCAGTTGTTAGTTTCTTCTCTATCCCACCCTCCACATCATGTTTTCTATTTAACTGAGTATTCATTTATGGTTCCATTTTGTTTCCACTACAGGCTTAATAGCTGTGCCTCTTTTAAAAAATGTAGTTATTGCTGTAGGGTTTATAGCATACACATGTACTCAGCTTATCATAGTCTTCCTTCAAAACACTGTATCACTTCATGTACAATGTTCAAACTTGACAGTAGACTCCCATTCCATTCTCCCCATTCTTTTTGCTATTGATAGAACAGTAAATATTTTAGGCTTTTGAGGCCACATATGGTTTCTGTCATTAATTTTTTTTCTTTTTATAATCTTTTGAAAACGTGGAAAAAAATTCTTCATTCACAGGCTGCACATAAAACTGTCATGGATCAAATTTGGTCCATGGACTGTAGTTTGCTGATCCTTGCTTTGCACAGCCATTTTACATAACAGATTAAAAATAAGGAAAAAAAGTTTCTTTATAGTTACCAACATTTCCCATATCTGCTACTCTTTATTTCTTTGGGTAGACCCAAATTTCCATTGGGTATCAGACTGCCTCTGCTTGATCAACTTCCTCTAATATTTTTGTAGCACTAGTCTGCTGGTAAAGAATTCTCTCAACTTTGTTCACTGAAACATCTTTATGTCTCCTTAAATTTCCCTAGATATAGAATTCTGGGAAGATAGTTTATTTCAGCACTTTAAAGGTGTTGGTACACTGTATTCAAACTTGGACAATTTTTGATGAGAAGTCTGCTGTAATTTTGATCTTTGTTTCTCTATAATATTCCTTTTTCCTCTGGCTGCCTTCAAGATTATATCTTTGTTTTTTAGCAGTTTAAATATGATGTCCTTTTGGACATGTATTACTGTTTTATCTTACTTGTCCTCTTGAGTTTGTGCTATTTAGCCTTTTCTTAATTTTGGAAAATACTCAGTTTTAGATCTTTACATTTTTCCTGTCTCTAGTTTTCTTTCTCCTCTTTCTGGGACTCCACAATTACACATAAATTGGATGGTTTGATACCACCTCACTGTTTTAGCCTACCATGTTGTTGTTGTTGTTGTTGTTGTTGTTTTCTTGTGCCTTTTTTCTTTTTGGTATTGTTTTCCACTCTGGATAATTTCTAATGATCTATCTTAAGGTTCACTGATTGTTTCCTTAGGTGTATATTATCTGTTGATAAGCCATCAAAGGAATTCTTCATCTGTGGTATTGTATTCCTAGCATATCACTGAATATTTTTTTATATTTTTCATCTCTCCTGAAATTACCTACATGTTCATGAGTGTCATCTTCCCTTTCCACTAGATCCTTAAACTTCCTAATCAAGGTTATTGCAGAGTCCTTGCATAAGCTTTCCAACATCTGCATCATCAGAGTCTAGTTCTGTTAATAGCTTTCCTTCTTTGAAATTGTTTCTCCTTAAGTTGCATGTCTTGTAATTTTTTAAATTGAATCCTGAACATTGTGTGTATTAAAGACTGAGATAAAAAAATATTTGTTTTCAACTACTGATTACATTCACTCAACTCCTCCATAATGATAGTTCTTATCCTACAGAGTGTGATGGCTTTCCTGTCTACCCCTTCACCAGCAAATCTTTGCTTGAATCCTAAGGAAGAGTTTCTTGTCACCCACACCAGTGGCGTGGCTGTAAGGTTTCTTTATATCTAAAGATCTAGAATATAGCCAATCCTTTGTCAGGTGTGATTACTTTCCTTCTCTCTGTGACAATATTTATTATATTCTAGCCATCTTTGTAGGTACAGGTGAGAGCAAAACCAGACATAGATTCCACTCCCGTATGGAATCAAATAATTATACAAGTATATTGTCAAAAATTATATAAGTGGTGTAAAAACAGCACAGGGATCTATGAAACCATAGAAGAGAGGGAAATGATTCAGTTTGGTGGGGAAGGAATGACAGTATGAGAAGATGTGAGGAATTCAATGCTAACTAGGATCTTAAGAAGGATTAGTAGGAGTTACCTAGGGAAAATGGAGATGGGAGAAAAAGCTCAATGATGACAAAAGGAAAGACTTGGGCAAAGATCCTATTTAATGGGTATGTGACTGAAATACAAAGGAAAGGGAAGAGTGTGATATAATGAAGTTGGAGAGTCAGGAAAAGTCTAGATCGTGCTTACCTTGAAATGCCATATCAGGGATGTCAAGTCTTCATCTTGGGAGAAATGAGAAGCCTTTGAAGAATTTCATAAACAGGAGAGAAATAATCAGAGTTGTGTTTTTAAAAAAGATTACCCTTGTTGTGATATGCAGAAGTGACTGTCAGAAGCAAGAATGGATGTGGGAAAACCAGGAGGCTCCTACAGTGGGCCAGCTGAAGGTGATAGTAACTTGGCTTAGGATGGTAGCAGTGGAAATGGACAGAAGTGGCTCAATTTATTTACTTATTATTATTATTTATTTTTTATTTTTTAGAAGTGGCTCAATTTAAAAGATATTTGGAATGTAAACTGGACATGGGGAGGGAGGTAAAAAAGTGATTCTTATGTTTCTGCAATTGGATAGGTAGTGAAGTCATTTACAGAAGGTAAGGAATGCAACACAAAAGAACAGATTTTTGTTTTTATTTTTCAAGGTCAGGGGTTTGAAGGTCATGAGTGCAGTTCTGGACATACTGATTTTGGGCCATGTTTAGAGATGTCAAGTAGAACAAAAACCTAGATGAGAGAGAGAAATTTAAGAATCAAAAAAAATTATAGGCAGATAATTTGAAGCCAGGGTGTGGGTGAGATGTCCTAAAAGACAGAATATTCTCTAAATATTTAAAATAAAAATTTAAAAACAAAGTAATTTTAATACCTTTTGGAAAAAAAGAAACATATACTGTACCAAATTCTCACGAGCTTTCCTGTGTCAAACAATAATTAGCACTTTAATGTTTTATCTTAACTCTATTATAATCACTTTATGGGATAGGCGCTACATTATTCTCATGCTACATATGAACAAACTAGGATTTTGAGATGAATTTAACTTATTCAAGAGCCAGAGTTCAAATGTTGGGCTGCTTTTCTAATCATTCTATAGGATTATTTTCTCAGTACACCTTACATTAAACATCCCTTTCAGAAACAGTATCAACTATAGCAGTCAACATCCTTTGAAGACTTATTGTGTAGAGTAAACATTGTATATTTATAGTAATAATGTAGGAACAAATGATGACAGCTTTACTCTGATACAAACTATAAGGAGAACAAAGATTTTAAGAATATCAAATGAGTTTACTGGTTTGTTCAAATGACATAGAAATTGGTGTCTTGCTCAGTTACCTTAAATTGCTTCATGTTATATAATTATGAAAAAATCATCTATAGCAATATCTTATCTAATAGCAACTCTGTTTAGGAACAGTTTTGACTTACAGGAAGGAACACTTCCTAAAAAGTCATCAATTTTAAAAGACTTACTTTTCTTGGGCTATATGAAAATCTAACTCAGTTTACTAGACCCAACAAAGATCATAGCCAGAGAAGAAGAAAAGCCTACTAAGTGACAAGAGCTTGTAAACAAAGAGGATCTAGGAAAGAGTTCTAGGTAGATGGCTTTTGGTATTATCACCTAATGGAGAAATCTTATTTTATGCTTATAGTCTTTTTTACACATACACTTTTATCTTTGCAATTGTTCACATACTGAGGTTCCAAAAGTATGAGAATGGGGTCAAAAAAATACACAAGTTTCAGAGTTAGATTTAAAACTAAAGTAACAAACAGAAGAAGTGTTTCCACTATTAGTATAAGGAATGCTTTGGGACTGAGTGCAATGTGGAGGACATAATGTCTCTGCTGAGCAGGAATACTGGTTTGCCGATCAGATATAAATTTTTAGCGTGGCAAGAAAACACAAGAAGGTAATCTTTCTTCCCTTATAGATGTATATCTCTCAATGATGACCAAAACAAACACTAGCATTGTCACTTTACTAAATTGCAATGCAGCTATTTACAGTCTAAACCTGCATGTAATTTTAGCTTCTGGATATAACACTGGTGATTCTTATGTTACTTTAGTCATTTTTCAACTGAAATGACTTGTGTGCAATAAGAATGATTGGTAACCTTACTAGGATGCTCTAAAAGATGCTGTGTCAAAGACAAATTTAATCCCCCAAACGATTTAATGGCGAAAGTTGGATTTTTAGGTCATAATATACCTGACATAAACAAATATGGTTATTATATCATATTTAGTATTCAAGATATTTTTTTAACGTTTATTTATTTTTGAGACAGAGAGAGACAGAGCATGAACGGGGGAGGGTCAGAGAGAGAGGGAGACACAGAATCCGAAACAGGCTCCAGGCTCCGAGCAGTCAGCACAGAGCCTGACGCGGGGCTCGAACTCACAGACCACGAGATCGTGTCCTGAGCCACGGTCGGCCGCTTAACTGACTGAGCCATCCAGGCGCCCCTAGTATTCAAGATATTTAAGGCATTTTGTTATTATGAGTTAAATACTCATCTGAATGACAAAGAGACTTTGAATCTTCAAGTCAGTCCATAGATTGAAAGGTCTTGGAAAAATAAGGTTTTTAAAACTTTTCTATGCCCAGGTCCTGCATGTAGACTAAGCCATATGTAAATTATCTTTTTTGGTAAGTACTGATTCCATGAACTTAAAGCAAAAGCCAAAGTGAAAATTTATCAGAGCCAGGCTACAATGAGGCAAGGAAAATGCCTAGGGTTCAAAATTTGAGGCACTCAGTCTCAGCATCATGCAAGTACAGGGTTGGCACCTAAGAGCAAGTACTTCCTTAAATTTACTACATAGTCACCTTGTTATTGCCACCCTGGCCCTGGCACTGTTTTATTCCCAAAGTCTTTTAGGAATCAAGGCAATGCAATCTCTGGTTTCATACTGTTTTGTTGTTGTTGTTCAACAGTTAACAAAAATTAAGTAAATAATTTTAAGATTTTATAACAAACAGGTATTGCATAAAAATTAGATAAGTAGGGTATTAATAATTAGAGATCACATCTAAATATCAATAACTTGTAACAATTTTTTAGTGCTTATCATGTGATACACGTTTACCTCCTTCAGTACTACCTCTTAAAGTATTACTATTATTGCCCTTTTATACAGAGAGAAACTAATGCCTATAGTGTTAAATAATCTGCTCACACTCACAGCTGGTAGGAACTCAAGTTGATCTAAGTCCAAAGCCCAATCTCTTAATTGCTATGCTTTGCCACCTCCTAACCATAACCACTTAATACTGATAATCTATCATCTGTATCTCTACTGTATGTAGAGATCTAAATGCAATTGTTGACAAAGATTTAGAATTCTTATTAGAAAAATTAAGTTAATGACCTCTAGATACTACTCTCATTCCTATAGCCTTATAACATGGTATATTAAAAAAAAGAAAATGAAAATGTAGGGAAGAAAGGGGGGGAAGAAAAAAAGGATTATAAGAGATTTAGAGATCATATCCCTTTTGTGGACTAGAATAAAATAAAAATGGGGATCAGAATACATGTACAAGTTTTTTCAAAGCAAACTCTAAAGGAGAAAAGAAAAAGGTTTGTCAGAAAGGATTAAAAATGTTACTTTGGGTTTAATTTCAGCTGTTTTAAATTAAGAGGAGAAAAAAGACATTTCTTTTTTTCTTTTTTTTTTTTTAGAAATGAATACCAATAGTAGTTTTTTTCTATTCACCTACTATAGAAAGAGAATATTGACATAAACAGAAACATGGGGGAATAACTTTATGATAGTTAATTAAAAATATGAAATGTCACTTTTGATTCATGTAGAAAGGAGAGACACTTGGACATAGTTGAGATTACCAATTTCTAAGACATGAATGCTTCATGGAAAATTCTAAGAATATGGTTTAAGAGATATAGTATTGTATTATTGGCAATGATTGTGATTTTCTAGTCTTTTAGAAAGAGGAGATCTTCTAAAAGGTTAAATGCCTTTCCTAGCCCCCCTTCTTCCTCCTAGCTCCTCAAACCTTCATTACCAAGTCAGGCTCCCTTACCAGTAGGAAAGGCCTTATCTTGCAACCTGCTGAAGAGCGCCCTCTAGTGCTCTCTTGCAAATGAAATGTGCTCATAATTTTTTTTATGAATTGTTCTGGTTATACTGGACCTTAGGTTTTCTTTGAAATGTTAGTCAAAAGAGAAAGATAAATGATGCTTTAGAAAAATTTTCTGGATTGTATTTCTAGCCAAGACTACCACAATAAATTAAAGGGTGAGAGGGTTTGGATTTTTTTTTTTTTAAACTTCTATGAAATGAGGCACATCTATTTTTAAAACAATTTGGTTTTTTAAAATATTTTATTTATTTTTGAGAGAGAGAGAGACAGAGCACAAGTGGGGTACAGGCTGAGGGAGAGGTAGACACAGAATCTGAAGCAGGCTCCAGGCTCCAAGCCATCAGCACAGAACCCGACGTGGGGCTCAAACTCACAAACCGTGAGATCATGAACTGAGCCCAAGTCAGATGCTTAACTGACTGAACTACCTAGGTGCCCCTGAGGCACATCTGTTTTTAACATAACATGCTTTTTGTTGAAGGATAAGTTTTTAAAGAAAATAATTTGCAAAAATTTTAGTCTGCTTCACAGTATCTAAAAACCAGAAGTATTGTCAATAAAAAAAAGTTAGCATTGATAGCAATTGCTTCTCTCAACCTTTCAATCTCTGGAAACTTACCTACTTAGACTGATGGTATCCTAAGAAAAAATTTTAAAACCTATCTGAATTAAACTTTTATTTCTGGTGACATATAGTAAAAATTTTGTTCATGCTTAATCAAAATCCAGAAGGGAGAATGTAGAAGAACAAATTACCTGACTATATGGCAAGTGTATCTTTAAATTCCAGGAAAAAGAAAACATAAGATATTCCAAAAGGCAGCATTAAATAATGGTAAAATATTCATTTAAACGGTTTTGCTACTAGTACAAAGAAATTTAAAGAAGTGAAGGAAACCAGTGTTTTATACACACCAGTGAATTTAAAACATGAGACTGGTATAACTCCATAAACTACCCCTTTACTTTGGGCATAATTTTTTTTTCCCTTTTAAAAGAGGCTATGTACAATGAATTAAAGCCAGAGTTTGAGAAATATGAGAAAAAGCTAAATACTCAAAACCACCATTAAGAATGTTAAGGCATGTATATGTGGGTGGTAGGTCTGTGTATGTATACATGTTTACATGTATTGCTGTCATTCTGTTTAATAAAGTGAGGATCGATCAGACGTTTGGCCCAGAACATGTGTAAATGTAAGATCTCTGAAACAGTGTTCTGACAAACGAAGAAATTAACAACACTGAAAGAAGTAGTATTGATAGATCTTTTAGTTTTCTTCCACTTTTTGTTTAGTTTGTTTTGGGGGGGGTATGTTATTCTGCACTGTGGACATTAAATAAGTTTAAATGTGCACAATGTATGAAAAAGCAATTAAACAAAATGTTAAATAATGCCAATCTAAAAATAGAAGATGCACAAATAGAAGGCAGCATGTTCTATGGTTTCTAGAATAAGACATCGTTTAGAGATGGAATATTCTTCAAAGAGGGCCTTCAAGTACTTGTGTTATCTAAACACAAGTTTAGGGCTCTAGCAAATCGATGGCCACAGTAGAGAGAAAGGTGTATAAAAGGGCCACAATACTTGGGAGTAAAAAACTGTGAGTTCTATTTCTGTCTCTGACTCACCATTGACCTTGACAAAGTCAGTGATCTCCACTGTGATTCAGCTTCTCCATCAAACAGGGGCAGTAACTCTTGCCAGAAACCGCATAGGAGTGTTGATAATGGGGAGGATTAGTGTAATAATGCACAGAGCTTATGGAAATTTTACTGTGCTGTAAACACTTTTGGAAAAGCTCTTGCTCTTTTGCTATCCCACAAAAGGTTCAAAATCTTAAGAAGATAATGGATGTATAAAACATTAGGTTAAATTCTGCTTAGCATCTTCATTTCCATTTATCCTGACATTTTCATCAATGTGCTGTTTCTATTACCTGTTATCTGTTACTATTTTTATGTCCAGCAATTTTTAATTCTCCTTCCATCTTATTTGCCTTATTTTTAGGCTCCTATTTACACAAAATAATGATTTACTTTTGCCGTGACTTTCTCCTTTCACTCACTCTATTTATATATGTAAAACCATGGCTATTTTTCTTTTATGACTTAACCCTATGTTGTTCAATTATAATAAAAGCAACCATAACAATGATACTAGCACCTAATATATGTGAAATGTTTTGTAAACAAACTATAATCTCATTTCATGTATTTATTCAAATTGATCTCAATCAGAAAAATTGTTGATAGTTTATATACCTTACTTGTAAGCCTCAAGCAGGTAAAATGTTCAATAGTAGAAAAATGTTTACCCTGTCACTTTGAAAAAGGAAACAACTACTGGACATATTATACCAAAAATAAACCTTATTATAATTTTGCATACACTTCCTAGCAAATAATAGTACAGATATTTCAGAAAAATTTCTAAGTTACAAAATTTGTATTTACCCCAATTTATAGAATGAGATATCTTACATTTATATTTTATAGAAACTTAGGTTAAAAAAATGCTTCACACTTCTATTTGCAACTCTCTTGCTTTAGTTGGATAAAAGTAGAAATCACTTAATATCTATAAAATATGGAAATGACTACCTTATTGTGCTCTTAGAATGATTAATTATGCTTTTACTTCAGAACAAAGGCCCTGTGAACGTACAGTATTATTATTTTAATACAGGTAATTCATTGTAGTATGAAAGTCATATATAGACCGAACAATAATCACTTCTTATATACGATAAATAAAAACCCCACTGAAAAATGGAGAAATGCCTCTTTCTGTCCCTAATTAGTTTTTAATAAATGATACATAATAAATGGCAAGATTCTAATTTATCAAAGTTTAGGGATAGTCCTTGAATAGGGGGTAGAATTGTATGAACTCTGACAGCTGTTTACATAATTCTGTGAAGCCTTTTCTGTTAAAGGGTATTGTTCTCAAAGTTTGAAAAGATACAAGCTCTCATAAGGTTCTTTTAGGTAGTTGGTATGGCTAACAGGAAGAAGTCCCTGTAGAGCACAAGTTCTAACGGCAGATAAATTGTCTGTTCTTGGTCTACATCTCTATAAACAACCATATCATTTACTATTGATTTTAAATCACACACACACACACACACACACACACACACACACACACACACACAGTTTTAGTGAAATTAATACTTAGAGTAGGGCACAGCCCTTTTTACTTCACAAATGTGAGAAATACATTTATATTAATAGTTCTGATTTTCTTTTCAGAGCTACTTTTTGGGCTCTGACATTAAATTCCATAAACCAGGCTTATTTAATTTTTTCACATATATTTCAATAGACTAGAAAAACTAAGTTTGTCTGTAAGAATCCAGATGGTATTTATTTTCCATACCTTGTCTTTGCTTAAGTTCAAACTGTGTAACTTAATACTTTTTATTCTTGCTCAACCAGTAAAGATAAAGGGCTAGATTTTAACCACAAACATTTAACAAGTATCTAACAGTCAGTATTCTTATAGTAGGCTGAAAATTTGTGCTCTTCTCACTACAAGTCTCATCTAGACTTGCCTCAGAAATGAAACAGGTGGGAAAGTGGGTTTTACCCCATGATACAACTCACAAAATGGTCTAATACGTCCCTTGAATGCACTCCTCCCTCCATGCTCGCATCTGCTATATCCATTGCTTTATCATACTGCCTGCATGCATGTACTTGTGCATACAGGACAGAGACTCTAATGCCTTGCATCATCTTGGAATAAAAGAACCTGAAAGGAAAGCAATTGTTTCCTCTTAAAAAGGGAGAATACAATGCACTGAGACTGCAACCAACCATTTCCATATAACCATTGCTAACTCATTCTAAAGACAATTTTGTGTAGATTTTCTATAGAGAAATCTTTTTCCCCCCATTAGCTCGCCCTATGAGCGCCTTTGTTTTCAAACAGTATGCTTTTCCTATGCTGAAAATTTTGTGTAAAGCTCCGCTGTGACCAGTTAGATTTAAGGGGTTTAATTTCCTTAATCATCAGTACAAGTACACATCTTTCTGTGTGTTATGGAGTTAAACACACACACACACACACACACACAGACACATACAATGTATCTTCTTCACAAAATGGACATTCACATAAAGCAAGACCACCTTCTATCATATATGGAATGGAAAACATCACATCCTTACAAAAATACAGGTGTACCCTTATATACACTTTATGTAAGTATACCGATAGCATTGTGCCTTGACACTCCTTCACGCTGCTCTTGATGTGTTCAGACACACACATGCATGCACAGACACACACACGCACAACTCCATTTCTACAAAGTCAAATTCATCTAACATTACATAGTGTGGTTGTTATTTCTATATCTTTTCCTCCTTTAAATGTGACTAGCTATTTACACCCTAACAATTCTGGTACAGAGCTGATTTAGCATTTTTATTGGAATGTGAAAGCTCTTAAAAGAAGAAAAAAATCTAATCAGGCAGAAGAGATAGAAAACTTGCTGAATTTTCTCTCCCCCCCTCCAAGACCCCCCTGAATCCTATCAAAAGCACATCTTCCATTCATTGCTTCCCGGTGTCATTATGACAAGCGGCTACAAATCAATAGCAGAGGGAAAGGCAGGACCAACCCGCACTCACCAAGTGATAAAGATTCACTCTCAGCCCCGATTTGCTAATAGCCCATAATAGCAGCCATTGGCGCCCTGCATTAAATCATACATTTCACTCTGCGTTTATTATGGGATTTTTAAAACTCCTCACCAAATTGGATTTTCTCGATGGTCTCTAATTTCCACATTTATCATTTAAAATTAAACTCCTCTGTGGAGAGGGGGAATAGAGAAGGAGGAGAAGGTAGAGAGAGGCCAGAGAGTACTGTATTTTTTCTTCTCACCCCCCTCTTTTTTATGAAAACCCATAAATAATACCAGGTACCACAGCCATAAGCAGCAGGGGTTTTTTTAACTATAAAAAAATTCTAGAAATCATGCTGGAATGGTTTGTATGTGCTGGTCTGTAAATGAAGATGACAATTCAAGAGGATTATATATATATATATGGTTAAAAAATCTCAGTAACATTACAAAGAAGGTGAATTGCAAAAGCAATGGAAAATAAGTTAATGTTACATTATGCAAATACTCCAAGGAGTTGTAGAGTGTTCAGTAAGTATATAGTATTCTAGCTTAACAAAAACCATGTTCATCTTATTCCAAATCTCAATGACAGATTAAAAGTAAAAATTCTTTTCTTAATTTTTTTATTTAAAAAATTTTTTTTAACATTTTATTTATTTTTGAGACAGGGAGAGCCAGAGCATGAACAGGGGAGGGTCAGAGAGAGGGAGACACAGAATCTGAAATAGGCTTCAGGCTCTGAGCTGTCAGCACAGAGCCCGACACGGGGCTCGAACCCACGGACCGCAAGATCATGACCTGAGCCAAAGTCGGCCACTTAACCGACTGAACCACCCAGGCGCCCCAAAAATTCTTTTATCAGTTTCTAATGTGACACCTTGCTCTTCCCTCCATACATTCTTAGTTTAAACAATTATTTTAAAATTCCATGAAATTGTGGCTAAAGCTGTCCCTTGGCTGCCACAGCAAACCCCAGACAAGTTCTTAAATCTCCTGCATGTACTACTGAAACAATGGAATCAACCTGTGGGAACTTAAATCACTGTAAGTTTAAATATATAGTATGTCTTTTTGGATAAAAATTTTAAAAATCTTTAGGTATAAAACCTGACAATTAAATTTTGGATCTAGAGCATAAAATGAAAAGGCTATATTTTCTCAAGGCTGCATGGCTGGGACTTTAGTATGACCTACTTATAACTAGAGTACTAGCAGGATCCAAAGACATCAGAAGGGAACTAATCAGTCCATATTCAGAGATGCTTGAAAAGGCTAGAGGTTTAAGGAAATGTCAAATAATCCCAATTTTTTTTTCTTTTGGAGATTCCTCAGCAATGAGGTCCATCTATATCATTTTCCTTAAGAAATAGAGAAACATTTTAAAACAGCGTTTAATGAGGACTTAAAACTTCAACCATTTTATATTTCATTTTATGTTCACCAGCTCTTTTTTGTTTTGGAATTTGTGCATCGCTGATATAATTATTTAACTTTTTCAGTGATCCTTTTAAAAAATATCTGTCATTGATTGCTATGTCTTTTCTGTTGTGTGTATTTTTTTTTTTCCTAGTAGGAAACTACTGTTGAATATACCTCTTTTCCCCCCTCTCCAATTCCACATAACTAACAGTCTCCCATTTCAATAAGGTTTTTATTCAAGTAACCTACATACCGAAAAGGGCTTAAATCAAAATTGTAATCTATGAATTTTCACTAAGTGTACCCACTTGTTTAACCAGCATCCAGACCAAAAAACAGAACACTTTACTAATGTCCCAGAAGTCCTTACGCAGTCACTATCAACTACCCCGAAAGTAGTCTCTATCCTGACTTCTAATGTCATAATTAATTCTGCATACTTTTGAACTTCATATAAATGGAATCATCCAGTATGTACCTCCAGTATCTTGCATCTAAATTTTTACTCAAAATTACATGAGATTAATTCACATTACCATATGTATTTGTGGTTCATTCACTCTGATTGCTGTAGAGCAGGGTTTGGCAAACTATGGCCAGTGGGCCAATGTGGCCTTGTTGCCTGTTTTTGTATGGCCTGTGAGCTAAAGAAGATTTTTACATATTTAATTGGCTTAAAAAATCAAAAGAAAGATAATGTTCATGACATGTGAAAATGAAATTCAAATTTCATTGTCCATAAATAAAGTGTTTTATTAAAAAAATATAGCCATGCTCTTCTGTTTAAGTATTGTCTATGGCTGCTTTCATGCTACAATGACAGAATGGAGTACTTGGGGTAGAACTTAGGCATACAAAATCTGAAATATTTACTATCTGGCTCTTTACAGAAAAAGTTTGTTGACTTCTGCTGTAAAGTGTTCCACTGTGTGATTACCACATATTCATCTATTCTATTGTTAAAGAACATTTGGGGTGTTTCTGGTATTGGGCTATTATAAATATATGCTATAGACATTCTAGAACATGCCTAGGAGTGGAACTGCTGGGTATAGATAATGTATATGTTGTTTTGTAGTTGTTGCCATAGTACTTTTTGTCAATTTATACTTCCACGAACAATGCATGAGAATTCCAATTGCTTTTTTTTTTGCTGACTGTTGGTATTTTAGCTATTCTTACTGTTTTAGTATGCATTTCCCTTATGTCTAATATGGCTAAGAGCAGTTTTTCATATGTTTATTGCCATTTAGGTATTTTCTTTTGTGAGGCACCTAGTTAAGTCTTTTTGTCTATTTTTCTACAGGGTTATCCTTTTTCTTATGGACTTGTAGGAGTTCTTGGTATATTAAAGATATAAGTCTTTTGTCAGCTTATCTTTTGTAATTATCATCTAGGTTGTGGTGCACCTTTTTGTTCTTTTAAAGGCTATCTTCTGATAAACAGAAATTCCTAATTTTCATGTAGCTCAATGAACTCAGTTTTTCTTTGTAGTTAGCACTCTGTGACCTGTTTAAGAAATGTGGACTATCCCAATACATGAAGATTGTAAATTCATTTGGGTTTTTCATGTATACTAATATCATTTATGAATAATGACAATTTTCTTTCTTTTCTGATTTTGGTTTCTTGTCTTATTGTATAGTTAGAACCTCTAGTACAATATTGAATAGAAGTTATTGTAGGAGGCATCTTTGTCTTGTTTTGTATTCTGCTCTGGATTTTTGTAGATCTTCTTAATTAGGTTAAGGAAGTTCCTTCCTTTCAACCCCTAGTTTTTATTATAAAGTTTATCAAAGACAAAAAAAATTACAGAGATGATCATATGATTCTCTGTTTTTGTTAATATGGTGAATTACATTGATTGATTTAAAAATGTTAAAGCACCCATGTATTCCTGGAATAAATTCCATGTGGCGATAATCTATAATAATTTCTATATATTCCTGGGTTCAATTTGCCAGCATATTTTTAAGGGCTTTTCTATCTATATTCATGAGAAATTTCATTTTGTAATTTTCTTTTCTTGTAGTAATCTTTTTTGATTTTGATGTCACCTCCCTTACATTTTAAGAAAGTCTCTGGTGAAATCACAACAGTTACCTTTGGCAAAGAGAAAATTTTGGAAGAAACTGAAGCTTCTATACTTTTATAATAATGGCATAGGGAGCTGTGGTGCTTATGGGTTTTTCTTACTCTGCTTTCAGTTTCCTTATTTTCACAACTCATGACTCCTCAGTACCTGTTTCTTTTACACAAAAGCCTATACAGGCTTTTAAAGATGCTACATTTTCTAAATTTTATCTTACTTCTCCCTCTGGTGAATTCTCCCTCAGGCTTTTGTAAGGGTTTTGTTTTGTTTTGCTTGTTAATGATTTCGTATTAGACCAATACTATCTGTCAGAATACTGTGTGCAGTTATAAGAAGTAGACCATATATTCTCTGCCCTCCATGAGTTTGTAATGCAGTAAGTTATATCAGTCCATTAAAAAATTACAAATCAATTATGGAATCATCTCTAATTAAATTTCTTCATTCAAACTTATGAAGCTTTTAAAAAATGATTTCTATTATAAAGGAGGAAGAAGTTGGTGAAAGAAAAATGGGAACTCAAGGAGAGCGGAAAGAAGGTGCAAAATCACTGAGACACACTCACAAACACAACCATTACTAACTTTTAAATTTTGTTGTAAATTAGATCATCTTCAGTGTGTTCATTCTCATATTTTATTTCTAATAGGCACCTCCATAGTTGGTACTTCCTATTTTTTCATCTGTATATACCTATTCATTTTTTAAAGGTAAACTTAGAAAAGGGCTTCTATAGTTTTTATCAACACAAAAAAAGTATAGAGTTTAGGAACCTTTTGAATGTATGAAATGAAATTCCTTTTTCCTCAATCAGATATGATACTACACCAAGGCTCTCAACTCAGAAAGCTTCTATTACATGCTTGGTAGGTCCTATATCTTGGCACATTTCTATCTTTAAACTATCCTCATTTCTGACACACAACAAATTAAGAGTTGTGCAAAAATTCTTTTAAATTTGATGTAGAACATTGTACAAAGAGTACAGGACTGCAATCTTTTTTAAAATTTTATTTAAATCCAAGTTAGTTAACATATAGTGTAAGATGGGTTTCAGGAATAGAATTTAGTGATTCATCACTTACATATAACACCCAGTGCTCATCACGTGTGCCCTCCTTAATGCCATTACCCATGTAGCCTATCCCCCCACCCAACACCCCTCCAGCAGCCCTCAGTTGGTTCTCTGTATTTAAGAGTCTCTTACAGTTTGCTCCCCTGTTTTTACCTTAGTTTTCCTTCCCTTCCCCTGTGTTCACCTATTTTGTTTCTTAAATGAGAACTGCAATCTTAAGAGTTGATTTAGCCTAGTGGTTAAGGCACAGGCTGCAGGGCTAGACTGTCTGAGTTTGAAACCTGACATCAACACTCACAAGGTATATAATCTTGAAGTTAATTATCTTCTTCATGCCTCACTTACACATAAAATGGGAGAAATAAAGGGAATGACCTTATATGGTTGTTGTGAGGATTAAATAAAGTAAATAAAGACAAGTACTGTTGGGCACATAGTGGGTGCTCAGTGAATGTTGGCTTTACACAGGCAAGCTAAAGGGCTGCTCATTTTAAATGTGCACAAGGAGTAGCTATATTTATTGTTTTCATATTGAAAGACCTTCAATTTGCCCCCATCAACATCCCTCTTCTCTTTAATCCTGAAGACTGTGTCTTTTTAAACCATTAGTTTATCTTCATTCCTACTGTCTCCTGTCTACTGTCATATTTTGTTTCATTGCTGAAACAATGAAAAAGTCCTCTGCTTTTAAAATTCATTTCTAAAAGCCTACTTCTATTATGAAGTCTCTATCTAAGCTAACACCACTCGATTTAAGTGGATAAAAGCCGGAATTGAAGAAATGAAGACAAGTGACATGTTAAAACTGGAAGCATTGTCAGGGCTTTCCTAGTTTTCTCTTTTGTTTGGGTAATCTAGAATTCACAGAGTACAGCCTATATCTGTTCAATTAAAGGATCAATTAAAGAGCTGGCAATAAAAGTTTATCAGTCTGAATTATGCAATTAAATATGGAAGAAATTAAAATGAAGTTGAAAAATCAGGGCAGGGCAAGAAAGAATTTTAATAAAAATACAAAATGTAAATCCTAAACAGTTTTTTGAGGTTGTGATGCTTTAGGTCATCACATCACAAGAGACTGGAGAGATTAGATGAACTGGTTTAAGGTCTTAAAATCTGAGCTTGGAGGTTCTCTTTAATCTGCATGCAAGATTGTTTAACATCGTAGCAGTAACAATTTACAAACTAAACAGTATTTGTGTATTCCTTTACTAAATTGCATTGTTACTTTGTAAAACATTAATTTCATAAAACATTCAGATATGGTCAAGGTTATGGGTTCTCTCAGGATGTCTATGTAAAGGGAGTTATAATGAGACAGGGAAGCTGTAATTATGGGCTGGGTCCTCTCACTCTGAATATCACCAGGTTTAGACAATTACACTTTCAGTGGACTCCCCGTAGTAGCCTCACCTTTTTTCACTGTTTCAGAATCTGAAGCATCCTGTGGTTCATTGATTCTTGCAACCACACGCTCTGCCACTAATGTTCATCACTTGTGTTTCTCCTGATTCCTGCCTCTCGAGAATGAAAGGTGGAAAATGTGACACTCAGTTCAAATTCCAAACAGGAAAAAAGGGTTTAAACCACCACTAGAAACATTTTCCTTCGAAATGGAACTGATCTTGAAACCCAGTTCAATCCAGCAAACAGATAAAGAATTTTTGAAGTAGGTACTTTCAGAACATGTTGTGGCATATCGGAAGCATAAGATGACAAAAACTTTTAGTTCTTTAGTTTTTTTTGTGATACTTGCTGATCTTATCAAATTTAATTTTATCCAACAATCAGTTCTCATCTAGACTAAATATTGCAACTTAGATTACAATCCCTTCCTGTCCTTTAAGCTAGCCTTTTAATTACATATTTAAAGAAATGTTCTTCCTTCAATAAAAACTATCTACCACAAGTTTTATCCCCTGCCCTTAAATCTACTTATAGAATTTATTTGAATGTTTATAGAATTTATAGAATTGTAATAATCCTATTCTTTCCACTACTTCATTGGTTTTATATACTTGGTGGATTTTAACATTTTAAAGATATATACACCCACACATTCTTCATAATACCACTATGACGTACGTACAGGAGACAGTTTAGCACTTTTGTTAATTAAGAGTGGAAGCAGTGAAGTTAGACTGCCTGAGTTGGAACCTGAGCTCTGTCACTTAGTGGCTGTGTGGATTTGGGTCATTTACTAAACCTCTTTGTTTCACTTTCCTCATGAGTAAAATGGGAGATAATTATGACCCTATTTCATAGTGTTGTAATGATTAAATAACAGAACATTTGAAAAATATAATATTTATTAGCACATAAATGTTCCAGTATTATTTCACTGAAATTCCCTATACTAATTTTTAAAAATGTTTTTAATGTTTATTTACTTAAAATTTTTTTTTTACATTTATTTATTTTTGAGAAACAGAGTGAGACAAAGCATGAGTGGGGGAGGGGCAGAGAGAGAGGGAGACACAGAATCTGAATCAGGCTCCAGGCTCTGAGCTGTCAGCACAGAGCCTGATACGGGGCTCAAACCCACAAACTGTGAGATCATGACCTGAGCAGAAGTCAGATGCTCAACCAACTGAACCACCCAGGCGCCCCTAATGTTTATTTATTTTTGAGACAGAGAGAGAGAGAGAGAGACTGAGTGTGAGCAGGGGAGGGGCATAGAGAGAGGGAGACACAGAATCCAAAGCAGTCTCCAGGCTCTGAGCTGTCAGCACAGAGCCTGATGCGGGGCTTGAACTCACGAACCGTGAGAACATGACCTGAGCTGAAGTTGGATGCTCAACTGACTGTGCCCCTAAAATTCCCTAAATTATAAAGGAAGAATTTAATAGGCATCTTCTCTTCTCCACAGCCAAAGTGATCCTTTTAAAAATTTAAGTTGTATCAGGTCCTTCCTTTGATTAAAATCTTTCAGTGACTTTCTCTAACATTCAAAGTCAAAGTCAAAGTTCTTACCTCGACTTACTAGGTCCTACCTGATTTGACCACCTCCATCCCACCCCTGTGACCTCATTTCCTACTATTTTTCATCTCCTTTATTCACTCTATTCCCGCTTCCATTGGTCTCCTTGTTCCTGATGTGTCAAGTACATTCTCACTTTCAGAGCGCTATAACTGTTGCTCCCTCTAGCTGAAACATTCTTTCCTCAGAATCACATGCCTCCCTTTCTTACTTATTTCAGGTATTGTCCCTGATCATCCATATAAAAGAGCAATCATTCCCAGCCCTTGGCACTCTCTATCTATTTTGCCTTAATTTATTTTTCTCCATAGCACTTATCACCACCTAACATAAATAACCTAGATTTGTCTATTGGTGATAACAGAATCTATAGGGCTAAACTAAATATGATTGCTCACTGAAAATTTGTCCTATTACATATTACGCTGGCTTAGAAATCCATGGCATGTATTAATAAAGTCCTTCAATTTTTAAGATGAATTAGGCAGAATCCTCATAGAAGCAGATTCTATGTAATATTTACATTAAATGGGTCTGATATTTTCTTATAGGAATTAACAAAGGATTTTATGTGTGCATGGTTAAGAATTATATATTATCAAATTAGCAGCTCTTTTAATAGATAACAAACTCTTGACACACATACCTGTCCTGGTAGTGAACTTCAACAAAGAGAGCTTTCTATGTAAGGAAGGCTAGAGATAAAAAGGAAAAGAGAACTGGCTTCTACAGGAGGATCCTGAAAATGTTACCTCCCACTTTTTGAAAAAAACCTCTTTGAGGATTTTTATAGGCATAGCGACTTGGTTTAAGTCTCTCGTGTGTGTGCCCTTTGACTTAGAAAAGGGATCAATTGAAATAAAGAAATGTTTCCTGCTTCTCATCAACAGATGAAAGAACAAAACATTAGACTAGCATCACATCTAGGAACGGAGGAAAAAAAGACATTGGAACACACATAAAGAGAGAGAAACAGCAAAAGAGAAGAAATAGTTGTAACATGAGGCTCAGCCTGTGGACTCCATAGGTACTCAGTACCTAAAATACAGAGGTTTAAAGTGAACATTTATTAGCCAGCTACAAAGGTACAAACTGATTAACTTTACATACACTGCGTCATTCTCCTTTCACAGAGGTCTTTGTTAATTTTTACTAACCCTTTTTCTGTGGGGATTTCTATTCTTCAAATAAGCTGTATGTGGACCTGAGACTATTAACAAAATATTTTTCTTTTTCTTTTCTTTTCTTTTTTAACGTTTACTTATTTATTTTTGAGAGAGAGAGAGCACAAATGGGGGAGGAGCAGAGAGAGAGAGAGACAGAGAGAGACAGAGACAAAGAGGGACAGGGACACACAGAATCTGAAACAGGCTCCAGGCTCTGGGCTGTTAGCACAGAGCCCAACGCAGGACTCGAACCCACCAACAGTCAGATCATGATCTGAGCCCCAAGTCAGATGCTTGACTGACTGAGTCACCCAGGTGCCCTGTGTTTTTATTTTCTTTAAAAACAAACAAACAAACAAACAAACAAAAACAAACAACAACATATCAAACATCCCAAGCATACAAAGAAGTAAAAGGAATAATGGCACTAAATACCTGTATAACCACTATCTAGTTGTCAAACCTAACACATTTCTTTTTGCTTAATTTTTTAAAAAAGAAATAGAACATCATAGTTACAGTTTAAACCTTGGTGAGAATGCATCCTCATGTCATTTCCCTCTCTCTCTTGCCTCCCTAGATGTAAACTGCACTCTGAATTTGATGTCCATAATTCCCATGCATGCCTTTGCATGTCTTAAGCAGGTAGGAAAGAAAACTACAGACCAACATCCCTTATTAACATAGATGCAAAAGTGCTTAACAAAAGATTAGTAAATATAATTTAGCAACAAACAAAAAGGATATTACACTAAAACCAAGTGACGTTTATTACAGGGATGCAAGGTTGGTTAATATTCAAAATTCAAGAGGCCAGATCACATGATCATATCAATAGATGCAAAAAACCTCCCAGCATTTGACAAATTTTAATACCCATTCATGATAAAATGCTCAGAATGAAAGGAATAGAGGGATACTTCCTCTACTTGATAAAGAGCACCTATAAAAAACGGACAGCTAATATCATACTGAGTAGTCAAGATGGAATGTATTCCTTCTAAGACTGGGAACAAGACAAGGAGTCTGCTCTCATTGGTCTTACTTAACATAGTGCTTGAAGGTCCATACAAGAAGACAAGAAAAGGAAATAAATGACATATACATTGGAAAGGAAGAAGTTTTAAGCAGGTAGCAAAAAAGAAAACTACAGACCAATATCCCTTACTAACACAGATATAAAAGTGCTTAATAAAAGATTAGTAAATACAATTCAGCAACACACAAAAAGGATTATACACCAAAAACTCCTACAAAAAACAACTAAAAACTCCTAACTATTGAGTTTGGCAAGATACAAGATAAACATACAAGAATCAATTGTACTTCTATGTACAAGTAAGGAACACAAGGCATCTCCCCCTCAAAAAAATCAGTACCATTTACAATGAGTTAAAAAAGTTAAATACTTAAGAGTAAATGTAAGAAAATGTATACAGGACTTGTATGCTGAAAACTACACAACAATAAAAGGAATCAAAGAAGATAAAAATAAATGTAGAAACATTGTGTTTATGGATTGGAAGATTTAACATAGTAAAGTTGCTGGTTCTCCCCACGTTAATATACAGGTTTAACTATAAAAATCCCACAAAGAGTTTTTATATAGAAAAGGTTATTCTAAAATTCATGTGGAAAGGCAAAGAACTTAGAGCTAAAACAACTCTCAAAAGAAACAAACTGTAAGGAATTAATCTACCTGTTTTCAAGACATAGCTTACAGTATACAGTTGTGCAGTATTCATGGAAAGATAAACATATCAATCAATAGAAGAGAACAAAGAACCCAGAAATAGACCCACACAATAATGTCCAAATGATTTTTTTAATTGCCAAATGTAGGAAAGACAGCCTTTCAACAAATGGTATTGGAGCAGTTGGACATCCATAGGCAAAAAAATGAACCACAATCTACGTCTCATAAATACCTTACATAAAAATTCAAAATATATCACAGCCTTAAATATAAATGCAAAACTACAAAAACTTTTTGGGTTTTTTTTTTGATGTTTATTTTTTGAGAGAGAGAGAGAGAAACAGAGCACGAGTGGGAAAGGGGCAGAAAGAGAGGGAGACACTCTCTTTCCATAAGCAGGCTCCAGGCTCTGAGCCCCCAACGTGGGGCTCAAACTCACAAGCCCTGGGATCATGATCTGAGCCGAAGTTGGACGCTTAACTGACTGAGCCACCCAGGCACCCCAATCACAAAAACTTTTTAGAAAAATACATAGAGGAAAAGCCCAGATCTAGGGCTGAGAAAAGAGTTCTTAGACTTGAAAACAAAAACAAGATTCATGAAAAGAAACATTACTCACATGAATCTCATCAAAATTAAAAACATTTCCTTTACAAAATACCTTGTTGAGCAGAGAAGGGCAAGATACAGAAAGGGAAAAATACCTGACAAAGGATTAGTATCTAGACTATATAAATAACTCTTAAAAGTCAACCATAAAGAAAGCAAAGTATCCAATTAGAACATGGGCAAAAGATGTGAAGAGATATTTGTCCAATATATACAGATGGCAAATAAGCACACAAATATATATTCAGCATCATTGGCTCGTAGGCATTAAGGAAACCGAAATTAAAACCACAAAAATATCACTGTACACCTATCAGGATGACTAAGATAAAAAATAGCAACATCATCAAATGTTGCTCAGGATGCAGAGACACAGGATTGCTCATACAATGCTAGTGGGAATGTAGTGGGTAATTCTAGAAAACAGACTGTCATTTTCTTAAAAAACAAAACAAAAAAGCCCCCCAAAATGTAAAAATGCAGTTACTATACAACCCAGCGTTCACATTCTAGGTCATGTATCACAACAAAACAAAGACCTAATTTCAAACAAAAATGGATACATGGGTGTTTAGAACAGTGTAGTGGGTTGAATAATGGCTCCCCAAAAGATATGTCCATGTCCTGATTCCTGGAACCTATGAATGTTTGTGTGTTTGGAAAGAGGAGTTTTGCAGACATAGTCAAAAATGCTGACATGAAGAGATCACTATCGATTATCCGGGTGGGTTCTAGATCCAAACACAAGTGTCCTTACAAGAGACACTAGGAGATATTTGACATACAAAGAGAGGAAGGCAATGTGAAGACAAAATCAAAGACTGGCTATAGGATGAGGAAGCCAACAAAGCTGGAAGAGGCAAAGAATGGATTCTCCTCCAGAGCACTCAGAGGCAATGGAGTAGTGACAAATTTCAGCCTCCAAACCTCAGAGAACTGTATGAGAATAAATTTCTATTGTTTTAAGCCCAAATTTGTGGTAATTTGTTGTGGCAGCCACTGGAAACTAATATAAACAGCTTTATTCATAAATAGCTCAAAATGAAACAACTCATATTCTTCAAAGGGTAAATAGTTAAACCGTGGTACATCCATACCAATGAGTATCACTCAGCAATAAAATGAAAAAAACTATTGATACATGCAAAAACCTGGATGAATCCCCAGGGAATTATGCTGAGTGGGGGGAAAAAAACAATCCCAAAGATTACATACTGCCAATTTCACTTATATAACATTTTTTTTAAACTTGCTTTTTTCATTTAACACTACAACATTCACTTAACATTCAACAAATACTAATGGATTGTTATAAATCAGAGCTGCACTTGTCTCTGAATATTATGAGCATTTTCTGATGACATTAACTACTCTTCAAAAACATGATTTCTAAAAGCTACACAGTGTTCAAAAATTTACTTTTATATAACATAATTAAGTCATTCTCCAATTTTTGAACGCACTTGTTATTTCTTTTGTGGTAACAGCTTTATTCAAGTAAACTTCACATATTCAAAGTGTATAATTTGTAAGTTATGACCTATGATTGTACCTGTGAAACCATCATCACAATAAAGATAATGAATATCTGCATCACCCAGAAAACACGAGTTTCTTGTGCTGGTTTGTAATCCCTCCCTCCTGCCCTTCCCTGCCCTCTCTTCTCCAGGCAACCTCAGATCTCTTTTCTGTCACTGTAGATTGGTTTGGACTTTCTAGACTATTTTATGAATGAAACAATACTTGATATATTCTTTTTTGTCTGACTTCTTTCACTCATCATAATTATTCTGAGATTTATCTATGCTGCTGTGCAATCAGTTTATTTCTTTTATTGTCAAGTAGTATTTTACTGTATGGATATACCATAATTTATCCATTCACCTACTGAATTCACCTATTACAAATACTATGAACATGTATCTTTGTATAGCCATATATTTCTTTTTCTCTTAGGTAGTCTATACAAAGATTTATACACAAATGTTCATAGGATCTGAGGATGAAATGTCTTGGTCATATGATATGGGTGTGTGTTTCTAAGAAACTGCAAACTGTTTCCCAAAGTAGTTGAACTATTTTCATTACCACCAGAAGTTCCAGGTGTTAAGGAGAGTTGGAGGCAGGAGGGAAGTATGTCTAACTATACAAGGCAACACGAGGGCTCCTTGTGGTGATGGAAATGTTCTGTATGTTGACTGTATCAATGTCAGCATCCTGGATTTGATATGGAACTATAGACATGCAAGATATGACCACTGGGGGAAACTGAAGAAAGGGTACATGGGATCTCTTTATATTATTTTTTGCAATGACTGTGAATCTATGAGTATCTCAAAATAAAAAAAAATAACTTAAAAAGTTGATCAGCTTGGGTAGAAAGAAGTAAAAAACTAAAGTCAAGTTATTAAATTTTTTTAATTTTTATTTTTGAGAGACAGAGAGAAACAGAGCATAAGCGGGAGAGGGGCAGAAAGAGAGGGAGACACAGAATCCAAAGCAGGTTCCAGGCTCTGAGCTGTCAGCACAGAGCCCGACGCAGGGCTCGAACTCACGAACTGTGAAATCATGACCTGAGCTGAAGTTGCACGCTTAACTGACTGAGCCACCCACGCGCCCCAACAAAAATCAACTTAGAACCATCATCTTAAAGATTCCAATGTACCCCAAAATAAAATGTAGTCAATTTAAAATTACAGTTTCCCATCTGACAAGTGTTTTATCCTATTTCTTACAAATGAAACAGCTTTGGTGTTAAAAGGTAACATCGCTTTCTTGTTTTTATTCTTTTCTATTCTTCTACAATATTAAGAAACAAAATCATCAGCATGCTGATGCTATAAAATTTCCCTCCAGTAAACCGCTTCAGACTCAGTTCTATAATTGACCCCATGGTTGTTCTCTCTTTTCTTTCACCAATTGTTTTTAACTCTTATTTTCCTATTGAGTTAGAAAAATGCTTCATATCTTTTTTTCTGAATTTTACTCTGAAGTGCAGCCTACTTTAATACCATAATCCAATTCCCATCCAGTTTACATTTATTGCTTTACTTGTCCTTAATCTATGTCCAACAAGTGTCTACACACAGTTTGTTTAACCTTGCTAGTTTTCAATATCCACATCCATGATGCCACCATTTGCCAAATTACTTGTTTCTAACTTTAACTTTACATTAGGACCCCAAATACCTTAGTAAAAGCCCTCATACCTTCACTACTGTTCTTCAATTATTTGCATTTTCTTTAACATTAAGTCAGACCATCAACCTCAAATGTGGGTCAAAATCTGTCCCTCTACAATATGTCATGAGAATTCAAATACCTCAGGACAAAGACCAGGTGCCTTATTCTTCCATTTTTGTTAAAGCTTCTAACACCCTTGGTAATAAAGTCTTATATGGACTCTAAATGTTGTTAAGGTCTGCTAATTCTTCTTTCACGATATTCATATCTGATTTTCAAATAATAAGACCATTATGTCTAGCCAAATGCAACAGCTTTGTATCTGGTCTCCCTAAATCCACAATCGTTTCACTTTAAAATAGACTGCAAACTATGGTCGAATACATGTTTGTTTTGTTTTTGTTTGCATTTCATCACATTGCCATTTACTTAGAACAGGGTTTTCAAACAGTGCATAATCTTGTAATAAACCTTTTTCCTAGTCATCTGTTTTGTCACAACATAAATGTATCCTGTGCATCACGGCTAAATAGAACAAATGGAAAAAACAACAGACTGAAGAGTAAGGTCTAGATGTCTATACTAGACATTCAAGACCTATAACAAACTTACTCCTATATGTCCTTATTGTCCACTATTTGCTTCACAAATCCATTGCCTTTCTTAAATTAATCTACTTACCTTGCCTTAAAACACACCCCATATTTTGTCAACTAAATCTTTCTGTAGATATGCTACGGAGATTTTGTTAAATATATAATGAAAGGAAAAGGACAAAATAGAACCCTAAAAACAATTCTATCAGAATTCTATCCAGATGAAATGCCTCCCTCTCCATGAAACTTTATTACAATAATGGAAAAGGCATTGTCCATTTACCTAAAATCTTACAATACCTGTTCTTTTTATTATTCTTATGGTGATTATGTAATGCCTTTCAATATGATTTGTTATAATCTTAGAGTCCCTGTTGTAATATAAGTAGGTTAAAATTGGTATTTCAACTTACATATCTTTAATAAAATATTTAATGCTTCCCAAAAAGTTTAGATAAATTTAACTAGCATGCACCTGAAGAAATAAAACATTAGAGATAAAACTAAAGCACTCTGTACAGGTCTCTTTATCTAATCCTTGCTCCAATAGAGGTAGCCATTATCCTAAATTCCCATGCATGCCTTTATACTTGTATTACATGTATAACTATCTCTGCATATTAAAACTTTAATGATCCCAACGTACATAGTATATTTGGGCTTACTTTGTCCTACACTGTTTACCATATTTGCTCATATTGATGCAAACAACTATAGTTCATTCATTAACTGGCTGTGGGATTTCTTTTGATCCTTCATGAATTTATTTATTCTCTTTTTGATGGATAGTTTGTTTCCAATTATTCACTCTTACGGTGATACAATGAACATTATACAAGTCTCTGTGTGTACATATGAGCATTTCCTTAGAGGAGTACCTATAAGTGCATTAGCTCTACCGTGGGGTTATGAACATTTCTATCTTTATTACAAGTTATCAAAATTATTTCCCTGTCTCTGGATTATATTTTCAGTTATTTATATCAGTGAACCAAAAATTTAATTTCTTAAAAAGTTATAGGTATATTAATTTCTTACAGACTTATAGTTCTATTTGTGTTTCCTAATTGCTCTTGAGTCAATTTGGGAAAGTTTTATTTTTCTGGGAAATGGTCCATTTCAGCTAAGTTTTCAAATTTATTGGCATAATTTATGCCCACCAGGGGAAGTTTCTTGAGCTTAACTAACAATTAGATTCACGTAACTATTATAGGCCATTCTTGACATAAATTCTTTTAGCAGAGTACAGATCAGGATAGAGAGCATATTGGCAGGGCAATGTCAGCCATTTTTCTTCAGTAAGAGTAGTCATCACAATAGGCCACTAATCCAAAGAGAAGCTAATATCAGACATGAAGGAACATAATCACATTGGATGGGTGCCGTGAGTCATTAATATTTCCTTTCATAATTCTACAGGTATAGCACAAAGTCATTACACACTCAGGTAAGTTTAGAGCTATGGTTTCCTAATTTCTTATTTACAGCCTTCCCAGGCCCATGTGATTTACTCATCAAATGTCACTTTTCACATAAGCAAAGGTGCCTGGTATAAACAAACATATCTCACATTCCATAAGTCAGCTGCAATTATTATTTGCAACTCTAGGGGAACAGAGCTAGGTAACTCTTGACTCACAATTGTACTCCCTTATTTGTTTAAATATTAATGTACCTGCAGTTATGGACTCTCTCTTCATTCCTAATACTGATTATTTGTAGATTTCTTCCTAATTAGTTTCATTTCAGGTTTATCAATAATATTCGTCTATTCAAAGAATGATCTTTTAATTCTATATTTTCTAATTCTTCAATTTTTGCTCTTTATTTCCTTTCTTTTACTTTCTTTTGGTTTATTCTCTTTTTTTCAAGTTGAACATTTAGTTATAACTTTTCCCCTAAGTACCTCCTTAGCCTCATCTCACAAGCTTTGGAATGGTATATTTGTATTATTGTGATATTCTAAATATTTTCAAATTTCTATTGCAATTTTAATTTCTGACCTATGAGTTTAGAAGTTTATTTTTAAATTTCCAAAGCTAAGGTATGTTTTGAATTATTTTTTAATTTCTACTTTTGTGGGTTAGAGAATACAATTAGTGTGACACTGATTTTTTAAAGCTTTTGTTAAGACTTGCTTTGTGTCCTCGTATATGGCAAGTTTTTCCAAATATTACTTATCTGGAAAGTATATACATGAATATTAGAATCATTGTGCAGATCTGGATTAGAGATTACACTGTTAACAGCTTTCTTCAAATTCTTTCTAGCCTTACTAATAATTTGTATGTTGATCATTTATTTAGAAAAGGGTATTATGTCTCCCATCACAACTACAGATTTGTCATTTTATTCTTGTAACTGTCAATTTTTTCTGTATATATTTGTGGCTGTGTAAATAGGTACATACCAACTTTTTTATACATACTTGGAATTTTTCATTTTATAATTTGTGGTATAACAAAGCTTATGCCTTAAAGAACATTGGATCTGATATTAATGTATTATATTAGCTTTCTTTTTAATAGTGTTTGCCTCATACATCTAATCTGTGTCTTAACCTGTCAAGTATGCCTCTTATAAGTAAAATGCAGGTGAATTAAAAAAAATCTGACAACCTGGTTTTCTGATCTGGTAAGATTGCTGTATCTGAAAACTAATATTTGAGTATATCTCTATCATAATATTTTGTATTTAATATTTTTATTTGCTCTCTCTTAGAACTTCCTTGTCTTTTCCTGCCTTCTGTTAACTTGACAAAGTTTTTTTTAATTAAAAAATAGTTTATATTAAGTACTGAGGGAATAAAAATGGATACTATAAAATATGCATAAGGTATGACTAGCTCTTGATTTTAACGTGTGGATATAGTAATCAACTGATTAATATTAGATCTTGCGAAAACTGAGAGATGTGTTAAACACTTCTGAAATAAGTTGGTGAATTTATTTATTTCTCTTTATAGGTCTGTCAATTTTTGCTTTATTTACTTTTACACCCTCTTATTATGTGCACTTATAGAAATGTATCTTTCTACTGAGCTGAAGATTTTATACTTATGTAGTAGCTATCTTTATCTCTATTACAACTTTGCCCTTAAAGTCTACATGCCATTTATAGAGTCCTTCAAACTTTAAAAAATATTTATATTACCTACCATTACCTTTCTTTTAGTAATTCCACATAAACTCTTGCATACATACCTACTTTACCACAGCCTAAATATAATAAATATCTAAATATCCAATCTTTCTTTCTGAAGATTAGAGAGACCTTAACTTTTAACTCCAATCACTTTGTATCCTCCTTATAGTTCTAGTCTGTGTTCTCAGCTTTAAGGAGATATTTACTTGGGCAGTTCCTGAATTTTGACTACTGTTCTTTCTACCTTGGAAACTCATAAAAACCAAAGGTTCAACTCAATTCTGTGAATGCCTTTAAGGTGAAAGTGAACTGCTTACTTTACTGAGGTTCTTGTTTCATTTAGTTTTAGGCTTCAGTTTCCCTTACTTTCTTACCAACTCATTGATAGAGTTAAATTGTTTAAGTTTTATTCAGCATTTTTAATTGTTTTTTAGTGGGAAGGTGGTGTTAGTACTTAGTTAACCATATTGCTACAAATAAAATTCATCTAAATTTTCTTTACTCTGCCTCTTTTCCTTTCATGTTTGGAAATAACACATTGCAATTTTACATTTTTAATGGATACATCTAAGCTTTTACCATAGAAAACTTACTTTAAATCTAAAAGCAATCAATTTAACTTCTCAAAAAATTTTTCTATCTTCTTCACAAATAATACAAGGCATTCAGCACTCTAAGGCAAAATTCTCTTCCTTCTTACATGACATTATTGTTCAGTATTTCAGTTCCACTCTTAATTTTCCTTTTAAAAAGCTGTTTAAACAAATAATTATAGTTTTGGGGCACCTGAGTGGCTCACTCAGTTAAGCGTCTGACTTTGGCTGAGATCATGATCTTGCAATTCGTGGGATCGGGCCCTGTGTCAGGCTCTGTGCTGACAGCTCAGGGACTGGAGCCTGCTATGGATTCTGTGTCTCCCTCCCTCTCTCTGTCCCTCCCCCACTCATGCTTTGTCTCTCTCTCTCTCTCTATCTCAAAGATAAATAAAACATTAAAAAATATTTTAAAAATGGCTATAGTTTTTTTCCAGGGGAATTCTACCAAACATTTAAGGAAGAGTTAACACTTATCCTCTTGAAACTGTTCCAAAAAATAGAAATGGAAGGAAAACTTCCAAACTCTTTCTATGAAGCCAGCATTACCTTGATTCCAAAACCAGACAGAGACCCCACTAAAAAGGAGAGTATAGACCAATTTCCCTGATGAACATGGATGCAAAAATCTTCAACAAGATATTAGCCAACTGGCTCCAACGATACATTAAAAAAATTATTCACCACGACCAAGTGGGATTTATACCTGGGATGCAGGGCTGGCTCAATATCCACAAACAATCAATGTGATTCATCACATCAATAAAAGAAAGGACAAGAACCATATGATCCTCTCAATAGATGCAGAGAAACCATTTGACAACATACAATAAAAACCTTCAAGAAAGTAGGGATAGAAGGAACCTTGATAAAAACCTTGATAAATACCTTCAAGAAAGTAGGGATAGAAGGAACATACCTCGAGATCATAAAAGCCATATATGAATGACCCAACGCTAGTATCATCCTCAATGGGGAAAAACAGAGCTTTCCCCCTAAGGTCAGGAACAAGACAGGGATGTCCACTCTCATCAATGTTATTCAACATAGTATTGGAAGTCTTAACCTCTGCAATCAGACAACACAAAGAAATAAAAGGCATCCAAATCGGCTAGAAGGAGGTCAAACTTTCACTCTTCACAGATGACTTGATACTCTATATGGAAAACCCCAAAGATTCCACCAAAAAACTGCTACAATTGATTCATGAATTCAGCAAAGTTGCGGGATATAAAATCAATGCACAGAAATCGATTGCATTCCTATACACCAACAGTGAAGCGACAGAAAGAGAAATCAAGGAATCGATCCCATTTACAGTTGCACCAAAAACCATAAAATACCTAGGAATAAATCTAACCAAAGAGGTGAAAAACCTATATGCTGAAAACTATAGAAAGCTTATGAAAGAAATTGAAGAAGACACAAAAAAAATGGAAAAAGATTCCATGCTCCTGGATAGGAAGAACAAATATTGTTAAAATGTCGACAATACCCAAAGCCATCTACATATTCAATGCCATCCCTATCAAAATAACACAAGCATTCTTCACAGAGCTAGAACAAATAATCCTAAAATTTGTATGGAACCAGAAAAGACCCCAAATAGCCAAAGCAATCTTGAGAAAGAAAACCAAAGCAGGAGGCATCACAATCCCAGACTTTAAGCTATGCTACAAAGCTATAATCAGCAAGACAGTATGGTATTGGCACAAGAACAGACACTCAGATTAATAGAACAGAATAGAGAAACCAGAAATGGACCCACAAACAAATGGCCAGCTAATCTTTGACAAAGCAGGAAAGAATATCCAATGGAATAAAGACAGTCTCTTCAGCAAGTGGTGCTGGGAAAACTGGACAGCGACATGCAGAAGAATGAACCTGGACCACCTTCTTACACCATACACAAAAATAAACTCAAAATGGATGAAAGACCTCAATGTAAGACAGGAAGCCATCAAAATCCTCGAGGAGAAAGCAGGCAAAAACCTCTTTGATCTTGGCCTCAGCAACTTCTTACTCAAAACATCTCTGGAGGCAAGGGACACAAAAGCAACAATGAACTAGTGGGACCTCATCAAAATAATAAGCTACTGCACAGCAAAGGAAACAATCAGCAAAACTAAAAGGCAACCGACAGAATGGGAGAAGATATTGGCAAATGACATATCAGATAAAGGGTTAGTATCCAAAATCTATAAAGACTTATCAAACTCAACACCCAAAAAACAAATAACCCAGTGAAGAAATGGGCAAAAGACATGAATAGACACTTCTCCAAAGAAGACATCCAGATGGCCAACCGACACATGAAAAAATGCTCAACATCACTCATCATCAGGGAAATACAAATCAAAACTACAATGAGATACCACCTGACACCTGTCAGAATGGCTAACATTAACAACTCAGGCAACAATAGATGCTGGATGTGGATGTGGAGAAAGAGGATCTCTTTTGCATTGTTGGTGGCAATGCAAGCTGGTGCAGCCACTCTGGAAAACAGTATGGAGGTTCCTCAAAAAACTAAAAACAGAACTACCCTATGACCCAGCAACTGCACTACTAGGCATTTATCCACGGGATACAGGTGTGCTGTTTCGAAGGGACACAGGCACCCCCATGTTTAGAGCAGCACTATCAACAATAGCCAAAGTATGGAAAGAGCCCAAATGTCCATCGATAGATGAATGGATAGAGAAGATGTGGTATATATATATACAATGGAGTATTACTCAGCAATCAAAAAGAATGAAATGTTGCCATTAGCAACTATGTGGATGGCACTGGAGGGTATTATGCTAAGTGAAATTAGAGAAAGACAGAAATCATATGACTTCACTCATAAGAGGACTTTAAGAGACAAAACAGATGAACATACAGGAAGGGAAGCAAAAATATAAAAACGGAGGGAGACAAAACAGAAGAGACTCACAAATATGTAGAACAAACTGAGGGTTACTGGAGGGGTTGTGGGAGGGGGGATGGGCTAAGTGGGTGAGGGGCACTAAGGAATCTACTCCTGAAACCATTGTTGCACTAGATGCTATTTTGGATGTAAATTTTAAAAAAGAAAAAAAATTAAAAAAATTAAAAAATGACTATAGTTTTAAGGAAGTGCAAGGATAATACAGGGAGGTTCCATGTTCCCTTCATTCAGTTCCCCCACAATAGTTATATCTTAAAATAACTACTGCAAAACACCAAAACCAGAAAATTTACATTGATACAATATGTATATACCAGTTCTATGTCCTTTTATCATGTGCAGGCTCAGATAACCATAACTAAGATACAGAATGTTCCATCACCACAGAGTTCTCTCTCATGCTTTATAATCATCTCACTCCTTTCTGCCACTCCCCATCGCCATTCTTAACTCCTGGCAACCATGAATATGCTCTCCTTCTCTATAATCTTGCAATTTTGAAGATGTTGTATAAATGGAATCACATCTTATATGACCTTTTGAGTTGGCTTTTTTTTTTTTCACTCAGAATAATGCCTTTCTTCCTTCTAGGCTCATTTTTCTATTACTTGAAGTATTCTTTGGTAATTCTTTCAGAGAGTCTATAAGTGAGCGAAATGTTTCACTTCTTGTTTGTTTTTAAAATGGCCTTGTTATGCTCCCTTTCTTCAATAAGAGCTTAAGTGAGATTATGTATCAATCATGGGTCAAAAAAAGAACAAAACATTTCAAATACTTAAAGGTTATAAGTATTTCATACAGAAACTTAGGTGCTTACAAACCTGTTGGGAAAAGTATTAATCACTTCTTCATCAAATATGATCTCGCCTTCATTCTTCCGTGGTTTCCATCTGGATTCCTATTACATGTATGTTGGATCTTCTCACTTTATTTGCCATGTCTATGAAACTCCACAGTTTGTGTCTCTATAATTGTGTACTGCTTCTAAGGTAACTTCCTCAGATCTATCTTCTAATTGTTAATTCTCTCTTCACTGGCCAAATTTTTCATTTTTATATATTCTGCTTTTATGTTTTAGTGTTTTGTTGAAAATATTTTATATTTTTCTACATACATTCTCTATTCAATTATCTGAAGTTGATAAAGGCTAATTCTGGTTTATTTTGGGTCTACTGACTCTTGTTCACATTGGCTGTGTTCTTGCATATTTTGTAGCTTTTGGATAATGAGTCTATGTTAATAGTTCATTTTTTTTGAGGAAATACAGTATCGCCTAGTTTGGGGGTGCATGATTCTAGAATGGCTTCTATTTTAGTTTCTTATAAGACACCTTGAACATTCATTTTAAGTTACTACTTTCATGTTGCTTTCTCAGCATATGGAGTGTAAGGAGTGTAAATTTAAATCTCAAACCTAAAAAATAGTATACCTATGGTTAAAAATTCTCAGAGAAGCTTTTTTTTATCCATTCAGACACAGAGCCCAAGCCAATGGACTTGAAAAAAATCTTTCGGTGATCTGCCTATACTAGAGAGATTTATTTTATTTTAAATGTTTATTTATTTTGATAGAGATAGAGAGAGAGCAGGGGAGGGGCAGAAAAAGAGGGAGACAGAGAATCCCAAGCAGGCTCCACACTGACAGTGTGGAGCAGGATTCAAACTCACGAACTGTGAGAGCATGACCTGAGCTGAAACCAAGAGTCAGATGCTTAACTGAATGAGCCACCCAGGCGCCCCAAGATTTTTTTTTTAAATATCTTGTTCTTTGATAAAACTCCTAAGGTTCCTGCAAACTGATGTCTCAGTGAACTCCCTTCACTGTGTAGGCCCCAAGTCTTGTCTCCTGATCTTGAGTGGCTATTAAATCCTTATCCTTGGGCCAGGACATTTCCCCACCCCCATCCCCAGGGTAGCCCATATTACTCCTCATGCTTACCACTCTATTTTTTAAACCCTCTCCATTTTTAGGTCTTAAGGATCTTCCTTACTTTTTCACAAGCACAGCTACACATTCAAAAGGAAAGGTGCTGCATTTTATTTACCATTTCTGGATGTTTAGTAGTGGGAGAGTTTTCAAGTCAGTTCTAGGTTGCCCATCCAGGAATTCTCTTATACATCTTTTTATTCTTCACATAACCCCTAGCACAGTGTCTGGAAAAGAGCAGTACATAATAAATGTGTGGAGTGACTGCTTGAACGAATGACTGATTGTATTTTATCAGCATTCCTTTCTTTCATTAATTCATTTTCTTAAACGTTTATTTCTGAAATCTCTCATTATAAATTTGTGATTTCATGTTTTATGGACTCCATTTAGGTCTGTATAATTTTCTCACATTGGTTACTACAGTAGTCATGATAATCTTTCCCTCAGCTTCTTTCTCCTTCTGTTTGCCTCACATGGATTTGCCAGTCATCTTTTTAAAACGAAACTCTTCTTATGTCATTTTGTGGCCGATGGACTTCCGAAAAATCTTATTTTTATCATTTTTAACATCTTAAATTCTTTTCTTCTCTCAGCAGTTAAACTTAACTAAATTTTCTACTAAATAGTGTCAAATGTGAGTAGCACATAATATGATTCTTAATCATTTACTGTTATTACATTCTGCTTTATTCTTGGTAACTCATTAACTTGAGGAAGATTTTATCTAAGGATTTGTTTCAGTTTCCAGAAGTAAATACAGAAATTGCTTCATATACATCTTTTATTATGTTTCTGACTGTTCACATTCAGTAGTAGAGTATACTATATATTTGCTAAAATATACACATACAATCCAATTACGTAATAATTTTCTTCACATTTATATATGTACAAAATTATATTCACAAGAATCCTTTCCCTTTTACCCTATAGCCCATCCCTGAAAGTCACATACTATGATCTATCTTCAGTGGAATCTTTGCAAAACCTAGTAAAAGGTAAAGAACCCAGCGGACATTTAATAAGTATTCATTTGTGACAAATAAGATCTCACTCAGGCTTTCTGAAAATGAATTCTAGAAATCATCAGGTATTCTTTTATGTAGATTAAGAAGCTTTTTTCTAAAAGGGATGATTACCTTTCAAACAAAAATATAGCAAAATAAATGAGATCAAGTCTTTTTTAATTAAAAAAAAATTTTTGTTTTAAGCTAAAGATCCAGTGTAATATAGCATTAGGTTTGGGCAAATAAAACTCTATGGAAACTCAAGCTAGTGACCTAAAATTATACACAGCTTAAAAAATTTCCATATACTGTGGTATGCACTATGAATTTCAAACTTGTAGTTTTAAATATACTAGCATCTAGGCACTGGTACAGAGCTGCAATTATATCAACGGACAGTCTATGAACATCAGTACTGAAGATACAAATCCACCACAGTAAGCTGATTAGCAATGCTAATGTGCACAGTACACAGTCATATAATTAGAAAGAGTTTTACTCGCAGTGATGCTGAGGTTATGGGGTTAGGACAGTTTCTATTTCAAAAGGTGGAAGAATCTGGGTTACCATGATGGCAAAAAGTAAATCATGTAATTTAAGCTATTGAAAATATGATGGCTCACTTAAATAAAAACAACTTTTACCTTTCCTTTTGAAAATTAGGGTACATTATTAGTTAATTCTTTCCCAGCTAAAAGAGATTTTAAAAAAAGAAGAAGCAGCAGACCCTCTATAGTCATGACAGCTAAGGAGTCTTTCTACCATGTAAGACTACATTAGTACAATGATGTTGTCACCTCACTGTTCATTTAAGAGAGAATGGAGCTTGATTAGAGAAAAAAAATCATAAAAATTTTCACTCTTTCACCTGATATGGGAACATATGCAGGGAAAAAAGGAGGTGGAGAAGAGAAGGCAGATAGTAACAAACAGTTGGTTATAACTATGGGATTCCCTTTCCTTTGTGCAATTTTGTCAGTTTCTTCTTTAAATTCCTTCTCAGTTGTAACAATCTATGAAACTTCCCTAGGTTTGGTGGTCTATAATTAGCTATGGTTATTTCTGCTTTCAATGGGGGAACATGTTAGCTGATCACTTATGATATTTGCAAACGAGTCCCACTGTCTCAAAATTTAGGTGTAAATACATTCAAAATTTAGAGACAAATTATTTTATTTCTGACATGATTTATCACAATTGGAGTATATCACCCTTTTCATGACACTTTGTGGTAGAATAAAGATGTGTTATTACTCTGCTTTAGAGTAAAAAACTGGATCATTTAAGTCTTGTGATATGTGAATTTTATATACATGCCCTGAAATGAAAATGCATTCTCACAAATCCTTGCTTTATATAAGAAAATGTCGATTACAGCTTTAAATAACATTCCTAGAGACAAAAGGAAGCCCAAATTATCTGCTCTTTAGAGGACGAAAGGCTAACACATACATACAGATACATACACATACCCCTCTTGCCTCCTTAGAGAGCTATTTCTATTTTCATAATATAGTTAAGTTGGATTACCCTAAGAAAAAATTTCAAAGGATTTATCATTTAACACTTCAATGGAGTTACTAATAGGAATTATATTGAAGTAGGTCATGCCAAAATTCACCCTCAAAGTGCACCACAATTACCTATGTATGTGGCCTGGTATGTTGAGGACCAGAGATCTGAACTGCAACCCAGACTTCCAGTTACAATCATATTACTATCTCAGTTAATCACCTCTAAAATGAGTAGATGCTTTATATCATGAAGGATAATGCAGTTGTATTAACAAAGTAAAAACTTTCTTTTCTCTCAGCCCACGATATAGCTTCTAACAAAATAAATCAAGTTAGAGAGCTATGAATTCAACTTGACATTAAACAAAGGGAGTTTCTCTTATCCAAATAAGACATTGAAATAATTTTCCAAGGTGCAAATTCTTGTTGTTCATGGAATATACTTGTCTTATCCTTTGGAAAATACTTCTTAAGTAATTCACAAAGAAGACACTGTAAAGTACTAATTAATTTAATGATGAAATAGTTTTTAAAATCTGAAGAGGAATGTTTATCAGGTTTTTCTCACTGACCTGTACACACATGCCCTAAGTTAATTTGTGGGGGGAAAAAGTCCTATAAGCCTGTATTGTTTTCCAGTAAGGGAATAGGCATTATAAACAGGGTACATGCTAAAGAAATAAAAATATATAATGCTTTATATGTTTAATAAAAATTAAACAAATTTATTCATGAACTAAACATAAGATATCAAAAGGTACTTCTCTTACTTTCTAACTTCACACCAAAATTCTTATTTTATGATTCTTAAAATTGGGAACGGGACAGATGTTTATTGTTGTCTCAAGAAGACACCTATCCCTACTTCTGATTTGTGTGTTATGTGGAAGGTTTAACATATTTTGGCTATCACACATTACACTGTGCTGAAACTGTGACCAAGAGGATAACTTGCCCATCAGTTCACTAACATCAAAACATTCAAATATGTCCAATATATTCAACTACTTGTGATTCAGGGGGTGTGGTAGGGGGAGGGCTGGAGGGATTCTCAGGGTTAATATGTTATGCTATTTCTAAAAATTATTACCATTGTTGATTAAAAGAACTAAGTTTCAAGCTTAGCCCTAGCCCAAAACTTGCTTTTGAAGAGTTTACATATTTTTTCTGTGATGAATTACATTATACTCGCTTCTAGTCAGAGACACTATATCCTCCTTATTTTAACAGACTTCTATGGATGTGTGTGGGCTCCATAAAAAAAAAGCATAGTACATTTGTTTTTGTTTTTAAAAGGATTTTAATTTATGCTCCTACTGAGATAGTAAGGTCTGTTATCCAAAAGCCAAAACACCAGTTACATAGACTATTCAGGAAAGCTCTTTATAGTTATTTCAGTATTCTTCTAAATAAGATTCCTTCTTCCCTATATCCCTATTATAACAGCTTTGACTCAATTCTCCAGAATGAATGAAAACTACTGAAATTCCTATTTTCCCTTTAAATTCATGACTTGCCTTTAATTGTGGTACCTGATAAATCCTCTTACTGACTGAAAATATATCTACACTCAATAAGCAATTTTCAGCAATGGGAAGAAGGAAGCACAACTAGATACTTTTGGCATTTAAAATTACAATAATGAAAAAGAATATCATAATGATAAAGAAATATCTACATAGATATACTACTCTATATATTTCCTTATCTTGATCTTTTCAATAACTCTATCATTTAAGCAGGGGAAGAATTATTATTTCCGTTTTACAGGTGAGATCCAGAAGACACTCAGAAAGGTAAGTGACTGCCCCAAACCCTCAGAGATTAAGTGGTAGAGCTAAGACTAGAACTAGTCAGACATCCTTTTCAGTATGCTTTACTGTTACGACATTATAAGCACAGCTAGCAATGTTCAATAAAGATTTAGTCAATTTCCTTAAGTGTATATTTTAGTGAAAACTTTTAGCAATATCTGCACCAACTACATTTCATAGTAAATACAAATATTTGTATACACATACACTTGTATATAACAGATAAACTTCAGGAAAAAGAACGCTGATATTTACAAAGATTGTAATATCAGCCACTTTGTAAATGATAAAATCTCATTCAAATAATAAGAATTATTTAGTAAAAGAGCATTGAGACCAATTACTTTTAAAAATTGGATTTTGCCCCTTAAGTCTGTGTGTTTCTATGTGTATATGTGTGTGAGAAAGACAGACTTTAGAAAATATGATTTCTTTGTTTGGATTAAGATACATAATTCCTGGGGTGCTTGGGTGGCTCAGTCGGTTAAGCATCAACTCTTGATTCTGGCTCAAGTCACGATCTCATGGTTAGTGAGTTCAAGACCTGCATCAGGTTCCACACTGATAGTGCAGAACCTGCTTGGGATTCTCTCTCTCTCTCTCTCTCTCTCTCTCTCTCTCTCTCTCTCTCCCTCTCTCCCTCCCTCCCTCCCTCCCTCTCAAAAATAAATAAATAACGTTAAAAAAAAAGATACATAATTCCTGTTAAGGTCAAGGGAGAAGAATATTTTTGTAGAGGGCATTACGGGATCACCCTAAAGGGCTTTGAGGAGACCTTATGAAGATAGATAATTCACATCATTTTTCCTTTTGTTCATGCCCACATCATCAGCATTGATTTCCAGTTTTTCTTCAAAAAAAAAAAGTTCATTTATTTATTTTGGGAGAGGGAGAGAGAGAGACTGCAAGCAGGGGAGTGGCACAGAGAGAAGAGAGTACCAAGCAAGTTCCCCACTGTTAGTTCCTCACTGTCAGAGCCCAAAGCGGGGCTTGATCACACAAAGTGTGAGATCATGACCTGAGCTAAAACCAAGAGTTAGACACTTAAATGACTAAGCCATCCAAACGCCCCAACTTTCAGTTTTTGTACCATATGTTTTCCAAAGAGTTCAATGTTGTTTTCGCTTTAATACTATTTTCTCCTAACATTTGTCTACTACTACCTCACTCTCCATCCATCTCCATTCTTCCCTGTGATTATCTCTCTTACATTCTAAATAATTCCAACATTACCGAGTAATTCAATAAAAGGTGTAAGTATAGCTATAACCCAGATGCTAATGCTCAGATGCCAATGCGTCCCCCAGAAACTAAACTGGAAGCAATGATAATATATACTTGGACAATGTTTTAATGATTTTTCTTACTTAAATTTTATTAAAAATTAGACTAATAGCCTTGAGAAAACATTGCATTAACTTACGGTATCTGTTTTTTATTATTTAATCCATTGTATTAGGAACCTGAGCATATCTTCCTAAAAATACTACCATTAACTTTCAGATGTTTAGTAATGTGTGATTCAATTTGTAGGTTAATCAGGGTTCCTTGATTTTAATACCCCTAACTTGAGCTCTGGAGATAGAAAGAAAGACATAGCAAAGTATTAAATCAAGTAAAAGGGTTTTGAAAAGAGATAAAATAAAATAGATAAAACAATCTGTCAGAAATCTTATTTGCCTGGCTTGGTACCGTCTATTGAAGTATGGATAGAACCACGTAGAACGGGTACCAATATTGTCTACAAAGACAGAAATAATAAGCTAGGGATCAAAATAAATGGGTAATAAGATTTCCCAAAATGCAACTCTTCTTTTTCAAGATCACCATTTTGGACCACACACACACACACACACACAATGTAATATCATTAAGTTGACTAAGTATAAAATATAAATTTTTTTGTTGTCTGTCAGTATGATACTTAATTTATTCTAGGGGCTTCCCATTCTCATGCATGAAATTTAGGGCAGATTTCATGTTTCTGTGCATTTACAAGCACTCAAACTACTCAACATCCCATCTAGTAATTAATTACATCTCATCTAGTAATAAAAACTTTAAATATCAAAGTTATGGTTACTTTTGTTTTCCAATTTATTCCTGCTATAAGCTGGCCACTTGCAGTGGGAAAGAGGGTGTCTTAACTCTCACTTGCAGATCCTTTGATCTAGGTGGAGCTCTCTTTCTGCTTACTGCTCTTGAAAAGATGGTAGTTCACTTCACCATTCAGAACACCGGGCTCCTCTAGGAAGTCTGAGTCTAACACAACCTTACATCATCTCTCTTGTGCATATGGCCTACCTCTGATTCATGACCTAAACTTAAGCAAAATTTGCTACAAAAAACTCTGAGAATGTAGGTCACCTAACACACCACCTCTTCATTACAATACTTTCAAAGCAGCTGGCCAATCGTCTCAAGCTCTAGATTTTTCAGTCATAAGTGAGACAGCAGTTCTTAAGTGGCAGGGGTCAGTTATTAAGCTTTCCAAGTCATATCCTTCAAGCCTGTCTCTCTCTTAATGAAGGGAGATGCATCCTTACTCCTTCCTTTGGAGGTGTGATGGGACACTCAGCAAATCAACTCTCTCCAAAATCTCCCTTTTCTGAATTTCCAGCTTTCCGATTCATTTATATCCTTGACATGGTTAAGTACCTTAGAATCACATAACTGGTTTTCTCTCTCCTATTGATGTATAAACTAGAGGGTGTTGTCATTTATTACTTTGAAATCTTTTCTCTTAGGGCTCCAGCTAAGACAAACAGGGAGAGCCCCATTAAAATTTTTTTTTTTACATTTGTATTTATTTTTGGAAGAGACGGAGCATGAGCAGAGGAGAGGCAGAGAGAGGGAGACACAGAATCCGAAGCAGGATCCAGGCCCTGAGCTGTCAGCACAGAGCACGACACGGGTCTCGAACCCACAGACTGGGAATGTGAGCTCATGACCTGAGCCGAAGTCTGACGCTCAACTGACTGAGCCACCCAGGCACCCAAAGGGAGAACCCCATTTTAGGATCCTGTTATACATGGTTCCAAAAGTGTACCAAGTTTAATAGTTGAGGAGAAAGAATTATTTTTCATCAAATAAAGAATAGCAAATGCCACCAGATGGTTTGAAAATGTTTACAGCTGAAGTAAGATTACCAAAGGAACAGTATTTACTTACCACCATGTTTTCATTTGCCAGCCGTATGCTCATCATCATAACAATTAAATAAAAATGTAGACTTACTAGTGATTTTCATGCACCAAGAATAAATTATGGCTCAAATCCTAAGAAAATAGACATGCTGCTCTGTTTGCAAAACTGCTAACATTATTTCCATAGAACATTCCATCTAAGACATAAACAAGAGCCCAAGGAGAGAAACATGTCTTCTCTCTTGGCTGTGTTAGCTTAGGAAACTTATTATTTCTTAAAAAACAATTAACATTAAAGAGGCCAAATTGAGATTTTATAGCAAAGAAGACATTAACTATAGGAAAGCTCCAGAAGAATTGACTCTATATAGAATGAATAATTAGGAGCTGAGTTTAAGTCAACAAGTTCATAATAACGAGAAACAATTTCAAATAAACTCTGTTGAGTTTAAAATTTTTAATAATTTTCAGTGGTACTTGATGAGAATGAAGCTTTTGACAACTGTGGCATTTGGGTTTTAAGTTCTTTCTGGAACATCAGAAATCTTCTTATTTCAACATGACCCCTTCCCATTTTTCTCAACTTCTGAGGTACACTAGCCAGACCCTGATGGAATGTTTTCCCCACAATTTGCCATTTTAATAAGTCTTTGTTTGGCCTTTTCAAATTTTACTTGGTCTTTTACCATTATCTTTTTTAAGTTAGCTTTAATTAGTTTGAATTTTAAGTAGCTGTGCAAATCTAGCCAGGATAAAAGAACAATCTCTAGGAAAATACTAAAAATGATAATTAAAATTACATTTTAGTAAACTGCACCAAAAACCAAGACAGAATATAATTTCAAAGGCAATCCATCCAGAAACTAGTTTTTGAGCACCTGTTTTTGGTTACTGATTGTTCTTTAGACCTAGAGAAACAATTGTGAAAAATACAGCTTGGGTGCATAGTAGGCAGGTTACAACTAAGAGTTAAAACTAAGAGTCATAAATTTGATCCAATCAAATGATCAGTAGGTACATTCTTACTTCTTACTTCTATCTTTCTGTCTCTTTTGGAAATGCACGGGAAACTTTGATTTTATTAATTTCAAATCAGCCAATTTCCTAGAATGAATTGAGGTTTCAGGGCCCAATGGAAAGCTCAAGGAATCTAACACTGCTTTCTTTCCTTCTTCTTTCCTCCCTTGTACAGGTATTTGTGTGTATACATGTTTGCATGTGTGCATGAGTGTAGAGAATACATTATTTTTGCAGCTTTGCTCGTCATTCTATTTGCTATAATTCAATTTATCCACTTATGCAAAGATAGATGTTTCAGTTGGAATTCCTGCCTCTTTAGAATCTTCATACAGGCAAGCTTAGCTAATAAATTTTGATTAATGTAGCCAAATATCAACTCCCACCTCAAGCCCCCTTTGGTTGGAATACTATCATCAGGTTTACAGAGAGCAGGAAATAACAATAAGGTTGAGAGGGATGGAGATAGGGGTAAGACAGCAATAAAAAGTAATTATATAAAAATGCTAAAGATAGAACATCTGTTTTTTTGCTTAGCCCACTGATCTTGGCAGTTCCAGATATATGCTATTGTCTATGTTTAAAGAGATATAGAAAAGGGAAAACGAAAAACGTTTATGTGAGATTATTAAATAGTGTAGGAAAAATAAGAGTCGTTATTACACTGGTGAGGAAACTCAGTGAAATTTCTTTCCGCAGATTTGCCTTTGTGATCTGCAAGGTGCTGTTCCCCTGCTTACATTCCGTTACCCTGGCAACGCACTCCTGTAAAATAAAGATTATTAAAGCGCATATGATTATTTTGCTGCTGAGTGAATAAGACAAGCCGCTTCTGAAATGCCTTATCAGAGAAATTCAATTTTAGGCCAAATTGTGTTTTTGCCTCCTTCTAGTTTTTCCTCCCTCCCCCCACTTCAAATAAAACCATCATCTCCACAGTTACTACATGGTATTTTGTTACTCATTCACACTTTGAGTATTTTAAGCTAGCTTTATTTTAATTTCATGAAAGCATTTCCCCAGTTTTTTTTAATAGCTCCTGCCTATTTTCCAGACATCTACCATCTGTTTGCAAATCAAAATTAGAAGGCAATGTGTCCTTGCCTTGATTTTATTATATAGTAGTAATAGAAATATTGGGCTCTGTACCAAATATAAATGCATATATTATATACTGAGTAAGCAGTATTTGGCCACAGAATGATGCAAAGCCCTAAGATAAGCCATCCAGTGCCATTTTAAAGGCTATATATCCAACTGCAGCAGTTGTCTTCGCCCTTAAATTTAGTGTCTTGTGCTTTCCCATTCAACACTGCCCAAAGGTAATGTTATAGACATGGGGAGTTTCACAGCGACTCTGACAGCCAGTTATACCTTTGTTGCCCAATACATTTGCTATTCAGTTACTGAAGATTGTAAAGACTCCTGAGATCTCTGAAATTATTTAATAACAAACTTCATAAGCCTTCCTAGAACTACAGCTGTATCATGTTCACTGTCAGAAAAAAAAGTGCATTAGTAATAGTAAATTCTTATTATAGTCATGCTGTATATGAAAAAGCTGTATTTAAAATCTTTTAACATAAGAGTTAAATTAGCTTTGAAGTAGAAGTGGAAGGAATGAAGTCTCATCAGAAAAAAGCAAGGTTCCTATAGAGGAAGGAACCTCTACCGGGAAGACTCCTTTCATGTTTCTTAAAACTGATGAAAGGTACGGGTGGACAAGAATGGCTCTGGATAAACATTCACCCTCCATGGTTCCAATGGTGGATTGTCATGATAGAACACATTGTTTCTACTGAAATTTTTCTTATAGGACATTTTCCTACTGCTGTGAAGCACTGACATGTAACCGGATACAGTTGTACCAGAGCATGGCAAAAACTATAGTGTACAGTGCTGATATTCTAATAACATGCAATCATTAATTTTTTCCTCTGCTGACATTCATTTTCAGGCCAACCAAGTACCATATCCTTTATATTGATTAAGGAGGCAGGTCCACTGGCTTTTTATTTAGCTAACTACAAATCTCTGTTCATTAGCAAGAAACGGTATCAATATTTAACAAGTGTTAGAAACTCTGAGAAGAAGCAGAATTCTGTATGGGTTTATTTGACGAAGCACACTAAATTTAGTAGCATACACCTAATCTTTGGTATGCTTAACACCACCATGCAACTTATGGCTGTAATTCACTCCCATCACTGCCCAGAAGGTGTCACCACAGCCTCATTGGCTTGAAGGACTTGGGGACATGTGGGGGAGTAGAAAGCAAAGGGAGAAAAACAGACACAAAGAAAAAAAAAATCTTCATGCAGACAAAGGAAAATAAGCCAACTACCAGGCAGTAATACTCCCAAATGAAGAAACCCAAACATTCACCCCATGCTAAAAATACAAATCACTAGAGGTGAAAGTGGACTTCCACTTGTCAGTAACCACAGAAAGTGGGAGATTCGAGGAAGGTGCTACTACCTCAAGTAAAAAGCAGGTAGTGAATAGGAAATATCTATGCACTGAACCTGGTCCAACCTTCTCACCTAAACTGGTTTACCTAATTATCATATCTAGTTGTATAAGCTGCATTGAACCTCATGAAAGGGAAGATAAAAGAACGGGAGGGAAAGCTCTAATACTGTGCTTTAAGAACACATCATGGAGTGATGGTTAAGATACATGATGGATACTTTAGATGCATCTCCAAAGCAACTAGAATACAACTTTAAAAAATATCTGTTTTAGATAAGGTTTCATTTGAGAAATAAAAATTATCTCAGTACTAATAAATAAAGGGAACTAGCATGTTGCCCCCCACCTCCAAAAAAGATCAGCAGGGAAAAGATGCTAGAAAGTATCAAAGAATATAAAACACAAAATCTTTTATTGAGAAGCTGCACAAATTAACTCCAAATTACTACCACAGTCAGACAAGAGGAGGCTTCAAGGCACAAAACTTGTTGCTGTACTCCATCTTGCTTTATTGTGGTGTCTTCACTCATGTACTAGTAGCTAAAAGCCATCCCCTTTATAGTACTACATCTTTTAATCTCTGCTCTTCCCCCCTGTAGTTTAATTAAAAGACAATGAACCTTTTAGAGTAGTCAAATGGAAAATATAAAATTGCACCATTCTATCAAAGCTTAAGATATTCCTGTTCTCAGAGCATGAGAAGAATTCAAAATAACACACTTGGTATTTTATTACACTCCAGGCCCTCTGTGCCATTCTCATCAGAATGCTCTTGGTTGGAATACCTTTTTGGAGTCTGAAACACAGTTCAACCCAAGACTGATAAAAAGAGGCAAAAAATTCAAAAACAATGATTAAGTTGGATCAATTCGATCTGTTCTCTAGATCATTGCACTTGATTTTTAATTTCTAAAATAATACTGCTGTAACTCTGTATATCTCCTATATTTAATTGATATAGGTCTAAAAATTAGTAGCCTTCCTTATTTAAGTATTATTTACTCATTATGTTGTCAGTTTTAAGGCATCTTGGCTAAAATAAGATAAATATAGTAAAATATCAAAGGGTGATAAGTTGGCCTGAACACTTAGCTTTCCTCTAAGTCTGCAGCCCAAATCTATTAATTTTGGCAAAGGGCACCAAGACAAATCCATGCGGTTTGAAATGTTCCATGGGAGTCTTTAAAAATGAAGGTATCGTCTCCTCTTTATGGACATTAAAATGCTTCATCCCAAGGACCCCTTTATAGCAAATTACAGGCTGTTCTGTTTTATCTGCTTTGACAGGATGAAGGGCTGAGCTGGCCCTAGAGGGATGGGATACAGAGTCTGAGTACTTCAAACTTGAGATTTCCAATAAACCATCTCCCACAACTAGAAGAAAGGCACGGAGGAAATTCATTTCAGCAGATACAGGTTTCCCCTGCTATTGGAAAGTAGAACACTCCTATGGAAACTTTTGTAATCCAAAATGGCATAAAGTGAAGAAACAATTACCATTAATTTACATGGAAAAATTTTTGAGCATTCCCAGAGCCAAAAAAATAACCTTTCTTAGATTATTCTGATACTTAGGACACATCTTGCTAACAGATGCACAAAATAAATCAAGATAAAGCACACATGCTTACAGATGCAGTTCAAAGCTATGATGGCTTAATGCTGAGATGTTGAATGTAGTTCCCGGGGAAGGAGTTTGGTGGTGCCACTCTTGCTGCTTAGGGGTGCCTGATGGTTGCAAAACAGCTGCTGAGCGCCATTTTTGTTTTATTCCTTTTTCATAAAAGCAAACATCCTCTTCAGATTTCTCTCAGTCAGCAAAAACAGGTACTAATTTAACTCTTTCATAAAAGCCAAGAGGCATAACGCATACATTAGAAAAGTAATTTCCATCTATTAAGAATTACTTCATCACTAAAAATCTAACTAAAATCATGTCCTTCCAATGCTCTACTCCAAACTAGAATTAAAACTCATTAAGCCTAGCAGAGCAGTGGCATACACATGTGTCCTTCTTAGTCACTTGATTCTGATACCTGCTACCTTAATTCTTGGTTTCTTACAAATTAAAATCTTTCACAACACTACTCTTGTCCAGTCATTATTGTTCTTTATCCTTAAGTTCAATTATCCAGTATAGAGTGATTTTTCTCTTCCTGGAAATACCTGCATATTTCAGTTAGTTAATAAATGCTGGAAGGATATGAGATTTAACTTTAATTCTTCATCTATAGATTCCTACTACAGACCTGTTGCTAAAAACTTCCAAAAACATCACTGAATTCATTATTGCCAACTCTGCCTTACTTTTGGCCTTCTGTAATTAGGTTTGTCTCAGATTTCTCTGTACTTCCCATAGAATATAAAATTATAAGGCATCTGGGTGGCTCAGTTGGTTACGCATCAGACTCTTGGTATCTGCTCAGGTCACAGTCTCATGGTTTTTGAAAATGAGCCCTGTGTCAGGCTCTTGGGGTTCTCTCTCTCCTTCTCTCTCTTCCTCCCCAACTATCTCACTCTCTCTCAAAGTAAATAAACTTTAAAAAAAAAAAGAATTGGGGAATCTGGGTGGCTCAGTAGGTTAAGTGTCCAACTTTTGATTTAGGCTCAGGTCATGATCTCAGGATTCCTGAGGTCGAGCCCTGCATCGGACTCTGCACTGATAGCATGGAGCCTGCTTGGGATTCTCTTTCTCCTCTCTCTGCCCCTCACTCTCTCTCTCTCTCTCAACATAAATAAATAAACATTAAAAAATAATTAACCCTATGCCAAAAAATAAAGTTACTAAGACACATGATCCTAAGTATCCCCCCATAAGTATTTAGTGATCTTAAAATACAGCAGTAATGAAAATGTTGAAAGTGCTGCTATAAACATTGGGGTACATGTGCCCCTATGAATCAGCACTCCTGTATCCTCTGGATAAATTCCTAGTAGTGCTATTGTTGGATCATAGGGTAGTACTATCTTTAATGTTTTGAGGAACTTCCACAATGTTTTCCAGAGTGGCTGCACCAGTTTGCATTCCCACCAACAGTGCAAGAGGGTTCCCCTTTCTCACATCCTGGCATCTGTTGTTTCCTGAGTTGTTAATCATGGAAAGAGCCTAAATTTCCATTAAATGATGAATGGGTAAAGAAGATAGGGTTTATATATCATGGAATACTACTTGGCAATGAGAAAGAATGAAATCCTGCCATTTGCAGCAACATGGATGGAACTGGAGAGTATTATGCTAAGTGAAATAAGTCAGGCAGAGAAAGACAGATATCATATGTTTTCACTCATATGTGGAACTTGAGAAACTTCACAGAAGACCATGGGGGAAGGGAGGGGAAAAACAGTTTCAAACAGAGAGGGAGGAGGCAAACCATAAGAGACTCTTAAATACAGAGAACAAACTGAGGGTTGATGGGTGGCGGGGGAGAGGGAAAAATGGGTGATGGATATTGAGGAGGGCACTTGTTGGGATGAGGACTGGGTGTTGTATATAAGTGATGAATCGTGGGACTCTACCTCCAAAACCAAGAGGACACTGTATGCACTGTATGTCAGTCAACTTGACAAATTATATTAAAAAAGTAAAAACAAAAAACAAAGAAACAAAAAAACCCCTATCTTAATGACAAAAAAAGAAGTAATGAAAATGGGAAGATGGAAAAAAAAACTCTCTCACAATCATTTTTTATATTAAATATAATTTATTGTCAAATTGGTTTCCATACAACACCCAGTGCTCATCCCAACAGCTCATTGTCCTCCTCAATGCCCATCACCCACTTCCTCCTCTCCCCCCCCAACACCCCTCAGTTTGTTCTCAGTATTTAAGAGTGTCTTATGGTTTGCCTCCCTCCCTCTCTGTAACTTTTTTCCCCCTTCCCCTCCCCCATGGTCTTCCATAAAGTTTCTTAGGATCCACATATGAGTGAAAACATATAGTATGTCTTTCTCTGCCTGACTTATTTCACTTAGCATAATACCCTCCAGTTCCATCCACGTTGCTGCAAAAGGCCATATTTCATTCTTTCTCATTGCCAAGTAGTATTCCATTGTGTACATAAGCCACAATTTCTTTATCCATTCATCAATTGATGGACATTTAGGCTCTTTCCATAATTTGGCTATTGTTGACAGTGCTGCTATAAACATTGGGGTCCAAGTGCCCCTATGCATCAGCACTTCTGTATCCCTTGGGTAAATTCCTAGCAGTGCAATTGCTGGGTCATGGGGTAGATCTATTTTTAATTTTTTGAGGACCCTCCACACTTTTCCAGAGCGGCTGTACCAGTTTGCATTCCCACCAACAGTGCAAGAGGGTTCCCGTTTCTCCACATCCTCTACAGCATCTATAGTCTTCGGATTTGTTCATTTTAGCCGGGCATCTGACTGGCATCTCACAATCATTTTAAATAATAATAAAAATGGTAATATATCAAGGAAGATCCCACCAGTTTAGGGAATGCCACTCAAATATATTCTGAAATTCTAACTGCAGCAAATAGCTAAAGCTCTGGCCAAATGCTGAAAACATCTAGCCTGTTCCCTTCTCAGAGAAAGTTTCTTAATTTTCTGTACCAAAACATCATTCAAATTGTTCTAATTGGTCAAAAGGGAGAAGAGAATGTGAACATGTCAACAATTAAAATATAAACACATAAAAAAGTGATTTAAATTACAAGCTTTCAAATCAGACAAACCTGGACATGAATATTGGTTCTATGGACTTCCTACAAGTTCCTGAACAGTCTAAAATTCACCTTATTATTCTATAATAATGACAATGTCAACTTGTAGGGTTGCTGTGATTGAATGCTATAGGTAAAACAGTAAAGTGCTTGTCATAGAGCAAATAAATATTTAAGTGATAGTTATTACTGAAAAGATTTTCCTGTAAGGGGGGGACCTATCTGTTAATGTAAACATAATACTCATTTTATATGAACTGTTTTATAATAACAAGATAACATTCCATATGAGAGAGCAAATATATGTTTAAACCTTTTGACAATTTAAAATTAACCTAAAGAATAAACATTATTGCAGGGATCCCGGGTGGCTCAGTTAAGTAAGTGTTCCACTCTTGATTTGAGCCCTGCATTTGGCTCTGAGCTGAAAGTGTGGAGCCTGCTTGGGATTCTCTCTCTGCTCCTTCCTACCTCTCTTTCAAAATCAATAAATAAATTTAAAAAAAAAAGAATAAATATTGTTGGGAGTTCAGTAATGAAGATGTAGTGACTTCATAATTTGATGTGAAATATGATATATGCCCTCTGCTCAAAATAGAAAACATGGCAGAAAAATACAAATATGGATAAATAAAAGCAAAAGACATAAATAAGCTTATAAGCTATGGACAAGAAAGGAAAAGGAAATGCAAAACAGTGTGTAGTGCTGAGGGTACTGGCTTGTTGGACTCTGGAGACAAACAGTGGTAGCAAGGAGTTAGGCTCCTATAGGGTACACACGTTTCACAGAAACAAGGAATACAAAGATTTATGGTTTGACATTGGTGGATGTTGTGGGGTTCCCTTTCCCATGAAAGGTGGTTCAGTGTCTCAATCTGTGTAACTCCTAATATCACTCTGGACTGAACACCAAACTGTCATTGTAAGATCTATGTCTGGACAGGAGCTTTGGGGAGCTAGATGTAAGTAATTGAAAAATCATCAGAAGGAGGAATGAAGAGAATCAAATAAAAAGAACAAAAACACTCAAAAAACCATAAGGCCTGCAAACCAAAATTCACAGAAATCTAATTTTAACAAAGGTATCCAACAAATAAAGTCTGAAAATAAATTCACTCAACATAAAATCATTTCTACTGACACAGTCTGAAAAGACTTCAAAATAAGTATTAAAACATTCAGAATGTTTGAAGGTATAAATAATTTTCAGAAAAAATAAATTATAAAATCAAAGAGGCAGGAATAAAATAAGAACAGGTAGACATGGAAAAAAATTAGAAGTGAAAATAGTATTACCGAAATTAAAAATCCAATAGCATGTATAAATTCTAGACTGGATCTTGTATAGAAAATCCTAAGGAATCAACAACAAAAAGCTATTAGATATTTTAGTGAGTTTATCAAGTTTGTAGGAAATGAGACCAATATATAAAAAATATAAAAATCAGTTTTATCTACCAATGTATAGAGAACAGTTTGAAAATAAAATTAAGTAAACAATTCCACCTACAATAGAATCAACAAGAATAAAATATTTAGGAATAATGTTTCAAAAGAATGCAGACTAAAACTTATAAAAGATTATTGAAAAAGTTTTTAAAGAGCTAAATAAGTGGAAATACATCTAGTGGCCATGGATTAGAAGATTTAATGTTGCTAAAATGGCAATACTACCCAAATTGATCTGCAGGTTCATCACAATGCCTAACAAAACCCCAGGTGTTGTTTTGCAGAAACTGACAAGCTGATCCTAAAATTCATATGGGAATTCAAGAATAACTGAAAAACTAGAACAATCTTGAGGAAGAAATAGAAAATTCTACAACTCACACTTTGATTTCGAAACTTCTTACAAAGCTACAATAATTAAGACTACATGGTATTGGCATAAAGACAGACATATAGATCAATAAAATAGAATTAAGATCCCAGAAATGAAACTGTATGTTTATAATCAGTTGATTTTCAACAACAGTGCCAAAATAAATCAATGGGAAAAGAACCCTTTCCAACAAATTTTGCTATGACAGAGATTCACATGCAAAAGAATGAAGAGAGTCCCTAACTCACACCATATATAAAAATTAATTTAAAGTAGATCAAACACTTAAATATAGGAGCTAACTATAAAACTATAAAAAACTTTAAAACTCTTAGAAGAAAACTTAAGAGTAAATATCCTTGACTTTGGTTTCAGCAGTGATTTTTTAGATAATCCAATAAATGCACAAGCAATAGAAGTTTGATAAATTGGACTTCATCAAATATAAAAACTTCTGTACTTCAAAGGTCCACCATCAAGAAAGTGAGAAGACAAGCTATAGAAAGGAAGAAAGCATTTGCAAATCACATATCTTATATGGAATATATATTCAAATATGTAAAAAGAAACACATAAAACTCAATAATAAAAACCCTAAAAAGCCCAATTTAAAAAATAGGTAAAAGATTTAAATAAAAATTCCTCCAAAGAACATACAGAAATGCCAATAATCATGTGAAAAGATGCTCATTAGTCATTAAGAAAATGCAAACCCAAACCATGATGAGATGCTATTTCATACCTACTAGGATAATTATAATAAAAATACAGAAAACAAGTATTAGTAAATATGTCGAACAATTGGAACCCTTGTACATTGCTACTGAGAGTCCACAATATTGCAGCCTACTTTGGCAGTTCTTCAAAATGTCAAACATAAGAGATTTCAGTGTGATCCAGCCCAACAATTCCACTGCCAGGAAGGAATACAAACAAGATAAATGAAAACATATATTCACACAACACAAAACTTGTAAATAAATGTTCATAAAAACATTACTCAGAACAGCCACTGAAAGTATGCTTTAAATTGGTGAACTTTATAGCATATAATTATATCTCAATAAAAAGTTTGCAAAATGGCTGCAGATAGGGCTGACGTATAAACTGGTACACCCATTTTCTAAAGTGAGCCGGTGTGTGTGTGTGCATGTGAGAGAGAGAGCAAGCGAGTGAGAGCGCATGAGAGAGGGAGGGAGAGAGGCAGAAGAAGAGAGAATCTTAAGCAGGCTGCACACTCAGTGCGGAGCCTGATCCAACAACCGAGATCATGACCTGAGCCAAAACCAACAGATGGACTCTTAACCAACTGAGCCAACCAGCTACCCTGGTACAGCCATTTTCAAGAACAATTTGGTAACAACATCTAATAAGGCTAAATATACACATGTACCCAGTAATTCTACTCTTAAGTATATAACAAGGCAAAAAATCTTGCATGTGAGCACAAGGAGGCGGGCCCAAGAATGTTCATTGTAGCATTGTTTAATAGTTAAAAAAATAGAAACTATCCAAATGTTCATGAGGAGATGAATGGATAAACTGGGGCATATTCTTACAAAATATAATATTGTACAAAATATATCAATGGAATTAAATGTCAAAAATAGGATGGTGAGGGAAAAGGAAACTGCAGAATAACAAACATAGTGTGATACCACTTATAGGTCAAAAACACAATACATGACATCACATGCCACTTTGGGATACAGAATTATATAATAATCATGCTAAAATTCTTAGGAATAAAACCTAATTTCAAAGAATGAATTACTTCTGAGAAGGAAGATAATGGGATTTAGGATACATGAATTGTATTTATAATGTGTTATTATTATTTAATAATTCTGCAGCAGTCATACAAAATTATAAGAACTTATTAACCTATAAAATAGGCATATAGGTATTGCTTATATTAGTGTCTTTTTTTCAGTAGGTTTAAAATGCGTTTTAACACACACAAAAATGGCATGATCCCATAAATTTTAAGTTTCCCTAAGCAGTAAATTTCCTCAAAGGAGTTTTCTGTTTTTCAATCACTATACTGAGGGCAAATATTACTTACTTGAGCAGCAGTAAAGTATCACTAAAAGTCAAAGGACTCATTTAGTCAAAATGTTAAATTTTTAAAAAAGGTGAAATTACTATGCATGAATTCAAACACTTTGAAAATCAGACGCTCTCCGGCCTTCCTATTAAGTGTCATCTGACAAGGTCATTGTTTCAAAAAATTTAACAATTATTCAAGAATGAGAGAGAACATTCAGTGGGGTATTCTCCCTACTGTTTCCTGAGTAGAAATCAAAAATGACAACTGTAATTAAATCTTTTTTGAAAATTACCTATGAGTTTAAGTCAAGATGAAAATTACTTCTAACCTTATGAACTTTCACACTGCACTGCACCAAACGAAATTCTTTGTTTTCCTTTTTATCAGCAATGCATATGACAGCTAAATAAATAGGAACTCTTCACTTTCGACCTTTTATAGCTATTCAAAAGAAGTAATTCTGTTTGCCATTATTCTACTTACCAAAGATATAAATGAAGCAAGTATGATATTTAACACTAAGTCATCTGTTATCCAAAAGGGCTGAATGCTTTAAGAAAAACATTACTACATATAAAGGGAATCAGACAGTTTTGTGACTGTCATCTTTCACTTAGCATAATGCTTTCACTACTTCATTCCTTTTTATGATCAAATAATGTTTCATTGTATGGATATATCGCAGCTTATTTTTTCATTCATCAGTTCATGGACCTCTGGGGCTTTTTTATTAAAAAAATAAAATATTTTATTGGAGGTATTAAGTAACATAATTCTCAAATATTTTATCTTATAATTTCAAAGCACTTGATAATTGATACCTGTATCATCTATGTAACTGGCATTACTATCATATTTTATTATTGTTGGAAATGAAGAAGAAAAATCTATTCTGATTTCCAGTGGTAAAACCTAAAAAGAATCCAGGATTACTGAGACTAAATTTACAAAGTCAACCCTAAAAACTAAAACAGAATAATTCCCCAGGTATTTCATCTTTCATAATCTGTTACTTAAGAGATTTTTAAGAGGTTCAGAATAGGTTCCAGTACATAAATAGGGCCAAACAGCTTCTGCAAAGTAATTATTAGAAGTAGAGAGAAGAGACCCATTATTCATATTGTAAAAGGAAAGCTCATCCAAATCATAGTCCAGAAAAACACCATTCATACTGGGCCTTACTACTGGCAGAAGCTGGATCCCCTTAGCACCCAATGCAATATAAGTTGTCCAGAATACACCCAGAAATAATGGCTAATTCTGCCAGTTCCTAGGAAGACAGTTTTGACACATTTTCAAAGTCTACTCAGGTTATTTTCTATTTCTCCCTGAGCATATTTTCACTTTTTGACACTATTAAAAATGCTCGTAATAACGTGGCATTTTACGTGGACACATTTTCAATTCTCTTGGATATATTCCTAGGAGTAGAATTGCTGGGCAGTATGATAATTTTATGTAATATTTTATTAAACTGCTTTCCAAAATGGCTGTGCTATTTACATTCCCACTAGTATACATGAGGGTTCCATCCTTGACAACACTTGTTACCGTTTTATTTTTTATAGTAGGAATGAAGTTGTGTCTTATTGTGGTTTCAATTTGGATTTTCCTAATGACTGATAATATTGAGTATCTTTTCATAGATCATTTGTATATATTCTTTTAAAAACTTCAAATCTTTTGCAGATTTTTAGATGGAAGAATTTGGTACTCTTTATTGTGATAGAAGAGGTGGGATTTTTTTTGTTTTTTTTAAATATACACGTCCCTTATGGGATTTGCAAATAATTTCTCCCATTCTGTGGGATGTCTTTTCACTTTCTTGACACAAACCTTTACAGCAGAGAAGTTTTTAGTTTTGATCAAGTCCATTTTCTCTATTTTTTCTTCATCACTATGCTTCTGGGGACTAAGATACTAACACCTAACCCAAGGTCATCAATTTTACTCCTATGTTTTTTGCCAAGAGTTCTAGCTCTTGACATTTAAGCACACAATCTATTTTGAGTTATTTTTTTATGTATGGTTTGAGGTAGGGGTCAAATTTCATTCTTTTTCCAAATTTCTGTTAGCACAATTTGTTGAAAACAGTCTTCTCTTCCCCCACTGAATTGTTTTCGTCAAGGTGAATCAATAATGATAAATGCCAGAGTTTGTTTCTGGGATTTCAACACTATTCATTTTTTGTATATCCTTGTCAGTACCACAGAGTCTTGATTACTGTAGCTCTGTAGTGAGTTCTGGAATTTGGCCCACACTGTATGAACAAGTGTATAGTAACACAATTTATTTTTGCATATTGATCTTTTATCCTGTAACCTTGATAAACTCATTTAATAGATCTAATGGGTTTTTTTTTTTTGCAGATTCTTTAGGATTATCTATATAGAATATTATGCTGTTTGCAAAAGAGTTTCACATCTTTTCATTTTCCAATATGGATGCCTTTTTTTTTTCTTTCCTTGCTAGAATTTCCAGTACAAGGTTAAATAGGAATGTTGAGAGTGGACAACCTCTTGTTGTTCCTGATCTTGGATACAAAGTATTTAGTCTTTCACCATTAAGTATAATGTTAGCTGTGGGTTTTTCATAGATGATTTTTATTGGATTAAGGGATTTCCTTTCTATTTCTAGCTGGGTAAGTGTTTTTATGAACGGATGTCGAATTTTGCCAAAAGCTTATTCTGAATCTATTGAAATAATCATGTTTTTCTTTGCTTTATTAATTTCATATATTATATTAACTGATTTTCAAATGTGAAACCAAACTTGCCTTCCTAGGATAAAATCCCACTTGATCATAGCATATGATTTAAAAAATATATATTGCTGGATTTCATTTGGTAGCATTGTATTGAAGATTTTTGCATCTATATTTGTGAGAAACACTGGTCAATATGTTTGCTCACGTTTGCTGAGTTTTGGTATCAGGACAATACTAGTCTGACAGAATGAGTTAAGAAGTGTATTTTCTCAGGTATTTTTTTTGTAATAAGCATTTGTGAAAGACTGGTGTTAATTATTCTTTAAACATTTAGTAAATTTTGTCAATTAAGGGGTGTCTCAGTCGATTGACCAACTCTTTTGGCTTGGGGCATGATCTCTCGGTTTTGTGGGTTCAAGCCACATGTTGGGCTCTACATGGGCAGCAAGGGCCCTACTTGGGATTCTCTCTCTCTGCCTCTGCCCCTCCCCCACTAGCGCTGTCTCTCTCCAAACAAATAAATAAACTTAAAAAATTTTTTTTTACCTACTAAGCTACCTGTGCCTGGGCTTGTGAGGAGTTTTAAAGTTACTAATGCAATCTCTTATTTTTATAGATTTTTTAAATTAATTTATTTTCAAGTTAGTTAAGATACAGTGTACTCTTGGCTTCAGGAGTAGAACCCAGTGATTCATCTCTTACATGACACAGAGTGCTCATTCCAGAAAGTCCCCTCTTTAATGCCTGTCACCCGTGTAACCCACCCCCACCTCCCATCTAGCAACCCTCAGTTTTTTCTCTGTATTTAAGAGTCTCTTATGGTTTGCCTCCCTTTCTCTTTTTTTTCTTAGTTTCCTTCCTTTCCACTATGTTCATCTGTTGAGTTTTTCAAATTCCAAATGAGTGAAATCATATGATATGTCTTTGACTGACGTATTTTGCTTACATAATACCCTTTAATTCTATCCACATTGTTGCAAATGGCGAAATCTCATTTGTTTTCATGGCTAAATAGTATTTCATTGTGTGTGTGTGTGTGTGTGTGTGTGTGTACACGCATACACACCACATCTTCTTTATCCATTCATCAGTTGATGGACATTTGGGCTCTTTCCATAATTTGGCCATTGTTGATAGTGCTGCTATAAGCATTGGGGTGCATGTGCCCCTACGAATCAGCATTTTTGTATCCTTTTGGATAAATTCCTAGTAGTAAAATTGCTGGATTGTAGGGTAGCTCTGTTTTAATTTTTAAACTCCATACTGTTTTCTAGAGTGGCTACACCACATCCTGGCCAGCATCTGTTGTTTCTTGAGTTGTTAATTTTAGCCATTCTGACTCGTTGAGGTGGCATCTCATTGTGGTTCTGATTTGTATTTCCCTGATGATGAGTGATATTGAGCATCTTTTCATCTGTCTGTTGGACATCTTGAAGTCTTCTTTGGAAAAGTGTCTATTCATGTCCCGTGCTCATTTCCTCACTGGTTTATTTGTTTTTTTGGGAATTAAGTTTGATAAGTTCTTTATAGATTTGGATACTAACCCTTTATCCAATATGTCATTGCAAATATCTTCTCCGATTCTGTAGGTTGCTTTTTAGTTTTGTTGATTCTTTCCTTTGCTGTGCAAAAGCTTTTTATCTTGATGAATTCCCAATAGTTCACTTTTGCTTTTATTTCCCTTGCCTGTGGAGACATGTCAAGTATGAAGTTGCTGTGGCCTAGGTTAAAGAGGTTGCTGACTGTTTTCTCCTCTAGGATTTTGTTGATTTCCCATCTCACATTTAGGTTTTTTATCCGTTTGAACTTATTTTTGTGTATGGTGTAAAAAGTGATCCAGTTTCATTCTGCATGTCACTGTCCAGTTCTCCCAGTACTATTTGCTAATGAGACTGGTCCCCCCCACTGGACACTCTGTCCTGCTTTGTCAAAGATTATTTGGCCATATATTCGTAGGTCCATTTCTGGGTGCTCTATTCTGTTCCAATGATCTATGTGTTTGTGTGTGTGTGTGTGTGTGTGTGTGCCAATATAGGATTGTCTTGATGATTACAGCTTTGTAATACAGGTTAAAGTCTGGGATTGTGATGCCTCCTCCAGCTTTGGTTTTCTTTTTCAAGACTGCGTTGGCTATTTGGGGTCTTTTCTGGTTCCATACAAATTTTAGGATGGTTTGTTGTAGCTCTGTTAAGAATGATGGTGTTATTTGGTAGGGATTGCATTGAATGTGTAGATTGCTTTGGGTAGTATTAACATTTTAACAATATTTATTTTTCTAATCCATGAATATGGATGTTTTTCCATTTCTGTGTGTCTTCTCCCATTTCTTTCATAAGTATTCTATAGTTTTCAGCATACATATTTTTTACTTCTTTGGTTAGGTTTATTCTTAGGTATTTTATGTTTTTTAGTGCAATTATAAATGGGATCGATACCTTGATATCTCTTTCTGTTGCTTCAATATTGGTGTATTGAAATGCAACTGATTTCTGTACACGGATTTTATATCCTATGACTTTGCTGAATTCATGTATCAGCTCTAGCAGTTTTTTGGTGGAGTCTTTCAGGTTTTCCAGGTAGAGTATCATCTTATCTGCAAAGAATGAAAATGTGACTTCTTTCCCAATTTGGATTCCTTTTATTTTGTTTTGTTGTCTGATTGCTGAGGCTAGGACTTCCAACAACTGGTGAGAGTGGACATCCCTGTTGTGTTCCTGATCTTAGAGGGGAAAGCTCTCAGTTTTTCCCACTGATGATGATATTAGTTGTGGGCCTTTCAGATACAGCTTTTATAATGTAATGTTCCTTCTATCCCTACTTTCTTGAGGGTTTTTATCAAGAAAAGATGCTGTATTTTGTCAAGTGCTTTTTCCGCATCTATTGACAGGATCATGTGGTTCTTATCCTTTCTTCTATAAATGTGGTGTATTACGATGATTGATTTGTGAATACTGAACCAGCCCTGTAAACCAAGAATGAATCCCACTTGATCATGGTGAATAATTCTTTTAACGTACTATTGAATTTGATTTGCTAGTATCATGTTGAGAATTTTTGCATCCAGGTTATTCAGGGATATTGGCCTGTAATTCTCCTTTTTAGTGGGGTCTTTGCCCTGTTTTGGAATCAAGGTAATGGTGACTTCGTAGCATGAGTTTGGAAGCTTTCTTTCCCTTTCTATTTTTTGGAACAGTTTGAGAAGAAGAGGTATTAACTCTGTTTTAAATGTCTGGTAGAATTCTCCTGGGAAGACATCTGTCCCAGGACTCTTATTTGTTGGTAGATTTTTGATAACTGATTCAATTTCTTTGCTGGTTATGGGTCTGTTCAAATTTTCTATTTATTCTGATTTGAGTTTTGATAGTGTGTGTCTAGGAATGTGTCCATTTCTTCCAGATTGTCCAGTTTGTTGGCATATAATTTTTCATAGTATTCTCTTATAAATGTATTTCTGTGGTGTTGGTTGTGTTCTCTCCTTTCTCATTTGTGATTTTATCTATTTGGGTCCTCTCTCTTTTCATTTTGAGAAGTCTGGCTAGGTGGTTATCAATTTTGTTTATTCTTTCAAAAAACCAGCTCTTAGTTACATTGATCTGTTCTACATTTTTTTTTTTTTTTTTGATTCTACATCATTTATTTCTGCTCTGGTCTTTATTATTTCCCTTCTTCAGCTGGCTTTGGGCTTTATTTGCTGCTCCTTTTCTAGATCCTTTAGGTGTAAGGTTAGGTTGAGTATTTGAGACTTTTCTTGCTTCTTGAGATAGGCCTGAATTGTAATGTATTTTCCTCATAAGACTGCCTTTGCTGCATCCCAAAGGGTTTGGACTGTCGTGTTTTCATTTTGGTTTCCATGTATTTGGTTTCATTTTGGTTTCCATGTATTTTTTACTTTCTTCTTTAATTGCCTGTTTAGCCCATTCATTCCTTAGTAGGATGTTCTTTAACCTCCATGTATTTAGGGGCTTTCCAGTTTTTTTCTTGTGGATGATTTCAAGTTTCATAGCATTGTGATCTGAAAATATGCATGGTATGATCTCAATCTTTTTGCCTGTTGAGGGCTGTTTTGTGACCCAAAATATGATCTATTTTTGAGAATGTTCCATGTGCCCTTGAAAAGAATGTGTATTCTCCTGCTTTAGGATGGAATGTTCTGAATATATCTGTTAAGTCCATCCGGTCCAGTGTGTCATTCAGAACCATTGTTTCCTTATTGATTTTCTGCCTAGATGATCTGTCCATTGCTGTAAGTGGAATATTAAAGTCTCCTACAATTATACAGTTTCATTAGCCAAAAGTTTTCTTATGTTTGTGATTAATTGATTCATATACTTGGGTGCTCTCTTGTTGGGGACATAAATATTAACAATTGTTAGCTCTTCTTGATGGATAGACCCCTTAATTATGATATAATGCCCTTCTTCATCTCTTGTTACAGTCTTTGTTTTAAAATCTATTCTGATATAAGTATGGCTACTCTGGCTTCCTTTTGACATCCATTAGAATGATATATGGTTCTCCATCCCCTCATTATCAATCTGCAAGTGTCCTCTGGTCTAAAATGACTCTCTTGTAGGCAGCATATAGATGGATCTTGTTTTTTAAATCCATTCTGATACCCTAGGTCTCTTGATTGGGGCATTTAGTCCATCTATATTCATAGTGAATTTATTGAAAGATATTTTTTTTTTTTTATTTATTTTTTTGGGACAGAGAGAGACAGAGCATGAACGGGGGAGGGTCAGAGAGATAGGGAGACACAGAATCAGAAACAGGCTCCAGGCTCCGAGCCATCGGCTCCAGGCTCCGAGCCATCAGCCCAGAGCCTGACGCGGGGCTCGAACTCACGGACCGCGAGATCGTGACCTGGCTGAAGTCGGACGCTTAACCGACTGCGCCACCCAGGCGCCCCGAAAGATATTAATTTAATGCCATTGTGTTATCTGTAATTTCATGTTTGTTGTGATGTCTCTGGTTCTTTGTAGTCTTTGCTGCCTTCCACACACAGAGTCCCCCTTAAAATCTCTTGCAGGGCTGGTTTAGTGGTCATGAACTCCTTTAGTTTTTGTATGTCTAGGAGTCTTTATCTCTCTTATTCTGAATGACAGACTTGCTGGATAAAGGATGTTTGCCTGAATATTTTTCCTATTTTTCCTATGGAACACATTGAATATTTCCTGCCACTCCCTTCTGGACTGCAAAGTTTCAGTGGACATGTCTACCCTTGTAGGTTATGTACCATTTGTCCCTAGATGCTTTCATAATTCTTTGTATTTTGTCAGTTTCACTATGATATGTCATGGTGTTGACCTGTTTTTGTGGATTTTAAAGGGAGTTTTCTGTGCTTCTTGGACTTGGATGCCTGCTTCCTTCCCCCAATTAGCGAAGTTCACAGCTATAATTTACTCAAATAAATCTGCCCCTTTCTCTCGTTTTCTTATGGACCTATGATACGGATATTGTTTAATTTCATGGAATCACTTAGTTCTCTAATTCTCCCCTCATGATCTAGTAATTTCCTTTCCCTCTTTTTTCAGCTTCATTATTTTCCATAATTTTATCTTCTTTTCACCTGTTCTCTGCTTCTTCCATCCTGGCTGTCATTGTATCTAGTTTATTTTGCATCTTAGTTACAACATTTTTTAATTCATTGTGACTAGTTCTTAGGTCTTTGATCTCTGCAGCAACAGATTCTCTGGTGTCTTCTATGCTTTTTTCAAGCCCAGCTATTAGTCATATGACTGTTATTCTAAATCCTTGTTCAGATATATTGTTTGTATCTGTTTTGAGCAATCCTTTGGCTGTCACTCCTTCCTGAATTTTCTTTTGGGGAGAATTCCTCCATTTTGTCATTTTGGCTGTGTTTGTCTTTTGTGTGTTTTTAAACCTTGTTATGCTCCCTGAACCTGCAAGTACTACTATATTAAAAAGGGGTCATACACCATTCAGGGTCTGGCGCTTCAGGAAGTGTTTTTGGTTTATGGTGCAGGCACTCCACTGTAGTGTTTTGGCTGCTCTATCCCAATGGTCAGTCCTCTGTAAGGCTCCTCCTTGTTGGTAGTGGTGGAGTGTTTAGACTTTAAACAGGTGTATTTTGAATGTGTTTGTTGAGATAACCTTGGAAAAAGAGGAAAAGGGGTGGAAACCTGATCCTATAAAAAGAGAAAAATCAAAGGGGAGAAAAGAATACCAAACAGAGAATCAAAATACTCTAAGGCTAAATAAATCCAGAGAAAGAGAAAGGAAAATAAAAAAGAAAATATAGAAAAGGTGTAAAAAGGGTAGAGGAAAATGGGTGATTAAACAAACTGGAAAAAATATTTTATATAGCATATATATATTTTTTTAATATATATTAATAATATATTAACCAAAATAATAACAACCAAAAACAAATCAGAAACTAGAAGCATGATTCCAAAAAGAGAGGAGGGAGGGAGGAGGGAGAGGAAAGAAAAAAAGCCTGATTCCAAAAGGAGAGGAGGGAGGAGGGAGGAGGGAGGAGAGGAAAGAAAAATCAGTTGTTTGTTGGTGCCTGGGACTGGTGACTGTGCTGGTCTGGAGAAGAGGTCATCTGGTTCACTCAGTGTCAGTCCCACTCCAGTAGATAAGCAGTTGCCAGGCATGCAGAGGTGGGGTTTGGTGTGAGCAAGTCCCACCTCTACAGGGGGCTGCTGTGCCACTCCTTGAAGCCCCACTGTGTTGGTGAGGGGGAGAAAAATTGTGAACACCCCAATCTCCCCTCCCCTGACTGGGTCTCAAACAATGCTGTTCTGGCAACCCTCACAGAATAGCAAGGGTGGTCAGCTTGCCCGGCTCTACAGTTCTCCTGTGCCTCCTAGGCACTCAGCTGGCATTCAAAACCCAATGTTTTAAAGGACTCCTGCACTGCCCCCCCCACCCCACACTGCAGGGACGCTGTTCTGGAGTAGTGCCATTCTACTGATAAAAGGCTTTTGGCTGGCACCTGCAGGGTCTTTTGTCCTTGGGAAGGCAATGAACCCTCTTCCCACAGTACTTGAGGAAGGGCACTCTTCTCTTCTAGTGTGCCCCTGAGATCACTACACCATGCTATTTGCTCTGGGGCCAGCTCCCTCCTCCCTAGGAATGCGAACACAGCTCCCAGCTTCCCTCTGGAGAAAGGTGAGTATTTCTGAAACCTCTGAGTTTCGGCTCCTAAAGCTGTTTGCAAAATAGAAACTGTCACTCTTCTATTTCTTATTTCTCAGTCATTGGTCCAGAGAGATTTTCCTCTTATGCTAATTAGATACAGACTTGTAGAAACTCTTTTTCTTTCTCTCCCTTTTGTCTCTACACAGACAGGGTAGCCTCCCCTCCATGCCTATGCTGTTTTTACTTTCCCCAATTCACATACGTACACCTCAACCCTGCCAAGATGCCTCCCTCCAACTGTGGAGATCCTTCTGCCACTCTGCAGATTGATTTCCTGGATGTTTCAAGGGATCTTACCTCAATACAGCCGTGTTTGAGGGATGAGGAAAATCCTGGTCCCCTTTCTACTCCACCTTCTTAACTCCCACTAATGCAATTTCTTTAATTTATTATACAAGCCTACTGAGATTTTTCATCTTCTGGAAGTTTTTAGTTTTCTCAGACTTTTTCCATTTCATCTTAGTTGTCTAATGCATTGGTATACAGTTTTTTATAGTGTTACCTTAGGTTACCTTTTGATTTCATTTCTGTAAGTTAATTAGTGTTGTTTCCTCTTCAATTCATTTCAGTAATTTGAGTCTTCTTTTGTTAGTCCAGATAATCTTTTGTTAATTTTTTTTTTTTTACGTTTATTTATTTTTGAGACAGAGAGAGACAGAGCATGAATGGGGGAGGGTCAGAGAGAGAGGGAGACACAGAATCCGAAACAGGCTCCAGGCTCTGCACGGTCAGCACAGAGGCTGATGCGGGGCTCGAACTCACGGACCGTGAGATCATGACCTGAGCCGAAGTCGGCCGCCCAACCAAGTGAGCCACCCAGGCGCCCCTGTTAATTTGGTTAACTAATAATTTGTTAACTAAAATTTTGGTTTTGTTGATTGCCTCTATTGTTTTTCTGTTCTGTATTTTTATTTATTTCTGCTTTAGACTTTATTTTGTTTGTTCTTCTGCTTCGTTGTGTTATTCTTCTTTTTATCATTTCTTATCATTAGGTTATTCCAGTTTTTTGTTTTTTTTTTTTTTTTTTTGGTAAGTAAACTCTATGCCCAACATGGGGCTTGAACTCAGGACCTCGAGATCGAGCGTCACATTCTCTAACAACTAAGCCAACCAGGTGCTATTCCTTCTTCTTTTTTAATATAGGCAATATAAGTTTCCATTGTAAGCACTGCTTTAGCTACATCTCATAAATTTAGCTATGTTTTGTTTTCATTTTTATTCATCTCAAAGAAATTTTATTTTATTTTTTTTTCAATATATGAAGTTTATTGTCAAATGGGTTTCCATACAACACCCAGTGCTCATCCCAAAAGGTGCCCTCCTCAATACCCATCACCCACTCTCGCCTCCCTCCCACCCCCCATCAACCCTCAGTTTGTTCTCAGTTTTTAACAGTCTCTAATGCTTTGGCTCTCTCCCACTCTAACCTCTTTTTTTTTTTTTTCCTTCCCCTCCCCCATGGGTTTCTGTTAAGTTTCTCCGGATCCACATAAGAGTGAAACCATATGGTATCTTTCTTTCTCTGTATGGCTTATTTCACTTAGCATCACACTCTCCAGTTCCATCCACGTTGCTACAAAGGGCCATATTTCATTCTTTCTCATTGCCACATAGTACTCCATTGTGTATATAAACCACAATTTCTTTATCCATTCATCAGTTGATGGACATTTAGGCTCTTTCCATAATTTGGCTACTGTTGAGAGTGCTGCTATAAACATTGGGGTACAAGTGCCCCTATGCATCAGTACTCCTGTATCCCTTGGGTAAATTCCTAGCAGTGCCATTGCTGGGTCATAGGGTAGGTCTATTTTTAATTTTGTGAGGAACCTCCACACTGTTTTCCAGAGTGGCTGCACCAATTTGCATTCCCACCAACAGTGCAAGAGGGTTCCCATTTCTCCACATCCTCGCCAGCATCTATAGTCTCCTGATTTGTTCATTTTGGCCACTCTGACTGGTGTGAGGTGATATCTGAGTGTGGTTTTGATTTGTATTTCCCTGATGAGGAGCGACGTTGAGCATCTTTTCATGTGCCTGTTGGCCATCCGGATGTCTTCTTTAGAGAAGTGTCTATTCATGTTTTTTGCCCATTTCTTCACTGGGTTATTTGTTTTTCGGGTGTGGAGTTTGGTGAGCTCTTTATAGATTTTGGATACTAGCCCTTTGTCCGATATGTCATTTGCAAATATCTTTTCCCATTCCGTTGGTTGTCTTTTAGTTTTGTTGGTTGTTTCCTTTGCTGTGCAGAAGCTTTTTATCTTCATAAGGTCCCAGTAGTTCATTTTTGCTTTTAATTCCCTTGCCTATCTCAAGGAAATTTTATAATTTCTTTTTTTTCTTTTCAATTCATTGGTTACTTAAGAGTGTGTTGTTTATTACTCATGTATTTCTGGATTTCTCAAATTTCCTTTACTTGTTTGTAATTTCATTCCAATGTGCTGGAATACATACTTTGTATGGTTTCAATTATTTAAATTTATTGAGATTTGTTTTGTGGCATAGTATATGGCCTACTCTGGAAAATTTTCCTTACACACTTGAGAAGAATGCATATTTGGCTGTTGTTGAGTGGAATGATTATAGATGTCAGTTCTTATTATTTAGTAATGTCCCTAGCCCTTCCATTTCCTTGTTGAGATTCTTCCTAGTTGTTCTATCAGGTAATGAGACTGGGGTATGAAGTCCATTATTTTTGAATTGTCTTTTTTTTTCCAATTTTGTCAGTTGCTGTGTGTATTTGGGATTGGTTATTAGTGCATATGTTTATAATTTTTCTTCTTAATGGATTGACATTTTATTATAAACTGTTCTGCTTTGACTCTAGTAACAATTTTTGTCTTAAAGTCTATTTTGTTATTAATATAGCCTCCTCAGCTTTGTTTTGTTACTGTTTCCATGATATATATTTTTCCACCTTTTTTTCCTTTTATTTCACCCACTCTCCTACCAACTTCCCCTCTGGCAACCACCAGTTTGTTTCTTATTTTAGAGTCTGTTTTTGTTTGTCTCTTTTTTCTTTGTTTGTTCATTGTTTGGTTTCTTAAATTCCACATGAGAGAAATCGTATGGTATTTGTCTTTCTCTTATTTCACTTAGCATTATATCCTCCTTCCATGTTGTTGCAAATGGCAAAATCTCATTCTTTTTTACGGCTAATACTTTATAGTACAAATATACCACATCTTTACCCATTCATCTATTGATGGACAGAATCATGGGTTGCTTTCATATTTTGGCTATCGTAAATAATGCTACAATAAACATATGGGTGCATATATCTTTTCAAATTAGTGTTTTTGTTTTCTTTGGATAAATACCTAGTGGTGGAATTTACTGGATCATATGGTATTTCTAATTTTTTAAGGAATTCCCATACAATTTTCCAAATTAGTTGACCAATTTGCATTCTCATCAACAGTGCAAGAGAGTTCCTTTCCTTCCACATTTGTGCCAACACTTGTTATTTCTTGTTTTTTATTTAGCCATTCTGACAGGTGTAAGGTGATATTTCATTGTGGTTTTAATTTGCACATCCTTGATGATTAGTGATGTTGAGTATCTTTTCATGTGTCTCTTGGCCATCTGTATGTCTTCTTTGGAAAAATGTCTGACAATGGCTTCTGCCCATTTTTTTTTGAAGTTTATTTTATGTTTTTAGTAATCTCTGCACCCAACATGGGGCTTGAACTCACGACCCAGAGATCAAGAGCTGCATGCTGTACTGACTCAGCCACCCAGGTACCCCTCTTCTGCCCATTTTAAAAACTAGATTATTTGGGTTTTTTGGTGTTGAGTTGTATAAATTCTGTATGTATTTTGGATATTAACCCCTTATCAAAAATATCATTTGTAAATATCTTCTACCATTCAGTAGGCTATTTTTATTTTGTCTATGGTTTCCTTCACTGTGTAGAACCTTCTTACTTTGGTGTAGTACCAACCAAAAACTCACAAGATTTTTCACAGAATGATAACAAATAATCCTAAAACTTGTATGGAACCACAAAATACCTCAAAGAGCCAAAGCAATCTTGAAAAAGAACAAAACTGGAGGTATCACAATTCCAGACTTAAAGTTATATTACGAAGCTGTAGTAATCAAAACAGTATTGTAGTGGCACAAAAACAGACATAGATCAATGGAACAGAATAGAGAGCCCAGAAATAAAAACTATGATTATATGGTCAATTAATCTCGACAAAGGAGGCAAGAATAAGAAATGGGAAAAAGATAGTCTCTTTAACAGATAATTTTATGAAAACTGTTACATTCAAAAGAATGGAACTGGACCATTTTCTTACACAATACACAAAATAAACTTGAAATAGATTAAAGACCTAAATGTAATACCTGAAACCACAAAACATTTTTTTTTAATTTTTAATTTTTATTTGAGAGAGAGAGAGAGATAGAGAAAGAAACCCAAGCAGGCTCCATGCTCAAGGCAGAGGCCCATATGGGGTTTGATCCCACTTCCCTGGAATCATGACCTGAGCTGAAGTCAAGAGGCCGACACTCAACTGACTGAGCCACCTGAGTAACCCCAAATCATAAAACTCTTAAAAGAAAACATAGGCAGTAATTTCCTCAACATTAGCTACAGAAACATTTTTTTCTAGTTTCCTCTGGCAAAGGAAACAAAAGCAAAATTAAAATTCTGAGACTACATCAAAATATAAAGTTCCATTCTTTACTTTTAACCTATCTGCGTCTTTGAATCTAAAGTAGGTCTCCTGTAAGATAGGGGCTTTAAAGAGGTAATGAAGGTAAAGCAACGTCATATGTTTGGACACTAATCAATGTGACTAGTGTCTTTATAACAGGATATTAGGATATAGACAGGCACAGAACATGTGGATATGAAGATGGCCAGGTATAAGAAGAGATTATCTCAGAAGAAACCAAATCTGAAAAAACTTTATCTCAAATGTTCAGCTTCAAGAACGGTGAAAAAATGAATTTCTATTGTGGAAGCCAAAAATAAAATAAAATAAATCTCCTGTAGGTATTGTATGGTGAGATTATGCTTGTTTATCCATTCTGAAAATCTCTGTTGATTGGAGTGTTTAATTTACTTATATTTAATGTAATTACCAATAAGATAGGATTTACATTCACCATTTGCCCATTTGCTTTCACTAGGTCACATAGTTCTTTTGTTCCTTATTTCTCTATTACTGTCTTCTTTAATTCCTGCTGGTACAAAGCATCAAGTCCAAACAGACAAAATATTAAGACCTGCTCAGGTATTTCTGGGGCCTACAAAAAGTCTGTATGTGTAGATTGCCTTTTAGATTTACAGGAATATATTCAAGATTTTCAAAGTCTCCTATAGACATCATTCCTCAGATTTTCCATTTATGTATTCTGGTCAGTCTTTTGTTGACTTCAACTTGTGTCACTGCCTTAGGTAGCCGTAATATTAAAGAATTCCTTCTAACTGTATTCAGTGAGTTCCGCAACAATGAAGATTTCCTTACTGAGCGAGCTCTGAGTCAGGACAAACCAAGAGAAGCCCTGTGAACAGGGCTTTTCCAGAGATCTGTCAGGTCAAATAGTGACAATACTTTGGGATGGAACTTCCTGGAGAGCTCCAAACCCATTCTGCTTCTTCTAGTAGCTGTTACACTGCTGGTTTTCACAGCTTCTATGGTTCTGACGGTGTTGTTTTTCAAGGCTCTTGTGGAACTTGGAAGAGGATTATAGGAATAAGACAAGTTAAAACATCACAAGGCTTATTGTTCCTACCAAAATTCACTCATTTTTCTTTAGCGCTACTCAGATTGTGGCAAACTTTAGGTTAAACTTCAAAGGTCTTGAAAAGTTGATCTCGACAATTTTTGCCAGAATATTAATTTAATGGAGGAGATTTTTGGAGGTCCTTACTTTGCTATTTCAAAAGTGCTTTGTATTATTTACCTTAAATGTATTATTTCATGTTTGTTTACATTTTAACATACGTTCTTTGCAATTCAGAAAGATAATGAAATTTACATCTGAGACTGTGCATTTATCATCTCATACTGCATACAAACATGCTCCCTGAGTTCATTATGTATGCTTTTAGAAAGTAGTTTTTAAAGGCTTTATGTTTTGCACATATTCTCAGTGGATTGTTATATAGTGGTTATACTTTTTTTCCATTTAAAGGAACATATGTCAATTATATCTTGATAAAGCTAGAAAAATAAAAAAAATTAAAAAATGGTGAAATGTAGTCTATTATCCAAAAATTTGTTATTCAATATGCTTTGAAGAATGACACCAGAAAGTGCAAAGTGCTATGGGAACAAAAGTCAAGGCAACTCCCCAACCACAGTGGTAATGGGGAGAAAGCCCACAGATGGTGGCAGGTGGTTAAGAAAATCTTTCTAGTAGAGGTGGTTTGCAAGCTATCTTGAAGTTAGTCAAGGAAGTAAGACCTGGAGTAAAACAAGGAAGCTCCTGGGAGTCAGGTATCTCCAGTAGAGTGAACAGTATGAAGAAGTAAAAGAGTATGGTCTATTTGGAACGCTAAAAGTTATTTCTGTAATGGTACAGCAGAAAAATGGTGGTAGTGAAGTGTGATTTAAGTTCACATATATGAATCATAGCTTATTAAAACTATTAGAGTCAGGGCACCTGGGTGGCTCAGTCAGGTAAGCATCTGACTTCGGCTCAGGTCACGATCTCGAGGTTCATGAGTTCGAGCCCTGCATCCAGCTCTGTGCTGACAGCTCAGAGCTGGAGCCTGCTTTGGATTCTGTGTCTCCCTCTCTCTCTGCCCCTCCCCCACTGGTGCTCTGTGTCTGTCTCTCAAAAATAAATAAAAACATTTAAAACAGTTTTTAAAAAACAGAGTCGGGGTCAGTATAAGGGGCAATAAAAGATAAAGGCCTTCATCTCAATCTTTGTTCTATACTGTAAGAAACAGTAGTATCAAAGTGACCTTTAAATTCTAAAAACCAATGAAAATTGAAAACCTGAACATTTCCCTAACAAATTTTTTTTTGTGTGCTGAGATAATGCAATCTAGTGTATGGATTTATATACTCAAGTTGAAATATTCACTAGTCATCACTGATAAGTTTAGAGCAGTAACAACCCTATACTACTCAAGAATGTCTTCTGAGAACAGCTGCACATATTGCCACAAGTTTGTGTCATAATGCATTGTTTTTTTACGGTAGCAGTAACTATTCACTATCATTTAACTGTCATACAAGTATTCATTAATTGTTACTATATTGCTCAGAAAATAAATCTAAATATAATGTGTATAGAATACAAGAATATCTTAGCTTACTTATTTTTAATTTAATTTTAATTTATTTTTTATTTTAGACAGAGAGAGTGCACACCTGTCAGGGAAGAAGGAAAGGGAGGGGAGAGAGGGGGAAGGAGGGAGGAAAAGAGGGAGAGGGACTCCAAGAACCCCAAGAACATACATTCCTTTAAGGTAAACCATGTTAAAGAGAAGTAGGAGAAACATCTGGTTCATGTTGCCAATTGTTTTAAAAATTAGGATTGTTCTTTTTTTTCCCCTCGGTTCAAACAATAAGAAAAGGTTATGAAATATAGACTTATGCTGAATGAAAAGGTCTTTCCCCAGCCCTCTTCTCTGCACAGTATATGTGCCTAACTACCACCATGTTGCACTGGCTTGCCCTGTTTTTCTTCGCCCAAAACACTGAACACACTTTTGATTTGACAGGGTAGGAGTGAATACTAGTAACAGCAATAGTAGTTCCATCAGTGGCCACTTCTGTATTTTTAATATAAAATGGTTCATAACTATTGGAGTGTAAGAAAATATAACAGTTGTGAGTGCAAAAGCAGTCAGCTTGCCATCTTCCTGAACTTGGGAATCTATGTGAACACTTCTACATTGTATGACAAGTGTGAACCAGCTGAAAATCTAATTTACAATTAGATTCTTTTTATTCCTCTCATTCTTTTTATTCCTCTCTCTGCTAACATTCTTTTTATTCCTCTCTCTGCTAAACTGCATGAGTTCTATTATTATATTAAATCCAATATTCTGCTATTCTTCCTGTTTCTCACATTCATTCTCTACTCCTAAAATGACAAAGTATAAAATACTTTAATAGTAGACTTGAAATTTAGTAATAAGGCAGATATAGGTTTAAGCTAGAATAAATAGCTTTCATAAACTATTTCTGTCTTTATCTAACAAGTCTGATCTAAGCATTGTTAACCCAAGTTTCCATCAACTCAGAACATCCTAGAGCTGAAGAGCAACTCCAATTTGTTTTTTGTCCCCATGACTATAAGTTATTTGACTCCATATTTTTTCATGGTCTTGAGGAATGTTCAGGAACATTCCACCACTAATGAATCTACAAGTCTATCTTATAGTTAAGGGAGAAAAAAATTATAATTCAACTCAAGAAATAATTCTTAAATACAATGTTCAATAGTGTGCTAAGTATTAATATAAGTGTTCATAAACCAACAGCTATGTTCAAATGTATATTATGTTAAATTTATATTATGAGCATTTTACATCTCATTAAGTCCTTACAACAACCTAATGAAGTATATATGTTCATCTCCAACTGGCAGGTAAATGAAATAAAATTACAAAACTAGTAAGTGGTACATTTGAACCCAGAGTTATCCAACTGAAAAGTCTACATCCTCAAATGTTGTATTAAATACTCTTCCTACTCCGTGAGGCTGCTGGCAGGGCCTTCTCGGTGTCAGGGTTTTGGGTAAGGCCCACGAGAGGAGAATTCCTCAGAGAGAGAAGACTGTAATAATGGTGAACCCCCTAGGAAGATAATACCAGAGAAGAATTCACTTAGACAGACTTACAACAGCTGTGCCAGACTCTGCTTAAACCAAGAAACAGTATGTCTAGCAAGCACTGCTATGAAGACTGAAAATTGTGTGGCCAAAATTCCACCTACACCTGCCTAAATAACCCAGAAAACCGCCAGAAAACTAGCAGAACGGAGTCTCCAGAGCCAAGCGCAGACGAGAGGCCCACGGAAGAGGGGCCCCTCCCGAAGCGGATCTCCAAAGGAAAAGCGAGCTGAGCCTGCCCCTCCTGCCCCCATGCACCTTGCCGATCCACCTCGGCTAATACGCCAGATCCCCAGCACCACAAGCCGGGCAGTGTGCAAGTAGCTCAGAGAGGCCATCCCCACCCCACACTCCTCTCCGCCCCTAGGAGAGGGGAAGAGAAGGCACACACCAGACTGACTGTGGCCCCAGCGGTGGGCTGGGGGCAGACATCAGGTCTGACTGCGGCCAGTCCACCAACGCAAGTTATTCAAGACAGCACAGGTGAAGTGCCCTGCAGTCCTGCACCACTCCAGGGGCTATCCAAAATGACGAAACGGAAGAATTCCCCTCAAAAAAACGTCAGGAAATAACAACAGCTAACGAACTGATCAAAAATGATTTAAACAATATAACAGAAAGTGAATTTAGAATAATAGTCATAAAATTAATCGCTGGGCTTGAAAACAGTATAAAGCACAGCAGAGAATCTCTTGCTACAGAGATCAAGGGACTAAGGAACAGCCAGGAAGAGCTAAAAAAGGCTATCAACGAGCTGCAAAATAAAATGGAGGCAACTACGGCTCAGATTGAAGAGGCAGAGGAGAGAATAGGTGAACTAGAAGATAAAATTATGGAAAAAGAAGAAGCTGAGAAAAAGAGAGATAAAAAAATCCAGGAGTATGAGGGGAAAATTAGAGAACTAAGTGATGCACTAAAGAGAATATACACATAATTGGTATTCCAGAGGAGGAAGAGAGAGGGAAAGGTGCTGAAGGTGTACTTGAAGAAATAATAGCTGAGAACTTCCCGGATCAGGGGAAGGAAAAAGGCAGTGAAATCCAAGAGGCACAGAGAACTCCCTTCAGACATAACTTGAATCGATCTTCTGCACGACATATCATAGTGAAACTGGCAAAATACAAGGATAAAGAGAAAATTCTGAAAGCAGCTAGAGATAAACGTGCTCTAACATATAAAGGAAGACCTATAAGACTCGTGACCGATCTCTCTACTGAAACTTGGCAGGCCAGAAAGGAATAGCAGGAGATCTTCAATGTGATGAACAGAAAAAAATATGCAGCTGAGAATCCTTTATCCAGCAAGTCTGTCATTCAGAATAGAAGGAGAGATAAAGGTCTTCCCAAACAAACAAAAACTGAAGGAATTCGTCACCACGAAACCAGCCCTATAAGAGATCCTAAGGGGGATCCTGTGAGACAAAGTACCAGAGATATCGCTACAAGCATGAAACCTACGGATATCACAACGACTCTAAACCCATATCTTTCTATAATAACACAATGTAAATGGACTAAATGCATCAACCAAAAGACATAGGGTATCAGAATGGATAAAAAAACAAGACCCATCTATTTGCTGTCTACAAGAGACTCATTTTAGACCTGAGGACACCTTTAGATTGAGAGTGAGGGGATGGAGAACTATTTATCATGCCACTGGAAGTCAAAAGAAAGCTGGAGTAGCCATACTTGTATCAGACAAACTAGACTTTAAATTAAAGGCTGTAACAAGAGATGAAGAAGGGCATTATATAATAATTACAGGGTGTATCCATCAGGAAGAGCTAACAATTATAAATGTCTATGCGCCGAATACAGGAGCCCCCAAATATATAAAACAATTACTCACAAACATAAGCAACCTTATTGATAAGAATGTGGTCATTGCAGGGGACTTTAACACTCCACTTACAGAAATGGATAGATCATCTAGACACACGGTCAATACAGAAACAAGGGCCCTGAATGATACATTGGATCAGATGGACTTGACAGATATATTTAGAACTCTGCATCCCAAAGCAATAGAATATACTTTCTTCTCGAGTGCACATGGAACGTTCTCCAAGATAGATCATATACTGGGTCACAAAACAGCCCTTCATAAGTATACAAGAATTGAAATCATACCATGCATACTTTCAGACCACAATGCTATGAAGCTTGAAATCAACCACAGGAAAAAGTCTGGAAAACCTCCAAAAGGGTGGAGGTTAAAGAACACCCTACTAAAGAATGAATGGGTCAACCAGGCAATTAGAGAAGAAATTAAAAAATATATGGAAACAAAGGAAAATGAAAATACAACAATCCAAACGCTTTGGGATGCAGCGAAAGCAGTCCTGAGAGGAAAATACATTGCAATCCAGGCCTATCTCAAGAAACAAGAAAAATCCCAAATACAAAATCTAACAGCACACCTAAAGGAAATAGAAGCAGAACAACAAAGACAGCCTAAATCCAGCAGAAGAAGAGAAATAATAAAGATCAGAGCAGAAATAAACAATATAGAATCTAAAAAAACTGTAGAGCAGATCAACGAAACCAAGAGTTGGTTTTTTGAAAACATAAACAAAATTGATAAACCTCTAGCCAGGCTTCTCAAAAAGAAAAGGGAGATGACCCAAATAGGTAAAATCATGAATGAAAATGGAATGATTACAACCAATCCCTCAGAAATACAAACAATTATCAGGGAATACTATGAAAAATTATACGCCAACAAATTGGACAACCTAGAAGAAATGGACAAATTCCTAAACACCCACACGCTTCCAAAACTCAATCAGGAGGAAATAGAAAGCTTGAACAGACCCATAACCAGCGAAGAAATTGAATCGGTCATCAAAAATCTCCCAACAAATAAGAGTCCAGGACCAGATGGCTTCCCAGGGGAGTTTTACCAGACGTTTAAAGCAGAGATAATACCTATCCTTCTCAAGCTATTCCAAGAAATAGAAAGGGAAGAAAAACTTCCAGACTCATTCTATGAAGCCAGTATGACTTTGATTCCTAAACCAGACAGAGACCCAGTAAAAAAAGAGAACTACAGGCCAATATCCCTGATGAATATGGATGCAAAAATTCTCAACAAGATACTAGCAAATCGAATTCAACGGCATATAAAAAGAATTATTCACCATGATCAAGTGGGATTCATTCCTGGGATGCAGGGCTGGTTCAACATTCGCAAATCAATCAACGTGATACATCACATTAACAAAAAAAAAGAGAAGAACCATATGATCCTGTCAATTGATGCAGAAAAGGCCTTTGACAAAATCCAGCACCCTTTCTTAATAAAAACCCTTGAGAAAGTCGGGATAGAAGGAACATACTTAAAGATCATAAAAGCCATTTATGAAAAGCCCACAGCTAACATCATCCTCAATGGGGAAAAACTGAGAGCTTTTTCCCTGAGATCAGGAACACGACAGGGATGCCCACTCTCACCGCTGTTGTTTAACATAGTGCTGGAAGTTCTAGCATCAGCAATCAGACAACAAAAGGAAATCAAAGGCATCAAAATTGGCAAAGATGAAGTCAAGCTTTCGCTTTTTGCAGATGACATGATATTATACATGGAAAATCCGACAGACTCCACCAAAAGTCTGCTAGAACTGATACATGAATTCAGCAAAGTTGCAGGATACAAAATCAATGTACAGAAATCAGTTGCATTCTTATACACTAACAATGAAGCAACAGAAAGACAAATAAAGAAACTGATCCCATTCACAATTGCACCAAGAAGCATAAAATACCTAGGAATAAATCTAACCAAAGATGTAAAAGATCTGTATGCTGAAAACTATAGAAAACTTATGAAGGTAATTGAAGAAGATTTAAAGAAATGGAAAGACATTCCCTGCTCATGGATTGGAAGAATAAATATTGTCAAAATGTCAATACTACCCAAAGCTATCTACACATTCAATGCAATCCCAATCAAAATTGCACCAGCATTCTTCTTGAAACTAGAACAAGCAATCCTAAAATTCATATGGAACCACAAAAGGCCCCGAATAGCCAAAGTAATTTTGAAGAAGACCAAAGCAGGAGGCATCACAATCCCAGACTAGCCTCTACTACAAAGCTATAATCATCAAGACAGCATGGTATTGGCACAAAAACAGACACATAGACCAATGGAATAGAATAGAAACCCCACACCTAGACCCACAAAAGTATGGCCAACTAATCTTTGACAAAGCAGGAAAGAATATTCAATGGAAAAAAGACAGTCTTTTTAACAAATGGTGCTGGGAGAACTGGACAGCAACATGCAGAAGAATGAAACTAGACCACTTTCTCACACCATTCACAAAAACAAACTCAAAATGGATAAAGGACCTGAATGTCAGACAGGAAACCATCAAAACCCTAGAGGAGAAAGCAGGAAAAGACCTCTCTGACCTCAGCCACAGCAATTTCTTACTTGACACATCCCCAAAGGCAAGGGAATTAAAAGCAAAAATGAACTACTGGGACCTTATGAAGATAAAAAGCTTCTGCACAGCAAAGGAAACAACCAACAAAACTAAAATTTAGACAACAAACGGGATGGGAAAAGATATTTGCAAATGACATATCGGACAAAGGGCTAGTATCCAAAATCTATAAAGAGCTCACCAAACTCCACACCCGAAAAACAAATAACCCAGTGAAGAAATGGGCAAAAAACATGAATAGACACTTCTCTAAAGAAGACATCCGGATGGCCAACAGGCACATGAAAAGATGCTCAACGTCGCTCCTCATCAGGGAAATACAAATCAAAACCACACTCAGATATCACCTCACGCCAGTCAGATTGGCCAAGATGAACAAATCAGGAGACTATAGATGCTGGCGAGGATGTGGAGAAATGGGAACCCTCTTGCACTGTTGGTGGGAATGCAAATTGGTGCAGCCACTCTGGAAAACAGTGTGGAGGTTCCTCACAAAATTAAAAATAGACCTACCCTATGACCCAGCAATGGCACTGCTAGGAATTTACCCAAGGGATACAGGAGTACTGATGCATAGGGGCACTTGTACCCCAATGTTTATAGCAGCACTCTCAACAGTAGCCAAATTATGGAAAGAGCCTAAATGTCCATCAACTGATGAATGGATAAAGAAATTGTGGTTTATATACACAATGGAGTACTATGTGGCAATGAGAAAGAATGAAATATGGCCCTTTGTAGCAACGTGGATGGAACTGGAGAGTGTTATGCTAAGTGAAATAAGCCATACAGAGAAAGAAAGATACCATATGGTTTCACTCTTATGTGGATCCTGAGAAACTTAACAGAAACCCATGGGGGAGGGGAAGGGGGAAAAAAAAGAGGTTAGAGTGGAAGAGAGCCAAAGCATAAGAGACTCTTAAAACCTGAGAACAAGCTGAGGGTTGATGGGGGGTGGGAGGGAGGCGAGAGTGGGTGATGGGTTTGAGGAGGGCACCTTTTGGGATGAGCACTGGGTGTTGTATGGAAACCCATTTGACAATAAACTTCATACATTGAAAAAAAAATAAAATTATAGTTTAAAAAGTTAAAAAAAAATAAATACTCTTCCTAATGGTATATTACAATCAATTTGTGATTTCAGGTGTATTTGAGGTCTAAATTTTTAAATTATAATTTTTAAAAAGATAATACACTTACATGATTCAAAAGTCAACATTGGGCCCAGAAGAATCGAAAATCTTGAAATAATTAACATGCTTAGTCTGCAGATCTTGATTTTAAGTATTAAAAGAAACCGTTTCCTTGGAGAATGGCTTATTTTAAGACTGAGGGAAGAAATATATAAGATGAGCCTGGAATATCTTGTTATATCAGCAAGCAAGGAAGTGATTTAAAAAAAAAAATGCTACAGGGGCGCCTGGGTGGCGCAGTCGGTTAAGCGTCCGACTTCAGCCAGGTCACGATCTCGCGGTCCGTGAGTTCGAGCCCCGCGTCGGGCTCTGGGCTGATGGCTCGGAGCCTGGAGCCTGTTTCCGATTCTGTGTCTCCCTCTCTCTCTGCCCCTCCCCCGTTCATGCTCTGTCTCTCTCTGTCCCAGAAATAAATAAAAAAAAACGTTGAAAAAAAAAATGCTACAGACACTGAAAGAGACGCAAAAGCCAGCCTGAAGAGGTTCTAATAATGAGAAATCCAAGTCCATATTAATTGATATAAATTTATTCTTATGTTGGAGATAAGTTTTTCCTTAGAATAGAACACCAACTAATAAATGTAGAAGGAATAAGAGAGTTAGAATGTCACTATTTGGCAAATAGCACAGCAATAAGAGATTCAGGCAAAAATCATCAGTATGTGTAAGTGAAAGTTGATGAGGAAAGGAGATCTCTCTGGTCTCAAAACATCTCCCCACAAATTCTCATTAATTACATGGGAGAAAATAGTAACTTTACAGTGGAGAAATCTACCAACTACCACCTAAACCAAATAATCAAAGATAACATTAACAGTAATGAGATGAAAAGACATCAAATGCCTCCCAAGACAAGGCACTGAGAAAGGTACCTCACTTTTGTAATATCTTTGCCAAAAATTCATAACCTGAATCTAATCATGAGAAAACACCAGACAAACCCAATTGAGGGCTATCCTTTAAAATATCCTGCCTATACTCATTAAAAAATGTCAAACACATGACAGAGAAACAATTCCAAATTAAATGAGACTAAGAGGACAAAAATTGCACTTTATGATCCTGAATTGAATCCTGATTCAGAAAAAAATATTATTTTATCTGCTATAAAGGCTATTACAAGGAAAAATAGGCATAATAAGAATCAGGTTTGTAGATTAAATAATAATTATATTTATTATGCATTGTTAGTTTCCCCTGTGTCTTTGTATCAAGATATTCTAGGAAATACAAACTGAGGTATTTTGGGGGTAGAGACATTATATCTGCATACTGTCACATGGTTCAAAAAACTTACATATACATAAATAGATGCACATAATTCATATAGAGAAAGGGAATGATGCAAAGCAGAAGCAGTAAAATGTTAACAATTTGGTTATATGGATGAACAGAATATAGAAACTCTTTGTAATATTTTTACAGCTCTACTCTGAGATTAAAATTATTTCTAAATGGAAATTTATCAACAAATTATACTACAAAGCCCGACAATAAATTCAGATTCAGTAGGCAGAGAATAAAATAGGGCAGCTGGAATATAAGGTAATGTTTATAAAAATGTACTCTAGTTGTTCTTTCAATTTCCTTTAGATATAAGGAATTGTAATTTTTAGTGTAACAATTTTTTTTAAATATTTCCTATATGTTAAAGATACACACTGAAATATATATGCATATTTACAAATTAAATATGTCTGACACTGACTTTAAAATAACCTAGTGAAGGGATAGGAATATGGGGTTATAAGTGAAATAAGATGGGCCATCTATAAATATTGGAGTTGGGTGATAAGTATGAAGGTTCATTATTCTACTTTCTCTTGTCTATAATGTCTGTAATGAAAAATTTTAAATAGTCAATCCTATATAAAAATATTAACAGAGAAATATCATTCTCACTGTTCATATTTCCACATTTCTTGTCAAGTCATCCCTTATAGGAAACCATCTGATTATTAGTTGATTATCTTTCTAGTTTCTTCTCAAAAATATAAGGAAATACAAATATGAATGTATAAATTGTTTCTCCACTCTTCCTACAAAAAGGAACATGTAATACACATTCGTCTATACTTTGTCCCTCCCTTTCCCCCCACTGCCATCTTAATAGGTCATGGAGATATCTCCATACTGGCATAGAGAACTTTATTTTCATGTGTGTGTGCTGCATTGTTTATTCAACTAATCTCTTATTATTGGACCATTGAGTCATTTCCAGTTTGGTATTCCTCCAACAATGCTACAAAAAATAACCTTGTATATTTTGCCAGTTTGTACCTCTGCAGGTTTACCTGTAGGACAGATTATCAGAAGGGGAATTGCTGGATCAAAGGTTATGCTGGGAACATTTTACCAGATTCTTCCTCCTCTCATGATTGATACATGAGAATACTTGTTTCCCCACAGCCTTGCCAAATGAAAGAGTTATCAAACTTTTGTTTTTTTGTCCATCTGATAGGCGAGAAATTGTGTGTCAGTATAGTTTTCACTTGTATTTTTGTTATTAGAAACATAAACTGCTATTTTTGCTATTTCCCACATCAGATGATGAGTAATTATTAATGACTTACACATTTACAAGTTTTTCCAAGCTGTCAACTTATACACCTTTGACTCAGTTTTCTACTTTATACATCTAGGAACTTATTTCTTCAAAACCTCCCTATTCCTCCAGTATCCTTAATATTCTCACCATTCTCTCCTAAGTTCAAATATTTATCCTTATTTTTTGGCAAGATACTCCATATAAACAATATGATATAAAGGGTAGAATATGAAAAGTAACTCTCCTTCATACGCTGAACTTAAACATCATTCACCCCCAGAATGAACCACCAGTCCTAGTTTCTTAGGTATTCTTTCAATCACATTCTGTACATATGGAAGCATATATTTATATATTCAATTTTATAGAACATTCAAGTATCAATATACTGTTTAGATAAGGTAATGTTAGCTACTGTAATAATTAAACCCTGAAATCTCAGTGATTTAGCAAAACCAAAGGTTGATTTGCATACACATGACAGTCCTACATTCACTGGGCAGGCAGCCTTCCATGTGTGCTTCAAGAGCCCAAGTTCTGCCATAGCCCAGGGCTTCAGTCTTTACTTCAGCAGCAAATGAGGAAAAATAAGAGAGAAGACCTGTTTTTCAACTACCTTGCCCGTAAGTCAGCAGGTCACTCTGCACATATTCCCCTGGAAATAACAGTCCCATGGTCCTTTTAGATGCAAGGGAGGCTGGGAAATATAGTCCCTGGCTTGGCACCTACCCAAATTTACAAAGGGTAGCACAGATTTTTGGAGAGTAGCTGTCTTTTAAACACATTCTTCACACTATTTTATTCCATGGTATGTGTGTGCTTCATTTATCTCAGAAATGTTTCCAATAGTTGATACAGGGCTGATCCATCTAAAAACCTTTTAAACAGCTGCACTGCACAGGCACTTGTGCCTGAACTAGGCAGTCCCATCTTTCATTTAAGCAGCATGACTACAACAAATACAGGTATTTCTGCCCCAACAGTTCTGAAATACCTGTGTTTCTGCAAAATCAGGCTGCTGAGAAAAATATTGTTGGAAAATTATCCTGAAGAAAGAGAGCTTGCAGACTTGGAGACTAAGCAAACTCCCCGTCCATGTCCTTTTAGCCTTGGTTATCTCTCGCAGCCTATAGTAGCAGATTTCATCCCATCTTGCAGCCTACAGAGTGGATATTATCCCTCTTTCTTGCCTTCCTGCCCCTTCCTCCCCACACACAACTCCTCTCCTTGCTTGTAACAGGGGGCTTAGTACAGCCTAAGGACTTTCTCCTAAGCCACTCTGCCCTTGTGTGCAGCAGGCTGGAGGGGCAGGGGGATTAAAAACAAAAACAAGTACAAGCTGTCAACCAAAGACTGACTGGATTCAGTGCGAATCTACCCTGTATCTGAGTAGGATAACTCAAGCATCTATATTCCCCTGTTAGACAGAATTTATACACAGGACTCCTAACTTGATATTGCATCCTTTATTGACTAGTGACCTGTTCTTTTCTTTCAGCACCATCTAGCAGTGTTTCTTGGGATCACCTCCAAAATAAAGTACCTAGATCCTTATCTGAGAGTCTTTTCTGGGGAACCTAAACTAAGACATTCTTCTTCCCAGTTTCCAGCCTGTAGGCCCCTCAACAATCAGAGCTGGTTAGAGGAAATGTTCAAGCTGAAGTCATTATCAATAGACTAGGAAGCACAGCACAAAAAAAGCACTTGGAGCCACTGTTACTTGGTGCAAAGCATTAACATGCGAGGGAAAATCACACTGGAATCACCATGACTTCTCTGTTATAATGATAAATATACTTCCTTAGTTATAAACTATACACAGACTTTAATCAGAGTGTCTTTAAACAGTCTTCTCCTGGTGGACACTTATCTTATTTACACTCTTGGTATTTACAGGCAATGCTGCTAGGATGCTTCTTAGAACCTTTCATGTGTGGGTATGTCTGTCTTTGGGATAAATTCCTGAAAGTAGAATTCCTGGGTCAGCAAGCACATGTACAGTTTGGAGAATTACTAACAAGTTGCTTTCTTGATGTTTTACCCACTTTGACTTCCATTTATGAGAATGCCTTTCCTCCTCACCACCTGTCAATGCTATCAATACTTTTACCATTGCCTATCTAATAAGTGAGATATGGTATCTCAGTGTAGTTTTATTTCAAAATTCTCTTCTAAGAAAAACTGAGCATCAGTTCAGGATTTTAGGAGTCACTGTATTTCCTTTCTCAGCATTTATTTATATTCTTCAGATGGTTGGTATTTCTCTTATTGATTATAAGAGCTTCTTCCATATTAACATTATTTTTTATCTGTAATATAAAATTATAAATACATTTCCCCAGTTTATAGTTGGTCTTTTTGCTCTGCTTATGGTGTTCTTAATCATGAAATTTTGTCTTTTATTTTTTTTAAGTTTATTTATTTATTTTTGAGAGAGAGAGAGTGAGTGTGGGCATGAGTGGGGGAGTGGGGGAGTGGGGGAGAGGGGGAGAGGGGGAGAGGGGGAGAGGGGGAGAGGGGGAGAGAGAGAGAAAGAGAATCCAAAGCAGGCTCCACAATGTCAGCACAGAGACTGATGCAGGGCTCAAATCCACAAGCCATGAGATCATGACCTGAACCAAAGTCAGATGCTTAACTGACTGAGCCACCCAGGCACCCCTCTTTTATTTTTTGTTTAATTAAATTAATTAATCTTTTCATTATGACTTTGAGGTTTGTGTCCTTTTTACCTCTGTAATTAAAAAAAAATCCCAGGTTTTTTCTAGTACTTTTATGTTTTCATTTTTCAAGATTAAATCTTGGCACCATTTGAAAATTTTGTTGTAAGGTGTGAGGTGTGAGGTAAGAATCCAACATTTTGTATGTATACAAATGGCTACCCTGTTGTCACATCATTTATTATTGAATAATCCAGTTTTCTCACACTAATTCAAAATACCACCTTTTTATTTTATGTTAAATTTCCTATGTATTTGTGTCCACTTCTGTACTTTCTATTTAATCAATTGCTCTACTGTTTCATGTGTTCTTACCACACTATTTAAATCAACTTACCTTTATACTATGTTTAACATTTGAGGGGGACAGTCTCTCCTCATCCTGCTACTTTTAAAGAATTTTCTGGATTATCACTTGTTTGATTTTTCAAGTAAACAACAGAGTAAACTTGGATAATTCTAAAAATTACCTAAAAAATATCTATATGCGTCTCTTACTATCTTCTTTAGCCTACTCTCTTTTTCTGTTCATAAGATTTCTACTTCCCTCTTCTTAACACTAAAACTTTAATCTCTTAAAAGCTTGAATCACTCTCATTAAACAAAAAGTAATCAAGAATCTCTTTATTTTCTCAGATTTCCCTTGCCTTTATGAAGTTCCAGACACTGTTAACCATTTACCCCTTCTTGAAATTCTCTTCTTTCTTTGCTTCATTTAGATACTCAGCATCCTTCTCTCACTCCTTTTCCCTAGCTCCCTCTTATCAGAGAAAGTCATTGAAAAACAATCTGTGTCCCTGGTGTACTATTTTCCCTTAAAGATATATAAAGATATATGCATATATAGTCAATTTTTATCTCTCTCTAAGGTCAATTACCACTAAAATTCTATCTTTAGTTCTGAGCACCTAAAAAGTATCTGCCATATGGTAGGTATGAAATAAATACTTAGTGAGCAAAAGAGTACCAATGCTAAATTTCTGATTCTGGTTCAAAATTTCATTTGACACGCCCCTTAGTCACCAACACATCAACACATTAAATGCCTGTATATGTAGTAGAAATAGTTGTCCTGAATTTTACATTGATCAAACCATACCAGGAATACCATGACTTATTCAGGGCCCATTTTCAGGAGAGGCAGTGACCAACAAGAGTGAATCCAAAGAAGGGAATAAGAAAGATGAATGGTACAAGACCTAGATTTTAAGAAGAAATGTTGAAGTTAGGATGCTTAGTCATCAGAAGATATAATGAAAGATTGGGGCACCTGGGTGGCTCAGTTCATGATCTCATTGTTCATGGGTTTAAGCCCCATTTCGGGCTCTGGGCTTACAGCTCGGAGAATGGAGTCTGCTTTGAATTCTGTGTCTCCATCTCTCTCTGCCCCTCCCCCCGTGTGTGTGTGTGTGTCTGTGTGTGTGTGTGAGCGCGCGCGCTCTCTCTCTCTCTCTCTCTCAAAAATAAACAAACATTAAAAAAAAAGATATGATGAAAGAAAAGACATAAAGGTCCTAAAATATGTGAAGACCTTTCTGGGCTGGGGCAAAGGAATGGGAGGGAGGGCTTAGAAGAGGGAAGAGGATATGGCACTGTTTGGTTACTTCACAGAACCCAAGCAGACCTGATTGTAAAGTTACAGAGAAACAAATTTCAACAAGAATTTTTAACAATTAGAATTGCACTAACAAAAAAATAATAGGAAGATTCTAACAAGTAGTGGGTTCCTTCCCACTAACCTCTCTCAATGTCAATGTTCTCTTCTATAAAATATGGATAATTACTATACTCCTACCTTAAACAGTTATATGTGAGTGTTAAAGTTTTGTTTTGTTTTTTGTTTTGTTTTGTTTTGTTTTGTTTGAGAGAGAGAGAGAGGGAGGGAAGGTCAGAGACAGGGAGACACAGAATCCGAAGCAGGCTCCAGGCTCCGAGTTGTCAGCACAGAGCCCAATGCGGGCTCGAACCCACGAACTGCGAGATCATGACCTGAGTTGAAGTCGGATGCTCAACCAACTGAGCCACCCAGGTGCCCCTGTTATAAGTTAGTGTTAAAAAGGATAAAGTATATTACCACTCCATATGGTGCCTGCTACATAAAAGGCATTCAAATAATACTAGTTCTTTTAAAACTAGACCATCATCTTTGAAAATGAGTTAGTTTAATCTTTGAGACAGAAACAAATTATTCCCAGGTCTAAATTTTTCCTTTTTGGTCTAAAATTGAAATTAACATATTTTACTCGAAAGTGCCCATCTTGGGGCACCTGGGTGACTCAGTTGGTTGAGCGTCTGGCTCTTGATTACAGCTCAGCTCATGATCCCAGAGTCGTGGAATCAAATCCCACTTGGACTCCATGCTGAGCATGGAGCCTGCTTAAGATTCTCTCTCCCTCTGCCCCTCTCCCCAACTCTCATGCTCTAAAAAAAATTAAAAAAAAAATAAAGTGGCATCTTATTTCTTGTTCTTATAGGCTCCACACTTCAGATCTTTCTAGTTTCTTGGTTCCTCATTCTCTAAACCCAGTCATTCATCAAGTCTCCCCCACTCCAACCAATGATTGTTCTTCTTTTGTATTCTTTCAAACCTTCCTTTGTGTTCTTGTGTCATTATTATAATTCAGGCTGCTGACTGTCCGAAATTGGCCTGTAGCAACATCTCAATAATTCTTCTGGACTGTGATCCACCCTAACCATTTTGTCATATAGAACTTAACATCCTTTCCCTTCTCAAAATCTGATGACTTCCAGTGTTGACAGAAAGCACAAAACACTTTACACAAGGAAAAAATCTTCTATAATATAATCCTTCTTTAATTCCTTAATACTATTTTCATTACTCTCCCATTAATCCTTTTCTTCATTTAAATGCCTCATGCTTTGGTATATATACGCAATGAATCTGATACTACTAAATAATCCCCTTCCTTTCTGTGTTCCTATACTTCAAGGTCTGGCTCAAGTAGCATCTTCTCCACAGGCTTTGTCTGTTACAGAAGGAAGACATCCCAACCCACTGTGAGGATATGTGATACTGTCAAAATCATTCCCTTGAAATTTTCTTCCTTGTTTGGTAGCAATGTACATGTCCTATCCATAATTCTGCATTTTAAGTTCCTATAGCAGTGTTGTTAAATAGAACTTTCTATGATGACACAAATATTATCTGTGCTGTCCAATACAATAGACACTAGTCACTTGTGGCTACTGAGCATCTAAAATGTGGCTAGTGGCTATATTATAAAGCATGTTCCTGGGAGGCAATAAATTAGTTTTCTGACCTTAGAGTACTAAATTGAGAAATAACTATGTTTCAGGTATCATTTAAACACTCTGTACATATTATTTCATTTATACTTTTCTATTTTTATCATTCTCATTTTTCAGATAAGTAAATTGAGTCCCAGAAAGGTTATATAACTTGCATAAAGTCCTAATTTTTTGGGATTAACAACAGGAGGCTTATCCAAGGAATACTAAAGTTAGAATATTAGAAAATATGGGAAGGAGCTTAGTAAACCATAAAACAGTATTCTTTTTTTTTTTTTTTTTCTTATTTTTTTTTTTATTTTTTAATATATGAAATTTACTGTCAAATTGGTTTCCATACAACACCCAGTGCTCATCGCAAAAGGTGCCCTCCTCAATATCCATCACCCACCCTGCCCTCCCTCCCACCATGCCCTCCCTCCCACCCCCCATCAACCCTCAGTTTGTTCTCAGTTTTTAACAGTCTCTTATGCTTTGGCTCTCTCTCACTCTAACCTCTTTTTTTTTTTTTTTTTTCCCTTCCCCTCCCCCATGGGTTTCTGTTATGTTTCTCAGGATCCACATAAGAGTGAAACCATATGGTATCTGTCTTTCTCTGTATGGCTTATTTCACTTAGCATCACACTCTCCAGTTCCATCCATGTTGCTACAAAAGGCCATATTTCATTTTTTCTCATTGCCACGTAGTATTCCATTGTGTATATAAACCACAATTTCTTTATCCATTCATCAGTTGATGGACATTTAGGCTCTTTCCATAATTTGGCTATTGTTGAGAGTGCCGCTATAAACATTGGGGTACAGGTGCCCCTATGCATCAGTACTCCTGTATCCCTTGGATAAATTCCTAGCAGTGCTATTGCTGGGTCATAGGGTAGGTCTATTTTTAATTTTCTGAGGAACCTCCACACTGCTTTCCAGAGCGGCTGCACCAATTTGCATTCCCACCAACAGTGCAAGAGGGTTCCTGTTTCTCCACATCCTCTCCAGCATCTATAGTCTCCTGATTTCTTCATTTTGGCCACTCTGACTGGCGTGAGGTGGTATCTGAGTGTGGTTTTGATTTGTATTTCCCTGATAAGGAGCGACGTTGAACATCTTTTCATGTGCCTAAAACAGTATTCTTAAGATAGTGATCATTTAACTTTCTTTCGGCCTTTCTTACAATGTTTAGCATATCATTTCTGAATCAACTGAAAATTTTACATGGTTTACATGTAATCTGCCCTCATACATGTGTTTCTAAAACCTGGAATGCAAGTTTAATGTGTGAAAATTATGTCATAAAAATAAAATGTGGTAATATACACACAATGGAATATTATTCAATAATAAAAAGGAATGGAGTACTGATACATGGTACAACATGGATGAACCACAAAAACATGATGTTTTGTGAAAGAAGCCAGTCACAAAAGACTACATATTATATGATTCCTTTTATATGAAATGTCCAGAATAGATAAATCCATAGAGACAAAAAGTAGATTAGGGCTAAGATGGCTGGCAGAGTTAGGGGTAAATGGGGAGTGGATTTTTTTCTGGGGTGATGTAAATGTCCTAAGATTGATTATGGTGATAATTCCATAACTGTGATTATAATCAAAACCATGGAACTGTACACCTTAAATGGGTGAATTGAATGGTGTGAGAATGTTATTTCAATAATTCTGTTTAAAAAAGTGGAATCATGGTTTTATGTTATTAAAAGGGGTCTATTCCCAAGAGCTATATACAGGTTATAAAATATCTAGAATATAGCTTTACCTTTATGCATATTCTTTGACAAATATTTCTGTCAAATATAGAAATACTTCTAATATATTTAAGAGTAAAATGAAATAAAATTGTGATTTTCAAATTGTTTTTTCAGGAATGGACAAAAGAATTTTTTTTTTTTTTTTTTTTTTTAGAAACTCAATACAACAAAAATAATCTGGTCTGGTTGAAGCTGAGTGGAGATTCAGACCTCTACCACTCAGATTCCTGCACTTTCTTCAGTATTGGCATCTAAGGAACGTACAGGGTTTGGGGAAGAAGAATTTACAAGTTCCTGCAAAAAGCAGCACAAATAATTGAATACATACAACAAAGTAAAAACTCTGCGAGTTGAAGTGTTTGCTACCCGACAGGCTATTAGCCTGTAATAATAACTCAGAAGTATTTTATGTTAGTAACATACAAACATACGATATCTATTTAGCAAATATGAGTTTTGGATCGGAGATTAAGGGCATGTTGTTTAAAAGTGTGCATGATTCTAAAGTCAAGATTTACCTCTAATTTATGTGTTTTTTTTTTCTTACCTATTTGGATTAGGGACTTTCGAATTTTGTTTGTAACAAAAACAAAAAAATGTAAATATCCCCAAACTAAAAAGCAGGTGCCCTAGTTCTGTGATAGTAGAAAGTGATTGCTGCATTCCTGGAGCAATACTACTTACTTAAGAAAAAAAGTGCAGTGTTGGACTCTCATGTACTTATGTAATTTATGTTGCTTCTACTTGGATGGCTTATTAACACCTAAAATCTATTATATTATTTAATTGTATATGACATATTACATTACACTTTAATTATACCAAAATCAGATGTGATCATTTATTTTTCTCAAAAAATACTTTTTTATATATTTAAGGGTGAAGAGGAACAAAATTGTGGTTTTCAAAATTGTTTTTTCAGGAGTGTACAAAAGAAATCTTTTTTGGTAATGAAATAAAGCATAAATAATCTTTTCAATGTCCCCATTTCTACTTAATTCTAAATCACCAGATTGATATCTTTAAGTACGAATTAGTAGATTCCCTTTACATTCATAGTTCATGAACAAGGTGTGATCCTTTCCCCTTTAGAAATGTCTTTTGGATCTTCTCCTTCCTTTCTTTATCCAAAGCTACCAACTTCTCTAGAATCAAGTCGGCTTCTCTCGTCTTTTCTATTTAGTGCTATTAGAATAGTTCTCAAGTGCTATTTCTATCATGTTATTTTCCTATTCAAAGACTTACAATTGTTCTCTAAAACTCAAATTCCTCTCACTCTCTGTGACAGTTAATTTTACATGTCAACTTGACTGGACCATGTGGTACCCAGATTATTTGGTCAAACATTCTGGGTGTTTCTATGAGATGTTTTTAGATGAGATTAACATTTAAATCAGTACACAGAGTACAGCAAACTGCACTCCAAAATGGGTGACCCTCATCTAATCAGTTGAAGGTCTGGATGGAATAGAAGGCTGATTCTCCCCCAAAGGAAAACAGAATTCTCCTGCCTGATGGCCTTCAATCTGTAGTAATACTGGGCCTTTCTGCTTGAAAGCCTTTGAATTGGAACAACAGCCCTGTAGATTTTAGACTTGCCAACCTCTATCATCACAATAAACATAGACTGATTTATACCTATCGATCAGTCTATCGATCTATCTATTGATCTATCTACCTAACAAATCTCCATCCTACTGATTCTGTTTCTCTAGAGAACTCTAATACACTCTCTATTACAACTTTAGTCTCATTTCACCAGCTTATTTCTTATTAGAACTCAACAGATTCTCTAATCCACAGAATAAAATCTGTCATTTTCTACATAATTTGTACAATTCCATCTAAATGCTTGTATTAAATAACTCACATATATCTGCACTGCCTATATTTGCTTTTCAAATATTTCTTTCCAGCTAGGCTGTTAAGCACTTTGAGAACAGGAGCCCCTATTTTCTTTACTTTTTTCTACAGAAATAATAAGGACTAATGTGAAATATAGTGTGGTGTGTGCGTGAGCACACGTGTGCGTGTGTGTGTGCGTGTGTAATATACCTTAAAACAAGTATACATGTATGTAAAATTTACCTCTTAAAGTCTGGCACAAAATCTAATTTTAATTTGTCTTGCTTGGAAGAATCACGCTTTGGGTTAAAATCAATTGTCATTTACAAGTATTCTTCCGCATTCATTTCAGTCAGCTATGACACAGAATAAAGTTACAGACAAACTTTAGCCTAGATAATTTAAGAGTACAATTGACAGAATGTTTTAATGTTGGGATGAAATGCATACTTTATATTTTTCAAACTCAGTTATATTGCTTTGCTAAAAGTAAATAGTACCTCCAGGACACCATCTGGTAAAAATCTCTCTGTGGATTAACCCAGAAAAGGAAGTGAATGAATTTTTATATATTGCATAGTTGTGGTTGCAAAACTGCAGTAAAAATATGTTTTCAATGCACTGGTGTAAGTGAGACTTCAGCTACCTCATCTGATTTGATCCCAAAGGCTTGGAATATTTAAGGCCATATCTCATCAACAGGGAAAAGGAGGGGTATTTTCTTTCTAGCATTCCTAGGACTTGGAAGAAAAAATAATCCAGGAAACTGAAGTCCATGAGCTGGAAAATATAAATTTGGTCTTTTAGAAATCATTCATTAAAAAATTACAGGATATGTCCAGAAAGTCTGAGACCATCTACGACAATTAGATGAGACCCAGCAATGCTATTGTGTGCATCCCTGCCAATGCAGAATGGTCAAATTAGTTTTTACCTTTTTTTTTTCTTTTTCTAAAAATAACGTGTTGTCCAAGCCTTGATCTAGTCCAATGACTAGAGCAATGGAACTTCCCCTCACTCCTCTAGGGAATCCATTCCAGAGACTAATAGATTTCACTGTCAGGAAACAATTCCCAGATTCAGTCTTAAGTTTCTGTTACTTAATTTCATCCCATTACTTGACTATACACTCCTTATTCTACCCTTAAAAATGACTTGGATTCCATGATGTTTACATTATTCAAATATTTTTCAAATGTTATCATAACTGGACTTAGAGATGGACAAATATTTTTTTTGTTATTTTAATCTTTCCTTCAAATTTAATTTGGAGTCCAAATCCCATTATGCATTTATTTTCTAGTTTGAGTACTACTCAATTTACATATTGAGGCATTTATGACTTAAACTGGTATTCGTGTTGTGATCTCAGCAGTACAATTTAAGTAACTTTTATCTTCCAGCCATATGACATGAAGCTTTTGCATATACAGACTAAAATCTCATTGACTGATTTTACGCTCATATTCCATTACAAGATCATATATAATTTGCGACCCACTATCATCTCAAAGTCTCTGGGTATTACTGCTTTCCAAGTACTATATATCCTGCCAATTGAATGGCTGTGTTTCTGATTATTTTTTCCCAGATGTATCAGCTACATTTTTCCAGGTTGAATCACATTTCATTTCCTGCCCATATTTCTAACCACTTTAGGTCCCTTTTATCTGTCCTCACTGGTTTTGTCAACACTATTCAATTTAGTATCATCTGTGAATTTAATTAACGTGATGTGTATCCTCTCTTATAAATCATTAATGAAGTTCTTCTACAATGATTTGTTCATTTTTTAAAACTCTAATGCAGCTTAATGTTTATAGTCTTGCTATAGTCTTAAGAATATACCACTTTTTTGCCACTTGGTATTTATTTCATTATTTTAGGAGTGGTTGATGGTGGACTAACAGAATCATGCTCAGGGTCAATGCTTTTTTTTTTTTTAATATTAATGCTAAATACCTTTATGACAATTTATCTCAAGATTGACAATGCTTTTGCAACCACTTTTCTCCCTTCTACCATTTCTACATTTCCTAAATGTGGTCGAACATCATGGAAGCCTCAGTATGATGTTCTCATGTCCGTAATATAAAATTATCAAATATTTCTTATTCCAAATTCTGTTGTGCAATGAGTTTAAATTTTAGATGCTGATTTACCAGACAATAGCCTGTTATATTAAATTATAAATTAACTTAGAATGCTTCTATTTTAAATATTTTGGAATTGGTAAGCTGAACCAGTTCATGGTTCAGATAAGCTGGGCAACACTATTTTGTTCCTCCTTTACATTTATAACTATGATTTCTTTTTAATTTATTGGTTATTTAAAATTATTTTGTTGTATTGAAACCTATTTTTTAATTATATCTTTATGTGGAAACACATTAGACTTCTAAAGGTGTGTTCTGAAAACATAATATTAGAAATAACATACACAACCCACTACCCAGATTTAAAAAAAGTCACTACCAGTAACGTTAATAGCTCCTTAAATACAGCTTTTTTTTTCTCTCCCTTAGGGATAAGAGCTTCTATGAATTTTATGGAAAGAGATGATCTTTTCTGTTTATATAATCATATATACATCCATATAGGTAAGAGGTATTGTTTTTCAGAATACTTTTTTCTAAGTATTTCACTTTTCCACAGAGATACCTTATGATACGTCCTCAATAATCTTGGAAGAAAGCATACAATTTTTATTTCAATTTTCCATAGTGTTAGCTTTACATACAACTTTCTTTTCTTCTTTTTATAAACCATCTCCCTTAACTTAATTATTTTTGGAGAGTATTTTTTTTCTTTTGTGCTGCCTCTTTTTCATTTATGAGTATATACACATTCTTATATTACTTATTATGGCCTAATTGTGGCATATAGGTCTGATTTCACATACTTGAACCAATAAGAGGATCCCTCAACCTACTTTTTAGCCAAGCCTTACATTTCAATATATTAATTAAGGGATTAGAAAATTCATGTGGCTACCTAAACATAAGAACTATATTTATTCTCTAACAAATTTAAACTTCTACTTTTTTAGTTATCAAGATTTTCCTTACATATTTGATTCCATCTTAATATCTATTTCTCATCTCTAGATCCACACAACTTCAACAGACTTCTTTCTTTTAAACCAAAGTTTAACTCAATCATCCTTAACTGTAGAGGCATTACACAGTAAAAAGCTGATGATCTAGGGTTTTTTCATATTTGCCAACTGTTATTGCTTTAAAAAAAATTACATGTGCTCCATTATTTAAAGAATGATTTATATTGTAAACATTTGGTTTACCATAGAAAAAAATTGGAAACCAATACAAGTGCAATCCTACAATGGAACACTAGGAACCTAATTAAAATTGGAACTCCTGTCAGTGAGTCTCTTTGCCCAGTAATATCTGGGTTATAAGAACCAACCAACTTGGGAGGCCCACACAGTTAAGTAACAAATACAAGGTTACAAAAGCCAAGCCATTCCATTTTGGTCTCGCAGAGGGACTGTCCCATAAAAGGAATAATTCTGTGGTACCATTCACATCCCAGATCTCCCTATGGGATCAAGCTAAGGCTAGACTTCTTTTGAGATCACATCTTTGCCTATCTTCTTCCTCTGCCCTTTCCTGCTTTCCTTTCTTTTGAAGAGTACTCTCTTAAAAAGTCACTGCACACAAATCTTTCTTAAGCTCTGCTTTCTTGAGGTGCTTCTCTTCTCACCTCAGAGAAGTGGTGACAGAAGTGGTCCCCGAAAGTACATCTGAGGGTGAGATTCTGGGGTTGATTCACTCACAACTGGCTGTCAAAAAGGACAAAATTAGTAGTCAGTGATTTTTGGCATGCTATAGCAGTATAACGGCTTTCATGTGGGTGGACTGAGATGGAATACATGTAGGAAATAATTCACTGGCTGATTTGTACAATATCTCCATACACTGTACAATAGCAGATGAGATTTCAGGGATGGAATCATCAAGATACAGAAGGTAACTGAAGTTAAGGATGTCAGGAAACTATGTGATTATGTTATCAGATAAGACATCTCCAATGAGTATATCGATGGCATCTAGAACAACAAAATAATACAAAAATAGGGAAAAAGACCCTCAACCTGGTATAAGCCCTTATTTATTTATTTATTTATTTATTTATTTATTTATTTATTTATTTATTTTTAACGTTTATTTATTTTTGAGACAGAGAGAGACAGAGCATGAATGGGGGAGGGTCAGAGAGAGGGAGACACAGAATCTGAAACAGGCTCCAGGCTCTGAGCTGTCAGCACAGAGCCCGACGCGGGGCTTGAACTCACGGACCGAGAGATCACGACCCGAGCCAAAGTCCGCCACTCAACCGACTGAGCCACCCAGGCGCCCCTAAGCCCTTATTTAAAATAGAAAAGTAATTTGGAGATTGGTAGTTGACCACAAGAAAGCAAGATAGTCAGACTGTTGAAAGACAGTTGTAGTCATGGGATCATTTTTTACAGAAGATAGAGGAGTGGTGGATTATAAGCAGAAAAAAGGAAACTGAACAATACTGAGCAACCAACATCCCAGAAATGTGAATGTACAACAAGGAAGACAAAGTAGTTTCCACTCAAGAGGGATCCAGGGGTAATCAAATTCTTAAGGTAGCTCCCAATGTGAAACCAGTGCAAGAATAACTTTATAAAAAGGCTGAAGAACTAAGGTAATTTTTTCTCATAGGACAAGTTCCACAGGGCACAATGAAAAGGTTGTGGAGGAGGAAAAGCATTCAAAGATCATGAGACCAAGCACAGAGCATTACTTGGATGAAAGTTTAAGATAAAAAAAAGGACTACAACAGGGGCTAGTATTTGGATTCATAATCAAGGAAGATAGAGATATGGAACACGGTGGAATTAAGCAGTGTTAGGGATACTAAAAATGCCTGGTATTGTATAAAATAGCTTGGATACAATATCTTATTACAACCTTTTGTGGTAGATAAGAAAAGCAAGACTGAGAAGCTAAATAATTTTCTCAGGGATGTACAACTATTAACAGAAGGAGTAATGATTTGTACTCAGTTCTGCTGGAATTCTAACTCTATACTTTTATCATTAGGCCCAATGGACGCTCATGATTCCAGATGCAAATTTAGTAGGAATTATAAACAATTCCTCAGTTAGGTGAAAAGCCCTGACGAGCAGATAACAATCTTTGCATGGATTATGTTGGACCCCACTAAAGGAATCCAAGTCCCAATATACTAGAAAAAAGTAGTTCATCACCCAGACTTTTTCTGTCTTGATAGAAATCATAACAGTACTTAAAGAGTAGAAGAGCTTTCTTAATGGAGCTGGCTGTGACATAAACTGGTGGCTTGGAACATTAATTCCAGAGAGAAGTCAAGAGTCATAGTTCTCATCAAGAAAGACCCTCATTTACCTTGTCGCATCAAACTAATTCTGAAGCTACAAGAAATATGTGCTTTGACTTTTTAGTTAATTGAAAAAGTCAAAAATTAAAATTTCACTTTGTGTGTTATCATGACTACTTTGTATTCTCTGTTTTGCTGTCTCATTTGTACATCCATTAGAAGTTGCCATGGGCTTAGGAGATACAAACAAAATTAATCAGTTTTCCTGCATCTAGCATCTTTGTTGGGGGAAAATTTTTGAGATTATTAGTAGAAATATGTGGTCTGTGATCACCTGTTTTTATTTAATTCCTCTGTTATACATTAAGTCATTATATTTTATTGAACATAGATTGTGTACATACACACACACAACTTAAAAATGTAACTAGTCACAGTACCATTTAGAACAAATAATTTCTACCTTCATTAAGAACAAAATAAGAGCTCATATATGTACTCAGGCTTCTATCTGGTCAATGGCAAAAGGGCAAACCCAAGCATACTGTTTCACCATATTAATTTTTAAAGTCCAATTAAAGGTAACACCTACAACCTTTCTTCTGTTGTGTTTGCCAAATATTTTTAAACATTAAACAAAGTGCTGATTGCAAGAGAAGAGGAAAGCTCTTGCTGCTACACTCTGCCAGTGATAAAATCTTTGTCCCTAGGGACATGGCAAACATTTAGTCACATGAAATGATGTATATTACACGAAAGTTCATTTTATTACAAGGGCTTCTTAATCCAAATATAACCTCATATTATTATTAGTTCTGACTTCATTGCCTCCTACAAAAGAATAGGCATCAGATTTTGAAATAAGAATATTAAACAAAAAATCTGAAATAGTCTAAACCTGAAGAAAACTGCTTTAATGAAAACTGTTACATATTCTTAACTACTCACCAATTTGTATATCTTCATAATTTAATTCTAGAAATAAGAGCTTTGTATTTTTGGGCAGACTCTCAGTTTCAGGTCGGGAAAGATATGGATCTATACCCACATGTATTTCATATTACTCACCTTAACTATAACTACCTAAATCAGTTGGGACTCTTCTGGTTAGAAATAACCAAAACTATCTCAAATTGGCTTAGCAAAATGAGGAATTTACTAAAATAATACTGGGGTGTCTTTATGGAGTGTGAGAAAGAATTATATAAAATGAAGGACAAGGCACAGTTAGAATCTATACACATTCTTTCTCAGATCCCATCTATCTCCACAGGCCAGCTTAATCCCCTATATCACTGTAGTCTGACTTTTCCCACATAAAGAAAAATATGGCTGTCTAGAGCTAGGAAGTAAACATTTCACAGCTTTAATCTTAGTCTTTCAGGCCCAAATCCAAAATTCTTAGCAAAGATTTTCACTGGCCCAACTAATGAGCTATTTATCTGTTCCTGGGCATATTAAGTATGCCTAGGTAGGTGGGAACCTGTGTCCAACTTAACAAATAGCTGGCTATTCCTGAAGTGCACATCTAGGACCAAGAGATATGTTAAACATTAGAATGGAAAGACAAAGTTCTAGAAAAGATACACTGGACACACTATCCCATAGGTGTTCTCTACTCTAAAAAGTTAAATCTCTTCCATAAGTTTATATATTAAAATTTGTTAATGTCACTATGCATTTTTTTCTGCTGGCCATATGAAAGACAGAACTTATCCAATTTTGTTTGGCATTTCTATCCACCTACACTTCTGTCACAATGTTGTAACTTCTAGATGTATTTATTTATATTCTGCCTTGTTCCAGAAAGAATTTAAGACAGTTTAAAAAAAACACTACATAATACTAGAAAATAAATTCAAAGTGAAACAAAAGATGGAAAAACAAGGTGGAAACAGAATGAAATCATAAATAATGAATTTATAATGTAGGGATACACATTTACTATTGGTAGGTTACAAAGTTTGCTAATAACTGTTTTTGTCACTGCCTAAGTTTTCCAGTAACTTTGTCAGTTATATAATTAATAATGTACAATAGGTAGTAAACCAGTTGCTTAAGAAGTATACAATGCACACTAAAAATGTATACATATGCTTCATACATGACCAGAAAAAACTTCTGCTAAAAATCCTTACTTAGCCTGAGTTATATTCTTGATATTACACTTCATTTATTAGGGATAAAGAGCAACACTAGCAAGGGGGCAAAGTGGGAGAGTTCCTACTTTAGAAGTGTTCTGTGATATAAATTTGAGCAAAGCCTTCTGTAAATAGATGATGTGAACTCTGAGACTATTTGAGAGAACATTCATTCAGGCAGAGGAAACAGTAAGCATAAAGCCCAGAAAATGGAACATACTTGGTATTCAAGGAAAAGCAAGGAGGCCAGTGTGCCTGGAGCAGAATCAGTGACGGGTTAAATGGAGGGCATTGAGAGGTGGGACCAGACTATGAAGGGCATTATATGCCATGGGAGAGACGGGAAGCTGTTCTAAGTGCAAAGGCAAACCATTAGACGGTTTTGAGCAGAGAAGTGATATGATCTGACTCATTTTAAAAGGATGATTCTAGCTATTGTGTTGAGAACAGATTTTCAGGAGGTAAGAATGAAAGCAAGGAGATAGGTAAGAGGCTTATTAGAGAGGTGTACATATGAGAACAAAGTATCTTGGCCTAAGCGGGAGCACAACAGGTAAAGAAAAGTAGTCACATTTGGGATATATTTTGGAGGTGGACCTGACAAGTTTTGTTGATGGACTCCATGTAGAATGAGAGAAGACTGGCAGTTGGAGAACAGTCTCCTAAAGTTGATGGAGATAAGCTTGGTTACTATACACTTCTACTAAGGTTATTTATCTTGACATCAAGAGATAAAAGATGTTAAACTGTAAATTAGGGAAATAAATATTGTCTAACTTGAAAACCCCTCAATTCCTTTTATGGTCTCAACTGCTCATGTCCAACAATAGAACTATTAATCACTACAGAGAATGTTACAAACAAAAGATAGCCTTAGTCTTACAGAGTGCCTTGTCATGCCCTCGTGTTACCTCTTCCTAAAAAGACCTGTAGTGCAATGACATAACTGAGCCCACCCTACCAAATCTTCAAAGCAGACGAAACTAGAGTCCTTCTAAGCAGATCACCTACATTGAATTTGACACACTGGCATTCCTTAAAAACTGGGACAAAAGAGGAACAAAGCTGTGAAGTTAAGTAGTCTGGAAAGGGTTAATAAATTCTCATTTTCCAAACTGGTTAATGATTAAAGGCATTTTGTAATTTGGAAATGAAGCACTTGGCTTCAAGGGGAGCTAGGAATAAAGAGGGGTAAGGAAAGCAAGGAAATCAGGTAGTTTATCTAGAACCATCAACAGTGTTATCTAAAATCTGTAGTTTAAGATGTTTTTCTAATACAGCATTTGATATTCCAGACAAAGAAAAGCTCTGAGAATTTGTTGTCAGAAGACCTGCCTTGCAAGAAATGTTCAAAGAAGTTTTTCAGGCTGAAGGAAATACCAAATCTACACAAAGAATGAAGAGCACTGGAGATGAAAAATGTGTGGGTAAACACAAAATGTATTTTTCTTCCATATCTCAATTTCTTTAAACATTGTACAGTTGGTTTATAATATAAATAAAATTTAAATTATGAAACCAAAAACACAAAGAATTGTGGGGGAAGTAAAATTATATGTGATGTAACATAGTATCATTTGATGGCAGACTGTGATAATCTAAAGATGAACATTGTAAACTCCAGAGTAAACACTAAACATGCAATACAAAAGACAACTAATAAGCCAGTTTTTATATATTAAAAATTATCAATTAATTCAAAAGGAGGCAAGAAAGAAAGCAAAAAGAACAAAGAAAAGACAATTAGAACACAAATAACAAGATGGTAGGCTTAACCCAAAGCATATTAAAGGTTACATGTAAGTGACAAAACATTCTCACTAAAAGTCAGAAATTGTGACACAATAAAAAACAAGAACAAATATTTATAAGGGGCACACATTAAATATAAAAGTGCAGACAGGTTAAAAGTAAAAGAATAAAAAAATACCATGCAAACATTGAGCATAAAAAAGCTAAATTGGCTATATTCAGATAAGACAAAATCAACTTCAGGACAAGGAATATGATCAAAGATAAGGAAAGACATCTCTTCATGATAAAAGGTCAATTCATCAAGATGACACAACAATAGTAAATATGTATCCACCTCACAGCAAAGCTTCAAAATACATTTCAAAATACTGACAGGAATAAGATAGACAATTCCATAATCATAATTAGAAATTTTAATATCCCCTTCTCAGTAAGTTATGAAAATTAGACAAAAAAGGTAGAGAATAGAAGAACTAGAACACACAATCCTAAAATTTGTATGAAACCACAAAAGACCCCAAAGAACCAAAGCAATCTTGAAAAAGAAAAACAAAACTGGAGGTACTACAATTCCTGACTTCAAGTTATATCACAAAGGTGTAGCAATGAAAACAGTATGGTACTGGTACAAAAATAGATATATAGATCAATGGAACAGAACACAAAACCTAGAGATAAACTAAAAATTTTATGGTCAATTAATCCAGAACAAAGTAGGCAAGAATGTCCAATGGAAAAAGACAGTCCCTTCAAAAAATGGGGTTGGGAAAACTAGACAGCTATATACAAAACAGAATGCAACTGGATGATTTTCTTTCGCCACATGCAAAAGTCACCTCCAAATGGATTAAAGACCTAAATGAGAGACCTGAAACCAAAAAAATCCTAGAAAACAGCACAGGCAGTAACTTCTCTGACATTGTCTGTAGCAACTTTGTTCCAGATATGTCTCCTGAGGCAAGGGAAACAAAAGGAAAAATAAACTATTGGGACTACATCAAATAAAAAACTTATTCTGCACAATGAAGGAAAAAATCAACAAAATTATAACTCAATCTATAGAATGGGAGAAGATATTTGCAAATGATGTATCTGATAAAGTGTTAGCATCCAAAACAAAGAATTTATAAAACTCAACACTCAACAAACAAACAACCTAATTAAAAATGGACAGAAAACATGAACAGACATTTCTTCAAAGATGACATACAGATGGTCAACAGACACATGAAAACATTCTCAACATCACTCATCATCAGGGACATACAAATCAAAACTACAATGAGATATCACCTCACACCGGTCATAATGGCTAAAATCAAAACCATAAGAAATAACAAGTGTTGGTGAAGATGTGGAGAAAAAGGAACACTGTTGGTGGGAGTGCAAAGTGGCTCAGTCACTATGGAAAACAGTATGGGGGGTTTCCTCAAAAAGTTAAAAATAGAACTGCCCTATGATCCAGTAATTGCACTACTGGGTATTTTCTACAAAAATATAAGAACACTAGTTCCAAGGGATACATGTACCCCTATGTTACAACAGCATTATTTACAATAGCCGAATTATGGGAGCAGCCTAACTGTCCATGAAAGATTAATGGATAAAGAAGGTGTGATATATGTACACACACAATGGATGAGTCAACCATAAAAAATGAAATCTTGCCATTTACAACAACATGGATAGAGCTAGAAAGTAAAATGTTAAGTGAAATAAGTCAGAGAAAGACGAATACCATATGATTTCATTCATGTGGAATTTAAGGAACAAAACAAATGAACATAGGAGAAAGAGAGGGAGTGGGACAGGGAGAGGGCCAGAAGGAGAGAGAGGGAGAGGGAAGGAGAGAGAGGGAGAGGGAAGGAGAGAGAGGGAGAGGGAAGGAGAGAGAATGAGAGGGAGGGAGGGAGAGAGGGAGAGGGGGGGACAGAGGGAGAGAGGAGCCAAGAAATAGACTGTTAACTATAGAGAACTGATGTTACAAGAGTTGGGTGGGGGGATAGGTGAAATAGGTGATGGGTATTAAGGAGGGCACTAGTTATAAATAGCATTGGGTGACATATGGAATTGTTGAATCACTTTATCTTACACCTGAAACTAATATAGCACTGTATGTTAACTACACTGGAATTAAAAATTTTAAGAAAAGTAGAGAAAAGAAAACTTCAACAACCATTTTGACCAAATTAACTGCTATAGAAGAGAAAATCTTTAAGCTGCAGAATATACATTTTTTTCAAGTTCAAAAGGTACATTCACCAGTTCATATGCTGTATCTCAGTGAATACTTACAAATTACAGTAAAATTTAAATAGACTGAAATTGTACAATATTTTTCATTTGAATTGTATACTTGTTACCAAAACAGAATTAAATTAGAAATCACTTACAAAAAGGTATCTAGAAAATCTCCAAGTGTTTGCCATTAAAACAACATACTTCTAAATAACGCATAGGTCAAATAAGAAACCCCAGGAAAATCACAAAATGTTTTGAAATGAAGAATAACAAGAACACAATATTTGAAAGATTTAGAATGCAGCTAAAGTAGTGTTTGAAGGGAAATTTATAGCTCTAAAAGCTTTCATTAGAAAAAGAAAAGGTTTAAAATCAATTATCTAAGCTTCTAGAGTAAAAACAACAAATAAATAAGAAAAACTCAGGGTGCCCAGCTGGCTCAGTCAGTACAGCATGTGACTCTTTATCTGAGGGTTGTGAGTTCAAGGCCCACGTTGGCTGTAGAGCTTACATGACAAAAATAAATAAAACAGAATAATTTTTTTTAAAAAGTAAAAAACAAAAAACACCCAAAACCCCACAAATTTAAACCAAGAAAAGCAGAGAGTAGGAAATAATGGCTATATGACTGGAAATCACTCAATTAGAAAAACAGAGCACTAATAGAGAAAAACAGTAAGATACACATACATTTTAACGTAGCAATTACTAGACATACATACACAAAATCACCATCATATAATGATCTCTATCAAAACAGAATTAATTAAAAAAAAACTACAAATAACTTAAATGTTAGAAATGAAGGATCTGGTTACATAAAGTCTACATAATAGCATGATGTGTTTTCTTTAAAATGTGGCAGCTTTACAGGTACTAACATGGCATGAACTGAAATGTCTTGTTAAGTTATAAAAGCAAAGTGTACAACAATATATAAAGGATACTATCATAAGTGCAGGTGTGTGCTTTTTAAAGAATGTATGTGTGTGTGTTATGTATTTAAAAAAAATTTTTTTTAACGTTTATTTATTTTTGAGACAGAGAGCGACAGAGCATGAACGGGGGAGGGTCAGAGAGAGAGGGAGACACAGAATCTGAAGCAGGCTTCAGGCTCTGAGCTGTCAGGACAGAGCCCGACGCGGGGCTTGAACTCAAGAACCGCGAGATCATGACCTGAGCCGAAGTCGGATGCTTAACCAACTGAGCCACCCAGGCTCCCCTAAAAAAAATTTTTTTAACGTTTATTTATTTTGAGAGAGAGAGTGAGAAGGGAGACAGAATCCTAAGCAGGGATGTATGTGTGTGTTATGTATTTTTATATATTTACATATACATATAACATCTGTGGAAAAACACACCAGAAACTGGTGCTAGTGGTTGCTTCTGGAGAAGAGGCCTGTGTGGTTTACATATAAAGGTAGTATTACATTTCCATGAATACTATTTTTCCCTTTCAAACTTAATACTGTCTAAACATTCCCTATTTAAAAAATATTTTAACCACAAAAAATAAAGGTAATAAATAGGTATAATAAAACAAAAAGGACTGGAGTCAGAGGTCCTTGGTAGGTTATATAGACAGCTTGGCTTTCTATATATGCAGTCTCCTTTGAGACAGCAAGCCCTTGTTTATCTAGATAGGACAACGAAGAAACAAAGAGTTTCTGTGGTCTTTTTCTCTTTACCCTTACAGTTGTGTCTAAAGCAAACATGGCAGGAAGCCTTTGCTATATACCTAAAGGGATTAAAAAGGTACAGATGGACAAGCTCACAGGAATCCCCATTTACTACTAAAGTAGCCCAAACTCAGGCATCGTTTTTTGAGCCTGCAGATTCCATCTAAGCAACCGTGTATCCTTTGCTCTCTATCTCTGATGAAGACAAAAAGAAATGTTGCAGTAATTGCTTCATGACAACATACATACATACACAGGGTAGTCACAAAGCTAGCAGTCAGAAATTGCTACTGTAGTGTTTCCCTATGTCCAGAACCCAGGTAAAGACAGTTTTCAGGAAGGGAAATAAAAATATTTACTATTCATTGGATAAAATATTTGAATTCTCAGATTTTAAAATTAAAGTTACCCTCTATGTTTAGAACTATGGGGACAGTGTGACTTTATGTACAGCTCTTTAAACAGCCAGTTTCTATTCTATCTTCTAGAATAAGTTTCCCTCTCTGATTTTATTACTTTCTTCTAAAACAAGGTAATTTTGGGTGTGTGTGTGTGGTTTAAATTTCTATTTTAATAAATTTTATCAGTCTTGGTTCAGCATATTTTATAAAAGACTATAAACACTGAGTTACTATTTAAATAGATCTTTGTATAAAGCACCTAACTTGTCTTATTAAAATGACCCACAAAACAAATAATCCTGGTTTGATTTATTTGTTCTAACAGTGCCATTAATATAGAAAAAGTGATGTGATTGAAGTCAGTATTTGGAATTTATCTTATGAATTCTAAGGTATTTCATGAAGTGCTCCATTTAAATGTCCATTGATTTCCTTTACCCATGGGTAAAACTATTATACTCTTTTCGGGCAAAGCAGTAATTAGTTCCTTTAGACATGTACATAAGCGTTACAGTAGTAGAGAGCAAAAGTAGATATGCATCCATGCATCACTCCTTGAAACATGCAAATGGGTTGATATTTAGCTCAAAGAAGGAAAAACATCACTTGAATTAGTTTAAATTTGGGAAAGGATAAATCCACAACCAGAGAAAGCTAAACCAGACTTCTAATTCAATGAAGAAAATCCTTCAGTTTACTTCTAGACAATAGCAACTAACCAAGCAAAAAAGTGACTTTTGCCTTTCTTCTTTATCTTCAGTGTCAAAGCTAAAGAGAAAATTTTTGTGTAAATCCAGCCTTATCTTGGTTTAAGGAATTTGTAATACACTATATGTAATTTAGGTTGTCAATTGCTTATCATTTATTCATTTTGCTCAAGTGTATGAGAAGTGGGGCTATGGGTGAATGAGGCAAAATGCCCAATTCATATACCCAATGTCATGGTAGCAAAATTCCCAATGTCAATGGTAGCAAATTCCATTTAACCTAGTTAAAATAATTAACTCAATTATTTCTCATATGACATGAAAATGTCAGTGAGGAAATGTACATGATTAAGATCAAATCTCCTTCATTTGAAAAGTTTATACCTTTCTCTCTCTAGAACTTTCTCAGAGAGAAAAATAGTATGGGTTCCAAAGATAGAATGTTTTAGTAAGAACCGAGGAGAAAAAGAAGAACTGTCAATACTATATGTAGAAAGACCTTCTTTAGAGACAACTTGCTACTAATACAAAAAAACAAAACAAACCCTACTGCTTTAATAAAAAGCATTGATCTATTCACATTATAAACCACATATAGCAATACTTAATATTGCTCACAGATACATAAACATGGTGGAAATATAAAAACATATATTAGAATGAAAACACTGGATTTGTAAAACAGTAAAGAAGGAGGAAAGGAAGAGAATGAGATAGGAGAGGAACACAGTGGGAAGAGTAATTGTATTCACAATGCTTAATTGGAGGAGAAAGAGCAACAGCAGGAAATCAGGTATAGTGCTAATATTTCACAAAGCTGAGATTAAGTCCATAGGTGTTCATTATATTTTTCTCCATTCTTATCTGTATATTCAAAATATTTCATAATAAATACCATTTATAATAGCAACAAAAACATATATGCTACCAATACAGCAAAAACATGCAAAAGATTTATGAAAAAATTGTAAAACTTTATTAAAAGACAGTAAGAAAGATATAAATAAATGGAGAGATAATAAAACATGTCTATGGATAGAAAGATTCTGTATTTTAAAGAGAGCAGTTCTCCCCCAAATTAATCTATAAATTAAGAAATTTTAATAGATTTTTCCTTGAATTTGACAGGTGATTATAAAATATATACGAAAAAACAAAAAGCAAAAAATGGTCAATACACTCATGAAGAAGAACAAGTTGGGGAACTGTTTTACTAAAAATCTTTTTCTAATACCAACACTTATTACAGCCAAGATAAAGACACAATGGCAGTAGCACAGGGATCAATGAGAAAAAGAACACAGAAACAGACTCATCTATTATGAAAACTTCATTTATAACACAGCTGGCACTGATGATAAATAAGGAAAGGTTATTAGACTAACCAGTCCCATGGTGGGGCAGTTGGGTTTCAATATGGAGAAAAATGAAACTGGTTCCCTATTTCTCACTATACAGTGAATCACTTCCAGGCAGATTACAGTCATAAAAGTGAGAGACAAACTACAAAAGCTTTAGAAGACAATTCGTAACAAAAATTTTATAATATTAAAGCAGGGAAGGATTTCTTCAACAAAAGACCAAAAGCACTATTAAAAATAAAAAACAAAGGGGTGCCTGGGTGGCTCAGTCGGTTGAGCATCCGACTTCGGCTCAGGTCATGAGTTCAAGCCCCACGTCGGGCTCTGTGCTGACAGCTCAGAGCCTGGAGTCTGCTTCAGATTCTGTGTCTCCCTCTCTCTCTGCCCCTCCCCTGCTCATGCTCTGTCTCTCACTATCTCAAAAATAAATAAAAAAATAAATAAATAAAATAAAATAAAATGAAATGAAATGAAAAACAAAGATTGATAACTGGATCATATTAAAATTAAGAAAATTTGTAAAACAAAGCATAGTAAAAAACTTTTAAAGATAAGCCACACAACATAAGAAAATGTTTGCAATATGTATAAATCTAATAGTAAAGGATTTACATCTAAAATATATAAATAATTCCCCAAATCAACACAAAATGACAAACACACAGAAAAGTTAGCAAAAGAGAAGAGCTCTTCAGAGAAAACACAAATGGCTGGTAGACATATGACAATATTATGAGTTAACTGCAAATTAAAACCAAAAGATACCATTTCAGACTTGTAAGACTCATTAAATAATGACAATATTAAAAAATCCTAACAAATCTAAGTTCTGCCAGAATGTGAAACAAGAGGAATTCATGCATACTGCTAGTGAAAGCAAAAGCCAGTATAGGCACTTTGGAAAATAAGTTTGGTGTTTCTAATAAAGCTGAACAAGCACTTATTATTCTCTGACTCAGTAATTCCATTCCTAGGTGAACACAGCCTAGAAAATACAGCCTAGATGAATGTGTACATCATTTACCTATATAAAAATTTTCTTAGCAGCATTGTTTGTAAAAGCATAAACCATAAAAAAGCCTCATTTTCCGCCAATAATGAAATGGATAAATGTTATACAGCAGTGGAAATGAAAAGGAAACTGTAGCTACATTCATCATGAGTGAAATTTACAAACATAATTGTATACTTAAAGCAGCATGGGATACATACAAGATGCTTCTGAACATATCAAGTTCAAAATCAAGCAAAACTGAAGACTGTATCCATACATAGATAACTTCTAAAGGAAAGCAATAGACTCATTCCAACAAAATTCAGGATGGTAGGTTAACTCTGAGGAAACAAAGGTGATATAACAGGGGACTGACACAAAGGTGCTTTTAAAATACTGGTATGTCCTTTTTCTTTTCTTTCTTTTTTTTTATATTTATTTGGGGGGGGGGCAGTGAGGAGCAGAGAGAGAGAGGGAGACAGAGGATTCAAAGTGGACTCTGTGCTGACAGAAGAGAGCCCCACGCGGGTCTCAAACCCATGAATTGTGAGATCATGACCTGAGCCAAAGTCATATGCTCAACCAACTGAGCCACCCAGGTGCCCCTGGTATGTCCTATTTCCTAAATTGGGTAGTATGTATGTATGTGGATGTTTTTCTATTACTCTTATAGCCACATATCGATGTTTTATTCTCTTTTATATGAACAAAATATTTGATTATTTTAACAACTACTTAAAAAAAAAGTCTGATGTCAATAAAGGCAACTCAAAGACATTTCATTCGCCCTGGAAGATAGTGGTAGCAGAACATTTAAGAGGGAATTTAAATTTATGAATGTCCAAAGAGCCAATGGGAAGAAAGAGAGCTAATAAAATAATAAAGAGATCATAAAATAGAAAAATATTAAAATGAACTGGGCATGAAAAATGGCTGTTGTAATTTTAATCCATTTATATGAGTAAATAGTTCACTAGACAAAGCTAAGGAGAGAATTAGTGAATTCCAAAATTAGGGTAAAGAAATCTCCCAAAGGGCAATAAGAGAAATAAAAAGGGAGTATATGAATGAGAAGTCAGTAGAAATGGAAGATAAAATACAGAGTTCTAACATAATAAGAAGCACCAGGAAAAAAGTACAGAAAACTCAAGTAGCAGCATATGAACAGATAATAGCTGAGAATGTTCCAAACACAGAAAAATACTAATTGCCAGAGTATAAACTCCTACCGAGCATCATGTAGGAGTTAAAAAAAAAATCACACTCTGACCCACATTGTAATGAAACCATAGAGCATTAAGGAAAAAAGAGAAAAACAAGAGCTACTTTCCAGAAAATACATTATCTACAAAAAAAAAGTACTATCAGATTAACAGATGTCTCATTAATAACAAATATTACTAAAATGTGGAGCACAGAATAAATGCAAACTTAAATTTCATCATATAAGTAAGAGGGTGAGGAGAAAGTATTTTCAGACATATAGAAATGAAAATTTTACTATCCACAGCCTTTGTTGGAAGCAATATTAAAGATGTACTCTAAGAAGAAGAACATCAAACCCAAGAGGAAACAGTGAACAAAGCCAAAATGAGCAAGGATATTAATGTGATATGTTAGTGATTACAGATAATTACTGATTATAAAATCATTATAAGAATCTGTGTGTTTAAAAACTTGTGTGATGTGACAGTACAGTGTACAGAGTGTAAACTCTAATACCAGACTAAGTCTGAATATGAACCAAAGTTCTCTCTGAAACTAAAGTATAACTTGATTAAAGAACATTTATGACATCAAAGAAATGTGATTTATATTGTCTTTGTTGATCAACTGTTATCTTTAAAAGATGAACAAGAAAAGCACAAAACAAGGGCTGAAAGGAGAACTGAGATTTTCAGACCAGTTTAACTTTTGTTAAAAATCTTAAGCAAAAGATACTCAGAAAAATAATCTTCACAGTGCTGAGGAAAATTTTTCATGGCTAGTTTAGATAACCAACCAGAAAGTAAATGTCTTGCAAAAACTATTTCTATCTCTAAAAATCTTCTGGTAGTGGGGCGCCTGGTGGCTTAGCTAGTTGAGCATCTGACTCTTCATTTGGTCTCAGGTCATGATCCCAGGGTCATGGGATCCAGCCCCATGTCGGGCTCTGAGCTGAGCATGGAGCCTGCTTAAGATTCTCTCTCTGTCTCCCTCTGCCCCTACCCCCTGCTTGTGCTAAAAAAAAAAAAAAAAAAAAAAAAAAAAAAGAATCTTCTTCTGATAGAAATGCTGCAAAACACAAGAGAGATGGACAAAAGAATAAAATTGTTGTTTTGGAAACAGCTGGCCCATTAGGCCAGGAAGGGAACTAAAATCATGGGTTGGTGAAGTTGACAAATTTCTTTTAATTGCATATGGTAACAGGAGCCGTAGCACATGATTTAAGTCTTGCCTGATTTCTTTGGGTCAGGGTCGAAAACTATGCAATTCAATTATATTCTTAGGTCTATAAGTATTTAAGTGCTTCCTATATGTGCAGGTCTTTAACAATTTACAGTGAAATGTTCTTATCTAAAATCACCTCCTTCCCATCATTTTACAAGCCCTCCAACCCCTTTAGATTCCTAAAGGATGGCCACCAAGCTCACTCTTGCACTGTCTAGACAAGGAGTTCAATTTCAAACACAATGGGTCTTTCTTTGGGTTCCACTCAAAGATTTCACCAAAGGCTGTCACTTGGCAAGCAATACCTTACTGCTTTCTCACTAGAATCTCTCCTTATTATGTGTCATTTCTATTTTATTGTTAATAACTATTATTTCTCAGGCTTTGGTTATTTTGCTCCATTTGCACTCTAAGTATTTTTCTTTCATTATTTTGGGAAGGTTTACTGAAGTCACAGTATTTTCATCATGCATTCATTGAACAAATAAATACTGGGAAATTACCCTATACCAGGCTCTGTCCTGGTCAGATCATACGTTTCTGCTCAAAACCTTCTTAAGGCTTCTCATCTCATTCTGAGAAAAGCTCACGTTTTTAGTTGATCTACAAGCTCACCTTCCCTCCATCCTCCACAGTCTCTCTGACCTTCTGTCTGTTACTCTCACTCACTCCATTGCATACACTGACCTGATTCTTGCTGTTCCTCTTTACAGGAGAGTCATATTCCCACCTTAAAAACTTTGTGTTTAGTGTTCTGTCTGCCTGGACCATTCTTTCCCCAAATATCCAGATGATTCCCTCCTTCACTTCTCACTTGACTCAATTGACACCAAAGACTTCTTTGGCCTTACATTAGGTTACGTTCTCAGTCTCAATCTTTCACTCTTCTCCAACAGTATTACATATCCACACTCTGACCTCATAGTGGCCAGGATGTACTCCTCTGCCCCTAGATATTAGGCCTGACCAGATGATTTGTCTAGGTTATTGCGAAGTTAAGAGACACGGTTCAAGCAGACTTAAAATGGCTTGCACTTCCAGGCCTGGTCTCACGTACTCATACTTTTTGCCATTGAATATAACATCATCTGGTATTCCACTGATGCCAGAAAAATGCGAGACACATGAAACATACCTGAAACTCAGCCATAAAGTGCAACCAAATCTAGCCAGGATCATTTGAACAGTGGAAAACCCACAGATAAAGTCTGGTGTTGTGACTCACTAATTTTTAGGTGGTTTCTTATACACATTACTGTGAACATAGCAAATAGAAACTGAAAACTGTCAACATCCAGGTGATCCTCATCTCCTTTTCTTATTTTTCTTCATAGGACTTTAAGTACTCTATATTTTACTTCTTTGTGTTTTATCTATCCTCCTACATACACACACATGTACACACACATATACAAATAAAATCTCCATGAAGGAAATAATTTTTGTACATTCTGTTTATTGTTATTATCTGAGCACAAAAAAATAGGATCTGGCACAATGCAGAATGAATAAGTAAATAAGACAAAGTCCCCGAACTCAGGACCTTACATTTTAGTGGGGAAAAAAACAGTTAACAAGTATACAAACCATAATATTTAGATAGTATGAGTGTCATGAGGAAAATAGAGGAACGGAATAGAAAATATTGGAGTATAAATAGGAAGAGCAGAATAGATGATAAAAAAGTTGCCAAGAGGAGGTGTCATGTAAGCTGAGTGCTGACTAAAGAGTTCTGCATGCATCTAAGAGAAGACCATTCTAGGCAAAGGGAACTGAAAATGCAAAGACACTGAGGCAGGAGCAATATTTCCGTCCAACAAATTTCAACAGAAACAAAGTTTAGAGTGATAGGAGATAAGAAGTAGACAAACACCTGATCCCAAAGGCTTCACTGGCTCTGTATAGTCTTTGGATTTCATTCTAATTATAGCTGAAAGCCTTTGGAAAGGTTTATGCAGGGAAATAATTTATTTTTAAGGTCTTTAAAGGGGCAAGAAGGGAAGCAGGGAGATGAGTATGGTCATCAGGCCCAGGGGAGAGGTAGTGGCAGAATGGGTGAGGTATTTGGGATATCTTTTGAGGATAAAGCCAGTAGGATTTACTGAATAGATGTGATATATAAGAGAAAGAGAGGCATCTGGAGGATCATGAGAGAGGAATCAAGGATGACCCCTTGTTTCTGGTTTGAGCAATTTACCAAATAGTAGTTTTGTTAATTGAGTTGTACATTTATTGATCAACTTCTCTGTACAAAGCACTGCTACACACACAATTCAGGTATCTGTTCTGAAAAACATTTATGCCTTTACGAGTTGCTAAAAAGAATCAAAAGTTTCACTGCTATCTGGATACTACTGGACTCCATGCAGACAAAAAATAACTAAATCCATGGCAGATGTTATTAGTCTTTGAATTAAAAGAATCCTGCATTTATTTGTTTGGTTTAGTTTGATGGGGGGAGCTATGTGAAAATTAAAGATCCTTACCTCATACAACAGTTGTGTTTTTTAAAATGTGGGGGAGAGGTGCCTGGATAGCTCAGTTGGTTAAGTATTTTAGTCTTGTTTTCAGCTCAGGTTATTATCTAATGGTTCATGGGATTGAGCACCACATCAGGTTCTGCACTGACAATGTGGTACCTGCTTGGGAGTCTCTCCCTCTTCCTCTCCCTCAAAAATAAATAAATAAACATTTAAAAAATAAATTAATTAATTAAAAAAGGGAGGATAAGACATATGTGAATCAGTTTGAGTATACATTTTTAAAATTTTTAGAAGAAGAAAAAAGAGACTAACATCAGCTGTTCCCTATTTTGTGGTAGTGGGGTAGAAAGGCATTTAAGTGGAAGAATGGAGATGTGATAGGAAAGGGAGGTTTTCACAGATTTATAGATTTACACTTTGACATTTTGAGAATGTATTGGATATTTAAAAAAAAAAAAGGAAAATATAATTTAAAAAAATTCTCACCTTTCCAGATTCCCCTCACAGCTAGTAGTGATCAAATGACAGTCCTAGCAATAAGACTTATAAGTTCCTGAAGAGGGCTTCTCTTCCCTGATAAACACAAGTCTAGCAAGATGAATTTTTTCCTTAGCTATCTCTCCCTTTTTCTTACCTGGAATGTAGATATAATGCCTGCATTTTGACTAAAAACAAAACAAAACAAAAACAAATACAAAAAAACAAAGCTGCAAACTAAAGATGAAAGAATAGGAAGTTGCCAGAAAGAACCTAGGTCCTTGATGACTTCCTCAAGTAGGTGAACAGCTCAGAACTGTCTACACCTGGGCTACTTATTTTATGAGAAAATACTGGCTTAATCTATGGTAGTTTAGATAAAGTTATTTTGCTTTTTTTTTTTTTTTAGATAAAATTATAATTGATATAGTCTTGCAATGTACTTAAAGTCTGTACTATAATGCAAAGGAGGCAAACAGGTGGTCATGATGAAAGTAAATGATGTCATAAGGAACATAATGTCATTAAGGCACTTTTAAGTTAACTTCTCAGAACACTATTAACAAGTAATCATAACTTCCAAGTATCATAATTATCCATTTTGATATATGTTTGGATTTCTGGGATCCTCATATAAGTAATGTGAAAGTATTCCCCACTGATTTTTTATCATATATAAGTCATAGGAAGAGACTGTGAAAAGCACAGAGGAGAGGATCTAAAGAGAATTCTAGTTCTTGGTCATGTTTAACCATAACCTTTAGGTATAGTTCAGGATTTAATATAAAATTATTAATACTGTAATTTTAAAGTATGCATCAATAAATAGACTTTTAAAAATTACAAACCCTCAAGTTCTACTATTTTAACTACAAAGGGCTATTTTAAGAAGATGGTAATATTATATTTTATGAAAAATATATTTTAAGAATTAAGCTCACAATATGAATTATTCTTATGTTCATGTTTCATTTACTGCTTTTAATTTCTTTTATAGGATGCTATATTCCTAAAGCACTTATAAGAAAAGAAAACACTTAGAGACATCCTTTCAACTATACTCTGCCTTGGAATGGAATATGTCATTCAGTGTAACATATATTTTGGCCCTTCTATATATAACACTACAGATAGAAAAAGAAACATTTTTGAGAAACAGAGCTAGTGTGAAATCAAATATTGCAGTGATAATGCAGCACATTTCCTTCTAACTAAAAATAGAAATAAATTTTATTACGAAGATATTGAGTCATCTTTCTAAATCAGACTATCACATGGACAGAATATTGCAAAAACTTCAAAACACTGAACTGATGTAGAAAAAAATTTTCAAATATTTGGATAAGAAAGAAAAGTAGGATTCCTGTGCTACTCTAAAGTATACTTACTTATAACAGGTTGATCTTAACTATTAAGACTTGTCTGCGGAATTAATTTCCATGAAACTGACCAAATAATGGCAGAAAGTTTTGAATAAGCAAAAAACTTGCTTATCCAGGAGCACAGATTATTTCTCTGCTGCAAGTAGCCATGTCAAAAGGTTACCATCTGACAATTCTGCAGAAGATTTTTATACAGTTGAAAATTAGATGTTCTACAGGTTAAGCGTCCGACCTCGGCTCAGGTCATGATCTTGCAGTTTGTGAGTTCGAGACCCACGTCGGGCTCTGTGCTGATGAGCCTGGAGCCTGCTTCAGATTCTATGTCTCCCTCTCTCTCTCTCTGTCCCTCCCCCACTCACGCTCCCTCTCCCTCTCCCTCTCCCTCTCTCTCTCTCAAAAATAAACATTTAAAAAACCTTTAAAAAAAAAAAGAACATTAAAAACATTAGATGTTCTAAGAAGTTAATAAAACTAGGTAGTCCAATCCAGGCAGGACTGCAATCCAGGGAATCATTTAATAAAAACTTAGTGGTATAAAAAAATATAGGCAACCCAGATTTTATCTCTTACAGGTAAAGAAAGACTAAATTCAATACAAAACACTTTAAAATCTTGATTAAAAATCCCAGAAAATAGTAAAAGTTTATTAACTACGAAATGAGTGTTCTTTGAACAGTTTGTTGGGGAAGATTTTTGTTTTGCTGTTTGTTTTTCTTCCTGAGCTTTGTGGTTACGAAGTTTTTCCTGGGCTGATTCAGTCACATACACAAACTTATCACCATTTTGGAAGAACAGTACAAATGCTCTAAGTAAGACTATTCAAGTGCCATTTTGATGAAGCCATTTTTAAGAAAATCCAGGTATGAGCTTTCATTAAGTGAAGTGAATAGCTACTGGGGGAAAAAAAAACCTGCATGCCGTAATTGTCATACCTATGCTGGATGACAAATCCTGAAAACAATTTCATTAATTGTAATGCAATACATACCATATTCCTCAGAAGTTCCATATGATACATATTTGTCATACATTTCATTCTCCTAATGTGTAGTTTCTCAAATTTGGTAGTCAGAGGAATATGTAATGATGAAGAAAAAAACCAATACTGAAGAAACCTAACAACCCTGCTCCTCTGTTTCCATAAAAGTTCCAATCCATAGCCTCTGAAGCAGAACTCCATATTTACTATCAGACTCAACTTCTACACTTCAGCTTCTTAGTTTTTCATAGTTTAAAGCCAAAGAATGGCCAATATCCTTAAATCTGTAGGTGTAGGAAGCCACTGGAAAAGGTAATTTAAGTCCTGATTTCAGTCACCTCTATGAGAATATACACAAGAGATGTCACAAATTCCGAGTTAGTACTGTTTCACTACCCCTTGTGCTTAAGTCATTCCTGAGTAGTAACTGAAAGAACACAGAAAGGCGCATTAACTCTTTCAAGCCACTTGGGAACTCTATGATGTACAGCTACTGAAAGGCACTAAGTATGCCCCTAAGTGCATGACTTAACTATCTCAAGTCACTCAAGCACTAGGAAGGAAACACTTCATTGTTGTTTAACATTACCTACTAAATTTTGCTGCTTTTTAAACTGGGTCTCTGCAGTTATAGGAGTTGATACTCAAATGGAAATATATATCAAAGGAGTTACTAAGTCTCAGAAAACAATAAAACTATCAGGCAACCATGAAGCTCAACAATGTATCATCTTGATAATGAAATCTTAGATATTTGCATGTGAAATGAAACCACTGGTTTAAACTGAGTGTGACACTGACTGTTTTAAAAACTGAAGAGATCTCTACCTATATCAATAGCTATATCTGACATACAGTATAACATAGGAGAAATGAAATAAGTAAATATTTCATAAAGCATTGAATATATGTACAAATGTGATTAGAAGACACAGACTGTGAGATCAGATATCCATCTTAAAATTTCAGTGCTTTGGTGGTTAAAACAGTAAGAGAAAAACAACATTGTTTTGCTTTTAGAAACCTGTTTCTAATCAACTGAGCTACTCCTATGGGGTCAAATAAAAATGATTAGCTTATTAAAAGCATAGCTTTGCTATTTAATAAGCAAAAATGATTGAAAATTCTGCTCCAGATCCTGATAATTTTAGTGTTTCTAGTTAAGCTTGCAAAATTGCATTCATTATTAGTGTCTAGATTCATTAACAATTCAATTTATAGATATTAATGCTTATAATGCATGCTTCACTTGCCAAAACTTGAAGAGAAATTGTTTCAATTAGCTTTCATGGATCATGAATCCTACCGGCTGGGTATTTTTAGACAAAAGATACAAACACATCCCCAAGCAATGCTAATGCACAGCTGGGACTCGTGTGTAAGGTCACTTGAGCTAACAGTTTAAAAGGAAAAACAGTAAATGAGTTTTACCCATATGAGCAAGACAGGAACAGTCTTCTGTTTCCAACCAAGTATTTGAAAGGCATATACACACCTTAAGGAAAATGGCAACAGAATTATTTGCTTATGCAATTTCTATAAGATAAAACCAGTAGATAGATATTGGCAATCTAAACTTAGCAAGCAGTATTCAGTATATAAGACAATGTGAGAAGTCTCAGTGAGAGATCTTAAACTGACCCTGTGTAGAAAAGAAAGGGGATTTCTTAGAAGTCTTAAGCTTAACAGAAATGCAAATTCTATCACTTGCATAAAGGTCATGCTCTAGTGGTAGAAGAATAAAAAAACAGATTGATGTCCCAGATGAATCCAGTTGACCATCCAGACTTACAGATAATTATTAATTCTGTACTTCATCTTCCACTGCATACTACCAGCTCAAAGTTGCTCTTTATTGTTAGTGCCAAGGGGTACTCTTGGGGACAAAAGATATTCTTTGGAGGATAGCCACATCTTCCAGGTACACTTTTCTCACACACATCTTCACGCAAATTGAGGACACTAGCCCATTCTTGCACTTTTCATTTACTGTAGTGTACTTTAGCATAGTAAAGCATAGCATAGCATTGTATCTCCATCCCCACTGTTCATAGGTTGGAATTTAGTGGAGTATCAAGAGAATTAGGTGATTTTTAACTTAAAACTAAGAGATCATTTGTCTTCAGTAAGATGCTGGCCAATGTCACATACTGATGAACAGACTGAATAATAATTCTTGGTTGCCTCCATTCCAACCAACTCCTTAAAGGATCCCAAGAGAGAATCTTAGAAAACTTTGAAGTTAGTAGTATGAAATCAGAATAAGTTTTGAGAAGACCATGAGATTCTGGAAAAACATTCATGACATAAAGATGCAGTTGGGAAAGAGAGAGCATGAAAAGCATATATTCTTCTAAAATGAAACTGAAGTTTGGATTAAATCTTAGATATTGGTCAGAGTAACAACAAGTAACAGGCCTACAAAAAATTATTCATTGTTGCTTTTAGCCTTAATAGTGGTAGAACATCTCTCGTGATAAGTAGGAGTCTATTATAAATCGTAACTGCCACAAAAGGTATTACTCAAAAGTATCAAGATTAAAATCTTGCTTTCTGCAAAAAATGTAAATATGAACAAAAGGAAATCTGATTGCCTACATAAGGTTATAAAAACTGATGTATGAGAATGAATTAAATGATTATAGCAGCAGTGTGGAAAAAAAAGTTTAGAGAGAAAAGTGAAAAATTCAGTTTTTGATATAATAATTTGAAGGAAGGTCTAAAAGACTGAAAGAAAAAGGGCTAGGCTAAAAGCTGTATGTGCATGGGACTAAACACAAAAATTAATGATGTAACCTTTTTTTTTTTTTTTTTTTTACTGAGTATGACTGCAGAAAAATATGTAAAGTGCATTTTTCACATTGCCAAATTCATGACGACCAAATGACTCTGGAAAAACTACATTTTTTAAGCCAAATAGGTTGTTTAATAAAAGAAATCACCCCAGACACACACACACACACACACACACACACAAAGGAATGACAAGGGCCATGGTCACTGATGAAATCATTAGCACCAACACATTACTATTCAGGTCCATAATTCATTCTTTAGTACTAGCGTCCACAGGGGCCTGGTTTGCTTTGCTACACTGAAAACAGAGGACAGCGGGGATCCCTGTTACAAGAATCTCACTTCCCCATTCTTTCATAAGCTTCCCCCAGCTCCTAAGTCTTCTGATTATTCTTTTGTCTCTCTGTGGCTAACCTATCACTTAACGTACTTCTCCCTCCCCGCTCCTCTCATACTTCTATAATGGATGTAAAGGTCAGTGACCCCCTCAGGAATAGTAGCTTTTTTCAGTGAGGGGTGTGGTAAGGTAGTCACGGGATTCCCATTACAGTTAACAGGAGTTGAGGTTGTATTCCTTCACTGAAAATCTAACCTTAAGATGCTAAGAATTATATTTTCATATAACCTATACTACCAAAGAGCCAATATAGTTAGGCTATAACAAAGAATGTTTAGAGGATGACAACATATATCAATAACAGATGAACAGAAATCCTAAGTGGCATACATTAACATTACAGAGTAGTTTGTGAAGGTGGTTAAGTATACAGATGTTTTTGAGGAAATGTGGGGTGGTAGGGAGATACTCAGTATTATTTCACCCTTAAGTGCTTTTCTTACAAGGACTTCCTAGAGGCACAAAAAGGAAATTAGTTTGATATGGTATTACAAAGAATAATATAAATATTATAGCCCCATGAAGGCAGGCATAACATCTTAGACTTATATACCCATGGCTACCCTAAAATAATGTCTATCACACAGTATGCCCTCAAAATTTGTTGAATTAATAGGTAAGTTATTCTTCACAATGCGGCCCAAGTTTCTTCTTATGGAAAACAAAATAACAGTAGCTTCTTTCAAGGATTGGTTGCGAGAATTAAAAGCAAGCAAGCAGATAAGATGATAACATGAGAAAGTGAAATGTAGTAACAGATACACAGCTTTCATATAAATCTAAACTTATTCCAAAATTAAAAAAAGATATCAAAGCACTTAAACGAACATCTGATATGTAGCTGGTGTGATCAACAAGTATTTCTTCATCCTCCTCTTTCAACCTCACCCACGCACTCAGAGGATCAATGATATTGATAATGACCTAGGGGACTAACCAGCTAACCAGCTAAGCAAAGTAGAGATTTGCTGGCCCTATTTGTTGGTTAGTTCTTAAAACATAAAATGGCCCTGAATTATTTAGAATATTTTCACCAGATACTACCAAAGGACTCCACCACAAACACCTCTCACTTTTTCTTCTTTACCCTCTTACAGTTTTTTGAAATTTGTTGTTCTCTCAAGCAGTACCATTGACGCTTCCTGTCATTTCTTGGTAGTGACTCTCAACATATGGTCACTAAAGCTACTGCTTTTGGAAAAGAAGAATTTGACTTTATTCAAAATTTAACTAGTTCCCAAATGTTCTCAAGCCTTAGGCCTAATATTCATGAATAGGATGCCTGCTTAAACTATAAAAATATTCATCCCCTTGAAATGCTAACAAGTGTTTCCACAGACATTTTTCAATTAATGGTGAAATAATTCTCAAAAGTCTATATTCCTATGAGTTTTGGTGAGACATTTATTCTTGCAACTGACAATTATATTTTTAAAGTTCTTTCAGAAAAAAAAGAAGTGGGAAATCTTTCTAAAAAGTAATGTTTTATTTTTTTTTAATATCAGAAAGTTAAAAAAAAGGTTTAACATGAATGATCAACTCATCACTTTTGAAGTATATACAGAACCATTTCCTACAGGCTTAGAAGTAAAACAAATATAAATACAATCATTCTCCCCATGACTTCTAAAAACTAGAAATGTGTTACCATTAAAAATTATTTTAAAACAGTTTCCTTAAAAATTAACTTAATGTTTTTAAAGAAAAATAAAACATTGATATATTCAAAATATACTTCTTTAAAGAAGCTTATAATGTATCAAATATTACTAATTTCTATCAGAGAAACAAAAGATAGTTTTTGGCACTTCTTAATACTTTCAATTATTTTCTTATCATAGGAACATACCTGCATCCTTACTCACTTTCTATTCTCAGCCCAGGTCTTTACTTTATATGAACTCTGCAAAATTTAAAGAAAATAAGAAGTAAAAGTCAAACTGAAATAAACAGTTATAAATATCTTTCATGGACAAGATTGTTACAAATAAATGCCAGCTTAGTTAGGACAAAGTAGTCTTTCACTTAGTCCAGTGGTTCAGACTATGTGGTCTCATGACTTCCTTTATGCTCTTAAAATTATTGAGGCTCCAAAGAATTTGTTTATGTGTTACAACAATTAATATGTACAATAATGGAAATTAAAACTAGGAACATTTTGGAGCATTTGCTTAAGTATTTTAAAACAATTAATAAGTCATTACATATTTACAACACATTTTTATAAAAATAATATTTTCCCTAGTCCAGAAACACCTATATTTGTTTCCATATGAAAATTAGATTTATATCACGAGCATCAAGGGAAAGTATTGTTTCAGAAAGAAGTGCCATGTTTATTCCCAGCTCGGGGGAGTAAAGTGTGGTAAAATGTACTAGACACCAGCATGACAAACAAAGGATCTGAGAAAACAATTTTCTCACATTTGAATATGATGTTGGATTTTTGGCAAAAGATTTTCTGGTAAAATTTTATACTCCAGTAGAAAAATTATCTAATTTCTGACTGTGATCAGAATAAGCATAACATGGCTCCTACTTGCATGCATTGGTTCTGACTTAGAACTCTAAGTCACATACGGCCTCATAATTAAAACACAGCACACCTTTTGCTCAGAGTTCTTTAGTTAGGTTGACCCTTTTGTAGGATATATTTAATATTATATGTATTAATTAAAAGATGGACTGGGGTTTCCTTCAAATTAACTAAGCCTGAAGCTACTCCACAGTATCCCTGGAGACTCTGGAGAAAAAGTGGGTCCTACATAATAATAAAAAAAAGACCAAAAAAAAAAAAAAACCCCACCTGTGATTTTTTATCAGCAATAACCTTACACTTTGCAGAAGACAACTAGCATAGACCTCTACATAAAAAGGCAAAATTTAATGAAAGAAAGGCTACTTTCTCATTTTATTTCTAGTCAAGTAAAAGCCTTAGGTCTGTCAAGTAAAGTGGTATATACCAATCTTAAATGCATGAGTTATGCACACCATTTGTAGTAACCAGAGCTGTTACTCCCTTGTGATTTACCCAAACCTAAAGTAAGTTACTGCTGTGCAGCCAGTATTACCCCATATAACATTATAGCCTACTACTACTGATTAACAAACTTGACTGATTAGATTCTCCTTGGGTGAATGCTGAAATGTGTATTTACAGAAAGCTTCCCTGGTGATACTAAGGTAGCTTTTGGGTCTAAAAAGTGTTACATGAGAATTAATAGAGACATCGATTATAGCATAAATTTCCATATCAAATGAATTTTTCTTTAAAAAGAGAAATTCTATTAATAAAAGCTAAACAAACATAACTGACAGCCACAATACTCCTTTTGATTTGTTTAATAATTAAGTCAAGTTCATTCTCACCTGCTTTGCAAATGTGGTTGTCTCTGGCTGCAAATCCTTTTTCATCATATCCCTTTCCTTTTCACTCAGCTCACTCTTCCTCTCAGCCTACTAGTCTCAGGGCAATCATCTTACTTTCATTTTTCTTTTTTGTTTTTAACTTATTTTGAGAGAGAGACAGACAGAGCACAAGAAGGGGAGGGACAAAGTGGGACAGAGAGAATCCCAAGCAGGCTCTGCACTGTTAGCACAGAGCCCGATGCAGGGCTTGAACCCACAAACCATGAGATCAAGACCTGAGCTGAAATCAAGAGTCGGATGCTTAACCAACTGAGCCACACAGGTACCCCACTTTCTTAGCCTTTTTAAGGATCCCTTGCCTCCCATCTCCAATCTCCTCCTCCCGTATCTATCCCTGTTTATTTCCTTCCTGCCACTAAATTGTATTGTCTGTATTTCTTTTTAAAGGTTTATTTTATTTTGGAGAGGGAGAGACAGAGCACAAGCAGGGGAGGGGCAGAGAGAGAGACACACACACACACACAGAATCTGAAACAGGTTCCAGGCTCTGAGCTGTCAGCACAGCCTGACACGGGGCTTGAACCCACGGACGGGGAGATCATGATCTGAGCCGAAGTTGGCGGCTCAACCGACTGAGCCATCCAGGTGTATTGTCTGTATTTTTACTCACTGTTAGTCTCTCCCCACTAGACTTTGTCTTTCTTTTCACCATAATAACCCTAATGCCTAGAACATTTGGTAGAGGGTGGGCTATATTAGACAGGGATTTTGAGGGCAAGCAATAGACATCAACCCATTTAATTAAACAGATAGGCTACCCAGTCAGAAACAAAGCCCAAAGAAGCATGCTGCAGAACCAGTCTGGTGAGAAAACTGCCATCTTTGGCTCTGGATGTCTGCTCTGGATGCAGCTGATACCACCAAAATGGAGTTTAGTGACATAAGGGTTGCTATGCCTGGAAAGTAGATGTTGCTTTACTCACTGCTTCTGCTGCCATAACCCATCATTAAAAAAAATTCTAGACCTTCACCAGGCAGATCTGATCCAAAATTCTTTCTGTTTAGCAGAGCTTAGGTTATAGGCCTGCACTCCTTGTAAGAAGGTTGAGAATATAAGCATATTCAGCTTCTACAGTGGCAGGTGAACTTGGCCTTATACAGAGGAGTCCCCAAATATAAGAAAAAGGTTCACCTTCTAGGAGACCAAAATGAAGATAAATGTCTCCATTTAAACAGACCCTCAAATATTTCTTAAATAAACCATAAACTATATTGAAAGATATTATTAGAGTAAGTTTTAAGTAAGTATATGTAATGATAAATTTTCTAGTATTTAACTGCTATCAATTACTCCTTCTTCTAATTCTGGTTTCTTCCTTACAGACATGAAGAAAAAAGTCTGTGTTTCCAAGCAGCTCTTGAATTTCTTTAACCACGATGTGAGAGACCATGTCAGGTACATTACAGATTCCCCTTAGATGAAGGACTTGTTGCCTGGCTGTTGGGAAAGTGGTCAGCCATCAAGTTTAAGCTACATAGCTTTTCCACATAAAAAATATCAGGTACTGCTAGATAAAGTATTTAGCATTTGGTGCTCTTTTAATTTTGCTTTAAAATTTCAGTGAACACAGACCAAAAAAGTTTGAGGGTAATACATAATTAAGCAACAAATACTCTCAAAAGTGTTAAAATTTGAACTCTTTGGGGCCTTTATTTAAGAAATGCAAAGAAACTGATGGAATATTGATATTCTCAACCAAAAATTAAACAGAAATCTAAAAATATCACCCAGAAACCACTTTATAGTTCTATTTTTAAATGTTACTACATAAAAGTCTGGATTATAAAATGCTTAAATTATATTTTTGTACTTCTTTCCCAGTACCTTCCCCTCACCCCCAAAATCCTTGGTTTTAAATAAGCAGGATATAACACTGAATTTACCTCACAGCTATGGTGTATAATTATCATTTTCAGAGCATAGGTAGGAAAATGCAATTGAGAAACAGTTTGCCCCAAGGAACATTTCAGGTTGTAAAGCACTGAATCAACAAAAGCAGGAACTCTGAACTTTACCTTCCTACTAACAGATTCTAGATTGTACCCTGAAGAAAAATAAGTACCTAAGCATCCTGTGCTGAAAAAATTATTTTGTTTAGAAAATAAGTTAAACCCGCTTCATGCAAAAGCAGGTTTTTTAGTGTGACCTTAAGTTACAGAGAGGAAGCCACTCCCTTATTAAGACATATCCAACTATGGAAATAATGTGGAGTTCCAAAATTAGTAACAGTTTTATTATTACCACAGTGTGGAAATAAATTCTGTTCTTTTGCCCTGTTACTCAATCTGGTTAATTATACATGTAAAACAAAGTTATTCCTGGCAACTCCAAAGCCAAAATTCTAACTGTTACGTTGTTAGGTTTAGAAAAGAGAGAATTCTGGTAAAGAAAAAAAAAAGTCCTGCATAATACATATGTTACATTTTACTGACTCAATGTAATCCAACAATGGCTAACACTGAACACCCTAGTTTTCTCACATTTTTACTAGTCAGACAACCTACATGATATGAGGCACACTGGCTTTAGTTTCTAACAATGGCAGCATTCAAAATGCTAGAAGAGGGACAGGAAAAAGAATAAATTCAGAAAGTACTCCATATTAAGCCTCCATGAGCAACATTATATTTGGGGGATTTACTTAGGCAATGAAACACAACCAACAATTTACTGCACAGCTGTATTATTATAATGACAATGCACAGATGTCAGGCTGGATTAAAAAAAATCAGTTATACCTCTCTACAGGAAATACCCTTTAAACAGATTGAAAGTAAAAGGATAGAAAAAGATATATTATTCACACAGAAGCCATAGACATCTGGAGCTGCTATATTAATAGTAGACAAAGTAGGTTTTAAAGCCAAAATATTACTAGAGATGAATAAAAACATTTAATAATGGTAGAAATGTCAATCCATTGGGAACATTTAATAATTATAAACATACATGCTCCTAACAACAAAGCCACAAAGTTTGTGAGTAAAAAAACTGACAGAACTGATGGGAGAAATAGACAATTAAAAAAGAGTGTTTGGAGACTTCAATACCTCATTTTCAGTAAGAGAGAGAACACCTACATAAACAATGACAAGGAAATATAAGACCTGGATAACACTACCAACTAACACGGCCTAACAGACATCTATAAGACATTCCATCCAACAACAGAGCATACATATTCTTCTCAAGTACACATGGAACATGCTCTAGTACAGGCCATACATTAGAGCATAAAGTAACTCAATGAATTTAAAATGACTGAATCATACAGAGTGGATTGAAATTAGAAACCAGTAATGGAAGGAAATTTTGTGTAATTCACAAATATGCAAAAAATAACAACACAGTTAAATAGTCAATTAATCAAAGATGAAATAACAAACGAGATTAGAAAATACTTTTAGATGAATGATAATGAAAACAAAAAAAAGAAAAAAATATGGGAAAATTATGGGGTGCAGCTAAAGCAATGCTAACAAAGAAATTTACAGCTATACCATGATATGAAAACAACCTAAGTGTCCATCAATAGATGAATGGATAAAGATGATGAAGTATATATATACACAATGGAATATTAGCCATAAAAAAGAATGAAATCTTGTCATTAAAGCATGTAACAACTTAGATGGACCTGGAGGGTATGATGCTAAGCAAAATAAGTAAGACAGAGGAATACAAATACCATATGATTTCATTTACAAGTGGAATATAAAAAACAAATAAATGAACCAAGAAACAAAATCAAAATAGATTTATAAATATGGAAAACTGATCGTTGCCATCAGTTAGGGGATGGGAAATAGGTAAAGAGAATCGAGAGATACAAACTTCAGTTGTAAAGTGAGTAAGTAAGCCAGGAGGATGAGAATACAGCAAAGGGAATATAGTCAATAACACTAATGACTTTGTATGGTGGCAGATGGTAATCACACTTATCATAGTAAGCCCAATAGTGCATAGAATTCTCAAATCACTATGTTGTACACCAGAAACTAATATAACATTATATGTCAGTTATACTTCAATAAAAAAAGTTTATAGCTATAATGAATGCCTCTATTAAAAAAGATCTTAAATCAACAGATCAACTTTCTATATTAAAATACTAGAAATACTATAAAAAAGAAGAGGAAACTAGAAAACTGAATCCAGCACTACATAGGAAGGATTACATATGATGCCCAGTTTATTTATATATTTATCACATATATACCATATGTGTGTGTGTGTATATATATATATATATATATATATATATGTCATATTATATCATATCAATGTAGGAATGGCTCAATATCCCAAAATCAATTTATGTAATACACAAATTGCACAGTATCAAGAGAAGGGGGAAAATCACACAATTGTCTAAATAGAAAGAGAAAAAGCATTTGTTAAAAGCCAACATCCTTTCATGATTAAAAAGAAAACATTCAACAAACTATGAATAGAAGGGAACTTACTCATCCTGATAAAAAGAATCCAAGAAAAATGCACAGTTAACATCATACATAATGGTATGAGTGACTGAAAGCATTCTCCCTAATAAAACAAGGATGTCCACTCTAACTACTTGCATTTAACACTACTAGAAGCTCCAGCCAGGGTAATTAATCAGGAAAAGAAGAAGCACCCAGATTGAAAGCAAAAAGGTAAATCTATCCCTATTTGTAGAGGACATAATCTTGTATATCGAAAATTCTAAGATAAGAAAATCTATTAGATCTTAAAAACCAGTTCAGTGAGATAAATATACAAAAATCTATTATATAATATATACAATTCTAATAAATGTAAAATGAAAAATCCAAAAATGAAATTAATATGATTCCATTTATAATATCAGCAAAAAGAATAAAATACTTTGAAATAAAGAATTTAAAACATACAGTGAAAGCATAAAACACTGTCAAAAAAAAATAGAGAAGTCCTAAATAAATGGAAACACATCCCACATTAGTGGAGTGAAGAACTCAACGTGAAGATGACAATTCTTCCCAAATAGGTCTGCAGGTTCAACTCAATGTGTATCAAAATATTGGCTGCTTTTTCCCATAAAATGGAAAGCTAACCCAAAAACTCACAAGGAAATGCAAAAGATGTAGAATAGCCAAAAATATCTTTAAAAAGAACAAAATTGGAGGATTCATACCTCCAAATTCACAACCTAACACAAAGCTACAGTAATAAAGATAATGCGGTACTGTCATAAGGATAGATGTATAGATTTATTGAAAAAATTTAAGTGTCCATAAATCAATCTTTATATTTACAGTCAATAGATTTTTTTTTTTTTTACAAAAGTGCCAAGACAATTCAATGGGGGGGTAAAACAGTCTTTTCAGCAAAGAGTGCTAAAACAACTAGATATCCAGAAGAGTGCAGTTGGACCCCTTTATCACACCATATTCAAAACTACTTACAGATAGGTCATAGTTCTAAATACAAGAACTCTAAAACTCCTAGAAAAAAAATTTGGGGATAAAACTCTGTGATCTTGGGTTGAGCAATGGTTTCTTAGATATGACACTAAAAGTACATAGGACCAAAAAAAAAAAAGTATTTTGAGATTCTTCAAAATTTATAAATTTTATGCTTCAAAAGTCGCTATCAAGAAAATGAAAACACAATTCCACAGAAAAGGGGAAAATACTTGCAAGCCAAATATCTGATAAAAGACTTACAAGCAGAATATATTAAAAAAATTCTTATAACTCAATAATAAAAAGATAAATACCTCAACTTTAAAAATGAGATCTCAGTAGACATTTTTCCAAAGAAGATATACAAATGGCTAGCAAACACATAAAAAGATGCTCAAAATTCTTAGCCATCAAAGAAATGCAAATCAAAAACACCATGAGATAGCACTTCACATCCATTACTATTAGTATCATTGGCTGGTATCCATAAAAAAAAGGAAAATAGGGGCACCTGGGTGGCTTGGTCGGGTAAGCGTCCGACTTCAGCTCAGGTCATGATCTCACGGTCCGTGAGTTTGAGCCCCGCATCGGGCTCTGTGCTGACAGCTCAGAGCCTGGAGCCTGCTTCCGATTCTGTGTCTCCCTCTCTCTCTGACTCGCCCCCCACTCATGCTCTGTCTCTCTCTGTCTCAAAAATAAATAAACGTTAAAAAAAATTAAAAAAAAAAAAAAAAAGGAAAATAAATTCTGGCAAGAATGTGGGTAACTAGAACACCTATACATTGCTGGTGGGAATATAAAATGCAGCAGTTGCTTTGGAAAATAGTCTGGCAGTGCCTAAAAGGATGTATGACTCAGCAATTGCACTCCTAAGTATAAATCCAAGAGAAATGAAAAAAATATGTCCACACTAAACCTTCTACATGAATGTTCATAGCAAATTATTAATAGCCAAAAAATAGAAAAACACCCAAATGCCCATGAACTGATGGATAAATAAAATGTGATACACGCAATGATATGTTACTTGATATATATTCTTGTGAAGGGCACGATTGTATTGTGCATTTGTTTTCTGTTTTGTTTTGTTTTGTTTTTTATGAAGATTTACTATAGTATCAATGTGGATAATTGATGGGGTTAGGGAGAATATTGAGAATGGAGAAAGGAAGATCATTAGGAGACTGCTGCTATAATCCACTGGAATGGATAATGCCTGAAAACAAGGGCAGTAGCAGGGGTGATAAAGAGGGGATACATTTGGGAGATACTAAGAGTCTAGAATTATTAGGCTTAGCTAATAATGGAGAAAGGAAAAGGCAAAGGGAGAAGTTGTGGTAAGCTCCTACTTCTGAGAACTCCACTCTAGCATCACTTTCTCCAAGAAGCTTTTCCTAAATCTACAATTTGCATAGTATGTCCCTTTCTGTATTACATTACAAATGCATATGACACACTTCTACTGCTATATTCACTACGTTATAATGTAATTTTCTGTTCCTGTGTCTGTCTCTTTAATTAGTCCCTGTAATTAAGGGCAAGGACCTGATAATGTCCTTGTAGTTCTATACTCCAGAACTTAGGACCTGCCCAGAACATTAAAAAGGAAAAAAAAAAAAAAAAAAAAAAGAAAAAAGAAAGAAAGAAAGAAAAGAAAAAAAGCTCTTGAATTAAAGAATGAATGCAGAAGGTGCCACCAACTAGGATAGAGACTATGAGAAGGAAAGTAGGCTTAGTTTAGGAAAGGGCCATGTTGGGGTAAGATAATAATGTCAGTTTTTCCTATGTGTCTATGACACAACCAAATACAATTGTCGGGCAGAAAGTTGTAGATCAAGACAGGGACTTGGAATAGCGTTAGTAAGTATCAGGACATAAAAAGCACAGGCAATAACTAAACTCTTGTACACATGGGCCAGACTGTCATAAAATTGAAGAGCCAGATAAAAACAGAATCTTGAACACGGAAACAATGGCTTTGAATGACACACTGGACCGGATGGACTTAACAGATATATTCAGAACATTTCATCCTAAAGCAGCAGAGTATACATTCTTCTCCAGTGCAGTCTATTCTGCAGAATAGACCATATTCTGGGACATAAATCAGCCCTAAGTAAGTCCAAAAAGATCGAGATCATACTGTGCATATTTTCAGACCACAACGCTATGAAACTCGAAATCAACCACAAGAAAAATTTGGAAAGGTAACAACTACTTGGAGACTGAAGAACATCCTACTAAATAATGAATGGGCTAACCAAGAAGTTAAAGAGGAAATTTAAAAGTGTATGGAAGTCAATGAAAATGATAACACCACAACCCAAAACCTCTGGGACGCAGCAAAGGTGGTCATAAGAGAAAAGTATATAGCAATCCAGGCCTTCCTAAAGAAGGAAGAATGTCGTCAGATACACAACCTAACTTTATGCCTTAAGGAGCTGGAAAAAGAACAGCAAATAAAACCCCAAACCAGCAGACGACAGCAATTAATAAAGATTAGAGCAGAAATTAATGCTATCGAAACCAAAAACAAACTAGAACAGATCAATGAAACCAGAAGCTGGTTCTTGGAAAGAATTAACAAAATTGATAAACCACTAGCCAGTTTGATCAAAAAGAAAAGGACCCAAATAAATAAAATCAAGAATGAAAGAGGAGAGATCACAACCAACACAGCAGAAATAATAAGAGAATATTATCTGAAATTATATGCCAATAAAATGGGCAATCTGGAAGAAATGGACTAATTGCTAGAAACATATACACTACGAAAACCGAAACAGGAATAAACAGAAAACTTGAACAGACCTATAACCAGTAAGGAAATCGAATTAGTAATATAAAAAAATCTGCCAAAAAACAAGAGTCCAGGGCCAGATGACTTTCCAGGGGAATTCTACCAAACATTTAAGGAAGAGTTAACACCTATCCTCTTGAAACTGTTCCAAAAAATAGAAATGGAAGGAAAACTTCCAAACTCTTTCTATGAAGCCAGCATTACCTTGATTCCAAAACCAGAGACCCCACTAAAAAGGAGATTATAGACCAATTTCCCTGATAAACATGGATGCAAAAATCTTCAACAAGATATTAGCCAACCGGCTCCAACAATACATTAAAAACATTATTCACCACGACCAAGTGGGACTTATACCTGGGATGCAGGGCTGGTTCAATATCCACAAAAAAATTAACGTGATTCATCACATCAATAAAAGAAAGGACAAGAACATTTGATCCTCTCAATAGATGCAGAGAAAGCATTTGACAAAATTCAGCATCCTTTCTTGATAAAAACCCTCAAGAAAGTAGGGATAGAAGGAGCATACCTCAAGATCATAAAAGTCATATATAAACGACTCAACGCAAAAAAAAAAACAAAAAACAAAAAAAAAACAAAACAATGACTCAACGCTAGTATCATCCTCAATGGGGAAAAACTGAGAGCTTTTCCCCTAAGGTCAGGAACAAGACAGGGATGTCCACTCTCATCAATGTTATTCAACATAGTATTGGAAGTCTCAACCTCTGCAATCAGACAACACAAATAAAAGGCATCCAAATCGGCCAGGAGGAGGTCAAACTTTCACTCTTCACAGATGACTTGATACTCTATACGGAAAACCCCAAAGATTCCACCAAAAAACTGCTACAATTGATTCATGAATTCAGCAAAGTTGCGGGATATAAAATCAACGCACAGAAATCGATTGCATTCCTATACACCAACAGTGAAGCGACAGAAAGAGAAATCAAGGAATCGATCCCATTTACAGTTGCACCAAAAACCATAAAATACCTAGGAATAAATCTAACCAAAGAGGTGAAAAATCTATACGCTGAAAACTATAGAAAGCTTATGAAAGAAATTGAAGAGGACACAAAAAAATGGAAAAAGATTCCATGCTCCTGGATAGAAAGAACAAATATTGTTAAAATGTCGACACTACCCAAAGCAATCTACATATTCAATGCAATCCCTATCAAAATAACACCAGCATTCTTCACAGAGCTAGAACAAATAATCCTAAAATTTGTATGGAACCAGAAAAGACCCCAAATAGACAAAGCGATCTTGAAGAAGAAAACCAAAGCAGGAGGCATCACAATCCCAGACTTCAAGCTATACTACAAAGCTTTAATCATCAAGACAGTATGGTATTGGCACAAAAACAGACACTCAGATCAATAGAACAGAATACAGAACTCAGAAATGGACCCACAAACGTATGGCCAACTCACCTTTGACAAAGCAGGAAAGAATATCCAATGGAATAAAGACAGTCTCTTCAGCAAATGGTGCTGGGAAAACTGGACAGTGACATGCAGAAGAATGAACCTGGACCACTTTCTTACACCATACACAAAAATAAACTCAAAATGGATGAAAGACCTCAATGTAAGACAGGAAGCCATCAAAATCCTAGAGAAGAAAGCAGGCAACAACCTCTTTGACCTCAGCAGCAGCAAGTTCTTACTCAACACATCTCCCGAGGCAAGGGACACAAAAGCAAAAATGAACTATTGGGACCTCATCAAAATAAAAAGCTTCTGCACAGCGAAGAAAACAATCAACAAAACTAAAAGGCAACTGACAGAATGGGAGAAGATATTTGCAAATGACATATCAGATAAAGGGTTAGCATCCAAAATCCATAGAGAATTTACCAAACTCAACACTCTAAAAACAAATAACCCAGTGAAGAAATGGGCAAAAGACATGAATAGACACTTCTCCAAAGAAGATATCCAGATGGCCAACTGACACATGAAAAAATGCTCAAAATCACTCATCATCAGTGAAATACAAATCAAAACCACAATGAGATACCACCTGACACCTGTCAGAATGTCTAACATTAACAAGTCAGGCAACAACAGATGTTGGCGAGGATGTGGAGAAAGAGATCTCTTTTGCATTGTTGGTGGCAATGCAAGCTGGGGCAGCCACTCTGGAAAACAGTATGGAGGTTCCTCAAAAAACTAAAAATAGAACTACCTTATGACCCAGCAATTGCACTACTAGGCATTTACCCATGGGATACAGGTGTGCTGTTTCGAAGGGACACATGCACCCCTATGTTTATAGCAGCACCATTGACAATAGCCAAAGTATGGAAAGAGCCCAAATGTCCATCAATGGATGTGTGTGTGTGTGTGTGTATGTATGTATGTATGTATGTATGTATATATATATATATATATATATATATATATATATATATACATACATACACACAATGTTATATTACTCGGCAATCAGAAAGAATGAAATCTTGCCATTTGCAACTACGTGGATGGATGGAACTGGAGGGTATTATGCTAAGTGAAATTAGTCAGAGAAAGACAAAAATCATATGACTTCACTCATGTGAGGACTTTAAGACACAAAACAGATGAACATGAGGGAAGGGAAACAAAAATATATAAAAACAGGGAGGGGGACAAAACAAAAGAGACTCATAAATATGAGGAACAAACTGAGGGTTGCTGGAGGCGTTGTGGGAGCGGGGATGGGCTAAATGGGTAAGGGGCATTAAGGAATCTACTCCTGAAATTACTGTCACACTATATGCTAACTAATTTGGATGTAAATTTTAAAAAATAAAAAATAAAATTAAAAAAACAGAATCTTGGAAATGTACATTTAGGAAGGGGCAGAGTAACTGGAGTTCACAAAAGGAGTCTGAGGAGGGATTAGAGAGGAAGAAGGAAATATCGCAAAAATGACATCAAGAAAGTGTCAGAGGAGATAATCAAGAGGTTGTGACTACGGGCTGACCCTCTGGTTGGACCTGGGCAATCAGATGGTCATCACCTCCTTCCCAGTCCTTGGAATGTATGAACTGCCTACCATTCTTGTAGTGGGAACTGTTCCAAGGACATAGCCTTCCAAGGGAAAGGTGATGAGACCACCTGGACTGACCTGTGTCTGAACCCAGTTATGGCCTCTATATAATTTTAAGTCTCTGGTGGGTAGGTGTGAAGGTCTACCCATCTTGTGGCTGCTCAAGAAGAGGCCCATGAGTAAATTTCCTTGCTTATTAAAACTGCCACCTACCAATCTGGTGTGGTCTTCCTACTTCTTTGGTCTCTTCCTGCCCTTCTCTTAAGGTGGCCAGTTTCAGATCATACCCAGAAAGCTCCAGAGTTTGTGAACCAACAGAAAGGAATTTCAAAAGGGACAAAAATGTATTTACTAGATTTGGCAAAAGGTATTTGCTAGTTTTGGCATTACTGGTTTCAGGAAAAACCATCCTGCAGTTGAAGAAGAACAAATGAGAGAGGAGGAAATGGAAACAGATGGGAAGGATAAAGGTTGGATAGTAACTAGAGGATGGTACAGGGTCAAAGCTAAACTTTATATTACCTTTTTTTTAAAATTGAGAATTCTGGGGCGCCTGGGTGGCGCAGTCGGTTAAGTGTCCGACTTCAGCCAGGTCACGATCTCGCGGTCCGTGAGTTCGAGCCCCTCGTCAGGCTCTGGGCTGATGGCTCGGAGCCTGGAGCCTGTTTCCGATTCTGTGTCTCCCTCTCTCTCTGCCCCTCCCCCGTTCATGCTCTGTCTCTCTCTGTCCCAAAAATAAATTAAAAACGTTGAAAAAAAAATTTTTTAAATTGAGAATTCTGAATTATGCATATATACTTAGAAAAAGAAGTCGATAGAGATGCTAAGGGGAAAATGGGGATAAATTGATAAAGGCAATCACCGAAAAGATTGAAGGGGATGAAAGCACAGTTTCAGACATGAAGGATAGATGAGGATATGGTTTCTAAAATGCAGGGGAGAAAGGAGGGGTTAATAGGAGATAAGGGAATTCTCTCCTGACTGCCTTCACTTTCTTGGTGAAGTAAGAGGTAAGGTCACATGCTAAAAAGTAATATGGAAATAGTAAGAAAGAAGCCCTGAGGATAGTGGCAGACTTAAAGTAACTGTTGAAAGAATGGAAGAGGAAAGCTGAACTAGAAACACAGAGCAAAAGTGCCATGTGATACAAGAGGGTCCAAATGAAGTTGAAATCCAAAAATCTAAACTAAGAATAGCAGTCTTCAAGATTCTATCATTTTTCCCTCCAACCATAGAGCCTAAAAGAGTAAAAGTTAAATAAAATGTAAATGGGAGAAGAAATCAGTACAAAAATTCATCAAGATGTACACTTCAGATTTATTTACTAAAATATAAATTGTATCTTAATATAGTGTTAATTAAAAAAATAACTCTATTATATGTCTCATTTCATTTACCCTACACTCCCACCTCCAAATCAAGAGACTTAATGCAAGGGACCTCTAATGTCTGTTTAAAAACAATAGATATTTTTAAAAAATAACAAAAGACTGAAAATGAAAACAAACAAAAACCTGGGTGGGGGGGAACCCTCCTTCCCCTCTAATACATGTTTTTTAGAGTAAATTACAGACCACCAAGTACAATCTGACTTGGGTATCCAGCACCAGTTCCCACATGAAAATTGTTATTGTTGGCTTTAGCACTTTAATCCAAAGAGGACACAAATTCTGCTCATGTTTGAATAACCCTTGCCAACAAATTGATCCCACTGCACCAGGGCTATAGACAGTAGTTCAACAATTGAATGGAAACATAAACGGTTTGAAAAAAAACTCAGTAAATGTATTTCCTCCTACTGAGAACCTAGGATAGGTCACTTTAAAAAGAAAAAAAAAAACTTGCAATCTTTCCTCTTCTTCCAAATGCAGCCCAAAAGGGCATTACAGAACATCTGTAATTTACATAGAAGGGAGCAATGCCAAAGAAATACAGATTCCGCAGCTGTTAACCCAGGGGACAACTCAAATCAGGCAAATCTCTAAATAAGGTCTGAAAGGCAGATGCTCTGCTAGAGGGCAGCTAACTTCCAAAACCAGGAGTATGGAGCGGGCACTTGGAATGCTAAATGTCTGCCTTTCTGGAAAGCTACCTTTTGCCTTTATATGGGCAAACCACAACAATTCATAATTCCTATGCCAATTAAGATAAACCCAAAGTTTGCCTTGCCACCCCTATCACATGAACATAAGAAATGTGCCTTGTCATTTAAATACTTATCTTCTTCATCTACTCAATATTGCATGTCAGTTAACAACACTGCCAGAGTAAAAGTTTCCAAACTGCAGTATCAAAAGTTTCAGAGACTTTCATTACTTTCAGAAACTCTCTAATAGACGAAGCTATAGAATCAGATCCCCTGGATTCAAATTCAGCTTCTCTATTTCCTGTGTTGCTTGGGGCAAGTTATTTTACATTTACAGACCTCAGTTTCCCATCTGTGAAATCAAGATGAAATTATCTATTCATAGAGCTGTGAAGATTAGTCAATACATCGATACATATAAACACAAATATTTCAGATACACTGCAAGGGTTCAATAAGTCTTAGCTCATACCTTATATCCCTTATTAGGTCCCTACTGTATACATTTACATCAAATACATCTCTTTACTACGGCTTCCAAAATTTGCATGGCACCCAGAATTAACTGATGTCATTTAAACCCTGTGAATGTCTGATAGGCCGACAAGGGTCTCAAGCTGAAGCATGATGAATTTGTTGGTCTATTCACCAATAAATAACTAGCAAATATTAATGACTCCATTGTAAAAATAGATACATGCAGACTTATGATGTGAAGGTTAAAGGCTCAACACACCAACTCCATTTCCCTTGACTAGTAGTCCCCTTCCACATAAAATATGTTTCCTGTAATGACTGACCAACTGCCTTTTGCGGAAACTGTCAATATTCTGCATATACCGCATCTGGAAAGATTAAGCAGGACACTAGGGAATTAAATACAATTAAGTGAAAATTAAGAAGGAAATAGACGTGTTTTAAATCCTAGAAAAGAGTGTCATTAGGTGTTCATGCTTTTTCTCCTTCTTTTTTTTGTTAGACCACTATTAGAGTTCTGCCCCTTTAACTGTCAAATGGTTTTCCATCTTACAAGTAATCTTTCTCCACAGAGAAGCCTTCTAAAAGTTATAAATAAAATACCCCAAATATTTTCTTTTTCCCACAGATGAGAACATTAGAACACTGACATTTTAATCTGCTCTGTACAAGAGTGAGTTGTGTCAACACAGTGCTCCCAGCTACAACTCTGGAAAAAAACAAGTTTAATTAAAGACAGAGAAGAAACCGCATGTGGAGCTGAAGCCATTGAGACACAACGAAAAGTTGTCATCTTCAGACTCAGTTCTCTATGAACAAATCTCTTTGTTAGTGTCAGGAGAAAAAAAAAAAGAGGAAAGTGTGATGCTATAAAGGAAAAACATGGTGGTGTCAAATGTCAGTGTTTCAGACTAAGAACTAAAAAATGGTATTTATGTAGTACTAACTTCCAGAGTCTAAACACTACTCCTAACATCATAAAACATCTCTGGATATAAATAGATGCCTATTAACCTCATATAGGTTGCAGAAGATAAAGCTGAAGCACAAAAAGGGAAAGAAACTCAGACAAGATCACAAGGTAATAGTTTAGCAACAACAAATATTGCCTTTACTGGGTTTATTCCAGAATATTGACATATTCCTTCCTCAAATTTTAATTTGAAGGGAAAAGTAGCATCATCATAGCACTATTTTCCAAATTTAAGCCCAGCTCTAATTACAACCTAGCAATAGCTTGCTTGCCTATGCTCTGCTCTTCTGCCAGAACACCCTATCATCAGAGAAGCAGCACAGCACAAAGAGACAATATATGAGACAATATATGTAAAGTACCCAGTTCATTTCATGGCACACAGAGTAGGTGCTCCATAAATAATAATCTTTAAAACTTTAGGTTTTTATAATACTGAGCACTCACAAATTTTATAAAACTGACCACTCACCATACTCTACAGATTCTGTATTCTTTGTAACTATTTCTCTTTTTAACTATAATGTAGCCTAACTCACCTTAGTGGAAAAGCTTAGTATTAAGTCTCAGGACCTACTGGTCTGCTCATACATTTACAAATTGTCTTTTTTTCAGCACAGTATTATATATGGTTATCAGTATGGGCTTTTATATCAAGAGTGCCTACATTAGCTGATTAAATTTTAATCCTGGCATTGATACTTAATAGCTGCAAAACTTTTGGCAGGTTACTTATCTGTGCCTCAATTTCCTCATTTGTAAAATGGGGAACCAAACAGATTTTATATTTATAGGGCTGCTGTTAAGATTAAATATATTAAGGGGCGCCTGGGTGGCGCAGTCGGTTAAGCGTCCGACTTCAGCTCAGGTCACGATCTCGCGGTCCTGTGAGTTCGAGCCCCGCGTCAGGCTCTGGGCTGATGGCTCAGAGCCTGGAGCCTGTTTCCGATTCTGTGTCTCCCTCTCTCTCTGCCCCTCCCCCGTTCATGCTCTGTCTCTCTCTGTCCCAAAAATAAATATAAGACGTTGAAAAAAAAAAAATAAAATAAAAATAAAAAAAAAAAGATTAAATATATTAAATACATGGAAAGCTATTAGAATACCTGGTCCAAATATGAGCTCAAAAAATTTTTGCTATTATCCAACAAATATATCTGTAAATGACTATTATTTTATGTTTATTGTAATAGTATTAAATATTTCTCAGAATTTATACGATATAAAGTTGTAGGGAAAGGGAGTAGGGTAAATATTTTGGTGAATAGTCATAAACATGTTAAAAACCATAGGAACATGCATAACAGGAAAAAATTGACAAATATGATAGGAAATAACTGAACAAGAATTAAGAATTAATCCAAACTTTACAGAGGGCACTAAACTGAATGAGTTAGTGATGTAATGAAAAACAATACAACATATAAAACTGCATATTTTAACTGTATTAGGGACAGCACCATGGAGAAGACAGTACAAAGATTCAGACAAAGAAGATAAAACAGGTCATTCAAAACACTAAAAGACATGAGCAAAAGTATAAGAAATACAGCAGTCTCATTTTGAGACTGATAAACAGATTTGTCTACCTGGAACTGAGGGTTTCTATAGGAAATAGTTGATCTGGTGCTCCCAATTCCTTTCCCACATAGCTTAGCATGCACACAGGCTAAGGTGTTTATTAAATAGCTATGTAAAGGGATACATTCCAATTGTATCCAGTCTGAAAAGCTAGATTAAATAGAGCTTCCTAGTTCTGTGTGCCCTAACTGGGTGACAGGTACACTGAGATGTTAATACGCTTAGCTCTTGGAGTCCAAACCCTTCAGCCATAAGGTCATTTCCCTTCTACCCTAGTGTGCCACAGAAATATCATCAACTCTAAGTGTCATAAAAATGACATAAAAAGTTGGGAAGTGATTGTTTAAGAATATGGTTATTAGGCAATATGCAATGGGACGAAGGTAAAGAAGACTAAATAGGGAGGATGTAATGTACCAAAGTCGTTGCCTGGTTTGGTGGTACTGTGGAAGGTCTTTTAAAGAGGGAAAAGATAAGTAGCAAAAAGAGCAGTTTGAAAACCACTGTCATAGGTGGGGTACAAAAAATTACAGACTTAAATTAGAGTAGTAACAAAAGGGACACATTCAGAAGAGCTTGTGAAATAACTGCTTAGAACTCAGTTTAGTTCAGTTCAACTAACATTTATTGCCACCTATTATGCGTCAGCCATTTGATAGACATTAGGGATTAAAAATATTAAAGACATAATTCCAGTCAGGAATTTTTATTAATTGTAGGAAAAAAAAACCCAGGTTTCCCTTAATGCATTCTATTTCACATTAGCTCTTAGATGAAAATAAATATTAAATGGTGTTACATATTACACTAGAAGCCAAAGTTTTAACTTACCAATTAAAACATCCAAAAGATGTTTTAACATCTTTTAACCAGTTAAAACATCCAAAAGAAAGCTTTTGGATAGAGGCTCAATATCAGGAAGAAGGGGCTGTGGAGAGAACTTTGTGGAATAGTCACCTAAACACAAGAGCTGTACCGTAGTACATATAGTTTGTAATACATTTATATCTGAGGAAGTATTGGAAAGCATTCTATCGGCAAATGCCTTATAGCCTTTAAGAGATGGTAACAAAAATAATAGCTATCATTTATTAGGGGCTCACTATATAACAAGCATTTTGCCATTTTACACATATTATCCGTTTTTATCCTCCAAACATCCAAACATCCCCAAAGTACAGGTATTATGATTATTCTCACTTTGTTCATCAAAACCAAGGGTTAGAATATTAAGTCACCTGTCCAAGGGTTTCCAACTAGTATAATGGGCAAAGCCAGAATTCAAAACCAGACCCATTGAATCCTCAAGTCTATGTTCTTATTAAATGTATTTTAATAGATAATTTATTCAAGAAAGGGTTTTAAGGGAAGTACCTGAGATACAAATAAGAGTCAGTGAGACAAACATAGGCAGTCCCACTCAGGTACTATTCTAAGAGAGAATGTGCTAGCCATCCAAGGCTCAATATCTAGATCCACACATTAAAAAACTTACATCTGTGTATTAGTTTTCTAATGCTGGTAACCAATTATCACAAATTTAGTGGTTTAAAACAACACAGATTTATTATCATGTACTTTCATATACCAGAAGTCTGACATGAGTCTCACTGGGAGACTCAAAGTACAGATCAAGGTGTCACCAGGGCTGCATTCCCTTCTAAAGGCTTGAGAGAAGAATCTACTTCCTTGACTGTTCTAGCTGCTGGAAGCCACCAGCATTCCTTGGCTCATAGTCCCCTGCCATGATCCTCAAAGGCAGCAATGGTGGGTTGAGTCCATGTGCTGTAGTCTCTCTAGTTCTTGGATAATCCCATTTACCTTTTACCACAAAGAGTTTTTTTGATTATAGGGAAACCTGTGATTATATTGGACCAACCAGAAAATTCACCATAAATCTCTTTATCCAAGGAACTTAACTTAATCACATGTGAAAAGTATCCTTTGCTGTGCAAAGTAACAGGGACTGCAGATTAGAGCCCAGACATTGTTGGGACGGTGTGTGTGTGGGGGGGGGGGGGGGGTAGGGGGGTAGGGGGTTATTCTGCCTACCAATTTGACCACGAGAGTGGTGTAACTCAATGTCTGAACCACAAAATCAGCTTCCTTGTTCTGATCCCACATGTATAAGGCATTTTACTGATATTTTGGCTTGCCCTGTAACTTATAGGAAGAGAATGTACTCTTCAGAGGACACAGTGTCCAATCCCCCAGGCAAATATATTTTACATTATATTGAAAAATTTATTTTCTGAGTTACACATTAGTGTCTCATAAGTGCTGTCAAAATGAGTCAGAATCTCTTAGTCTGAAAACTCTAGGATTCAGAGAAAATAAGTATTCTGAATCTTCAAGTTAAGGATGAGAGTGGGAAGGGGGGGCATATTTAATAGGTCCATACTGATGATAAAAACAACCTTTTGAAAATCATGTTTAAACAAAATTATATATAGGGATGCCTGGGTGGCATAGTCGGTTAAGTGACCAGCTCTTGATTTCGGCTCAGGTCATGATCTCATAGTTCATGGGATTGAGCCCCACATCAGGCTCTGGACTGACAGTGCAGAGCTTATTTGGGATTCCCTCTCTCCCTCTCTCTATGACCCTTTCCTACTTGTGCTCTCTCTCAAAATAAACATTAAAAAAGAAAGCAAGAAAGCAATCCCTATCAAATAGCACCAGCATTCTTCACATAGCTAGAACAAATAATCCTAAAATTTGTATGGAACCAGAAAAGACCCCAAATAGACAAAGCGATCTTGAAGAAGAAAACCAAAGCTGGAAGCATCACAATCCCAGACTTCAAGCTATACTACAAAGCTTTAATCATCAAGACAGTATGGTATTGGCACAAAAACAGATACTCAGATCAATAGAACAGAATAGAGAACCCAGAAATGGACCCACAAACGTATGGCCAACTCATCTTTGACAAAGTAGGAAAGAATATCCAATGGAATAAAGACAGTCTCTTCAGCAAATGGTGCTGGGAAAACTGGACAGTGACATGCAGAAGAATGAACCTGGACCACTTTCTTACACCATACACAAAATTAAACAAAATAGATGAAAGACCTAAACTAAGACAGGAAGCCATCAAAATCCTAGAGAAGAAAGCAGGCAACAACCTCTTTGACCTCAGCAGCAGCAAGTTCTTACTCAACACACCTCCTGAGGCAAGGGACACAAAAGCAAAAATGAACTATTGGGACCTCATCAAAATAAAAAGCTTCTGCACAGCGAAGGAAACAATCAGCAAAACTAAAAGGCAACTGACAGAATGGGAGAAGATATTTGCAAATGACATATCAGATAAAGGGTTAGCATCCAAAATCCATAGAGAATTTACCAAAAACTCAACACCCTAAAAACAAATAACCCAGTGAAGAAATGGGCAAAAGACATGAATAGACACTTCTCCAAAGAAGATATCCAGATGGCCAACTGACACATGAAAAAATGCTCAACATCACTCATCATCAGTGAAATACAAATCAAAACCACAATGAGATACCACCTGACACTTGTCAGAATGTCTAACATTAACAAGTCAGGCAACAACAGATGTTGGCAAGGATGTGGAGAATGAGGATCTCTTTTGCATTGCTGGTGGGAATGCAAACTGATGCAGCCACTCTGGAAAACAATACAGAGGTTCCTCAAAAAATTAAAAATAGAACTACCCTATGACCTAGCAAGGCACTACTAGGTATTTATCTAAGGGATACAGGTGTGCTGTTTCGAAGGGACACATGCACCCCAATGTTTATATCAGATCTATTGACAATACTCCAAGTATGGAAAGCGCCATCGATGGATGAAGGGACAAAGAAGATGTGGTATATATATATACAATGGAGTATTGCCCAACAATCAAAAAGAATGAAACCTTGCCATTTGCAACTACATGGATGGAACTGGAGGGTGTTACGCTAAGCAAAATTAGTCAGAGAAAGACAAATATCATATGACTTCACTCATATGAGGACTTTAAGATACAAAACAGATGAACACAAGGGAAGGGAAGCAAAAATAATATAACAACAGGGAGGGAGAAAAACATAAGAGACTTAAATACAGAAAACAAACAGGATTGCTAGAGGGGTTGTGGGAGGGGAGATGGGCTAAATGGGTAAGGGAACTAAGGAATCTAGTTCTGAAATCATCGTTGCACTATATGCTAACTAACTTGGATGTAAATTAAAAAATAAAAAAAGAAAAAAGAAACTATAATTAGATATACCTAAAAATGCAGTTTTATATCAGTCCTTTTGATTTATAAGAGAATAGTCACATTTTTCTGATTATAATGGGAATTTCAGTTTTAAAAAATTTCTCTGCTTTTTATTATTTTGGTGGGGGGAGAGCAGGCCACGTATAAATTGTCCTTAGTTCTCTGATCCTGACTTATAAAACTTACTGATATTTTTAGTTGTCATAAAATACATATAACATATTAATCATTTAAAGTATATGGTTCTATTGCATTAAATACATTCACATTGTTGTGCAACCATCACCACCAACTACCTCCAGAATGTTTTCTTCTTCTTTAACTGAAACTCTTATACTGGGAATTTCAAATCAACAACTTTTAAAACCTGGATCACACAGATTAATGGTTGCCTAGGGCTGAGGTATTGGGGAAGAATAGGCAGAGATTGCTAGTAAGTGTGGGGTTTCCTTCTGGGAAATAAAAATTTTCTGAAATTGACTATGGCAATGGCTGCTCAACTCTGAGAATAACAAAAATCACTGCATTATACATTAACATTTTTTTAATGTTTATTTATTTTTGAGAAAGAGAGAGAGACAGAGTATGAGTGGGGGAGGGGCAGAGAGAGAGGGAGACAATCTGAAGCAGGCTCTAGGCTCTGAGCTGTCAGCACAGAGCCCGATGTGGGGCTCAAACCCACAAACCATGAGATCATGACCTGAGCCGAAGTGGTATGCTTAACCAACTGAGCCACCCAGGCACCCTACATTGTACATTTAAAATGGGTAAATTGTATAGTATGTGAATTATATTTTAATAAAGTTGTTAACAAAAACACACTTGGATCACAAAGAGAAGACAATAAGAGGAGGATCTGATTAAACACTAGGATTAAATGGGAAGGGAGGGTCTTATCCAATTTAATGAAGATCCTTCCTTAATATCTACTCCTTTCATCCTTGTCCTTTGTTTTTAAGTATTTTTAAAAATTTTAAATTTATTTTGAGAGAGAGAGAGACAGAGAGACAGAAAGAGAGAACAGAGTAGGAGTATAGAGGGAGGGAGAGAGAGAATTCCAAGCTGGCCCTGCACTGTCAGCGCAGAGCTTGACATGGGGCTTGAACTCACAAACCTTGAGATCATGACCTGAGGTGAATCAAGAGTAGGACACTCAACAGACTAAGCCACCCAGGTGCCCCCCTCCTTGTTCTTTACTCTAGTTTTGTATACATGGTGTTCTCAGAAAAGTCACAACTTCCCATCCTTTTCCTTTCCTCTTTTGGTTTTTATTTTACTAATCAATATACACATACAACATATATAACAAGCTTATTTCATAAATTATAAGTAATCTAGAAGGTGAGTCTGGCGTTAACTCCCAATGGATAAAGGAGACATTCTCATCTTGATTCTGTTTTAGATGCTTATGTTTTGTCACCCTCATTCTGGGTTGTGTGCTGACGATTCTCTGTATGCCCGAAATATCATTCCATGTGCCACAACAGCCTATGTGAGACTTATGCCGCCTTCTATCAAGACTCTATTAAATTCAAAGAATTTTTGGTGTGGTGTAAATGTGGAAAGTTCACACTTTAATACACATCCTCCACTTGCTCTGTTATATAGTTATAACTATTACAATGGCCGATAGTAATTCCACTGATCTGTACAATGCTACTGAATGACCTCTCTGCATTTCTTCTTACTTACATCGTATTTCTCAAAAGCAACAATACTTCCTTTATCCAAACAGCAAAGAAGAGTCAAAACTGACTGTCAGAGGTCACTACACAGTTATGCTTACAAATTAGAAGGTTGGGCAAGTTTTGCTTGGAGCTTGCTTGCAGGTAATATGAAAATAATCAACTAAATTATTCCCAATGTCCTCTTTGAAAAAGTGATCAAACTATTTCAAAGAAAACACTTTCCTGAAACTGATACATTAAAGCTGTTCAGTTAAATTAATAAAATACCATTATCCCAGCCCATAATGGTAGAGCCATTATCCTGAGACAGAATACTTCCCTCATAAGAGTTTACACAAAATGGCTTACTTTTGGTCTGAGAAGAGCAATATATACAATCTACAATGTAGAGTGTACGTAATTTCCTTGCTTTTAAACATGAATGAACTGACTTTGTAGAACCAACATGCCATAAATTCAGTTCCTGATATAAAACAAGCTTTGTCAAATAGTTTATATATTTTTTTGTCAGGTTTCTGCAAAAAGTGTTGAAGTTGAAACTGCAATACGTTTGTTAAGATTGTATGATTGTTGTTGTTTTACTGCACACAGACACTCAAGCCCATATTCCAGAGATCCTTTCAGACAATCAAAAGCAGAATTTTCCAAGCAGGCAGATGTAGCTCATTACATCTGCTATGGACCGTGAAAGCCACTTGCCAATAGTGTCGAAAGACTATTACTCATTTCAGTCTTTCCAAAGACGACAGATCTTTCTTTGACCAAACATTAGTGAAAAACTCTGAGCTTGGGGATGTGACTGGAAAAGCCCAGCACACATGGATGGAAACATAGTAGAAAAACTAAAGCTAAGTGGAGATAGCAGTCTGATGTTCTAGCTTTTCACCTTCACATACCAGAGCTTCCACCTAGATTCCAAGGAAAAAAAGAAAAAAAACAAAACAAAACGAAACTAGGAAAAGCAATGTACCTGCATCATGCATGAAAATCCTACCACCTGACCTGACAGAACTGTCAGTCTGAATGGCAAATTCTCTGCATAAGAATGAGTTTTGTAATCTCAGCAGCTCAAAACAGAGAAACTTAAAGGGCCAATCCAATCAGTTTTGAATGTCAGTGACTGTCCAAGCAATGTAATTAATCAGAAAAATCAGGATCACACTCAGAAATTGTTTATGTCCTTATTCAGCAATCACAAAGACAACTAAGGAGACTCCAGACATTTAAAATTCTGTAGAATTGAATTGAATATTAATATGTCCAGCCAGTATGCCAAAAACAAAAATAATGTAACTATCTGGATAATTTGTGCAAACATTAAGTAATCCTACTCTCCATACATTTTTTAAATCTAGATAACTACTTAATACTCAACTAAAATTTAGCTGGGGAGATAGAGCCTGATGTTCAGTGAGGCATTAACACTAAGAAGGATTCCAAGGTGCAGGTTATGTTTTATTTCTTGATCAAGGTGCTAATTACACAGGTATTATTAAGTTATAAAAATTCATTGAGGTGTACACTTGCAATATGTGAATCTTTGTGATCAAAGAAACTTTGTGATCAAAGACACATCATGTCCTCCAGTCAACTGCCCCATGAATTCAGTCTCTCCAAAAAGCTATAGTATCAAATTCCCATTTGATCAAGATCATCTCAGCTTCACACATACTTGTTTTTCAGCTTTTCAAGCTCAACTATTCAAGGGAGACTCAAGTTAGACACATTAGAGCAATGGAACAAAACATTTGGGTCTCTCATAACATAGTTTATAACAAAGACAATTATTTCTTTTTTAAAGACCTACAAAACTTTTTTTTATTTTATATTTTTATTTTTTGTTTTTTTTCAAAACTATTTTTTAAATAGTCCTGAAAATTAAGATATTTTATCTCTGGAAAGACCTACTAAACCATAATTCATGAACATTACTCTTTAATAGTCACAAAGTAGTTTGTGAAAAATACAGAATATTGAGTACAATATTTCATTGGTAGAGGGCACTCAAAATATGTGCTGTTGATAGCAAAGGCAAATCAAAAGATATACTAAAACACTGCTGGAACTAATTATGAAAGACCATAATGGGAAAAAGACTGAGACTCATATATGAATTCCAACTTTGTAAGATACTATTAGATGATATACCTCTCTTAAAGTCTAAGAGATGCAAAAGTCTTAAAGCTATAGTTATTCAAAATTCTGTATAAGCTTGCTATTTCTGTAAGGTGGAATGATAGCTCAGCATCAGCTTAGTCTACTGTATCCACTACTAGGAACCTTAGAGGGTTCCCTTCCTTCCCTCCCCCCCGCCCCGCCCAAGTTTATTTGCTTTGAGAGAGAGAGAGAGAGAGAGAGAGAGAGAGAGAACGAACATTGCATGGGCAGGAGAAGGGCAGAGAGAGAAAGAGAATCCTAAACAGGCTCTGAATTGTTACCACAGAGCTGGGGCTTGAACCCATGAACTGTGAGATTATGAGTATAGCTGAAATAAAGAGTCAGAGGCTTAACTGGCTGAGCCACCCATGCGCCCCTCCCTTCCTTTTTATGAGACACAGGTTACACAATTGTGGGATTAAAAAGGCAAGAGCCAAAACAAAAAAAAAAAGAAAAAAGAAAAAGTACACTTTCAAATTCACATGTACAGGGGCACCTGGGTGGCTCAGTCAGTTAAGCGTCTGAACTCTTGATTTCGGCTTAGGTCATGATCTCACAGTCTGGAGACCAAGGGCAGAGTCAGCCCAGCTCTGCACTGGGTGAGGAGCCTGATTAAGATTCTCCGTCTCCCTCTGCCTCTGCCCCTCCCAAGTGCACACACACATATGCGTGTGCTTGCTCTTGCTCAAAAAAAAATTTCACATGTACAATTTTATACATATCACAAAAATCTCAACATTTTGATAATTAGCATACGAGGCTGAGGCAAGTAGTAACTGCCTTCATTTCTTCAAAAAAATTCACTTACTTTTTGTTTGCCTAAATTATCAAGTAGACAAACCTCAACTGAGAATGTCTAAAAGGCACAGAAAGTAATGTTTTTGGTTAGTATTTGCTTCTGTTAATAATACAACAACAATTTTAAATCTGACTCCAGTAACAGAGCATTCTTCTTCCAAAATGAACATTTACATAAGCCACTATAGCTTAGAATATACTGGGTCAAAATTCTGAGAAAGAAAAATGGTTAAATTCGGTCTTAACCTTTCAGTTAAAATAAAAAATTTTATGCTTGTCTAATATTAATGTCTGTGCAATGCTCATTTTTACCTTTTAAAAGTCATACCTTTTAAAATGTATTTTTAGTAGATGAGCAGCCCAAAGTAATCAGCCCAAAGTTCACATCAGTTCCTCTCTAACATTAACCAATATTTCAAAGGAATCTTCTCTAGATTTAAAATAGAAGCCTACTATTTCCAAATAACCAAAAGTTGAATGAACTATTAACTATTAGCAATATGAAATTGCCATTATTCTAAGTCAAAAACAGTTAAATCATGGTAATTTCATGTGGCTTACCCTAACAATAGTTCTTTACACAGTTCCAACTCTATTCTAGAAAAAAGCAAATACACACAAAAAAATGTTTACATCATGTGCAAATACATGTAAAAAATGTTTCCAAACAAACAAATGCAATTGTACAAAGAAATAAAAATGGTGCGTTTTAAGAAAATGGGAAAAAAATCAGGTAGTTCAACAGGTTACTGAAATCCTGGTGGTGATCGATAAATCGACTTCTGCTTCACTTTTTATGAAGAGGCTGTACTTAGCAAATCACTATGTAAGCTGGCTCAATAACAGCACTCCTGCTATCAGGTTTACTTGCAATGATTCCAACAAAGAAATTAATTTCTTAGATGACAAGAAAAGGTTATCTGAAACAGGGAAAACACAGGAGACTGAGCTTTCTGCTAATAAAACAGACAAATATCAGTCTAGGCACTGAATTCAGAGCTGTTTTATGCTCTGCAAGATCTGAATTCCCTATAGTCTAACTACTACCATTACTTTAGACACATACACGTCTACCTATACACACATACCCATACTATACACACACACACACACACACACACACACACACACACACACACACACACACACTTGCCCCTCTTCACCTGTTTTAGCAAGGTTCCTAGTCACAGCACAGAAACTTCCATGATTTAGAAACCAAAGCCTGGGCAAACTAAGATTATTAATTACCCTAATCTACAGCTACACCTTGCATGTGCACATATGTGTATAAATAAATAGATCAACACTCACCCAACCACATCTGAAACTCCCAAGAATGCTTTTCTGAAACTATAGTGAACTTACTAACTCTTCAGAAAATAAGTAGTGCTATAAAATTATCCAATAACTTTAACTTGCTTTATGACTACATCAATTAACTATGTAAATGGCAGTGATCAAATCTGAGAACTTGGAAACTGCCATTCATCACAAATCATCAGACCTATTCTTTCCACAAATGTTTCAGGCTTAAATCATATTTATAGAGTTAAGCATTACCATTGACAACTTCTTATAATTATTCTATGTTGTAAATATGAGGAAAATCTCTGTGGCATTCCATAGGTCCAAATATCAGCATCATTACTTACCAGTGATGTACCTTAGGAGAAAATGCTTAACCTTAATTCTTTATTTCCTAGTGTATTACATAGGGATAATAGTACTTACCTCATAGCGATTTTCCTGAGTATTAAATGAGGCAATGCATATAAAATCTTAGTACAATACAGTAGCATGAAATTAATTCTCGATAACATTACTATTATAGTTGCTAATAGTATTATTGTACAGTTAAGAACTGTGCTTTGAAGGTAGCAGTCATCTATTCCTGTCTTCTTTGGTGGAAACATTTTCTATTAAAAATAATTTATTTCCTTTTATAATATTTAGATTTCCAGAATTATTATTTCTGACTGTAAAAACTATGAGAATCTTGAGCAGTTTAAAAGAAAGAATGCTCTTTATAAAATTACTTCTTTATATGGAATTTCTTCCCATTATTGAATTTCAAAATCAGATGTAATAGTGCAAGTAAAGAATAAAAATCAGGACTTCTTGCCCTCTAACTTTAATAAACTACAATATTTAATGGGCTAAAATGCAGATGATAGTTTTATCTGTGCTAAAAAGAACAAGTGTTGGGGCGCCTGGGTGGCTCAGTTGGTTGAGTGTTCAACTTTGGCTCAGGTCACGCTCTCATAGTTTGTGAGTTCAAGCCCTGTTTCAGTATCTGTGCTGACAGCTCAGAGCCTAGAGCCTGCTTTGGATTCTGTCTCTCCCTTACTCTCTGCCCCTTCCCTGACCATGCTCTGTCTCTGTCTCTCTCGCTCAAAAATAAACAAACATTAAAAATTTTTGTTTTAAAAAGGAAATAGTAAAAGAAAAAAGTATAAACATTAAATCAAAATAGAGTCAAATTAGATTTTAGAGTTTGAGGAAACCAAAATCTAACCCAAAGCCCTCATGTTATAAATAAGACACCAAAAAGGTGAGCTGTCCAACATCACATGGCCAGAATCAGAGATGTTACAATAAATCAGGTCTCCCGCTACCTACTCTAATTATATTTTCATTATACTTTTCTCCAAATCATAAGTTAATATCATTAAACAAATTCCTATTCCAAAATTTCTAATAAAAATCATCTTTAAATACACAATGATAATTAAGAGGTGTGATGAGAAAGCCGAGGAAAAATAACTAGTATAATGTAGTGGAAAATATACTTTGAAGACAAACAGACCTTGTTTCAAATGCCAGCTCTGTCACTCTTTTATGCTGTGTCAATGGGCAAAGTACTTACTCTGAGCTTCAGGTTCTTCACTTGTAAAATGGGGATAATGTCACCTAGAACAAAACAAATAGATATAAAAAGGGTTAGAATTGTACATATAACACAATCCCAACAAAAGTTGGGAGTCACACTTACCTATATTTGAGTCCCAACACCACAACTTACTTGTTGTTTGTCCAAGTTACAGAACTTCTTTGAGCCTGTGAAGTACTTTAACACAGAATATGGCACATAATAAAAGTGAAGAGTTTCAGTATTATTAGTATTACATATAAATCTGCTGCCACTTAGTGGGTAGTGAATAATAAAAACAATGAACACTACTACTGATAACAACAAAACACCTGCTTTTATAGGTGAAACAGACGAACAAAGCCAATGTATTACATAAAAATTGATGTTACCTAAAATACGCCCATACCCTGAAATGTATAAAAACTTCCTAAGACTGAGATTAAATGTCAAATTCAAAAAGAATACAAATTAAAATCTATCAAGTAAAGAGTTATTCTGTAGTGATATTTTTAAGAAAACTGTGGTTTCCAGGGTTTGGGACTTTAGAATGCTCAGTTCATAAGTCAGGAAAATAGTATGAAGTCAGAAGTTAGGCAATAGTAGAAAGTTTTCAAAGTATGAAATAAAGCTAAAATTATAGCAATGATACATTGAAAATCTGTAGAGGATTGTGTACAGAAGAACCTGTCAGCTTTGGAAGACTGTATCTACTATGACATGGTTCTCATAAACCCCTAAACAAAAATATAATAAAAGAAAAAGAAAGTGGAAATCAACATTCAACACATTCAAATTTGAAAGAACCAATTCCCAGGTGATGAGAAAAGATCTCTGAAACTGGATGAAAAGGCCTGACTCTTAAATTCAAAGGGAGATTAAAACCACATAGTTTATACAAAACAGCATGAAAAAAAATACATGAAGGAATAATTTGGTTTTCAGCTTCCTCTTTACATCAATTCTATTTTTAGATCAGATACAGTGGTTTAAAATGCTACCATGTCTTTAAGTTCCATTTGGTAGGGAAATACCTGTGTTGGCTTTGCTACTTCTAAAGGTAAATAGGAGGTTTTGCATTTAAGTTACAATGTGGACTACTTCAGAGTAACCTCATGCCAAAATGGCACATTTCTGAGGGATGCAAAGGTATTCAATAAAAAGCTTTTAAAGGCATATTTTTAAACTTGCAGCAGGAAAGCTTTTCTGTGTCAAGACAGTAATTCTTTTAACAGCATTGATCAAAATGTCATTCTTTTATGAGTGTACAATACCTTTTAATGGCATACAACAAGCCATTAGGGTTATACACCTCTGTATAGCAGACAGCTTACTGGAAAAAAGGGAACACTGGCCAAGATATAGTCAGGTTTTATGCTTCTAATAAGGAATCTTTTCTCCCCTAACTGCTTCATTCTCAAGTCCCCAACTGGAATTATTCAAAGATTAAATGTAAGCTCTCTTCACTTCTATAATTTAGAAGCTCTTTCACAGAGGCCTAAACTGCAAGGTCTAAGCTTTATCTTTGTGGATACTATAGGATGGTCTTGAAACCAGTCTCTCACCCAGGGTCAGTGAGAAATTATTCATGAAGATTAGAAAAGAATGATGGTTATATTTACTTTGCTACTTTCTGGGGAAAGAAGAAAGTCAATTAAAAAAATGTTATGAGACAATCAGTTTTCATATTTATTTACAAAGCCAAACACTAAAGGAATGTTAAAGTTATATATTACTCTACCACAAAATATCTCTTTTCATCAACTAATAGCGATTAGGTAATCTTTCGTAAAAGGAAACTAAAAATCATGTTGGGGTGCCTGGGTGGTTCAGTTGGTTAAGTGTCCCTGCTCTTGATCTTAGCACAGGTCTTGATCTCACAGTCCTGAGTTTGGGCCCCACATGGGGCTCCGTGCTGGGTGTGAAGCTGACTTTAAAAAAAATCATCTTGAAACAAGTCCTTCGCTTCAGCCTATTATTGCTTAGAGGAAGAAAATAAATTCTGAAAGTATTTAGAAAATTTAAACACGAGTATACAAAATCATGAAAAACTTCCACCAATTTACCAAATTTTTAATCACCCAGGAAATGGAGAGGTAAGGAGTTGTACAAAAATAGAAAGGGGAACTATTCCTGCTTTTCATGTTAAACCTTTACTTACTTTTCGCTATTAAAGCAAGTATGACTTAGGTACAAGTAAATTCTTGGAATTACAGAACTATCCCAGATAAATTGATTGTAGCATAAATCCTGACCTTTGGAAAATTATTTAAGGGCTTCATAGAGTCTAAAGAATGTTAGCAGTAATACTTACAATCCTGCACCAAAAAGTAAAACTCAACTTTACAGGCAATGCCAGATGCATTTCAAAACCTTTTGCATAAAAGCAAAGTTTAGAAACTGTCTCCTTTTAAAACTATGAGTGTATGGATGTGTGTGTGGTAGCACAGCGGGGGGGAAAAACCAGTGACAAATAAAGGGAAGTTCTTATTAATGGCTTTCTAAATTCTGTAGTCAAACAAAAAGTTTTGTTTCAGGCAATATGGAGAATCAGAGTATTTACAACAACTCCATTACTGAAAACAATTAAAACTGCAGGGTAATATACAAAAATGCCTTCTTAAAAGCATCCTACTTGATAAAAATAGTAAGAAGTAATCAACTCAAAGTTAGCGAAAGCGCAACTCAGAAATGCTAAGTACTGAATCTGCTTTTGCTTTTGAGAAAATTTGGTCAACAATTTTGACCAAAGTTAAAATTTATAAATCTTATTTGGGATGAGGATTAGAAAACAAACATGAACAGCGCCTAAGAGTCTAACTGGAGACTCTCCTCCCATTAAGCTGGGAACTCAAAGGGTTACTCCCCTCAATGTATAGACGATCAGGAATCTGGGCCTAAGGGACAGCAAGGAAAGTTGTCTTGGCAATGAGGAAAGCAAGGAAAACATAAAACCACAAGGAGTTGTAGACACAACCCAGCACTCATGTAAATATATATGCTAAATTCATATCACCAGAATGGGCCCCAAAATAAATAAATAAGTAAACATAAAGTGGTGCACAACTGATAGTATCCCCAGGAGCCAAACTGCAGCAAACACAAATGTTATCGGACTCTTAAATACATAAGTAAACAAGGCGCCATGAAAGAGAACCAGCAAAAATGAACCTATGAGGATTTCATTTCTTGGGAGATTATACACATTTAATAGATGTAAAAAAAATTTTAAAGTGTAAACATATTTCACAGCACAGAAAAAAATAAATGACCTAGAATGTTCAAAAGATGCATATACAGATTAAATACATAATAATTAAAATTTAAAACTCAGTACAGAGGATAAGACAGATTACCTCAAAAGAAACTAACTTTCCCAATAAAAAGAACTAGAAAAACTAAGTAAAATATGGAAAACGACTAAGCAAAGGCACAGGGGAGCTACCAAAAGCAGCCAAGAGATACAAAAGAGAAGTACATAGAAAGAAGCTCAACTTTGAGGATCAGTTTTCTTAAGTCATTTGCCAATTCTCAGTCAGGAGGCTGAGAAGCTAAGTAGAATTGTTAGCACTCACAGACGGCAGTGTGGGGAGACAGTTTGTGTAGAAGGGGGTAATTTCTGAGATTGGGTACTGCTAGTGGTAAACCAGAAATGTATTAGAAGAATGAAACCCAGCTATATACCAGCTCAATCTCAGATTATATTACATATAACTGTCTCTAACTACCTATCAGAAACAAAACAAAAACAAAAACAAACAAAAAACCTCCTTGGGAAAAGTTGTTATCATTCAGATCTTCAAAATATCACAATCAATGTCAAAGGGCCACTTGGGTGGGTCAGTTGGTTAAGCGGCTGACTTCGGCTCAGGTCATGATCTCACAGTTCAAGAGTTCAAGCCTGCAAAGTACTGTGTGTTGAAAGCTCAGAACCTGGAGCCTGCTTTAGATTCTGTGTCTCCCTCTCTGTCCCTCCCCTTCTCACCTGCTGTTTCTCTTTCTCTCTGTCTCTCTCTCTCTCAAAAATAAACACTAAAAAAATGTTTTTAAATATCACAAGCAATGTCTGATATTCCATTGACCATTACTAAGCCTATCAATAGACAAAACCACACTAAAACTTAAAAGAATAAGATTACAGAATATACAGGTACTGATAATTCCAGTACTGATATTCCACCTGGAATTATCAGTACCTGTATATCCCAGACTCAAAAATATCTTTAATATGTTCAAAGAAATAGAAGAGGACCCCAGTTTCCTATAAAATAAGAACTACCACCTAAATCCAAGATCTCCACATAACTTTAACAAAACTGTAAAAATAAAAAGGGAGTGAAAAAAAAAACCCCTCAAAATCCACATCTACACCATAACCAAGAGACAAAGACTAGCATAAACATCAAATACACGTAAGTAGAGAAATGGTTCCAGCAACCATTTCTGGAACCATGCTTTAAAAAGAGAGATAAATGAAAATTATGTATAAGAGAAGAGAAGGTGTCAAAATACAGATAAAATAAGCACCAGGAAATGGGGAAGTCCTTAAAGCATGTCTAAGACCTGTTAGATCAAGTACTAGATACTGTGGAATCAAAAAGAAGAGGTTTGCAATCACAAGAAACAGCAGTGACAGTCTTGGGGAAGCATCACTTCTGGGGGAGACTTAGAAGTACTACTTCTTGGATGCTTGGTGGTAAAGAGAAAGAACAATAATGGTCCTACAGATATAAAAAAAAAAAAAGCACAAAATTAGAGATAGGTCAAACCCTGTCACCCTCCTAAACAAATGCACCGTAGATTCAAGATACCGCACTTCATTATACTAACAGAATAGAGTGCTTTTCAACTAAGAAGCCTGGTAAATGCTCTAGCCATTTTCTATATAAACTATTATTGCTGGTAAAGAAAAAATTAGATTTTATAACTGATCATAAAACAGCTGGCAACAACTGTAAAAAGACTTACAAAAGAATACGGAACATAAGAATGAAAGAAAACTCTTCAGCTGATAAACACATCTTGAAAGAAAGCAAGAAAGGAAGGAAAGGACAAGACAAGACAAGACAGACACACGCCTGGGTGGCTCAGTTGGTTGAGTATCTGACTCTTGATGTTGGCTAAGTCATGATCATAGAGTCACGGGATTGAGCCCTGTGTTGGGTTCCACACTGAGTGTGGAGCATGCTTGGGATACTCTCTCACTCTCCCTCTGCCCCTCTCCTCTTGTCTCCTCTTCTTCTCTCTCTCTAAAACAGAAAAAAAAAGAAAAAGAAAAAAAGAAAGGCAGTCATAAGGTAGAGATAACTATTAAAATATCTCAACCTGATTTATGTTATTAAACAGTATTTACAAATATTGGGGAAAACCTTCAAATAAAACATTTAATAATTCAGAACCGAAATGGGTCTCAAATCTTCACATCAGGAAGATGTGAAATGAGAGGTAACTGGTCTATAAAAGAAAGTGAGAAGAAAAAGACAAAAATCATTTTAGAAATGAAGAATAAATTATAAATTACTCAACAGAGAATAGGCTTGAATGAAAATATAGTAAGGGACATTAGATGAAAACAGCAAAAGAACAAAATGAAGAAACACTGTAATAAGAATCAGGGAGAAAGTGTTAATATACAAGAAAGAGAAAGAGGATCCAACACACATAAAATTGTGGAGCTAGTATTTAAAACTTGAATACAAAAAAAGAACTAGAAATAAGAGACGGCATGAATCTATACATTAAAAAGGCCTATGAAAAACCTGGGCAATTGACACAAACACTGAATTCTGGGATGTATGCAATACATAATTAAATCTGAAAGGTGCAACTGGGGATGCAAATCCCCACACCCCCCACAATTGAGACATATGACTCCTAGCTACTTCTGACTAGAGTCACATAGCCCATTGTTAATATTAAAGAAACCTGTAAAACCGCCTTAGTAAATAACATAAAATTGTCTCCTCAAAAGTCTGTAGCATGCTGTTCTGCTCGAGATAACAAATATAATGTTCCATGTTTGCAAGAAAAGTAGTAATATTTTGCAGCTTAGTAATAGTTACAGGATATAGAACATCTGCCTTAGTACTCTAGAGATACATTACTAATGCAAACCGCAGAGAGTATTTTGTAGTTCCGGGACTCTAAGCAGAATGACTAGTCTCCTGATGCAGAATGACAACCTCACTATAACAATCACATTAAAACCAGATAGGGAGATGACAGAAGGAACAAGATGATCAAGAAAGGAAATATTATAGGACCTAGTCCATCAGCATGATCCAAGGCCCTGAGACCATTACCCTGATTTTTCAACTTTTAAATACTTCTGTTTGTAATTCATCAGGAAGTTCAAGATTTTTCAAATTAGTTCCCTGTTGTCCTAAAAGATAAAGAGCCCATCTTTCTTCGCTGTAAAAACTCAGTGTCAGTTTTTACTGGATTGCTGCTCACTGGGTGGATAAACTCTCATCTGGTTTAGTTACAGAGTAAGAAAAAAACTCTGAGATCATTTACACAGGAAGCAAAATCAAACTGGTATCAGACTACTCAGCAGCAACATACAAAGAAAGGTGATAGGAGAGTAGGAATCAAGATATGCTATTTAAACTGACAAACCAAACAATGAAATTGTAAGTAAGCAAAAAGAGGATAAAAAAATTAATGGCATTATAAGTACTACCATAAAAATAACCACTAGAACAAAAATATAAACCTTCTAGAATATCAAAGAAAAAACAAAAAGAGGATGAAGTAAAATATATACTACATAAGAGACAAGATGTAATACATATGATAAATATATATACACAATTTCAGTATAAAAACAGCACATAAAGACTTATCTTACCTATTTTTAAATAAGATACTTTCAAATTGATTTACAGAGCAAAATTCAACTCTTCAATGTATTGCAGAAACTCATCTAAAATAATGTGATTCAAAAAGCAAAAATATAAGGGATAGACAAAGCTCCTTGCTCAAGACAAATGAAAAGAATAAGAAAGTCAGTGTTGTAATTCTGATATTAGACATGGCAGAACAAAGGCCAAAAACAACATTTGGGGCACCTGGGTGGCTCAGTCGGTTAAGCGGCCAACTTCGGCTCAGGTCATGATCTCACGGTCCGTGAGTTCGAGCCCCACGTCGGACTCTGTGCTGACAGCTCAGAGCCTGGAGCCTGTTTCAGATTCTGTGTCTCCCTCTCTCTGACCCTTCCCCGTTCATGCTTTGTCTCTCTCTGTCTCAAAAATAAATAAAACGTTAAAAAAAAATTTAAAAAAAAAACAACAAAAAAACATTTTATGACCTAAAGCCACATTCAAAATAAATATAATAGTTACGACTATCTACATGCTAAATAACACAGCAACTACTTTGATAACACGAATCAAGGAAAAATAAAAGTGCAAGAGAGAAACCAACAGAAGACATCAATATACCTAAACTCAGTATAAGACAAATGAACAAAAAATATTTTTTAAAAATACGTGGAAGACATGAACTAAACAAAACTATATCAATATCTACATCTTTAAACTCCCATAACAAATAATTTCCTTTTCGAGTGTACATGAAACATTCACATTGACCAAATATTCTAAGTCTCAAAGAAACTTTCAATATGTTCCATAAAGTAGAAACAACATAAGCAGTATTCTCCAATCACAGAGGTAGAAAATTAAAACAAAATCAAAAGTGCTTTTCACATGGTAGTTTTAGAACTATCCAGCAAAGTAAATCCTCAATGAAAGGGGAAAGGTAACTTGACACACTAAACAAAACTGTAAAAATTGAAGACAATACCAAATGTGGGAAGAGATGTAGAGCAACTGAAACTTATACAATACAGAGGGAACTGTAAATTGGTACAACTACTTTAGAAAACTCTTTGGCTATCTTTACTAAACTTAAACAGATCCCTGCTGTATGACCCAGCAATTCTTCTCCTAGACAGACTGACAGACACATACAGATATATGTACATATATACACATAAAAAAGACTAAGTGTATATGTCTCTAAAATGACATGTATAGGAATATTTATAGCTTGATAGCCAAACAAACTCAATGTGTATAAACAAGAAAACTATTATAGTATATTCACACAGTGCAATCATGCACACAATGAAAAATATAAATGACATCATGTGTTATTTTAAGTAAAAGAAACTAGACACAAAACAGCACATACTTTTTGAAGAATTTTTTTATTAATCAAAGTTTTTTTAAAATAATTTGTCGTCAAATTGGCTTACATACAACACCCAGTGCTCATCCCAACAACTGCCCTCCTCAATGCCCAGCATCTGTTTTCCCCTTTCCCCCACCCTCTCCATGCACCCTCAGTTTGTTCTTTGTATTTAAGAGTCTCTTGTAGTTTTCCTCCCTCCCTCTCTGTAACTATTTTTTCCCCTTTCCTTCCCCCATGGCCTTCTGTGAAGTTTCTCAAGTTCTCAAGTTCTTTCTCTGTATGACTTATTTCACTTAGCATAATACCTTCCAGTTCCATCCACATTGCTGCAAATGGCATGATTTCATTCTTTGTCATTGCTAACTAGTATTCCGTTATACATATAAACCACACCTTCTTTATCCATTCGTCAGTTGATGGACATTTAGGCTCTTCCCATAATTTGGCTATGGTTGAAAGCACTGCTATAAACATTGGGGTCCAAGTGCCCCTATGCATCAGTACTCCCGTATCCCTTGGGTAAATTCCTAGCAGTGCTATTGCTGCATCATAGAGTAGATCTATTTTTAATTTTTTGAGGAACCTCCACACTGTTTTCCAGAGCAACTGCACCAGTTTGCATGCCCACCAACAGTGCAAGTGGGTTCCCCTTTCTCCACATCCTCACCAGCATCTGTAGTTTCCTGATTTGTTCATTTTAGCCCGCTGACAGGTGTGACGTAGTATCTCAGTGTGGCTTTGATTTGTATTTCCTTGATGAGGAGTGACGTTGAGCATCTTTTCATGTGTCTGTCGGCCATCTGGATGTCTTCTTTGGAAAAGTGTCTATTCATGTCTTCTGCCGGTTTCTTCACTGGATTATTTGTTTTTTGGGTGTTGAGTTTGGCAAGTTCTTTATAGATTTTGGATACTAGCCCTTTATCTGATATGTCATTTGCAAGTATCTTTTCCCATTTCATCGGTTGCCTTTTAGTTTTATTGATTGTTTCCTCTGCAAAATAGCACATACTTTTAAATGAAGTTCAAAATCAAGTAAAACTACTTGATGTCAGTCAGAGAATTTAGGCAAGAAACAGAAATAAAAGACATCCCAATTGTAAAATAAATTATCTCTGTTCACAGTTGATGTGATCTTTCACGTAGAAAACCTTACAGATCCCACAAAAAATTTTTAGAATAAATGAATTCAGCCAAGAAGTTGGATACAAAGTCAACACACAAAAGTTAGTTACATCTACACACAAACAATGAACAATCTAAAAAGGGAATTACGAAAACAATTTCATTTATAATAGCAAAAAAAGAACAAAACATTTAGGAATTAACCAAGAAGGTGAAATACTTGTACAATGAAAACTACAAACATTGCTGAAAGAAATTAAAGAAAATAAAAATAAATGAAAACACATCTCATGCTCATGAACTGAAAGACTTAATACTGTTGTGATGTCAATACTACCCAAAGTGAGGTACAGATTCAGTGCAATCCCTATCAAAATTCCAATGATGCTTTTTGCAGAAAGAGAAAACCTCATCCTAAAATTTATATGGACTATCAAGAGACATCAAATACCCAAAACAATCTTGAAAAAGGAGAACAAATCTGGAGGGCTCATACTTCCTGATTTCAAACTTACTACAAAGCTACAGTAATCAAAACAGAGTGGTAATGGTATAAAGACAGACGTACAGGCCAATGGAACTGAATAGAGGGCCCAGAAATAAATCCAGACATGTATGTATGGTCAAATGATTGTTTTAAATTTATTTTTTATTTTTTTGTAAATATTAAACACACCACCACACAAGCAATGGGCCAAATAAGAAAGCAAATGTGAAATCAAAATGTCTCAAAACAAAAGAAAAATAAAACACAACACCCCAAAACCTATGGAATGCAGCAAAAGCGGATGTTAGAATGAAATTTATGCTAAAAATGATTGTATTTTTAAAAAAGTTTGAGGGCACCTGGGATGTTCAGATGGTTAAACGTCTGACTTTGGCTCAGGTCATGATCTCGCAGTTCACGAGTGGGGGGCCTTGTGTGGGGCTCTGAGCAGACAGCTCAGAGCCTGGAGCCTGATTCAGATTATGGGTGTCTCTCTCTCTCTACCCCTTCACTGCTTGTACTCAGTCTCTCTCTCCCTCCCCCTCTCAAAAAGTAAAATAAACATTAAAAAATTTGTTAAAAAGAAGAAAAAAGTTTAGGGGTGTCTGGTGGCATCTGACTCTTGATTTAGGCTTAGGTCATGACCTCACAGTTTATGAGATGGAGCCCCACATCAGGCTCCACACAGAGAACACAGCCTGCTTGGGATTCTCTTGCTCTGTCAAAAAAAAAAAAAAAAAAAAAAAAAGTTCAAATAAACAACATTATAGCACAAGGAACTAGGAAAAAAAAGAAACTTGGCTGATATTTAGTAGTGGAAGGAAATAACAAAGAAAAATAGGGACCAGAATAAATGATAACATAATATTGAAAGTATTGGCCAGTTTTTCCAAAGAAATAATCAAAATAGGTAACGCTTTAACTACATTAAGAAAAAAAAAAAAAAAGAGAAGACTCAAAACCCAAATTGACAAATGGAAGAGAGAACAATACAACAGGTAACCACAGAAATACATAGTACACTAATATATTACTATAGAGAATTATATAATAACAAATCAGATAACTTTAGTCAAATGACTTCTGACAAGAGTAACAAGACCATACAATGGGGAAAGGACAGCCCTTTCAATAAATGGTGCTGGGAAAATTGGATATCCCCATGTAAAAGAATAAAACTGGATCCTTACCTAATCATACACAAAAATTAACTCAAAATGGATCAAAGATCTAAATGTAAGACCTAAAACATAAAACTTAGAAGAAAACAGAGCACAAACTTCATAACGTTGGATTGGGCAATGATTTCTTGTATAGGACACCAAAGAAACAGGTAACAAAAGAAAAGACATACAAATTAAACTTTATGAAAATTATAAAATTTGTGCAACAAAAGACACTATCCACAAAGTAAAAAGGCAACCCATAGAATGGAATATTTGCAAACCATTTATCTGATAAGGAATTAAAATTCAGAATGTGAAGAGAATTTCTGAAATTCAACAACAAAGAACAACCCAATTCAAGAATGGGCAAAGGACTTAAACAGACCTTTCTCCAGAGAAGATACACAAATGGCCAATAAGCACATGAAAAGATGCTCAACATCACTAACCACTAGGGAAATGCAAGTCAAAGCTATGAGAATACCAACTCACACCCATTAAAAGCACAACTATCAAAAAACAAACGAACAAGGTGGAAAAATCCAGAAAATAACAAGTGTTGGTGAGGAAGTGGAGAAATCAGAACTCTCAAAACTGTTGGTGGAAATGTAAAATGGTACAGCAACTATGGAAAACAGTATGGTAGCTCCTCAAAAAATTAAAAATAGAACTTCCATATAATCCAGAAATTCCACTTCTGGATATGTATGTGTATATGTATATTTTACACAAAAAAATTTTGAATAAAACCTCATTGATGCTGATAATGAGAATTGTGGTTATCTCTGGGAAGATGGGTGGTAATGACTGGGAATACACAGGAAAATATAGAATGCTGAGAATGTTCTGTATCTTGATCTGGATGTATATATTTATATAGAAAACCATAAATTTTTTTTTCCTGAACTATACACTAAAGATTAGTGCACTTGACACTCTTCACTAGATGTCAAACAACCAAAGCAACAAGAACAGTTATGAACAGACCCTTCATTAAAAAAACAATTCCAGGGCACCTGAGTGGCTCAGTCATTTAAGCATTGGGCTCTTGATTTAGGCTCAGGGTTGTGAGACAGAGCCCTACATTGGGCTCCGCACTGGGCATGGAGCCCACTTAAGATTCTCTCTCTCTGCCTTTCTTTCTCTTCCTCCTGCTCACGGGAATGCTCTCTCTCAAAAAATAAGTAAATAAAAGTCTGAAAACATAAGGTAATATATTCAGTCCCATTAGATACCAAGGAAAGGTCAATTAAACTACTACTAAACTGTTACAAGATTAAGTACTATTAGACTGATTGATCAACCATATCAACCAATACACTATTGTTCGAGGGCAAACTGGTACAACCATTTTGGAAAACTGTGATGCACCTAGTAAGCGAAAATTTAACATTCTCTCAAAACAAAAAGTTGCTTGGCTTATTTATTTTATTTTAACCAGGTCCCTAGTCTAGGAGCCACAGTTCTTTTCTAGACATGCTTAGGTTTTTAGGTATCTTTTTTCATGACCCCATAGTTTCTATCTTTCTTTTTAATTATGAACGCCCTATCAAGGATGGAGAGGCAGAGACTTTTCCCTAAGATTATGTTTAATTGAAAGAAATTGAATAGATACCATTCCTCCAATAATTGAACTTCACTCTGTGACATCTTAATTTTGAGGTTTTATCAATGGGTGTAAAGGTCAAGGCCTTGATTTGAACCTTGCTAAAAGTTTAATTGGCATTTGTCATTCAAAGCCTTTATTGATTTTTTTAGAAGGTAGATTAAAAAACAATTACATTTCTCAAAATTATTGTCCTTTTAAATTACCTTTTAATTACCTTTAAATTTAATTACCTTTAAATTACCTGTTTTTAAAAAATGACAGTTCCTCTCCAAGCTCTTCCTTCCTGTAATGCTTTCTAAATGTAGCCACCAGCAACCAACACTTGTCCTAGAGCTACAAAGTTAGTACATAATCTGCATCAAACATTGATAGTTAAAAAAACAAAGACAATAACCAAAAAACTCTAGGTTTCATATAAGAGTTTATCCTTTGGAAAAGTTGATTGACCTGCATCTTATTACATCCTGCCTATTAACACAGTTGCTAATACAATAAGCCTAACACCAATGGAAAAGAGCTATTCAAATACCAATCTACCACCCATTACCCCAGTTTCATTTATATAAATCTACAACTATGAAACATATTTTGGAACTTACAGTATATCCTTCAGCAAAAGCAAATTGTCATTCTAATTTTGGATCTCAAATATAACTCAATCAGATACAGTAGGGCAAAATGGATCTAGAGGTTTAAGTGATTAACTACATTGTACTTTTGTGTAAAATTCATAGATGGAAGGTAGACATATTTAAAAATCTTCTCCCTCATGTTTAACAGTATAGGAACTTACTATATTTAATGCCCTTCACATTGAAATGCCACAAAACCAAGTGCAGTTACACCTTCCATTTGTCCTACAAGAATAATTAAACACAATAAAATGAAAGTATAATGAAATCTTTGCACAATGTTATCAGGTCACCCTCAAACAATTTGACCTGAACATGGCTTGTCTAGCTAAGTCAATCTGTCATTCACAAATCAATCCTCCTTTCTTCTGCCCCATAATATTCCATAAACAACAACAACAAGACAGAGAGAAAAAAAAAAATCTAGTAATAAAAAATGAAAAGTCCCTGCTACACACTGAGGAAATCCAATGAAAAGCTGAGAGAAGTCTTAAATATTACATTTCTTTTAAAACACCTAGGGGAAATAAACAAATGTATCTATTCTATCAAAAGCCATTACAGAAATCAAAAACTTTCAGGTAGAAGAGCATATTAATTACTATTTAAATAGTAATTCTTCATTTAAATTTCATGGCTATAAGCCATGATACATTATATGTTGATGACATTTAGCCACTCATCATATAACGCATTAGGGAATTGCAAATTAAAACAATGAGACACCACTACATGCTTATTAGAATACCAAAAATTGAAAACACTGACAATACCAAATGCTGGTGAGGCTGTGGAACAAGAGGAACTCTCCTTCATTGCTCAGAAATGCAAAATGATACAACCATTTTAGAAGAGAGTTTGGTGGTTTTTTACAAAACTAAATATACCCTTATTATATAATCCAGCAATCATGCTCCTTGGTATTTACCCAAAAGAGTTGAAAAATCAGGTCCACACAAAAACCTACAGATGGATGCTTATTGCAGCTTTATTCATAATTGCCCATATTTGGAAACAACCAAGATGTCCTACAGTAGGTGAATGGATAAAGCCTATAGTCTTACTGCTCCCCACCCCCCTTAATTGCTTCTGGACACTAGACATTTCCCATTTATATGGCATACACACTTTTTTTTTTTTTGGAAGCGAGAGCATTTTAGGTTATCTTTTCTTCCATAATGCAGGAACAAGAAATATGAAAATTTTCTGAAAAATAAAAACTTGGGATTTACGCTATTTTGAGATATATTTTTTCTTCCATAGGATCTCATTTTAATTATAAATTTAATTATAATCTTAAATTCCTAAAATTTTCTTTTTGTGTTAGGTAATATTAGACTTATTTCCTACCACAACACCTGAGTTTTTATTAACAGTAATTTGACTTGAAGATGGCAGTGAAGGAGAACGCTGGGCCCACCGTGCGTCCTGCTGATCACTTAGATTCCACCTCCACCTGCCTAAATAACCCAGAAAACCACCACAAGACTAGCAGAACAGAGTCTCCGGAGCCAAGGGCAGACGAGAGGCCCACGGAAGAGGGTAGGAAGGACGGCGAGGCGGTGCGCGCTACACGGACTGGCGAGAGGGAGCTGGGGCGGAGGGGCGGCCCGCGAGGCAAGCAGAGACCCCGAGTCTGGCTTGCAAAAGCAGAGGGGCCAGGCGGAGTGTGTTCGGACAGCGAGCGGGACTTAACATCTGGAAGGTTATAAGTTAACAGCTCTGCTCAGAGAGCGGGAAGGCTGGAGGACAACAGGAGGGTGAGTTGCTGAGCCCCAGGACAACAGAGCTCAGTTTGGCGGGGAACAAAGGCACTCACCAGCGCCATCTCCCTCGCCCATCCCCCAGCCAAAATCCCAAAGGATACCAGTTCCTACCAGGGAACTTGCTTGCACCACGCAAACACCCAACGCTGTGCTTCTGGCGATCCACACCTCCTGCGGCGGTCTGACTCCCTCCTGGTGCCGCAGGGCCCCTCCGGAAGCAGATCACCAAAAGAAAAGCGAGCTGAGCCTGCCTCTCCCGCCCCTGTGCACCTTGCCGATCCACCCCAGCTAAAACACCAGATCCCCAGCACCACAAGCCTGGCAATGTGCAAGTAGCCCAGAGGGCCACACCACCCCACGGTGAATCCCGCCCCTAGGAGAGGGGAAGACAAGGTACACACCAGTCTGGCTGTGGCCGCAGCAGTGGGCTGGGGCAGACATCAGTTCTGACTGCAGCCCCGCCCACCAACGCAAGTTATTCAAGACAGCACAGGGGAAGTGCCCTGCAGTCCTGCACCACTCCAGGGACTATCCAAAATGACAAAACGGAAGAATTCCCCTCAAAAAAACATCCAGGAAATAACGACAGCTAACAAACTGATCAAAAACGATTTAAATAATATAACAGAAAGTGAATTTAGAATAATAGTCATAAAATTAATCGCTGGGCTTGAAAACAGTATAAAGGACAGCAGAATCTATTGCTACAGAGATCAAGGGCCTAAGGAACAGCCAGGAGGAGCTAAAAAATGCTATTAATGAGCTACAAAATAAAATGGAGACGACCACAGCTCGGATTGAAGAGGCAGAGGAGAGAATAGGTGAACTAGAAGATAAAATTATGGAAAAAGAAGAAGCTGAGAGAAAGAGAGATTAAAAAAATCCAGGAATATGAGGGGAAAATGAGAGAACTAAGTGATGCACTAAAGAGAAATAATCTACATATAATTGGTATTCCAGAGGAGGAAGAGAGAGGGAAAGGTGCTGAAGGTGTACTTGAAGAAATAATAGCTGAGAACTTCCCTGATCTGTGGAAGGAAAACTGCACTGAAATCCAAGAGGCATAGAGAACTCCCTTCAGACGTACCTTGAATCGATCTTCGGCACGACACATCATAGTGAAACTGGCAAAATACAAGGATAAAGAGAAAATTCTGAAAGCAGCTAGGGATAAACGTGCTCTAACATGTAAAGGGAGACCGATAAGACTCGTGATGCATCTCTACTGAAATTTGGCAGGCCAGAAAGGAATGGCAGGAAATCTTCAATGTGATGAACAGCAAAAATATGCAGGCGAGAATCCTTTATCCAGCAAATCTGTCATTTAGAATAGAAGAAGAGATAAAGGTCTTCCCAAACAAATAAAAACTGAAGGAATTCATCACCACTAAACCAGCCCTACAAGAGATCCTAAGGGGGATCCTGTGAAACAAAGTACCAGAGACATTGCTACAAGCATGAAACCTACAGACATCACAATGACTCTAAACCTGTATCTTTCTATAATAACACTGAATGTAAATGGACTAAATGCACCAACCAAAAGACATAGGATATAAGAATGGATAAAAAAACAAGACCCATCTATTTGCTGTCTACAAGAGACTCATTTTAGATCTGAGGACACTTTCAGATTGAAAGTGAGGGGATGGAGAACTATTTATCATGCTACTGGAAGTCAGAAGAAAGCTGGAGTAGCCATACTTATATCAGACAAACTACACTTTAAATTAAAGGCTGTAACAAGAGATAAAGGAGGGCATTATATAATAATCACAGGGTCTATCCATCAAGAAGAACAATTATAAATGTCTATGCACCAAATACAGGAGCCCCCAAATATATAAAACAATTACTCACAAATATAAGAAACCTTATTGACAAGAATGTGGTAATTGCAGGGGACTTAATACCCCACTCATAACAATGGATAGATCATCTAGACACATGGTCAATACAGAAACAAGGGCCCTGATACATTGGATCAGATGGACTTGACAGATATATTTAGAACCCTGCATCCCAAAGCAACAGAATATACTTTCTTCTCGAGTGCACATGGAACATTCTCCAAGATAGATCATATACTGGGTCACAAAACAGCCCTTCATAAGTATACAAGAATTGAGATCATACCATGCATACTTTCGGACCACAATGCTATGAAGCTTGAAATCACCTACAGGAAAAAGTCTGGAAAACCTCCAAATGCATGGAGGTTAAAGAATACCCTACTAAAGAATGAATGGGTCAACCAGGCAATTAGAGAAGAAATTGAAAAATATATGGAAACAAAGGAAAATGAAAATACAACAATCCAAACGCTTTGGGATGCAGCGAAAGCAGTCCTGAGAGGAAAATACATTGCAATCCAGGCCTATCTCAAGAAACAAGAAAAATCCCAAAGACAAAATCTAACAGCACACCTAAAGGAAATAGAAGCAGAGCAGCAAAGACACCCCAAACCCAGCAGAAGAAGAGAAATAATAAAGATCAGAGCAGAAATAAACAATATAGAATCTAAAAAAACTGTAGACCAGATCAATGAAACCAAGAGTTGTTTTTTTAAAAAAATAAACAATATTGATAAACCTCTAGCCAGGCTTCTCAAAAAGAAAAGGGAGATGACCCAAATAGATAAAATCATGAATGAAAATGGAATGATTACAACCAATCCCTCAGAGATACAAGCAATTATCAGGGAATACTATGAAAAATTATATGCCAACAAACTGGACAACCTGGAAGAAATGGACAAATTCCTAAACACCCACACTCTTCCAAAACTCAATCAGGAGGAAACAGAAAGCTTGAACAGACCCATAACCAGTGAAGAAATTGAATCGGTTATCAAAAATCTCCCAACAAATAAGAGTCCAGGACCAGATGGCTTCCCTAGGGAATTCTACCAGACATTTAAAGCAGAGATAATACCTATCCTTCTCAAGCTCTTCCAAAAAATAGAAAGGGAAGGAAAACTTCCAGACTCATTCTATGAAGCCAGTATGACTTTGATTCCTAAACCAGACAGAGACCCAGTAAAAAAAGAGAACTACAGGCCAATATCCCTGATGAATATGGATGAAAAATTCTCAATAAGATACTAGCAAAATGAATTCAACAGCTTATAAAAAGAATTATTCACAATGATCAAGTGGGATTCATTCCTGGGCTGAAGGGCTGGTTCAACATTCACAAATCAATCAATGTGATACATCACATTAATAAAAGAAAAGATAAGAACCACATGATCCTGTCAATTGATGTAGAAAAAACATTTGACAAAATTCAGCATCCTTTCAAAATAAAAACCCTCGAGAAAGTCGGGATAGAAGGAACATACATAAATATCATAAAGCCATTTATGAAAAGCCCATAGCTAATATCATCCTCAATGGGGAAAAACTGAGAGCTTTCCCCCTGAGATCAGGAACATGACAGGGATGTCCACTCTCACCGCTGTTGTTTAACATAGTGTTGGAAGTTCTAGCATCAGTAATCAGACAACAAAAGGAAATCAAAGGCAACAAAATGTGCAAAGATGATGTCAAGCTTTCACTTTTTGCAGATGACATGATATTATACATGGAAAATCCAATAGACTCCACCAAAAGTCTGCTAGAACTGATACATGAATTCAGCAAAGTCACAGGGTACAAAATCAACGTACAGAAATCAGTTGCATTCTTATACACTAATAATGAAGCAACAGAAAGACAAAGAAACTGATCCCATTCACAATTGCACCAACAAGCATAAAATACCTAGGAATAAATCTAACCAAAGATGTAAAAGATCTGTATGCTGAAAACTATAGAAAGCTCATGAAGGAAATTGAAGAAGATATAAAGAAATGGAAAAACATTCTGTGCTCATGGGTTGGAAGAATATTGTTAAAATGTCAATATTACCCAAAGCTATCCACACATTCAATGCAATCCCAATCAAAATTGCACCAGCATTCTTCTCGAAGCTAGAACAAGCAATCCTAAAATTCATATGGAACCACAAAAGGCCCCGAATAGCCAAAGTAATTTTGAAGAAGACCAAAGCAGGAGGCATCACAATCCCAGACTTTAGTCACTACTACAAAGCTGTCATCATCAAGACAGCATGATATTGCCACAAAAACAGACACATAGACCAATGGAATAGAATAGAAACCCCAGAAATAGACCCACAAAAGTATGGCCAACTAATCTTTGACAAAGCAGGAAAGAATATCCAATGGAAAAAAGACAGTCTCTTTAACAAATGGTGCTGGGAGAACTGGACAGCAACATGCAGAAGAATGAAACTAGACCACTTTCTTACACCATTCACAAAAACAAACTTAAAATGGATAAAGGACCTGAATGTCAGACAGGAAACCATCAAAACCCTAGAGGAGAAAGCAGGAAAAGACCTCTCTGACCTCAGCCACAGCAATTTCTTACTTGACACATCCCCAAAGGCAAGGGAATTAAAAGCAAAAATGAACTACTGGGACCTTATGAAGATAAAAAGCTTCTGCACAGCAAAGGAAACAACCAACAAAACTAAAAGGCAACTCACGGAATGGGAAAAGATATTTGCAAATGACATATCGGACAAAGGGCTAGTCTCCAATATCTATAAAGAGCTCACCAAACTCCACACCCAAAAAACAAATAATCCAGTGAAGAAATGGGCAGAAAACATGAATAGACACTTCTCTAAAGAAGACATCCGGATGGCCAACAGGCACATGAAAAGAGGCTCAACATCTCTCCACATCAGGGAAATACAAATCAGAACCACACTGTGATACCACCTCACACCAGTCAGAGTGGCCAAAATGAACAAATCAGGAGACTATAGATGCTGGTGAGGATGTGGAGAAAGGGGAACCCTCTTGCACTGTTGGTGGGAATGCAAATTGGTGCAGCCACTCTGGAAAACAGTGTGGAGGTTCCTCACAAAATTAAAAATAGACCTACCCTATGACCCAGCAGTAGCACTGCTAGGAATTTACCCAAGGGATACAGGAGTACTGATGCATAGGGGCACTTGTACCCCAATGTTTATAGCAGCACTCTCAACAATAGCCAAATTGTGGAAACAGCCTAAATGTCCATCAACTCATGAATGGGTAAAGAAATTGTAGTTTATATACACAATGGAGTACTACGTGGCAATGAGAAAGAATGAAATATGGCCTTTTGTATCAACGTGCACAGAACTGCAAGAGTGTGATGCTAAGTGAAATAAGCCATTCAGAGAAAGACTGATACCATGTGTTTTCACTCTTATGTGGATCCTGAGAAACTTAACAGAAACCCATGGGGGAGGGGAAGGAAAAACAAAAAAAAAGAGGTTAGAGAGGGAGAGAGCCAAAGCATAAGAGACTGTTAAAAACTGAGAACTGAGGGTTGATGGGGGGTGAGAGAGAGGGGAGGGTGGGTGATGGGCATTGAAGAGGGCATCTTTTGGGATGAGCACTGGGTGTTGTATGGAAACCAATTTGACAATAAATTTCATATATTAAAAAAAATAAAAAAAATAAAGTTTCACGATGAAGTAAAAAAAAAATTTAGTTAAAGCCATTCTTTACATCATACACAAAACTAATTTTCAGGTGAACTAAACTTCTAATGTGAAAAAATAATGCTGGAAATAGTTTAGAAGACAATGTACGATGGACATGTTGGTGGAATTTCACATTAAAAATCATCTCAATATAAAACATCCAAAAAATTAAGGCACATAAATTACTTTAACTCTAAGTGTTAAGAATTTTTCTACTTTTTACGTTAATTCAAGACTCTGGATACAATCAAAATCTTGTCAACTTATTTCTTGTATACCTGTGTACCCACATACTACCCTCACCTGTGGAGGGCTTTCCTAACACTTTAAAAAGCATTTCAGTGACTTCTCTAAAATTCTTAAACCAATGCTCATTTAAAAGTGTTGCTACTAATGCAACTGCTTCAGACTTCTCAATTCCCACTTCCTTCAGAACTTAAGTCTCAAAACAACTCAGAAGCTAAATGCCTTTTTTTTTTTTTAAATAAAACACTTATGTATTTTTGCTACTTAACTAAAAAATAGAAATAAACTTTTAGAACTGGAGTCCTATCGACATTCACACTTCCAAGTGGACTCTAAAATTCCCTGACATTGCTATAAAATTTGTGTGGGCATCAATCATATTCTATACAAAACCTCCAAGGTTTTTCTTGGTTCTTAGAGGGGACTACGTCCTCCTTCCCACCAAAGTTAAGAACCTCCGTTCTAGAGGCTGGGCACTCCACAAGTTAAATTTTCAAATTAGAAATCGAGGATTTTCATAGTCATAGACAGGAGATGTTAAGGAAAGCTGTCCATTTACACCATAAAACTCCTGAAATGGTCCCGAATCTCCCTTTGACATTAAATACATTGGGGAGTGGGGGGAAATCATGTCATTCCAGACAAAGAAGGTAAAATTTACTGAAGAGGTTTTAACCAGTGGTTGCTTTTGTTTGAGATCAAGCCTCAGAGTCTAACTGTACTCCAAAACATATATGAAATGCATGTATCGATGGGTCCGACCAAGAAAATAACCGTGTTTTTGATATGAATCCATCATCATTCAGAGTCAGCAACTGCAACAGTTAACTTACATTTCTGTGGTGCTTTATAGAGCGCTGTCACGTGCGCTCTCCAGGTGACCTTCACTACATTCCCACTTAGGATAATTAGCACAGCAGCATCCTCTTTCTCGATGAGGAAAGTTCTAGATTCAGTTTGTGAGGTGCGGGACGCTCACCGATCTCTGCCGAGGCATTTTTTCCAGAGACAAAGTTAGATGTAATGTTTCTTTATGATACTGCTGGTGAGGGAGACGAGGATAGAACTGTGGAAGACATCAGTGGGGAATAAAGTGTAGTTGGTGGTAGTTGTAAGCACGTCAGAGCTGGAGAGTGGTTTCTGGGAGAGGCACTAAAATAAGAGAGAAGATGGCCTTAGGAGGAGCCTTCCTTCAGGGGCGACTGAACGGGGGCAGCCGTGCAGTCTCTGAATCGAGAGAAAAACGACGCCAGGTCAGAACCTAGAGACTGAAGAGTCCGCGAACAGAGGTCCCGCCTCAGGCGAGTGAAGCAACCCGACTGAAGTCCTCCAGATCGAAACGGCCTCTTTGACTCAGTGTCCCTCCACCTCCGACCGCCCTTTTTGTCATTTTCCCTTCAGTGTCGCTCACCACAGCTTGCTGTCTCCAGTAAGACGCCCAGCTCAATTGTGCACCTCAGGGACTCTACGCGCCACAAATTCAAGTGTGAGGTATGGAATCTCGCCGCCCCAAACGTCTCCTAGAGTGAAGGAGAGACGGGCCAATCAAAGCCAGACCGGCTCCAGATGCCCAAATCGGTGGGCGTGGCGAAGGCATGCAGGAGGGAGGTTACTGAGTTGCTAAGACGACGGCTTCCGGGTGGGCGGGCCGAGGTGACTTATGGCCGGAAGACGAGACTCCGCGGGAAAAGCTGCCCCGCTAGGTGGACGAGGAGCTGTCAGGGTGAGGCAGTTTCCTCAAGAGTAACGGCGGGCCTCTGCTGGGGTCACACCACCGGCCTTCGTTTCCTTTACCCTTCTCTCTAACCAAACGATATTCCTGCCCAGTTACAAAGTGCAAGTTGTTTCCCTAAGGTAAGCGTGGGGTAATCCTATCTCCTCGTTAAATGGGTTACGGAAACTCTAGTCCACTGTGTCACACAAGGAACAGGTACTCAAAAAAGAAAAAAGTGAAAATTCAGTAACCTCTTACAGTGCGAATTTTTTACTACATTGTATGCGTTTTGTAGTTTTAAAACACTGAATGCAGTTCGAGTTAAATTTTGGTTCTTCCTGACTGCAGAATTCCATCTACCCGAGTAATGGACAAAGACCAGAATTTTCATGTTCTCTGTAGCAGTCTCAAAGCTTGTCTGACTTAAGTTCTTTTTTTTTTTTTTTTTAATGTTTGTTTATATTTGAGAGGGCGGTTGGTGGTATAGAGGATCCCACGCTTTGTGCTGATGACAGAGAGCCCAGTGGTGTCTCCAACTCCCAAACCTGGAGGTCATGACCTGGGCCCAAGCCAAGGCTTCACTCACTTAGCCCCCCAGGCGCCCCCTGCCTTAAATTCTTAATCTCCCATAAATCTGAAGGCAGAGGGTAAAATGGACAGTTGCTTTGAGCCTAAACCATTCCAAGAATCAAACTAATTCAGCTGAGTCTCCTTTCTTTAAGAGAGTCATTGTAACCTAAAATAATTGAAACCAGGTGCTAAATATGGTGCCTTTGGTTCAACGTGTGTCTCATTTGATGATGTTGGTCTCACATAAGTCTTATAAAAGTAAACATTGAAATGATAGAAGAGAAGGCTTTCTACAGACAGATAATTTTTTTAAAAAAAACTTGTGGCTTTAAAACACATTTTTTTTTTTTAATATGACATTTATTGTCAGATTGGTTTCCATACAACACCCAGTGCTCATCTCAACAGGTGCCGTCCTCAATGCCCATCACCCCCCCCCCCCCTCCCATCAACCCTCAGGTTATTCTCAGTTTTTAAGAGTCTCTTATGGTTTGGCTCCCTCCCTCTCAAACTTTTTTTTTTTGTTGTTCTTCCTTCCCCTCCCCCATGGTCTTCTGTTTAGTTTCTCAGGATCCACACAAGAGTGAAAACATACGGTATCTGTCTTTCTGTGTGATTTATTTCACTTAGCATAACACTCTCCAGTTCCATCCACGTTGCTACAAAAGGCCATATTTCATGCTTTCTCATTGCCAAGTAGTATTCTATTGTAAAACACATCTTTTAACAAATCACACAAGTCATTGTTAAATTCCAGTCACCAAAATCTAAAAGAAAACTTCAGCAAAACTTACCTGCTTATCAGCAGGAATTTATTCCTCTAGACTTAAGGCACAGAAGCATTTATGAAAGCTTAGATCTGTATGTGTTTAGGTTCCTGCCAACCTCTTTCTTCATATTCCATCTTCAAAACTACCTGCTAATGAGCACTTTTCCAGCAGCTTGGATGAAACATTTTGAATAACTTCCTCAGCCTCTAGGTTAGAAATTTCATTAAATAAAAAATTAAATACATTAGAATGCTTAGGTATGAAACATTAATGAACTGTGTAATAAGTTCTTCAGAAGAGGAGGCACTTAAGAAAACACAGGCTACCTGCATCGTGAAGCCATATAATGTGATGAGATTTGATATATAGGCAAGAGATCAAAAAATGGCCAGAATTTCAAAAGAGAATGTTCCATGAGCTGCTTAACTGCTTTCACAGACCATTTGAAAATAAAACTGAATCTCAGCAGAAGCCCAAGAGACCTTAGAGATGAACCACATTCTTTGGATGTCAGTATTATACTGAACAAAGCCAGTTGGAATGTTATTTATCTGGCAGGAAAAAAGATGCCTAAATTTTATGAGGACGTAGTCATTAATTTAAAAATACATAGTGGCTTTAGAGTTGAGAAAAGATACTTGTTAGATATACCTGTACTTGGAAAAAAAGTTTTCTCTAATAGACATATTTGACTTTGTACACTTTTTCTTACCTGCATGTTCTTCCCCCTCTGCTTAGTTGCATCTTAATTTTTAAGACCTAGGTCAAATTCTGAATCTTTTGAGATGTAGTCCATAGACAACTCTGACTCCAGAGAACCTATAGAATTATAATGTTGTCTTTTTTTGGCATTTTTGCTTTAGGGACTGTACTGTTTCTTTTTTATGTTGTTAATCGTATCTTCTGTATAATTTGCCTGCTTTACTAGATTCTAAGCTGCTTAGAATGGTATTCACCAGTGTACCTGGAAGAATGACTTGAACATGTTAAACATGATGTTGGTATAAAAAAGCCTAAGTTAGAGTTAATGTTAAATATAACTGGTAGCTGTATTAGTTTGCTAAGGCAGCCTTAACATAATACTACAGACTTGGTGGCTTAAACAACAGAATTTTATTTCTTTATGATTCTAGAGAGTAGAAAGTCCAAGATCAAGTTGTTAACTTCTCTTTTTGGCTTATGTAGATGGCCATGTTCTGCCTTTGCCTTTGCATGGTTTTTTTGTATGTGCACATAAACTATGCCCAAATTTCTTAAAAGGACACCATTCATACTGGATTAGGGTCTTTCCTAAAGACCTTATTTTATCTTAATTACCTCTTTAAAGATCTTATTTTCAAATAGAGCTGCATTCTGAGGTGCTGAGGGTAAGACTTCGACATAGGAATGTGGGGGTTGCACGCAATTCAGCCCATTATAATAGCCAACACTCAAAAAGCAGAAGTGGTTGGGAGCAGTTCTGTCACCCTTAGAAGTCTCTTAGAAGTATATAAACTTAAATGTGTAAACTCAGATTAGTGTAAGATAATAGGGAGTAGTAGAGCCTGTGGTATATCAGAGAATATTTGCCTAAGCAAGACATTTAAATTAATATTTGTGTTTTTTTTTTTTTGTTACTTATTTTGAGAGTGCACGTGCGAGCAAGCAAGGGAGGGACAGAGGGAGAGAGAGAATCCCAACCAGGCTCCATACTGACAGTGTGGAGCCTGACACGGTGTTCACAGTGCTCAAACATGACGTCATAACCTGAGCTGACATCAAGAGTTGGACGTTTAACCGCCTGAGCCACCAGGAGCCCCTAAATTAAAATTTGTAAATAAAACACACCTCAGATTTGTTTGGGCTATCCACACAAAACAAACAGGCTGACTGGTTTTGGCTTACAAGGCATTGGTTTGCCAAAACCACCATCATATGATTTCATTTGGAATCTATAACCTTTTATGGTAGATACTGGACATATTAAGTATGTTTTTGCATATCCAAAGGCATTTTCCCCAGGTCCCATTGGTTCACACATAACTTTATGTGGAATACCCATGTGGAAGGAACTTTGCCGAATGCTTTACTGTGATTAAAATCCATAAATTTGGCCTTATATCCAAGAGTTACAGGGACATCCTATTTTCGAGGTAATTGAATGCATAACTATGCATAATTTGGGGATTTTTTTTTTTTGGTACAGCTGTATCCTGTAAATAGAACTCAGAATTCCTGGTCAGATTATTTGCCCTCAAAAGGTCAAGCCTTTGCCCTGAAGTACAATTGTAGAGGACATGAGATATATACAAAAATAATTATAGTGCAAGATAAAAGTGAGACGATAAGAGAATAATAGATGTGCTGTGGGAAATTAGAGGAGGAAAAGATTTTTTCCAGCAGGGTGTGTTACTAAAGGTATTTAGTGCAGTTAGAATTAATCTTTCCTAGGGCACCTGGTACTTCTAATATAGCATTAATCAGTGTATTACATGGTACCTACTTGCGTATGTTCACACCTCTCCCAATGCACTCTGAAATACACAAGAATGTCTTAGTCTTTATATGTTCCAGTCTGGTATTGTCCAAAAGTTTCAAGAGTCGCCTGGGGAACTTTTTAAAGATAAGTTTCTCAACTCTATTTCTAGCGATTCTAATTTAATAGGATTGGAGGGGTGGTAGAGAATCTATTTTGAAGAGGCTTCTCTCACTTAATGACTTTGGTTATCAGCCCTTTTTGGAACCTCCTGCCCCAGAACACCTAGGATATAGTATGCTCTCAAATTCTTATCACATTAAATGAGCAGAGCTGTGACTTAGTAAAATTAATAAGGATAAATTAGAGTGGAAAATATCCTAGAGGCAAAGAAGTCCTATTACAGATGTCCAACTAAGAGATTAAACCACCCTTAACTAGGGCAAAGGCCATAGGAAAGGAGAGAAACAAGAAATTTTGAAAAGGTAGAATCTACAGAATTAGATGAAACTTGATATAATGCAGTAGTTCCCAAACATAGTGTGCCTAAGACTTATATGGGGTATTTATTTAAAAAGCAGATTGCCACACTCTTGTATGAATTTTTTTTTCAGTTAGTCCAGGGTAAAGCACAGGAATCTGCATTTTTTTAACAATCCTTCCACATGATTTTGATTTAGATTATTTTATCTAATTTAAGACCTCAGTTTAAGAACACAGTGATCTGTTGACCATTGTAAGAGGAAAGATTGAAAAATAGTTCTAAAGTTTAAATCGTGAGTAACAGGATTAGCCATTAATCAGTATTTGGTTTAGAGAGAAATAAAGTTCATCCATGAAAGCTCTTTGGCAAGTAAGAAGAAATGGGCTTTAAGAGCCTGGGAGAGAGGTAGAGGGCAACGAAAAAATTGGGATCCTTTGTGATAAAGATTCCCAAGAGAGATAAAGGAAAGATTCCTAAGAGAGATAAAGGAAAAAGAAGAAAGTCATGGGGAAAATTGGGGGGATTATTTCTCCTTTGAGAGATTTTGAAATGAAGGAGGCAACATGTGAAAGAGAAGGTGGGAGAAAAGTTGGAAAAAACCAAAACCAAGAGTTTTAAGTAAAGAATGTGTACATCATCTAGTGTGAATGAGAACTACAAGGGTTGTAGGGTGAACATGGAGAGACCTCTGAGATTGACATCTATTTGGTACCCTTTAATAGGAGTTTTGCAGAACTGTGTGGTTGCTGTGAGTTGAAAAATAGATGGCAAGAAAATCTAAGCTAGGGATTATTAAGCATAACTTACCATGTGAAGAGAATAAGTATCTGCACCCCCATGTTCATAGCAGCATTATTTATAATAACCAAACAGGGAAACAACCTAAGTGTCCATCATTGAGTTAATGGATTAAAAAAAAAAAAAAGGCTATGCTATATATATGATACAGTGAATTATAAGTTAGCCATAAAAAACAAAACAAGGAAATCGTGCCATTCTGACAAAAGGGACCTTGAGGGCATTTTCTCATATGAAGTAAGTTAATATTGTATGATCTCATATGTGAAATCTGAAAACAAAAGTCAGAAGAGGTCAGATTTTAGGTTACTGGAGGCAGGGGGTAGGGGAAATACAAACTTCTAATTACGAGATAAGTACTAGGGATGTAATGTGCATTATGATGACAATAGTTTGCACTGCTGTTTGATACATATGAAAGTTAAGAGGGTAAATCCTAAGACTTCTCATCATAAGGAAGAACTTTGTCTCTCTGGCTTGTTTTATCTATATGATAGATGGTAACTAAACACTGTGGCAATTTCATAGTATATGTAAGTCAAACAATTATGCTGTATACCTTGAACTTGTACAGTGATGTGTACCAATTATATCAATAAAACTGGAGGAAAAAATGAGAGATTGTCATTATATGAAGAAGGTAGCACAGGAAGATACTTATAATCTGTTAGAGATGTCCATTTTTTGTATAGTAGAAAATAATTTTTAAGACCAGGATCAATGGAGGTAAAAAGATAAAAGGATCACAGTAATACTAAAGAGTAAACATGCTTCATTAGCAAAACCTGGGTTTTTTTTTTTTTTTTTTTTTTAGGTCTTTCCTGGATAGTAAAGGAAATGAATAATAAGCCTAATTAGAAGTTCCCTTTTTAAGAAGTAAAACAGAAGAATAAAAGTTTCTGGAATAGAGTTTTATTTTAATATAGACTTTAAAGAAGAAAAATTTTCAAGTGATAGCCTTTGTAGACTTACCAAGACAATGGTTTTAAAACATTATATCTTATATGCCAATCTTACAAGCTATCCATAAGTACATAATTAGTATAATAGTTTATATAAGAGGTCTGTATTCAAAACTCAAGTCTGCCTCTTGTAGATGTGTGTACAACCTTGATTAAGATCCTGTTAAATAGGGGCGCCTGGGTGGCTCATTTAGGCATCCAACTTTGGCTCAGATCAAGATCTCACAGTTCGTGAGTTCGAGCCCTGCTTTGGGCTCTGTGCTGACAGCTCAGAGGCTGGAGCCTGCTTCGAATTTTGTGTCTCCCTCTCTCTCTCTCTCTATGCCCCTCCCCTGCTTGTGCGCTGTCTCTCAAAAATAAATAAAATATTTAAAAATAAGATTATGTTAAATGAAATGGAAATTTCTAATACTTCATAGCATTAAATGAAGTGATAGAATGTTAAATATGTTCTTGCCATATAGTAAGAATTAAATAATGGTGACTCTTTTATTAATTGAATGACCTTTTGCAAGTTACTAATTGCTCTGAATTTTTAAGTGTTCTCTGTCAAATGGTAATAGTTATATAGTTAAGGACATTCATAGAACAAGGTAGAGTTAACAAGAATATTATGTTATTAGAAAACGGGGAGTTAATCAGAGGGTCTTGTAATAATGCGTAGCACATAAAAACACTCAGTAAATGGCAAATGGTGTTGTTATGTCAAAAATCTAAAAGTAATATCACTTATTTATCTCAGTTGCATAGAGCTTTGAAATACATTCTTCATATAGTCTTTTCAACAGTTTTGTGAGATAGTCCCTTTTCAGATGAGAGAAAGTTTGAGTAACTTAGAGTCAAAAAGAAGCAAAGTCTTCTCACTCCCAGGCCAGTGCTTTTACCCATCATACAATATCTGTCATCTAAGTCACAAAGGTTATTTTTTTAACTTTATATTTTGAAATTTTAGATTCATGTGTGGTTGCTAGTAATAGTACAGAGAGGTTCCTTGTACATCTTCACCCAGTTTCCCCCAATGGTAATGATATCTTATGTAACTATAGTATAACATCACAACCAAGAAATTGTTACCTAATGACCTTACTGAGATTTTACCAGTTTACATACACTAATTGGTGTGCGTGTGTGCATTTATTCTATGCAGTTATCTGTGTGTAGATTAGTGTAACCACCATTATAGTCAAGGTACAAAACTATTTTCACCACAGGATTTCTTATGCTACATTTTTGATAGCCACAGCCTTTCCACCTAGATCCCAGTTCCTATGCCCTAGCAACCACTAATCTGGTCTACATGTTTACAGTGTTGTCACTTTGAGAATGTTACATAAATGGAATAATACTTGTAACTACTTGAGATAAATTTTATTAATAAAATTTACACGTAAATTGTATCAAAAAGAAATACAGTTTTTAAGTTTTTATTTTAATTCCAGTTAAAATACAGCATTCTCTTAGTTTCACATGTACAATATTGTGATTCAACAATTCCATTACATCTCCCAGTGCTCATCACAAAAAGTGTACTCCTTAATCCCCATCACCTATTTAACTCATTCCCCCCACACAACTGCCCTTTGGTAATCATCAGATTCTCTGTAATTAAGAGTCTGTTGCTTGTGTCTTTTTTTTCTCCCTTGGCTCATTTGTTTCTTAAATTCTACATGAGTGAAATCATAGGGTATTTGTCTCTCTCTGACTTCTTTTGCTTGGCCTTATACTCTAGCTCCATCCATGCCGTTGCAAATGGCAAGATTTCATTCTTTTTTATGGCTGAATAATATTCCTGTGTGTGTGTGTGTGTGTGTGTGTGTGTGTGTATGTACAACATCTGTATCCATTCATCAGTCAGTGGATACTTGGGCTGCTTCTGTAATTTGGCTATTGTAAATAATGCTGCTATAAACATAGGGGTGCACATATATCTCTGACTTAGTGTTCTTGTATTCTTTGGGTAAATACCCAGTAGTGTGATTGATGGATTGCAGGGTAGTTCTATTTTTAACTTGTGGAGGAACTCCATACTGTTTTCCACTTTGGCTGCACCAATTTGCATTCACACCAACAGTGCACAAGCATTCCTTTTTCTCCATATCCTTGCCAACACTTGTTCCTTTTGTTGTTGATTATAGTCATTCTGACTGATGTGATACCTCATTGTAGTTTTGATTTGCATTTCCTTCACGATAAGTGATGGTGAGCATTTTTCATGTGTCTTTTGGCCATCTCTAAGTCTTCTTTCGAAAAATGTCTATTCATGTATTCTCCCACTTTTTTAATCGGATTATTTATATTTCGGGTGTTGAGTTTTATAAGTTATTTATTTCGGATACTAACCTTTTGTTCGATATGTAATTTGCGGATATATTCTTCCATTCTGTAGTTTGCCTTTTAGTTTGGTTGATTGTTTCCTTCACTGTGCAGAAAAGTTTTATTTTGATGTCCTAAGAGTTTATTTTTGCTTTTGTTTCCCTTCCATTGGGAGATAATACCTAGAAAAAGTTGCTACAGCTCATGTCAGAGAAGTTACTGCCTGTATTTTCTTCTAGGATTTTTATGGTTATAGGTCTCACATTTAGATCTTTAATCCATTTTGAATTTATTTTTGTGTATGATGTAAGAAAGTGGTCCAGTTTCATTCTTTTGCATTATTTCTGTCCAGTTTTCCCAGCATATTTTGTTAAAGAGTTAATTTTTTTAAAATATTTATTTTTAAGAGAGAGGCAGAGAGAGAGAGAGAGGGGGAGACACAGAATCCAAGGTAGGCTCATAACCTGAGCCAAAGTCAGACACTTAACCAACTGAGCCACCCAGTCACCCCTGAAGAGGCTTTTACCCATTGCATATTCTTGCCTTTATTAGCGAAGCATATATGAGAATAAATTGACCATATAATTGTAGGTGTATTTTTGGATTTTCTGTTCTGTTGATCTATGTTTCTGTTTTTGTGCCAGTAGCATACTGTTTTGATTACTGCGGCTTTGCAGTATAACTTGAAGTCTGGAATTGTGTTAACTCTAGTTTTGTTCTTTTTCAAGATTGTTTTGGCTATTCAGGGTCTTTGGTGGTTCCATACAAATTTTGGGATTGTTATAGTTTGGTGAAAAAGTCTATTGGTATTTTGATAGGATTGCCTTAAATGTGTAGATTGCTTTGGATATTATAGACACTAAAAATATTCTTCCAGTCCATGAGCAATGGAATGATTTTCCATTTCTTGGTGTCATCTTCAATTTCTTTCATCACGGTTTTATAATTTTCAGAGTACAAGGCTTTCATATTTTTGGCTAGGTTTATTCCTAGGTACTTTACTATTTTTGGTGTAATTATAAATGGGTTTATTTACTTAATTTTTCTTTCTTCTTCCTCAGTGTTGGTATATAGATGTGCAACAGATTTCTGTACATTGATGTTGTATCCTGGCACTATATGGAATTTGTTTTTTAGTTTTAGCAGTTTCTTGGTGAAGTCTTTCAGGCTTTCTTTATATAGTATTTGGTCATCTGCAAATAGTGAATGTTTTATTTCTTCCTTACTGATTTGGATGCCTTTTATTTATTTTTGTTGCCTGATTGCTGTGGCTAGGACTTCCAGTACTATGTTGATTAAAGTAGTGTGGGTAGACATTCTTGTCTTGTTCCTGACCTTAGAGAAAAAGCTTTGTTTTCCCATTAAGTATAATGTTTGCTGTGAGACTTTAATATATGGCCTTTATTATTGTTGAGGTATGTTCCCTCTAAACCTACTTTGTCGAGGGTTTTTATCATGAATGCATGTTGTACTTTGTCAAATGCTTTTTCTGCGTGTATTGAAACGATCATATGGTTTTTATCCTTTCTCTTAATGATGTGATATATCACATTGATTGATGTACAAATATTGAGCCACCCTTGCAACCCAGGAATAATTCCCACTTGATCATGGTGAATTCTTTTTAAGTTTATTTGAGAGAGAGAGAGTGTGTGTGTACACGTGCGCGAGCACATGGGCAAGTGAGGGGCAAAGAGAGAGGGAGAGAGAGAATCCCAAGCAGGCTCTGCAGTGTCATTGCAGAGCCTGATGTGGGGCTTAAACCCATGAACTGTGAGATCATGACCTGAGCCAAAGTTAGACACTTAAGCAACTGAGCCACCCAGGCACCTCCAGGGTGAATGATTTTTTTAATGTGTTGTTGGATTTAGTTTGCTAGTATTTTGTTGAAGATGCTCGCATCTGTGTTCTTCAGAGTTACTGGCCTTTAGTTCTCTTTTTTTATGGTGTCTTTATCCAGTTTTGGTATCAGGGTAATGTTGGCCTCTATTTTTTTCTTTTTCCATTTTTTAGTAGAGTTCATCTGGTCTTTTGTTGGTTGGGAGTTGTTTGATTACTGATTCTATTTCATTGCTGACTAACAGTTTGTTCAAATTTCCTATTCCTGTTTTAGTTTTAGTAGTTTATATATTTCTAGGAATTTATCCATTTCTTTTCAGTTGTCCAATTTTTCAGCGTAGAGTCTTCCATAATATTCCCTTGTAATTGTATTGCTGTGGTTTTGGTTGTTATTTCTCCTTTCGCATTTGTGATTTTATTTATTTGGGTACTTTCTCTTCTTGTCAAGCCTGACTAGAGATTTATCAATTTTATTAGTTTTTTTTTTTTTTTTTCCCATATAACCAGCTCCTGGTTTCATTGATTTCTGTTCTGTTGTGGGGTTTTAAGTTTTTTTTTAATTTTTAGTTTCTATATCATTTGCTACTCTATATGTATTATTTCCTTCTGCTGGTTTTAGGTTTTGTTTGCTGTTTTTTTTAGCTTTTTAGGTTATTTATTTTAGGTTTTTCTTTGTTCTTGAGGTACGCCCATATTGCTAGAAACTGCCCTTTTAGAACCGCCTTTGCTGCATCCTAAAGGTTTGGGACCATTGTGTTTTCATTTTTATTTGTTTCCATGTAATTTGTATTTCTTTTATTTCCTATCTGACTCATTCATTGTTCAGTAGTGTGTTATTTAACCTTCATGTATTTGTGGTCTTTCCAGACTTTTTCTTGTGGTTCACTGCTAGTTTCATAGTATTGTGTTCAGAAAAGATGCATGGTATGACTTCAATTTTCTTGAATTTGTTGAGACTTGTTTTGTGGCCTAATATGTTATCTATTCCAGAGAATGTCCCATGTGCACTTGAAAAGTGTGTATCCTGCTGTTCTAGGATGGAATGTTCTGAATATATCTGTTAAATACATTGGGTACACTGTGCCATTCGAAACCATTGTTTCCTTGTTGATTTTCTGTTTAGATGATCTGTTCCTTGATGTAAGCAGGGTGTTAAATTCCCCTACTGTTACTGTATTACTATCGATCAGTTCCTTGATATTTCTTTTTAACTGTTTTACATATTTAGGTGCTTCAAGTTGGGGGCATAAATATTTATGCCTTGTTATATGTTCTTGTTGGATTGTCCTTTTTATGATTATGTAGTGTCCTTCTTTGTCTCCTGTTACAGTCTTTGTTTTAAAGTCTTCTTTGTTCAATGTAAGTATTGCTACTCTGGATTTCTTTTGACATCCATTTGCATGATAGATGTTTCTGCACCCTCTCACTTTGAAGCTGCAGGTGTTTTTAGGTCTAAAATGAGTCTTGTAAGCAGTATATAGATGGGTTTTGGTTTTTATAATCCATTCTGTCACCCTCTATGTCTTTTGATTGGAGTATTTAGTCTATTTGCATTTAAAGTAATTATTTATAGGTATGTATTTATTGTCATTTTAATACTTGTTTGGGGGTTGTTTCTGAAGATTTTCTCTGACCCTTGTTTTTCTTTCATGGTTTACTTGTTTTCTTTAATGATATATTTGGATTTCTTTCTCTTTACTCTTTGCTTATTAGTGGCTTCTGATTTGTGGTTACCATTAGGTTTGTATATAGCATCTGTGTATAGTTGCCTTTATTTAGTTAATGGTTATTTAAATTTGAACCCATTCTTTTTTTCTTCCCCTTACCCTGTTTTAGGCATATGGTGTCATATTTAAGATCCTTTTATTTTGTGAGTTTTTTGATTGAATTTTTTACAGAAACATTCATTTTTACTGCTTTTATGGTTCCTACCTTGATATATCACTTTTGGTCTTTACTTTCCACTCAAAGAGTTCCCCCCCCCCCTTTTTTTTAATTTTTTTTTTTTAATATTTATTTATTTTTGAGAGACTGAGAGAGACAGAGCACGAGCAGGGGAGGGGCAGAGACAGAGGGAGACACAGAATCCGAAGCAGGCTCCAGGCCCTGAGCTGTCAGCACAGAGCCTGATGCGAGGCTTGAACTCTTGAACCATGAGATCATGATCTGAGCCAAAGTCTGATGCTCAATCAACTGAGCCACCTGGGTACCCCTCAAAGGGTCTCCTTTAATGTTTCTTGCAGGGCTGATTTAGTGGTCATGAACTTTAGTTTTTGTTTGGGAAACTCTTTATCTCTTTGTTTGGGAAACTCCTATTCTGAATGATAGCCTTGCTGGAGACAGTATTCTCAGCTGCAGATATTTTCCTTTCAGCACTTTGAACATATCATGCCACTTCCTTCTTGCTTGGTAAGTTTCTGCTGAAAAATTCCCTGATAGTCTTATTTGGTTTCCCTTGTATGTTACTATTTTCTTTCGTCTTGCTGGTTTTAAAATGTTTATCACCATATTTTGCCAGTTAAAATATATCATGCTGTTGATGTGGTTTTGTTGTTACTGGGAGTTCTTTGTGCCTCCTGGATCTGGATATCTGTTTCCTTCCCCAGATTAGGGAAGTTTTCAGCTATTATTTCTTGAAATAAATTTTCTGCCCCCCTTTGTCTCTCTTCTTCTGGGACTCCTATAATATGAAGATTATTAGGTTTGACGGAATCAGTGAATTCCCTAAGTCTGTTCTTACTTTGCATAATTCTTTTCTCTATCTTTTGTTCAGCTGGGTGACTTTCCGTTACTCTCTATGCTAGGTAATAAATTTTTTCCTTTGCTTTTCCGGCCTGCTGTTCATTCCATCAAGCATGTTTCTCATTTCATTTATTGAGCCCTTTATCTCTAATAAATTATTCCTTATCTCTGTGTTAAGGGTCTCACTCATGCCTTCCATTGTTTTATGAAGTCCAGTGATTCTCTTTAAGTATTACATTGAATACTCCAACAGCCATGTTAATTACATCTGTTTAACTTATGTTTCTGGCCAGGGCTTTGTCCTGTTCTTTAGTTGGGGACGAATTCCTCTGTCTTCTCATTTTGTCTAAATCTCTGTGCCTGCTTCTATATGTTAGGAAAGTCATCTACGTCTCCTGTTCTTTCAGGTAATGGCCTTATGAAGAACAGGTCCTATAGTGCCCTACTGTGTAGTGTTCCCTGTTCCTCAGGGCCTGGCAATTCAGCAAGTGTGTTTAAGGTGTGTTGCATTTGTTCTGCTGTTGTGTCCTAGCTGTTTTATCCTTTAGTCCAGTTGTCTGCAGAGGCTCTCTTTTCTTGTTGTGGGCAGTGTTTGGTCCCTGGCCTGAATATGACAAATTTTAACTAGGTGTGCCCTGATCTGCTTGTGAAATGAGACCTGTTGCTGCTGCCACTGGAACCGAGGCCCTTCAAATCTCCTGGACTGGGAAACATGGTGTGGGCAGGGGTTTGGGCCAGTCTTCTGGGGAGAGGGCCTTCCATGCTTGGACTGAGGTAAGTTGACTAGAAAGGGGGATCCCCCAGAGTTTGGAGGGCAAGGCTTGATGTAAGCAAGTTACATAGCGAGGGTCTGCTCTGCACTGGTTCCTGCATGTGGCCCTGTGCTTAAACTGAGAGGCAGGAGAGGGAAATGGTGCTTGCCAGTTCCTTTGTTCACAGAGTGATCTATGAATGGCACCTTTTTGGTGCACACTCTGAGAAAAGCAAATAACCCTCCCAGGCACTCTTGAGATTGCTGTGTCTACCATGTACGTCCATAGGCTGTTGGCCGTGCTTTATCTTCACAGGTATCCTCAGTGTCCTGCAGGCTCTATTCAAACCAAGCCTGCTGACTTTTAAAACTCCAGGCTTTAATTCACACTGGTTGCAAGAACTAATGAAATTCGGCCCCTATTGCTTTGCTAGACAATTGCTATGGGAATTCATTTTACCTTTGTGGACTCCCCTATATGTTAGTTTTTCTCTCTCCCTTCTCTGAAATGATGGCTCCCTCCTCACCACCATGCCCACTCTTCATTTATCTCCCAAGCTATGTCTCTGCACTTGCCACCTTCTTCACTGTAGCCTCTTCTCTACCTGTAGTTGTGGAGTTTGTTGTGCCAGTGTTCAGGTCCATTTCTGGGGAACTTCAGATGTTTGGTTTTTTTAAAAATTTTTAAAGTATTTATTTATTTTTTGAGAGAGAGAGTGAGGCAGTGTGAGCGCGGTGGGCCAGAGAGAGGGAGACACAATCGGAAGCAGGCTCCAGGCTCTGAGCTGTCAGCACAGAGCACAATGTGGGACTCGAACTCATGGACTGTGAGATCATGACCTGAACTGAAGTTGAATGCCCAACTGACTGAGCCACCCAGGTACCCCTTGATGTTTTAATAGTTACCTAGTTGTATTCATGGGATGAGGTGAGCCTAGAGTCCTCCTACTCTGCTGCCATCTTTCCTTCAGCCCCACTCAAAATAAAATCATTTTAAAAATAAAACACAAGCCTTTTATCTAGTGGAGGAGTAGATCTCTTTCAATGTTCTTGGGCTATAAATAGCAAGAGAAGAACTGGAGGAATAAAACCACAAGCAATGGCAAAGACCCTCAAATTTTAAACCCTGGCACACGTGGTTCTGTGTGTCTAGATAGCATATTTTTTCTTTAAATGTTGTTCAATGACCATTGCCTGCCTTTCCTTTGAAAACGTTTTCTTGTGGAAATTAACCTTGTTATATATCTTGCATGGATTTTAATGTCAAATCAGTGAATAAGGGAAAATTTATGAAGTGCATGACGTTGTGAAAAATTATGGATGTTTTATGGCTTACTCTCCTCACCAAAATAGCCATTCAAGTGGGAAAAACACCTCTTACAGTCAACCATCTTGGAACTCTGGAACCCAATCAGGCAGTAAAACAACCAGAGAAGTGCTTAATGAAAGGAGAGGCTTTTAAATTCAGTAAAAGTGACATGACAGCTACCAACCCCCCTTTCTTCAGCCTTGCCATGATTGTGGTGATAGTAGTCACCATTTCTAGAGTAGCTCGCTACTGCCAGGGCAGGCAGTCTTGACTTCATCATCCAAGTTTTGGAGACGGTGCATTTTGATCAGTCTGGTTATCCTGTGAGTGACCAGTAAAGGTGTTTCCTTTTGTTTCAGCCCCCTTGGATTGCAGTGGCTTCCACAGCTGTGGCTACTATCAAAAGATTTAGAGATGCTTTCTTTTTTCTCATTTGGATGCAGGCATTTACATAGACTCTGTTAGGTCTCTGCCTGACTTGTGGGGATACTGGAAGAGAAACATCCCCTGGATGACTACAGACTTACTTAGCAATAAACTTAAGGAGGCATAAGACTTTAGTGTGCCAAAAATGACAAAAGATTGCTGAAAAAAATAAGACCTAAATAAATAGGACATTCCATATACATGGGTTGAGACTTAATATTGTTGAGATGACAATACTACCCAAAGCAATCTGGAGTTTATATTGAATCCCTATGAAAAATAGCCTTCTTTTTTTTAAATTAAAACTGAAAAACCCTTCCTGAAATTCAAAAAGAATTTCAAGGGACTCTTGATAGTCAAAACAATCTTGAAAAGAAAAACAAATTTGGTGGATACAAAGTTCCTGATTTTAAAACTTAGTACAAAGCTACAAAAATTAAAAGTTTGGCATTGGCATAAGGGTGGACATATAGGCAAATGAAATATAATTCAGAGCCCGGAATTATGTCATCACATTTATGGTCAAATGATTTTCATCAATGGGGGCAAGATCATTCAATGGTGGGGGAAGAACAGTCTCTATAGCAAATGGTGCTGGGAAAACTGGACATCCACATGGAAAAGGACAAAATTGGACCTTTACCTTATACAATATACAAAAATTAACTCAAAATGGATTAAAGACCTGAATTTTAGAACTAAATGAATGTAACTTTTAGAAGAAAACATAGGGACCAATTTTCATGACCTTGGATTTGGCAGTGATTTCTTATATATGACACCATAAGTATAGGCAATAAAAAAAATACATTGGACTGCATCAAAATTTAAAACCTGTATGTTTCAAAAAATACCATCAATAGAATGAACAGAGATTGCACAGAACAGGAAAAAATATTTGCAAACCATATATCTGAAAGGGGTGTAATATTCAGAATATATGAAGAATTGCTTCAACTCAATTTAAAAAACAAAATTCTTAAATGGGCTAAAGCTTGAATAGACATTTCTCTAAGAAGACATACAAATGGCCAATAAGCATAGAAATAATGCTCAGCTCTGCTACTCATTAGGGAAATTTACATTGAAACCGCAGTAAGATACCTCTTCATACCCAGTAGGAAGGCTGTTACCAGAAGAAAAAAAGGGGAGGGAGGGAGAGAGGGCAGCAGAAGTAGAAGAAAAGAAAAAGGAGATAACAAGTGTTGGCAAATATGTAGAGAAATTTGAACCCTCTTACATTGCTGGTAGAACTGTGAAATGGTATAGTTGCTGTAAAAAAACAGTTTGGCGGTTCCTCAAAAAATTAAATATAGTAACTCCATTCCCAGGTGTATACCGAAACAGGGACTTAAACAGATTCTCATACACCAGTGTTCAAAACATTATTCACAGTTACTAAAAGGTAGAAACAACCCAATTGTCCATCAACAAAGTAACTGATAAACAAAATTTGGTATATCATTAAACAGAATCTAGTATGTCCATATAATGGAATATTACTTGGCCAAAAAAAGGAATAAAGTTCTGATACATGCTACAAAATGGATAGATCTTAAAAACATTAAGTGACATAATCCATATATAAAAGGGTGATATAATTCTAAAAGTTAGATGATTTGTAAAGACGTTAATTAGAGGTTATCAGGGTTAAGATGGGGGAGAGGCACATGTGCTATTACTATATGGGTACAGAATTTCTTTTTGGGATGATGAAAAAATTCTGGAAATAGTGATGATGGTTATACAACATCGTGAATGTACTTAATGCCACTGAACCATACTGGATGTGGTTGTTAACTTTTATGTTGTATGTGTACAGGAATAAGACCTTAATGTGGTTATTGTTTTTGAGACTCCTTGTTCTAACTTACAAATGAATGAGAAAACTTTGGTTTTCTTTGTTTTGATTCTTAACTTAATGTCTAATCTTATTTAGGTTTTCTGCATAGATTTTTTTCCTTTGAAAACAAAATGTGACCATCCATCGGGAATATTCTAATATTTTAGTATTACTTTTATAAATTAATGAGATTTTTTCAAATGCAAATTATTCTCAGAAGAATCTGATGACACTGGCATAGTTTTTTGGGATATGCTTAGGCTTGGCTGAACTGGGGTCAGGAGGCTGAGAGTTTAGAATATGGAATATCTAGGTCATAGTAAACCTGGAAGACTAGGGGAAACAGTAGTAAATTTGTATTCCACAGGCAAAGGGATTCAAATTACACCTTTAACATTACTGAAATAATAGTTGTAAAAACATAATTAATGTTACCTTTTTGGGTAGGATAGGATAGGATAAACTGCAACAGCAACAAACCTCTGTATTTGTTTGGCATCATCTTCTCATTAACAATCAGCATCAAGAGAGATTAGAAACTTTCCTTTTCATTTGGTCCCAACCTAAATAACCCCAAAGGCGAATGTAGGTTTTGTGTGATGATTTAAGTTTTGGCTCTTTTAAACAGCTATATTTTAAATATTTCTTCACAGTGAATTAGGTGATGTTTCAAGTAAGGTTAGACTCACCATAGTTAGGCTTCGCTCTGCTTCAAACTAAGGGAAAGTTTTTGTTTTTTTTTTTTTTTTTTAATAGACGAGGTATTTATAGGTTTTTGAGTTTTCATAGTATTGGCAAAATTCAGTAGATGAACTCTCAACTTGGGTAATGGCATCAACTTTGGTGCTAGTGTTGTGTACCAACTGTGGGAAGTATTGTGTGTTCTCAAGTAGTTCATTTAACTCACTGTCAGCATCTGGAAATGGGAACAATATTCCCTACTACGTGGGATTCATATGAAGATAAAATAAGAAATAATGAAAAGTGCTTTACACAATATCTAATACATTGGAAATTATCATTAATGGTAGTTGTCACTATTGATTAAATATCATTTACCTTTCCTGCCTTTATGCAATTTTTTGAATATTAGATGAGTTAACATGAAAGCTTTTTAAAATTTGTAAGGTGGTATGTAGGTAAACATTTGACAATTGAAGATCTTTTTCTCTTTTCTGAACTTTTTATTTTCATTTTTATAAAATAAGTGTTTAATATTATACTTATTTACATTTGGTTTTGTTTTGTTATTTTATGGATGTTAATCTCAATTCCTAAACAAGAACGTGTATGTTGCTTCAGGATAGCTAATGTTTCTTAGCTCGTGTTTCTCTTCAGTCTCCTATATATAGCATGGCGCTATGTTACTTGCGTGAAAAACACGGTAAACATTTGTTTACTTTTAGTAATTGGTCTTTTCTAAGCAGGCCCTTAAGCATATCATAATTGCAATTAGAATTAACAGTCACCCTGAACATGTGGCTGCTGCTATGCTCTTGAGAATTCCCATTACTCGAAGGTGACCTTCAAGTATATCCCACTGGATACTGACCTGACAAAAGTGATTCATACCTCTAGCCAACAACACAGATCTCTGCAGTGTGTCCTGCTTTCCAAGCCACACTAAAACTAAAGCTACTGAAATAAGTAAAGCATATTATTTGTTTAATGAGGATATTATTTACTAAATAGAAAATATTATTACCCAAGTCTATTTTTAGAGTTGGCTTAATATTTCCTGTCATGTACAATCTCAGATAGTGTTTCCTCTAAAAAACTTTTTTATCCAAATACAATTTTCAGGAAATTAGCACAGTACACACCCTACAATATGTTGGGGTGTGTGTGTGTTGGGGGGGTGGTATGTGGAATTAATGATAAAATGAGATTGAGTCAGTAGCCAAGAGCCTAACTTTGAAGTACAAAAGTTTTGAATTCTCAACTGTGCTATTTATTAGTTATGTGACTGTGGGGGATGTAGTTTAATTTTGTAAGACAAAGTTTCTTCTTTGGTTTATGGGCATTATAATAGCCATCTCATAGGTTTATTGTATTAAATGAAATAATCGATTTACAGCACTTAGCACAATACCAGATACCTACTAAAAACACATTAAGAGTAATTTTAATTGCAATAACATTTTTGGCCTCAAAATTACTTAAAAATTACTCTCAAGTAGGAAATTTCAAGAAAGGACAGCTCCCACATTGGTCATTGCAAGTGCTCAGTGGCATGATGAGAATTCAGATCTCATTATTGTACTCTGCTATCCTCAAAATGTTGGTCCTTGTCTTCAGACTAGGTTTCCTCAGGGTCACAGGTGACCACTATAGTTTTAGTCTTCAATTAATCCAGCCAAAGAAAACACCATCTCTCCACATAGGTTTCTTTTTAAGAACAAGAAAATCTTTTTTGGAAACCTTCTAACACACTTGCCTCCAGTATTCATTTACTGAGTTAGATACTCACTTCCTAAATGAACACAGGTGAGGAGAAAGGGATTATGGATTACCCAGGGGTGTGCTTAGAGAAGCCAAGATTTCACAAAGCAAGAAAGAATATCCAGCAGAAGAAAGACAGTCTTTTCAACAAATGGTGTTGGGAAAACTGGACCACTTTCTTACACCATGCACAAAAATGAATTAAAAATGGATTAAAGACATAAATGTGAGATAGGAAACCATCAAAATCCTAGAGGAGAACACAGACATCTCTTTGACATCAGCCATAGCAACTTCTTTGTTTGTTTTTAAAACTTTTTTAATGTTTAATTTTGAGAAAGAGAGCGTGCAAGCACAAGCGGGGGAGCAGCAGAGAGAGAGAGAGGGAGACAGAGGATCTGAAACAGGCTCCAGGCTCTGAGCTGTCAGTACAGAGCCTGATGTAGGACTAAAACTCAGGAACTCTGAGATCATAATCTGAGGCTGAAGTCACACGCTTAACTGACTGAGCCACTCAGGCGCCACCAGCCATAACACATTCTTACTATATATGTCTCCTGAGGCAAAGGAAACAAAAGCAAAAGCAAGCTATTGTGACTTCATCAAAATAAAAAGCTCTGCACAGCAAAGGAAGCAGACAAACTAAAAGACAACCTACTGAGTGGGAGAAGGTATTTGTGAATGACCTATCTGATAAAGGGTTAGTATCCAAAAGATAGGAAGAACTGAACACCCAAAAAACAAACCACACAGTTAAAAAATGGGAAGGGGTGCCTCGGTGTCTCATTTGGTTAAACATCCAACTGTTGGTTTCGCTTTAGGTCTTGATCTCATGGGTTGTGAGATCGAGCCCTATATCGGCTTCCTGCTGACAGTGCAGAGCCTGCTTGGGATTCTCTCTTCACTCTGTTCCTCCCCTGCTCATGCTCTCTCTCTTTCACAAAATAAATAAACTTTAAAAAAAAAATGGGCAGAAGACATGAAATACACGTTTTTCCAAAGAAGATATCAGATGGCCCATAGACACATGAAAAGATGCTTATCATCATCATTAGGGAAATACAAATCAAAACTACAATGAGAGATCACATTAATATCAGATTGGCTAAAATCGACAACATAAGAAACAGCAGGAATTGACAAGGATGTAGAGAAAAAGGAATCCTTGTGCACTGTTGGTGGGAATGCAAACTGGCACAACCACTCTTGAAAAGCATATGGAGGTTCCTCACAAAGTTAAAATAGAACTACCCTATGATCCAGCAATTGTACAACTAGGTGTTTATCCAAAGAATACAAAAATACTAATTCAAAGCCGTGCATGCACCCTGCTGTTTATAGCAGCATGATCAACAATAACCAAATTAGGGAAAGAACCCAAATGTCCATCAACTGACAAGTGGATAAAGAAGATGTGGTATATCTGTATACAGTGGAATATTACTCAGCCATATAAAGAATGAAATCTTGCCATTTGCACTGAAGTGGATGGAGCTAGAGAGTATTACGCTAAGCAAAATGAGTCAGAGAAAAATACCGTATGATTTCACGCACATGTGGAATTTAAGAAACAAATGAACAAAGGGGGAAAAAGAGAGAGAGAGAGGCAAACCAAAAAAAGACTCTTAACTATAGAGACCAAACTGATGGTTACCAGAGGGGAGGTTGGTGGAGGGATTGTTAAATAGGTGATGGGGATTAAGGCATGCAATTGTTGTGAGGAGCATTGGATGTTTCATAGAAGTGTGGAATGATTATATTGTACAACTGAAAATAATATACTGTATGTTAACTAACTGGAATTTAAATAAAAAGTTAAAAAGAAAAATCGAGATTCATCCCTGAGTTTTTGGTTGTGTCACTTTTTTAAAGAGTGGATGCTAACACAAAATTGGCGTCATTTAACTGGGGGAAAGAGGTGTATACCATGGCTATTATCTGCATAATAGAATATTTGCTATTTCTTTTTAATCCTCAGATGGAGATTCAGATGTCTAACAGCTCAGTTACTTGCCAGTGTCATCCATGAGTTACATCATTGTCATTGGTTTATTAGACAACTAATGCCAATTCCATTCTTTTTTCACTCTTTTAAATGTTTCATTCTATTATGTTTCTACTATTGTGGAAGATTACTAAATTTTCACAGCTAAAAATGGCAAGTACCTAGGAATATCAGGTTTTCCTGAAAAGGCTCAAAAACATAAATGGCATGGTAACTATATTTGCTTTCTTTTATTTATTTTTATTCTTATTTTTTATTTTTTGTATAGCTTCTTTCTTAAGGTGAATTTTATCTTGGGGTGGAAGCAAATAAGTAGCATAGTTGCACCTTCTTTCTATGCTAAAAAAATCCATTAGACAGTTGTTTTTCTGTTTACTTTCCATCTGGATTAGGTAATCTGTATCAGCCACACCAAGATGAGAAGGAATTATGATATTACAATATTTTTGTGAAGGAATAAAAGAAAACATTTTTCATTATCCCAGTGAGTTTGTAAAAGAGAGGGGTGTGGGACGCCAGGGTGGCTCAGTCGGTTAAGCGTCTGACTCTTGGTTTCAGCTCGGGACATGATCTCAGTTTTGAGTTGAAGCTCTGCGTCGGGCTCTGTGCTGGCAGCCCCGACCCTGCTTGGGATTCTCTCTGTCCCTCTCTGTCCTTCCTCTGCTCGTGCTGCTCTATTTCTCTCAAAAGTAAATAAACTTAATTAAAAATTAAAAAAAAGAGAGAAGAGTGTGATTATCTAGTAATATGTATAAGAAATCTTTTAGTTTCCCTGATTCCTTCCTCCATAGCTCCATTTAAATAAACTGTTTGCTACTATGAACTTGACTTGATATGTAAATAATTTTCATAAGAAACTTAAGAAATTGAGATAGTTTTTTTTTTACTCTCTATTTCCGTACAATTGAAAAGGTACAGACCATAGAAACAATTGAAGAAAACAGTGAGACATGATTTAGAAGGAGAAGGGTGAAATTGATGGAAGAAGAAAAACCCCCTAAAAACAACTCACTTGTTAAAAATTTTCTAGATTTTATACAATCTTCTTTTTGTCATAGAGAAGTGCTATTGTAGTATGTCTCATTGGAAGCATTTTTTAAACATCTGTAACATAAGTAACTAATAGAACAGGTATTAATATAGACTTCCTTTATTCATAACCATGCCATATGGTAAAATTATATGAAGAGTGAGGCATCTTATCTATAGGCAAATTTCGTTGTTAAAACCTTATTTTTAGAAAGGATTCTCCAATAGGACTGTTAATATTTGCTAATATTTTTCTAAAAACATTTTTAAATTGGTGTGTTTATTTATATTAAATTATTGATTTGGTTGAATTTAAATCTGCCAGTACTTGTTTTCTGTATGTCCCCTGTATTCTGTGTTCCTTTGTTCCTCTTCCCCTGTGTTCTTTTAGATTAATGAAGTATTTTTTGGTTTCTATTCTATCTCCTCATTTGACTCTTTTGGTCATATATACTTGTGTTGTTATTTTATTGGTTTCTTTAGAAATTAAATATATGTACTTAAATTATCACAGTCTACCTTGCAATAGTATTATAGTACTTAACTTACAATTTAAGAACCTTACAGTGATGTCTTCTATTTATTTCCCTCTCATCCTTTGTACTATTTTGTTATATATTTTACACCTACACTTTTTATAAGCTCCAACATATATTTTGCTGTAAACAGTTAACTGACTCTTTTGGGGGTGCCTGGGTAGCTCAGTTGGTTGAGCGTCCGGCTTCAGCTCAGGTCATGATCTCACGGCTCGTGAGTTTGAGGCCCGCATCGGGCTCTGTGCTGACAGCTCGGAGCCTGGAGCCTGCTTCATGTTCTCTGTCTCCCTCTCTCTCTGCCCCTTCACCGCTCATGCTGTCTCTCAAAAATAAATAAAAAATAGATAAATAGTTAACTGACTTCTAAAAAAATTGTGGTAAAACAACATAAAACTTACCATCTTAATCATCTTTTTAAGTGTGTACTTGAGTATTGTTAAGTACATTCACATTGTTGTGCACCGAATTCCTGAAACTCTTTTCATGTTGCAATATTGAAATTCTATACCAATTAAATAACAGCTCCCCTTTGCCTTTCCCCCAAGCTCCAGGCAACCACCATTCTACTTTCTGTCTCCATGAATTTAACTGCTATAGGTACCTCATATAAGTAGAACCATATGCTAGTGTGTTTGTGTGTGTGTGTGTATATGTTTGTGTGTGTGAGAGAGAGAGAGAGAGAGAGAGACTGGCTTATTTCATTTAGCATAGTGTCCTCAAGGTTCTTCTTTGTTGTAGCATGTATGAGGATATCCTTTTTGTTTTAAGATATTTTATTTTTTTTAATGTTTATGATTTTTATTTTAATTCCTGTATAATTAACATTCATGTTATATTAGTGTCAGGTATACAATATAGTGATTCAGCAGTTCTGTACATTACTCAGTGCTCATCATAAGTGTACTCTTAACCCCCTCCACCAATTTTACCCATACCCATATCCACCTCCCCTCTGATGCCATCAGTTCACTATACTTAAGACTCTGGGGATTTTTTTGTTTCTTTTTTCTTTGTTTCTTAAATTCCAGATATGAGGAAATCATATAGTATTTGTCTTTCTCAGACTGATGTATTCCAGTTAGCATTATACTCTCTAGGTCAATCCATGTTGTTGCAAATGGAAGGATTTGATTCTATTTTTATGGCTGAGTAATATTCCATTACATGTGTGTATGTATGCATGTGTGTGTGTATACCACATCTTCTTTATCCATTCATCCATTGATAGGCACTGGGGCTGCTTCCATAATTCGGCTATTGTAAATAATGCTGCAGTAAACATAGAGGCGCATATAACTTTTCAAATTAGTGTTGTTTTCCTATTCTTTGGGTAAATACCTAGTAGTGGAATTCCTGAATCATATGGTAATTCTATTTTTAATTTTTTGAGGAACCACCATTGTCTTTTCCACATTGACTGCACCAGTTTGCATTCCTACCAACAGTGCAAAAGGGTTCATTTTTTTCCATAACCTCGCCAACACTTGTTTCTGTTTTTGATTGTAGCCATTCTGACTGGTGTGAAATGATATCTCATTGTGGTTTTAATTTGCATTTCCCTGTTGATGAGTGATGTTGAGCATTTTCATATTTCTGTTGGCCATCTGGATGTCTTCTTTGGAGAAATGTCTGTTAATGTCTTCTGCCCATTTTTTAACTGAGTTATTTGTTTTTTGGGTGTTCAGTTTTATAATTCTTTATATTTTTTGGATTCTAACCCTTTATCAGGTACATAATTTGCAAATACCTTCTCTCACTAAGTAGGTTTTCTTTTGGTTTGTTGCTCCTTTGTTGTGTAGAAGCTTTTTATTTTGATAAAGTTCCAATAGTTTATTTTTGCATTTGTTTCCCTTGCGTCAGGAGACATATGTAGAAAATAATTGCTCTAGTATATGTCAGAGAAGTGACTGCATGTGTTCTTTTCTAGGATTTTAATGGTTTCTTAACTCACACTGAGGCCTTTTAATCCATGTTGAATTTATTTTTGTTGTATGGTGAAGAAAGGTGGCCAGTTTCATTCTTTTGCATGTAGCTGTCCAGTTTTCCCAGCACAAGTTTGTTGAAGAGACTTTATTTTTCCCATTGCATATTCTTGCCTCCTTTCTCAAAGATTAACTGACAGTGTAATTGTGGGATTATTTCTGGACTCTCTATTCTGTTCTGTCAATCTTTATGTCTGTTTTTGTTCTATTACCATATTCCTTTGGTTAATATAGCTTTGTAAATATCTTGAAATTGAGGATTGCAATACTTGTAGTTTTTTTCTTCTTTTTCAAGATTGCTTTGGCTATTTGGTGTCTTTGGTGGTTCCATACAAATTTTAGAATTACTTGTTCTAGTTCTGTGAAAAATGCTATTGGTATTTTGATAAAGGTTGCATTAAATCTGTAGTTTGCTTTAGGTAGTATGGACATTTTAACAATATTTGTTCTTCCATTATATGTGCATGGAATATCTTTCTGTTTGTGTCATCTTCAATTTCTTTCATCACTATTTTACGGTGTTCAGAATACAGGTTAAATTTATTCATAGGTTTTTTTTTAAATATGAAATTTATTGTCCAATTGGTTTCCATACCACACCCAGTGCTCATCCCAAAAGGTGCCCTCCTCAATACCCATCACCCACCCTCCCCTCCCTCCCACCCTCCATCAACCCTCAGTTTGTTCTCAGTTTTTAAGAGTCTTTTATGCTTTGGCTCTCTTCCACTCTAACCTCCTTTTTTTTCTTTTTTTTCCTTCCCCTACCCATGGGTTTCTGTTAAGTTTCTCAGGATCCACATAAGAGTGAAACCATATGGTATCTGTCTTTCTCTGTATGGCTTATTTCACTTAGCATAACACTCTCCAGTTCCACCCATGTTGCTACAAAGGGCCATATTTCATTCTTTCTCATTGCCACGTAGTACTCCATTGTGTATATAAACCACAATTTCTTTATCCATTCATCAGTTGATGGACATTTAGGCTCTTTCCATAATTTGGCTATTGTTGACAGTGCTGCTATAAACATTGGGGTACAAGTGCCCCTATGCATCAGCATTTCTGTATCCCTTGGGTAAATTCCTTGAAGTGCTATTTCTGCGTCATAGGGTAGATCTATTTTTAATTTTTTTGAGGAACCTCCTCACTGTTTTCCAGAGCACCTGCACCAGTTTGCATTCCCACCAACAGTGCTAGAGGGTTCCCGTTTCTCCACATCCTCTCCAGAGTCTATAGTCTCCTGATTTGTTCATTTTGGCCACTCTGACTGGTGTAAGGTGATATCTGAGTGTGGTTTTGATTTGTATTTCCCTGATGAGGAGTGACGTTGAGCATCTTTTCATGTGTCTGTTGGCCATCTGGATGTCTTCTTTGGAAAAGTGTCTATTCATGCCTTCTGCCCATTTCTTCACTGGATTATTTGTTTTTCGGGTGTGGAGTTTGGTGAATTCTTTACAGATTTTGGATACTAGCCCTTTATCCGATATGTTGTTTGCAAATACCTGTCCCATCCTGTCGATTGCCTTTTAGTTTTGTTAATTGTTTCCTTTGCAGTGCAGAAGCTTTTTATCCTGATGAGGTCCCAATAATTCATTTTTGCTTTTAATTCCCTTGCCTTTGGAGATGTTAGACCAATCTTAAATCTTAACTCTTCCAGTAAATCTTACTAACTCTGGGCTTGATCTCTTTTCTTCCCTCTACTATGCTGTTATATACTTTTTGCTATTTAACTCCTATTATTGAGCCTTGTACGTAAGTTTAAAGGCTTGTTTTCCCAATTAGACTGGTTTTTTTTTCATACAGTGACTAGGTCATACACATTTTGTTTCTGACTGTTTCCATCTCTCTATACCCCAGCCATCATCAAGGTTTGAAATACCTGAATATTACATCTTCTTTGGGGATGTGTCAAGTAAGAAATTGCTACGGCTGAGGTCAGAGAGGTCTTTTCCTGCTTTCTCCTCTAGGGTTTTGATGGTTTCCTGTCTCACATTCAGGTCCTTTATCCATTTTGAGTTTGTTTTTGTGAATGGTGTAGGAAAGTGGTCTAGTTTCATTCTTCTGCATGTTGCTGTCCAGTTCTCCCAGCACCATTTGTTAAAGAGACTGTCTTTTTTCCATTGGGTATTCTTTCCTGCTTTGTCAAAGATTAGTTGGCCATACTTTTGTGGGTCTAGGTCTGGGGTTTCTATTCTATTCCATTGGTCTATGTGTCTGTTTTTGTGGCAATACCATGCTGTCTTGATGATTACAGCTTTGTAGTAGAGGCTAAAGTCTGGGATGCCTCCTGCTTTGGTCTTCCAGGGTCTTTTGTGGTTCCGTACAAATTTTAGGATTGCTTGTTCTAGGTTCGAGAAGAATGCTCGTGCAATTTTGATTGGGATTGCATTGAATGTGTAGATTGCTTTGGGTAATATTGAGATTTTAACAATATTTATTCTTCCAATCCATGAGCATGGAATGTTTTTCCATTTCTTTGTATCTTCTTCAATTTCCTTCCTAAGCTTTCTATAGTTTTCAGCCTACGGATCTTTTACATCTTTGGTTAGATTTATTCCTAGGTATTTTATGCTTCTTGGTGCAATTGTGAATGGGATCAGTTTCTTTATTTGTCTTTCTGTTGCTTCATTGTTAGTGTATAAGAATGCAGCTGATTTCTGTACATTGATTTTGCATCCTGCGACTTTGCTGAATTCGTGTATCCGTACTAGCAGACTTTTGGTGGAGTCTATCGGTTTTCCATGTATAATATGTCATCTGCAAAAAGTGAAAGCTTGACTTCATCTTTACCAATTTTGATGCCTTTGATTTCCTTTTGTTGTCTGATTGCTGATGCTAGAACTTCCAACGCTATGTTAAGCAACAGGGCTGAGAGTGGACATCCCTGTCATCTTCCTGATCTCCGGGGGAAAGCTCTCGGTTTTTCCCCATTGATGATATTAGCTGTGGGCTTTTCATAAATGGCTTTTATGGTGTTTAAGTATGTTCCTTCTATCCCGACTTTCTCGAGGGTTTTTTTTTTAAGAAAGGATAGCAAATTATGTCAAATGCTTTTTCTGCATCGATTGACAGGATCATATGGTTCTTATCTTTTCTTTTATTAACGTGATGTATCTCATTGATTTGCGAATGTTGAACCAGCCCTTCAGCCCAGGAATGAATCCCACTTGATCATGGTGAATAATTCTTTTTATATGCTGTTGAATTCGATTTACTAGTATCTTGTCGAGAATTTTTGCATCCATATTCATCAGGGATATTGGCCTGTAGCTCTCTTTTTTTGCTGGGTCTCTGGTTTGGGAATCAAAGTAATGCTGGCTTCATAGAATGAGTCTGGAAGTTTTCCTTCCCTTTCTATTTTTTGGAATAGCTTGAGAAGGATAGGTACTAACTCTGCTTTAAATGTCTGGTAGAATTCCCCAGGGAAGCCATCTGGTCCAGGACTGTTATTTGTCAGGAGATATTTGATGACTGATCAATTTCTTCACTGGTTATGGGTCTGTTCAAGTTTTCTATTTCTTCCCGTTTGAGTTTTGGAAGTGTGTGGGTGCTTAGGAATTTGTCCATTTCTTCCAGGTTGTCCAGTTTGTTGGCATATAATTTTTCATAGTATTTTCTGATAATTGCTTATATTTCTGAGGGATTGGTTGTAATAATTCCATTTTCATTCATGATTTTATCTATTTGGGTCATCTCCCTTTTCTTTTTGAGAAGCCTGGCTAGAGGTTTATCAATTTTGTTTATTTGTTTAAAAAACCAACTCTTGGTTTCATTGATCTGCTCTACAGTTTTATTAAATTCTATATTTATTTCTGCTCTAATCTTTATTATTTCCTTACTTTTACTGGTCTGGGGTTTTGTTTGTTCTTTTTCTTGATCCTTCAGGTATAAGGTTAGGTTGAGATTTTTCTTTCTTCTTGAGCTAGGCCTATATTGCCATGAACTTCCCTCTTAGAATAGCTTTTGCTTCATCCCCCAATTTTTGGTCTGTTGTGTTTTCATTTTCATTTGTCTTCATGTATTTTTTTACTTCCTGTCTTATTTCTTGGTTGACCCATTCATTGTTTAGTAGCATGTTATTTAACCTCTATGTATTCGTGTTTTTTTCCAGATTTTTCCTTGTGGTTGATTTCTAGTTCTGTAGTGTTGTAGTCAGAAAAGATGCATGCTATGACTTCAGTCTTTTTGAATTTGTTGAGATTTGTTTTGTGGCCTAACATATATCTAAGGAATGTTCCATGTGCACTTGTGAAGAATGTGTATTCTACTCTTTCAGGGTAGAATGTTCTGAATATTCCAATAGATCCGTCTGCTTAGCTGTTTCAGACTTGTAGCTATGCTTCCCTCTTGATTTCTTGGCTCTCACCCTCGATAAGCAAAGTTCAGGAATCAGCCAAGGATTTGTGGGGATGCATTATGCAGATTTTGGAGATACCCTCCCAGCCTCACCCAGCCCTCAGTGGTTTCCCCTTTTTGGAGACTTCCTCTTTGAACTTTCAGGTCTTCCAGCAGCCTGAAGCTCTAACTTCTCACTCTTCAGCCCCACCAAGACTACTCCTTCTGATAAGCTCTATTCCCTGTTCACCACACAGACTGGGAAATAACCTTACTGAAAAAGTTAGAAAACCATGGATGTCACCTATTGGCTTCCCTTATTTCAAAGGCCGTATCCCCTTGAGTTTCTACCTGCTATTTATTGTTTCAAATATTCTTCAAATAGTTGTTTTCTTATATCTTAGAGTTTGTAATTGTTACTGTTAGGAGGGTTATCTAGTTTAAGATATTTCACTGTTTGTGAATGCCATAAGTCATTAGCACATTTTTAAAGTATTTTTAAAAAGAAAAATAAAAGTATGGTTTCTAAGAAATTGCTTATAAGTATTTCTAAGCAATTTCTAAGAAATTGCTAACAATAGCTGTATTTATGCAGCTATTTTTAGAAAAGCAAGAAGTAAAAAAATACTTCCTAGAATGGGGAAAGAATTAGGTAATATTCTTTCAAAAATAATTTCTGGACTTTTGATTCAACTATGTAGTGTGATGGGCATGAAGATGTAGTGTTTAGATTTCCTTCTGCAGGGAACATGATTTACTGATGGCCACAGCTGCTGCCCTTTAGACCCACTCCCAAGTTCATACCAAGGCAGTGATTCCAAAGTGATCTTTCTAGGCAATGGCTGCATATGATAGGAGTTGTAAGGCAGACCCTTTCCAATGTCATGCAGGAATCCTTTACTGGGATACTTTGGTTCAAAGATTTCCCATTGGCTAGGCCAAACCTTAGTTAGAACTGTGCTGCAGTCTGACACTCCTCCTACCCAGGCTTCCTTCCTTCCCTTTTTCCATTACAGGTACTAGACCTACATCACAGTCTCTCTTACCATCCCTTGCTACCTTCTCATCACCTATTATAAGTAAGTCCCCAAATCTTTTGCTTGTCTGATTGGCATCTGCTTGTTGGAACACGCAAACAAGACCAGAAACAGACCCAAACTACTGACTGAAAATGAACCAAAATGATGACTTAAAGGAAAAAAAAAATGTTCTTAGAGAAAAATTCCAAATAGTATATGTAGATATTCTCTCCTTTTGGAGGTAGAGCTTAATTCTCCTCCCTTCCAATGTGGGATGGGCTTAGTGACTTGCTTCCAATGAATACAGCAATATCTGCCAGTATTCCCCCTTTTAAAAATCATCTCCCATTCCACATAGACACAGGAACCTTTTTATACATTTTTTCATAATGCTCCCCCACCCCAGATGAAATTTTGATAACATAAATATACTACACATTTGTTTATGTACTATTTATATATCCATGTTTTATGCATAAGAAGAGTTACTTTTTTACCTCCAGGAATGAATTTTTATTCACTTGAGGGTGTTATAATAACCCCACTTAGAATGCATAGAACAGAATATGGAAAAAGCAAATCTCTAACTTACAATGGAGAAATGTGGCAGACACCACCTTAAACAAGTGGTCAAAGTTTACATCACCAGTGATAATTCCTGCTGATACCATATACCCCCAGTATGATACAGTGGGAAGAGTGTTGTGCCTATGTAGGAATCTTCCTAAGAAAATGTAACCTCTGTCTTTTCACAAGAAAACATCCAACAAACCCAAATTGAGGAACATTCTACTAAATATCTGACCACACTTCAAAAGTGTCAGTGGAGTAAAAAAACAAGAGAAATTTGAGAAACTGTCAAAGATCATCTGAGACTAAGGAGACATGACTACCAAGTGCAACGTGGTATCCTAGATCCTTGCATAGAAAATGATCACTAGGAGAAAAATGATTGTGTAATGTGTTTGTAGTGTGTAGTTTACTTCATATCATTATATATTTCTTAGTTTTACAAATATACCATGGTTTTTAAAGATAATAGGGAAAGCTGCGGGAAGGAATAAAGGGAACTGACTCTGCTATCTTTGTAACTGTTCTCTAAATCTAAAATTATTACAAAACTAAATGTTAAAAAAGGAGTGTTCAAAAAATAATTATCATCTGTATTCATTACGCAAAAATAATGGTACAAATCTAAAAAGAGAAGTAGGTACATATAGATCACTAGAATTACAAATGTTAAGCTAATCTGAAAATGAGTTTTTTAGAAGTATTAGTAAATGAAAAAATATAGTGGTTGTAGTAGTTTTCATATTAGTGAAGCTGTGGTATAGTGTATCATGATGTCTATGCACAGTTAATTCAGATTGTCCTGGATATACAGCAGAATCACATATATTCAAAACTGGCTAGAGAACCATAAAAAATATTGATAAACCATAAACAGAAATGTATCAAGTTGGGGGATATGTCTAGGTGATGCAAGGGTCAGTGTTATGTCCTATATTATATAGCTGCTACGTTAATGATGTAGAACAAGGAGTAAAAAGCATGTTAATGAAATTCACAGATGATATTAAATTGCAAATATCAGTAAGGGCAGCAAAGCAATATAAAGGTATCCAGAGAACTTAGAAATAAGGAGTAGAGACAACAAAATGAGATTCTGTCCCTCCAAAGTAGAAAGTACTTTAGGAAAAAACAATAAAACAGAATGGGTATCTAGAATGGGTGAAATCTGAAAGTCATCAAATAGTCAAAAAGACCTGAGGGTAAAAATGAATAACAAAGTAGATAGGAATTTATGATACAGTGATTTTGAAGATTATGGTTACATATACTACATGCCACAAAGAAAGAATAGCGTGGTCTGTTCTTCATACCTAGTAAAATGACATCTGGAAGACAGAACTCATTTTGTGTCACGTTGGTATTGAGCCACCATCGACAAAATGGAAATAGTAATAAAAATGATTAAGCCTTAGAACACTGCCAACAAATATATTTATCTTCAGCAAATTAACTGAGCTATTTACCAGTCCCTCCATTCATAACTGCTGATTCTAGTTCGTATCCCACATAGGTGACACTTGCTGAGACATACAAGTTATACCAAGCCTCAAAGTACCTTACCTACCTCTTTTTAACATTCTCCCTTGTCTCCCAAATTAAGTTTACAAATTCTTTGTAATAAGTTCCTATTTTCATTAGGATTAAATTAATATAGCCTCCCTTCATTACTTACTACAGCTGACTGAAGCTTATGTTGCATCTGCATCACAGTGATGCAAGCCTTATTTGTAAATACATGTATATGCTCCTAATGGCACCTAGAGTATACACTAGAGTAACATCTGAGAAGTGTTTTGCAATTGAGACCTAACTGAATAACAACTATAAGAGAAAAACACAGAGATCAGAATTCTAATAGCAGTGCACTATTCTGGTGATCACAGCATACATCAGGAAGCCTCAAGACATTATCACCTGTTGGCAAGGAGTCATTCAGAATAATGTATGAAGAAATCTCTTTTCTGCATAACTGTATATGCTTAAGTATTGCATAATAATAGATGCTTTTGCAAAAAAATTTCTCAACACTAAAAACTTTATGAATTTTTATTTTTATGGTTTAAGAATACCTATTTTTTTAACTTCTGCACTGAACAACTATAATCCTAAGGGCACATGTAATGGTTATGCCCAGTAGTTTCCAATAAGCAAAATACTTAGGAAAATCAGTGAGTTAGAAGAAATACTGAGATCTTGTCTCAACCTCCTCCTTTTATGTATGAAGTCGTGGAGGGCAGAGATGAAGGAAGGAACACCTCATATGGTTGGGGAAAGGATATTCAACAATATAGTATTTTTAAGAAACTAAGGACAATGCTACATTGGATGGGAGACTGGGCCAAATAAATTCTAAGGTCCCTCTGCATGCTTTGAGGATATTTTGTGTTAATTATGTGGCTGCTTGAATGCCTGTAGAATACAAACACAATATGGTTGTCTCAAAATCTTTACAAAATTAAATAGAATATCATCTATCCTCATTTTTCAGTAAACCTCCCCACTGTAGAGATACAGCTCTTTTATATAAAATAGAGCAAATTCCATATATATACAACAAGAATGTATAAAGTACAACAAAAACTGCTCCCTCAGTTCAGGCTCTAGTTGCCTAGGTGTTATACTTGGTTATTGAATTATTTATTATTGGACAGCCTGGCCTTAACTCTCAAAAAATACAGGACACTGAACATCAGAACTATAGAGAGGTTAAAAGGCTAGACATAGGCACATTTATCATTAATTCTAAGAAAAACTTGGTGACAAGAAATAAAAGGGGGCATGATGCTTCTATACCTGAAAAAGTTCATACTGGTCAGTATTTTCTTAAACATTTTTATAGTAAACTCCAAAGAGTTGCCTTCTTCATATTCCTTGTGGTGACCCTGTCATAACCTGATTCTAACACATCTGTCAGAGGCATAGCTGTCATTTCTATGGTCACATCAAGTCACTTTACAATAGATAGTAAACTGATCATGTCCACTGACTTAAGCATAGGAGAATCTAACTTACTGTTGATATTAAACATCTAATTTTGCTCATTTAGCTCTTAATTTCTTTAGAAAGCCACATATTCCTCACTATCCTTGTCATCCTAGATGCCATTTGTTACCATTTCTTGATTTTTATTTAGGCCCTAATATCTGTATTGTCCTTAGAAACTGAGACTAGTTCCTTGACTATGAGATAAAAACGGAGAGGGAGGCAAACCGTAAGAGACTCTTAAATACCGAGAATAAACTGAAGGTTGCTAGAGGGGAGATGGGTGAAGGGAAGGACTAAATGAGTGATGGGCTTTGGGGAGGGCACTTGTTGGGAGGAGTGCTGGGTGTTATATGTAGGTGATGATTCCCTGGGTTCTATTCCTGAAACCAATACTACACTGTATGTAAACTGACTTGAATTTAATTAAATAAGTTAAAAATGGGGGGGGGTGGAATTAGGAGCTGTTCTTTAAAAAATTTTTTTAAATTATCATAATTATGACATTACATGTCCATATTTTCCTCTTTTATTGTCATTCACATATCTTAATCATGGAATGAGATCTCTGTATTCTTACTTTCTATCATTGTAATCTACTTCCTATACTACGTAGGAAAAAAAGTATTCTACTAAACCATGAATATAAAATGAACTACCATTTAGGCCATTTGGAAAACTTCATCTAGTATTTATTCTCTAATCCTTTCATCATAATTTGAATTCACTGTTAGTCTTACTTTCCTTTGCAGTGATGTTGACATTTAGATAGATATTTATAATAGAATCTGCAGTATCTTTTAACTTAGTGTTCCCATATAGATTGCTGAAGCTTGCTTGAGTACTGAAAATATCTCTAAATGCCATCTTAAATGTTTTCTTCTTTCTTCCTGACTCCTTTTCCCTCAAAGCTAACTCAATTCCCAAAAGTTGGATAAGAATAATTCAAAAAGTCACATCTTTTTCTTGTGTCTATAACCTGGGGTTAGGGTATGTGTTCCATTAACTTAAATGAGTTAATGCTTATTTTAGACTCTGATGAAAACAGGAGGTAATGTGGGGTTTAATTCCATTTATTTTGTTTTTTCTATTATCATTTCTTTTACCATAGTTCACTATTCTTTTTTCCAGACTTATTAATCACATTCTAGCCTATGGTATGTTGAACTTTACGTTCACTTTCTTTTGCACTGAATTCATCACAATTGCATGTAGTCAGGCAATAAATGATCAAAATGAAATAGACTTCACTGTCACCTTACAGACCCCGTCATATAGAAACCATGCCATAATTTATTTTCTTGGAATTTATTCAGTGTCACAAGAAGCTTTAAAAATAATAATTAGGTATTGCAAAATGCCTGATGATACCCAAATACTCTTTTTTAAAAATTGAAGCATTGGGATTGGGGGGACGACTGGGTGGCTCTGTCGGATGAGTGTCTGACTTCGACTCAGGTCATGATCTCGTGGTTGAGAGTTTGAGCCCTGTGTCAGGCTCTGTGCTGACAGCTCAGAGCCTGGAGCCTGCTTCAGATTCTGTGTCTCCCTTTCTCTCTGGCCCTCTCCCACTCAATGCTCTGTCTCAAAAATAAATACAAGCATTAAAAAAAAAATAAAATTGAAGCGTGGGGGTGCTTGGGGGGGCTCAGTCGAGTAAGCATCTGCCCTTGGCTCAGGTCATGATATCATAGTTTGTGAGTTTGAACCCCCTCATCAGGCTCTCTGCTGTCTGCACAAAGCCAACTTCAGATCCTCTGTCCCTCTCTGTCTCTTTCCCTCCCCAGCTCACTCACATGCTCTTTGTCTCAAAAGTAAAGAAAAAATAAAATAAAATAAAAATAAAATGAAATAAAATAAAATAAAACAAAATTGAAGCATAGTTGGCATACAGTATTAAAGTAGTCTCAGATGTACAACACAGTAATGCAGCAGTTCTGTACATTAAGAGATGTTCACCACAATAAGTGGTGTATGTTCGTCACCTTATAACAATATTATTGACTATAATTCCTGTGCTATATTTTTCATCCCCATGACTTATTTTATAATTGAAGTTTATATCTCTCAATCCCCTTGACCTAGTTCACCTATCCCCTCTAGCAACCACCAGTTTGTCCTCTGTATTTATGAATTTGTTAGTTATTTTATTTCTTAGAGTCCACATATAATATAAATTATATGCTATCTGCCTTTCTCTGCCTGATTTATTTCACTTAGCATAGTACTCTCTAGATCCATCCACACTGTTGCAAATGGCAAGATGTCATTCTTTTCTATGCTGAGTAATATTCCATTGTGTATATATATCGCATATTCTTTACTCATCCATCTATCAGTGGATACTTGGGTTGCTTCCATATCTTGGCTATTATAAATGATGTTGCGGTTAACATAGGGATGCCTATACCTTTTTGAATTAGTTTTTTGTTTTCTTTGGGTAGATACCCAGTAGTGGAATTATTGGATATTGTGGTATTTCTATGTTTTAATTTTTTGAGAAAACTTTATACTGTTTTCCACAGTGATTGCCCAATTTACATTACCACCAGCAGTACATGAAGCTTTTTTTTCTCCACATCCTCATCAACACTTACTATTTTTTGTGTTTTTGATTCTAGCCATTCTGATGGTGTAAAGTGATATTGTGGTATTGATTTGTGTTTCTCTGATGATTAGTGACAGTGAGCATCTTTTCATGTGTCTTTTGGCCATCTGTATGTCTTCTTTGGAAAAGTGTCTCTTCAAGCCTTCTCCCCATTTTTAATTGGGTTATTTTGTTGTTGAGTTTTATGAGTTCCTCATATAGTTTAGATATTAACCGCTTATTGGACATACCATTTGCAAATATTTTCTCCCATTCAGTAGGTTGCCTTTTTGTCTTATTGATGGTTTCTTTCCCTATGCAAACCTTTTTATTTTGAGATATTCCCAATTATTTCTTTTTGCTTTTGTTTCCCTTGCCTGGGGAGATACCAAATATTTCTGCTCTCCCCAATCTGAATTGTCATCATGAAGTAAATCCTAAGTTTTAGGAAAAGTCCATGTGGTTTATTTAATATGAATTGTTTAGGAAAAATTAAAATTGCTGGTAATCAGTCAACTTTCTCTTAGCTCCTTATATATGAACCACTGCCAGGCTGTATTAACACAAGGTTTCAAATTACCGTCTATTACCTTGAGAATGTGGAGGTAGCATCATTTTGCTTGTTTGTGTCTTGATACTGGGTTTAACTCTGGACTCCAAGATCAATTATGGGTTTCCATAGTTTTTCATTCTTGAGACTTGAGTTCATACAAATCTGTAGATTATTTATTTATTTATTTATTAAGTGAACTCTACGCCCAACCTGGGGCTCAAATTCATGACCCTGAGATCAAAAGTCATATGCTCTAGTGACTAAACCAGCCAGGTACCCCTAAATATTCATAAGTGTCTTGTATAATGTTTTAATTTTCTTTTTATTGGCCTTTTCACAGAAAGCCAAGCTGAAAAGTTTAACATTCCTACCAATTCCCGTTTGTTATTCTTTGTAGTTGTCCTACCCCACTTCCATCTGAATCTATTTTTAATTCTTTCTGATTTCCTTTCATTCCTCTATTGAACATTATTTCATTTTGCTTTGTCTCCTTTGTCCGACCTCCTTGATGATTAGCATATTATTTCATTCTCCCATTTTTTTTATTTGCTATGCAGTTCTTTATTTATTTCATTTCATTCATAATATTCATTTCAATCGTTTTCAAAAATATAATATTCCACTGCAACCCTCCTTTACATCATAAATTTGCTTCACTTGTGGTTACAAACTCACAAGTTTTTTCCCACCTTTAAAAATGATTTCATTTATCTTCATAGGTTAAAAACTCAAGGTGAAAGACAAGCCATGGGCAACTTATAAAAGAGAATTTATGGGTAATTTGAGAGTGGCAGATACTGGAAAAGCATTATGGGTTCATCCCAGATCTACTTGGAGGACTTGGTTAAACTTAATGAAGTTATTCGGTGCATTGCTTAGGCTGGCACTTATGCCTGTGCCTTCTGTCACAACTCTTGCTCTTAAAACTGGGTTGCTTTGGCTTCGAGGCCTATCATGTGTTCCTCTATAAGTACATCACAACTCTTAAAGATTGCTTAAAAGGAAGAAGGGGTTGATAAAGCCTAGCCATGAAAATCACTTCAGATCTGAAAGATACACAAAATTCAAAATGCTTTACTACTTTACAGAAACTTGCCTGTGATCTCATTAGAGGTGGTTTCACTGAAGCAAAACGCTTAGGTTTTCATCTCTCCATTGCTTAAAGCTAACTCTGTAGACTGATCGCACATTGTCAGTATTCTGTCCTTGAACCGTAGGAACCAGATTCTGTTCCAGAGTCACCTAGCAATATGTCCAGCTTCCTAGATATTCAAATATCTTCTTATCCTATGGTTTATCTTGGCTGGGTTGTATCACTTATCAAGTCTTGTGTATTCTTACTCTAGGTTCATTTTCAGGTTTATAATTTTCAAGTGTAGAATAAAAGTTTCCATTTACAAAAAAATAAGTGTATTTACCCAGGTATTTAAAGGTATATTATTGATAATTGAGGTTTATTTTTCCAAAGAGTAAGGATTCTTGAGAGAAATTTTGAGAGTGAAAACTGAGTTTCTAGAATTGTATTTTTATATACTCCTCTCATAGACAAAGAGAGAAAAGGGAGATAAGGCATGGGGCAGAGACAGAAAGAGAGAAAGAAAATAGCTTAAAAAATAAATGATAGAAAGTAAAGTCTGAAGAGAAGACAAAAATCAAGAATAGTAATTTCCATCAGAGCTCATCTGAAGGCATGTAATTAAAACTGAGGACAGTTGATAACTAAGAATAAAGACCAGAAATAATACTTTACAGTAGGATTAGTTCACTTGGAGGTACCTAGTGCTTGTGGAAAGTGTAAAGGGGATGGAGGAAAGAAGGCTAAGAGAAGACACTAAATTATCTTAGAGCCTTTCACATTATTTTTGCAGATCCTATTATAGTAAAGTGGGCAGAAAGGGGGCTGCTGAACAAGTCATAAGAATTTCTGTATCCAGCTGTCCAGTAGTCCACTTTCATGTCTTATTTATGACAACGTAATCTTCAGATTGAAATACTGTTTGGCACCATTGCACAACTAAAATTTGGTGCAAATGAAACACATACTGTCTGATTTCGTATAATTTTACTTCCACCAATTCAGAATAACTTTGCCTTTTCCTCTTAAGTTCCTATGGAAAATGTCACTAATTCATTTTATTTTACTACACAGTTTATCACAATCTAGGACTGACTTTTTGTTCTTATACCAGAGTTAATAGTGTATAGTATAACTTTCAAAAAGCAGAACTACTCTTCCATTTCTTCCTCTAGCTTCAGAATAAAGTGTTGCAATATCTTAGACATGTGTTTTAAATGGCCCTTCTTTTATTCTTTTTTTGGAGCTGAGCAGAAAATAATAAATTTAAATAATGGCAGAATTGACTGTTAGCATCAGTATAAAGTATGCAGGGTGTGTGTGTGTGTGTGTGTGTGTGTGTGTGTGTGTGTGTTGAAGAGACTCTGAACCATAAACAGAAATCATCAGATGATGAGTTAAGTATCAAAGTTCTTTGGAATAAGAACCCCATTTCCAAATAACAAGTTAAATTACTAAGTAAAAGTCCTTTGGGGTAATTAAATGGGTGAGAATAGAAATATCTATGTAATACTGTTTCCATTCAATTCAATAATCTTGCTCCTGTATTTACAAAACTAAAATTTGAAATGACATTTTTGCTAAAGACATCCTTGTCTCTATCCGTGGTATGATGAAAGCAAGATTTTAAGGTTGAGAGAAGAGTTGAGAGAAATGTTCTTGATAGTCTCCATTCACTATGTAGGTAAGGCAACAATAACTTTATTGCCTGTAATTTGAAAATAGTTTTTATAGGGCCCTTGAATTACTTTATCACTAAGCGATTTCTCTCTCATCTTTGTAATAAGCACTATTCCAAAATCACAAAGTGAGAAAAGTAACTTAAGTATTTTATATTGAATAATATGCTATAGGATTACCATATTTTCTGAAACATATCCATGATCTTTGAAGAAAAACTATAACGTATTATTTCATCAGTTATTTTCTTCATTGTTGGCTTCTTCCTCATCCCTGTTTCGATCTTTTCTCTATCTGGAAAGAGGATAGATAACTTTCAAAAGTATAAATTTCAAACCATTATCACATCTTTTTTATTATATTTTATAGTGCCAATGTATGTTGACATATATATATTGGGCTGAAGCATATCACATCCAGCATTATGGCAGCAGGGAATGTAGGAGTCACAGAAGAGTGAAGCATTAGTTGTATTCATTGGTTGGTGATTACTCCTATGGAAAAGAGGAAATGTTTAAAGGCCTCCAGATTTCTTAAGTCTAGCTGTGAGCTCATTAAATACAATAATTTTAATATTTGGAATGATCCATGTAAAATCCCTTTGAAAATACCACGTCAGGCTAAATGTTTATCATGAAAATTTGATGATTTGATAATTTACCTAAAACTGGCCGTTTAAAGCAGTCCCTGTATTTCAAACATGGGAGTTTTTTAAAGGGCTGTTAGTGTGTCATTCCATATGACAAAATATTGAACCCTACACCCAGAATATAGAAGATAGACTGAATAGAAGATTGTAATTATGAGATATATAGGCTGGATCATGACCTGAGCCGAAATCAAGAGTCAGACATTCAACTGACTGAGCCCACCCAGCTTCCCCTTAAAAATATTTCTGAAAGTATAACTGAGGTAACAGAAAAGTAAAGAAAATTATTTCTAAGTAGTCTAAAATTAAGAAGATAAAGAAATTGATTAAGTGTGAGTTAACACGGTAGCTGCCTGTACAAATTTGTTGGTCTCAGCACCAAGGGTCTGTGATTTTTAAGTGCTATGTAGGACTTGGAGCTATGAAAGGCACAGAATTGTAGCTGAGATTCCAAATCCTCCAAAGACTACATCCCAGGTGAAAGGACAGAACTAAAAAAAAAAAAGTCTTTCCGTTGGGACTGTAAGAGCTCAAGAAAACTTGTCTCACTAGCCTTGGGCTCTGGATTAAGGGGATGAGGGTAAAGAGAGAGGGACAGAGAGAAAGAGAAACAGAAAAATGAAATGTCTAGTTTTGTTTACATATCCATAGCCAGAGGCCTGCCCTCATTCCTGTTTGGGGTCAAATTTACCTTGTTTACATGGTTTAGGAATTCCTAAAATCAGAAATTGACATAAAAATCAACGTGGACTGGAAAGATCCATGTAGCACCTATACAAAGCAACAGCAACAATTTTGGAGGAACATAACTATTCAAGGATTCCCACAAATAGAATCCCACTTAAAAATGAACTCATAACCCCAAATTAGGAAATACAGAAAGCATTCCATCCAAAGAGTTGACAGATACAACAAAGCAGTATGAGATGCCCAAGAATTTTCAATAATAGCATTATCAGATAAAGATGATAAAATAATTCTTCTAAACACTTAAAGATATGAAAAGAATGGAAAATGAGAGAAACAGTATCAAATATCCAGGCAGATTTTAAAAGAGAACTTCTAGATATAAAAATTAAATTTATTGAAATCAAAAGATCCATTCTCAAATACAAAGATTCTGAAATTGCCCATGAGACAAAAAAAAATATTTACTTCTGAATTGAACAGTGAGATTCCTTACAGATACTTTGTTTACTCAAACCACATGCCATTTCACCAGTGACTTCTGGATCTTAACATGTGACTCTTATAACCTCTGAGAACTAATTTATTGAGTTCTAGCAAATCCCAAGTCAGTATACCATGTGTTAGTTAAACTGAATGGCTTCTTCAAAATAAACCACACAACACTGATGTTGATCCTATTAGATTAAGACAAATTAAAAATCTAATACATAGTTTTGCTGTCAGGTCCTAAAGTTCAAAGGTCAATATGGTATATTGCAATAAGGCTATAGGTTACCCATGCCCCAATATTTTATCATAATAAACCAAATAGGGATGAAACACCCAGCAGTAGCCCATAAATCTATTAGCAGTGAACTGTCAATGTCCTATATACCAGGGTAATTTGTTAATTCAGAGCTAGGTCTCTTTTTTCACTAGACCTTGTAAACTCCTTTCTGAAACATCAATAAACCATCTGCTTTGACTTGTTAATCAAATGACTTTATTCAGTCCAAAGCAATTTTTTCCTAATAAAAACAGAGTATTTATCTCCATGGCTATAAAAGAGGATTGTTTTCAACTGTTCACTTATAGTTAAGAAGCACATTTAGTTTGGATTGATTTCCAATGCTTCGGTCATATCTTGTCACTTTCCATTTCTTACACACAGCATCTCAGTTTAGCCATTTAGGAAAAGAAAAACAGTCAAATTCTGAATGTGGTATGGGACCAGTCCACAAAAACTGAGGAGTAAGTTTGAGGAAAGAACTCACCCCAAATTACCGTAGATCAACATTTCAATATCATGGTTTCCCTCTGAAAGTTTTCTTATTCTTAGAGAGTGTTCATACTAGACACTGTTTCTCCCTCACCTGAGGTTTCTAGATGTTTGCCTTTTAGTAGTCAGTATTGCTCTGTTCTGAGTCACAGAGCAGAATAATGGAAACTTCTTATCCTCTCTTAAGCTTTATTGTGTTAGTGTAAAATAAAGTCAGCCTCAGTGAGATGGGATCATAGCATGTGAAGCTCTGCAAAGCTACCCCAGAAAATTGACCCCCTTTTCTCCAAACCACCAAACTGACATAAAATGAGTATTTCTGAGGTATCCGTGGGGATATTCTCAATGCTTTGTGAATGAGCATCTTCAGGAATCGTCACGCTTCTTGCACCCTGTGTCCTTGGAGCTTACTGCCAGCTGGCAAATGGGAGCACAGCCTATGACCTTTGACCTTGAATCAGCTCCTCTTGGACTGTAAGAAAAATGATGTCCGGGGAGAGGTCTGAGCATTTGAGTTATTGCTGGATTCTGCCCTCTTAAAAAACAAAGAAGAAACTCAAAGGTGCCCTTAATGAGCAGAGGCTTCAAATGCAGCACAAATCATGGTGCATTCTGGGAACTGTTTCTCAGGGGCACAGCTTCCTTTCCCAGTGCAAGTCCCTGAACAAAGGAAAAAATATGCAGCAAACAAAAAGTGTAATTAAAGTGCCTAAAGTGCTTTGCAAACTTGTGATTCTTTTTATTCAGACATTATTTGGTGAGCCACCTTTTAGATTTTTTAATGTTTGAGGTGGCATTGTGGGGGAGGATCATCAAACAGTCCTGTTTCTCTCAACGTCCTTTATCTACTCACTTTTACATGGAGGAAAAAAAATCTTTAAGCCCTTAATTCAAATCTTAGGCTCTTTGTTGAGCCTGAGAAAGAAAATATGAAAAAATTTGAAATTTTATGATTATAGCAATGGGTTTCTAATATGGCAAGTTTTTCCTAACATTTTGCTTTTTGATTTTAACATTCCCATGAATTTTTTTCTCTTAGTGTTTCCATAAAAATTGTGAACCAAATACATTAATATTAACTGCCCCTCAGGCATGAAATTCTCTCAAATATCAATTATTTTTCACTTAATAATAAAGATTTCATTTATTGAACCCCCACCTTCACCCAAGCATTATGTATTCATACCTAGCTCACACCATAACTAGGAGAGACTACCAATCATGAACTCATTAATGTTCTCCACACTGTAGTTCTCCACCTTGTAAGTTATTTTCATGAGGATGAGGAGAGCCTCTTACTGGAAATCTTGAGGAAAGCATCCTTCAGATATGGTTGAATAATACAGTCTTTCTCTGCATGAGAGGAACTGATGGACAGATTCCCTAACTTTAATATTCAGAAGGATAAATTGGACTGGAATGAGAATGGGAGTACCAGAAAGTACAAGAAAATTATGTACATAATTTGAAATGTGCGTTAAACAACATATTTTTTAAACTTCTGTCATCATCAAACTCAGTGCTGTAAATTTCCAGAAATTTCTTCTGAAGGGTTAATTTATAGACTTGAATAATAACTTGGGGATAAAGAAGAGAGCATGATATGATTATTTTTAGAATTCAGTATCAAATAAAAACCCAATTCATACAGTTCATACCAAACAAAATATGCTTGGTTTGAATAACTTGAGTTGACTGTCATTATGGTCCCAAATCCCTGAGTGGTTAGGTTCCTTTTTAACCTTGTTGGTTTGCCTTTTTGGCTTTGTTTTTCCCTTGTAACATGCAGTTTGGAATCAATTTTTGTAAAATGTTTCACAGAAAGTTATACAAAGAGGGTCACTTACAGGTAAGGGAAAGGAAAAAAAAAAAAAAACATTGGTTTTAAGAGGCAGGCTGAGTCAATGACTCAAAATCCCATGAGGATTGGACAGCATAATTGAAGGTCACCTTTTTGTCAGAGATGAAGAAGATTCTGAGAGGGTGAATAGAATGCTGGAAAATGTTGTGGTTAGATAGGTTAAAAGATCAAAGACTGTGCAGAATATTTATGAAGTTGACTAAGCAATGGATAGAAATAAATGATAGGGAAATAAAAAATAGATTAAAATATTGCTACCTAGCAAAGCAATAATAGTATAAAAGCTAGCATATAATTGAAAGGAATACAATTATATATTTCTCTTCCTTTTGGTAGGACTATACAAGAAAATTGTGTTGCATTTTTTGAAGATCTTAAAAAAGGAATTAATAAAACTGTATTTTTAGACATTAAAGGATTAATGTAATTAATGTCTCAGTCACGTTTAAGATGTATGTTTAATATGTATGGCTTTGCTAAGCAAACTCAAGATGAGAAGTGGCCACAAACATGTAAAATTTCAAAATAAGTATAAGCTATCTAACATGCCACTGGGGGTTATGTGTGTAAGAGAGTAACATTATTTCTCATTTCTTTCTAAACATGAAAATTTTAGCTCACCATTAGGAAATTGTAACTAAGATTCATTAGGCTAAGTTTTTTGTTTTTTGTTTGTTTTTTTTTTTTTTTTAATAACGTTTATTTTTGAGAGAGAAAGAAAGAGAATGGCCGAGGGGCAGAGAGAGGGAGACCCAGAATCTGAAGCAGGTTCCAGGCTCTGTGCTGACTGAGCTGTCAGCACAGAGCCTGACGCAGGGCTTAAACTGACATACTGCAAGATGGTGACCTGAGCTATTGTTGGACGCTTAACCAACTGAGCCACCAGGTGACCCTCATTAGGCTAAGTTTTACCCTTACCATTTATCTTGATCTTAGAGTTCTTTTATCTAACAATTTCACTGAAGAACAGATCCCAAATTAATACAAAAAAATAAAAAATAAAATGGTTTCTCTTATTGGATAGTTTCCTATTGTAACACATCTTGATCTTACTAATAAGATGAGATTTTTCTTGTTTTGGTTCTTTCCATTTCATATTTTACACATAGAAAGTGCTTCTGATCATTTTAAAATAACACTTTACATGGGGCACCTGGCTGGCTCAGTCGGAACAGCATGTGACTCTTGATGTTGGGGTTGTGAGTTTGAGCCCTGTGTTTGTTATAGAGATTACTTGAAAATAAATAAACTAAAAAAAAAAAAATTACATTTAAATAAAAGATCAGGAAGATAATATATGTTTTCTATGTGCAAAATTGCCAGTATATTTACTTATCCATTTGAAAAAGATCATTTTGAAATTGTAGAAGTTTGCTTCATATTCGTCTTTCCTTTTACCTAAATACATTTTAAATATGTAGATAAACTAGGAACTTCTGTTTAAAAGACAGATATTTCCATTATGAAATATGAGTATCTACAATTTAATTTGAGGTAAAATATAAGTAACACATAAAATAGTGTGGAGTTTGGCTTCTAGTAATAATGTTTAAGTAATTTGGACCATCTCTCCTACGGAGACAATCAGAAAAGCTGTTTTTAAACAGAAACAAAAATTTGTTTTGGGGCCTTGTAATACTAACAGTATGGTGAAAAACCTATGAGACCAAATTAGAGGACATTCAAGAGAGAGGATTCTGGCATTTGCATGTGTTTTTCCCTTAGAGGTGTCTGCCATTTCTTGTAGATCCAAGTATCTGCCATTTCCAATAAAGATGGCTAAAAGACTGAGAAAGTTGAATGGAGATAATCAGAATCATGAAGCCTGTGGGAAAAGCTAGAGTTCATGGCCCACAAAGAGGGGTATAACAATCGATTAACTCTAAGAGGAAGGATGAACCTGAAATAGACCAGCCTAGTCAGGGACTGAAAACCAACTTTAAATTATTTCAAATCTTGAACTGATTTAGGTGATCCACAGTAGCTTGTAGTCTTACTCATTCCCAGAAATTTTTATAGAGGAAGATAAAATTGTCTGAAGCTGTCCAACTGTTTCTCTGCAATTTTTTATGTATACTTACTGGTGTTCAATCAAAATAAAAAATAGGTACGGGAAAAGATGAAACTATCTGATAGAAAATCAAGAGAAACAACACCCAATACAAAGAGATTTACACAGATGATTTAGTTAATGGGGTTTTTTAGACACAGATTTCATAAAAAGAATACTTAATATATGAGTGCTGTATATATTCTGATATTAATTCCTTATCAGATATAGGATTTTCAAGTATTCCCTCCTATCTTGGGGTTGCATTTTTTACTCTATTGATAGTGTCCTTTGATGCATATGTTTTTAATTTTCACGAAGTCCAGTTTGTTTACTTTTATTGCCACTGCCTTTCGTGTCATTTCCAAGAAATCTATGCCAAATCCAGTGTTGTGACATTTTTGTCCTCTGTTTCTTCTAAGAGTTGTATAGTTTTAGTTCTTATATTTCCATCTTTGATCCATTTTGAGTAAGGTTTGGATATGGTGTTACGTAAGGGTCTAGCCTCATTCTTTTGCATGTGGATACCCAGTTTCCCCAGCACCATTTATTGAAAACACTATCCCTTCCTCCACTGAATAGTTGTGGGCACCCTTGCCAAAATCATTTGACCATTACATTAGTGAGCTTGTGATGCCATGACAAAACACCACAGATAGAGTGGCTTAAACAACAGAACTTAATTTCCCACTGTTGTAGAACCTGGAAGTCCAGTAACACAGTGCTACCATGTTTGGATTCTGGTATGAGTTCTCTTTCTGGCTTGAAATGGGCTGCTTTTTGCTGTGTCATCACATGGCAGAGAAAGAGAGGGTTAGTGTCTCTTCCTTTTTTTTATAAAGGCACTAAGTCTACAAATCACGGATCCTTTTTTATGACTTTATTCATTTAATCCTCATTACTCTTCAAAGGCCTTATCTCCAACACAGTCACATGGGAAATTAGGACTTTAAAATATAAAATTGGGATCATACACTTCAGTCCAGAACAACCATTTATGCAAGGATTTATTTCTAGGATCTTTATTTTAATCCATTTATTTGTATGTCTGTTTTTATGCCTGCATAACACTGTTTTGGTTACTGTAGCTTCAGTAGGTTTTGAAATCATAAGTGTGAGTCCTCCAACTTTGTTCTTTTTCAAGAGTGTTTTGGCTATTAGGAGTCCCATGAGGTTTCATACAAATTTTAGGACAGATTTTTCTCTTTCTGCAAGAAGCATCTTTGGAATTTCAGTGGGTATTATGTTGAATCTGTAGATCACTCTGGATAGCATTGACATCATAGCAATATTAAATAGCCTATCCATGAACATGGGATGTCTTTCCTTCTACCAATGTCATTTTTTATTTCTTTCACCAGTGTTTGGTAGTTTTCACTGTATAAATCTTTTACTTCTTTGTTTAAAGTTTTTAAGCATTGTTTTCTTTTGGATACTTTTGTCAATGGAATTATCTTAATTTCCTTTTCAGGTTGTTGTTAGTGTAAAGAAATGGAACTGATGTTGGAGTGTTGATTTTGTGTGTTATTTTTCTCAATTTGCTTATTCTAAAACACTTTTTTGGTCACATCTTTAGGGCTTTATACATACAAGATCATATCATGTGCAAACAGATAAATCTACTTCTTTCCAAGTTGGATGCCTTTTGTTTCTTGCCTAATTGTTCTGCCTAAAATTTATAGTACTGTGTTGAATAGAAGTGGCAAAAACAGGTATCTCTGCCTTGTTCCTGGTCTTACAGGAAAAGGTAACCTGTCTTTCACCATTGAGGATAATGTTAGCTGTAGGTTTTTCTTACGTGGCTTTTATTATATTGAGATAGTTTTCTTCTCTTCCTAGTATATTAAGTATTTTTATCATGAAAAGGTATTGAATTCTGTCAAGTGTTTTTTCTGCATCAGTTGAGACGATCACATAGGTTTTTTTTCCTTCATTCCGTTAATGTGATGTATTCTGTTAATTTTAGGGGCATGTACATAATTTGCTGATTCTTTGCATGCCTTAAGACTTTTTTTATGTTGAAAACTGGACAAAAACTGAATCTTAAAATGTAGGAACTCTGGAAATCATATTCTCCCTCTCCCCCAGCATTTGTTGTTGTTGTTGTTGATGTTGTTGCTGCCTGATTCTGTGATGGGCATCAGCCTGGGTTTTAAACTTAAGGTCTTCTTAGATCTGTTCTATACCTTTATGCCTTCACTTTTCTTGGGGCCTTTGCCTGACGTTCTAAATGTCCTATATACTACAGTTGCTTTTGAATATCCTACTCCTTAAATGTCTGGCTTCCACAGGAATTAAGACATGAACATTAAGGGGGCAGGGGCAAAAATGTGTAAACTCTTTAAATCTCCTGGAAGTCACTTCAGGTGGAGGTGGAGGGGCTAATGGCTGCCTGACTCTATATCCGTTCTTCTATCAGGAGCAGCAATCAGCATTCAGAGCCCAGAGGCCCAGTATTTGAAGGACAAGATCTTGTTGCCCATTGTGACTCAAACCAGCTGCATACAAGCTGCTCCGGGAACATGTGCACGGCTACTTGCCATGAGGCTAGGGAGTGAGGGATGGGTAGCTGCTACTGTATTAAGAGCTAGCAGAAATTATTACTGTTTATTGTCCAAGACTTCCCCTGGAAGGCTACAAACCTTCAAAGACTCCAGAGTTCCAAAATAGTTACGTCAGACAGATTCTGCTGGAGTAATTGTTGTCTCGGTGGGGAGACAGATTTCTGATATGTGAATGTTTCCTACTTTGCTATCTTCCCAGAATCCTCTTCCCCAGAAGTCTTTTTTTTTTTTTTTTTTTTTTTTTAAGACTTTACTATTTTTTTTAGTGCAGTTTTAGGTTTATAGCAAGATTGGGAGGAAGGTACAGAGATTTCTCATATACTCCTTCTCCATATATCAACCTTATAATCTACCCTGTTATTAAAATCCTCCCACCAGAGTGGTACATTTGTTATAGTTGATGAACCTACTCTGACACATTATCACCCAAAGTCCATACTTTACATTAGGATTCACTCTTGATTTATATTTTATGGGTTTGGACAAATGTATGATATTTATCTGCATTATATTATCATAGAGTATTTTCACTGCCCTAACAATCCTCTATGCTCCACATACTCATCCCTCCCTTTTCCCAACAGCTGGCCATGTGTGATCTTTTTACTGTCTCCATAACTTTCCCTTTTCCAGTATATAGTTGGAATCATGGAGTATGTATGAAGACTTTTCAGATTGGCTTCTTTTAACGATATTCATTTAAAGCTCCTCCATGTCTTTTCATGGCTTGATAGCTTGCTTTTTTTTTTTTTTTTTTTTTTTTTTAGTGCTGAATAATATTTCATTGTGTCAAAGTACCAAAATTTGTTTATTCATTCACCTACTGAAGGACATCTTGGTTGTTTCCAGGTTTTGGCAATTATGAATGAAGCTGCTATAAATACCCATGCTACAAACTTTTGTGTGGACATGAGTGTGTAATTCCTTTGAATAAATACCACTGCATTTGATTGCTGGGTCATAGTAAGGATAGTTTTGTAAGAACCTGCCAAACAGTCTTCCAAAGTCGCTGTACCACTTTGCATTCCCACCAGCCATGAAAGAGATTTCTTTTTACTCCACATCCTCACCAGCACTTGGCCAGCATTTGGTGTTGCCACTCTTTTGTATTTTTGCCATTCTAATAGGTGTGTAGTGGTATCCAGAAGTCTTTTTGACCTCAGAATATCAGTTTCCTTTGTTTCAAACTAGCAGTACTTCTGATTCATGTCTCTTAAAAACTGCTGGAGATTTGATATTTCATTCTAATCAACTCTGTATGCCAAAAACTACACCCATGATTCTTTTGGGGACATGCCCTTCTCTCTACACTTAAATTAATAAATACGTGGAGTGCATCACATTTTTATGGACCTATGCCTTTTTTATTTCTGTATGTCATCTTTTTTTTTTCCCTCAGTGGGTTGATATGCAAGGTACTACCTTATTTCTTCTGAATGTCTTAAGTAAAGGTCTAATGGCCATACCCTTGATTTGGTCTTTACCTACTGCCCTAAGTTTGGTCTTTTCGCTGAAGCTGTTCCTTAATGGCTACAGCCTTATTCGATGAGAAAGTTTTATTTTCCAGTCCTGAAATGTCTGGGCAGTTTATAATCTCTGTAATTTTACTTGCAAATGGACCACTCTTTTTCAGAAGTCATTTCTTTGTTGTTGTATCTTACCAAATGAAACAGTTTATGCATTTAACATTTTCTGTCGAAATTTACTCCCCTCATTCTACAAGTTTATTAAACATTTTCTGTTAGGTTATTACGTGCAATCTTTTTATCAAATGTTTGCCATTATATGAGTCATCATTTTTTTTATTTCTTCTGTTTCCTTGCCATTTACAGCTTCCTATTACAGTTCCTCACTACCTGCTCCCTGGTTCCAAACGATTTTATATTTTAGTCTTTTGCTATTGGAGCGCCCCAATTATAGCTTACCTCTTCTGTATCTGTTCATTTTTGCTCCAGTAATGCCCCTAACTCAGTAGCTTACAACAAAATAACTTACTCTTTTTCATGCATCTTGGATGAACTGGTCTAGGCTGCAATTGTTGTGTAGGTCCAGGTCTACTCTTTTTCCTTGGCCCACCAATCTAGTCAGGGCACATTCTTATGGTAATACCAGAAGCCTGGGTGGGCAAGTTCAGCTGAACAGGCACATTTCCAAGTCTCTGAATACAGTGTAGCTACTAACATCTCAAGGTCCAAATGAGTATTGTGACTGAACCCAACGTCAAAGCTCAGGAAGATAGTATCTCTGGAAGAAGGAACAGCAGTCACATGGCAAAGAACATAGATATACGAAGGGGTAAAGAACTAAGGTCAATAATACAATGTACCAAATCATTTAAATACTAAGCAAAACAAATATGAGAAATCTATACTCATATAAAGTTGTCACTAAAAATATTAGCAGTAAACAGTGCTATTTCTTGACAAAATACTTAGTTCACCTATAAGCTGAAATAATTATGAATATTTTATATACCTAGTAACATAGCCTCAAAATATAGAAAACGAAAAGTTACAAGACAAAAAGGAAAAATATGAAAATTAATAATTATGGGAGATTTTAATACACCATTCCAATGACTTTTACAGCAAGCAGACAAAAATCAAGAGAAGGAAAATTTTAATCCAGTTAACAAGCTTGATTTATTTATCTTGTATGTAAAACTTTAGAATACATATTAAAACTACTTAATGCCCTTTATTTTTGAGTGTACACAGAACATTTAAAAAATTTGACTGTGGTCTAGCCATAAAGAAATTATCAACAAATTTCAAAGGTTTGACATCATACAGAATATTTTCTCAAATCACCAAAAGTTAGATTACAAAAGAATAACATAAAGGTAATTAGGAAAGCCCAAATACTTGGAAATTTAAAAATACACTATTAAATGTCTCATGTCTCAAGGAAAAAAATAACAATGGAAAAATAGAAAATATTTTTAAATAAATAATAATGAAAATCCTACATATCTTGTAGAGCCAAAGCATGCTTACAAGGAAAATTTTGCTTTTAGATGCATATGTTAGAAAAGAAGAAAAGCTGAAATCTTCCATCTGAGGCATTTAGAAAAAAGAACAAATTGAAACGAAAAGAAACTAGAAGGAAAAAAATTAAGATAAGAATGAAGTTAATGAAATAATAAACATTCAACAAATCAACAAAGCTAAAAGTTGGTTCTTTGAAATGATAAAAATAAAAGTGATACTTATTTCCAGGTAAGACTCATCATTTAAAAAAAAGAGCATAACTAATTAAATTCAGGAATTAAAAAGTTGGGAAACCTAACTACATATCCAACTTACTATTTGGCAACATACAATAATAGTAACAGTGTTCTACATTGTGGCATAATTTTTTTATTGTATAAGTAATATGTGATGTTCATTTATATAACCAGAAAACATATACCAAAGTAAAACACTGTCCCACTACTTAGGAAAAAGTGTTTCTCAATCCTAGGTGCAGCCTGGAATCACCAAGGATGCATTCTTTTTTTAAAATTTATTTTAGAGCACATGAGCTGGGGAGAGGGGCAGAGGGAGAGAGAAAGAGAGAGAGAATCCCAAGTAGGCTCCATGCTCAGTGTGGAGACCGACATGGGGCTCCATCCCATGAACAGTGAGATTATGACCTGAGCCAAAATCAAGAGTTGGAAGCTTAACCAAGTGAGCTACCCAGGGGCCCCACCAAGGATACATTCTTTAAATATTGATTTCTAGGCCCCTTGGAGGATTATTTAAATCAGAATTTCTAATTGTGTCCCTGCATCAATATATTTTAAAAATTCCGCTGTTGATTATAATATGCAGCCACATTTGTGAGCAACTAATAGAGAAAATGACTTTTTAATGTTTTCCTTCAAGTCTTTTTGCTTGTATAAACATAGCACACAATTTTGAAACCTTATAAACTTACCAACATGATGTAAAAGTCTTTCTATCCCGTAAATGTGCTTCTACCACTGAGTTGTTAATAGTTACATAGTATTCCATTATGTGGATTTAATATCATTTATGTAACTAATCCACTATTGGGCATTTGAATACTCAATATTATAAATAATGCTAAGAGAATGTCTTTATAAAAGTAGTTTTTTACACATCTATAAAAAGCACTGGTTAAAAATCATTTATCCAAATAATTCTTAATGGATTAATGCAAATAGTTTATGTGACAGTTGGTAACTGAATTTTTATCTTAGATGCTGGCCCACGAATCATGTAGACTATTAAAACGGAAAGAGTTGTATGAATATTTGTTTGGCTGACCTTATTATCCCTAACACAGCAGGGCCTGATGTACAGAAGGCATATGAAAATATTTGTTGTGGGGCGCCTGGGTGGCGCAGTCGATTAAGCGTCCGACTTCAGCCAGGTCACGATCTCGCGGCCCGTGAGTTCGAGCCCCGTGTCAGGCTCTGGGCTGATGGCTCGGAGCCTGGAGCCTGTTTCCGATTCTGTGTCTCCCTCTCTCTCTGCCCCTCCCCCGTTCATGCTCTGTCTCTCTCTGTCCCAAAAAAAAAAAAAAAAAAAAAAAAAAACGTTGAAAATATTTGTTGAATAAGTGAATAAATGTAATTCTTTGGAACTAACTTCAGTTCTTAGAGTATGTAGAACAGTCACATTGAAAAGAAAGATGGTGTAACCTTAGGAGCAAACTTAGATTATGTGAGCTAAAATCTTTTACTTTTAAACTAACGATTAAGAACCAGGAGAGTTTTTGAGGTTTATGCATATCTGGACTTCTAAAATGGTCATTTTAGCACGTGGATTTTAAGCTACCATTTATTGAATGTTTTATATACATTATTTCATTTAACCTTTACAACCATCCCACATAGTGTATGTTATCTCATTTGAAAGGTAGGTTCACAGAGGTGAGGTAACATGCTCAGGTTTACAGAACCAGCAAAAGACAAAACCAGGAATTCAACTTTGGTTTGTCTGGGAGGAATAAAAAAAAGCACCTTATTTACCACTGTGCCTCCCAGGTATTTTGGTCTTCTGCTACACTGGAGCAGAATAATTTTTGATACTGCAATAAAATATAATATTGTTATAACACCAATACATGATTATGGAGAAATATTAGAAAATTCAGATAAGCAACAAGAATGTAAATTATACCTATGATTCTATCATCCTTTGGGGGAACAGTACTTTTTATCTATCTGAAAGAAGTATTTCACACCTCTGAAATTATTACAATCCCTGACATTCATTTTTTTCACTGTGTATAATCTTATTTTGACATTTGGGTATTTCATGTGCATTGAAGAAGCAGTACAAGGTATACATTTTAAGCTGATCACTGGCTACTTTTCCATAGCATTTATTCATTCTTTCATAATTAACCATAAATATTTATTTGTTCCATGCATTCTGCTACCATTTGAGAACACAGTGATGATTAAAAACAGATATGGTCCCTGCCCTCATGGAGCTCTCAGTGGATCTGAAGAGAGCGTCATAAATAAGAAAATGACATAAATAGATGTAAATGTGCCACTGTAATAAGCCCTGTGCAAAAAAAGGTGTGAGTTTGTATGAGGAAAATTTTCCCTAATCAAAAAAGGGTTTCCTGATGAAATAATAAGTAGGCTGATATTTGAAGGAAAGTTAAAGTAGGGAAGGAGGAGCCTTACAAGGAAAGGTAATAATATGTGCAAAGCCCTGAGACAAGAGAGACCTTGAGAATGATGAAGATAGAAAGAAGGCTGGCATGGTTAAGGATAGAAAAATTAGCTGAAGACTCTCATACAAGGTGGGGCTGGAGAGGAAGGTAGGGGCCAAACTGTGCAAAGGCCCCGAGGCAGGATCATACCTAATATACTCAAAGAGCAGCAAGGGTTCCAACATGGCTAGAGTGACATAAGCAAGGTGAGAAGAGTGGAAAATGAGGTTAGAGAGGCAACAAGGTGCCAGATGGTACTGCAGTGCTCTCCAATAGCACTTTGTGCAGTGATGGCATGTTCTTGTCTGCTGCCTACTATGTTAGCCACTACTCACTTGAAACTGAACACTCAAAATACGGCCAGTGTAATTGAGGAACTGAATGTTTAATTTTAATTTTAATAGTCTTTAGCTATAGTGTCCAAAATGGTGGCTTTTGAACACTTGAAGTGTAGCTAGTATAACTGAGGAATTTAATCTTTGATTAGTTGAAATTGAGGTAGCCATATGTGCCTCGTGTCTACCGTATTAAACAGTGCACTTATAGCCTGTGGCCTTTGGCTTGTACTCTGGACTAACTTAATTTGAATTACTTAAGACTTATAGCCAAATTAGTGTTTTATTTTACTTTTAAGCAAATTAACAAGAACTTAAAAATACACATAATTTCCTTGACATTTTTAATTCATACCTTGAGACATATTTCAGAAGGTGAAATGTAGTTGGTTAGAGAACATATTTTTTTTCTTAAATGTCTCTCAGCTTAAATGTCTCTTAAATGTCATTAAAGCCATCTCTGACATCCTCTAGATGAGGTACTTCCTTCCAGTTAACATTCTCATAGAACACCACACTTTATCTTCTTATTTCTTGTCACATACTAACCTATGTTGATATTTGTATAATTGCTTAATATCTTCACAACCCCCAACCACACATAAGATTATTATTTAGGGCAGGGACATGTCTTACAGTCAGTCTGTAGCACATGGAATTGTAGTAGGCCCTTCGTGAATTCTTGACAACTGAATAAATGGATAAAGAAGTGAGTGTACAGAAGTCTCTTTTCCACTGTACTCCTCTGTTTATTTATCCATACTGATTCTCATCCACCCACCTCTGGCCATTAAGGACTTCCCTTAATCATCTATTCATCCTAGTTGCTTAAAACTATTGATAAACATCAACGTCAATACTATCCTTAATCCATTAAGCAGTCTTTATTGAGAGACTTTTTTCCATCTGCCAAAAAGGAATTTAAGCATTTTAAAGTGAGATGCAAAAGAACTGGTAAAGAGTTAGCTTCTTGGCCTCTGTAGCTCAAAACTGAATTACTCTACAGTGACAACCAACTTTGTCCTTTAAGACTTCTCAGCTTTCATATAATTCATGAGTCTACCTAATTTTTAAAAAAAATGATTATTTATTTGAGAGAGAGAGAGAGAGAGGGAGAAAGAAAGAGAATGCAAGCAGGGGAGAGGGGAAGAGGGAGAGAGAGCGAGAATCCCAAGCAGCTCTGTACTCAGTGTGGAGCCTGACCCTGAGCTTGATCCCACAACAGTGAGACCATGACCTGAACTGTAATCACGAGTTGGATGCCATCCAGGAGCTCTGAGTCTAACTTACTTTAAGTGAATTGTCCATTTTAAGACAGAGTAATGATGGTAAGTGACAAATGGCTGTTGTCTCCTGGCATGTCACTTAGATTGCTTTACACCATTCATTCTTAGGTTGATTAAGGATGTGTATAACCATATGTTGAGTTTGTCTTTGGAACATTCTCTCTAAGAACCTCATTTGGGATTCTGCAGCATGTGACTGACTTTCATTTATTTTGTGGGGACTACTTTCTCTATTATATCAGTTGTAGGAGTGTCAGAGCATCTTGCTACAGTTTGTATGAAACGTATAGAGATAGAACTGAAGTGAGCATCCAGTGACCTGGGTTTCAGTCTTAGCCTGGCCCCAACTCAGTGTGTCACCTCCAATGTACTTAACCACTCTATGCTTCAGTTACAGTCCGCAAAGAGAAACTCTCTTATTCGCTACCTCTTTCAGTGATATTAGAAGTAATAAAATAATTCACTTTGTGAAGCATACTAAAGTCCTTCTACAAAACAAATTATATACAGAGATTATTCAGTGTGTTTGTGTAGAATTGCTGATGTTTTAAGCCAGATAGAACAGTAGCACCTATTCAAGATACTACCCCAGGGGACCTCTTAAAAGTAGGTTGATTGCACTATAGGATAGCTTAGGATCATTATTGATATATATATTTCCCTTTTCCTGCCAAAAGAAAAGTCTTGAATCTAGAAGGAGGAATTAAGAGTAAGAGTAGTGGTTTCTGAGGAAACTAGTGCCACAGTGAACTGTGTGTTTGTCAATTTGTTCTTGAAGCAAATCTGGTAATTATCGTGGAATTCTAGGCTTTCATATTTTTCCAATTTTTTTATTGTTTTATCATTCCTGATGAAAGAAACAAAATAGAAAAATGAAATCTACAGTTTACTCTGAAAAGTTGGCAAGTTTCTCAGGGGAGTGGTTGTCTTAAGAGGTGCTGTGACCACAGCACTTGAGAGCCACACTGGTCCAGTGAATAAAACATGGCTTCTTTGGATCATAATGTGCTGTACATTTCTCTTCCCATTGCTGCTCCCAGAATTTCTTATCTTCTGCCCTGGCAAATCATAACACACACACACACACACACACACACACACCCATCCTTGTCCAGTGCACCCAGTAGGGGGGAGGGGGCAGAAAAGACAAAGTCATTTATATAATGTGTCTCCCTGCTGAGCCCCTAATGGCCAAAGCTTTTGTTCTGCATTCAGTGGCTGCATGTGATGGGCAGGAAGCCACAGTCTCCCTTTGTTCCATGGCCTTATTCAGCAATTTAGATCCATCATAAAAATCAAATATGCATGTTGCAATCCCCTTGCCTACAACAGCTTCAATTTTCACCTTTCTTTAATTTGAACTCCACAGGGGAAGAAAGAGAACGAAGGGATAGAGGAGAATGGGGAGAGGAAAAAAATGCTTTGTATTTTTGCTTAGTGGACTGTTAAAATAACAATAATGAAAAAAGTATATTTTTAATCTCCTAGATGTGTCCTATTCAAAGTAACACATACCATGAAACCAGGCCAGTAGAATCCCTTCTGGAAATGCCCTCAAACCATTCTGGTTAATTGAAGCTCCAAAACTGGATGTGAAGGGATGGGAAAAAAGCAAAGTATGAGACTGTTAGAGAAGAGCAGAAGGGGGAAGACTGTCTTTCAGGCTTGAGAAATGAAGTCTTCCTGTTCAGAGACATTACATCTACACTACTTCTAATTATGGCTAAAAAACGGTATTTTATGTTAAGCTGTCATGAGTTTCTTTTGTAGAATAAATGATTTGGGAAAAGGGTTCACAGATGGAGTGAAAGAGAGATTACCTTTAAAGATAAATATTTCCTCTCCAAATAAAAATGAACACATTGAAAGAGATGTTTTTGTCCACTTATTGATTTGTACACTGTGTTTAAAATTTTCCCAGAACTTCAAAGGGTGTATTCCCTGGGGTTCAAATAAATTTGCATCAGCAGCTTTGGTATTGATTATTCAGAAAAATACAGAAACTCTTTACCTAGTCCATCATTAGACTTGAGCAAGGACTTTACAGAGGAGTTCATGCCCTAAATATAAACAATATGGCCAATATTTATTCGATTTATTAAAAAAAAGATCTGAAGAACTTTGCCTCTTTATGCCTGGTTTTACTTACTATTATAGATTTTGAAGGCTCAAGCTACAGTTGAAGCTGAGCATTTTGAAGATCCCTTGCCTGTTCTTATAAATGGAGCTCTTTCAGAATAATTCCAGGGAGATTTGCTGTAGGCAACATTAGACGCTGAACATAATGTAGGATGGATGCAAACTGAAAGAGTGATCTTGGGGATCATTCAAGGTTGAAAAGCCTTTGATTGTCTTGAGTGGAGCTTCTCCTGGAAGATGTACTGAATGAGTCTGGGATCAAAACCAATTTCACAAGTTTGATCCAGTTGTAATATGGAAATCCACCAGATTCTGCTATGACTAATTAGAGATGTGTGAAGAGGGTTTCTCTTTTCCAACATTATTGATTTTTCTTTCAAACACCACAGTTTCACAGAGAAAATCTCTGGCATTTAAAAGTGTTCAATTTAGTACAGTTCACTGATGCATGTAATCTTTGCTAACTGCATCCCATTTTCTCTGAACTTGGTTTTTCAGGCCCTCTTATGTTCTGGATATATTTTAGGTTTACTTTTGGTTTTAAGTGAAATCAAGAATGTACCTAGGACGTATGAGCACTGACAGGATGAATTTAATATTTGGATTTTTTTTTAGTTGCAATTTTTCCCTTCCTTCTGTTGGAAATAGAGGAAATTATCTGTGCCTGGAAAAAAGAAGTATAATTTTAAAAAGTGGAGTCCACAATTTAAGCTTACATCTGAGTCAAGGGATTTGTTTATCTCTTGAATCTCCTCTGGAAAAAGTGAGAAAATTAAGATGGTTAATAGTGCCTGGAAATTTACAACATTAAAGAAAATCTGTGAATAGTCTAACTTAGGCAAACACTATGGCTCTATGATAATTTAACTGCTCCTCTCTATCCCTTCTTTTAACACTTTCCTATTTCTCTCAGACTGTTGTGGACAGATATCAGACCCTGTAACTTTTCAGTAAAGTCAGGGCCATATGCTGGTATTTTATGTTTTCTGCTTCTCTTATATGAGGGAAGATGCTGGGCAGATGTATCAGATGGTAAACGTTGCATATTGGAGAATGAAGTATTTTCTATTTGAATTTAAGATGATTTAATGTATAAGGGTTTATCTTTAATTGAACATTTTCTTCTCCCCTATGAAATGCGAACTTTTCTTTGTCCTCAGTTCTATCTTCTCAAGAAATAAATTGTAGAAAGCACAGAGGAAAATTGTTTGGCTATTTTCTTGGCTAGGCTTCCTTTTCAGGCTACCTAGTTTATATTTCGGGTCATTCCACTTCCATGATTGTTACCTATGCTTAAACAAAATATTAGATTTCCTTTTTTTTTTTCTCCTCAGTATTAAATACATGTTGAACTAATAATAAGTCTCAATTACTGAAGCCTTGCTCTCTGTACAAAATCCTGTAGAAGTTGGGTATAGGTTCCAGAATTAGACAGTATCAGTTCAAATTCTCTTTTCATCCTTTACCAGCTCTGTGGCCTTGGGCAAGTTAAGCCTTAGTGTCTTCATTTCTAAAATGAGTATATAAAGTAATAGCACCTAATTCGTATGATGGTAGGAGTTAAATGAGATTATGTCAAGTGTTGTTGTAGGTTGAGTTACTAGGGAGGCAGACTCTCAGGTGGAGATTAGCATTCAGAATGTTTATCATTTATTAGGGGGTGCTCTTGGGACCAACACCTCTGGAAAATAAGCTGCAGTGCATTCCCAGCAAAGACCTCAGCCAGTCCCACAGGGAAGTTTTTTCAACTGAGAGCTGATAAGGGCCATCTTCTTTGAGGACTCTAATAAGCTGGTGAAATAAGTCCTGTTCCTGAAGGGGAATCTGGGTGGCACATCACAGTTTCCACCAGAAGTGTTTAGTAAGTGCTCAATAAATATTATAGAGTAGTGCCAGTGTATATTTATCTGTGAGACCATTCTCATCAGTACTGCAAGCAATTGCTCCCATTATATATTTTAATTATAAGGGGCAGTATAGTGTTGTGGTCAGAGCATGGTTCTGGAACTGGACTTGATGAGTTCGAGTCGCAGTTCCCCAGTTGGCAGCTGAATGGCCCTAGTGCATTAGGGTCATGTGCCTCAGTTTCCTCACCTGTGAAATGGGAATAATAGTAGTATCTATTTTCATAGAGTTATTATGAGGATTTAAATGTGTTAATACTCAACACTTTGAACAGTGCCTGGCATGTAATATGCTGTCTTACTGTGCCTATTGTTGTTATTGTCTTTCTTCTTTCAAGCCACATACTTAGAACTTTGGAATCGGGCAATTATTGGTTTAAAATCCCAGCTCTGATCAGCTATTTTAATTTTGTTATCTAATCTGTGGTATTCAAGTTTTCTCATATGTTAAAGAGACTCTATGTCTCTTATAGAATTCACCAAAATCATGAAGGTATTAGTAACCTGTGTTTTAGTTTCTTTTCTGAAATACCGGAGTAAGTGAGTTCATATATGAGAAGAACAGAAAATGATTCCTGATGCAAAGTATACATGAAGTTAGGTGTTAGTTAATGTGATGAAGATGATGATAGCATCAGTGTCACATATGTAAATACTCTGCACAAGACCTTGCATATATAAGTGCTTAAATCTTATTTTGAGGCCCATCATGGATCTGTTTTCTTTATTCTCTCCATTTCACCTTTATTTCCTATTTAATCTGGTCTGCTGTTCCTTTATTCTTTTTTTTTTATTTTTTATTTTTTAAAATTTACATCCAAATTAATTAGCATATAGTGCAACAATGATTTCAGGAGGAGATTCCTTAGTGCCCTTTACCCATTTAGCCCATCCCCCCTCCCACAATCCCTCCAGTAACTCTCAGTTTGTTCTCTATATTTATGAGTCTCTTCTGTTTTGTCCCCCTCCCTGGTTTTATATTATTTTTGTTTCCCTTCCCTTATGTTCATCTGTTTTGTCTCTTAAAGTCCTCAGATGAGTGAAGTCATAGGATTTTTGTCTTTCTCTGACTAATTTCACTTAGCATAATACCCTCCAGTTCTATCCACGTAGTTGCAAATGGCAGGATTTCATTCTTTTTGATTGCTGAATAATACTCCATTGTATATATACACCACATCTTCTTTATCCATTCATCCATCGATGGACATTTGGGCTCTTTCCATACTTTGGCTATTGTCGATAGCGCTGCTCTAAACATGGGGGTGCATGTGTCCCTTCGAAACAGCACACCTGTATCCCTTGGATAAATGCCTAGTAGTGCAATTGCTGGGTCATAAGGTAGTTCTATTTTTAGTTTTTTGAGGAACCTCCATACTGTTTTCCAGAGTGGCTGCACCAGCTTGCATTCCCATGCTGTTTCTTTATTCTTGATTATTTGTTTCCTCTTCCCTCATTTGCTTCAGGTTTTTCAATGTTATGTATAGGTCAACATTAAGCCACATCCTCTAAAATCTTAAAAAAAAAAAAAAAAAGCTCTTATTCTCTGTGATTTTTTGGAGGTAATAAGGCCTCCCCAAATATCTTAACTATAAATATTACCTGCTAGAGGTGCCTGGGTAGCTCGGTCGGTTAAGCGTCCAACTTGATTTCGACTCAGGTCATGATCTCACGGTTCAGTTTGTGAGATTGAGCCTCATGTTGGGCTCTGCACTGGCAGCACAGAGCCTGCTTGGGATTCTCTCTCTCCCACTCTCTCTGCCCTTCCTCTGCTAGCCTGCACTATCTCCTTATCTCTGTTTCACAAAATAAATAAAAATAAATAAACACAAATGAATGAATATTACTTGCTAGTGTGTACCTTGCTTGTATTATGTTACTCTGTTCTCATATTACCTTTCCTGGTATTATAATAGTTGCTACCTTTATAAATTCATCAGAAAAGGATCTTGGTTTGGCATAGCCATTTACTGTTTATTACAGTTTATAAACTATTTCTCTTTAAAATAGTATGTAATAGGAGTGCCTGGGTGGTTCAGTTGGTTGAGCATTTAACTCTTGATTTTGGCTCACGTCATGATCCCAGCCCCACAAAGGGCCTCTTGCTGAGTGTGGATCTTGCTTAATATTCTCTCTCTCTCTCTCTCTCTCTCTCTCTCTCTCTCTCTCTCTCTCGCCATCTCCCCCACTCATGTACTCACTCTTTTTTCTCTCTCTCTCTCAAATAAAAAAATAAAATAGTATAAACAATTGACAGCCAAAACTTTAACACTCCAGAGGAAATAAATAGCATGATTAAATTCACCTTATTCATACACACAGTTTTTATATTGTTTTAGATTTAAATACTGCCAAACATTAACCTTAAATTGTTACTTTGAATTGTATGGAAACCAATTTGACAATAAATTTCATATATTGGAAAAAAAATAAACATTAAAAAATAAAAAAATAAATAAAATAAAAAATAAAAATAAATTGTTACTTTGACAGAGATGTGATAGTATAATTATGGCCTTTATAATTAATCGTGTAGAAAATCATCTTAAATAAAAACTGAAGAAAAAAGAACATTTTGACTGGGCTTATTCCATAGCAATAAGAAGAAGAGTGGCTCAAAATAGAAGCAGACATCTGTGAAATACAGAAGAAAAATCTGTCGTTCTTAAAAACCTAGACTTCTCTTTTGAGGATATTATCATATAGAGATCTAGGAAATAGCACGGCTTCAAACATACCCCCTTATAGATAGAGTAAAGCTGCATTTTTGATGGCAGACAGAGCTATCATCTTTGTTCAGACTTTGAACTACGACTGTAGCGTCTTCTACCCAGGAATCTCAAATTCCCATAAATTCTATACATAGTAGTTATTACATGTTAAATATATAAAGCGTTAAACTTTTCTTCCTGGAAGTCCTTGTGAGTGTATAAGTTATATTTCATTGTTTTTAGAACTTTTTCTTTGGGTTTCCCCTGATTATCCCCACTGACGGGAGACCCATGCCCTGTTGGTACATATTTTAGAGAATTATAGCACAGGAGAATTTTCACTTATATTTTCTCATTAAGAGATCTTGCTTTCCTAAAACATATGAGAGGGCTAGATGGATTTTGTGAGTGTGTGTGAAATACACTAGAATTTTTTTGTATTTTCATATCTCCATGCTTGGCATGTAGTGGGTACTCAGTAACCACTGATAGTTGATGAATCCATAAAAAGTCCACAACAGTTCTGAATGCTTTCAGAGTTTGGAACCTGTGGTATATAGTCTTTTGAATATACTCCTCTTTTCATGTCAGTAGTTCATTTTCTTTGTTGTTGTTAAAGTATGGTTGACACACAATGTTGCATTAGTTTCAGGTGTACAGCATAGTGATTCGACAAGTCTGTATGTTATGCTCTGTGAACCACAAGTGCAGGTACCATCTCTCACCGTACTGTGCTATTACAATACCATTCACGACATTCCCTGTGCTCTACCTTTTATCCCTAGGAGTTATTCATTCCAGAACTGGAGGCCTATATCTCCTACTCCCCTTCACCCATTTTGCCCATCCTCCCCTCTGTCACTCCTCTCTGGCCACCATGAGTTTGTTCTCTGTATTTATGGGTCTATTTCTGCTTTTTGTTTGTACATTTGTTTTATAGATTCCAAGTATAAATGAAATCATATGGTATTTTGCAATCTCATTCTCACTTATTTCGTTTAATGTAATACCATCCATGTTGTCTCAAATGGTAAGAACTCATTTTTTATGGTTGAATAATATTCCATTGTGTATATGTACCACTTATTCTTTACCCATTCCTCCACTGGTGGAAACTTAGGTTTCTTTCAGGTATTGTTTATTGTAAATAGTGCTGCAGTAAAAATACTAGATCATGTGGTATTTCTATTTTTAATTTTTTGAGGAACTTCCATCCTGTTTTCCACAGTGGTTGTACAGTTCACATTCCCACCAACAATACACAAGTTTTCCCTTTCCTCCACATCCTCACAAACACTTGATATTTCTTGTCTTTTAATTCTAGGCATTCTCACAGGTGTAAGGTGATACTTCACTGTGGTTTTGATTTGCATTTCCTTGATGATGAGTGATGTTAAGCATCTTTTCATGTGTCTGTTGGCCATATGTGTATCTTCTATGGGAAAATGTTCAGTTCCTCCTGCTGTTTTTTAATTGTATTATTTGGGTTTTTAATTTTTTTTGGTGTTGAGTTGTATAAATGGTTTGTATATTTTGGATATGAACACCTTATTGGATATATAATTTGCAAATTTCTCCCATTCAGTAGACTATGTTTTGTTTATGGTTTCCTTTGCTGTACAAAAGCTTCTTATTCTGGTGCAGTCCCAATAGCTTATTTTTGCTTTTGTTTTCCTTGCCTGAGGAGAAACACCTAGAAAAATAAAGAGTTTATTGCCTATGTTTTCCTTTAGGAGTTTTATGGTTTCAGATATTACATTTAGGTTTTTAATCCATTTTGAATTTATTTTTGTGCATGGTGTAAGAAAGTGGTCCATTTTCATTATTTTGCATGTAGCTGTCCAGTTTTCCCAGCGTCATGTATTGAAGAGGTTATCTTATCCCCATTGTACATTCTTGCCTCTTTCGTTGTAGACTAGTTGGCCATATAAGTATGGGTTTATTTCTGTATTCTGTTCCACTGATCTACGCATCTGTTTTTGTGCTAGTACAATACTGTTTTGATTACTATAGCTTTGGAGTATCTGGGGAATATGGCTGTGCTCTTCTTTCTCAAGATTGCTTTGGTTAGTAGATCATTTATTTTCAGTTATAGCAAGTGCCTGCCACTCTTCCTTGTGTTAGTAACAGTAACTGAATGCTGAAGGGGGGGGGGGGGTGTGAAAAATAAATGGTTCTGTTCCTCCAGAGTTAACATTTAGAAATGTATATACAAATTATATAATACAAAATACAATGTTATAAGTTATAAGAGAAGTATACTATGAAGTAGAGCAGGTATCTGGCTGAGCTTCATGGAGGAGGTAGTATTTCAGATGGATTTTGATGGATATGGATAGGAAAATGTGGGAGAAGGGTATAGCAGGCAGAAAAAAAAAAAATTGTAAGCAGAGACTCCAAAGCATAAAAGCACTTGGTTCAATTAGAGAATGGTGAATAGTAGGTAAAGTAGGAAAAGAAACAGGGAGAGAACTCTGGAGCCAGGGTCCTTGCATATAAATCTCAGTACTGATACACATTAACTATCCTTTGACAAGTGACTTGAACTCTGTGCCTTAGCTCCTCATCTCTAAAATGGGAATAGTATCTTTACCTATTTCACAGAGTTGATGAGAAGAATGGGATACCATATGCAACACACCTAGAATGATGCCCAGCACATAGCAAACACTGTGGAAGTATTAGAAGACCAGAGAGTGCAGAATCTTTCCTGGAAGCCACTGAAAGTTTTTGAGCAAGAGGGTGAAGAGATAAGAGCTGCGGTTTGGTAGGATGATCCTGTCAGTACTGTGCATAAACTGAACATCAGAGAGTTGTTAGTTGAAAGAGATCTGGAAGGGGAAGTGGGAAGAATCTTTTATTTATTTTACTTGCAATGTCCTGCTGATGTACATACCTTTTGGAAACTGCCATATCTTGATTTTCTTTGTTAATATTTTTATATTCTATTAAAATGAAAATAAGGAGGTGCCTGGGTGTCTCAGTCAGTTAAACTTGGACTCTTGGTTTTGGCTCAGTTCATGATCTCACAGTTTGTGGGTTTGAGGCCCACACTGAGCTCTGTGCTGACTGAGCAGAGCCTGCTTAGCATTCTCTGTCTCCCTCCTTCTCTCTGCCCCTCCCTGCTCACTTGCTCTCTCTCTCTCTTTCTCTCTCTCTGAAAAATAAATAAACATTAAAAAAAAGGAAGGAGGGTAGGAAAACCAGGATTTTTTAACTTTAGGTACTACTAAAGCTGGGGAGGGACTTACATTACATTTGAGTAGCCTGAAAGATTTTGTGTAGCTGTTGGAAGATGCACTCTTGCACTACACTTTCTGTATTCTACTGGGCTTTTAAGGGTCTCCTTACCATATTGTTTACTTACTTGCAGTTCACTAAATACTGCCCTACATGCTAATCTGATCAGCTTTCACTTATTACCGTGCAGCAGCTCTGGGATGGTGATAAAAGGCCACAGGTTTTCCTAGAAAAATTTCATACGATGCATTGAACATAGTATTTTATTCAAAATACCATTTTCAGGCAAATGAACCATAATGCAAGTTTGTAAGGTGGAATTGCTAGAAATGTTTCCAAGATAAACATACCATTTATAGACATAAATCTTTCTTTTAACGAGAAACTCACTTTATTATTTAATTTTTTGTTTTTAATTTGAGTATAGTTGACACACACTGTTGCATTAGTTTCAGGTCTACAACATAGTGATTCAGCTTCTCCATATGTTATGCTGTGCTCACCACAAGCGTAGCTACCATCTGTCACCGTGTAATGCAGTTGTATCATTGACGATATTCCCTATGCTGTACCTTTTAGTTCCATGAGTTATTCATTCCATAACTAGAAGCTTGTATCTCCCACTCCTTTTCACCCATTTTATCCATCCCTCCCCCATTCCCTCTGGCAACCTTAAGTTCTCTATAGAGATTTTCGTCTACTTGTTCATTCGTTTATTTTTTTAGATTCCACATTTAAGTGAAATCATTTGGTATTTGTCTTTGTCCTGTTTCACTTAGCATAGCACTCTCTATATCCTTCCATGTTGTCTCAAATGGTAAGATCTCATTCTTTTTATGGCTGTATAATATTCGTCTGTGTGTGTGTTAGGTTGCTTCCAAATGTCCATTGTAAATACAAATGTCTATTATAAATAATGCAATAAAATAGGGCTGCATGTATCTTTTCAAATTAGTGTTTTTGTTTTCTTTGGGGAAAAAATTCCAGTAGTGGAATTTTTGGATCATATGGTATCTCTGTTTTTAATTTTTTTAGGAACCTCTATACTGTTTTCTTTTTTTTTTAATTTTTTTAATATTTATTTTTGAGAGAGAGAGAGAGACAGAGCACAAGTGGGGGAGGGGCAGAGAGAGAGAGGGAGAAACAGAATCCAAGCAGGCTTCAGGCTCTGAGCTGTCAGCACAGAGCCCAACACAGGGCTCAAACTCATGAATCGCGAGATCATGACCTGAGCCGATGTCGGTCGCTTAACTGACTGAGCCACCGAGGCGCCCCACCGCTATACTGTGTTCCCCCATGACTGCACCAATTTACATGGCCACCGACAGTACACAAAAGTTCCTTTTCTCTCCACATTCTCACTAACACTTGTTTTATCTTGAATAATCAAATCTTCAAAAACTATCAATTAATGAATACCTAACATGATATACATTTGTACAATAATAACACCACAAAAAGAGAATGATTAGTAGTCTGCAGTCAGTGAGAAAGGACTTTTGTGACTGGAGACTACAGGAGGAGTAGGGCTCTTTTCCACCAGGTATATCCAAGGAACCACTAAACATGTTTTCACTTCCCATAAGGGAAAGAAGGTTTGAAACAATGTGTGATATCCTGAAAATATAATAGAACTCCATGATGAATTAAGAGCACAAACCTGGATGGAAGTCATTATGAATGTAGTCTCTTGCCTCTTGTTAAAAAGACAAGACTCAGTAGGAAAAATCTTCAGTCATCAGTTTAGCAAAAGTCAAGACTCAACATTGGAGAGATTGGAAGGAACTGGTATCTCTTTGTCAATTCCAGCATAGGGTTTTATATTGATACGTATTAACAGAGCCTCATTTTGCAAATGAAAGAAAACAAAAATCGTTTGGCAATGAGGAAGTCAATAATTTAGTGTTTTTCAAATGTAATAACTTCTCAGGTTAGAATTAGCCATTGCTACCTGTATCTTATGCTAAATTCAAATATGTTGGTTCTTGCGAAGCTCTGTCATAGGAGATTCAGGAAATAGATTCAGACTGCTGATTCTTCAGTGTAATATCAGGCCAATGAAACTGGAATGGGATGGAACTCATTAAGAGTATTTCATAATTCTTAATAAACTGGTCAAAAGAAATGTATGAACATGCAAGAATATGAAATTGAATTCTCAGCCATGGATGTCATTCTTTCCCCTAATAGCCAGAAAATTTCAGTATATCTCTGGGTTATAAACAAAAAGTTACCTGCATTGATTGCAGTTTTTCATTTGTTAACTATGATGTCTTCTGTTCAGGCTGCTATAACAAAATACCATAGACCAGGTGGCTTACAAACACCAGAAATGTCTTGGAATTTTGGAGGCTAGAAAGTCCAAGATCAAGATGCCAGCAGATTTATTGTCTGGTGGGAGCCTGCTTCCTTGTTCATAGATGACCATCTTCTCTGTCTTCACATTGGAGGAGGAGCAAGGAATCTCTCTGGGGTCTCTTTTATAAGTACATGATCCCATTCATGAAGACTCTGTCCCCATGACCTAATCACCTCAAAAAAAGCCCCGCCTCCACATACCACCCCAGTGGGGGAATAGATTTCAGCATATGAAATTTGGGGGGACACAAATAGTGTATAGCACGTCCTGTTGATTCTAGCTGTTCAGAGCATCATTACTTGTACTAGTCAAAGAAGCAGAAATAAAAACCTGTGTTTACAGGGCATTTTCAGCAAATGAAAGCAAGAACTATTATTTGTTGGGAATGTCAATAGAAACTTAAAAACTCATCAAAATAGCACATTTTGTTGCTTTTTTGCATTCTTCTGAAAGTCCTTCTTATCAGTGCTATGAGAGGAGTTTGGAGAATAACTGGGCATCCACCTATGCCAAGAATTTAAATTGACCTGAGGGCCTTCATGCAAATAAAACTCCGGTTAGCAAACAGAATTCTCCGATTTGTTGCTGTTTTTGATATGACCAGTTGATATTCACCTCCAGTGGGATATTGACTATTGAAGTATATGGAACCACCTTATAAATTGTGAAGCATTACCAAATAGAGGATTGCCCTATTCCTATTGGCTGGTAGTGCTCAGTCTGTAAATATTTACCAAGTGCATACTATGTACCAACTACACATCTAAGTACTAGAAAAATAATAACAAAATGTATCATTTTATATATAAATATGTAAACAAAACAAAAATACATAAAATAAAACAGTAGAGAACTTCCAATGGTGATAAGTACCATGAAGAGAAAAAAACATGCTGCTGAGATACAGTGTAAGGAAGACAGTGGTTGTGGGCAGGGAAGAAGAAATATTTTAAATGGGTTATTCAGGAAGGTCACTTTGAGTGTCTGACAGTTGAATAGAGCTATGTGTATTGAGCAGAAGTCAGCCATAAATTGCAGGTGGTGGGAACAAGCAGTGCAAAAACACCCTGTGATAGGAACAAGCTTGGCTTATTCAAAGAATGTCAAGAAAGCCAGGAGATGAGGTAACTTAAGCTCATTGGGACTTGTAATCTTTTTTTTTTTTTTTTTTTTTTTTTTTAAATTTATTTTTAACGTTTATTTATTTTTGAGACAGAGAGAGACAGAGCATGAATGGGGGAGGGTCAGAGAGAGAGGGAGGCACAGAATCTGAAACGGGCTCCAGGCTCTGAGCTGTCAGCACAGAGCCCAACGCGGGGCTCGAACTCACGGACCGTGAGATCATGACCTGAGCCGAAGTCGGACGCTTAACCGACTGAGCCACCCAGGCGCCCCGGGACTTGTAATCTTATAGGCACAGAATGACAAATGAGTGAGGGAGGATACACACTAAAATATCTTTACTCGTAAATGCTTATTTTTCTTTTTGCATGGGTTTCTTCATAACTAAAGAGACAAGATGAACCATTTTAACCAACAGAATTACTTGACTTTCCCCCAGTGTCCTTAGAAAGTTTTACCTTTGAATACTGTGACTCCATTCTTCCTACTTTGTCCGGAAATATCCTCTCCAATTATTAACTTTTTAATAAAATTTATAGAGGAAATACAGATAACTTGTATATGCCTTTTTATCACAACCCTTATCAAGGGAAATGGAGGAAAGGAATATGCTGAATAAATACATATTATGGTAATCCTATCTTTTGAAGCAAATTCTGCTTTTTTTATTATAATGGATTCTGGTCATTGTATTCCTTCAGGTCCATGCCACTTAATAATATATAAATATGGGCAGGTTACTTAACCTGTATTGAAACTCAGTTTTCTTATCTATGATATGTGGAGGTGATTACTCTTTATCTCATAAGTTTGTGAGGATCACATGAGATCATGTAAATGAAGTGTCTAGCATGGTGCTTCACACACAGAATAGATAGTATTTATGGAGCACTTCCCATTATGTTTTATGTTATGTTCATGAATATCTTCATTCCTTCCAGTCACCTCCCAGTAAACCTTTCTGCAAACTTTTTCAAGTAGCTCCAATAAACTTTTATTGAGTTTATTGAGTTGACTTTTTCCCCAGCTTACATCACTGATCAAATATTTTTTTTCTCCAATGTCTGGCTGAAAGAAACTGTATATTTATGAAACCATCTTTTTTGGTAACAAAAATGCCAGGAGTCACTGGTCTATTAAAAACCTAGCATTAATTTAGGCTCCTGTCAAGCTCCTGACAAAGCCTATACATACTGTGTAGCTATACCAAGGATTCCAGTGCATAGGTGAAAATGTGTGAGTATGTAGCCCTTGATCTCCTGAGCTACGGTTGGCAAGTATCCAGCCACTCATTTTTATCTAATTAATGACATTCCTGGCATACGGGGATCATATAACACAGAATCTGTTCATACTCTGCCTGCAAAAATCCACTTTGTTCTCCACCTGCCCCCCCGCCCCCCGCAAAATTGGCAACCTCTGCTATTCATTTCTTTATTGTGTCATTTTGAATGCACATTTTGAGTTCTCCTTCCCTCCCCCTTGCCTCCCTCTCTTTGCTCCTTTTTCTTCCTCTTCTTTCCCATTCCCTCCTCCCTTCCCCTGCATCCCATTCTCCCTCCCTCTCTCCATGTTTGTTTTGTCTGTCTGTCTGTCTGTCTGTCTCTTTTCTACTAAAGGGAAGAGAACTCTCTTGGGGAAGGTGGTATAATAGGAAACTAACAACATCACTTGAACTGATTCCAAAAGTGTTCTTAAACTCAAGGATGGTTTACTTGAGTAATGCTAACATTATCATGGTCCTCTTAGAAGACCATGGCCGTTCCCACCACCACATTTTAGCTTCTGCTATTTTCCTTGCTTAGAATCCTTTTTCCTTTTCGTCCATCTTTTAAGACCAATCTTAAATCTTTTTTTTAATATTAAATATAATTTATTGGAAAATTGGTTTCCATACAACACCCAGTGCTCATCCCAACAAATGCTTTCCTCCATGCTCATCACCCACTTTCCCCTCTCCGCCAGCCCCCCATCACCCCTCAGTTCTCAGTATTTAAGAGTCTCTTGTGGTTTGTCTCCCTCCCTCTCTGTAATTTTTTTCCCCTTCCCCTCCCCCATCATGGTCTTCTGTTAAGTTTCTCAGGATCCACGTAAGAGTGAAAACATATGGTATCTGTCTTCCTCTGCCTGACTTATTTCACTTAGCATAATACCCTCCAGTTCCATCCACGTTGCTAAAAATGGCATGATTTCATGCTTTCTCATTGCCAAGTAATATTCCATTGTATGTATAAACCACATCTTCTTAATCCACCAGTCAGTTGATGGACATCTAGGCTCTTTCCATAATTTGGCTATTGTTGAAAGTGCTGCTATAAACATTGGGGTACAAGTGCCCCTATGCATCAACACTCCTGTGTCCCTTGGGTAAATTCCTAGCAGTGCTATTGCTGGGTCATAGGGTAGATCTATTTTTAATTTTTTGAGGAACCTCCCCACTGTTTTCCAGAGCACCTGCACCAGTTTGCATTCCCACCAACAGTGCAAGAGGGTTCCCGTTTCTCCACATCCTCGCCATAGTCTCCTGATTTGTTCATTTTAGCCACTCTGACTGGTGTGAGGTGATATCACAGCGTGGTTTTGATTTGTATTTCCCTGATGAGGAGTGACGTTGAGCATCTTTTCATTTGTCTGTTGGCCATCTGGATGTCTTCTTTGGAAAAGTGTCTATTCATGCCTTCTGCCCATTTCTTCACTGGATTATTTGTTTTTCGGGTGTGGAGTTTGGTGAGTTCTTTATAGATTTTGGATACTAGCCCTTTATTCGATATGTCGTTTGCAAATAACTATTCCCATTCCGTCAGTTGCTTTTTAGTTTTGTTGATTGTTTCCTTTGCAGTGCAGAAGCTTTTTATCTTGATGAGGTACCAATAATTCGGTTTTGCTTTTAATTCCCTTGCCTTTGGAGATGTTAGACCAATCTTAAATCTTAACTCTTCTGGTAAATCTTACTAACTCTGGGCTTGATCTCTTTTCTTCCCTCTACTATGCTGTTTCATACTTTTTGCTATTTAACTCCTATTATTGAGCCTTGTACGTAAGTTTAAAGGCTTGTTTTCCCAATTAGACTGTGTGTTGTGTTTTTTTTTTTTCGTACAGTGACTAGGTCATACACATTTTGTTTCTGACTGTTTCCACCTCTATACCCCAACCATCATCAAGCTTTGAAACACCTGGATATTACATCTTCTTTCGGGAAAAGGGCATGTTAGAAAATTTCTAGACCTTTTGAGCAGAATCAAAGACAACTGTATATAACATTATAGATACTACAAGGGCAAAACTTTGCTCTTATAGTAAGAAGCCTGTCTACAATAGCACGCCAGTTTGAATCCCTCAGAGCCTACCTCCATATACCTCCATTCACCCCAGATTTCCAAGTGAGTTTAGAATGTCTCATTCTGAGCATCCAGATCATATCTGGAGGAGTTATGCCAATGTCCAAATAAGTTAATAATCCCTGAAGAAAAATTAGGCTTTTTGTTTCTCCTTTTATATGCTTTTGATTCATTTAGGCTCTCATATATATCATCACCAGAAAGAAGATAAGAGTGAATGCCAGCCATTCAAGTGTTTAAATTTTTTGTTGATAGCTTCAATAATTTGGTGAGAGAAGTTAGGGAAAAGTCTAGACTCTGAGGAAATTTAGGGACTGATTTTCATTTATCCACTTCTTCATTTCATCAGTTAATGACAAACCTAAAAATCTAAAAAAAGATTAACACATAAAAGATCACTATATATCCTCAGAAGAAAATACTTGTTGAAGTTAAAAATATGGGACATTTAAAAGTAAAGAGGGTGGTAGCTAGTGTACTCTTATATAAATTAAAGAATATCACTGAAATTCTGAATAAACAGGCCATCTAATAGAGGAAGATATCTATACTGGGTAACTACATCCTGATATGTAAGTTTAAAGGAGAGGAAGAGAAGACAGTGCTGAGCAAGGAGCCATGTATACCTGGATGTGCTCTATTAAAAGAGGCGCTTGATTGCTCAGTAATTGCAGAGCTAGGCTCTTGGGGAGGCCTTTGTCATCCCTCCTTGGCTGACACCAGATGATAGTGTGGCTCTGTGATAAGAAACAGAGGACCAGTGTCTCCATGGTAACTAACTGAGCTCTATATATTACACTCATTACAAATGAAGATAGATAGTAAAAAAAAAAATAATGTATTAATGCAGAGAGAGAATATATATATGTGAGTGTATATATGTATCTTGTCTTATATCTAGAAAGTGAATAAAATAAAATAAAAATGTGATTGCACTAAATAGACAAGGTTGATAGGCCTTTTTTCCCCCATTGGTGCAGGTAAATATTTCATTTTTCAGCTCCTCTGATGGTTTTGTTCTGAACCCACCCAGCTGTAGCTTGAAAGATTAATGATGGGCAGCAAAAGAACCTAAGAAGAGGCAATGAATGAATAGAAACCAACACCAGAGAAGAAAGAGTTCTGTGTGGCCTTTGGGACAAATAAATAAGGATTTACTCGGTCTGCTAGATTCGTCTCCATAGCAGGAAAACCTGGAACCCATTAGAATGAAAACCTGGACATTTTTATAATGTAATGTTTCCTAGAGTTCCAAACTTGCCCAGACTAGTGAAAGGAAAAAATAAATAAATAAAGAGGGAAGGAAAATCAGCAGTTACCTTTCTAATTTTGTCTTCTGTAGATATTGATTTTGCTTTAACACAACTAACTTTACTATCTCTCTCCTTACATAAGACCATTTCACCTATCTATAGGTCTTTATTCAGTTAAACACATTTTTCTAAAAACTCAGCCTGCCTATGTCATGCATTTTAAAGAAATGTATTAGTCCATCTGCTCTTGGATGAATGATTTTAAATTCTGAAAGAAGGATCCTTGGTAGCCCAGCAGGGACTTTTGCTGATCTTTAAGGTTGGTTCCTATCCCACCTGTGTTTCTTTCTCAGTCACTCCCTTTTCTGAACAAGTACTTGGGTTATTGCTAGAAAGGGTATAAATGTATTTTTAAAATAGCTATTTCGTCTAAGCAACATAATGTTATGCCCTTCTTTTTTTTCTTTCTGAAATCACGCTCTTCTACAAGACTTGTGAAAGCTCTTTATTTAGCATCTTCCTAGGTAGGGATGAAAAAAAGGGGGGATAATAATGTAGGTGCATACCTAAGAGGAATGAAAATATAGGTCCCACACAAAAACTTACAAATTTCATAGCATTATTCATAATAGCCAAAAAGTTGAAACAACACAAATGTCCATCACCTGATGAATGGATAATATAATGTGGTATAAGCATACAATTGGTAATTACTTGGCAATAAAAAGTAATGAAGTACAGGTACATGCTACAACATGGATGAACCTTGCAAACATTGTGCTAAGTGAAAGAAGCAAATCATAAAAGACCAAATATTGCATGAGTCCATTTACAGGAAATTTCAAGAATAGGTAGATCTATAGAGACAGAAAATAAATGAGCAGTTGCTTAGGGCTGGCAAGGGGCATGGGAAGGTGAGGGTGACTGCTATTGCATACAGGGTTTCTTTGGCAGATGATGAAAATGGTTTAAAATTGATTGTGATGATATCAAAACTTTGTGAATATACTAAAAAAACACTTTGAATTGGACATTTTTAATGGATGAATTGCACGGTATGTAAATTACATCTCCATAAAATGGTTACAAAAATAAATATAAGACTTAGATGGAAATGAACATGATGACCTATAAAATGACCACATGTCCTGATTTGCCCAGAATAGTGCCAGTTTTTGCCAGTTGGGCCAATGAATTGTTATTAGCTCTGCTTTTATTTTCAAAGGGTCCTGTTTGGATGATAAGCTATGTGGTTGCTGTATGTATATTCAGGAGTACCATGACTTTCTGAAGTGTGTCTTAAAGTTACCTAATGAAAATACCATTTGGGATTCCTATTAAAAGTAAAGATACCTGTGTCCCTCCCATGGATTCTAATTTAGGTCAGAAGTGAAAACTGGGGGGCGCCTGGGTGGCTCAGTCGGTTAAGCGTCCGACTTCAGCTCAGGTCACGATCTTGCGGTCTGCGAGTTCGAGCCCCGCGTCGGGCTCTGGGCTGATGGCTCAGAGCCTGGAGCCTGCTTCCGATTCTGTGTCTCCCTCTCTCTCTGCCCCTCCCCCGTTCATGCTGTGTGTCTCTCTCTATCTCAAAAATAAATGTTAAAAAAAAAAAATTAAAAAAAAAAAAAAGAAGTGAAAACTGGTGTTTTGTAGTTTTAGACAAGATTGGGTGCGTTCAGGGTAGTATGGCGGTGGACATGTAGTTTTAATAATTATTTAATAGTGAATATTGTGAATGCCAAAATGAATTTAGTGAATGCCAAAAATTCACTGTTCTACTTATTTATAAAAAAGAGGTGACCTAATTACTTTCTGGGGCAAAGAGAATTCCAGACTACAGGGAATTGCCAGCCATGGGAGAGGCTAGAACACCCATTCTGACTGTGATGAGGATCAAGAGAACAATGGGAATAACATTCAGCACAAGTGGTGCTTCTAAAAAATACATTTTTCTTCTTGTCTCTAAAAAAAAACCCCTATTATATATTATTTTATATAATTTATATATGATATATGTATTTATAATATATATCTATTATATATTATTTTGTAGGAATGAATGAGGACAAAACTGGTAATGGTCCAGTTGGAAGTTTTTTGTCCACAGTGGCCCAAAGTAGAGGCAGATAGGTTCTGGGATATCCCTGACTATCACAGTCCTACCTTAGAACCTTATATCCACTGCCTTCTCTCTTCTTGCTGCTTCCATCCAAATGCCATTGACTCAGAATTTTACTGAGAACCCTTTAACACCCAGTTTTGGGGACAAAAAGTAGAACCCTCAGCTAAGGCAGAGCTGTCCCAGAAATAAAGGAAAATGTAAGAAACTTGAGCAAAAGGACAATTTTTTTAAAAACTGCCATAGACTAGACGGTTTGTGTCCTCCCAAAATTCATGTTTTGAAACCTACTCTCCAGTGTGATGCTGTTTGGAAGTAAGATCTTTGAGATGTGATTAGGTCATAGGGCTCTGGAATGGAATTAGTGCTTTAAAAACAGGACCCCAGAGAGATCCTTCACCCCTTCTGCCATGTGAAGACACTGTGAAAAGACTGCTGCCCATGAGTCAGGAAGTGGGCTCGCACCCACTGTACACACCAAATCTGCCTAGTGCCTTGATCTTGGACTTTGCAGCTCTCAGACATTTGAGAAATAAATTTCTGTTATTTATAAACTAGCCTGTCTATGGCATTTTGTTACAGCAGCCTGAGTAAACTAAGACAACTACCAAAAGGAACAAAGGAAATTGGACCATAGTTTTTAATTTTTATTTTTACTTATTTTTGTATTTATTTTGAGAGACAGAGAAAGAGAGTGCATACCAGTATGATCTGGGGAGGGGCAGAGAGGTAGGGAGAGAGAGAGAATCCCAAGAAGGCCTCACACTGTCAGGGAGTATAGAGACCAATGCAGAGCTTGAACTCATGAACCATGAAATCATAATTTAAACCAAAATCAAGAGTCAGATGCTCAACCACCTGAACCGCCCAGGTACCCCTGAGCCATAGTTTTTTAAAATGAATGTGAGCCCTGGACCACATAGCACAATATGAACCAAACGGATAAAAAGCAATCTATCATAATATACATATATAAAAATACATATATTATTAAATAATTGAAATAATTTGTGACTTATTTGAATCAACATTAACTTCTATTTAAAGTGTTTAGTGTTTGGGGCATCAGGGTGGCTCATTTGGTAAGCATCCACCTTTTGACTTTGGCTTAGGTCATAATCTCACAGTTAATGAGTTTAAGCCCCATATCAGGCTCTGGGCTGACAGTACAGAGCCTGCTTGGGATTCTCTCTCTTTTCTGCCCCTCCCCCACTCGCCTTTCTCTATTTCTAAATAAATAAGCATACAAATAAATAAATAAATCTTTAAGATGTTTAGTCTTCATTGCTTGTTGTTCATGTTGAAAAGTCCTTCACAGTCTCAGAGTCTGAATCTGAAATGAAAATTGTACAGGTGAAGAAGCCTGTACATTTCCACATTTGCAGAATTATCATAAAATGACTTAAGGAAAAGGGAAAAAAATCATTACAAACCGGTTCTCTCCTTTGGCCAGATTGCTTTAATTCTTAGACTGTTTTTTTGTTTTTTGTTTTTTGTTTTTGTTTTTGGCATCTTTAATCAAGAAAATGCTCTCCTGCAGATTCTGAACTCAGAAGTATACTCCTATACTTGCTCCTGTCCATACCCAAGCCTCTTGATCTCCAGGGGAAAGGTTGACATCTGGGGAGATTTCTTTGTTTCACTTTGTTCCAGCAAACTGTTTGAAATATTCATGCTTTTTATTGAAATTTGAGTCATCTTTCTGTCTTAGGTACTGTCTAAAATTTTTCAATGTTTTAAAAGAGAGTCCTAAAATGTTTTAAAAAGGATTGAGGGAACGCAGCCCAGGGTGAATATTACTATTATTTAATAACAGCACAAATTGAACTTCTTTGGTTTCTAAACTGCTGCTTTTTAAAAAAATGTTTGTTTATTTTTTTGAGAGAGGGGGGATGGGGCATGGAAGGGACAGAGAAGAAGGGAGAGAGAGAATCCCAAGCAGGCTCCATGCCACCAGCACTGAGCCTGATGCGGAGCTCAATCCCACAAACTGAGATCATGACCTGAACTGAGATCAAGAGTTGAATGCTTCACCAGCTGAGCCACCCAGGTGCCCCTCCAAGCTACTGCTTTTTAATGGAAATATTTCATATATGCCTTTTAGGTTCCAATATGATATTACTAAGACATGTTGACTCATCAAATCAATGTGGCATTTACCACAAGAATATTTAGATGTCCAGGTTTGGTGCTTCTGTTTTATTGGACATGCATGGACTGACAATGAAAGCAGTTTAACATTATCTAAAAGACAAAAGATTTGGAAAAGCTTTAAAAAGTTTTGACTACAGGGATTACAAACTTTAATCTAATGATGTAGATTTACTTACGCAACAGGAGTAAAAAAGCATTTTCTAGAAGAAAAAACCTGGGATGAATTCCAGGTAACTGATTTCAAGTATGATTCTTAACTAATAAAACATAACAAGTTTAGAAGACTCACAAACACAGGGCCACACAGGACTCTGAGATAACAGACCCATGACATCAGAAACTAAATACTAGGCAAGACCATGTCTTTGAATTTTGTTTATGGGCAGGAAGTGAGGACATTCTAAACAATGAGGATTACAATCAAGAGAAAGGGTAGCAAGACAAACCAGTTTAAAAGAATAATTCTGATGTATATTGGAAGGGACTTTACTGAGCTTGAAATAAGAAAATAACAACCTCTAAGATTTTATTTGTTGCTTCTCTTGATCCTCATCCAGTATTTTAGTTCTAGGCTTCTTAAGGTGCTTAGTAAATCCCAACAGTCAACCCAAGGGCCTGACTATGATATCATCCAGGCTATGGATGATAATGCTTTCCATTTTAAACAAATTCAAATAACTTAGAACCAAAAAAAGAAATAAAGTTTATTTAAGGCCTTGGTATGTTTGTGGAAGACATAGGTTATGGTGTAAGAGCAGGGTAGCAATAAAGAACAAAGGCTTAGACATCAGATAGATATAATTTCCACCACTTCCTTCCTGTGTGACTTTGGGAAGGTCTGTGATTTCATCTCTGTGACCTTTGATAGACCTTTGATAGGCAGTTAGCTTTAGTAGACACTGCCTGTCTTCTGAGGTGGTTTTACTTACACTTCGAAAAGCAGTGTTTTAGAGTTCCAGTTTCTCCATATCCTTATCAACATTCTGGTGAGTAAATGATGACTTTTTGTTGTGACTTTTGTTTGCATTTCTCTGTTGACTAATGATATTTATCATCTTTTTATATGTTTATTAGACTCTTTGATGTCCTGTTTTGTGAAGTGCCTGTTCCAGTCTCTTGCCTGTTTTTTTTAAATTGAATTTTTTTATCTTACTGATCTGTAATTTAAAAAAAAAATATTCTAGTTAGGAGTCCATTGTTGGATATGTGTATTGAAAATAATTTCCTCCCAGTCTGTGGCTTGTTATTTTACTCTCTTAATGGGATCTTTGATGAACAATAGTTTTTAATTTTAAAACAGATTTATTCACTTTTTTTCTTTACATTTACCACTTTCTGTGTCATTTATAAGAAATCTTTCTAATACCTTGGTGGCTTCATTGTAAAGTGTATATCTCTAATCCAAAAAGAATTTATTTTAGTAAACAACAAGGCAGGTATCCAAATTCTTTCTTCTCCAAATGTTCTTTCAGTTGTCCAAAAACTTATTTTTTTAATGTTTATTGTATTTTTGAGAGACAGGGAAAGCCCAAAGGCAGGGAGGGGCAAGAGAGAAAGGGAGACACAGAATCCAAAGCAGCCTCTAGGCTCTGAACTTTAAACTGTCAGCACAGAGACCCACGTGGGGCTCAAACTCCTAACTGGGCTCGAACTCAAGAACTGTAAGATCATGACCTGAGCTGAAGTCTGATGCTCAACTGACTGAGCCACCCAGGAGCCCCTGTCTAAAAACTTATTAAAATCATTAATATATTAAATGCCGCCTTTAGGGAATTTCCATCACAATGACTTCATAAGTTTTGATATGAAATATTCTTTTTTTTTTTTTTTTATTTTTATTTTTGGGACAGAGAGAGACAGAGCATGAACGGGGGAGGGGCAGAGAGAGAGGGAGACACAGAATCGGAAACAGGCTCCAGGCTCCGAGCCATCAGCCCAGAGCCCGACGCGGGGCTCGAACTCACGGACCGCGAGATCGTGACCTGGCTGAAGTCGGACGCTTAACCGACTGCGCCACCCAGGCGCCCCGATATGAAATATTCTTAACACTTAGCCATGTTCAGTAAAATATTAAAACACCAAAAGACACAGGTAAACCGAGAAACAGATAAATCTCTCTGTGGATCAGATATAGTGAGTGGAGGTGAAGACAATGGCCTTAAGTGTTGTGGGTTTAAAAAAACAAAAGGGCAATATTTGCTGAGAATGTAGCTCTTATGAGATAGGGAGTACTTTAAGTGCTCCATTTGAATCAGGAATGTGAATACCTCTTAACCACATGAATCCACGGGCTATACTATATAAATAGTAAGGGATCTTCTCATGAAAAAAGGCTGGGGAGTAGAGTTTCTGGTGACCATGTTGGGCTGTGACTTTCAGAAAACTGCAGGATACATTTGAAGGAAGATATATTCTCATAACCAAAACAGAACCAAGCTGCCTGTGAGCTTTGGGACAGCATCAGGGATATCAACCATGTCTACTTGGGACTGGAATCCTAACATACCATTATCAGACCCCATTCTTGATTGGGATATCAGGATTTGGGTGGAGGTAAACATAAAACTACCTGACCCAGGATTGGGTTGAACACTGGAAAAGAGAAAGGGGTGGAGGGATAAACCTCAAAATAGGTCAGAGTTCCAGAGAAAAACATTTACTTGTCTGAGAGAAACCAACCAAATTAACAATCAAAGTATGAATTTATTCCAAACAGAATCAATTTCTTGGAAGTTTAAATATATTTACATTGTTCAGGGAGATAAATAAGGAATACTTTCAATAAAAAAAAAAAAAGATGAAGAAAGAAGCAATCACTTCTAGAATGAAGACCACAAAGCATAAATACAAGATATAGTGAAGTGTGATGGTAGAATGACAGGAGGAAATAAAACACTGGCTATAATTACTCAGGAAAGAAGTAGAAGAAAACAAAGGGATGAAGGGAACATTAAAGGAACATAGAGTACGTAGTCATAAAAGCAAAGGATAGATATTAGAAAATTGAACAGCATGAAATAAAAATGAATAATTGAAATGATAGACAAAAGAGTTAAAACATGCATAACTATAGCCTAAGAAGAAGAGAGCAAAAAGAAAATAGAACAGATACTTATTTATTTATTTATTTATTTATTTTTAATATATGAAATTTATTGTCAGATTGGTTTCCGTACAACACCCAGTGCTCATCCCAAAAGGTGCCCTCCTCAATACCCATCACCCACCCTCCCCTCCCTCCCACCCCCCATCAACCCTCAGTTTGTTCTCAGTTTTTAACAGTCTCTTATGCTTTGGCTCTCTCCCACTCTAACCTCTTTTTTTTTTTTTTCCTTCCCCTCCCCCTTGGGTTTCTGTTACGTTTCTCAGGATCCACATAAGAGTGAAATCATATGGTATCTGTCTTTCTCTGTATGGCTTATTTCACTTAGCATCACACTCTCCAGTTCCATCCACGTTGCTACAAAAGGCCATATTTCATTTTTTCTCATTGCCACGTAGTATTCCATTGTGTATATAAACCACAATTTCTTTATCCATTCATCAGTTGATGGACATTTAGGCTCTTTCCGTAATTTGGCTATTGTTGAGAGTGCTGCTATAAACATTGGGGTACAAGTGCCCTTATGCATCAGTACTCCTCTATCCCTTGGATAAATTCCTAGCAGTGCTATTGCTGGGTCATAGGGTAGGTCTATTTTTAATTTTCTGAGGAACCTCCACACTGGTTTCCAGAGCGGCTGCACCAATTTGCATTCCCACCAACAGTGCAAGAGGGTTCCCGTTTCTCCACATCCTCTCCAGCATCTATAGTCTCCTGATTTGTTCATTTTGGCCACTCTGACTGGTGTGAGGTGATATCTGAGTGTGGTTTTGATTTGTATTTCCCTGATAAGGAGCGACTTTGAACATCTTTTCATGTGCCTGTTGGCCATCCGGATGTCTTCTTTAGAGAAGTGTCTATTCATGTTTTCTGCCCATTTCTTCACTGGGTTATTTGTTTTTCGGGTGTGGAGTTTGGTGAGCTCTTTATAGATTTTGGATACTAGCCCTTTGTCTGATATGTCATTTGCAAATATCTTTTCCCATTCCGTGGGTTGCCTTTTAGTTTTGTTCGTTGTTTCCTTTGCTGTGCAGAAGCTTTTTATCTTCATAAGGTCCCAGTAATTCACTTTTGCTTTTAATTCCCTTGCCTTTGGGGATGTGTCGAGTAAGAGATTGCTACGGCTGAGGTCAGAGAGGTCTTTTCCTGCTTTCTCCTCTAAGGTTTTGATGGTTTCCTGTCTCACATTCAGGTCCTTTATCCATTTTGAGTTTATTTTTGTGAATGGTGTGAGAAAGTGGTCTAGTTTCAATCTTCTGCATGTTGCTGTCCAGTTCTCCCAGCACCATTTGTTAAAGAGACTTTTTTCCATTGGATGTTCTTTCCTGCTTTGTCAAAGATGAGTTGGCCATACGTTTGTGGGTCTATTTCTGGGGTTTCTATTCTATTCCATTGGTGTATGTGTCTGTTTTTGTGCCAATACCATGCTGTCTTGATGATGACAGCTTTGTAGTAGAGGCTAAAGTCTGGGATTGTGATGCCTCCTGCTTTGGTCTTCTTCTTCAAAATTACTTTGGCTATTCGGGGCCTTTTGTGGTTCCATATGAATTTTAGGATTGCTTGTTCTAGTTTCGAGAAGAATGCTGGTGCAATTTTGATTGGGATTGCATTGAATGTGTAGATAGCTTTGGGTAGTATTGACATTTTAACAATATTTATTCTTCCAATCCATGAGCAGGGAATGTCTTTCCATTTCTTTAAATCTTCTTCAATTACCTTCATAAGTTTTCTATAGTTTTCAGCATACAGATCTTTTACATCTTTGGTTAGATTTATTCCTAGGTATTTTATGCTTCTTGGTGCAATTGTGAATGGGATCAGTTTCTTTATTTGTCTTTCTGTTGCTTCATTGTTAGTGTATAAGAATGCAGCTGATTTCTGTACATTGATTTTGTATCCTGCAACTTTGCTGAATTCATGTATCAGTTCTAGCAGACTTTTGGTGGAGTCTGTCGGATTTTCCATGTATAATATCATGTCATCTGCAAAAAGCGAAAGCTTGACTTCATCTTTGCCAATTTTGATGCCTTTGATTTCCTTTTGTTGTCTGATTGCTGATGCTAGAACTTCCAGCACTATGTTAAACAACAGCGGTGAGAGTGGGCATCCCTGTCGTGTTCCTGATCTCAGGGAAAAAGCTCTCAGTTTTTCCCCGTTGAGGATGATGTTAGCTGTGGGCTTTTCATAAATGGCTTTTATGATCTTTAAGTATGTTCCTTCTATCCCGACTTTCTCAAGGGTTTTTATTAAGAAAGGGTGCTGGATTTTGTCAAAGGCCTTTTCTGCATCAATTGACAGGATCATATGGTTCTTCTCTTTTTTTTTTTTGTTAATGTGACGTATCACGTTGATTGATTTGCGAATGTTGAACCAGCCCTGCATCCCAGGAATGAATCCCACTTGATCATGGTGAATAATTCTTTTTATATGCCGTTGAATTCGATTTGCTAGTATCTTATTGAGAATTTTTGCATCCATATTCATCAGGGATATTGGCCTGTAGTTCTCTTTTTTTACTGGGTCTCTGTCTGGTTTAGGAATCAAGGTAATACTGGCTTCATAGAATGAGTCTGGAAGTTTTCCTTCCCTTTCTATTTCTTGGAATAGCTTGAGAAGGATAGGTATTATCTCTGCTTTAAATGTCTGGTAGAACTCCCCTGGGAAGCCATCTGGTCCTGAACTCTTATTTGTTGGGAGATTTTTGATAACCGATTCAATTTCTTCGCTGGTTATGGGTCTGTTCAAGCTTTCTATTTCCTCCTGATTGAGTTTTGGAAGAGTGTGGGTGTTTAGGAATTTGTCCATTTCTTCCAGGTTGTCCAATTTGTTGTCATATAATTTTTCGTAGTATTCCCTGATAATTGTTTGTATCTCTGAGGGATTGGTTGTAATCATTCCATTTTCATTCATGATTTTATCTATTTGGGTCATCTCCCTTTTCTTTTTGAGAAGCCTGGCTAGAGGTTTGTCAATTTTATTTTTTCAAAAAACCAACTCTTGGTTTTGTTGATCTGCTCTACCGTTTTTTTAGATTCTATATTGTTTATTTCTGCTCTGATCTTTATGATTTCTCTTCTTCTGCTGGGTTTAGGCTGCCTTTGCTCTTCTGCTTCTATTTCCTTTAGGTGTGCTGTTAGATTTTGTCTTTGGGATTTTTCTTGTTTCTTGAGATAGGCCTGGATTGCAATGTATTTTCCTCTCAGGACTGCCTTCGCTGCATCCCAAAGCGTTTGGATTGTTGTATTTTCTTTTTCCTTTGTTTCCATATATTTTTTAATTTCTTCTCTAATTGCCTGGTTGACCCACTCATTCGTTAGTAGGGTATTATTTAACCTCCATGCTTTTGGAGGTTTTCCAGACTTTTTCCTGTGGTTGATTTCAAGCTTCATAGCATTGTGGTCTGAAAGTATGCATGGTATAATTTCAATTCTTGTAAACTTATGAAGGGCTGTTTTGTGACCCAGTATATGATCTATCTTGGAGAATGTTCCATGTGCACTCGAGAAGAAAGTATATTCTGTTGCTTTGGGATGCAGAGTTCTAAATATATCTGTCAAGTCCATCTGATCCAATGTATCATTCAGGGCCCTTGTTTCTTTATTGACCGTGTGTCTAGATCTATCCATTTCTGTAAGTGGGGTGTTAAAGTCCCCTGCAATTACCACATTCTTATCAATAAGGTTGCTTATGTTTGTGAGTAATTGTTTTATATATTTGGGGGCTCCGGTATTCGGCGCATAGACATTTATAATTGTTAGCTCTTCCTGATGGATAGACCCTGTGATTATTATATAATGCCCTTCTTCATCTCTTGTTACAGCCTTTAATTTAAAGTCTAGTTTGTCTGATATAAGTATGGCTACTCCAGCTTTCTTTTGGCTTCCAGTAGCATGATAAATAGTTCTCCATCCCCTCACTTTCAATCTAAAGGTGTCCTCAGATCTAAAATGAGTCTCTTGTAGACAGCAAATAGATGGGTCTTGTTTTTTTATCCATTCTGATACCCTATGTCTTTTGGTTCGTGCATTTAATCCATTTACATTCAGTGTTATTATAGAAAGATACGGGTTTAGAGTCATTGTGATGTCTGTATGTTTTATGCTTGTAGTGATGTCTCTGGTACTTTGTCTCACAGGATCCCCCTTAGGATCTCTTGTAGGGCTGGTTTCGTGGTGACAAATTCCTTCAGTTTTTGTTTGTTTGGGAAGACCTTTATCTCTCCTTCTATTCTAAATGACAGACTTGCTGGATAAAGGATTCTCGGCTGCATATTTTTTCTGTTTAGCACACTGAAGATATCGTGCCAAGCCTTTCTGGCCTGCCAAGTTTCAAAGGAGAGATCAGTCAAGAGTCTTATAGGTCTCCCTTTATATGTGAGGGCACGTTTATCCCTAGCTGCTTTCAGAATTTTCTCTTTATCCTTGTATTTTGCCAGTTTCACTATGATATGTCGTGCAGAAGATCGATTCAAGTTACGTCTGAAGGGAGTTCTCTGTGCCTCTTGGATTTCAATGCCTTTTTCCTTCCCCAGTTCAGGGAAGTTCTCAGCTATAATTTCTTCAAGGACCCCTTCAGCACCTTTCCCTCTCTCTTCCACCTCTGGGATACCAATTATACGTATATTATTTCTTTTTAGTGTATCACTTAGTTCTCTAATTTTCCCCTCATACTTCTGGATTTTTTTATCTCTCTTTCTCTCAGCTTCCTCTTTTTCCATAACTTTATCTTCTAGTTCACCTATTCTCTCCTCTGCCTCTTCAATCCGAGCTGTCGTCGTTTCCATTTTGTGTTGCATTTCGTTTAAAGCGCTTTTCAGCTCCTCGTGACTGTTCTTTAGTCCCTTGATCTCTGTGGCAAGAGATTCTCTGCTGTCCTCTATACTGTTTTCAAGCCCAGCGATTAATTTTATCACTATTATTCTAAATTCACTTTCTGTTATATTATTTAAATCCTTTTTGATCAGTTCATTAGTTGTTGTTATTTTCTGGAGATTCTTCTGAGGGGAATTCTTCCATTTGGTCATTTTGGATAGTCCCTGGAGTGGTGAGGACCCGCAGGGCACTTCCCCTGTGCTGTGGTGTATAACTGGAGTTGGTGGGTGGGGCCGCAGCAGTCCTGATGTCTGACTCCAGCCCACCACTGGGGCCACAGTCAGACTGGTGTGTGCCTTCTCTTCCCCTCTCCTAAGGGCGGGATTCACTGTGGGGTGGCGTGGCCCGTCTGGGCTACTTGCACACTGCCAGGCTTGTGGTGCTGGGGCTCTGGCGTATTAGCTGGGGTGGGAAGGCAAGGTGCATGGGGGCAGGAGGGGCAGGCTTAGCTCGCTTCTCCTTAGGTGATCCACTTCAGGAGGGGCCCTGTGGCAGCGAGGGAGTCAGATCCGCTGCCAGAGGTTTGGCTCCGCAGGAGCACAGAGTTGGGTGTTTGCGTGGAGCGAGCAAGTTCCCTGGCAGGAACTGGTTCCCTTTGGGATTTTGGCTGGGGGATGGGCGGGGGAGATGGCGCTGGCGAGCGCCTTTGTTCTCCACCAAGCTGAGCTCTGTCGTCCGGGGCTCAACAACTCTCCCTCCCATTGTCCTCCAGCCTTCCCGCTTTCTGAGCAGAGCTGTTAACTTATGACCTCCCAGACTCTAAGTCGCGCTTGCTGTTGGAACACAGTCCCTGTGGCCCCTCCGCTTTTGCCAGCCAGACTCGGGGGCTCTTCTTGGCCGGCGAGCCGCCCCTCCGCCCCGGCTCCCTCCCGCCAGTCCGTGGAGCGTGCACTGCCTCGCCGCCCTTCCTACCCTCTTCTGTGGGCCTCTCGTCTGCGCTTGGCTCCGGTGACTCCGTTCTGCTAATCCTCTGGTGGTTTTCTGGGTTATTTAGGCAGGTGTAGGTGGAATCTAAGTGATCAGCAGGACGCGCGGTGGGCCCAGCGTCCTCCTACACCGCCATCTTCCCTCTCCAGAACAGATATTTAAAGATATAATTCAAGAAACATTCTCAAAGTGAAAGTTCTCAATCTATACATATTGAAAGGGCCACATGCTGAATGTTGAACAAAATTGACCCAAAATAGTCAAAAAACCCAAAAGTTTATCTTAGTAAACTTACTAGATTACAAAAAATAATGAATTAATTCTACATTATTAGTTAGGCAAAAAGATTATGTCCCTTATAATGAAAAAAGTATCAGGCTTACCTCAGTAACTTGGGTTGGGTTCTCTGGGAAGCAGTTGCTGAAATGGACTTAGGAGTGCAAATAATACCTGTGAAAGGAAAAGGAAAAAGCTCAATTGGGCTGGGAGAGGGATTAGTCTGCAAGTCTGACTCAGTCTTTGTCAGCCCAATGAGGAGCTCCTGAGCAAAGATCCTATTAGAGAAGTTCTGCATTTGTTAGGTATTAGCTAGGCCCTGCTACCTCCACCTAGTTTAGTCATTGCTGGGACAGCCCTGAGAAGAATGTGCCTTCAGCTACTGCTACTTTGTTCAGTCATTCTCCAGCTTCTACACTGAGAAAAGCATGATCTTGATTCAAAAGCTAAAGTAGACCCTACTGACACTAACAACTTGAGGTTGTCAACTAACCATACTGCTCAGACCTGGGCAGCAAATCCTTTCATGAAGGAGGGTCTGAGCAAATCGTTTCATAAAGGAGGGTCTGAGCACTGGGTGTTGTATGGAAACCAATTTGACAGTAAATTTCATATATTAAAAAATAAAAAAAAAAAAATAAAAAAAAAAATAAAAAAATAAAGGTCCATAAATATAAAAAAAAAAAAAAAAAAAAAAAAAAAAAAAAAGGAGGGTCTGAGCAGTACATCTCCAATTCTCCCACAGTTCAACCCTTGTATGATGCAGATCTACTCCTCTAGGTAACAGCTCCTATAGGACTCTGGTGGGCCTCTATTCCAGAGGGCAAACATAGAATAAGGAAATTAGCAGGATGAACTACAGCCTCACTCTTCCAAGTTTGTCTCAGACATATACTCATTGTCTCTGCATCTTCCACTTTTATTATAAATTCCTCTCATTCTTAGCCACTACTACCTCTGCATGTCTCAGTGACTTGGTAACCCAAACTCTCGTTAGTGGGGGGCTCAGGGTTCTTGCTAACCATAATATTCTCAGGCTAGGTATTTCCTTTGATGATTCAGTCACCGTTGGGCAAGAAAATACTAAGAGATGCCTAATTGTGTCATCTGAATTTCACACATATTCCTTTCTGCCCCAATGTGTAGCAGAAACCCTAGTTCCTTTTTCTGTCTCTGGTCATTATCCCCTAACAAAGTATGTCTCCTCTTAGAGCCTAGGGTGCTTATGTGGGAGCTTTATTCTGTAGCTCAAAAATACCAATTTGAAGGAGTTATTGCTGTATCCCCTGGTGGGAGTATTCCTTCTTTGAGGACCAGGACCTCTAACTTTGTAGAGCCCAGAATTATGGAGCTGGGAAATAGAAAATCCCCTGATAAGTCATTGGAAGTGATGGTAAGTGGAACCCCATCCTGCTTCTATTCCTTGGTCCCTGGTGGTTGTGTCCTGTTGAGGAGAGAAGCACACAAGCACCACATAAAAGTCTCTGATTCAATGTGTATACCATCACCTGGGGATGGCTTGCCATCCTTTAAGGGTTTTGCCTCTAAGCTGGTACTTTATCTGTACCTTCAGCAGTTTGTTACAGTGCTCTGTTAGTCTGGCAACTTCTAGATGGTTCATCAGGTGGATACCATGGGCCCACGTCTTTACTTCCTTTATTGTAAACTGGTTGGATGCTATGTTGTATGGGATTCCATATCTATGGATGAGGTATTCCTTAATCCCCTAGATAGTAGGGGCTGAGGTCCTGAGACAAAGGCAAATCCTTTTCTGGAATAGGTATCAATTCCTGTGGGAAAAAACTTCTGGCCCTTCTGGGATGAAAGGACCCCCAGATAATCAACTTCCCATTCCAAGGCTTTTTGTCATAATGCAGGTTCAACCTTGGTGTCTTTTGCTGGCAAACTGGACATTTAGAGATAATGGTAGTTATATAAGCCTTGATTAACAGGAGTCTGTGCCCCTGTCTCTGCCCCTCTGGTCACTTCATTCATAAATCCATTGTATTGCATGGCCAATGGCAGGACTAGGCTAATAGTAACTCACCAGTTTGTTTACTTGGTTAATGCTTCTTCCATGATTCTTTCTGGTGAATATTAATATGTGACAGAAAGATCTTCATATTTCATGCCTTTATTCTCATAGGCCTTTCCATATGCCTTTGCCTCAGGATTCCCTGTCTCCAGTCTTTCAATCTTTTACTTTCCAGGTCCCTCACCAGTGGCTAGGCCATTTGTCATTGCCTATGAGTCCATGCATATCTTTACCACAAGCTATTTCTTCCATACATAGTAGATGACCACTGCCTGAAGCTCTGATTATTGGGAAGATTTTCTCTTTCCACTCTGTTTCAAAGCCACTCCTGAATGAGACTGTAATGCAGCCGCCATCCATTTTTGGCTTGAGTCTAACCCATTCATTCCATCAGTATTTAAAATTTATTTACCTTCTTCATAGAATCTACATAGGTATATTGTATATAGGTGTGTTGTACATAGGCCACAGATATGAGCTGTGGGAGAGTCTCTTGTTAACTATGGTGGATGATATAGGAGTCTGGTCCACCTGTTCATATAGCTTCTGTGTACCCTCTGGTCTACGTCATGATTATCCTATATTTGCTATTTCTGTCATATAATGGGTTACTGGCAAGCCTACTTAACTTTATGACTTGACTTCAGTAGTTCTGAATACCTGGTCACTAGTTATCCAATGGTCAAATGTTGGATCTGTCAGGTCCCAGTATCATGCCAGAAGCTGGTTTGTTTTTGAATTGTATCATCCTAATCATTTATTCAAATGTTAACTCAAATATAGTTTACATACAGTATTTTATTAGTTTCAGATGTACAACATGGTGATTCAAGATTCGTATATATTACAAAATACCATGATAAGTATAGTTACCATCTGTCACCATACAAAGTCATTACAGTATTATTGAGTATATTTCCTCTGCTGTACTTTTCGTTCCCATGATGTATTTATTTTGTAATTGTATGTTTGTATCTCTTAATCCTTTTAACCTATTTCACCCATTCCTCCAGCCCCCTCCTGTCTGGCAACTACCAGTTTGTTCTCTGTATTTATAAGTCTCTTTTTGTTTTTTGTTGTTCGTTCATTCTGTTTTTTTTGAATTCAACGTGTAAGAGAAATCGTATTTATCTTTATGTTACTTCACATAGTTTAATATCCTCTAGGTCCATCCGTGTTTTTGCAAATGGCAAGATCTCATTTTTTTGTGGCTAATTAATATTCCATTATGTGTGTATATGTGTGTATGTATCACATTTTCTTTATCCATTCATCTATTGATGGACACTTACGTTGCTTCCTTATTTTGGCTATGGTAAATAGTGCTACAATATACATAGGGGTGCATATATCTCTTTGAATTAATGTTTTCATTTTCTTCAGGAAGATACCCAGAAGTGGAATTAATAGATTTAATGGCATTTATATTTTTAATTTTTTGAGAACTCTCCATACTGTTTTCCATAGTAGCTGCCCCAGTTTACATTCTCACCAACAATGTTCTGGTGTTCACTTTTCTCTACATTCTTGCCAACACTTGTCCTTTCTCTCCTTCCTTCCATCTTTCTTTCCTTCTTTTTTCTTTTCTTTTTCCTCTTCTTTTCTTTTTTCTTTTCTTTTCCTTTCTTTCTTTCTTTCTTTCTCTTTCTTCTCTTTTTCTTTGCTTTCTTTTTGTTCTTTTCCTTTCTTCCCTTCCTTTCCTTTTCTTTTCTCTTTTCTTTCCTTCTCTTCCCTTCTCTCCTTTTTTCTTTCCTTCCTTCCATCCTCCTCCATCCTTCCCTTCTTCTCTCTCTCTCTCTCTTTCTTTTTTGATACTAGCTATTGTGACTAATGCTAGGTGTTACATCATTGTTGTTTTGTTGTTTGAATTTCCTTGATGGTAGTGATTTGAGCATCTCTTTGTGTGTCTGTTGGCAATCTGTATGTCTTTTTTGGTTTGTTTGTTTGGAAAAATGGCTCTTCAGGTCCTTTCTCCATTTTTAAATTGGATTTTTTTTTTTTTTTTTTTTTTTTTTTGCTTTTTCTTTCTGGTGTTGAGTTGTATGAGTTCTTTATATATTTTGAATATTATTAGCCTGTATCAGATATATCATTTGCAAATACCTTTTCCCATTCAGTGGATTGCCTTTTTGTTTTGTTGATTGTTTCCTTCACTGTGCAAAAGCTTTTTATTTTGGTATAGTTCCAATAGTTTATTTTTTCCTTTGTTTCCCTTGCCTGAGGAGATATATCAAGAAAAATGTTGCTAAGACTGATGTCTGAGTTTACTGCCTATGTATTCCTTTAGGAATTTTATGTTTTCAGACCTCACTTTTAGGTGTTTTGTACATTTTGAGTTTATTTTTGTGTACGGTACAAGGTAGTGATCCAGTTTTATTCTTTTGCATGTAGCTGTACAGTTTTCCCAGCACCATTTATTGAAGAGATTATTTTTTCCCCATTATACATTCTTGCCTCCTTTGTTTTAGATCAATTGACCATATAAGCATGAGTTTATTTCTGGACTCCCTATTCTGTTCCATTGATCTATATGCCTATTTTTGTGCCGGTACCATACTCTTTTGATTACTGTAGCTTTGTAATATAGTTTAAAATCTAGGATTGTGATACCTGAACCTTTGTTCATTCTCAAGACTGCTCTGGCCATTCAGGGTCTTTCATGATTACATACAAATTATAAGATTATTTGTTCTAGTTCTGTGAAAAATACTATTGATAGTTTGATAAGGATTGCATTGAATCTATAGGTTGCTTTGTGTAGTATGGACATTTTGACAATATTAACTTTTCCATTCTATGAACACATTATATTTTTCCATGTATTTGTGTCCTCTTCAGTTTCTTTCATCAGTGTCTTATAGTTTTCAGTATATAGGATTTTTGCCTCCTTGGTTAAATTTATTCTTATTTTATTATTTTTGCTGTAACTATAAATGGGACTGTTTACTTAATTTTTCTTTCTGCTAGTTCATTATTAGTGTATAGAAGCACAACACATTTCTGCGTATTAATTTTGTATCCTGCAATTTTTAAAAATTTATTTTTTAAATGTATATTTATTTGTGAAAGAGAAAGAGAGTGCAAGAGCAAGAAAAAGAGGGACAGAGATAGAGGGAAATACAGAATCTGAAGCAGGCTCCAGGCTCTGAGCTGTTAGCCCAGAGCCCGACACAGGGCTTGAACTCACAAATTACAAGATGATGACCTGAGTCGAAGTCAGACGCTTAACCAACTAAGCCACGTAGGCCCCTTGTATCCTGCAGTTTTGATGAATTGATTTGTTAGTTCTAATGGTTTTTTGATGGGGTTTTTAGTGTATTGGATATATAGTGTCCTGTCATCTGCAAATAGTGACAGTTTTACTTCTTCCTTACCAATTTGGATGCTCTTTGTTTGCCTGATCATCACAGCTAGGACATCCAGTACTATGTTAAATAAAAGTGGCAAGAATGGACATTCTTGTCTTGTTTTCTGATCTTAGAGGGAAAGCTCAGCTTTTCACCATTAAGTATTATGTTAGATGTGGGTTTGTCCTATATGGCCTTTATTATGTTGAGGTATATTCCCTGTGTACTCACTTTATTTAGAGTTTTTATCATGAATGGATATTGAATATTGTCAGATGTTTTTTCTCTACCTATTGAGATGATCGTAGGATTATTATCTTTCATTTTTTAATGTGGTGTATCACATTGATTTGTGGATATTGAGCCATTTTTGCACCCTGGAATAAATCCCACTTGATCGTGATATATGATCTTTTTAATGTATTACTGAATTCAGTTTGCTAATGTATTTTGAGGACTTTGCATCTTTGTTCCATCAGAGATACTGGGGTGTAATTTTCCCTTTTGGTTTGGGGATCAGGGTCATGCTGGGCTCATAGAATGAATTTGGAAGCATTCTTTCTCTCAAATTTTTTGGAAGTGTTTGAGAACGATAGGTGATAACTCTTCTCGAAATGTTTGGTAAAATTTATTTATGAAGCCATCTGGTCCTGGACTTCTGTTTTTGGGAGGTTTTTTGATTACTGATGCAATTTAATTACTAGTATTCAGTATGTTTAGATTTTCTATTTCTTTCTGGTTCTTGGAAGAGTGTACATTTCTAGGAATTTATACATTTCTTCTGTTTATAAATCTCTTCTGTTTTTGGCATATAATATTTCATGATAATTCTTATAGTCCTTTGTATATATGTGGTGCCAATTGTAACTTCTCTTTCATTTCAAAATTTGAGTCTTCTATTTTTCATGTTGACTCTGGGTAAAGGTTTATCAGTTTTGTTTATCTTTTCACAGAAACAACTCATTTCATTGAATTTTTTTTTTTTCCACTTTTATATTAATTTATTTCTACTCTGATCTTTATTACTTCCTTTCTTGTACTAACTTTGTGCTTTTAATTTTTTTTCTAGTTCCTTTGGGTATAAGGTTAGATTGTTTTATTTTTTGTTTCTTGAACTGGGCCTGTATCACTATAAACTTGCCTCTTAGAACTGCTTTTGCTCTATCTCAGGAATTTTTAACCATTGTGTTTCCATTTTTTATTTGTTTCTATGTGTTTGATTTCTACTTTGATTTCTTTACATTGACCAATTTGGTTGTTTGGCAGCATGTTATTTAGCCTCCATGTGTTTGTGTTTTTTCACTTTTTTTTCTTTTAATTGATTTCTAGTTTTATACCCTGTGGATGGAAAAGATGCTTAATATGATTTAAGTCTTTTTAAATTTATTGAGACTTGTTTCATGGCCTACCATGTGGTCTGTCCTGGAGAATGTTCCATGTGCACTTAAAAAGAATATGTATTTTGTTGTTTTGGGATGGAATTATTCTTTTTCTTTTAATGTTTATTTATTTATTTTGAGAGAGAGTGAGCAAGCATGCACATGCATGAGAGCAGGGGAGGAGAAGAGAGAGAGAATCCCAAGCAGGCTTCAAACTCAATGTGGAGTCCATCACAGAACTTGATCTCACAACCATGAGATCATGACCTGAGCCGAAATCAAGAGTTGGAGGTTTAACCTACCGAGCCACCTAGGCCCCCTGGGATGGAATGTTCTGTAAATACCTCAGTCCATCTGGACTGATGTGTCATTCAAAGAAACTGTTTCCTCATTGATTTTCTTTCTTGATGATCTATCCATTGATGTAAGTGGGGTTTAAAGTCCCCTACTAATACCGTATTACCATAATTTTCTCTCTTTTTGTCTACCAATATTTGCTTTATACATTCGGGTGCTCTTGTGTGCATAGATATTTTCACTTATATCCCTTTATCACTGATCCCTTTATCTGTATGTAATGCCCTTCTTTGTTTCTTGTTACAGTCTTTGTTTTAAAGTTTATTTTTTTCTGATATGAGTATTGCTAACTCAGCTTTTTTTTTTCATTCCATTTTCATGGAATATCTTCTTCCATCTCTTTACTTTCAGTTTGACCTTCAGACTGAAGTGAATCTCTTATAGGCAGCATATAGATGGGTCTTGATTTTTATCCATTTTTTCACTCTATGTCTTCTGCTTGGGGCAGTTAGTCCATTTACATTTAAAATAATTTTTATAGGTCTGTGCTTATTGACATTTTGTTCATTGTTTTCTGGTTGTTTATGTATTTCTATTCTGTTACTTTACTCTCTTGCTCTCTTCCGTTGTGATTTGAAGATTTTCTTTACTGCTGTGCTTGGATTACTTTCTTTTTGGTTTGTGGTTACCATGAAGTTTTATATATTTTTATATGTAAATATATATGTATGTGTGTGTGTATATATATATATATATATGTATATATATATATACACATGTGTATATATACATATATATTTTTTGTATGTGTATATTTATAAATATATAAATACAAATATATATATCTACATAAACATAAATATATAAGTACATTTATAATACGTATGTATATGTATATATGTGTGTGTAAGTTGATGGTTAAGTTCACAAATATTCTTTTCTTTTTAATATAATTTGTTGTCAAATTGGCTAACATACAGTGTGTACAGTGTTCTTGGTTTTGGGGGTAGATTCCCATGGTTCATCGCTTATATACAACACCAGTGCTCATCCCAACAAGTACCCTTCTCAATGCCCATTACCCATTTTCCCCTGTCCCCCACCCTCCCATCAACCCTCAGTTTGTTCTCTGTATTTGAGAGTCTCATATGGTTTGCTTCCTTCCCTCTCTATTTGTAACTTTTTTTTCCCCTTCCATTCCCCCATGGTCTTCTGTTAAGTTTCTTAAGTTACACATGAGTGAAAACGTATGATATCTGTCTTTTCTCTGACTTATTTTACTTAGCATAATATGTTTCAGTTCCATCCACATTGCTCCAAATGGCATTACTTCATTCTTTCTCATTGCCAAGTAGTATTCCGTTGTATGTATAAACCACATCTTCTTTATCCATTCATCAGTTGATGGACATTTAGGCTCTTTCCATAACTTAACTATTGTTGAAAGCACTGGGGTACATGTGCCCTTATGAATTAGCACTCCTGTATCCTTTGGATAAATTCCTAGTAGTGCTATTGCTGGGTCGTAGGGTAGTTCTATTATTAATTTTTTGAGGAAACTCCACACTGTTTTCCAGAGCGGCTGCACCAGTTTGCATTCCCACCAACAGTGCAAGAGGGTTCCCATTTCTCCACATCCTCACCAGCGTCTGTTGTTTCCTGAGTTGTTAACTTTAGTCACTCTGACTAAAGTGTGAGGTGGGATCTCAGTGTGGTTTTGATTTGTATCTCCTTAATGATGAGTGATGTTGAGCATCTTTTCATGGGTCTCTTGGCCATCTGGATGTTTTCTTTGGAAAAATGTCTATTCATGTCTTCTTCCCGTTTATTCACTGGATTATTTGTTTTTCACGTGTTGAGTTCAGTAAATTCTTTATAGATTTTGGATACTAGCCCTTTATCCGATATGTTACTTGCAAATATCTTTTCCCATTCCTTTGGTTGCCTTTCAGTTTTGTTGATTGTTTCCTTGGCAGTGCAGCTTTTTATCTTGATTGGGTCTCAATAGTTCATTTTTTGCTTTTAATTCCCTTGCCTTTGGAGATGTGTCAAGCAAGAAATTGCTGCAGCTGAAGTCAAAGAGGTTGTTGTTGCCTGTTTTCTCCTCTAGGGTTTTGATGGTTTCCTATCTCACATTTAGGTCTTTCATCCATTTTGAGTTTATTTTTGTGTATGGTATAAGAAAGTTGTCCAGTTTAATTCTTCTGCATGTTGCTGTCCAGTTCTCCCAGCACCATTTGTTAAAGAGACTGTCTTTTTTCCATTGGATACTCTTTCCTGCTTTGTCAAAGATTAGTTGGCCATACATTTGTGGATCCAGTTCTGGGTTCTCTATTCCATTGATCTATGTGTTTGTTTTTGTGCCAGTAGCATACTGTTTTGAAGATTACAGCTTTATAGTAGAGGCTAAAGTCTGGGATTGTCATGCCTCCCACTTTAGTTTTCTTTTTCAATATTACTTTGGCTATTCAGGGTCTTTTGTGGTTCCATACAAATTTTAAGATTGTTTGTTCTAGCTTTGAGAAGAATGCTGGTGCAATTTTGATTGGGATTGCGTTGAATGTGTAGATTGCTTTGGGTAGTATTGACATTGTAACAATATTTAGTCTTCCAATCCATGAGCATGGAATTGTGTCTTCTTTGTGTCTTCTTCAGTTTCCTTCATAGGTTTTCTATAGTTTTCAGCATGCAGATCTTTTACACCTTTGGTTAGGTTTATTCCTAGGTATTTTTATGATTCTTGGTACAATTGTAAATGGGATTGATTTCTTGATTTCTTTTTCATTTGCTTCATTATTGGTGTATAGAAATGCAACCGATTTCTGTACATTGATGTTTGTATCCTCACACTTTGCTTAATTCATCTATCAGTTCTAACAGCCTTTTGGTGGAGTCTTTTGGGTTTTCCATGTAGAGTATCATGTCATGTGCAAAAAGTGAAAGCTTGACTTCTTCTTTGCCAATTTTGATGCCTTTTATTTCATTTTGTTGTCTGATTGCTGATGATAGGACTTCCAACACTATGTTAAACAACACTGGTAAGAGTGGATAATCCCTGTCGTGTTCCTGATATCAGGAGGGAAGCTCTCAGTTTTTCCCCATTGAGGATGATATTTGCTGTGGGCTTTTCATATATGGCTTTTATGATGGTTAGGTATGTTACTTCTCTCTTGAGTTGATTGAGGGTTTTTATTAAGAAACGATGCTGTATTTTATCAAATGCTTTTTCTGCATCTGTTGACAGGATCATATGGTTCTTATCCTTTCTTTTATTAATGTGATGTATCACATTGATTGATTTGCAAATATTGAACCAGCCCTGCTGCCCAGGAATGAATCCTACTTGATCATGGTGAATAATTCTTTTCATAAGCTGTTGAATTCAATTTGCTACTATCTTGTCAAGAATTTTTGCATCCATGTTCATCATGGATATTGGCCTGTAATTCTCCTTTGTTGTGGGGTCTCTGTCTGGTTTGGGAATCAATGTAATGCTGGCTTCATAGAATGAGTCCAGAAGCTTTCCTTCCATTTCTATTTTTTGGAACAGCTTGAGAAGGATAGGTATTAACTCTGCTTTAAATTTCTGGTAGAATTCCCCTGGGAAGCCATCTGACCCAAGACTTTTATTTGTTGGAAGATTTTTGATAACTGATTCATTTTCTTCACTAGTTATGGGTCTGTTCAAATTTTCTGTTTCTTCCCATTTGAGTTTTGGTAGTGTGTGGGTGTCTAGGAATTTTTCCATTTCTTCCAGGTTGTCCAGTTTGTTGGCATATAATTTTCCATACTATTTTCTGATAATTGTTTGTATTTCTGATAGATTGGTTGTGATGTCCATTTTCGTTTGTAATTTTATCTATTTGGAGTCTCTTCTTTTTGAGAAATCTGGCTAGGGGTTATCAGTTTTGTTTATTTTTTCAAAAAAGTATCTCTTAGTTTCATTTTTTCTGTTTTTTTTTTAATTCGATATTGTTTATTTCTGTTCTGATCTTTATTCTTTCTTTTCTACTGGCCTTTGGGTTTCTTTGCTGCTCTGCTTCTAGTTCTTTTAGGTGTGCTGTTAGATTTTGTATTTGGGATTTTACTTGTTTGTTGAGATAGGCCTGGGTTGCAATGTATTTTCCTCTTAGGACTGCCTTTGCTGCATCCCAAAGGGTTTGGACTGTTGTGTTTTCATTTTCATTTGTTTCCATGTGTTTTTTAATTTCTTCTTTAATTGCCTGGTTTCTTCTTTAATTGCCCTTCATTCTTTAGTGGCATGCTCTTTTTTTTTTACTTTTATTTTTATTAATTTTTTAACTTTATTTTTTATTTTTTAAGATTTACATCCAAATTAGTTAGCATATAGTGAAGCAATGATTTCAGGAGTAGATTCCTTAATGCCCCTTGCCCATTTAGCCCATCCCCCCTCGCACAACCCCTCCAGCAACCCTCAGTTTGTTCTCCATATTTTTGAGTCTCTCCTGTTTTGTTCCCCTCCCTGTTTTTATATTATTTTTGTTTCCCTTCCCTTATGTTCACCTATTTTGTCTCTTAAAGTCCTCGTATGAGTGAAGTCATATGATACTTGTCTTTCTCTGACTAATTTCACTTAGCATAATACCCTCCAGTTCCATCTGTGTAGTTGCAGATGGCAAGATTTCATTCTTTGTGATTGCCGAGTAATACTCCATTGTGTGTGTGTGTGTGTGTGTGTGTGTGTGTGTGTGTGTGTGTACACACACACCACATCTTCTTTATCCATTCATCAATCGATGGACATTTGGGCTCTTTCCATACTTTGGGTATTGTTGATGGTGCTGCTATAAACATGGGAGTGCATGTGTCCCTTCAAAACAGCACACCTGTATCCCGTGGATAAATGCCTAGTAGTGCAATTGCTGGGTCATAGGGTAGTTCTATTTTTAGTTTTTTGAGGAACCTCCATACTGTTTTCCAGAGTGGCTGCACCAGCTTACACTCCCACCAACACTGCAAAAGAGATCCTCTTTATCTGCATCCTCACCAACATCTGTTGTTGCCTGAGTTGTTAATGTTAGCTATTCTGACAGGTGTCAGGTGGTATCTCATTGTGGTTTTGATTTGTATTTCCCTGATGATGAGTGATGTTGAGCCTTTTTTCATGTGTCAGTTGGTCATGTGGATTTCTTCTTTGGAGAAATGTCTATTCATGTCTTTTGCCTGTTTCTTCCCTGGATTATTTTTTGGGGGTGTCGAGTTTGATAAGTTCTTTGTAGATTTTGGATACTAACCCTTTATCTGATATGTCATCAGCAAATATCTTCTCCCATTCTGTCGGTTGCCTTTTAGTTTTGCTGATTGTTTCTTTCGCTGTGAAGAAGTTTTTTATTTTGATGAGGTCCCAGTAGTTCATTTTTGCTTTTCTTTCCCTTACCTCCAGAGATATGTTGAGTAAGAAGTTGCTGTGGCCAAATCAAAGAGGTTTTTGCCTGCTTTCTCCTTGAGGATTTTGATGGCTTCCTGTCTTACATTGAGGTCTTTCATCCATTTTGAGTTTATTTTTGTGTATGGTGTAAGAAGGTGGTCCAGGTTCATTCTTCTGCATGTCGCTGTCCAGTTTTCCCAGCACCACTTGCTGAAGAGACTGTCTTTATTCCATTGGATATTTTTTCTTGCTTTGTCAAAGATGAGTTTGCCATACGTTTATGGGTCCATACCTGGGTTCTCTCTTCTGTTCCATTGGTCTGAGAATGTCTGTTCTTGTGCCAGTACCACAGTGTCTTGATGATTACAGCTTTGTAGTATAGCTTGAAGTCTGGGATTGTGATGCCGCTTTGGTTTTCTTTTTCAAGATTGCTCTGGCTATTCAGGGTCTTTTCTGGTTCCATACAAATTTTAGGATTATTTGTTCTAGCTCTGTGAAGAATGTTGGTGTTACTTTGATAGGGATTGCATTGAATATGTAGATTGCTTTGCGTAGTATCGACATTTTAACAATGTTTGTTCTTCGAATCCAGGAGCATGGAATATTTTTCCATTTTTTTGTGTCTTCAGTTTTTTTTCATAAGCTTTCTGTAGTTTTCAGTGCATAGATTTTTCACCTCTGTGGTTAGGTTTATTCCTGGGTATTTTATGGTTGCTGGTACAATTGTAAATGGGATAAATTCCTTGATTTCTCATTCTGTTGCTTCATTATTGTTGTATAGGAATGCAGCCGATTTCTGTGCATTGATTTTATATCCTATGACTTTGCTGAATTTGTGGATCAGTTCTAGCAGGTTTTTGGTGGACTCTTTCGGGTTTTCCATATAGAGTATCATGTCATCTGCAATGAGTGAAAGTTTGACTTCCTCATGGCCGATTTGGATGCCTTTTATTCCTTTGTGTTTCCTGATTGCTGAGGCTAAGACTTCCAATACTATGTTGAAGAACAGTGGTAAGAGTGGACATCTCTGTCGTTTTCCTGACCTCAGTGGGAAGGTTCTCAGTTTTTCCCCATTGAGAATGATATTAAGCAGTGGGTCTTTCATACATGGATTGTATGATCTTGAGGTATGAAACTTCTATCCCTACTTTGAGGGTTTTTATCATGAAAGGATGCTGTTTATCAAATGCTTTCTCTGCATCTATTAAGAGAATCATATGGTTCTTGTCTTTTCTTTTATTGATGTGATGTATCATATTGGTTATTTTGTGGATATTTAACCAGCTTTGCATCCCAGGTATAAATCCCACTTGGTCATGGTGAATAATTCTTTTAATATATTGTTGGATTCTGTCACCTAGTATCTTGTTGAGGATTTTTGCATCCATGTTCATCAGGGAAATTGGTGTATAGTTCTCCTTTTTAGTGGGGTCTTTGTCTGGTATTGGAATAAAAGTAATGCTGGCTTCATAGAAAGTTTGGAAGTTTTCCTTACATTTCTATTTTTTGGAATAGCTTCAAGAGAATAGGTGTTAACTCTTCTTTTAGTGTTTGGTGGAATTCCCCTGCAAAACCATCTGGCCTTGAACTCTTGTTTTTTTGGGAGGTTTTTGATTACTTATTCGATTTCTTTACTGGTGATGGGTCTGTTCCAATTCTATTTCTTCCTGTTGCAGTTTTGGTAGTTTTTTTGTTTCTAGGAATTTGTCCATCTCTTCCAGATTGCCCATTTTATTGGTGTATAATTGCTCATAATATTCTCTTATTATTGTTTGTATTTCTGCAGTACTGATTGTGATCTCTTTCATTCTTGATTTTATTTGGGTCCTTTCCTTTTTCTTTTTGATTAAACTGGCTAAGAGTTTATCAGTTTTATTAATTCTTTCAAAGAACCAGCTCCCTGTTTCTTTCATCTGTTCTGTTTTTTGGTTTTTGTGTTATGTTTGTTTGTTTCGATAGCATTGATTTCTGCTCTAATCTTTATTATTTCCTGTCTTCTGCTGGTTTGGGATTTTATTTCCTGTTCTTTTTCCTGCTTTTTGTGGTGTTAGATTAGGTTGTGTATCTGAGACCGTTCTTCCTTCTTTAGAAAGGCCTAGATTGCTACATACTTCCCTTTGCTGCATCCCAGAGGTATTAGGCTGAGGCATTATTATTTTCATTGGCTTCCATGTACTTTTTAATTTCCTCTTTAATTTCTTGGTTAGCTCATTCATTCTTTAGTAGGTTATTCTTTAGTGTCCAAGTATTTGTTATCTTTCTAGATTTATTCTTGTGGTTGATTTTGAGTTTCATATAGTTGTGGTCTGACAATATGCACAGTATGATCTTGATCTTTCTGTACTTGTTGAGGGCTGATTTGTATCCCAGTATGTGATCTGGAGAATGTTCCACGTGCATTTGAGAGGAATGTGTAATCTGCCTCAGGATGAAATGTTGTGAATATATCTGTGAAGTCCATCAGGTTCAGTGTGTCGTTCAAAGCCATTGTTTCCCTATTGATTTTCTGTTAGGTGATCTGTCCATTGTTGTAAGTGGGGTGTTGAAGTCTCCTACTATTATGGTATTATTATCAATGAGTTTCTTTATGTTTGTGATTAATTGATTTTTATATTTGGGTGCTGCCATGTTTGGAGCATAAATAGTTTATAATTGTTAGATTTTCTTGGTGGATAGACCCCTTAATTATGATATAATGCCCTCCTTCATCTCGTTACAGTCTTTATTTTAAAATCTAGAATGTCTGATATAAGTATGGTTACTCCAACTTTCTTTTAGCAACCATTATGATAGATGGTTCTTCATCCCCTTATTTTCAATCTGAAGGGTCTTTAGGTCTAAAATGCATCTTGTGTAAACAGCATATAGATGAATCTTATTTTCTTAATCATTCTGTTACCCTATGTCTTTTGATTGGAGCGTTTAGACTATTGACATTTAGAGTAAGTACTGAAAGATAGGAATTTATTGCCATTAGGTCACCTGTAGAGTTGGAGTTTCTGGTAGTGTTCTCTGGTCCTATCTAGCCTTTGTTGGTTTTGATCTGTTTGTGTTTGTTTTTGTTTTTCGTTTTTTCTCCCCTCAGGGCTGGTTTCTTGCAGGGCTGGTTTAGTGGTCGCAAACTCCTTTAATTTTTGTTTGTCTCGGAAACTTTTTATCTCTTCTTCTATTTTGAATGACAGTCTTGTTGGATAAAGAGTTCTTGGCTGCATGCTTTTCCAATTCAGCACATTGAATATATCCTGCCCCTCCTTTCTGGCCTGCCAAGTTTCTGTGGATAGGTCTGCTACTAACCTGATCTGTCTTCCCTTATAGGTTAAGGACTCTTTTCCCTTGCTACTTTCATGATTCTTTCATTGCCTGAATATTTTATGAATTTGACTATGATATGCCTTGCTGATGGTCGGTTTTTGTTAAATCTAATGGGAGTCCCCTGTGCTTCCTGGATTTCGATGTCTGTCTTTCCCCAGGTTAGGAAAGTTTTCCACTATGATTTGCTTACATAAATTTTCGACCCCTTTTTTCCTCTCTTCATCTTCTGGGACCCCTATGATTCTAATGTTACTCCTTTTTAATGAGCCACTGAATTCTCTAATTTTTATTTTGTGTTCTTTTACCTTAGTCTCCCATTTTTTTTTCCCTGCTTCATTAGTCTCTATAATTTGTTCTCTCCATCGCTTATTCGCTGCTCTGCTTCATCCATCCTTGCCACCGTGGCAGCCATTCAATATTGCAACTCAGTTACAACATTTTTTATTTCATCCTGAGTAGCTTTTACTTCTTTTATCTCTGCAGAAAGGGATTCTAATCTGTTTTCAACCCCAGCTAGTATTCTTATTATCATGATTCTAAATTCTGGTTCAGACATCTTGGTTGTATCTGTGTTGATCAAGTCCCTGGCTGTCATTTCTTCCTGTTCATTCTTTTGGGGTGAATTCCTTCGTTCTGTCATTTTGGAGGAAGAAAAGGAATTAATAAAGTAAAAAAAAAATTAAAAAATTAAAAACAACACAAAGAAATAAAATAAAGGATGCTATATCCTAGGTGTGTTTTGGTCTGGTTGTTGAAAGAAGCTTGATAGATTAGAGCAAAAAGGGAAAGATTAAAAAAAAGTTAAAAAAAAAAGAAAGGAAAAAAGAAAATATTTGAAAATTTGAAAAAATGAATACAGTAAAATAGAATAAAATGAAATGATGAAAATAAAATAGAATTTAAAAATTTACAAAAAAGTAAAAATATAGTAGTAAAAATTAAAGAAAAATCTTTAATAAAAATGGAAAAGAAAAACATTTTTTTTTCTCTTTCTGTATTCAAGAAGAGAAAAAGAGAAATTGAATAAAAGGACCAGTGAATCAAATGAAGTACGATTGAAATTACATTTGGTTTCCTGTAGAACTCAAGTTATGAAGCACTTTATAGACCATAAACTAAGCAGGCAGAGACTTGTGTTTAAGAGCACTGTTGGCCCAGTTGGATGGGGTTTAGTGTAATGGCTCTGTTCTCCATTAGATGGCGCTGCTTGGCTTACTGGGGTGGATTGCTGTGGTGCGTGCAGGCGTGTATGCACATGTGCAGGAGGAGTGAAAATGTTGTCACCCATCTACCCAGTGTCTAGTATCAGAACTCTGTGCTCTCCACGACTGGCAGTTAAGCCCCCCTCCTTTGTCTCTGGCTTCTGTCTACTCCCTACACTGTCTGTGACGAAGCCGTCAGCCATCAGTCTGCCAGGCAGTGCCTCCTTGCTGAGTTTTATGTCAAATTGGGCTGTGTTTCCCAACCTCTTGCTTCTGAGGGACTGCAGCTTTCACCTGTTCTGACCCTCTGGGGGAGTGTCTCACTGAGTAATGGCCGGGTGCTGGCCACCTCCTGGAACGTTTGTGAGACTGTGCTGTTGGTGATGTCCAGAGACTGCAGCTAAGTGCCAGCCCACCCCAGAAAAAGTTCACGTGATCTTGTAGCAGCACCGTTTCGTGGTTTATGGAAAACCAAAAGACACTTCTGGCATGAGGTTTCCCCCTTAATGTTCTTGTTCCAGCAGCAGCAAATGTGGCTGTTCTCCCAGGTCCACTGGAACCTTTCCCTGTGGGGTGGCCACACAGCCTCTACCAAATGTCTTCCCAGCAAGGGAACCATGTGGCCTGAGGACACCTTGCACCTTGCTCTCTGCTCCTGGGGATTTGCCCTTCCCACCAGAGCACTGCCAAGTATCAAGCTGTGGAGTTTCAGACTTTGTGCTCCCCCTGCTTATAGAGGCTTAATAGAATTTAAACCCTCTCCTTTCTCCCTTTTTTGTTCATTCCCTGTGGCTGTTTCCACTTTTCCGCTTGTTCTCGAGCTGCTTTGGGGGGGGGTCGGTGCTTTTCCCGTACTCTCCCCACCACCCCCACTGACCTGTGTCCATCTTCTCTCCACAAGCAAAAATAGCTCCCTGCCCTCCATGGCTTCTCTCCCAGCAAGTTCACCTCTCCGCCCTGTGTACCTGTCAAGTTCTCTGGTTCAAGTTGTGCAGATTGTTGTGTTAATCCTCAAATTAGTTTTTTGGTGTGCAAGATGGTTTAGTGTTGATCTGACTGCATTTCAGAGCCGAGAGATACAAAAAACCTTCCTTGCTATTCTGCCATCTTGGCCTCTCCCCCAAGTTCACAAATATTCTTAAAAGCACCACTTTCCCCTCCACATTTTATATATTTGGTGTTATATTTTACATCTTTTCATTTTGCATATACCTTAACTAATTATTGTAAATTAATTGATTTTACTGTTTTTGTCTTTTAACCTTCATACGAGCTTTATAGTTGATTAATCTACTTACCTTTATTATGTTTGCTTTAATGACTTAAATGTTTTTTCTTTTGTAATTTTCTTACTTTTAGTTATGGACTTTTCTTTCTGCCGAAGGAAGTCCCTTTAACCTTTCTTTTATGGCCAGCTTAATGGTGATGAATTGCTTTAACTTTCATTTGTCTGGGAAACTATCTCTCTTTCAAATCTGAATGATAACCTTGCTTGGTAGAGTATTCTTGGTTGTAGGGTTTTTTTTCCCTTTCAGCCCTTTGGATATATCATGTCAATCCTTTCTGGCCTGCAAAGTTTCTGCTGAAAAATAAGCTAATAAGACTTCAGGGGTTTCCCTTGTAAGTACTTAGTTACTTTTCTTTTGCTGCTCTTAAGATGATTTCTTTATTTTTTGATATTTTAATTATTTTGTGTCTTAGGTTCATTTTGTTTGGGGCTCTTCTGTGCTTCTTGGACCTGGAGGTCTCTTGCCTTCCCCAGGTTAGGGATGATTCTTGTTCTTGTTAATCAAACAAGTTTTCTGCCCTTTCTCTCTTTCTCATATTTCTGTAATGCAAATATTAGTACACTTGATGTTGTCCCAGAGGCCTCTTATCAACCTGTCCTTACTTTTTAATTCTTTTTTCTCTTGGCTGTTCAGTTTGGATGGTTTTCACTACTCTGTCTTCTAGATCACTGATCCATTCTTCTGCCTTCCTCAATCTGCCATTGATTCCCTTTACTGTATTTTTCATTTCTGTTATTGTATTCAACTTTGATTTTTTAAAATGTATTTTCTGTTTTTTTGTTGAAGTTCTCACTGGGTTTATCCACTCTTTTCTCAAGTTCATTGAATATCTTTATGACTATCATTTAGAACTCTTTATCAGGTAAACTGCTTATTTTGATTTTATTTAGTTCTTTTTCTGAGGTTTTGTCTTGTTCTCTTGTTTGGAACATACATATGTTCTGCTCACAGTTCAGAACCTCAACATCCTCTTCTGTCTTTTCATTTTGTCTGATTCTCTGTGTTTGTTTCTTTTTATTAGATAGGTCAGCTGTGTTTCCCAGTTTTACAAGTAGTGGCCTTGTACCAAAGGCATCCTCTGGGGTCCAGTAGGCTAATCTCCCCAGGTCACCAGAACTACACACTCTAGGGGTATCTCCTGTGTGGGCTGCATGTGCCCTCCTGTTGTGACTGGGCTGCAACTGGTGTGAGTGCACTTGGTGGGCAGAGCTGGTCCTCAGCCCAGCTGGTTGCAATGACCTGCTAAGAGTACTGTAGACACACTGGTAGCTGGCCCTGGCCACTGGTGCAACTGGCTGAGAGGCCTTGCTGCAGCTGCTGCTGGTGTTGTGGTGGATGGAATTAGTTCCCCAGTGGAGGTCTGGTTGCAGCTGTTGTGGGTGCTGGTGGGGAGGGAGGGGGCTGGCCCCTCTACCTCCCTGGGGCAGAAGTTGCTTTGGAGGGATGTAAATTCTGACTGGGACCCACCACGTGTGGTGGTGTGGGAGATGCTAGCCCGGACCAAGGCTGCCTGCCAGGTGTGGGGCAACCGCTTTGGAGGGGTGCCTGCCTGAATGGGTGAATTGGGTGGGGTAAGTTTGCATGGGAATGCCAGAGAAGGGTGAGCAGTGCTAGCAAGTTAGATAGAGACTTCAGAACTGGTTTCCTACAGAATCCAATTAGCTAATCTGAAGGATGGCAAAAAACAAAAAACAAAAAAATTGTGTCTGCCAGCATTTCTATTCCTGCAGAAAGTTGCTAGAAGCTTTTCCTCTCAGGAACATGCCTTATAATTAGTAAATAAGTCTCCTTCAGGAATAACCCAAGTTATTTTCTGACTGTTGCCTCTGGGCTGGGCCTTAGCATGATACAGAGCACTGGTAGTTTAAGATTGGAGTCTCAGTTTCCTATAACCCTCCTGCTCTCCCAGAGTTAAACCCTGCTCATTTTCAAGGCCAGATGTTATGAAGGTTCATCTTTTCATTACACATCCTCAGGTCTGGGTATGCTTGATGGGGGCTTGATCCCCTCACTCCTCTGGAGGACCCCCATACCTATGATATTCCTCCTGTTTGTGGGTCACCAGTGTCAGGAGTTGGGTTACCAACCTCATCTCTGTCCTCTATGTGGCTTTTTCTTTGTATCTTTAGCTGTAGAATTGTTTTCATAGTTTTCAGGTCATTTCATTAGTATAAAGGGAACTACTGAAAACTTTTTGGCTTGGTACATTTTGAGGGAGAAAGGTAGCTCTTTGGTAATTAAAATTTTTTTTTCCCATGGTACTTACCTAATTTGTTAAAATTTTCTCCCTCCCCAGAGGTACATTTTCATGATTTATATTTTTCTAAAACTCCATTCATTTCAATGATATTCTGAATACGTAGAATTAAAGTAATCTCTTAATTTTATATTTCCCCTGAATCTGTTATTTTCCCATTCATTTCATTGAGATATAATTGATACACAATACTGTATAAATTTAAGGTGTACAGCATAATGACTGGACTTATATATGACAAAATGTTATTTCCTTATTTTTATTTTTTATATTATTTATATTTTATACCCTTTTTCTTGTTTAGAATACTTGTTAGCTAAATGGTATGTTGATGCCCTCCAGTTTCTTGATTTGGGAACTTAAACTTTCATTATGTGAATAACTAATAAGTTAACATAAATATTTAAGTTTATATATTTTTCTCTGAAGAAAAAAAAAATTTTAAAGAATTATGTAATCTTGGTTTTGATTTCTTTTTTATTCTAAAGGTTAAGAAAGTTGTAAAAATATTTCTAGGGTATTTTTCCCATTTGATCAGAGTTTTATCTGTATAAAACAAATGTATCAATTTTTTGAGGGGTAATATATGATTAATTTTGGTGAATTTTCCAAGGTTCTTAAAAAGACAATGTATTATGTACATATGTATATAAGTATAGTATGTGTAATAGATACATATTAATATTACTATATCAATATTATGTCTATTATATAATAGATACATATTAATATAGATTACCATACATATATGTATTAATATTAATGTTACTGGTTGTTAGATCTTCATTATGGGTGTATTAATTATTGCTATATAACCAATTACCACTGAGTTTAGCGGCATTAACCAACATTTGCTATTTCATTATTTCTGTGCATCACGAATCCAGGCACAGTTTATTTATGCTTTCTGAGTTTCTCACAAGACTTCAATTCAGGTGTCAGCCAGGGTTGAAGTTTTCTTAAGGCTCCCCCGGGAGGATCTGCTTCCAGTTGACTCACCTGGTTCTTAGGAGACCTCAATTCTCATTGCCTATTGGCCAAGAGGTATCATCTCCTTGCCATGTATGCCTCTCCACAGGGCAACTTACAACATGGTAGTTGGTGTCCCTCAGAGTGACTGAAGGAGAAAGTAAGACAGTGACCAAGATGGAAGCCATTGTCCTTTTGTAACTTAATCTCAGAAATGACATCTCATTACTTTGCTATGTTCTTTTGGTTAGAAGAAAGTCATTAGGGATAGCCCACACTCAAAGAAGAGAGAATTACAAAAGGGCATAAACACAAGAAAGCAAGAGTCATTTGGGACTGTTTTAGAGGCTGTTTATTATAGTCTTCTTTGTGTCTCCAACAACTCATGTCCCTGGCATATGCAAAATACACTCATTCCCCCCTCCAAGATCCCCCAGAGTCGCACCCAGTTACAGCATCTGCTCACAGTTCAGAACCTTATCTAAATCACACCCGGTTTTAGATGAAGCTCCTCATGTATAGTTCCTTAAATACAATTCTTGCGGTTCTTCTCAATCTATAAAACTTGGCTCTACCCACACACACAAACCACATAGAATAGTAAGGAAGGCATAGGATAACCACTGTGGATACTTTTGTGTGAAAAGGGGGTATATGGGGGGCCCAAAAGAGTCCCTGATCCATTGAAAATCTGAAATATAGTTGGGCCATTCTTAGTAGTTCCTTGCTTAGGTCTCAAGACCTAGGAATGATACTTCATAGGTTTTGGTTCTGCTCTCTGGGCTCCCAGTTTTACCTTCAGGGTCATCCTTTATTTTTTAAGAAAAGTATCACATGTTACAGTCAAGAAGTTGTTTCAACCTGTTCTTCCTGCCAGTAGAATTTGAGGGGGTCTAGTGGCTTTTTAAAATTTTACTGTTCATTTGGTCCTGAACTTTCAGTTCAAGCTGGCAGTCCTTACTGATAAAATTCTTGAAAAAAATTTGTGAAACCCCTGTGAATCTCATTAGGGTCCACTCCATTATCTAAAAGTCACAACCAAAAAACTCTTCTAGATAAGTCTTTCTTTACCTTAGGCTCCTAGATGTCAGTAGGAAAAAGCTCTTGACCTTCTTAGAGACCCTATTATTTGAGAGGATCTGTGAGGCACACCCTTAATCTTTTAAAAAGGCCCTTTGTGTGACTCCGCATAGTACTCTGAAGGCAGTACCTTTTATCTTTCATAGTCTAACAAGTTTTTACAGTCAAACCCTTGGTGTCATCTTTAGACCAAAGTTCTTATGGCAGTGTTACTATATGAACTTTTCATAGAAGTTATTTCTTAATGGTCGCATCTTTTAAAGCTGGAAAGGCTGCAAATTTTCAAAATCATCAAGTTCTGAATTCCTTAAAAATTCTTTTTGAATCATAAAATATGCTTGGTAAAATACCATAGACTAGGTAGCTTAAACAATAGAGATTTATCTTTTCACAGTTTTTGGAGGCTGGAAATCCAATATCAGAGTGCCTACATAGTTGGGTTCTGGTGAGAGCTGTCTTAATTGGCTTGCAGACTCCTGTCTGCTTGCTGATTCCTCACCATGGTAGGGAAAGAGGTCTCGTATCTCCTCCTTTTTTCTTAAGGGTGACAAATCTAAATGATTGGGGCTCCACCCTTATGACCTCGGTTAACCTTAATCACTTCCTTAAAGGCCCTATTTACAATACAGTCATATGAACAGTTAGGCCTTCTACATTTAAATGAAGGGAGTGTGATACACTTAAGTCTATAGCAACCATATATCTGAGAATTTATTTCTGGGCTCTTTATTCTCTTCCATTGGTCTATGTGTCTGTATGCCAGTACCACATTTCTGATACAGCTTTGTGGTAAATTTTGAAATGTTAAGTGTGAATCCTCCAACTTTATTTTACTTTTTAAAAATATTTTTAGCTATTCTGGGTCCTGTGAAGTTCGATATAAATTTTAGGGTGGATATTTTTAAATTTATGCAAAACATCATTGGGATTTATGACTTTTGATAAGGATTGCATTGACTCTGAAGATCATTTTAGATATTATCAACATTTTAACATTGTCTTATGATCCATGAGCATGGGATATGTTTCCATTTATTTATGTCTTCTTCCATTTTTTTTTTCTAGAGGTAGTTGACCTATAATATTGCGTAAGTTTAAGGTAGATAGTACAATGGTATGTATATATGTTGTCAAATGATAACAACAATAAGGTAGTTAAGACACTCATCATCCCACATGGTTACCATTTTGAGTGTGGTATATATATGTATGTGTGTGTGTAGTGAGAAATATCAAGATTTTCTCTCTTAGCAACCTTTAAGTATATAGTACAGTGTTACTAACTATAGTCACCATGCCGTACTTAATCTCCAGGACTTACTCATTTATTCATCTTATAACTGAAGTTTGTACCCTTTGAATACCTTCACCCATTACCCCTGCTCCTGGCAACCACCAGTCTGCTCTGTGTTTCAATGAGTTTGTTTTTATAGATTCCACATACAAGTGAGATCATACAGTATTTGTCTTTCTCTGACTTATTTCACTTACAGTAATGCCCTCAAAGTTCCTGTGTTGTTGTATGCCAGGATTTTCTTTTCATTGAATGAATAAAATTCATTCAGTATTGGAAGATTGTGTTTCTACAAATATGTCCGTTTTTCTAGGTTGTCCAGTTTTTTGGCATGTAATTGTTCATAGTATTCTCTTATAATTATTCATATTTCTGTGGTGTCAGTTGTTACTTCTCTCTCATTTCTGACGTTATTTATATGGGTCCTTTCTCTTTTTTTCTTGATGAATCTGGCTAAAGGTTTGTCAATTTTTTTTTTTTTTTTTACCTTTTAAAAGAACCAGCTGCTAGTTTCATTGATTTTTTTTTAAATCATTTTTTGTCTTTATGTCATTTATTTCTGCTTTGATCTTTATTATTTCCTTTCATCTACTCACTTTGCACTTTGTTTTTTATTTATTTTGTTTCCTTTAATTTTAAGTTTAGATTATTTGAGCTTTTCCTTATTTCTTGAGGTATGCCTGTATCACTATATATTTCTCTTTTAGAACTGCTTTCACCGTGTTCCAAAGATTTTGGGCCATTGTGTTTTCATTTTCTTTTGTCTCCATGTATTTTTAAATTTCTTCTTTGATTGCTTAGTTGATACATCTTTATTTAGTATCATGTTGTATATTATCCATGTGTTTGTGTTTTTTCTAGCTTTTTTTTGTGATTTATTTCTACTTTCATACTGTTGTGATTAGAAAAATGCATAGTGTGATTTCAGTCTTCTCATATTTATTGGGATTTATTTTGTGGCCTAATATGTGATCTTTTCTGGAAAATGTTCCATGGACACTTGAAAAGAATGTGTATTTTGTTTTGGAATGGAATGTTCTGTATATATCTGTTATGTCCAAGTGAGCTAGTGTGTCTTAAAAGACATTATTTTCTAATTGATTTTTTGTGTGATGATCTATCCAATGATGTAAGTGAGGTGTTAAAGTCCCCTACTATTACTGTATTACATTTATTTCTCTCTTTGTGTCCACTAATATTTGCTTTATATTTTTAGGTGTTCTGTTGTTAGTTGCATAGATATTTATAATTGTTTTATCCTTGGATTTGTTCCTTTATCATTATGTAACGCCCTTTGCCTCTTGTTATAGTCTTTGTTTTAAAGTCTATTTTTTCTAATATAAGTATTGCTGCCTCAGCTTTTTGTCCACTTCCATTTGCATAGTGAATGTTTTTTCATCCCTTCACTTTCAGTCTGTATTTGTCTTCAGGTGTGAAATGAGTTTCTTATAAACAACAGTCTTGATATTTTATCCCTTCATTCACTTTACATATTTTGATTGGAGAATTTAGTCTATGTACATTTAAAGTAATTATTGATGGGTATGTACTTACTGACATTTGTTATTTGTTTTTTGGGTTGTTTTTGTAGTTCTTCTTTATTCCTTTTTTCTTATTCTGTTTGTGATTGATGGGTTTCTGTAATTTTATGTTTGGCTTTCTTTCTCTTTATTTTTATGTATCTGTAATAGGTTTTGGGTTTGTGGTTACCATGAGGTTCTTCTAGGACATCCTAAGTAAATATAAGTTTGTATTAACTTGATGGTTATTTAAGTTCACACACATTGTAAAAAAGAACACACACAGAAAAAAAAAAGCTTTCTTTCCCCACCTTCTTTACCATTTTTACTCCTTCCTCCATGTTTTATGTATATGTTGTCTTATTTTACATCTTTTTATTCATAATTTTCTTATTTCTACTTATGGCCATTTCCATTATGCTTAAAGAAATACCTTTAACATTTATTGTAAGGCAGGGTTAGTGATAAACTCCTTTATCTTCTCTTTGGGAACTCTTTATCTCTCCTTCAAATCTGAATGATACCCTTGCCAGGTAGAGTAATCTTGTTTGTGGGTTTTTTACTTGCATGACTTTGAATATATCTTGCCACTCTCTTCTGGCCTGCAATCTTTCTGCTGAAAAATTGGCTTATAGTTTTATAGGCTTTCCCTTTTAGATAGCTTTTTCTTTGTCTCTTGCTTTTTTAAAAAATTCTTTCTTTTTTTTTTATTTAAAAAAAAATTTTTTTTTTTTTAACGTTTATTTATTTTTGAGACAGAGAGAGACAGAGCATGAATAGGGGAGGGTCAGAGAGAGGGAGACACAGAATCTGAAACAGGCTCCAGGCTCTGAGCTGTCAGCACAGAGCCCGATGTGGGGCTTGAACTCACTGACGGCGAGATCATGACCTGAGCCGAAGTCGGCCACTTAACCGACTGAGCCACCCAGGCACCCCTAAAAAATTCTTTCTTTACGCTTTGATATTTTAATTATTGTGTGTCATAGTGTGAATCTCCTTGGGTTCATCTTGTTTGGAACTCTCTGTGGTTCTTGGACTTGGATGTCTATTTCCTTCTCTAGTTTAGGAAATTTTCAGTTATTATTTCTTCTAATAAGTTTTCTACACCTTTCTCTGTCTTCTTATGGGTTCTTTATAATGCGAATGTTTGTTCACTTGATGTTTTCCAGGAGATCTCTTAATCTATCCTCATTAAAAAAAAATTCTTTTCTCTTTTTGCTGTTCAGCTTGTGTGCTTTCCATTACCTTGTGTTCCATATCATTGATACTTTCTTCTGTATCCTCTAACCTGTTGACTTACTTGAATATGTTTTTTATTTCAATTATTTTTCAACTCCAATTGGTTCTATTTAATATTTTCTATCTCTTTATTGAAGGTTTTGCTGAGTTCTTCCACTCTTTCCTCCAGCCCGGTGAATATCTTTATGATAGTTACTTTAAGTTACTTTTTGGGCACATTGCTTATCTCTGTTTCATCTGGTTCTTTTTCCGAGGTTTTTTTTTTTTTTTTTTTTTTCTTGTTCTTCATTTTGGAGCATATTTCTGTCCATTTTGCTTGACTTTCTATGTTTGTATGGATTAGTTGAAATGACTGTTTCTCCTAAACTAGTTACTCTTTTATATTGTGGCATATCTTTGCCTCCCCTGCTGTTTGTTCTCTTGCTGTTCTCTGCCTTTGGTTATTCAGAAGCTTTTCAGTCAGTCCTCAGTTCTTGTTCAGGAAAAATTGTTCTATAAATAGGTATAGTTTGGTGTGTTCCATGGCTGAAGTGAGTTCAGGGTCTTTCTGTGTCGCTGTGTTGGACTGGAACACTGTCTTTGGATTTTGACAGTTCGATTTTTTTTTTTTAATTTTTTTAATGTTTGTTTATTTTTGAGAGAGAGAAAGAGAGAGTGAGTCAGAGAGAGAGAGAGAGAGACTCAGAATCTGAAGCAGCCTCCAGGCTCTGAGCTGTCACACCAGAGCCCGATGTGAGGCCTGAACTCATAAAACGTGGGATCATGACCTGAGCTGAAGTCGGATGCTCAACCCACTGAGCCACCCAGGTGCCCCTTGAATTTTGGCAGTTTGATTATAGTTTGTCTTGCTTTGGGCATCTGAGTTCATCCTATATGGAGGTGGTTTGGCCTTTTGAATATTTGTATTAATTGCTTTCATCACATTTGGGAAGTTTTCAATGATTGTTTCTTCAGTGAATGTTCTAATAATTTCTCTTCCTCTTTCTCTGTCATTTCTTGTTCTGGGACTTCTGTGATGCAGATGTTTTTCCACTTGATGGTGTCTCACAAATACCCTAGGCCCTGTTCACTTTTCTTCAGTCTTTTTTCTTTCTTTTCATCAGAAATGATAATTTCAGTTGTCCTTTCTTCAAGTTCACTAGTTGTTTTTTCTGCATATTTAAATCTGATTTCAAATCCCTTTAGTGGATTTTTCATTTCAGTTATTATACTTTCCAGCCCCAAATTTCTTTTTGTATGTTTTTATGTTTTCTGTCTCTTCATTGATATTTCCACTGTGTTCCTACATCATTTCCTTGACCTTCTCTATGTCTTCCTATAGATCTTGTAGCACCTTTAAGACAATTGTGATAAAGTCTGATCTTTGTCAGAAACAGTTTCTGTTGTTTGATAGTTGTATTGATTTAATTAAACATGTTTGTTTTGTTTCCCAAGGTTTGCTGTGTCTTTTTGTTTGTGTGTTTGTTTTTGTTTTAATTGTAGGCTGTCTTTGTGCCAGCAGTCAGCCTGGGGTATAGACTTACGGTCTACTCAGGGCTTTTCTGAGCCTGTACCTTTCACTGTGTATGTATAGTGACTTTCTAAGTTCCCCCTGTATATGTGGTTGCTTTTGCATATCGTAGTGTTAAATGTATGACTGCCACAAGGGTAAAAAGAGAAAAATGAAGCCCGGGCAAATATGCACACACTTTAAATGTCCTAGAAATTGCTTGATTTGGAGAGGGTGGGCTTTCAGCAATGGTAGTGATGATTGCAACATTGGCTGCCTATCCCTGTGTCTGTACCTTTGCAGTTAGAAGCAGCAATCAATATGATTTCACTCATATGTGGAATTTAAGAAATACAACAAATGAGCAAAGGGGAAAACAAAAGATGCAGACCAAGAAACAGACTTAACTATAGAGAACCAACTGATGGTTACCAGAAGGGAGGTGGGTAGCGGGATTAAGGGAGTGCACTTTTGTGATGAGCACCTGGTGATGTATGCCAGTGTAGAATGACTATATTCTACACCTGAAACTAATGTAACACTGTGCATTAACTAACTGGAATTCAAATAAAAACTTTATTTTTATTTGAAAAATAAAAGAAGCAGTAATCAGTGATCCTAGGTCCTCAGTATTTGGAAGACAGGGACCTATCCTGGTTTTGTCAAGCTGAGTGCAAGCTGCTCCTTGAACACATACATGGATGCCTGCCACCCATCTAGGGAGTGGGCAATGGGTGGCTGCTTCTAAGAGTTGACATTGACCAAAATTAATTTGCTATTCAAGACTTATCCTATAAGTTGCAAGGCTTTGAATAGACTCCAGAGTTTCAAAATTATTAGACAAATTCTGCCTACAAATGTTGTTTAGGTAGGGAGATGAGTTCCTGGGGCTTCCTGCTATACCATCTTAATTCTCCAGTACAGACTTCTTTTTGTTTAACCATTCTTCCTTCAGTGTATCTTGCTCTCTTGTTTTATTATCAACAATAACAAAAAATTAAGCAGTAACTCTAGCAGTTTGTTTGGGAATCACAGCTAGGTCACGCAGGTCTTTCAACATATATTGTGCTTTCTGTTTTACTCAAGTCAGTAGTTCTGCTAAGCTTTCTGCTACTACATAACTAGAATCCCTCTTCTACTTTGCAATAACATGTTCTTCACTTCCTTTTGTGCCCTAAATGGCAGTATCCTCAAAGTCCATTTTTCTAATACTCTGTTCAGGGCAGTTTAAGCTTTTTAAAAAATGCCCTTCAAAATGCTTTCAGCCTCTGCCCACTGCCTGATTCCAAAGCCAAAGTAGAACCCCACTTCCAGATATGAAAACCTGTATTAGTTATCTATTGCTCTGTAACACATTGTCCCAAATCTTAGTGGCTTCAAACAAGAAACATCTATTATAGTTTTTATGGGTCAGGAATCAGGCATGGCTGAGGTGGTCCTCAGACTCAGAGTCTGACAGGGCTGCAAATTGTTGGTTGGGGCTTGAGTTATCTTATGGCTCAACGGTGGGAAGATCCACTTCCAAGCTCACTCACTTGCTGTTGGCAGGCCTCAGGTCTTCACTGGCTGTTGGCTAGAGATATCAGCTCTTGCCACATGGGCCTCTGTAAAGACAGTTGATAGTGCAGCAGTTGGTGTCCCTCAGAGTTACTAAGGGAGAAAGTAAAAAAGAGAGAAAAATGGAAGCCAGAGTTCCTTTGTAAGTAAATCTTGGAAATAACATCTCATCACTTTCGCCATATTTTTTTGTTTAGAAGAGAGTCATTAGGTCCAGCCCACTTTCAAGGAGAAAGTGTTACACAAGGCCATCACCAGAAAGCAGGGATCATTGGGAGCTATTTTAGAGCCTGTTTGTCACAGTGGGGAATACATCATCATCAGCATCATCATTATTATAAAGGACTTATTTTTACTTTGGACTAATGTTTTTTTTAATGTTTATTTTTGCGAGAGATAAAGACAGAGTGTGAGTGGGAGAGGGGCAGAGAGAGAGGGAGACACAACATCTGAAGCAGTCTCCAGGCTCCAAGCTGTTAGCACAGAGCCTGACTCGGGGCTCAAACTCATGAACCCAAGATCATGACCTGAATTGAAGTTGGCTGTTTAAGTCACCGAACCACCCAGGTGCCCCTGGACTAATGCTTTTTGCCTGAGGGCCTATTTTCTGCAATCTTCACCATTAAGGTATATTAGCAAACTTTAGATGTAATATGTCGAGTTTTTTTTTTTTTTTTAATTTAAGAGAGTTTGAATGTATTTCCTATATTTGAAAGTCATTGGTAACTTAGGGTGTTTTTTTTTTTTTTTTTTTTTTACGAAGGAGCTGTCATATTTTGGGGCACTTTTCTCTTGTATTTCTAGTCTTTAGGTTTATTATGTTTGGGTTTTTTTTTAATTATATGAGGAAATTAGCCCTTTGTCATATGTGTTGTTAATATTTTTCTCACTTTGTCATTTATCTCTTGATTTTTTTCATGATGTTTATGCCAAGTAGACTTTTAAAAATTTTTTCATGTAGTCAAATAGATCAAGTATATCTTTTATAGAGGAATTATATCCTTCAAAATGAAATCTATTCATGTTATTTCCTTATAATTTATCTTTAGTATCTCACCATTGCCTTTTTCAGGATAAATTTTAATCTTTTTATACTGACACAGTTTTTATTACCTTATTTCTACTTAGCTCTTTTCCTTTCATCTGTTGAACACACTCCTTATGAGACTCCCACTGAGGTCCCATGTTCATATACATTAGCATTGTTTTTGACTCCTTCATGTACCTGTGGGAAGATACATAAAAGGCAAGGACTTTTGAAGGTGATTTTGTAGGCCCAGAGACTTACACAGTACGTGGCATGCTTACCTTGTTGAGTGAACAAATGAGTGCAAGTGATCAGAGAACAGTAATTCAGAAGCAAACAAAAAACATGACCATGATATTGTCACCTGTTACTTTCTTCTAATTTTTACCTTTTCTAAGAAGACAGCTTAAGTGTGCTAGTTCATTTTATAGCTATCTCACAATTTCACAATCTCCATAGTTGTCTAAAACAACATGGTAAGCAGGTTTCTGTAACAAGATTAGCAGCAAAAGAATTCATGTCTCGGTTTCTCTGGAATCTAAGTGTGGCTAACTGATCAGGTTCTGACAATGGAATATGAGAAGTAGTAAGTACAACTTAACACTCTTAAAATAGAAGGTGCATGTCGTCCCCTCCTTTTTCTCCTTTCCTACTGACACAAATGGGAATGTGGGAACAGGAGCTGGAGAAACGATCCTGGACTCCATGATGGAACCTGGGTGTTGAGAATAAGAAAGTAACAGGATAGAAGGAGTCAGAGTCCTTGAAACAATGGAGCCAACTTTTCAGCCCCACCCTGTTCAAACTTGGACTGTTATATGACACAAAAATTAACTGTTGTCTTGTTTAAGCCACTGGTATGCTGGCTTTTGTTAAAGAAGTCAAAACTGTATATTAACAGACACATATCATTGGGTATCATTCCACCCCTGGGATTATTCCCTGCTAATCCTTTGTTACAAGTTAGTATCAGGCAGTTAGAAGCATAGAAGTTTTAGGGGTGCCTGGGTGGCTCAGCTGAATGTCTGACTCTTGATTCAGCTCAGGTCATGATTCCAGAGTCATGGGATTTGGTTTCGTGTTGGGCTCGGCACTGAACGTGAAGCCTGTTTAAGATTCTCTCTCCCTCTGCCCGTCTCCCCCACTCGCACACTCTTTCTATAAAATTGAAAAAAAAAAAAAGCATAGCTGGTTTGGATCAAGGAAATGATAACAATATCATAAAATTGAAGGAGGAAGAGAAGAGAGAGAACAAGAGATGAATGTCAGCTGAGGTCATCATTGAGAACCCACTTGTGATGAGCCAAGCCTGCTCTCCATGACTATGATATAAAGTTGCTCAGGAACCTCTTGAGGGCCAGACAGGGATACATGGCAAATGAATATCCCAGAAGAAGGAAATGAAATGAGAATGATATGAAATAATATAAGGAAACACAGAAAAAGAGCAGGCTGGGCTCTAGTTTGTGGCAGTAATTTAATGAGGCCTAAAGCCTGTGATTGTTAAAATAAAACAGTAAAAAAATACCAATGCAGGGGGTAAAGGGCAAAAGATACAGTCCTGGCAAAATGGACCCTGGGCTCCTATTTCAGGCACCTGGTTCCCATTAATCTCTCATCCTTATAGACTCTTACAGAGCCTCTTGCCTCTCCTTAACCTTGTCCTGAGCTGGTATGTAAATTAAACCAGCAGCTTTAGTCTTTATAACATTATAGCAGAAGAAACAAAGATAGTAAAAGTTGTGGATGGAGCCAGACTCCATAGGATCCAAATATGTAGTAGCAGAATGCTCCAAATAGGGAACAAGGACAAGAGAAAGAACTACCATAAAACCAGATTCTTTATTTCCTTCTTTGAACCCCTATCTTCTCTTTAACCCTCTGCAAAATGTGCATACATAGGTTGTGTTAGAAAACCCTTTCCAGTTGGCCTTTTTCCAAGACTAGGGTACAGCTGGGCTGAAGGGCCACATGTTGAAGTTATTAATATGCCTATGCCCTTCTCCCCCACTGAGTTCACTGATCAAAGGCCCTGCCAGAGCAGCAATGGATAGCCTTGCATAATGGGAACTGAAATTCTACTTAAGAAACCAGCTTTGCCAAAACACACTACCTTTTCAAGTGAAACATTCCATGCACATATTAACCTGATTACAAAAAGGAAGGGAGATCTTTTTTCCTTCTGTACCCTGCTAATAATTTTCTGTCAAGTCTGATTTGGCTTTAGCTGCACTCCCAAGTTCTTGTGATGTGCCCCGATCACCAGTAAACTAAAAACAGAAGGTGCTGCACAAACTCTGAGACAGGATACTCTGTCTATGAATATAGACACTGCTGAATTCAGTTCCTTGCCAACAAGGAAGGCCAGTGACTTTTCCAGTCTCTGACAACCAGCAGCCTGCCTCTGATTCACGCAGTTGGTGAAGGAAACACATGGAGAAAGTGGTGGAAGTAATTAAGGGTTCTTGGAGTTAACAGAGGCATAGACTCATTATACCAGGACCTTCCCTCAAAAGGGAGTAAAGTAATGTGCTTATTAGAAGAAAACACAAACAGTAACGAAGTGTTTAAGGTCCCAGTCAGTTCAAGCTCCAACTTGGAGAGTCAGGTTGAAGAGCTGATTAGGTGAGAGAAAAGGGAAACCAACCAGATTTAAGGAAAGCAGTATCATTTTGCTCTGCTTGATAAACAGAAAAGTTTTATGGTTTATTTCACTGTATTTCCAGGGTAACTTGGTTCCTGTATAGCTGACAGAATTATGTCCTCAGAAAGGGTATCAACAATCTAGATGTCATGTGGTTGTCCAAATAGAGTCCCAGTTCATGAAGAGTCTCAACATGATTGTCTTCTTCCTTCAGATGCGTCAGAGGGCGGTCTTTTTTGGAGGATGGTTAGATGTGCTTTTTTGGGAGCCTCAAGCACTAGGATGTGGCAGCTTGCAAACTCTTTGTCAAGTTTTACGATCTCTCAAAATCAAAGCTCCCTTGCCTACAATTATAAACACAGAAATTCAGAATTCTCTGGAAACACCTGTTTTAAAAGGATTTCCACTGCCCTACTCTCCATCTCTGCACAAACTAAAAGGTGCTGAGTGGTTGATTTATTCTAGAAGTTCAAAAATTCCCTAAACAAAAAGTAAACAAAGGTAGTAAGGTCTAAATTAGTCCTTTTCTGTTTGTATTTAGCAACTATTAAGATCACTTGTTAACAAGGACCAAGGTAGTTTTTTTTTTCAGTGATGTCCTATAAGACTTCAGATGGGTGTCCTGGCAAAACACAAGAACTCACGGAAGTTTGTTTTTTTTTTTTTTTTTTATTTTTTTTTTTTTTAACGTTTTTATTTATTTTTGAGACCGAGAGAGACAGAGCATGAACAGGGGAGGGTCAGAGAGAGGGAGACACAGAATCTGAAACAGGCTCCAGGCTCCGAGCTGTCAGCACAGAGCCCGACGCGGGGCTCGAACTCACGGACCGCGAGATCATGACCTGAGCTGAAGTCAGCCGCTTAACTGACTGAGCCACCCAGGCGCCCCTCACGGAAGTTTTTATCCGAAAAGGGTAAACAACTAGATACTGCTAGCAAAACTACCACATGATTAGACACAGTATTCCATTATCCTTAGTATATCTACTAGCTTGTTTTTGTTGTTGTTTTCTTTTTTAAAATATTTTCTTCTATTAGGAGTGCTTTCAGATTAACCCAGACTGGATGTCCCAAATGTCCCAGACTAGATGTCTTGCCTGGTACTCCTATTGACATTCCTCCAACTATCTTTCTTAGACTCTTGAAAGACTCATTTCTTTACAGGTTAGAGTATCTTATTGGCATTAGGGTTTACATTCTTGTCATCTTAGGTAATCAGAGAAGGCTATATTCTAGATTGACACTTTTATAATTTCTCATAGTTATGGTAGAGAAGATAGGGAAAGGTGGTTACTTATAAAAATAAATTTGGCATTTCATTCTTGCTTTTCTCTAAATGAGGAAGGACCACTGCTAGAATTCACAACAGTTTCAGCCAAGAATCTTCAGTGATTCACTTCTTGGCATATAGTAAAGGAGAGCATACGTGGCATTAAAGTGCTACGTCCAAACCCAAAACTGAATAAACTAGGATGCTTTGATCTTGAGTACTTACCTTTATAAGTTTTAGCTATAATGGTTGCATGTAGATAATGAAATGTAGGAAATAATTTGTAAACTCTTGCTAGAGAATCATAATTCCTTGTGTGTTAATATAGCCAGTCTTTATATTTAATGGACCTTTAAATTAAAAAAAAAAACTATGACATAAATTATTCTTTAAAAAAATGTTAAGTTTCAGAAAATGTTTCATTCCCTTCAGTAAATTTCTTTCATTTATCTTTACCATACTGTATTATAGTATATTTTACCAAAAGACCATTTCAACAAAGTAAAAGAGACTTGAGCAACATGACTATTTTACTTGAACTGTTTGTGAAAATACATAGAAGAGGAAAAGATGTCCTATAATTTCCTCAGTGTACTATAAGGAAGGGCATTTATAATCATTCACTAGAAATGGGATCCCAAATCACAAACATGGAAGGAAGGGAAGAAGGGAAGTGTAGGAAGGGAAAGAGAAGGAGAAAGAAAGAAAAACAAGCTGAGGAGTGTGTACATGTAGCCCTCATTCTAGAAAGGTTGGGAGACAGCTAGCTGAGGGGTAGGCAAGACAATAAAACCTAGGGATGACCTGGTGATCAAAACAAAAGATACACAAATGGGCCTTTAGAAAAGAGGATTACGTGAAGTATTCTCAGTTGAATGAGTTTTAACTATTGCATAGAATTTTCTTTCTTTCATATTCATAGCACTAAAATATTACTGAAATTACCAAAATTTTACTAAATTACTAACCATATTGCTAAATAAGAGCTTCCTTCTGATTATCTCAGTTTTTCCTCCTGTGAGTATTGCCATCTAGAAGAGTTTTTTTTTTCCCCTTGAGTGTTTAAAAAGCACCTAGTGACTTATTTACAGCAAACCCAAAAGAGCAGAATATTAAAAAAAAAACATTTTTTTTAATGTGTACTTTTGAGAGGGACAGAGACAGAATGCAAGTAGGTTAGGGAAAGAGAGAGAGGGAGACATAGAAGCAGAAGCAGGCTCCAGGCTCTGAGCTGTCAGCACAGAGCCCGACATGGGGCTCGAACTCACTAGCTGTGAGATCACGACCTGAGCCGAAGTCGGAAGCTCAACCGACTTAGCCACCCAGGTGCCCCTGAAGCGGAACATTTTTAGAAAAATCTTAGAACTGTTTAAGCTGAGTAAATGTGCTAGCTACCTCATGATTGTGGGCGTTTGGTTTAGTGGATTTGCTTTGCCATTATATTCAAGTGATGTGGGTAGGTTGATGGGAGAGAAGTGCCTTCATCCCCTGACTTTTAAACCTTGTCAAGTCAGCTGTTAGGTTCTCTTGTTCCTCTAGGACCAAAGTGACTTCTTAATCACTAGTGTATAAAACTCTACTATGGTGTTAGTGTACCAAAACACCTATAACCAGGGTTATATTGGTTCCAAACTTACTCCAAAGAGGTAAGCTGTGGCTACAGGAAGCAGCATTTGTATCTAAATCTTTTCTTTACTGGAATAAATCTGAGATAGACCCTCTTTTTTGTCCCACTTTAACATTAGGCTCATGTGGTATAACATATAATTTTTTTTTGTTTATGTTTTAAATAACATTTAAAACCTATCTTGTAAAAGTAAAACACTTGGTATAAAGTGCAAACAGCAAAAAGGGAATACTAAGTCTCTCTTCCACCCTTGGCCCCCAATTCTTCAAAAGCAACCACTGTTATTAATGTCTTGTGAATCCATCAGAGATAACACACACACACACACACACACACACACACACACACACTCACATGTATGTAGTTATTTACAAATAAAAATATACTAAATATATTTGTTACTTATTTCTATATACAAATGCTAGCATACTATGCAACCTGTTCTACATCTTATATATAAATTTATTTTCTTGTGGAAAACACACATACAGAAAAGGGCTTAAAGCTTAAAAGTGTAGTTTAACTAAATCGTATAAAGGAATAGAAAGAACTCCAGAAGCATCTTCCTTTATCCACATGGCCCTGATCAGCATCTTTAGAGCCGAGGTAACCATTGTCTTAACTTTTATGGAAATTACAGGCTTTTCTTTAATGTTGCACTGTGTAAATATTTATAAATAAGGAAGTTTTCAGTTGGGGGCCTTTATAAAAAAAGTGCTGCTGGAAGGACATTTTTATATTGCATACAAGTACCTGTTGTTGAATTTCTCTAGGGTATTAAAGTAGGGGTGGAATTGCTGGATGTTAGGGCATATCCCCATTTTTATAATGCCTGAACGTTGTCCCATTTACACTCCCAACATTAATTTATAGGAGTGCTTGATGCTCTAATTCTATGGCAACACTTGGTATCATCAGGTTTTTAGCTAATCTGATGTATATGTAATATTATCACATAGTGCTTTTATTCTGTATTTCCCTAATTACTGATGAGATTTGAGCATCTTTTTACATGTTAATTGGCATTCTGAATTTCTTCTTTTGTGAAGTGTCTGTTCAAGTTTTTTGTTCACTTATCTACTTGTCTGTTGTTTTCTTAATGACAGATAGAAGAGATTTTAGGTCTATAATCCACCTAAAACTGATGCTACGTAGGAATCCAGTTTCATACTTTATCACAACTAGATACTCAGTTTTTCTAATACCTTTTATTGAAAGGACCATTCTTTCCCCCCTGCTCTGAATTGCAGGCTTTGTCATAAATTGATACCCATATACGTGTGCGTCTATTTCTGGGCTCTCTGTTATGTCTCTGTTCTATTTGACAACCTGTGTGTCTATTCACACTGTTTTAATTACTGTAACAAGTCTTAATATCTAGTAGTAGTATCTAGTCTGTAGTATCTAGGCTCAATATCTGGCCTTATAACAAGTCTCAGTATCTAACAGAATGAGATATTCCACCTTCTTTAAGAACACTATGGTTCTTGGTCTTTTCTATTTCCATATGTCTTTGTCTGTTAGGATGCTCTAACCATATACCGACAGACAGGGTAGCTTAAAACAGCAGGGATTTGTTTTTCACATTTCTTTTTTTTTAATGTTTGTTTATTTTTGAGACAGAGCATGAATGGCAGAGGGTGAGGCAGAGAAAGGGCAACAGAGGATCTGAAGCAGGCTGTGCACTGACAGCAGTGAACCTGATGTGGGGCTCAAACTCATGAACCCTGAGATCATGACCTGAGCCAAAGTCAGACACTTAACCGACTAAGCCACCCAGGCCCCCCTATTTCTCACAATTCTTGATGCTAAGTCTGAGATCAGGGTGCCAGCATAGCTGGGTGAGGACCCTCTTCTGGGTTGCAGAGCTCTCACTACATCCTCACATGGTAAAGGAATGAGCTAGCTCTCTGGGACCTTATTTATGAAGACACTAACACCATTCATGAGGGCTCTGCCCTTATGACCTAATCACCTCCCAAAGGCCCTACTTCTTAATACCATTATGTTTCTTACTAGGTTTTCAACATGAATTTGGGGGGCTGGGCACAAACATTTGGATCATAGCAACATAAAAATTTTAGAAATAGCTTGTTGAGTGCTACAGTAAAGCCTATTGAGTTTTTTATTGTTATGATACTGAATCCTATATATCAAATAATAAGGAATTGACAATTAAAAAAAAGAACAAAGCTAGGGGACTTACAGTACCTGATCTCAAGACTTATTATGAAACTACAGTAATCAAGGCAATGTTGTGTTGATTTGGACAGATATAGAAATCACTGGTACAGAACAGTTTAAAAATAGTACCACACATATATGATCAATTGATTTTCAACAAAGATGCCAAGAAAATACAATGGAAAAATGAGTCTTTTCAACAAATGGTACTTGAACAATTGGGTGCCGCTGTACCAAAAAATGAACCCCAATCCGTGCTTCACATACTATACAGAAAACCCTCAAAATGAATCATAGACTTAAATGTAAAACCTAATATAGTAAGACTTCTACAAGAAAAGATAGGAGAAAGTCTTTGTAACCTTAGATCAGCATAGATTTCCTGGCTAAGTCACAGAAAGTACATAGCCCAGAAGAAAAACTGACAAATTTGACTTGAAATTTAAAGATTTTGGTTTTTTGTGAGAGAGAGCACCCACGTGAGTGGTGGAGGGGCAGAGGGAGAGAGAGGATCTTAAGCAGGCTCCATGCCCAGTACAGAGTCCTATCCTAGGATTGTGAGACCATGACCTGAGCTGAAATCAAGAGTTAGATGCTTAATTGAGCTACCCAGGAGACCCTAAAGATTTTGCTATTTAATATAAAATATTAATAAAATGAAAAGATGGATGGCAGATAAGCATATGTATATAATAGTCCAAATTATCAGTCATAAGAGAAACACAAAATCACAATGAGATACTAGTAGACATGTCTTTTAATATTGTCATAATTTACAAAAACTGACACTACCAAGTATAGTGGGTGTTCAAAGCAACTAGAACTTCCATGTATTGCTGGTGAGAATATAAAATGGAATAATCATTTTAGAAAACAGTGTGTTAGTTATCAAATGCCACAAATTATATACATTTAGCAGCTGAAAACAACACACGTGTATTATATCACAGTTTCTATGAGTCAGGATTCTGGGCAGAGCTTTACTGGGTCCTCTGTTCATGGTCTGCACCAAACCTGCAGTCAGTTTGTCAGTCATGCTTAGGTCTCTTCTGAGGCTCAAACAGGGAAGGATCTGTTTTCAAGCTCATGCCATTGTTGACAGGACAATAGCGTTCCTTGTGGGCTGTGAGATTGAGAGCTCAGCTCATTGCTGGCTCTTGGCTGTTCTCACCTTCTTGCTAATGGACCATTCCATATGGCAACTTACTTTATCAGAACCAAGAAGGAAGAGAATACATGGAAAAAGTCTGCTAGCAAGACGAAAATTAAAATTATATATGTTACCATCAAAGTGACATTCTTATCACCTTTGCTGTATTTTGTTGTTTAGAAGCAGGTTCTTCCCACACTCAAGGGAAGGATATTACACAAGGACATATATACCAGGAGGCTGCGATAAATGGTAACCATCTTAGAGTCTGTCCACCACAGGCATCTTCTTAATAAAGTTATATGTTACATTTACCATATGACCAAGAAATTCCATGCTTAGGTATTTGCTCAGGAGAAAAGATCTATGTGTCCACACAAAGATCCGTACATGAATATTTATAGAAGTTTTATTAAAAATTGTCCCCCCCCAAAAAAAATTGTCCCAAACTGGAAACCACCCAAATATGCATCACCTGGTGAATGGATAAGTAACTATGGTATATTCAGGCAGTGGAACACTATTCCGTAATAAAAAAGAACTACTGATAAACCTAGTAACATAGATGAGTTGCCAGAGCCTTATGCTTAGTGAAAGAAGCCAGACATAAAAGGAAGGCTACGTACTGTATAATTCAGTTTATATTATATTCTGTAAAAGGCAAAGCTGTAAGGGAAATATACCAAATCAGTGGTCCCTCATCTGGGGATTGGGAGAGGACTGACAACAAAGGAGGGGGAGCTTTTGGAAGGTAATAATTTATAATTCTATATATTGATTTTGGTATTGTATATACAGTATATACATTTGTCAAAACTCATAGGACTGTACACCTAAAAATGATTTTTACTATATGTATGATATACCTCTATAAGTCTGACTCAATAAGTCTTTAGCACTCAAGGATTTTTTTTAAAAGGTAGTAGAGTTTGAGGTTTGGCTAGTAGATAAATTCTGTTTTGCAAATCCTGAAAGTTAAAAACTTAAATGTTTGTCTTTTTTTCTGAATGCTCATTTCTCCACTATGGCAAAAATGTCTCAATTAATAGACAGCTTATTGAACTGATAGAACATTCAACTCATCATTTGCCTTGTAATTTTAAGTATTGAATATAAATGTATAAATGCATAAAAATTTTTTTGAAAAATTAACATGTCTTAACATATAAAACTCAAATGGTAATCAGTGCTTCTACTTATGTCCTGGACAATACAAGATCTTAAAAAGCTTTTAACTCTCTTTACTGTCTTCTAACCTGAATGCTAATGTTGAATATTTTAATTTCATATATTTAGAAAAACTTCACAATTATTGTTTTATACCTACAATATTTATTTATTTATTTATTTACTTATTTATTGAGATGTATTTGACATATAACACTGTATTAATTTTAGGTACACACCCTAATGATTTGATATGTGATATATTGCAATAGGATTACTACAATAAGTTTAGTTAACATTGATCACCACACAAAGTTAAAAATTTTTTTTCTTGCGACGAGAACTTTCAACATTGTCTTAACAACTTTGAAAAACACAATATCGTTAACTACAACTGGAAGTTTGTACCTTTTGACCACCTTCACCCATTTTATCTCACCCTGTGGCAACCACCAGTCTGTTCTCTGTATCTATACATTCAATTTTTTGTTTTTTAGATTCCACATATAAGTGAAATCATACAGTATTTGTCTATTTCACTTAGCATAATTGTCTTCAAGTTTCATCCATGTTGTCACAAATGGGAAGTTTTCCTTCTTTTTTTAATGAATGAATAACTTTCCATTGTGACTGTGGGTGTGGGGGAGTTGGTACGTGCACATGTGTGTATATACCCTTACTAAAATATACACTAAGTGATGGACATTTAGGTTGTTTCCATGTCTTGGGTGTTGCAAATAATGCTGCATTAAACGTGGGGGTCCATATATCTCTTCAAGATAGTGGTTTATTTCCTCCAAATAAATACCCAGAAGTAGAATTGCTGGTTTATGGTTGTTCTATTTTTAATTCTTTGAGGAAACCTGATACTGTTTTCCATGGTGACTGAATCAATTTATATTCTCACCAACAGTTTATAAGGGTTCCCTTTTCTCAAGATCCTCTTCAATACTTACTTCTTGTCTTTATGATGATAGCCATTCTAACAGCTATGAGATGACATCCCATTGTGGTTTCCATTTGCATTTCTTTGATGATTACTGATGTTGAACATGTTTTCTTGTACCTGTTGGCCATCTGTGTCTTTGGAAAAAGGTTCAGTTCCTCTGTCCATTTAAATTCAGTTTATATTGTTTTTTTTTTCCCTTGAGTTATATGTGTTCTTCATATATTTTAGATATTAGGCTTTTATCAGATAAGGAATTTGCAAACATTTTTTTCCCCATTCACTAGATTGCCTTTGTATTTTGTTGGTTTCCTTTGCTGTACTGAAACTTTTTAGTTTGATTTAATCCCACTTACTTATTTTTGCTTTTTTGCCTTTACTTTGTCAAAGCTTGTGTCAAATTAAAAAAAAAAATCATTGGCAAGTTTGATGTCAAGGAGAAGCTTGCCTCCTATGTTTTCTTCCTAGGAGTCTCATGGTTGTAGGTCTTACCCTCAATCCTTTAATCCATTTTGAGTTCCATTTTTTGTATATGGTGTGAGATAGTGATCCAGTTTCATTCTTTTGCCTGTAGCTGTCCAGTTTTCCTAACACCATTTATTGAATATAATGTCCTGTTTCCATTGTATATTGTCACCTTCTTTATTATAAATTAGTTGACCCTGATAAGCATGGGTTTATTCCTGGGCTCTCTGTTCTCTTTCATTGATCTATGTGTCTATTTTTCTGCCAATACTATACAATCATAACTACTATATATTTGTAGTATAGTTTGAAATTATTGAGCGTGATACCTCCAGCTCTGTTGTTCTTTCTCAAGATTACTTTGACTACTTGTGGTCTTTTTGATTCCATTCACAGTTTAGGATTGTTCATTCTATTTCTGTGAAAAGCCATTGGAATTTTGATAGAAATTGCATTGAATCTATAGATTGCTTTGGGTAGTATGGATGCTTTGACAGTTTTCTTCCAATATATGAGCATGGCATATTTTTCCATTTATTTGTGTTTTCCTTAATTCTTTCATCGGTGTTTTATAGTTACCAGTGTATAGGTCTTTCACATCCTTGGTTAGATTTATTCCTGGATATTTTATTCTTTTTGATATCATCAAAAATGGGATTTTAAAAATTTCTCTTTCTGATGGTTCATTATTAGGATATAGAAATTAAGCAGTTCTGATTTTATATCCTGCAACTTTACTGAATTGGTTTATTAGTTCTAACAGGTTTTAGGTGGAGTCTTTAGGATATCCTGTGTATAATATGTCATCTGCAATAGTTTTCTTTCTTTCCAATTTGGATGCCTTTTATTTCTTTCTTTCTTTTTTTTTTTCATAATTGTTCTCACTGGGATTTCCAATCTTATGTTGAATAAAAGTGAGTGGGCATACTTGTCTTGTTACTGATCTTAGAGGAAAATATTTTGGTTTTTCACCATTAAATATAACTGTGAGCTTCTCATATATGGCCCTTACTGTGTTAAGGTACATTTCCCCTATACCCACTTTGTTAAGAGTTTTTATCATGAATGGATGTTAAATTTTGTCAAATGCTTTTTCTTCATCTACCGAGATGACCATATGATTTATTCCCTTTATTTATTTATTTAAAATTTTTTTTAATGTTTGTTTATTTTTGAGAGGGAGGGAGGGAGAGAGAGAGAGAGAGAGAGAGAGTGAGAGAGTGAGTGAGTGGAGGAGAGCAAAGAGAGAGGGAGACACAGAATCCAAAGCAGGCTCCAGGCTCTGAGATGTCAGCACAGAACCCGACACAGGGCTCGAACTCAGGAGCCCTGAGATCACGACCTGAGCCGAAGTCAGACACTCAACCGACTGAGCCACCCAGGTGCCCCTCCCTTTATTATTTTTTTTAATGTGGTGTATCATATTGATTGATTTATGGGTGTTGAGCCATCTTTGCATCCCTGAAATAAATTCCACTTGGTCATGGTGTATGATCTTTTTAATGTATTGTTGATTTGGCTTGCTAATATTTTGTTAAGCATTTTGCATCTATGTTCATCAGCAATATTGGCTTGTAATTTTCTTTTCTTGTGGTGTCTTTGTCTGGTTTTGGTATCTGGGTAGTGCTGGCCTTGTAAAATGAGTTTGGAACTATTTCTTCTGGGTTTTTTTGGAAGAATTTAAGGAGGATTGGTATTAATTCTTCTTTGAATGTTTGGTAAACTTTACCACTGAAGCCATCTGGTCCTAGACTTTGGTTTGTTGGGAAGTTTTGGGTTACTAATCCAATATCTTTGTTAGTAATATATCTGTTCAATTTTTCTATTTTCATGATTCAGTGTTAGTAGGTTGTATGTTTTTAGGAATTTGTCCATTTCTTGTAGATTGTCCAACTTGTTGGTGTATAATTGTTCATAGTAGTCTAATGATCCTTTGTGTTTCTCTGGTATCAGTTGTAACATCTCTTTGATTTCTCATTTTATTTATTTGAGTCTAGCTAAAGGTTTGTCAATTTTGTCTTTTGCAAAAAACAGCTCTTAGTTTCATTGATCTTTTCTATTGCCTTTTAGTCTCTATTTAATTTATTTCCATTCTGATCTTTATTATAATCTTTCTTATACCACCTTTGGTATAGTTAGTTCTTTTTATAATTTGTTGACACATAGAGTTAGATTGTTTACTTGAGATTTTTCTTGTTTCTTCACGTTGGCATATATTGCTAACAACTTCCCTCTTAGAACTGCTTTTGCTGCACTTTGTAAGTTTTTTTTTTATATATCATACTTCAATTTTCATGTATCTCAAGGAAAATTTTGATTTCTCTTTTGATTTCTTCTTTGGCTCTGCCAGGTAATTGTGGCTCCTATCAATCCTGAAAACCAGGTTTAAAGCTTGAGATTCCATGGGCTTCCTAGGGAATTTGAACTTAGACTGTAAATCTGTGAGAGGCTTGTTCTACTTCTGGATTACCCAAACCCTAAGGTTGTAGGCTCTTGTGGTCTTAGTTTATTATGAACAGTGTCTTCTGTTAGAATCCTCTTTTTAGAGACCCTGAGTTTTAATTTCTATACACCCTTTCCCTTAATGATGATTACTTTTTTTAATTTGTTTATATTGAGAGAGAGCGCACACGCGTCCTTGCGCTCGCAAATAGGGGAGGGGCAGAGAGAAGGGAGAAAGAGATTCCCAAGCAGACTCCACACTATCAGCGCAGAGCCTGACGTAGGGCTTGATCTCATGACCATGAGATCATGACCTGAGCTGAAATTGAGAGTCAGAGGCTTAACTGACTGAGCCGCCTAGGCACTCCAATGATTTCTTAATATTATGAAATTCCTAGCCATGATCAAACTTATGATTCTCTCAAATATAATTTTAAAAATAATGTGAATGAGCCTCCAAATGAATCCATATTGCCACTTTGTTTTTAATACAGTTTTTAGGTATCTTTTAAAGCATAGGTATTTTTCTTTCCACCTTCTTCTAAGAGTAATTGCAGATTACTCTTTGAAATTTATTTGATAAAGAATAGTTTAACCTAGAGAGTTTCCCACAGTCTATTTTTTGTTTATTGTATCTCTGTGCTTTAGTTTGGTATGTACTTCTGTTCTTTATATACCTTGTGCATTAGTTTGCTCGGGCTACCATAACAAACACCACGACTGGCAGACTTAAACAGTAAATTTATTTCTTCACAATTCTGGAGGCTAGAAATCCCAGATTAAGATATTGGCAGGATTGGTTTCTTCTAAGGGCCTCTGTCCTTGACTTGCAGATGGCCCTCATCTTCAGTGTCTTTACATGATCGGCCCTCTTTATGTTTTTGTGTCCTAATCTCATTCATTTTTTTAAAGTTTATTTGTTTATTTCAAACAACTACTTAATACCATCCTTCAAGTTGTGGAATGCTACAAAGGGTTTCAACTAGTACTTCTAATTTCCTAGACTGTTTTTTATCACAGTTATTTTTTCTCTTAAAAATCAATCATTTGCCTAATACAGTTTTTAATGCCGTACCACTTGACTTTTTCATTGATTTCTATTCTCTGTTACTATCTGCTGGAAAATATTCCCCCTTACTTTACAGGTTTGGGACTGAAAAAATTTTAAAGTGTTCTATCCTAATTATGTATCATTTGATCTGTACTCATTTAAGATCTCTCTTTCTATAAAAAAAAAAAGCATAAAGATGAATGTGACTACCCTTTCCTTTATTCATTCTTTAATTTACTCATGCAGACATTAAATATAAATGTCGGATAGAAGGTGATCTAATGATAAAACACATACATATAAATTGCCTAAAAGACATTATGTGTGCTACTATAAGGGGTCAGAAAAGGGTCTGGGAAGATGTGATGAGATGTCATGGAATAAATGACATTAGTTAAACTTGTAAATGTAGAGGGGAAAGTACAGTGTGTGTTTGGAAAGTGGGCTGGTTTTAGTGGAGCAGGTTATCTGCAAATAAGTACAATGGGGAAGGTACCATGGGAAAAATCTTGAGAGTTTGGAAAGCAAGTAATGAGTTAACAACTTAAGAATTTTACATATTATGGATGTATTATATGCCTAATTTAATTAGGAACACATTTTTGCCAAAAGGACAAACATACAAAAAAAAAAAAAAAAAAAAAAAAAAACACCTATGATTTGAGTTTAGCAAGAATAACTACTTCAGTGCTGGGGCCAAATTTTTATTCTCTGTATAGTGCAATGAGTTCATTTCAGAGTGTGAACCACACTTCCAAATTAATGGATCTCCTTGAGGCATACTTAGGTGTCCTAAAAAATGATCTGAATGAGGCAAGACTGTGAAATGTTTTTTTTTTTTTTTTTTTAAGACTTAAACTATAAGGGCTGTCACTATTCATAAGGTAATGGGGAAGACCTAAAACAGTGTTTTGCCATCAGAAATACCTCTGCTTTCATGGGCTGGTTTTTCCCTCTACCTGGCATTATGGTATAGCAAAAAGTGGCTAGAAGAATTCATGCATTTATCTGCCCTTCTTCCACCTGTGATTATTGTGGTTAAGCAACAGGATGAATTAGTTACAACCCTTATCCTAAGAGTGAATCAGTACCATGTCATGTTCAGAGAAGTCTGCTGGGGAAATAAGACTCCTATGTTAATTCAGGCCTTTTAGGAAATTTCCTAACTGTAGGTAGCACTATATACCTTTGTATACAGGACTTTACTTGCATATATCTAAAAAAATTTGACTTTTGCTCCGGCTAAGATGGGAGTAACAGAGACCAGACTTTAAAAAGACAAAATGCATGAAAGAATGATTCTTGAGACACTGAACATCCCACAGTAAAGGACAGTGATTACTGAGAGATGAGAAACAAACAAGATGAGCCCTATGATTATTCCATCTCACTGTCTTGAGAGAGTTTCTAGGTCACAATACAGGGTTTGGAACCTAGGTGGAACCCAGCAGACTCTGTGACTTAAGGAGATAAAGCTGTGCCTGGGGAAACCAAGGCAGCCATAATTTATAGGACACAATACCAGAAAAGAGAGACCTCTGGGGTCTCCCCACAAATGTTTTTACAGGGTCCCCCACAAGTGTTCGGAAAAGTGCTGACCAGAGCATACATGTTAGGAAACTACCTGTGGCTGGGAAAGAAGTAGCCCAAAGGATAAGAGGGAGTGGCACCTGATGCTCACATAGATGGGTTAAAGTTCATGGGACATTTAAGTAGAGTTCTCAGAAGGGTTATTTTCAGTAGTAAATAGGGTTCTTGTCATGCCTCACCAAATTTAAAAACAAGACCCAAAGGAATCAAACTATTTCCAAGTAACTGAAGTGCAAAGTCCAGAACAAACTGGAAAATTATAGCTATACCGAAATATCTACCCAAAAAGCCAATTCGTAATGACTCAGATACAGTCAAAGAGACATGCAAAGAGGTGGGAAAACAACTCATACTAAGGAGAAAAATCAATCAATTGAACCGATCCAGAACTTACATAGATGTTAAGATTAGAAGAGGATGACAGTAAGGCATTTATTACAACTGTACATTTTATGTTCAACAGTTAGGTAGAGACATGGAAGATATTTTTAAAAAGACTCAAATTTCTAGAGATGAAAACTAACATATGGGATGAAAAAACACACTGGATGAGATTAATGGCATATAAGAAGAAAGGATTAGTGGACTTGAAGACGTTAACATTGGAAACTATGGAAAATGAAGCACACAGAGAAAAGAGTAACCCCCTGCCCTTTCCCCAATCCCCTCCCCGCATGAAACCAGAACATCAGTAAGCTACAGGTTAACTTCAAATGGCCTAACACGTATATAATTGGAGTTCCTGCAGGGGGCAGGGGGTGGGAGGGCAGGAAGAAAGAAAAATATATTTGAAGAAATAATGGCTGGAGAATTTCCATTTTTGACCAAAAGTAATACCCGAGATTCAAGAAGCTCAACAAACCCCAAGCATAAGAAACACAAATAAAACTTCACTTTGGCACATCCTAACCAAAACATGATGTGACAAAACTGGTGATAAGGAACAAAATCTTAAAAGGATCTATAGGGGAAAAATGTTTTAAAAAATGATGACAGCAGATTTCTTGTTAGAAGCAATTGAGATGAGGCAACAATGGAACATCTTTTACAGTTTTGAAAAAACCAATCAGCTGAATACAACTCATATTTTGAAAACTATTCACTGTTAAAACCATATGACAAATCAAAAGTGGGTACCCTATGATGAAATCTTACCTATATGCAATATGCCAGAATACATTCATAAGTCATTATCCTCAGAGAAGAGGAAAAATCACCCACCAGTCATCCTCCATAGCTTTTACTAGCCCTCTCATACCAATATCAGTACTCTCATTTCCAGTACTATCACTGTTTTTTAACTAAAATTGGAGACATTTCACAGACAGAGCTATAGCCATCTAAAGCCTGTATCACTGATGAGTTTTTGTATGCAGAGGCTATCATGGAAACACTCTACTCAGATCTATTCTCTGTGCTAATTTTTTTATTCATTTGTTCCTATGCCTACTCCAGATGTTTATTTTGTAGGTTACTAGAATAATAGTATTTTTAAGACTCTTCCTGTGTTTTGGAGTGGGAAGATCCTCTTGTTACATTCCTTTGTGTGTATTCTTTCAGTTTTGTTTCACAGACAGTTCATTGACTTGGTCTTATTTTAGATGCTACAGCTCCTAACCTGCATGTCTGAACCACCTCAAAACAGGCAGTAGCAGTTGGCAAAACATCACAACCTATTTCATTTTCTCTTTTCTGTAACCCCATTTAAGCTGTTCCCCTGTCAAGACATGGTAAAGTAGGACTATGTCTACTTTTGCAAATTAAAGCCATCCTTTCTTCTGACCAAATTAGTCACTAGAAGTTGGGCATTGAGACACTGAAATGAAACCGTGTGTACGGCATTCCTGTATAGATCTGAGCAAAATCTCCCTGAAGGGCCTCTGGATCCTCTGAGATATGTATGGACAGGGAAGCATCAGATATAAACATACGGCAAAGGCTTGATGGATCTGATTTATACAATAGCATCCCCTAAATCCTCTGTGAATTAAAGCAAGAGTTAGAAAGCTGCAGTCCCAAGGGACCTACGGCAATAGACACATGGAGAGTTAAAACTGACAAAAATAGCAGCAACAGATATTTAGCACTAAGTATGTACCAGTGTTCAAAACATTTTTGCATAATCTTTGCAACAACCCTGTGAAGTAGGTACCATTATCCTTATTTTACAGTGGGAGTAACACAATCGTGTTCACAGTGGTCAAGCCAGAATGAACCCCATCAGTCTGACTCCCTGAGCCCATACTCCCAGCCACTCTTCCTTGGGGTCTCTCAAGAAATGGTGTGGGGGTAAGAAGGAGCACTGGACAAAGGCTAAACACATGATTAGTGCCTTCTCTCCTCACTCATTACCTCCCTTTGAACACTTGGGATGTCACCCACTTTGCCTACCTTATAGATCATTTTAATGAACAAGCAAAAAGTAATTTTACAAAAGTATTAAGTGCCATACAAATATTAGCTGTTACGGAGGGGGTGTAAAAGAGAGCAACATACAAGGGGGCTTAAGAAAGAGCAGTGCATGGGGAATAGGAAGGCAAGATCAAGTGTCAGAAGTTTTTGGTCTTACGTAGGCAGAGAATATTTACTGGTGTCTTCCTCACTTGGTACTCTTGGTTGCTTCTTTGCATTCAGTTCTCAGCCCAAAGGATCTTGGCCCAAGAGTAAAACTGTTCAGCTGTAAGTTCTCGTTCCCATGTTAAGGGATTCATATAAATTGGATTACATAGCCTTTGTTCCACATAGGATAAGAAATGAAGCAGTCATAAAGATCAAGAACAAATTTGTTTTTGCACCTGTAATTTAAAAACTTAAGAAGATATACTGTGAGGAATCTAAACTAATTGGCTAAGACATCTTAAAAACATGTGCCTTTAATTTTAAAAAGGATGAAAGAAAGAGGAAGGGAGGGAAGAAGGAAGGAAAAGAAGGAAAGAAAATACCCACTTTTTCTGTGAAGTAAAAAGTAATGGAAAGCTGCCTCTACTTTAATGGCCCTGAGAGTACTAATTTCTTTGCAAGTTTTGCCAGAGCCTTGGCTGGTCCACCCCCAGCAGTAACGTACAGAGACTGAGTGAGCACATGTGTCCTGCTGTAATTAAGGCTGCAGAGCAGAGCAGCAGGTGCAGACTTCTCATCCTTCAACTTGACTCTTAAACTGCTTGTGCTCTTGTAACTTAAAGTCTAAACTTGTTAAAAGTGAGATTTGGAAGGTCATTAGTCTATAACAGGAGCTAGGCACTACAGACATTGCTTTAAAGCAAAATTGGAAACAGCTACCTAACACCTATCAGCCGTTTTAAGATGTTGCCGTTTCACATTTTCCAGGGGGGAAAAACTATTAATTCTAAGGAGATTAATATCCACATGAGCATGGCATTGAAGCCAGACTGGAAGCCTTCTTTTCCCTTAAGAAAAAGCTTTTCTAGTAACAGAGTCCCTTGCCCAACCCTCTTTCAATGTAATTCAGGTGCTTAGAGATTTTCTTATACAAAGGGCTCAACCATCACTAAGGTTTAGTCTTATTTTCTTGTTAAAAATTTATCTGTAGAAGAATTTGAATTGTAGTCACCTTCCTCTAAAGAGTTGAGGCAGCAAAACCTCTGTGTAAAATAGTTCCATTTAAAATGTTTCAATGTGATCCTGCCAGATCCTAAAATAATGATAGCTTAGAAAGGCAGACGTGGCTTTGGGTCTGAATGATTTTTATCATACTTTACCTTTTCATGGGGTCAAAATAAAGATCAGTGACATAAACGTGTACCAAGAAAACATACCAACATACAAGCAGTGTGCTCCTGCAGGAACACCCAAAAGAAAGGGACAATGCCTGGGGAAAGCTCAGGATTTTATTAGGTATAGTGACACGACTTGTTTGGCATAGAGGTTCTAGCATTGGCAGGGGAACCAACTTTCCCTTTCTGAGCACCAGCAAGGCCTGTGCCAATTGTAGAATTCTTTGCAATTTTTAGCTACTAGGGTCTCTGCCTCTTCTTGAATGCCTGTTCCAGGAACTAAAAAGACTTGGTTGACAATGGCTGTCAGAGCCAATAGAAGAGGATTTCATAGCTTACCTCCTAGAGTGGAAGAGACCCCTGTTGGCCAAGGTCAGATGCTGCAGACCTTGCAAGGACACAGCTAGTCGGCAGTGCTGTCCAAGCCCAGCTGCTAGAATTTTGTAAATTATTTATCAGCTATGGCTATAAATTAGAGATGAATAGAAGGCCTTTGGGCCTGATCTTGGATATACTCCTTATTAATGGATTTCAGACATTTTGTGCTATGAGAGTTTTTTATAAGAGGACTGAGTATTCTCTTGTATATAGGAGTGACCCCATGCTATTACTGTTTTGCAGACTGTTCTTACCTCAAATTCTGCTCTAAAAAGGGTTTAGCAAAATCCTTTACTAGGAAAGGTAAATGTAGTGAATTCAACTTAATTCACCTTACCTTTTATATCCTTCTGCCATAAACACTGGATCCACTTCCCATTTCAGAAAGGTTGAACTTACCTCTCTTTTGGCCATCAGCAAGCTTAACTTGCCAAGTGTCTATAACTCTCATATAAACATTTATATATACATATATAATATATGTATATATATATTATATAATATATGTATATATATATTATATATAATACATATATACATATGTATATATATATATAAATATATATAAAATCACACACACAGTTAGGGTTCTCAAGGGTCAGATAATTATCCAAGCTGTCAGGCTTACCTTCTCAGTGAAATAAGTTACTCAGCATCATGGCCAAAACTTGCTGCACTTTCATGAGCACCAGGAGATGGGAAATACAAGGACACTTAAAAATACCAAGGAGCTTGTGTACCTTGGAATAAGTACATGCAACCTCAAGATACTGTTCATCTGTACACTCTCTGCCAGTCATCAGTCTCTTTATCACTCATGCACGCACACAAAATCTGATGACATAAGACAAGAACTTTTGCTCATATTTTTTTTAATGTATCACAATGAGCAGGAAACATACTTGATGAAATATTTTCAAAGGAGTATATTCAATTACCATCTACAATCAACTTAACTATGACAACAAAGTTTTTGTGACAAATTTTTTTTTCAGTTTGAAAGTTCCATGTGGTTCTGTTTGTTAGTCTCCATGTATTTTGGTACAGTTCGAGATCAGCATTGTTACAGTAACAAAAAAGCTAACAAGACTACATTATAGAAAAACACCAAGAACATCATTTTTGGTTTCACTTGCTCTATTTTTTTTTTGTTTTTTTGTTTTTTGTTTTTTGTACATTGCAAAGGCTGTTCATATACCTCTTCACCTCAGGGTCACGTTCATTTATGCTTTCTTTCCTACCCAAACTTGCCCCCATCCCTCCCCCCCCCCCCCCAGAAAGTAAACAAACAAAAAAAACTAGTCAAAGCTTTGTTTCACAGTGGGCAGTATCTCAGCGCCAACAAACAACCAACTCAATTTATGCTTCTATTTAAAATGTTTTAATTTATTTAAAAAAAATATATGTCCATGAATATCAAGTGCACTGGCTTGGGTCACTGCCTCTCTCTCCTGCAACTTCCTGCCATGCCTGATAAACTCAGGTTTAAACACATGCCGTCTGTTTTACTTTATTTTCAATCATGTAAAACTTTGGCCACATTCATTTCTTTAAATAGCTTTTAATTAAAAAAAAAAACTTCCTAGATTTATTAAACTTTTCTGTGTGTGTGTGTGTGTATTTCCTTCTTAAGTTTCTTTTTGGAAGGATGGAGGAAAGATGGTTGAAATAAGTTCCATTTGGTGGGTTCACATGGTGCTATGGCTGAATGGTGTGTAGTGCCAACCCACACTTTGGAATATTTGGAAAAAAAGAACAACCAAAGTATGAAGTGTCAATAGAGGTGAAGAACTAATTTAAAAAGTGAGTTGAGATATCCTATTCAGCTACCTACTATGCAACAGACAGGAGTTAAACTCTCCTAGTGAGACCAATCTAAACAGTTGAGCATTGTAGTGAATTCATGCTTTGTAAATGGTACCGGTCACAGCCAAAGTGGATGTCAACCCACAAACATCTAACTAGCTCATACTTGACCTCTAATTGTCACCATCACTGACTGCTTTGCTACTTCTGAGTTAATGTGGAGAATTGTTTTTTAAATGAACATGTATGTGGATGGTAGAGTTGTAGAGGAAAGCATTGAGTGTGCAACCCACTCCAGGATGAAACAATCACATAACCCCTCTGAGAAACACTGGTGGGTGGAAGCATGCTTAGCCAATCTACGCAACCACTCGCTGTTACCAAATACACCCACAGGTCAAGGCATGGCATAACAAAACACTGACAGTCACTCTGCCTCACAGAGGGAGGATGGCATAGTAGCTCAAAAAACAAAACAAAAAACAAAAAACATTGTGGAGGGGGGTAGCAAAATTTCAAGGAAATGAACTTAAAGTTGAGGGAGGAGGAAAAGGGATAGAAATTGCACTATTACCAAGCAATATCATTTTTGAAAACAAAGTTTTCAGAAAAAACCTAGCAGAATTTGACAGGTAAAGCTAGTGTTAAATTGTTAATTGGTATCACATAGAGAACCCAAAACAAAAACAATTTTTTTATCTATATGATACAGACACAGAGTAACATACAACAGTTAAATGGCAAAAAATATATATATATTTCATAGAGTTACAAACAAGATAAAATAATGGAAAACAAAAAACTGTACAACTTTAAAATTTAAAAATGTTCATCTCAAACACAGGGAGAAATACAAGAATTCTTGTTAAAAGAAAACAGTTTGTTAAAACAGCAAATGTTTTTGTGTACTTGTTTTTGACACCTTATGCTACAACTGGATACTGGTATGAATAGTTAGATGGTACTCTTTAGTATTTCTACTTAAAAAATTAAAAAAAAAAAAAGGAATTTGCACTGTGCATCAGCCTAGTTAGAAATATGTACAACAGTTCAGGATCTACTCTTTCATTAAATCAAAAACAAATTCATAAAAATAAAATAGTCCCGGCTAAAAAAGATAAAGAGAAAAAAGAAAAAAAGAAATCCATTTTCAGATCTTGGAATGCTCCAGTCTTTTGCAAAGTCGTTGAGTGGCTTCAGCACTGGGGAAAGAAGCCCGAAAGGTGACCAATGGAACCTGCATTCACAGTCTTCAAAGTTCCCTTTTGAAACATAAGGAAGAGAATGAAGGGGAAAAGGATTTCACACTTTTGGGGTAAGGGGAGATTGTTTCTGTTGATGTTTGGCTATGAAAGTGAAACAGCAAAGCATCTATTTGTCTCCAAAAATCTACGTTTTAGCAGCACAAAGTTTTCCTTTCAAAGTTCAGACCGTTGTTTTAAGATGAGAAAAGGTGTATGTTACGTTGTATTATGTGTTACAGGAATACATATATTAACATAAATACAAGTGCCTCGCATACGGTTCCTTTTTTGCTCTTTGTACATTGCTATCTGCTTCTTTGTTGGCTGCACTCTGGATCACTCGCCGCTCAGACTGCCTAACACAAGGACAAAACTTTGAAGTAAAAAAATGTGTCTTTTGGTATATGGAATTGTCATTAACAGCTGCCTCTCTGCTTGCAGAAGAAGCACATAACAACCTGGGAATCTTTTGTTTTTACTCTTTCTTTTATTAAACTAAGTCTTGTTTGTTTAAATCAGAAACAAATTCTCAAGTAACAAGAACCCTTTCCCTTTTTTCTGCATCAGCAGTGAAAGGGTGTGTCTTTGGATTTTATTTAAAGCATGAAATTTCTTTTTCTGAGAGGAAAGAAAACAAAAACAAAACCCCTAACCAAAAACTTTTTTAGAAAGAAAAGCATACAGCCCAATTACACAAACCGAAACAAATGCTTTAGTTTAAGAATATGTGAAGCATCTACCAAACGAGGAAAAGAAGGGATAAAAGGGAAAGCTAAAGAGGAAGGATAAATAATAAATGGCACAAGGCTTACAGACATAGGTAACTAGAATTATATGCCTTTAAAAAGTTTCAACTCCCCAACCAAAAATAATCTGTGAGGATCCTAATGACCCCTAGAACCTTTTGAAATTCTTTAGTTTTATAAAATAATTCTGTAGCTCCCTCGAAGAAATGAAGGCAGCTACCTTAAGTGGGAGATTATAGGGTGGGAGGAGGAAGGAGAAAGTGGAATTAAGGGACAAAGGGGAGAAAAGCTTAGGCGAATCAACGGATTGCAATCTATCTGCTAGGAATGAACAAGACAACATCAAATGAGGAGCTGTCAGCTGGACCATACAAAAAGCTAAATGTACACAAAAGGTTTTTTTTTTTTCCTTTTAAATCTACCATACTGCTTCAGTTCATTTCCAATGCAACAATCTACTCAACACCAAAAATGGTCATATCTATCATAAATACAGAAAGTCAGTTTTTAAAACTTATTTTTTTAAGCTACAAGTCCTCAACACTCTGTGTGTGGGTTTTTTTTTTTTTTTTTTTCTGAAAGTGGGAGTGCTTAACTTTTCCCCTTGAAATTGGCTTCAGCAGAAAAGCTATCCTTTAAATCCCCAGAAAGCTAAAGCAGTTCACATTGTTTTTCTCGAATACTTTCTGCCCGTTTTTAAATTAACAAAAAAATCTTTTCTGGAACAAAAGAAAAACTGAAAAAATAATATATTATAAAACAATGATTCTGAAAACAGAACAAAGTGTGAGCGATTGACCTGAGAATAAAAAGACATTACATTTCTTTTTTTCTTTTAGCAAGCCATTGGTATCTGAATGCTAAGATAGCAAGAAATTTAAAACTGTAACAAGGTGGACTGCTTTCCCATACAGTGCATGCCGGGCTCCTCTGTGCTATCAACATGGGGCGTTTATTGAAAAGAGGGCAAATATACAAGGGGTTTAAGCTCCAAAGACATTAGGGAGGCCCTGCGGACTTCTGTTTCCCAGACCAATAGTACCTTCAAAAGGACACAATGTAACAGGGTTAAGGTGGTTTTTTTTGTTTTTGTTTTTTTGTTGTTTTTTGTTTTTTTTTTTTTTAATATTGAAAGAAAAAAGAAAAGAATGTAAAATCACCGGCATAGATAGGTATATGGGAAAACAACCCACGCTTTTTCTTTTTTTTCCTTTTTTTTTTTTTTTTTTTTTTTTTTTTTTTTTGGTTAGAAGCTTTGGAATTGCAGTTAGTCTATTTTTGAAATTGGTTTGTTATTAATCTTTTTTATTTAAATTCATTTGTTATTGTTCATCTTCAAAGCTTACAATCTGAAGGTGTCCGTTCCTACACTGGTCAGACCACTGTCCTTGGGGCAGCTGGGGTCTTTGGGACCCTCCACCGGGCTCGCCGGTCCGTCGGACTTTTGGCTGAGATCCGTGTCAGACTCCTCCGAATAGTCGTCTGTTGGCATCGAGGGCTGAACCCCTGAGGTGCTGCATGAACTTGAGGTAACCGTTGAAGATGAGGAGAGAGGAGGAAAAGAAGGGGGCTTCGCGGCAGAAGCCCGGGAGACCACTTGCGGCCAAGACTTCCTGGAGGCGTGGGGGGAAGCGGAGGACGAGGAGGGGGCGGCGGCCGACGGGGGAGGGGGGCTGTCGTTTGAGTGAGCGGCAGACTGCGAGGTAGATGCGGTGCTAGGATCGGGGAAGCAGGCAGAGTGAGGTAATAAACTAGGGTGCTCTTTGGCGTTTCTTGCTGCTCTCGTGATTGTTCTGTGTTTGTGCAAGGCCGACTCGAGATGTTGACTCAGAGCTTCCTCCCCACAGAGCGCGCTCTCGCACGCCAGGCAGTGGTACGAGCCGCCGCCGCCACCGCCGCCACCGCTGCCGCCGCCACTGCCGCCGCCGCCCGTGGGGACGTGAAGCACCATCTCTTGCAGGTTCACCACAGACTGGCCGAAGAAGCAGAGGGACTTCAGGTGACTCCTTGCCGCCTCCTCGTCACCGAAGCCCGCCTGGCACTTGCGGCAGACCAACTTGTACTGCACCTTTGGAACAATGAAGGGGTCATAGAGGGAGTCCGCACTTTTGCTTTCTGCTTCTGGCTCTTCAGGGGGTTTCGGCAGGAGGGGGGACACCTCACGGGGTGCGTTTTTCTGCTCTTCTGGTTTGGGGGATTCTTTGGCAGGGTCTTTGTCTGGGGAAGCAGCCCCCTGGGGGACTGGGGTTTGGCTTGCTTTGGGCTGCTGCTGCACTTTTTGCTGCTGCTGCTGCAGTTGCCGCTGCTGCTGCTGCTGGATCGCCTCCTGCAGACTCTGCTGGTATTGCTGGTACTGCTGCAGTAGGGAGCCCGGGGACAGCCCCATCAGGGCCTGCGACAGTGCAGGGCTGTAGGGGAACAGGCCTTCCATGCCATACATAGGCTGCAGGTACCCGCTCTGCAGGGCGCCGGGGATCTGGGGGGCATAGTAAGGAGAGAAGCCTGGTACAAAGTAAGGAAGGAACTGGCTCGTGAGCAACGCTGTGGGGTCCGAAGTCAAGGCTGCCTGCAGGGCCTGCAGCTGCGCAGGGTCCACTGCATACTCCATGGCGGGCAGCGGGGCTGAGATCGTGGCTGTGGCCGCTGTGGGGGCCTCTCCTTTCTCCTTCTTGGGGACAGGGAGGGGCTCCCCTTTCCCTTTGTGTGCCTTTTCCTTCTCCTTGACCTTCTCACTGTCTTTGTCCTTGCGCTGCTGTTGCTGCTGTTGGGGTGGGAGCTGTGGTGCAGCTGGTGGCTGGGCTGCGGGCGGCGGCGGCTGCACCTGTAGCTGCTGCTGGGGTTGGGGGGGTTGCTGAGGGGCCATCGCCATGGTGGCTTGTGCTGGGGTCGGGGAGCTCAGCGATGCTGAGGACGGTTTATTTGGTAATCCAGATGTGGGGAGGCCAGGGGAAGGAACTGTTGTGCTGGGCAGACCCATCAAGTTCGGTTTAGGAGACGTTAAAGCTGAAACAAACAGAACCACATGTCAGTCTGGGGTGGTGAGGCTGAAGCTCAAGATGTCTTATCTGTGTCACTGGCACAAAGTCTGAGATCTCAAGGTTTAAATCCTAAAGATCCTCTCAGAACCACCATTTTCAATAGAGGTGTCTCACCTTGTATTCTGATCAGTACCTGACCCTGAGTCAGCTCCCCGATTTTCCCTTTCAGCTAAACAACTTCTAACACCTTCCTACCACAAGTGCCACACCCACTAATTCATATTTTCTTTGGTGAGTTCCCCAAACCAGCTGGTTCCAGCTGGGACCCATTTGAACCAAAGGCCTTCATGAAAGCTCCACAGAAATAATATAGCTAAGTGACCACACCAGAAGTTGTACAGGAGAGAGGAAAAGAAGAGAGCAAAAGCAAGAAACCTGGCCCAAGCCCAAAGCCCATGTGAACAAACACATGTTCCTCTCTGACCTCCATTGCTGTAGCAGAATGGGCATGTTAAGAGGGCAAAGAGAAGAGCTATGGGAAGAACTAAAAACAATCCATTTAGGGAAAACGGTCCCATTACCTTGGTTCAGCTACTCTGCTTTAACAAATCTTTTGAAAAATGTAACCATCTATGAATAGGATTCTGGAATTTGCTGGAAAAATGGAGCATGCTGTCTTCCTACTCATTTGAATGACATGTACAAAGGCTGCAGTTGCTTGAGAAACCAGCCACAGGGAGAGGAGAAAAGCAGTATCAGAAATGGTAGGGCCCAAAATGTTGATCCCACCGCTTCCTAAGACATGGCAACCTAGCCCTGCTTGTGAGTAGGAAAGGTCTTTGACCATGTCACCAGGCCCACATGGGTTACAGCCCCATCCACAGTCACATTCTACCTGTGAAGCCTTTACCCAACCCAGAGCCGAATATCCTCCCTCACCCATAGTTCTCTCCTGGTTTGAGTCTGTCTTTTGTTCCAGGGTGACGGAAGACAACACTGCTACTGGTACATCAAGGTGGTGGTAGAAGAGGACAGCATTGTGAGGAAGGGAGACCAGGTGTGCTGAATGAGGAGATGCTGAGAAGAATTCACAGGCAGTGGACCTCAGATCATTACATTCAGCACACTTCAGAAACTAGACGGTATTCATCCCTTTGCTTCAGAGCGTACCAAACGTAAAATTAAACCCATAGCTCCTCACTATTTCTTCTGGACCAACTTCTGCCAGAAAGCTAGGATTGGGTGTTCTATAGCACAACACGGGCCTTGTAAGAAAAAAACACACGGAAGTGCACACCTGGGTGAAGACGATGTTGACTTCACAGTGGGGCAGCATGTAAAAACTCTCAAATTTCAGACGAAGAGGACAAGGTTGCCTCAAGCTGTCAATCCCAGAAAAAGATCCATTAATGTTTGGAAAGCCAAGGAAGATGCTTCCCTCAGCTTTGTGGAATAGCATTAATCTATTCTTTCAGAACAGCAGAAAGGGACGACTGAAATTAAGTCATCCAGTTTCCTCAATGCACAGAAGGGACTGAAACAGTGTGACTCAGAAAAACCCCGTAAAGGTTCACTGGTTAAACTGGCACAAACAAGATGGAGAGCAAATGGATTATGAAGTCGACAACTTAGGACGCAGCTCTTTCTGTCTACTTACAGGCAACAGGCCTGCTCCAAGTTTTAGGTTGGAGTCAGAGCCAAAAGATCAGCAAGGCAATGCAAAAACAGCTAGAGATTTCCTATCTCTATGGCATCAGGCTTTCAGAAGAAGGATCCAGGTTAGAAGGCCTAATGTAACTAATGTATCTTGAATAGAAGAGAAAGAATTTTAAGGATCATTTACGGAATGCTTGCTATATTTACCAAGCTCTGCTAAATATATTCTCAGAATAATTCTGTGGCCTCATTTTTTGCTCATCTGTAAGATTAGAACCAAGTAAGGCCCTTCATCCTCCTGGTACTTGTCACCCAACTCTGGAGTCAAATTGATGCAGTATGGATTACGTTTGACACAGAGCTGCTGTGTGGCCTTACGCTAATTAACTGTGCAGAACCTCAGCCTTCTACAATAGACTGTTGTAGGGACTAAATGAAAGGTCATTTGGAAACAGCTTACCATTGGGCCTGACATATAAATACAAGTTTGTTCCCCCATTCCAGATCCAGTGCTCCTGGGAGCTGTGGTACTGTTAGGTGGTGGTAACTGGGACATACCTGGCTGCCTCTAATAATTAACAGCATATTTTTCTATCTTGAATCCACTCTTAGTGGTCATAACCTGAGCAGCACTAAACATATACCTGTTGACTGACTGGCTCATATTGAGTGTTGTGGAAGGAGCACATAGCACTGGGAGCCTGGAGGCCTGGGTGGGAGCTCTGGCTCCTACCCTAGCTTGCTGAATGGTCTTGACCTCTCTGGCCCTCAGTTTTCTCATCTGTAAAACAAGGGGAATAGATCAGACATTCTGATTCTAATGCTTTTCACATTATTACGAAACGTTGGGCCATCCCAAGTTCTTCTGCCAAGGTCCTAGGCTGCAAGGGTAATTCAGTGCCTAGACACCTCCCATAGCTTGATTCTTGGTTTATGTCTAGTTGGCTTTAGCATAACTCTGCGACATTACTTGCTAACAAACATAAGCAATGAGTTACACATCTTAATGCTTTCACTTTTTCAACCCCTGGGAACAGGGACACGTTTTGAAGGCAAGGAGGCACTCTGAAGGGCTCTCCTTTGGTAAAGGTCCACTGGTCAATGTAGGCCATGGGGGAAACTTGCTGACTTGTGCCTAAGTTTCACAGGATCCTGGAGGTCCAATTTAGGAAAGAGAGCTGGCTCCAGAGAAGACAGGTGAGGACAAAGGAGGGGGAACAAGAGAGGGGTGCAAACTATCAAACTCCCTATTAAGAAGAAAAATAAAAGTACCAAGTATATGTGTGAATTAGGGGACTATGGGGAGCAAAGAAAGAGAGATGGGCAAAAGGAAATGAAGGGGTGACTGAAGACCCCTAAAAATGACCATTAATGTTTTTTTGTCTCTCTGGAAGATTCAGAACCATACTACCCAATACAGGATTCCTGGCCAGTGCATTCGAGTACAAAGGGAGTCTCATTAGGAACTGATAGAGCCACTGTCGTTCTGGCTAGATAAGAAGACCAGGAGTAAGGATCCATATATAAGAGCTTCTTCCCGATAGCAGTTCTGCCAGAACAGCTCTCTAAAAATGGGCAGGAACCACAGGTAAGGATAAGGACTTGATTTAAATTTTCTTGAACCAGTTTCCAAAGGGCACAATTCAGAATTAGCTAGGATACTCAAATGTCTTCTATTTTCAACAAATATCTACATGGCAGTGGCATTTTCACAAAGACTGACTGGAAGGGTTTAGGATGAAAACCTCTTTCTTGAAAATACCTCAGGATTTAGTATGCCAGGACCCTCAAGTTCTTCACTATAGCACACACCCTGGTGGTGCTACTCAACACAGGAAATAAGAATGATTTCAGAGAAGACCGTTCCTACCGGGGGCGGGGGGGGGGGGTTCCCCATCCCTGAGATTGGGACATCATAGAACCATGTACACCACAGCACTAGGGAGACTCAATGAAGGGGACCAGAAGTTTTGTTGCTGTTAGAGAAGTAGAAAGGGAAGCTTTTTCCTATCTGCCCAACATTCTTAGGGTTTGGGTGGTAGCCACAGAACAAAATACTAATGGGGCAGCTATTTAATGCTGTAAGAATCACCTAAAGCAGAACCCACCTGTGTTGGATGGAGTAAAGCCCGGCAAAGAGGGGCTGTTGAGGCTGGGGAGCAACACAGGAGGAATGCCCTGGAGCGTGGGATATGCTGTAGGAAGGTTGAGAGCCTGAAGAGGGGCATTGTCAAACATCCCTTGCTGCTGAGCTGCCAGTCCGAGGACCTCATTGGCCTTTTTAATCCGGTCCAACTCTTGTTGAGCCATCAACTGACGTACAGTGGCTGGGTCAAAGTATTCTTTCTCCTTGTCCAACTGGCTTCCAATGGTGTCTTTAACTTTGGAGATATGCTGTTGGGAAAAGATATGGTCACGTACAGACAGCCTAGCGCTGTACTTGATGCCACACAAAGTGCACTCTGTTTTCGGTCCCTCGTAACTTGTTTGGTTTATACCAAAATGCTTGGCCATGCTTAACTTGGACTTCTTTTCTTTTGCCCGGGCATTCTGGAACCAGACCTGAACAACTCTCTTTGGCAGTCCAATATCATTGCCCAGGACCTCACACTCTAGCATGGTGGGTGTCCTGTAGTCATTAAAGCATGACTTGAGGACTTTGAGCTGCAGATTGGTCATCTGAGTGCGAAAACGTTTCTGCCCTGGCCGATCCCCACTGTCTCCAGATTTGCCTGCTGACCCACTTGCACCAGGACTCGGGGAGCAGGGGTCTGCAAGGCTTGAGGTTTCACTATAGTCCACTGTACCTTCATTGTCATATTCCTTGCTGTAAAAGCTTGGGGCTGGACTGACCAGACCCGATGACAACCGATCTTCATACTCAGACATTGCCATCATGGCCGCTTTGGTCAACCCTTCATTGGGTGCAGAGGAGGATTTGGTTTCAGTTGCTATTCCCGTTGCACTGTCATTATCTGCGTTGCCCTCGTCTCCTGTAGTGGTATCTGTGATTGCTGTGTTGACAGAGGAACAGTCGTCATTGTCCAGCTTGGTTTGGTCAAAGTTTAGATTAACTGAGGACATGGAGGGGCTTTCAAAGTCTTCAATCCCTTCCACCTTGATGGAAGAAGGGCTAAGAAGAGTTCTGGGAGACAACTCCATGGTTTTACTCACAGGTGAGAGGGGCACACCTTGGCCATCACTACTGCTTGGGGGTAGGTGGGAAAAACTGGTTCCATCAAAAATATCTCCTTTCATCTGAAGTCCCCCATCACAGTCTAGGAGCATTGCAGACAGAGTAAGGTTGTAGCCAGCTCTCTTGGCTTCATGCCAATGACGGGACCGGATATGAGCCTCAAGGGCAGTCTTGGCTTTGAAGAGTGCTCTGCAAAAGGGGCATCTCCTATGGGCCTGGGCTGGGCCCACAGCCCGGAACTGTCCTTTCCGTTCCCGGGCTCGGGTATTCTGAAACCAGACTTGTACCACACGTTTCTTTAAGCCCACCTCATGCGCAATGTGATCCAACATCTTTCGAGTTGGATTGGAGTCTAATAGATACTTTTGGTACAGTATTTCTAGCTGTTCTGGTGTAATAGTTGTCCTCAAACGCTTGTCTCTCTGAGGTTCTTCTCCTCCTGTCCCACTGTCATTTTCTCCAGGGCTTGCACTGGCCTTTTCCTCCAGCTTCCTCTTCAGAGTGTTCATTGTGGAGGTCGGAGTTGAAGGAGAAGTGGCCGAGCTGGCTGGAATCTGAGGTATGGCCCCAGAGAGCAGCTGGCTTGCCAGGAGTGGGTTACTAGGGTCAAACAGCATGAAAGGCATATCCAGTGACCTGTCCAAAAACTGGGGGTGGATGAACTGATTCTGTGCACTCAGAAAATGAAGCTGCTGATGCTCCTGCCAGTGCTCAAACGATGGAAATGCCAACTTACATTGGTCACACTGGTAGGGGATTAGCTGAGGAGGTAGGTTTGCCAACTGTTGAGGAGTCGACGTGTGGAGGGGCTTGAGGGGCAGGTGGGAGAGCTGGGAAGGACTGGGGCTTGACTGGGGTAAGGGGCACTGAGGTGGGGGTGCTTGTGGAGGAGGCTGTGGCAACGCAGCAGGGGAAGTGAGCTGTGGGAGCTTTTGCTGGGCTGTGTTTGTCTTCTGCTCAGGCTGGTCTTGCTGCTGCAGCTCTGCCTTTGGTTGTCCTTGCTTTTCTTGGGTTTGGCTTGGCTGTGCACTGGGAGGTTCAGCCTGCTTTGGTTTCTCATCACTCGCCTCTGTTTTTGAACTAAAAGTGGCCAGTTCGTCAGCCTCTGCCGTGAGCTGTAAGAAAGCAGAGGAAGCTGTGTTGGCTGATGATGCTGGGGCGCTGTATGCCTGTGAGGGCATTGGGGTGCTGCAGGAGGAGCTGGTGGGTGTCAGGATTTCCATGGCATCCATGGAATCCTCATTTTGGCTGTCATCCTGCCCCTCCTCATCCTCATCTTTGTAACACAGCTTCTTCTGATGCTTGATGAGATCAAAGATGCGCTGAAACACCAGGCTACATTTTTTGCACTGGTAGTTCAAGTTGCTTGTTCGAATATACCTATCGTTTGTAAGCTCGCGCCGCTCTCCATCTTTGCCCTCCCCCTGATTCTCATAATTTTTCCTGGCCTTCTGTCGGGCATTTTGAAACCACACCACTATGACTCGGGTTGGAAGGTTCAGTAAATTAGAGAGTTGCTCAAATTCATCATCCTTTGGGTAAGCATTGGCATCAAAGAAATCCTGTAGGACTCTCAGTTGGTAATCTGTAAACCTTGTTCTTGAAGACCTCTTGCTTCCCCAGTACTCCTGCTTCTGCGGTTCCGGAGAAGGGGGCCGGGAGTCAATCTTGAGCTCCTCCAGGCTGGTGATAGGAGGATTGCTAAAGTTGTAAGGGGAATCCTTGTTACGCTGCCTCTCTTTGAAGAGGGTGTTTCTGAACCAGTGCTTGATCACCTTCTGGGGCAACCCAGACTTGTCTGCCATTTCTTTGATCTGCTCTTCACTGGGGGAGTTGTTAATGTCAAAATACTGTCGCAGGACCCGGAGCTGGTCATCTGTGATTCTGGTGCGAGGCCTCTTGTTCTGTTGCTGGAGCAGGCTTGGATTGAGCTGATGCTGGTACAGCTGGGCCAGGTCCGCAGGCAGAGGCTCCACAGGTCCAAGTTGAGGGGGAAGCTGAGCCGGCAAGGTCTGCAGTGGCATCGTCTGCATCATCAGCGGGGAGAAGATGGGCAGCTCCATGGGCATGGAGAGCTGGGTGAGTGGCACAGATGGCTGGGTCGGTGCGATCGTCGGTGAAGTGATGGGCGGGGCTGATGCAGGGATGGCTGGCGTGGAAGCTGGCTGAGGCGGTGCTGAGGGAAGTGGGGGTGGAGGAGGGGGTGGGGGAGGTGGTGGTGGGGGCTCCGGGGTCTGGGGCCTCAGGGGGTACAGTTTATCGTAGTGCTCTCGGTACTGTTTAGCAAATCTCTCTAACTGTTTAAAGGGAAAGTAGTTTTGGTGAACGTGCTCTTGATGACTCTTTAAAATCAAGATGTTAGAAAACAACTTGCCACAGGAGTCACACTCCAGCTTTTCCAGGTTCTCTCCCTGCTCAGTCTTCCCATTCTTCTTCTGCACCTTCTGTTTGTTCTCGTTGTACTGAATGACCAGCTCAAAGCCAAAGTTCTCCAGTAAGGCCTTGGTGGCGTTCCCTCTCGCATCTGAGGCGATGCGCGGAGGGAGCATGGAAGGCTCGGAACTACCTGCCGGTGCTAACTCTTTCTTCTCTTTAGCCTTCAAGGCATCCGGCAGCGATTCCTTGGGTGCTGGATTGCCCTCTCCCACCTCAGCACTGTCCCTCTCTCTCTGGCTTTCTTTTTCCTTTTCTTTGACGATCAGTTTGTTTTTCTTTTCGGGGTGCTGGCTTGGCTGCAGAAGGGCCGAGTGACTCTGGGACAGTGACAACTGGCTTTGCTGCTGCTGCTGTAGGATCTGCTGGTGGCTCTGCGGTGGGATCTGAACCTGAGCCTTCAGATCATCCAGCAGGCCCGGGCCCGTCCCCGTCAGCGTCAGTGCCCCGCTGGTCACTGGCAAGCTCACCTCAGGGTTGAGCTGGAACTCTGCACTGGGGATGTAGAAGGGGAAGAGGAGATGCTGCTGCTGCTGGAGCTGCAGCAGGGTCTCTGTGGTCATGGGGAAGTGAGGAAGGAGTGTGGGGTTGAACAGCTGAGACTGGATCAGGGCAGCCTGCTGCTGCAGCTCCTGCTGCAGGTGAGCTTGAACTTGAGCCTGGGCCTGGGCCAGTGTCTGTGCTTGTTGTTGCTGCTGCTGCTGTTGCTGCTGCCTGGATGCAATCATATCTGCTAGCTTCTTCCGATTCGCCTCCTTGGGCTCTGAAGGGGAAGTGATATTGGCACCGATGGGATTCCCCAGGGGCGGCATCCCTACGCTTTCAGCGGGCACTTGGCTCAGTAAGTTGGAGCTCGGAGCGATGCCAGCACTGCTTGGATTGGTGGTGGTAAAGGTGTTACTGCCACTGGTGCTCACAGGACTTGGGGTGGAGGAGCTCAGGGAGACACTGCTGCTATTCCCAGTCCCATTGCTATTGCCACTTGCAGCCTCCAACTTGGCTGCTCGGGCCTTGGTTTGATGCAACACAGACCTCATGTGGATCTCCAAAGTGGAACTCTGGCTATAGGCCACATTACAAGTGTTACACTTGAAAGGTTTGTTGTCTGGGCTGCTGGTGGGTTCGGGCTGACCAGTTGCCGACTCTTGAAGGGCTCTCTTTAACTTATGCAGGTGGGAGACAGAATTGTAGTGCACTAACAGGATATTTTTTTGAGTGAAGGATTCCTTGCAGACGGTACACTTGTAAGGGCGAGAGGGGTCTAGAAATTTTTCCATGGTGAAGTTGGGGCCTTTCCTGAAAGGTAGAGCTCTCTTTGGCTCTGAGCCTGAGTCTTCTTGTACCGACCCAGAGTCACTGCCTGTTGGGCTCTGTTTATCTTCCAAATCACTCTCTTCCTCCTTGTCTTCCTCAACAATTATGGTGTGGTCCTCGGCCAGGGTAGGGTCTCCCATTGCTAGGAGGTCCCCGTTGGCCAGAAGGCCACCATAAAGCTGTTGGATGTCGGCCTCACTCAACTCCAGGTGGCTTGTCTCAAGGTGTTTTTTCAGAGCCTGGAAAGTTCGGAAACTGCGCTGACAAAGACAGCACATGGTGGCAGCTCTGATCACGTGGTACTGAGAATGGAGCTGGAGCTTTTCAATGGTCTTGAAAGCCAGGCTGCATTGATTACAGCGATACTTGTACACATGGCGATCTGACACAGGCAGCTGAGGCCGCTTGGCATGAACCTCATTGAAGTGGGTCTGAAGAGTGGCAGAAGTTTTGAAAACCTGGTTGCACCCCTTCTTCCAGCACAGGAAGCCTGAATCTTCTCTCACAGCCCCTGGGTCAGCAGGAGAAGGTTTCAAATCTCCACTGTGCTCTGTGCTTACAGAGGGCAAGATGTTCTTTCCCAAATCCTCTGAGGTTTCTGTAAAAAATAAATAAATACATACCAATCCCAATGATAAAGAAAGCTTTCTTTCAAAGATGGCTCCTAGAGCTATCTACCTAGCAAGTCCTCACAAACAGAATCTTCTCATAAAGGAAATACCCAATTAGAACACAGACTGTCTCCATACAGCTCCTGCAAAGAGTACATATTATAAGCAAGTGCACACGAACAGAGGGGAATAAAAGGAAATACAAAAGTTTCACTCATAATAGGAATGTATTGTATCATAGATCTCTTATACAACATTCAGGTGCTTGACTCAGCATCTTGAATTTCTCAAGCATGGGTTTGAAGGTTACTGATCTTAGACTGGATTCCCCTTTTACATGGACCTCAACTGTAGAATATGTGAATTAATGCCACCCTAGGTTGGGGGAATTTAAGATAACTGCTGTCCCATTGTAATACAAGAAATTTTGGAATATTACTTTTGACTGTCACCTCTATTTACATTCAAGTGGCCAACTATTAAAAGATGTAACAATTTTTTTTACACCCATACATATCCCGACCCTTTATTTTATAAAGTCAGCTGTCTACCTTCTAAAGTGGGCCAGCCAATAATGTGGCTGAAGTCTTCCCAACTTAAATCTTAGGTGCTGACAAGAGGTGAAAGATGTAGGAGAGCCTCATAAATGGAGGTCTAATGATCCATCTAGCTTGGAACCACCATGGGCACCAACATCTATGTCTAAAAAAACGTTCTTTCCAAATGCATCTCTACACTGGGTCCTAAAGCAATCCCAGAAGACTCAAAGAACTTCGTGCAAAGGAAGCTCCTCAACAGACAACAAATCGAGTGCCCCAAAATCACTCACGGGGGCCAAAACTCCCTAATAATTAAGTCCTCAGAGAACAAATGCTGAATGGCTTAGAATGGCGAGTCATGCATGGGTCTATTGACTGAGTCTCTGGTTGTTTACTTCCTAAATGTATGGTCTAAGGGGACATGTGTCCACCAAAATCCCACTGGTTCTCACCTGATTTTCTCTCACTTTAAACAATTTGAACAGTGTACAAATACATGCCAGGAGTCAGAGTATAAGTGCCCCTCATCTCTTGATCAATTACATTAACCTTAGGAGTATTGTAAAGGATTCTTGGCACTCTTGCTCAGTGAAAATTTTGACCCAATATGTCATTTTCTTTGCATTTCTATGGGTAAAAAATGACACTAACCAGGCTGCTTTCCTGCCTCCTCCAGATTGGAGTTCCCGTCTCGATCTGGAACAGCTGCTGGGAGGAACATGCTGCTGGGCATCACCATCTCAGGGGTGGTCACCTGAGAAATAAGAGGCAGAGAAATGAGGAGAGCCAAATGGAGAGGAAAGAGACACAAAACAGGGAAATGTGTAAAAATTATTTAATAAGCAAAATTAGCCTTCACCAGTGTAAAGCTGGAAGTGTCACTTTTCATAGCTCACTGAAGATTCATGTTTATTAGACAAAGCTCACATCAGTCAAAAGTGTTTCTACGGTTACATTCTGGACATAATTAGCAGTGCACACTTGAAGAATAATCTTATTATTAATATTTTTCCTTTATGCAGAATTTTGACTTTGATCACTGACAATGTTTTGTCATGGGCTGTGAAACTTCTTGTGCAACCAATTAGGTAGATAAGTTGAAAGGCCCACCTTAAGCTGCTGAAAACATAATAAGGGCCCTAATTAAATCATACCTAGTAAAGTACACTGTAATCTTGAAGCAGGGAGCATTGTAGTACTGTTTTCAAAATGTATTCAGGCAAGAAGAGGAGGGGAATGAGAGCGAAGGAAAGGGTAAGAAGAAGAGAACAGAACAAAGAGAAGGCTAAGGACACGCAGACACATTGGCAGATCCTCCAGGAAACAACATTTTGTAACCCTTTAGAAGCTAGATCAAGTGCAAACGAGCATTTCTTATGACTCACTTCAGCCAGGATTTCCTTTGGAGTCTTTGCTCGAGGTACTCAGAATCACTGGGAAGCTCTGGCCAGTGTCCCAGCCACACAGGGTGCCTTGCACAGCATTCTATACCAGGGCAGCACCACCTTGACCGTGGCTATTGTTTACTAATATAGCAATTGCAGAATCAGCCTGGATCAAAAGAGCTGTAATTTTAGATCAGATCCTCAGACACTTCTCTAGGCTTCTCTGCCATCTGGCTGGAAGTCTGTCTACATAAGTTATCATTTACCCGACATTAATGTGATAAGCAGCCCTCAAATCCAATGTAAGGATAAAACGTTCTTGATTTAAACAGAATATCCCTTTGCCTGCTACAGGGTGGAAAGGTAGTAGGCGAAGATATTGCTACATGAATTAGAAATTATCTCCTGTTTGATGTCAGCCTAAGAAATGAGCTGAACAGAAACTAGAGTCACACCCCTAGCCTTTCTACATGGCAGCCAGCCCTACCTGAAGGAGTTATCTTCCCATGAAACACAGGTATCTCAGGATCTTTACTTGCTGTTGCAAAGACTGGAGCACCTATATTACTGTTCAAAATTAAATATTTTAAATAAATTATTAATTTTTTAACGGTTTAAAGATCCTGGCCTTGCTCAAAATAGCTGCTGACATGTTCCCTAGAAACATCGTGACAGGCTCCAGTCCTAGGGGAAACCCACACAACGGTCCCCATAAACACCAAAAAGGGAACACCTCAATACCTTTCGGGGTATTAGAATAATTTCAGCAGTTCAGATGCTGATAAGGTGCAGAAATTAAGCAACAGGCACTATGGAGAAGGGTTCTGAGAAAGCTCACGTTTATGAAGAGCAGGTGCAAGGCAGGTGAATGTGCGTGACACAGAATTCCTGCTCCCAGACATCTGCACCCTCACACAAAGCTCGTCGGCAGCTGGTTAAGGCTAGCTGTTGATGAATCGTTAGGAATGGAGCAGAGATTGCCAAACTCATTCCATCTATTTTCTTTTTAATAGAAAGCATTTCTGACCAGTGTGGTTGGGGAGTCCAGCGGGAATCCAAGAAGTGAAAGGTCACCGATTAATTTATAGTCTTCAGCCAAGGGGGAGCACGAGGTTGGGGGCAAGAGGGGGAGAAAGGGAAAGGAAAAAAGACTCCCCCCCACCTCCTTTCTCGGTTGTAGCTGCAGGATCAGTCCTTTCCAGGGATCTTTAGGAATTATGAAAAATGAATCATGAGAAATAAAAAAAAAAAGCCCTACAGAGTAAAAAAGAATAAAATTATCTAACACCTCAGCTGCACATCATTATAGAAAACTGTGGGCTTTTTATACGCATTACAGTAAGGCAGACATCCCCTCTAACAGACTCAGTACGACGGATCAGTAATTGTTTTCATACACTTTAATTAGAAAAACTCAGATGGCTATGAATAATAATGGAAAAGAGAGACTTTTGCACTTGAAAGGTTGAAGTCAATCAAGTGTGAATGACGGCAAAAAAGAAAAAAAAAAGACACCAATTCATCAGCCCTCTGTTGTCTCGCAGCGACTTTAATCATAATTCCTGATTGGGATTCAAGAAGGCAGTAAGCAGAGGTTCTTTGTCTGCCTTCACCTTCCATCAATTAACTCTTCCCGAAATATAATCATCAACCTCACATGCTCCTCTGCATCTTAATCTGGGCCTCCAAACCTGTAAGTCTTGCCCCATATGTGTTTAAGTAATTACTTTTATCTACCTGCATCTTCTCATCTGTAGTGTCCTCAAATTCTCTGGGGGGAAAAAAAAGATTTGGTATATAAAATTTTGATGGGCAAGAAATTCCCAGGAGGCAAAGAGGAATCTCCCTAAAGGGAATCCTGAGGATCTAGAAAGTCTGGTGGGGTGTATCTGCACATACGTCTCAACACAGAGATGGAGAATGGAAGCCTCCTTCCTGCACAGGCTACTGGAGGGCCCCAAGGCAGCCCTCAGACACTAAAGTTTCTGTGCCTTTGTTCACTTGTCTCTCTCCTCCTACTTTCCAGAGCTTCTCAAACTCTGCATGCTTTTTTGTAAAGAGCCATAAATACAGTCCTGCCAACAGCTCACTGAGGAAAAGGAGAGGTGGCCAAAGGCAGAGTTCCTTCGACATCTCCCTTGGCATCCCCCGCCAACCCCCTTGTTTTCTGGTCCTATATGACTACCAAGTGGCGTGGAAGGTTCAGACTCTCCTAGCCACACCTCTGATGGGTAGCTGAAAGTCACTGGGAAAGGCAGTCCCTCAGGTGTGCTGAGCACTGTTCTGTGAAGACCCTCCCTTTTGCTAGGTGCACTGGAGCATGTAGGTGTGTGAGAGGACACAACCTGACTGCAGCATAACCAGAACCATCCCAGATGTGCCCAAACCTCAGACACCCTCAAATAACAGGATGGCACCACCTTCCCCTGCAGACAAAACACATGCATGCATATGCTCTCTTTCCTCCCTCCCTCCCTCCCTCCAATCTCCCTCTTCCTACTTCTACTCCAGATTCAAAAGCCAAACGAAAAGTTTCATGTTTGGCCAGATGACAACACAATTGGTACAAACAACTATACTTTCTCCATGTCACTATTCCATCCATGTAGATTGATTTTTCTCATAATCTATACATCCATCAACACTGAATATGTTAAATTATGTCCCAAATACTCTATGTATACAGGGGACCAGAGACTATTAAAACAGACTTTTTTTTTTTTTTTAGGTTATAGTATTTCACTGATAGATTTTGTGTGTGTGTTTTTTAAAATAATTTACGGTCAACTTAGCTAACATACTTTTAGCCTGGCCTTGGCCATGCAACAGGCAATTCCATGGTAATCTTCTAGATACCACATACGTTCCTGAGAGTCTTCAGAGTTGATGGGAATGCAGGAAAAAATCACCTTTGGAACTGAGGTAGTGACAGAAAAGTGGCTGTGAAATCTTCTTAAGTAAATAGGTCTCATATATACAAGAGAAATATGGAGTTCTGCTCTGATGCCAGAAATCTTGAAGTTGAGGCAATTCTCATAAACAACAATAGAAATAAAAGAGTTCCACACTGACACTGAAAGTCTTCAAGCTTAAGCAATTTCAAAACAACTTAGTTGTTGAGAAGGAAGGACCTCAAGTGACTCTGCTTACCCATCCATTTGACCATCATTCACTAGATATCGTACAGGGTCCCTGTATTGCACGCCTGTTAAGATATGGTGAGACAAAGTCCCTGTGCCCAAGAAGCTCACAAGCCAGAATAAATAACCTTTCAGAGATCATAACCTTAGAAAATCTGAGGAAGGCTGCAGATGCCTAAAAACATACTTTCACACAGAAACTACTACAGATAATTTCAGGAAATCACAGGCTCCCTAGAGAAAAATCCATGTACTCAAGTTAACTGTCCTTGAACTACCAGGAGAGGTGACATGGGTTCATAAATACCTAGTTCCTACTTCTGTTTGGTTCACCATCGTTTCGGATTATGACTTGATTCTTCTCAAGTTTCTATCAGGTGAGTGGACCCTAAAGCCCCAAGGACACTCCTTATAAAACCCAGAGGGTTGGATGTGGGTCTGGCTGCCACTATGACACTTGGGAGGGACCACCGGTGTTTATTCTTTCTCGGTAGAAGAAGCTAGAGTTATAAGGAGCCCTCTCGCTTCCTGTTTTCTCCAGATCATGGATGTGGAATGGCCAAATAAAGCACCCTGAACAGCCAAGGGGTATATACCATGCTAAGTTCTCATGGGACTATCCATGCAAATTTACCACTCAAGGCCACCTTGTCTGACTTAGACCAATACAACCAACGTGTTCTACACGCTGGAAAGCAAAGATACTATCCCTACACCCTTGGCATTGCTCACCTAAGTAGGGGATCTTTCTAAAAGGTTCACTATTCCAAGTGAAAAAATACATTTGACAAAACCTAGACTCCTAAGGAACCCTCAAATCTTTCACTTTTCAGTAAAAATCATTAGAATGAACCACCTCAGATAGGAGAAGGCGGGATAGCCTCAGACACAGGCATTCCTGATGCAGACCTGGCCAGTCTCCGCATCCTTGTAAGTAAGGAACTGCTTCTGTTAATACTGAAGTTCAAACCCAGATGCTTCGGGAGCTCAGCATTCTAGCTAGTGGTATGTCTGCAGGCTGCAGTGGGACTCAGGCTGCTCACTGCTCCTGCACCGGCCACCACGGGAGCCTGTCCACTGGTCTCTGCACTTCTGCAGCCAGCAATGCAGAGCACCTCCTGGCAGCAGGGCTTCAGAATTGTTCTCCTTTCCTTTACTCTCTCCCAAATGTGCCAGGCTGGGCACTGGCCCACAGAGGCTAGAGGGCCTGCTTTCTCTCTCTTTCTTGTTTCCTTTCTAAATTGTTTTCTATGTGGTTGTCTATCTTTGTGTGTGTGTGTGTGTGTGTGTGTGAACCTAAAACTCATGAGGAAAAACTGTAGGGCCATGTTCACATTCATGTGGGCCAGAAAATAACATAGCCCTAACCAGAGTTTAAAAACTAAGAATAAGAAAGACAAAAATAAAAAGGTGACTAGAAGAACAGGAAACACAGGAATAGTTAACACACACACAGGGTGACAGAAAAGAAAGTTGAGAAGGAGAATGGATTGGAGAGAAAAGCTTCATTAGACTCAGAGAGGCAAGCAGTGGCAGTATACCAAGGTCACTTCTAATTTAGACCATCTAATTGGCAAACAGGCTCCAAATGGCTATCATCTCACAGGGCTTGGAATTAATGAAGCCCGATTATTTTCATTACCTTCCTCTGAGATAGAGACAAAGTGAGAGAGCTGGTACCCAAGCAGGTGCAAAAGCCCCAGGGCTAGTGGCCACCCGCCGCCCCAGTTAGGGGGGGCAGACAGCAAGCCTGTCCCAGAGGCCCATAGATGCACAGGGAGACAGACAATGACTGAAAGAAGTCACAGGACACAAACTATTGCTCCTGAGTAGGGGGAGTAGGGGGCGCAGAGAGCAGGGGAGACAGGAAGGGAGGAGAGAGAAAAATGGGGTGCAGGGCCAGGAGCACAGAAGGGAAACCTGTGCACAAACAGAAAATACTGGATAACTAAGAACTACCAAAGGGAGATAAGATGAAGAGCTAGAGAAAAAGAAGTTCCTGGGCTGCTCAGGAGCCTATCCCCATCTCCACTATAAGGTCATATTGTGGTAAGTGACAAAGGAACAAAAACAATTTCCCCATATTAATGCTCCAGGAGCCCAGTGGTGTGTCCTGTTACTTAGAAGGACAGTGATCAATTAGTATAAGAGTATTGAAATGCATAGTACGTGGTCTTTCCCATTCTTACGGAGGGGCCAGGAACATGTTCCCCCTCAGCCTCAACCCTCCTTCCCCCAAAAGAGTAGGAAATGGAGGGTACAGAACAGGAGCTCCTACATCCCCTCCACCAATTTGAAATCTCTACCTTCTCTGTAAATAGGTGAGAGTTCTGTGGAGCCGACACTGGGAGCAGCCTGCTCGGTCAGGTCTGGAGGGGCACTTGTCTCAAAACCCTTAGGCTTTATAGATTTGCTTCTTTGATATGACGTGTATAAAAACACTCTTTGGAGGTCTGTTTCCAATAGGCCAAGCAGAATGAAGTGCTGCGGGTGCAGTTTCCATAGTGGAGGACCAGAGCTGCGATTGTTCCCAGTGGAGAATATTTTCAAGCCCCTTCATCGGTAAGGAGAAGGGGGCCCATGGAAGACACAGATATGAGATGCAGAGCATAAGCAAGCAGCTGTTACCATAGCAACAGACATATTAGACACTGCAGGTTCCTGAAAGCTGTCTGATAAGGTATTATTAAATGAAGCCTCCTCAAAACACTCTCCATTTACAACTGAACGGAAAGACATTGTGTAGAAAGTAATCTATTTCCATTTATCAGGGTGAAATTTACTTTTAGAAGAACTGAAACCCAATTCAAGCCAAATCTTGTGACCTTGGACCCAGACAGCAGAAAATGTTTATCCGAATTTATAGCTTTAGATACCCGGGACATACCCAACGTCTATCAAGAATTGTCTGTGTGGTAGATTTTGCCAGCTTTTCCTATTCTACAGCCAACTGCAGCTAATAGTCAAACCATTTGACAAGGAAGGAAAGTCACTCCTCTTACCACCATTCATCCTGGCCACTTGGGGACAAGGCAGACATAACTTTCTCCTTTTGGAGGATGAATGACTATACACTGGCCATTCCTTAATGATATGCTTTTGAAAACTGGAACTCTGGGGCACCTGGGTGGCTCAGTTGGTTAAGCTTCTGACTTTGGCTCAGGTCATGATCTCACACTGTGTGGGTTCGAGCCCCACATCGGGCTCTGTGCTGACAGCTCAGAGCCCGGAGCCCGTTTCAGATTCTGTGTCTCCCTCTCTCTCTGCCTTTCCCTCACTCTCTCTCAAAAATAAATAAACATTAAAAAAAATTTTAAACTGGAGCTCTGATTTGAGGGACATTTGTCATCATGCTGTTTTCAGAGTTTCCTGTTCCAGTTGACCAGGAACAAACAAACATACAGTCAGAAAGTCCAACCAATACCTTCCCATGGCCAATTTTTTAATAAATTTACAGTAAAATGCCCTCCAGGAGCATGATTGTCACCACAGGCTTATTATAATCACTTGGTTATAAAACAATTACAAATTCCATTTTAACACCAAACTTTTCAGAGGAAGCACAGTGGTATCTGTTTTGATTCAGGAGGGCAAACTTCAGTCCTCAAACAGGATTATGGATTCCCCCTAAGCTACAGCCATCAATTCTCCTCTAACCCTGATTGCTCATCTTTTCCTGCTGAACTAAAGGATCAAAATGGAAATACTTCATCACCTCAATGCAAACCATCCTCAGAGCTTGAAAAACCAATTCAATACTGACAGCCAGGCAATAACTCCATCTTCTAATGCAGACAGAGGGTATTAAACCATCTTTACATATACCTTTAAGAGTAAAACCCTCATATGATTATATTTCTCATAACTTTCAACTTTGTTTCTGAATCCACTAACTTTCTCTTGCTGCTAGCAAACTGACTTCCTATAATCAGAACCTTTCCCACAATTTGCACACTTTTCAGAAATGTCTACATTTCTAGTAAAAACAGTCCCATTTGTAATTGCACCAAAAATAATGAAGTACCTAGGAATATACTTAACCAAGAAGGTAAAAGTCCTGTACTCTGAAAACTTAAAACATTGATCAAAGAAACTGAAAACGACACCAAGAAATGGAAAGACATTCCATGCTCATGGATTGGAAGAACAAATATTGTTAAAATGTCTATACTACTCAAAGTAATCTACACATTTAATGCAATCCCTATCAAAATACCAACAACATTTTTCACAATCCTAAAATTTGTATGGAATCACAAAAGACCCTGAATTGCCAAAGCAATTCTTGAAAAAGAACTGAAGATATCACAATTCCATACTTCAAGTTATGCGGCAAAGCTGTAGTAATCAAAGCAGTATGGTACTGGCACAAAAAGACACACAGTTCAATGAAACACAATAGAAAACCCAGAAATGAACCCACAATTATATGATCAATTAATCTTTGACAAAGGAGAAAAGAATATACAATGGGAAAAGACAGTCTCTCTAACAAATGATGATGGGAAAGCTGGGCAGCAACATGCAAAAGAATGAAAATGGATCGCTTCCTTACACCATACAAACATTAAATCCAAAATGCATGAAAGACCTAAATGTGAGAACTGAAACCATAAAAATTATTTAAGAGAGCACAGGCAGTAATTTCTCTAACATTGGCTATAGCTGCATTTTTCTAGATATATCTCCCGAGGCAGGGGAAATAAAAGACAAAATAAACTGTTGGGACTACATCAAAATAAAAGGCTTCACTTCCTTCCAGTGAAGGAACAAAACTAAAAAGACAGCCTACTAAATGGGAGGAGATATTTGCAAATGATATATCCAATGAAGGGTTAGTATCCAAAATATGTACAGAACTTATATAACCTAACCCCCCCCACCAAATAAACCAATTAAAAAATGGGCAGAAGACATGAACAAACACTTCTCCAAAGAGATACAGATGGTTAACAGACACATGAAAAGATGTTCAGCACCACTCATTGCCAGGGAAATGCAAATTAAAACTAAAATGAGATACCACCTCACACCTCCTAGAATGGCTACAATCAAAAACACAAGGAACAGCAAGTGTTGGCGAGGACATGGAGAAAAAGGAAAACTCAGGCACTGTTGGTGGGAATGCAAACTGGTATCGTCACTGTGGAAAACAGTATGGAGGTTTCCCAAAAAGTTAAAGATAGAATTACCCTATGATCCAGTAATCATACTACTGGGTGTTTACCCAAAGAATACAAAAACACTAATTGGAAAGGATATAAGTATCCTTATGTTTATTCCAGCATTATTTGCAATAGCCAGACTATGGAAGCAGCCTAAGTGTCCATTGATTGATGAATGGATAAAGAAGATGTGGTATATATACACAATGGAGTATTATTCAGCCATAAAAAAAAAAAAAAAAAAAAAAAAAACCAAAAAACGAAATGTTGCCATTTGCACCAAAATGGATGGGTCTAGAAAGTGTAATGCTAAGCGAAATAAGTCAGAGAAAGACAAATACCACATGATTTCACTCATCTGTGGAATTTAAGAAACACAACAGATAAACAAAGGTGTGGGGGGGAGGGAGGGAGGGAGGCAATCCAAGAAAAAGACTCTTAACTATAGAGACCAAACTGATGGTTACCAGAGGGGAGGTGGGGGGATGGGGAAATAGGTGAAGGGAATTAAGTATACATTTATCATGATGAGCAATGAATAATGTATAGAACTGTTGAATTGCTATACTGTACACCTGAAACTAATATAACAATGTTAACTATAGTGGAATTAAAAAAAAAGAACTTAAAAAAAAGTCTACATTTCTATAGAAAAAATCTCCATTGTCTGCTGTGGGAAGATAAGGTACACAGGGGTTTCAGTACAAAGTACCAAGTACAACCCTTTCAGGGATCATGCTTCTCCTATATAATTATGTTGTCAGGGATTCTTCTAGAACAGGGTTTATAAACCTGGTTCCATGTATGAATTTTAAGGTATTCTTATGCTCCCTGGCAGTATACACAGTTTTGTATATGCAGAATACTCAATGGTGGTCTTAACAGTGGTTGTCCAACTTTACTGTGCATAGAATAACCCAGTAAGGCTACAGAATCACTTTTATTGGAGTCTCTAAAAAGGTCGAGAATCACTGCTGAGAAGGTGCTAGTTAGTGAGTAACATCCACAATTATCTTAGGGATTGGTACCCCAGGAACACAGTAGTTACATGTTGTCCTTGAAGACTCCGTTGGTAAATGAAGAAGATTCATAATGACCACCAGACTCACTTATGTGAAATGCACCTCACTTTCACTGTTATAAAAATATGACAAACAATGGATATTTGAAATATAATTTATATTATAGTCCCTAGGGATGTATAAAGGAAACCTACTGTTTAATGTAAACCAGTCATACAGATTATTATAGGCTCATATTTTCTAGACCAGACTTATATCAAATAGGAAAAATTATCACCTGAGGAGAAGAAAGATGCCATTAAGTACTAAAAATGCTTCCCATATCACTTTCTGTTCCTTCAGGCTCTTATGGTTCCAGGCCATCAGTGGGAAGTGTGATGAAGCCTGAGAAAATCCCCTTGTTATTTCCAAGGCTGGTGAGAATGCCAATACCTGTAACACAGAAACCTACCCATCCAAAAAAACGGTCTCCACTCACAGAGAATCTTTACACAGTGTTCACCAGTCTATCTGAAAACACCCACGGAAAGGGAATTTATACTTGAAAGATCTCTGAGATGAAACTTATGCTGGGTCACCTTCAAGTTTCCTATTAGCTGCTAAAGTTCTCTTGATGCATTAATTATATGTTCCCCACGACTAAACATCACTTAGAACATTATTCATTCATCTTGCATAACCAAATGGAATAGGAAATGCCTAGAGGTTATATGTTTGTAACCTGCACGTCATAACATGGAATTCTGAACCGACTACCTCCCTGGGAATCTGTACATGAAAAGACCATCAAATTAACCTATTACTCCACTGTTGAAATAAGTTAGAGGTGAGAATAATTCTCTTTGGTAGTTTTTCCTCTAGTAATCAGGAATGGGCTTGCACAGCAGCCCCATCACAGATAGAAAAGCAGGATATTAGTATCACCTGTGGAATTTGGAAAATTTTCACATTACAATTAAATCTTTATGCTAACCTTTTGGGCCGAGCTACAGTAGCCACTTAGAGCCATGCTTTTAAAACCTGCAGGTGTAGCAATAGCGTGTTGAAAATGCAAAGCCCTCGTCCATGAGTCAACACATGCTATCCCACTGACCATTCTACTGCTCCGAGAATTCAGATATTGGCTTGAGAAGTGCCCACATTACAGGGTCACACCCCTAGAGCTGGAAAATGTGGGTTCAAATTTCAACCCTACCACTTACAAGTGGCATCAAGTCAGCTAAACTCTCTGAGCCTCAGTTTCCTCAGCTGTTAATGTGAACATGTCCAAACCTTTATCTTTTAAACAAGGCTGTTGTGAGGATGAAATGAGACTAACAGCAACCTAGAACATGACCAACTTATTGAAGGTTTGCAGAGTCTAAATAACAATATCTTTTATGTAAGTGGTTAGCTAATCTCTGCATCAGACCAGGAGGGAGGATAATAAGGGAAGGTGGAGAAACACATACACATTCAATGCTTTGGGCTACAGTCACACCATGGTCGTACCCAGTCGAAGGCAGGTACAGAAGAACAGAGGTCTAGGGCCATTTTTGATATTTCCAACTCTACACTGGCTTTCTCACCCAACAAAACAGAATCTCCTCCATGTTACTGCATCACCTTTGACCTCGGGAAAGAGAAGCCACAGGTCTTGCTGCCGGCTGCCTTACCGTCATAATGAGTTTCTCCACGCAGTCAGGTGCCACGCTGTGGAGGTGGGTGAGGTGCAGCTGGAGGTGGATCTTGTTGTTGAGCATGTCCTGGCACAGGGGGCAACGCAGCATGGGCTGCACGGAGTGCTGCGTCATGGCGTGCACCCGGAGGCGGTTGACGTCGGCATTGCTGTACTTGCAGTAGGGACACTGGTACATCTGTGGGGGATACATCCACCCCTCTGGCTGAATCTTCAGTTCCCACCAGTGCCTGTGTCTGCCCCAAGCCCACCCACCCAAAAGTGTGTTCCCCACTGGTGTCTAGAATGCTCTCCCCCTCCCCCAACCAGCAGAGCCCCTTCCCGTCTCACCTGCTCTGATTTGGTCTCCTCTGTTGTTTTAGGTCGCTTTGAAGAAAGAGGAGATTCTGAGCTACCTGTGAAGGAGATGCGTTTGGAGGTCGCGGGAGAATCTGTCAGCTCCTTCTCTGCTTGGCTGGACGATGCTGGAAGGAAAAGCAGAAGATGCGATACAGCAGCCAGACCAGGCCAGCTCCCAGAGGGTTTGTGTTGGGTGAAAATCAACATTCATTTATAGCACAGGATTTTCTTGAAACACCAAAACTCAAGTAGGATGAGCATCCGGACTGACTTATCAAGCACACTGGAAAAGAAGCAAGTGTTCCTTTTTCCCCCATGAATTTCTGTCACTACTTTAACAACTGAATGCTGAGAAAAAAAAAAAAAATAGGGACTAAAAGGCTCTGAGTTGGATTAAGCTAAATTCGTTGTATTATGACTTCCCCCCAATCAAGACACAATCTGCTGGCCTATGGGGGGCAGTCGGGTTGAGAGTGGGTAGGGAGTCTTACCAAATGGCTAGTCAACCTGAGTACCCAGACACACTCTGCTTTCACAGAAGTCCTCAACTATGTGAGCTCAACTTTATTTTCCCAGCTCTTGGAATCACAGCACAGCACATCACAGGAGACATGACACATGTGACCTGAGAAAGGTTCACATGGATATCCGCATATAAATACTTGGGGGGAAAAATCAAGTTTGAGTTTAGCAACCTGCTTTTGGGGAAAAAGTAATTGAAGAGTGAAAGACGTAGGGCACGAATCCAACATATAATCTAGCCAATGCTCCAGACACAAGCGTTTATTCTGAGTAGGTGGTAAGAGGGAAAGTCTCCTCTCTGCTTGCCCAAACCATGCCCCATTTCACCAAAAAAAAACAACCAAAACATTAATTAATGAGGAGAGTCACATGAGACTTAAGAAGCAAACAATAGGTACAGAAACGTGGGTGGAAGGAGTTCTCTGAAATACAGAAAAGGATCTGGAAGAATTTGATGAGAAAACCACTGGGTTAAAGGTTTAACAAGGATCAGCAGTGCTTCTCCAGCGTAAACACAAATCCCACCAGGAGTGGATGTGGTCATTCTAAAACCTGGTCAGTATCTAAGGATGGTTCTCTCACTTGTGAACACAGAACTTCCTTTTTCAGAATTTTGCTACGAATGATTTTTAAAATCCTGTAAATGGTCGGGAGAAATATATACCCATTCCCCTCATTGAAAAAGAATTTGACTTGCTATTGAGATCCTTGGTTTAGAAAGCCTAATTTTTACCCTTAAGTGCAAAAGCTGTCTGTATCACCCAGTCTAGTTACCTAGCTTGTGTTTCTACTTTAGGCTCAGCTTTGAAATTTGTTCTGACGTGGATACCAAGATGCTCTCATTATAGATGTGCCTTTTAATAAACAATTTTAGAAAATCAATTTTATTCATTAAAATCATAAGGCCACAAATAATTTTGAAGAAAGAATTGCTAAATGCAGGAAATATTCCAGGAAGTTGATGCTCTTCCCAGAATGCACATCTTGTGACCTTTAAACCCCAGTATCTTGGTAACCTGGTCTGCATAAGTTTGTAGGGCATCTATTATTTAAAAAGTACAAGGACAAGCATTTTATACACAGACCCCTCCTCCTCCCAACACACACATTCATAACAGTACTTTAATCTGTCTCGAATCGACTTCAAACCCATTTTGCTCTTAATGGGAGTTATTCATTTTCACTTGAAAGGTAATACATGACGGCTGGATATTTAATGTGATGGAATGGCTGCCGATTAACTAGGTGCTGTAACATTCTAGACCGGTTCCCCCATGGCCCACTTCCCATCCCCTGGCCCCTCAAAGGAACCCTGTGTCGCAGGTTTTCGACCTCACAGTGTGATGGGCCCCTGCCTGAACACTACCACAACAGGAGTCCTTAACTAATGGGTCAGGGAATTAAGTGCCCCCTGACTCCCAGAAAGTTCCTCATTCTCCATCATTTCTCATTTTTGCTTACTGATTATCCTCTATATATTAACAGTTCAAAAGCATTCTACAGATGGGGTGAGAGGAGGCATTAGGTGTTTACTTTATTTGGTTCAGCCATCCCTTCCCCAACCCCTTCCCTATTTCCACCTCCAACCTGTAGGCATTAGTTAGGCTCTGCACTTATAGTTAGGAAAGAGCTGCCACCCGCTCCTCCTTCCATTAGAGGCAAACCAAGATACAGATTCCATTCCAAACACCCACTCCCTGTCTTTTTGTTACTCTTCCCAACCCGAAACAACATTTTTCTTTTATAAGACCATGCCATCATCTTGTAAATGCCCTCAGTCTGCCACTAACACCCTTTAGAAAGGTGGTCAAATGTGCAGTTGTGAGGCCGTGTGGGTGGATGAGCCCTAAGGAGGAGACCACCGAGGATGAGACCACCCAACTCATCTCACTCACTGGGAGCTGAAGGGCAAACATAGGGTAGCCCAGTGTGGCATTAGCTTCCTTGTCTGACCAGAGCCCACCCTCTTCTTTCAGTGCTGAATGATGAATTGTGACAAGGTTGCAGAGGTGAGCATTCTGGTTTCAGAAGCCACTATCCTTTCCCCCTGCATGGAGAGGGGAACTTTTATTACTTTTTTTTTTTTTAATTTTCAAACTCCTTAACTTCTCTGGAATTGTAAAGCTTCCTTTGTGAGCTCAAGCTAAGGACTCCTTATAAAGTGCTTTAAAAAATAAAATTGGCACTCTCTCCCTCATACCTCTTTCTCCCCAGTAATACACCAGCCATGCTGTAATATGAAAATGCTGCACCTGCTGGTGTAAAAACTTCTGGAGCTCAGCTTCCTTCTATCCTGGACAGCCTGCATGTTTATTAGATCAGATCTGTCTAGTGGTAGACATTAGCCACCTGCAGCTCACTAGCTCACTTCCTAAAGATAAAGCTGTGCCATTCTTAGAATCTATTAACACCCAGTTACAATCCCATTGTGTTTCCCTGGGTGATATGGGACTGCTCCTAAGAGTTAGGTTAACTAGTCCAGCAGCTCCCTCCTAGCTTGACCCCCAATATTAATATGTCAATCCCTATCAAGACATGGCACCCATGTCTTTATACAATTTCTGTAGATGTGCCAACAGCTGTACAAGTTCTCCATCAGCAGGCTGGATAAGGGTTTACTACAGGCCACAGACAGTCTGAAGATTTCTCAAGCTGCTTCCCGCTGAACTACTTCAAAAGGGCCAGAGTCTTAAAATCAATTTCTATTTTAGTTCGTCACTAGCATACATTGTAGGCCTAAGTAAATGAGGTTGTATGAATACCAAGAGAGAAAGTATTGTGGTTTTCTGCTTTTGAAGACTTTTCTAAACTTTAACTTAAAATCTAGGAGAGAGTCTAGGAAACATTATTTAAAAAATCAATTACTGGTCACTTTAAGGCCACTATGACATCATAGTAGTTAATTGGAAATACACGCACTTCAGAGACAAGCTTTAATTTAAACAGTGCCTGGAACCTTTGGTTTATCCTGGCAACAGAAAGCCAAACAACTTGAAGGGTTACTACCTGTAGTGGTTTTTACAATAATGACAAAATGAACTGGAAGCAATGTAGTCTCTTACAACAGGGCATGGTCAAGTAAACAATGGTATAGCTACTCTACTGGTTATCAGAAGACATTAAAAATAAGAGCTGTGAACCAATATGGAAAACTTCTCAAGAATGTTAATCAGAAGAAAAATCAGATAAAATATGCATTACATCATGATATAACTATGTAAAAAATTGGTACTAGGAAAGAAGACTAGAATAAAATGGACCACTTTCCCATTTTCTAAGGTTGTCAGGAAGTTATATTATTTTTAATATTCTAATTAAATAGTTCAGCATTTAAATTCAACTGTCCGTGAAAAAGTTGATATTTGGATCCATACTGTGCAAAACATCAGGTGGTATTTTTTTACTTTGCTGGTTAAAGCAATTTTCTCATTTTGGCAGTTCTATCATACAAAAATATGTGTTAAATCTCAACGAATCTTTCACGGGTAACATGCTGGGCTCCTGGCACTTGGAAGGGGATAGAAATGTGGTGAGGAGCCATGTGAATGCACGCGTTATAGATTACATACTCTATATAAAGCTAGGCAGATGGAATAGCGACAATGAAATGGTGGGTCAAACCCTTCCACGACCTGATAGGATGTGAGCCGTGCATTCCTAGCCAGGCTAACTTTCTAAGGGGTTTAAGCACTTGCTTGTTAGGAGTTTATAGCTTTGCTATCCAACTTGCTTGATAAGGGACAGAAAGGACTGCCATGTCCTTCTTATGGAGTACACAAACTTCAAAGTTGGCTTTCTGGGCCAGAAGCCACCATTTTCCCTTAAACTGTGATGGGCTGGACACTACAAATGACAAAGATAAATACCAAGAGAGGCAGACCTGATTCATGACTCTCTATTTTATTCTCTTAGGTTCCTCTACATGTGAGGCAAAATAATTTCATTCCTAATGAAACACAGTAGTCAGTACATGGCTTCCTTAAGGAAGGAAGGGGGGAAAGGGCTTTCCTTAAGGGGGAAAATAACGTATGCATGGAGACATCAACTTCCAGATACCCTTTGCTTTTAAAATATTTCTTTGGGAAGCATTTAAACTCTCAAAGTAATTATTTAAAAAGTCACCCCTCTTGTCATACTAATTAGAGGAAGTTGGGAGAAAAGGAGTGCCAACCTGTAATCATGCAAGTTTTGCTTGAGATTTTATGTTCCAAGCAGACAGAATAAAACAAGCCAAGCAGTTTCATATAGGAAGTGACTTACTTTAAAAATGAGGTTAGAAAAGTATAAACTTAGGAGGCTCATAGAATGGCCAAGTATGGTAGAAAACACAGCCTCTGTAACTTTACCTGATAAAACCAGTCTTCCAATTCCAGTCCTCACTAACAAATTAAAGCCTGAGTCACTGAAATTTTGGCCACAGAAAATTTAAAAGATGTACTTGCAATACCATAGACCATCAGTGGACTCATGATGCCCCATTTCACACCTGGTGATGTTGTCCGTACAGCTCTGAAGAGAGGTAAGGCATGAAGTGGCCTCGTGAAAAAGAAACCTGAAGAAAAACTGGAAATGAAGTTTTTGCTTCCTCCAATCATCAGCCAAGACATGGACTTGCCCTCCCCCAAAACCAAAGTAGTCAGAAGTAGTTTCTGTATTTCATGAGCAGAAGTCATCTCATCACCAATGGGGCTGTTGGTATGATGGATATTCTGTGCTGCAGGCCAGCCTCCCTTTGGCCAAAGACCTCCCTTGGGGAGATCCTGGGAACGCGCTGAGCTGTTCGTGTTTCTGGGAAGTTTCTTCTGCATTTCTCTCCTTCATGGTGGGGTGGCAAATAGAGATGGTATACCCCAAAGTGCTTATCTTCCTCCTTATGGGGGCCCCAAGGTGAGCCCACTGAGGGCCTGGGCTGCTGCTGGACATTCACTCCTTGTGGAGAGGCCAAAGGCAGCCGCCACCTCCATGTCTCAACTGTCAAACTCTTAGCTAAAGTGCCACTGACAGCCCCTCCATCTAAACTTCCATCTCCCAAACCAGCAACATAATGGAGGAGCCAATTAAATGATTATTAATTCATGCTACTTTCCGTAAGCCAGAGGTTCTCATCGCCTTGCGTTCCGTAAACCAGCTTGCCACCTGCCCCAGAAATTTACAGCAATCTTTTATCCAACTCCCATTGACTAGGGGGAAAAAATTCACACAACTCCATATCAATGTTTGAGTTGGGATAACTACCCCGGCACACTAGACTCAGAAGCTTCACTAGATGTGAAAACCGTCATTTCAGCTCATAATTACACTGAAATGAAAGGTACAGTGTGCTCTTTCCTTAGCTCTTCTCCTTCAGCTTCTCATGAGCCTCCTACTTCCTCTAGACAACAAAAATTCAATGTTTTCACAGGGTAATCTGTGTTTCTGGGCTCTGTGATCTTTACACTGGCACTGAAAGTGGAGCTACTCTTGGCATTTCCCTGCAATTCCCTCCCCCAGAGGACAGGCTAGGATTTCATACTCGCATCTCCTATGGAACTACCGTACTTGATAAGTGACCAGAGATCTGGCTAAATTCCCTTCCTCCCCTAATACAGAGAACAGCAGTTCCTCTAAAGGATTTGCTTTGCTGCCAACTTGGTCTTTAAACATGCATGGTCTCATTCTGCCGCCGACCAAGCACTTAAAGATTTCAAAGAGGAAGCAGAGGCATGCACTGGTACCCACCCCCAGGGGGTGGTCTCCTTGCTGTGGCTACAGCAAACCTGGGCTCCTCTCCTTTCCCTGCCCAAGGTGTGGGACAAGTCTCAAACTCTGGCCCAGTGGGGTTAAGAACGTTCAATTCAGAGCACAGTCTCATTCTCTATAACTCCAAGTTGTGCTGCCTGTGTACATCTCTAGAAAGCATTTTCGAGAAGTACAACCACCTACTCAAGAAATACAAGAATATGCCTAGTTGGGAAGAATAAGACATACAGGTATCATCAACGTATAAGACACGTCTTTCTGTTTCTATAAAGGGCTTCAAGGAAAATTTGAGTAATACTACAGATCGGTGTAATTTGTACTCTGGGAACTGCTAATTATTTTTCTCTTCCAGGTCGGATGTGAACTAGATAGGCCAGCACTTTGGAAATCCAGAAGCTCTTGGTGTTGTTATTATTATTATTTTGCTCTTTATTTAGAAATAACTGTAGATTCACAGGAGGTTGCAAGAACAATCCAGAGAGGTCGGTCACGTGTCACCTTCCCTCGTGTTACTTTTAGCCTGTGTTCAGAGAAAGATTTCTAGGCATTCAGTCACTTTTCATTGTGACTCTGTTTCTCTGACCAAGCTTCTCTCCAGCTCAGAGCCTGGAGCCTGCTTCAGATTCTGTGTCTCCCTCTCTTTGACCCTCCCCCACTCCCGCTCGCTCGCGTTCTCTCTCTCTCTCTCTCTCTCTCAAAAATAAACATTTAAAAAAATTAGAAGCAGGAAAAGGGGTGCCTAGGTGGCTCAGTAGGTTGAGCTCCTGACTCGACCTCGGCCCAGGTCATGATCTGTCCCACTTCCATTCCTGCTATCCAGGATAATATCTGCCAAAACTCAAGACTTATGGCTCTTCTAGGCACTTGTGCCTTTCAGGAAAGCTCAGTACCTCTCGCACCCAGCAGGGGCTCAGGACCTGCCATTCAGTTAAAGAAGACATAGTTCTCGAAACCTCATGCATGTCACAAGATCGCAGCCCCAAGTCTGAGTCAGAAGTCCCTGGGAGGGTTTGATAAAACAGAGAGAGCAGGCTACACACACACACACACACACACACACACACACACACACACACACACCCGCATCCTCAAATATGTCTGATTCAGAGAATGTGCATTTCTAGTGAGTTTCTAAGTGATGCTAATGGCCCATGGACCATACTTTGAGAACTGCCATCAGAGTCAAAGCTTTCTGTAATCGATGGGGACCAGAATTAAATGAGGGGCCTGGCAGGTGTGGGTCGATCTGCCAGTCCACTTCCAAATGACTGTTGCCAACAACACACTCTCATCATCTGTGCCCACGGAAGAAAACCAGGCCTGGTCTCAAAGCTACAGGTTTCCCTCCTCAGACCAAAAGTGAAAGATTAAATATGGATGTCCCTCAGGGAACATGCCCCCTCTAAAACAAATGTAGACACATTTTCAAAGTCAGAAATTCAGAAGGAATAACTTCCACATCCTCTGTTGGTAGTATAATCCAAAATAATGACAGATCGCCTTGCATATGGCAGTCTCCTTCTTTCCATGTGTCTCGGAAAACCTCTGGGAAAAGAGGGCAGACACCTATGGGGTCATTCCACTTTGCAGGAGGAGGAAGCATCTCTTCAGTGCTGGCATGCTGGGTCTTGGCACCTGCAGGCCACACCAGCCAAGGGTTCCCTTTGCTTCAGCCCTGACAAGGATGCAGAGATCCATTTTGGCCCCTCTGTGTACACGTCAGCCATCTGGGAAGGGAGGACTACACCATGTGGGGTCTCTGCTTTCCCAGCAAGCAGACTCAGGGAGGGATGGTGGGCCCATGTGGACTGATGGCTAGTGTTCTCACCCTGCATCTTTGGGGAGAAAATAGTGCTAAGCCCTACATCAGAGGCATCAATCTGTTCCACTAATTCCTTGTTGAAATATGCATAAGGCTGCTTAACTGTACTGAGTTGAGCTCCCAAAAGACCATCCCACAATTTGATTTTAAGATACCTTGCTCCCTCTGTATCAGGTTTGTGAAGGAACCACCAGTCCAAACAGAGCCACCAGCCCCTGCCTCGTTTAGACCAACATCTGCTGTCAGTTTATTTAATAATTTCTAGACACTGGGCTGCCACCATGAGCCTAGCCTGTGTGCCAGGAGCTGGGGACCAAAGGGCCAAGCCCTGACTCCTCACTTTAAGATATAAGTCAGCCTGCCTGCTTCTGGCCTCTTTTGAGTCCCCCCCCACCTGCCCAAAGTATCCTGGCTTCTTCTGGCACGGCCTCTTGAGCTGTGCAGAGACGCCATGGGCAGCTGTGGTCAGTGTCCCATGAGGATGAATGGCCATGGTCGGAGGAGAAGCTAGGGGCTGCACTGTCACTCTGCCCCCTGGCTTAATTACAGGGCTATGAAGACCACGGATTTGGAGAAAACCAGAACGGGAAGGACCTCAGAGACCCTTGAACTGACAAGAGGAAATAGTCCAGAGGTGTGAAATGTAGGTCAAAACAAGGGGGCAATGTGTGTCATTCAGAGACCAGGCCAAAGTTAATTAACAGAAGTTCATCCAGTCCCCATCAAATTGAACATTAATTAGGTTAGTTAGGGTCTCTGAGCCCCAGCACAGCACAGTCTCCCAAAGATTGGAAATATAACAATACTCTTCCAGTTTTTTCTCTATTCCAAACCTATTTTCCTAAGATACTTAATGCATTTTCAGAATGAAAGTGAACCTGTGAAAATAAACACATAAAATCCAGATGCAGCATGGTGACAGACACCAAGAACTCTGAAATGAAATTCTCAGTACCCTTTCGAGTCAACTTCCCCCCATGATCTGCCCAGCTGTCCGGGGTTTGTTTCTTATTTTTGTTTGTTGGATTGTTTTTTTTGTTTTTGTTTTTTGTTTTGCCAGTCCAGGTTCAGCATGAGAGTGTGAGAATCTGTACTTGGGGAAGAAAGACACCACTCAGGCCCCTGCCTGTAAGGCTGGGAAATGGCAATGATTCTCTACTTTCTCCTGTGGGTTTAAAGTACCAAGAAGACTGGAAATGTCTCCTTTGATAATTCTGCACAGTACAGAGAGAGGGGGATTTATGTCAATGCTTCTCTCAGTACTGAGTCCCCATGTGCAGTTTGTTCAAAGTGCTCCAAAGGGCTAGGACAAATGATCTGTGCAAAAGGGTCAAGATGTGGTCCTAGTGCACGTTTAGGGACTCCTTAAGAACTCATGTTTTCCACATGTCTCTTTCTGTTTTCCTAAGACCTAGTTCCCTTTCTACAAAAGCATCAGCTTCCCTTGCTAGGAAACAAAGCACAGTGATTTGCAGTGCTGGCCACACACACCCTGGTTCCACAACCTGGCTGTGTGACCTGGAACATTTTACTTGACTACACTGAGCTCTCAGTTTCCTCATCTGTCAGTAGGACAACAGTGTCTACTCACAGCGTTTCTGTGAGGCAAGAGATCAGGCATACAAAGCCCACCACAGAGTCTAGCACGTAGTAAGAGATCAAACATTGTTGCTATGGTTTCGTTTTTAGAAGTATCTCCGGGAAATAATATGGTTCCATGTGTGGCCATGGCATGAGGGGAGAAGCGTGGTTTTTAAAGAAGCATGGACACCCTAAATTTGCCTTTTCTGTACATTAACATGGAGCAACGATCCTATTAACCCATGGGTTTGACGTCTAAAGAGTAGAACATAATAGCTTGGACTTGAGAGTGTTTGTAGTCATGCTATTTTACCAAATTGATTGTTAATGAAACATTCAAACAGTATCAGGCACTTGCTAAGTGCCGGAGATTAGAGAAATGAATGAATGCTAGCTACACTGGGGTGAGAAGAAGAGGCAGAACACAGAAGACTGTTAGGGCAGTGGATATACTCTGTGTGATATAGTGACAGACATATGACAATATCCACAGAATGTATAACACTAAGAGTGAATCCTAAGATAAACTATGGACTGTGGGTGATTTTTGATATATTAATGATTTATCACTGGTTTAAAAGAAAAAGTACCATTCTAGTGAGTGATGTTGATATGGGGGCACCTATGCATATGTGAGGGCAGAGAGTACATAGGAAACCCCTGTACCTCGCTCTCAATTTTACTGTAAACTTAGAACGGCTCTTAAAAAATAAAGTCTAGGGGCACCTGGGTGGTTCAGTCGGTTAAGTGTCTGACTTTGGCTCAGGTGACGACCACGTGGTTCATTGAGTTTGTGTCCCACATTGGGCTCTGCACGGAGAGTGCAGAGCTTGCTTGGGATTCTCTCTCTCCTTCTGCCCCACCCCCCACTTGTGAGTGTGCACACGTGCACGCTCGCTCTCTCAAAATAAATAAACTTAAAAAAATAAAGTCTAATATATTAAGCAAACAAACAAAAATGAATGAATACCACAAGCTCAGATCATAAAGAGCTCACGATCCTGTTCGACAACTACAGAAAAAGGATCTTCAAGTCTTCTCCAATCTTCATATAATAAGAGAAAGCGATTACGTTATGTGTTCTTTAGCTTTATGATGTGGGGACTATATCCCTGACCCACAAGGCAAATTGGGGTTTGATCACAAATCTGACAACTAGGTGTTCACCATCTATGTGCCATACTTCTCTAGTCTGCAAAACACAGAGAACGTCAGGCCAGAAAGTCTGTGGGAGCCTAATGAAAATGCTCGGATATCCCCTGAGAAAGGCACTATGCATTTTTTTTTCTTAAATGATCATCATGATTCTAATAACAGAGGTGCTTCCCTCATTGGCACAAATGCTAAAAGTGAAACAAAGCAAGATGATTCACACAGCCACTTTGCAAGAATAATACGCTCTAGAAGGTATTCTCAGTAGTGATGAAAGAATGATTTGCTCCTTAATCTACATTTCCACTACCCTTTATCCATACCTCGATGAAAATTCTCATCACATTATGCCACAGCTATGTGATTATGTATGGCATCCCTTCTCGAAGAAAGTGAGTTCTTTACTTTTTTGCTCATTCCATATCTGCCTTAGTTTATCGTCGCTAATTTTGTTACTACGTGAAAAAATATTTTCTCAACTGATGTGGTCCCTTTCCCCCTCTTACAATTTACAATATAAATTCTCAAAGCCAAGACCTCTGTATTACTGGAATTCAGGCGAGTCCAGATATACACCACACCCTATATCTATTTTTGCTTTCCAACATAAAAATAGTTTGAATGGTTTGTTTCCAATTGTGAGGCAGAATTCTGCCTGCAGTGACTTTAAACAGCCAAGTTATACTGAAAGTGGCCTGGAAAAAAAAAAAAGGGTGGGGAGTGGCGGTGGGGGAGGGGAACAGAGGACTCTGGAAAAGCCCACATAGCTGCACAATTCCCATCCGTGTGTGAAACGTAAAACCAAAAATGGTTTCCGTTGGCAAGAATGTGAACCACAAAGAAGCCATGCGAGCCAGGCTCCCAGCATTCATTCCCTCACACACACCCTACTGCAATGACAAATTTACTTTTGGGTGAGGTAGAAAAATGGAACCAAATGCCAGAAGGACATAGACTTAGGCTGAAATAACTTCTGTGGAGGGTGGTGGTGAAGAATAGCCTGGTTTCCAGCCCAACACAGAGCTGGGATTGGGGAGCCACTCAAAGGTACCCATACGAATCTGCAAGGGCTCCTCCCTGCTGTCATCACACAGGGCTCTGCCAACACAGCATGATGGACCCTAGTCACACAGGACCAGTGTGGTACTCTAACAGCCCACCAAGAAAGGAGGCCTGGTACTGTCTGACCCTCATGGAAAAAGCCTAAGGGGCCCGTGTGAACCCCTTAGGCAGGCTCCTGACTCATGCCATCTCCATTAGTCGGAGACTAGAGGAAATCTAAGTTACCGGCATCCCAACTTTAGAAATGAATATTCTCCAAGTTTCTGCCCTACTGTGGAGTTCCAGAACTGCAAGAACCTATTCAGTCCAAACCTGCCATTTTACGGATTTTGAAACTGAAGACCAGAGACCTAAGGTCGAGCAGCTAATCTTGGCCTTGAGCCCTGGGCTTCTGACTCCTAGCAGGTAAGTGCTTTTCCAAACACATACTGCTTCCTCTCAGCATGCACTTTCTTTTGTCTTAATGGACTCAATTAAAAAAAAAAAAAAAAAGGAAAATAAAAAGGTATTTTTTTCAGCCCCTTTCCAGTCTCTGTCACAGATTACACTTGAGGCACTAAGTTCCCCCATACAATGGCATCCCTATTTATACAAAGCTATAAACAACAGGGAGAATAGGGGGAGGGCTGGTAATAGATTTCCACTAGGATGTGCCTGACCTGCTTTTTTTCAACCTCAGTAATTAGAAAGGCAGTGGGTCTGTAGGAATTATTCATATGCAGCAAGAGCCGTACACTATACATTTATGTTAAACATGTCAAACCCGATTGAAATCATGCCTGCCAGCACCATATTCCATAAACACATTTTTCCCTCACAGTCGCCCAGACCTTGCCGTGCTGCTAATACCTCTTTAATAGCAATCTTCCATAGATTCAAATCAGGGACGCTCCACTGCACTAATTGCTCTGTGTTAGGTGAGCATCGTGGATTTAAAAAAAAAAAATTAATAAAATAAAATCCCTTCAAGCCATTCCCCTAGAAAACAACACTCAAACTACAACTCTAACTCAAAATTTTACAAAAATACAGACATGGACATCAGTGGGGGATTGCTGAAGCATTGTCATGTTGTCATTTTCAGTGGAGCTATTGCCCCATCTTTGTTTTTTAAAGCACCAACACCCCCTGGTCATCTCGTCTCAAATTAGTTTAACTAGACCCAGTTTAGTGCTCTGTGGCTGGAAACCATGGCGGCTACAGGATTTAAATAACCACCTTACTACGACTCTTTGCCAAGAGTTCAATTTTTTCCCCTAATTATTGGTGATAAAGCATCACATTAATTGTATATCACTTAATTTATAGCAATTAATGGTTGATTGGATAATCACTGCATTAATTATTGTTCAGTTGCTGACACTGGGGGCTCTTCAAACTAGAACACACACTTTTAAATCCATAGCGCTAAAAGAGAAAGAGGGATCGTTTTCATGTTTCAAAAGAGAAAACCACAAAGTTGGACGGTGGAAATTGCTGCGCATTAGAGAAGAGACTCAGCTTCAAAGAACATTCCTGCACCTTCTGTTGGCCCACAAGAGTGCTTTACACTCACCATGAGTAGATGTGACCTCCGGAGGGTTTACCAAGGGCTTGTACATACGTGTACCACCACCTGACATCATGGAACCCTCACGACCCTCATCACGGAACCCAGGTGTGGTGGTGGGTGTCACCCACCCATGTTTTACAAATGAGATACCCAAGGTTCCAAGAGGCCAAGGTCATTTGCTGAGTGCTGGGCTTCCTGACTCCAAATCTAGAGAGTTCTTTCCACTTCACCAACCTGCTTTTAGACTGAGTAAGATGTGGACTGACTAGGAGGCACATTCATGGTGAACAATCCCACTCATTTTGCACATACAGGTGGCTCTCATGTTACCATTACTGCTGTACAACTTTAGGAGAACGCTACTGTCCAAACTCAGAATGGAGATGGAAGCAAGATCAAATGATGACACAGAAAAATCCCATTCTTAGAGAGGTGGGACAGAGTACCTGGTAGGAACTCAGGCTCTGGGGCACGTGGGTGGCTCAGTCGGTTAAGCGTCCAACTCTTGATTTTGGCTCAGGTTATCATCTCAAGTTTCGTGGGATAGAGCCCTGCATCAGGCTGTGCACTGATAACATGGAGCCTGCTTGAGATTCTCTGTCTCCCTCGCTCTCTGCCCTCCCCCGCTCATGCACACACACGCGCGCGTGCACACGCACACACACACACACACACACACACACACACACACACACACACTCTCACTCTGTCTCTCAAAATAAATAAACTTAAAAAAAAAAGAGAGAGAGAGAGAACTCGGGCTCTGCCCCAAACAGCAGGGCCAGTCTGCAAATCTGAACCTCTCTGTGGGCCTCTTGGCAACCCGCGTGAGCTCAGCTCTCCCAGGCTCAGTTTCCTTCCCTGCACAGTGGCGGGAGGAGAGAGATAGGGCGGGGTCACTTACAGCATCTCAGAGTGAAGGGTGGGAACCAAATAACATGTGTAAACATGTGTAGGGCTTCCCAAGTCTCTTTCCCATCGTGGCGCACACAGAAAATGATGGCAAACTACTATCAACAGATGAAGCTGCCACTGACCCTGGCCTCAGGAGCCCCCGCCCCACCTGGCTAACTGAAGGGCTGCAGACATCAGCAGCACTTGTGCATCACTCCCGGCATGCGTGCTGGAAAGGATAGTTGTGACACACCAGAACAGTGCCTGGCACACACTTAAAAGCTCAGTGTGCCTGTGATGTGTACTTTCAGGGTGAGTTTTAACTCCTTTTGAGTTTCTGTGGCTGCACGTCCATATTTAAAGAGCCACATTTCGATTCATTACAATTAAACACAATTTAAAATTTGGTTCCTCACGGGCACTAGCCACAATGCAAGTGCTTAACAGCCACAGTGGCTAGTGACTTTTGCATTGTACAGTGTAGACACTGAACATTTTTATCAGCCCAGGAAGTTCCAAGGGACAGCACTGATCTACGGGAACACTGTTCTGATGACTATGGCTGTTCCTAAAAGCCCTGGCTGTTCAGGACTATGTCCCCTGAAAGCAAGACCTGTCATCTCATGGAACTTGCGATCGGTGGCATTCTGCTCGGGGTCCTGCACAGGGAAGGGACCCAGCCACTGACCGTGGGATTGACGCTACAATGATTCAAGTCACTATCTTGCTTGCTTCGTTGCCAACTGAGGTAAAAGACCTGACATCTAAGTAATAGAAACCCAAAGAGGGTGACCGGCGGACACCAAAAAGGAAATATGGAGTCCTAGTCCACCATAAAAATAAATGACTAAAAATTTTTAGTAAAGATTATCCATTCCTGCACAAACCCCAAACTACATAATCAATAGCTGAGAAAATGCCAATTATCCAGGCTCATTTGAAATATTATTAATCTGCACCGTGAGCGGCCACTAATCAACAGTACAAATTGTGAAATCACTATTTATTTATTTGCTGGGAGGAAGCACTCCCCATCACATTTAATCAGATAGGAACAGCTCAATTTGGGGAATAAATGGAACAAACGCAGATTTTTTTTTTTTTTTTTTTTATAAAACAGTAAGGATCCCAAAGAAAGCTAAGAAGAGGTTGCTGGCACCTGTATTGATTCCAAGATCAAATCGGCTCAAGTACCTTAATAAAGCCTGTCATTACACACTCAGACAACATAGACAAAATTATGTTTCGGGTCAAAAGAGGATCATTTGCAGGAGTCAGGGAAGAATTTTCGCTTCCCTCTTTACTACTACTGCAACTCGTAAGGTGTACCTCTGAGTTACTCATCTGTTCCCTCCCTCTGCCTCTCTCCTCTCTGGCTTTTGGAGAAAAAGCACAGCCTGCTGCTTGAATGAATGAATGAATGAATGAACGAGTGAATGAATGAATGAGAAAGTGAGGCCTTATTAAAGATGTTCATTTTTGGGGCACCTGGGTGGCTCAGTCAGTTAAATGTCTGACTTCGACTCAGGTTGTGATCTCACACTTCACATGAGTTTGAGCCCTGTGTCGGGCTCTGTGCTGACAGCTTGGAGCCTGGATCCTGCTTCAGATCCTGTCTCTCTCTCAAAAATAAACAAACATTAAAAAAATTTTTTTTAAAAAAGCACGTTCAGTTTTACGGGCTCCTCATTGCCTAGCGGGTCCACTAGCTTGGTGTAGACACACACCCACTAAATTTATAAACACTCTGAATGTCATTTAATTGAACAACACTTGCCTTAAACCAGCGTAAGAATTAGAGAAGCCCAGACCAAGTGTTTGGGACAGCCTGGCGCACAGCAGGAATCCTGCACGTGGCAGTTACTTTTTGTTGTTTACTGTGTCCGTAGCACACAGAATGCAGGAAACACACACCAAATATTGTCTGCACAATCCTCCTAAGTTCTCATATGTTGTTCCCCCTCAGCTTCTCAAAATTCCTAGCAGCCACATGCTTCCTGGCAAGAGTTTCACATTCACATGAAAGGACCTGAAGAAAAACTGTACTAGCTTTCCTCATCTTATTTATCTAAATTATTAAAACAACAACAAAAACAACAACAACAACAACAACAACAACAACAACAACAACCTGCCTAATCTAAAGCTTCCTGCTTTCCAGGTAGTGTTCTAAGATTCCCATATTCAAACAATCCTCACAGAGATCCTAGGGAAAGTAGGCACTATTTTTAATCTCCATCTCACGCGAGGAAACTGAGGCACAGAAAGGTTAAGGTCACATAACTAGTAAGTGGCAGAGCCAGGATTAGAAGCCAGGGACCCAAATTGTGAGAACGAAGGACAGATGGTGTGGAAGGTGACTGGGCCTTCCAACCGTGTGTGTGAAATCCTCTTCCCCGGTTCACCTCTGAGCAGGTACGTTTAACTGCTGTCTGCAAAGTCCGTGTACATCTCGCCTGAACAGCGCAGCAGAAACTGGGATCTTGGTCTGTGCAAAGCAACACCGGACAATCCTCTGCAGTCGAGGCCCTGGAGAACAGACATCCGTGCCCTGCCTCCCCGTCTGCCCTTGCAACTCTTCCCAGGGTGCTCGGCCCCCTCCCTCAGCGCCTCTGGAGCGCAGGCCCCTGGCCGCCACAGAGTCCGGCTCGAAAGGGGACGATGAGCAGGATGGACACTGAAGTCCACCCAGCGTGCCCGTTCACCCACTCTGCTGGGTCCTGTTGCTGTGCCCCAGGAAACACTGTAGAGGCACATCGCCTATTCCGCCCCCTCCCTCCTCAAATTTGGAAGCTGTTAAGCTGCCTCTCAAATTTCTCTTTTACAGACTGAATAGCCCCAATTTCTTCAGCCTCTTTTCAGAGGCAATATTTCTCAGCTTTCAGTCATTTTCATGGCTCTCCCTGGCCTCTCTCCAAGATTCTGTATCTTGTTTAAATAGTGAAGGCCAACACTGAACATGATTTAAGAACAGCCGTGCCTGGAAAAGTAACAAAGGCCCAACCAATACAGATTCCAGAAGGTAAATATTTTCTCGAAAAAATACAAAGTATTACAATATTAATAACAAAAGGCCTTAAGAATTAGGTTGACCAAATAAAATAATTTCTGTTCCCTGTCATATCATTTCCTCTAATAACTGTGGTGGTTTCTGGGAGACTTATCTGTCCTGAGAAGTCTTCTCAGAAACAACTTTGCTACTTCTCAAAACACCCAAGCTTTTCTTCTCAGTCTCCGCTCTTCTTTCCTCCAATACAGCAACCCCATCATCACGAGAGATGCCTGTTCCCCTTCTCACAACATCAAGTTTTCCAGAAATAGCACTTCCTTTCCTGACTTCAACTTCTTCTGCTTTTGGTAACACGTCCTTCTGCCTGGCTTCACTGCCTGCCCCACTCTGGGTGCATTTCAGGGGGTGGGCGCTGGCCCTGGGGACAAGGTAGGACACAAAATGTGCAGAGCCCATCCAGGCCCCTGAATGCAAGATGGAGCCCACCCTTCACTGCTGACCCCTCAGAGTTTTGGGAGTGATCCCAGTCAAGGTCTGCAGGACAAAGCCTTCCACTGGGCCTAGGGGCAGAAGGACTAGGGGACTGGACCTTCCATGGAGGAAGAGTCACATCGAGGACAAAGCAACACTGGAGAAATGTGACCTCAAAAACACAGAAGCCCCTGGCACAGAGCCAGACACCTGGATGCTCAATAAACAAGCTGGCTCTTGGGCCATTTAAAGAAAAAGCTTTAAAAATTCTTCAATACAACCAGACAGAAGGAGAATGATGCTGACCATTCAAAAAAGCAAAACCCAAATCCTTCTCTTGCTGCACAGAGCCAACACAGTTTTTCTGGACACATTAAGGATGCATCTGCTCCCTGACCCGTCGGCCCCCTCTTCCAGGAGAGACAGATGTCAGGGCCCTGAGGGCAGCGCACATGCTACCTGTCCACTTGCTCTGGTCTTTCTCGCCTCCACTCTCCTGGTCTTTAGCAAGCTCCTCTGGGTCAGCAGGCGCTTCACTGGGCCCTTCAACATCTTCAATGGCTTCTTCTGAAACAGAAGAAAAGCAAAATGTCAAGGATTAAAAGTAGACAGATGATGAAGGATTCTTGGCTCCTACTCCAAAGAATCACCAAGCACAGCACACAGAGGCCAACGACTGTGCCTCCTCTCTCCGTATGGCCCTCAAGAGGCTGACTGCCCTCCGGATGTGCTGAGGTCTAGGGAAGCAAGTGGGGCCTTCCCTTTCCTACTCACTGGCATGAGAATGACTCGCTCTAGACATGGGGACATTAGGTACTACTCTCAATCCTGTTGAAGAAATAACTCCATCTAAATGCCTTAAGTTGCATGTGTCTTTTCCACCCGAAAATGCAAAACAGGAACCACATGGTAGCTCTTGCTTGGCTCCAACCCCAGTGCATTATGGATTTGAACTAGACTAGACCCTACCACTGACCCTTCAGAGGCCTCACGGTGCACGGGCCAGACCACGGCAGGAGGGTTTTTTTTTAAGTCACTCATAGTCTCAAGAGTCACAGAATATCACTGAGAGGATTTTGTTAATGTGAAGACTTCTAGAAAACAAACAACATCTGTAGGTGTGCCAGGCATCAGTGGCAAGGTGCTAGATTCGTAGAGAAAGGGGGAAAAATTGTAACAGAATCATTATTTTCCTTTTGAAGTCAGTCCATTCTTTACCCACCAATGGTTTAAAACTAGCCATGGAAATTCTCTCCAGCTCAACACACAATGCTTTGATAGAGACAGAAGAATGGTCATTTCAAACACAAGGTTACTCAAGTCGGGAGGAAGAAGAGAGATATTCTAAATGCTGAGGCAAAGGAAGCGAGACATTTCTCTCTTACTTTCCTGGCCCTCAGGATCATTATCCAAAACATTCATTAAGAATGGATTAAACGAGGGACACATGACTGGCTCCCTCTGTGGAGCAGCTGGATCTCGAGGTGGTGAGTTCGAGCCCATGTTGGGTGTAGACATTACTTAAAAAGAAAAAAGAAAAAAAGAATAGGCTAAATGAATGAATAAGGCAGGCAAAGCAAACGGAGGTGGGTGAACGACAAAATTATTAGCAGATTTTGAAGAGCACACCTTCCTAGGTATAGAAACATGAGAACCTGGCTGCCCACATTAATCACTGGGGTTGGCACTAGACTGGGTGCACAGGGACTAGGTACTGGATTTGGGGCTCAGACCAATGTCACCCTAGGTCTCTGGAGCCATGACCCTGCTTTTCAATGTTTCAAGGTGTTACCTTCCCCAAACCTCCAGAAAATAGCTTCTAAATTTCATCACACAAAGGAAGTAAAAGGAATTAAAAGTAAATTGACCCCAGAAGCTTTATAAAGCACTCGAGGAAGAAAGTATCTGTTTAGAGTCAGATTTTCCTAATTCTTCCCAAAAAGACAATGGAAGTCCGAGGAATGGAAAACTGAATGAGGAGTCAGGGAACATTATTTCTTCATTACCACCAAAAGGGCATTTATGAGGCAGTCATGAGGAACACAAATGAAATAAGATAGTGCTTATTTTCATCTGCAAATAATAGGCCTCCTTATGTAATTTCCATGTCTCCTTTGGTCATACTGCATAGGCAAGGTAACATCAAGTCTCCCCATACCCACTCTTAGTTCAAACAGAGAAAAATCAAGCAACCATGGTTTGAAGTCAATCTGATATACAGTGCCATATTAATACTGTACATCGTGTAGGAGAGAAAAAAATTTACATACAAGCATTATTAGAGAATAACACGTAAATTACACAGTATGATAGATGCATTGTGTCCGGGCAGAATGTCCAATGCACTTTTTTACACTTTTGATAAAACTGTTCAACACTGTGATTATAAAATTCATCTTTGAATGGTGATACTAGAATTCAGTCAATCAATCTTAAATTGGGTCTACCCAAAGGAGCTAAGGTTCTTAAAATATACTCATTTGTCCCAGTACATGCTGTGATACAAACTATGTCTAGTAATGTAGACATTAATCAAATTTGATTATGAAGAGATGGCTGAATGGCCCCTCCTCTCCATCACACACACACTTCACCTTTGATGTAGACAATCTGACATCTAGCAAAGAGACAAAACCCTGATGTGGTGAACAGTGCCTGAAGTGCTTCTCTACAGAAGAAGGAACGAATTTGCCCACTGGGAGGCACCTCCAAAGGCCAGCACCCTTCTCCTCACCATCATGTGTGCTGCAGCCATCCAAGCAGAGAGTTAAGAACTCACGGTCACTCTGGCACTGACCCCACTTCTTTAGCCTCTCCAAACACATCTTATTCAGAAGACAGAGGGTGTGAAGAATAAGCACATCGTTGATGCACTGAACAAGGAAACCGTACAGTGCTTTGTGAATACTCCTGGAGCCCTCATTCTCTAAGCCTCGGTTCTTTGCTTTCTTCCCTCCCTACCCTACTACAAGGAGAAAAGCGAAGGCAGCTAAATTCCACTGGGAAGCTAGAGGGCAGAGGTTAATTCAGGAACTTATTTTGTTTCTCTTTCCCTCCCTCCACCTTTTTTTTTTTAAGATTTAAAAATCAAATCCTCTGCTTTTTCAGCTCCTACTATCATTTGTCACTCATTCACTAACAGGCTGTTATATGCTTGGTGGAAGAAGAAATGATTAAGAAACTCCTTGAAGAAGAAGTTATTAGGAAACAGCTTCCTTTGCAAGAGGACCAGTGTCACCCCCAGTGGAAAACCAGGTCCCATTCGGCTGAGCAGGCACTTCACTGCAGTTCCACCTATGACCTACAGGTGTCGCCCTCTGCATGGCGAGGCCAGCAAGGGCAGCTAGCTGCAGGAAGCAGACACCGTCTGGGCCGCCCAACCTGAGCATGTGGAAATAATATACGTCTTCAAGTGAACTGTCTGGTCCTGGGGAAATAAAATAGGACATTCATAAGCAGTTACACCATCTGTCTTTATACCATCATCATCAACAGCAAGAGGAAAAATAGCTCTTTAAAATGGATGAAAGCCCAGGCTGACAGTAACCAGAAAACTGTGAGCTCTGAATACCAATAAAGCCAGAAAAATGATTAAAAAACAGAGATACAAAGTACGAATTTGTCTGGACAGCTCAGACCCACAATGCTTTGCAGGCATGGTCTGTTTGATTGGTTACGAAAGCCTAAAGAAAGCCCACTCACTAAGACCCAGGCCTCACCTCGTCCCCCTGCACTGGAACCAAATGGGGACCAGGGGCACGATGGCATCCAGCGTTTTAACAGAGAGCTGTATCCACACTCCGCGCTGCTGGCACTGGTTATCCAGCCTGTATTCCCTTTAGGAATGTGTATTTGACACCCACGCATTGACGGAGCACGGGGTTGGGGGCAGGGGGTGGCAGTTTCTCACAGATCACAGATTGCATTTTCCACCCGTGAGCTCAGTGGCAAAGGGCCGGGGTCATTACAGGCGTCGATGTTTTAAATATATATATAATACCAGCTACTGACAGATGGTGGGAACAAGTGAAGAACTGAAGGGCCGATGATCTGGTTTTATCTGGAAAATCCTGTCTTTCCCTCCGATGACGAAGTTGCTGCCCTTCCCTAAGATACCCAGCAGCCACTTTGCCATGTTTAAGGCTGCAACAGACAAATCAAAACCATCTATTCTCCAAGAGTCTAGCGGTATTTCAGAACCAAGCAGAACACCCCAGGAATGTTTTTTCAAGGGCAGAGCCAGGACCTGGGTGAGGAGGTCATCTCTGCTCCCTGCGCCCCCCCACCCCCATTCCTGCCAGGGGGCAGCAGGCCCAGCGCAACCCAGACAGAACGTCTGCTTTTCAGAAGACTTCAGAGAAGGTGCTTCTAAACCCGCTACAGCAGAAGGCGACTTGGATGGATACACCCCGATACACCCCACAGTGGCCCTCAAACCGAGGCACCCCTCCTATGTGAATGTATTTTCATGTTAAACGGCTAGGAAAACACAAGCAAATCTTGAGTAACTGCGAAGTCTTCCTGGTATCTCTTCTGCCTTCAAACTCCACATAAAACTTCAGCCTCCATCGGCTGAAGGTCTTTAAAAAAAAATCTATTTCCATCACTACCTCCTTTTGACAATGGCTTCTCCCAGACAGCACTTACTAGCACTCGGGCCAAACCCAGCCCTGCTCATTCATGTCTCCTGGCTAAGGACAGAGCCCTCAGGTGTAAGAATTTCAGCAGCTACATATATTCTAAGAGGGAAGGGTTCTTGGGGGCAGCTAAGGTTTTTGAGGCGATGATACTGCAGCTCCAGAAAGTTCCCCTTCAGTCAGGGTGGTTTTGCTTACCACAAATGCGAACGGTTGTCTTAACACACCTTCTACGTATCATGTTGGCGAAGGTGACTGCGAGATTCCCCGGCTTAGGGTGAAACCTGCTCCCAGAGGAGGTGTGCGTGCCAAGTGGCAGCCCCGTGGAGATTTGCAACAATTTTATGAACAACCTGGAAACGGGTATGTGAAAGGAGCACCGGGCAGAAGCAAGCACAGAGGTGGCATCATCATACAGTCTGCACTCACCCCGGCCGCATGCACTTCCCAAATGTGATACCCGAGAAAACTTGCCAGTCGCCCCCAAAACCAATACCGTTCACCAAATAACTGGGGCCGGGAGCTGTGTCCACTGGGTGTTTTTTACCAATTGCTTACAGACTTGAAGGAAGGGGAGTCAATCAATGGCTAAGACTAGTCCCTCTGTTCCTAACTCTTAACAGGATAATGTAGAACAATTCAAACCTTCCCCCAAACCTGACAAAGCTCCCAATAGTGCCTCACTGTGACAGAATTTTGGAAATTCTCCTAAGAATCAGGGTGTCTGTACCCAAAGCTCTCAGGCGATCACGTTACTTAAATAATACAACAATCTGGGATCCCTGAAGAATGAAACTGTTCTTTCCTTTTTCTTTGGGGTGAGCCATATTTGAGGGTGGGGGTGAAATAAAGTGCATTTGCCTGTCGGCAGGCTCAAGAGCTGAGAAACATTAGCTGTCATGAACCACAATCAAATCAGGTTTGAAATATTTAGCAGTGGCTTGGAAAATGCGGTGGTGCAGCTCTGACAGGCGAGATGTGCACAGACACCCACTTTCCATTATAATGGAAATATCAGGCCTGTTCTGAATATGTATAACCCAGAAAAATGTATTGATTTTTCATTCGGCATTAAAAAAAATGAAATAGCCTGCAGCTGTCAAAAGCCTTTTGTTAAAAGCTCATCTTTCCTGGAATGAGGTTTACCAGAAACAAGTTTTAATTGTATATAGGACCTCTTCTTTGAAAAACAAAATAACCAATCTGCCTACTTTGAAGATAGGGTTAAAGCTTTTCCTTTCTCCACTTTCAACCTAATTAACCAAGGACAACCGCGAAGCAAGCAAGGCCTGCAACATGAGGGCCAGCAGGAGTACCACGGAAGGTGGCAGCCACTTAGGCTGGGATCTCTCTTGGCGGAGAGCAGGAGGGACTCCATGACTGTGTCTTGTCTTCTTATTTCTGTAACTCGTGTGCAGGTGCTGGACCCTGTGGCCATTGACTCGGCGTAGGACACTGTGGCCAATCTGCTGTCTTTTTGCAAGGTTGGTTGGTACAATTGGAAAACAAGGGCAGAACCCTCCAGCGTACCCAATCCTCTTGGCCTTTTGTTATCCACAAGAAACCTCTACTGGCTGTATATACTCTACAGAACATGCATGCTTTCTTTTGCAAACACAGGTCAAATCAAATGCCACTATGTAAAAGAGGACTGCTAAGGTCTACACCACTTGTTTCTAATAAGATCTAGCATGTTAAAATTCTGCTAAAACAGTAACTTGTAACAGGATGTGATTGACAATGCTGACGGACATCCAACCGTGCTGCTCCCAGCTCTTCACCCCTAGTCTTGTCTTGCCTCTCAAAGCCAAGGAAGAAGAGGTAAATGGCAGCAACGTTCCTAACTATGCCGTTCTCCCTCTGTGCCATTTTGGTGAGTGGGATCTCACTGAATGGTGACCACGGGGCCTACCAGCAGGTGATTCTCCATGTGCCCCAGGCTTATTCCCAAATCCACAGAACACCCAGATACAGGATGCAGCAATCCATTCTGCATCATTCCCAAACGTATTTCCTCAAACATTTATTCCATGGTTTTATTCCAATGGTATCTTTCCAGCCCTGACGGTGTGGCTGGAAACTGCACAAGACACAGCTTCGAGTGATGAGGTTTTCTGGTTGACAAATACCGCAGCCCCAGAACATTTCCCCCCTTAGATCAAGGTGGTTTTGCTTACCACAAATGCATATCGTTCTCTTAACACACCTTATACTTAGCGTATTGATAAAGGTGACTGCATGTTTTCATGCGGACACATGGAACAGGAAACGTAAAACCTCCTTCAAAGTTCTTTGTGGGTAATCACCTGAGTATTACTTTTAATTGCAGGCAAAATGTGTCCATTCCATTTTCTACATCTTAACAGGATACTGAGGGAAATACCAAATCACCAGATGAAGGGTCCAGAAATCCATACTGACACTGGCAAGTGCAACATTTTGAAATATAACCCATCACAGTCCAGGCAGGAAAGCTTAAAGGGGCAAAGAATGAGGGTGAGGGGGTACAGCAGGCCCCCAGGGGCTTCGAGGCTGGAGCATTCATTTATTCACCTTCTCAAGAGAAGATTCCGTTTCTTTTCCGGCCAACATCAGAACTCCAGTGCAGTAGCAGAGCCCAAGGTGAAAAGTAGGCTCCCCACACAGACGATGGGCAAACAGGCCTCCCGCACTCCTGCCTGCCCAGGCCTCCCTGAGGTCCCTGCCTTGCACAGGATGTAAAGGACAGAGCACCCTCCTGGCGGCCCTTGTCTTCGCATCATCCATTTGCTTACCACCCTAAGCTCCGAGCCAGGCCAGGCCATCCTACCAAGGACCCTTCTCTACCAACTGGGGAGAGCTATCGGGGTGGGGACAGCCTGGTGCTTCTGCGGGGAATGTGCCCACCCTGGTCCCTTTTTAAAAAATAACGTGGCCAAAGCGCTAGCCGGTTGTTTTAAACAAAACTGCCTTCTAAAGGTGACATTTCTACACGTGGACGTCACTCCCCTGAGACAAAGGGGGATGTGAGCAGTAGAGGAAGTGGAGGACACGCTCCACTGGAGATACACTCCCTTTCCCCCCAGGGATGAGCACAAATCCTTTAAGTGATCATTTTCCCACAAGAATTCTTTTGACCACTAGGTGTTCACTTACCAAATACACCTGGGGCCGCAGGGCCTGGAGTTTCTGGACAGAGCCTGGAAGGTGGCGGGGGGCCGGCCAGCCTTTCAAGAGGGGCTTCGGGAGAAGCTCTGCAGAAAAACCCAGTGCTGGAGGACCTCGGCCTCCTCACTGCTCCACCCTTGACCCTGTTTCCCTGGCCACCACCCCCACGACCCTGCCTTCTGGCAGCAGGCTAAAAGAATCAACACTCTGAAGGCAACTCCGGGTATTATTAAAATGAATAATTGGAGAATAGAGACCATTTATGCTTTTGTATATTTGAAGATCGTGCCACTGTTTATAGAAACAAGAAAAATGGGGATTGTGTGGCAGGAGGGAGGCTGGGGAGGCCGGGCATGCTGCAGCCCTGCGCAGCCCCTGCTGGGTAGAGCAAGGTCAGCCGCAACAAGGACGCAAGCCTGGGGGAGGCTCTCCCTTTGCTTCTTACTTAACTTCACCTCCACCTTGCGCACTGACAGGAGAGCACGTTTTATGGGTCCATCGCCGCCAGGGCCGGTTTAGGCCTCCCAGAGAAAATTTCCCCTCTTTGAGCTGTTCTCCTAAGCAAACGGCACACAGAAAGCCAGAGCACAAAGTGAAAAATGCTGCCGTTGTGTGGCGAGGGACAGGTCCTGCCATTTTCCCTCTCCTGGGCGAGGCCACTTGGTCAATCGGAACAGTCTGTCAAAACCGCGCTAAAATTAAGGGGGTGGGTGGGGGTCAAGGGAGGAGAAAAAGGGAGGAACCGCCTACAGCCAGGATTGCAACAAGTTCCATTTATCTGTGTTCTTAGCAAAAGCACCTGGGCTGCCCCCTGCAGAAACGCAGAAAAGGATAAAAGCCAATGTGCGGTGACAGAGCACAACGGAACTAAATATGTCCGCTGACTCGCCTGGTGGCTATTCACAGGAAGAGTTTGCTTTCTTGCTTTTCTTTTCTTTTCTTTTCTTTCTTTCTTTTTTTTTTAATAACTGAAAAATGTGAGTTCCAGTTTGTAAAACACAAACCCAACCCTGAAATGGTTTCGGAATCCACACTCCACGGGAAATCCAGCTCTGTCCCAGAACTCTGAGGAAACTGAATTCAGCAGGGATTAGCTCCCCTGATTTCTCCAGGGCCAGGACTGGCGCTTTGCTTCCACACATGAAATGTAAAAAAGGGCAAATTCCCTGAGCATGTTTGTAGCGGAGCGTGATGGGATTGTGTTGTCATTTATGGGAAATAATCGCAGACCCATCTCTCCCCTTCCCCCCCCCCCCATTTTCCAGTCCAAATAACCATGAAAAATTACACTTCAATGTCAGGGCGACGACAAAGGAGGCGCGCTCTCTGGGAGCTCAGCGGATTTGCAGGGGTTTTTCCTTTCTTTGGACAAAAACTACCTTCAATTGTACTTCATTTAAAACGTGATCTAACAAATGCATTTTGACAAGTTCCTTTCTCTTTTTCTCCCTTCTTTCAAACAGTATTTTGCACAGTTTAACCTCACACCAAACTGGAATGTTCTGGAAAGAAGAGGCATGCAAAATAGAAGGTTCTTGAAACCAAGAAGGGTGTTTTATTTCCCCCTCTGTTAAAAACAAAGTAGTAGAGGAAAATAATGAGTCTAACTCAGTATGCTACTGAGAATGAGCGGGGGGAGGGGACAGAGTAAGTCACAGGGTCTTAACAACAGACTATTTGATGGGCAAAGGTGAAAAAAGCCAAGGTTAGTAAAAAGAGGAAGGCTTTGATGGAGGAAGAAGGGGACTCAGAGGTTTGCTCTTCAGAACAGACTATCTTGTGGACTTGGAAGCACCATCTAAGGCATCTGGAAGTACAGTCAGAAGTGGGAACATCCTCACACGGGATGAGGCGGGGAGGTCCCACTTCCCTCCTAGTCCCTCTCCTCTACAGAAAAGGACATTTTTCACCCAAACAGATCTGCCTGAAAGCTTTTTAACATTCCAGGTGTGAGACATAAGCAGTCCCTACAAGCATCTGTCTTTCAGTAACACTCTGCTTGAAATAAACACTGCCAGGCTTCCATGGCTGGAGAGGAGAAGACAGGATAGATAAACACACATGAGTGATAGAAAGAGTGTAAATAAAAAAAAAAAATTAACAGTTTCCACTAAAAAGACTGAAACCACCCTTCTGAGTTGAAACTCACTTGGCTTGTCAGGGAGAGATCTTATGCTTAAAGCAAAAAAAAAAAAAAAAGAAGAAGAAGAAAGAAAGAAAGAAAAAAACAAATTCCTATTTATTTTTAATTGGAAAATGTTGGAAATACATGAGTGAAAAAAACGTCAAGGAAGGCTTGTAAGTGTACTTAAGCATCTATATACAAATGAAGGTGTGTGGGAAACGAACAGGATGTACCAGGAGTGGTATTAGATGATGGTGATTAGAACCTAATGGGTATAAGTGAGACCTTGTGGGATGGCTCTTGTACTGGGAATGTCAAACGCTGAAGGATGCTATCTGTACAGGAATGACAGCAAGGAAACGAAAGGCAGAAGGGTGGCTGGACAGGCCCAAGGTGTTTACGACAGTGGGGAGATGTGATTTGACAGTGCCCAAAGGAATGATGGAATATTTGGGGCGAAGATATGCAAAAAAGAAAACTGAAAGACAAACAGGTAAGTATCTTGTTCCTGGCCATCAAAACAAACAGCACACCATCAAGACAATACGAAGCCATGACTCCAGGAGTCTAAGTCACAGACCAAAACGAATGAGGGGCTGAATTCCCAGCCTGTTGATGGCCTCAATCTTAATGCTCATAGTGTCCAAAGGGCCTGCAGCCTATTGAGAAATCAGCCTTGGCCCCTGTGAAGCACAGGGTGCTTGCAGAAATAGTAGTGTGCTCCCACCCGAGGACAGGAGAGTGATGGACTGCCTGTCAGTGAACTTCACTTTGCATGATCATCAGCCACTTATGTGCACAGCTGGTAAAACAAGCTGATTCATAAAAATAAAGCACAAACAAAGGCTGACACTTTCCAAACCAAATGCAGGAAACAGACGTCAGGCCAACTTCAGGCAACCCGGCACCCAAGAAAGCACCAGCTAAACCTGTTCTTCCTTGGACAGACCTGCACGTGCACAAAGGTCACCGCAGGTGTTAACGGCACTGCCAGCTGCAGAGTCTAATGCTACGGACACTTATGAACCCTGGAGATGGCCCAGGCCTGGGTCTTTAGGTGCCTACCACGCATACATTGCCTGGTACAAGTGGGGAAGGGCCTGCCTCTGCCAGAAGCATTTACGGTCACACCTGAGACATTTAAGGATGTGTCTACACTTGGAAAGTAAAAAACTGGGCCATTCTCCAAAACCATCAAGTCCCCAAGCACACTTCAGTCTGAAACAACCAGGCAGCAGCAGCAGCATGTTTGAGCTAACATTTCCTCGGAAACTGCAAGGAAAGTGAAGCAGGAAGCTGAGGTACAGAGAAAATCCAAGGGTTTATGTTCAAAAGCTTTCCTGCATCCACATGAGAAAAAGCAGATGGGACTGCTAAGTTGTCATTTTTAACATGCACCTTGCACAGCTCTTCTGTGCCCAAAGGGAGAAAGAAAATTCTTGGATCTTCCTCCTCTTTTTGAGTAACTTCCAAAGTTATGCCAGTGGTTGAATACAAAACCTCTGCATTTTTAAACTTTGGATATTACAAAATACCCCCACCAGCAGCACACCAGCCCTTTCATGGTGATTTTGGCTATGGTAACCCATCTCCAAATCTTCAGAGCTACTAACTGTGTTTTACCCTCAGTCTCAGGATTGGGTCCCTCTACTCAGCCTTCCCTCCTGTGAGAGGTGTCTTCCACCTAAGAACAGGCTAGTATCCCCGAAAGGGAATGCAGTCCATTACGCACCCCAAGTTAACACTGCAATGGTATCTTTAAAATTTTTTTTGAATGTTTATATTTGTTATTTTTGAGACAGAGAGAGACAGAGCATGAGCGGAGGAGGAGCAGAGAGAGAGGGAGACACAGAATCCGAAGCAGGCTCCAAGCTCTTAGTTGTCAGCACAGAGCCCGACGCAGGGCTGAACCGCTAGACCATGACCTGAGCTGAAGTCGGATACTCAAACTACTGAGCCACCCAGGCACCCCGTGTAATGCATCTTAAAGCCCAAAAATGCAGTCATAATCATCAAGACAAACGATTCAATAAAAGAACTTAAATTCTAGACTCTTTAATAGCGGGAACAATTGAAAACAACCAATACGTGAAACCAAAGAGAAAGAAAACATCTCCATGAGATGAGAAGGCCATCAAGGATCTGAGCAGAAAGTAACTGGTACTTGGGACAGTTAGGAATAAGGGATCTGGAGAAACTGACAGCACACAGTCATACTTTATGGAAATAATTTTGGATGTCTACACTGTTCTGTGTACATGCTGCACCTGGAAAAATTACTAGAAGCTCTTGTCAGGGAATACCTTACGTCGGAACTGTCCCCACACTTCCAGAAGCAGACAACTCTTTCTAAGGGAATATGAACCCTGAGCAGAGACAGAATATGGAAGTAAAGCCTGCAATAAGTCAATGGTTTTGCTTCACTTTGTAAGGCCAAGAATGATGGCAAGGAAGGTAAGAAGCAATGAAAAAACTAGTTAAAAGGCAATACAATCTTGAAGATGAGACTGCCCAATGATTAGGAAGAGAAAAAGTGAATGAGTTCTCACTTACCAAGCAACAATTTTAAATACAAAAAGTAAGAAGAGGAGGGGGAATAAGAGGATTTAGACAGTCATCAAAGAGCAACTTTCAAAAAAAAAAAAAGTTTGCATCTTTAAATTCAGCATCTACGATGGCAGGTGGGGGAAAGGTCAATTTCTGTCTGAAGAGAGTCTATGAATTGACTCACCTACTGGAAAATTCTGGTGACAAGTATGGAAGAGAAGCACGCAAGCAAACAGATTTAGGAGAGAGAGATACTGGCTGTTTGCAGAAACTCAGTCATCAGAGGGACCGGCCTTTGTTTTGAGGGATTTGGGGGAGCGGACAACAAGCACTTTGATTCTGTAGACCAGGAGACCAGGACCTGGAGAGGGGTGGGGGGCTGGATGTCCCCAGGGCGAGGAAATCCAAAGGAGGATGAAGGGGACAGGTGGTCACATGCTGCTCCAGTGGCCAGCCGGGCAAAGAAACCAACAAAGTCCCATGGAAAAGCTCCGACGTTGAGGCAAGTGGTACAGCTGCTCAGAGCAAGACCTAGTTTTTCTTGACATTCTGAGACAAAAAGACATAATAGCAAGGATAAAAATGGGCTCGCCAAGACCACAACAAACCGAAAACCATCTCCTAAGAACCCAGATATCCGTGTATTTAGGCAAGTGGTATCCTGTTAACTTCCTGCCCAGTGGCAACGTGGTACCCAAAATAAAACCGTCACGTTTAAAGACAGAACGAGCCATGGCTCTGGCGCAATGCAGCCCGCCCACCTCGCTCTTTCATCCTTACACACATAAACACACGTATGCTCTCTCGTTCCTGCTTTCTCCCTCTCTCCCTTCTTGCTCTTTCTGGAAAGGGGTTGTCCCAAAAGGATTCCTCCCAAATGGCTGGGAGCAGAGCCCGTCAGAGAGCTTCTAGATCAGGGTGAGGTCCAAGGGGCCGGTGCAGCCCCTGGTCCCTGCTGCAGAGAACCAGCAAAAGCCAAGTAATTGCTTTTTCCCCTTCCACTAATAAGCTTTTCAGTGGAGGAAGAATTCAGCTTCCTGTAGTCAACAGACCCTTTTTTCCCTGCCTCTCCTCGCTCCAAATAATCTAAAGTGACTGCAATTTCAGTCCTGGCTCTCTAGCATTCAGCTCCACTGGCTGAGGTCAGAAGGTGTCAAGTGAGGGCTCTCTACTTCTTTTCTACTCTGCCTTCACTCCACCCATGCTTCTTTGTAACTGAGGCAACCTGCCTCCCCAGCCCAGCCATTATGTGTATCACCAGCCCACAGCACACACGGACTTCAGTCAAGATTCCAGGAAATGTTTTGAAGGCCTAGAAAACACTGGGGGAGAGAAAACAAATCTCTTTGCTGTAAACAACTGATTAGTAATGACCAACTTCAGATGCTCTGGTGACCCGAGCCACTCATTTCCTGGTTTCGAGAAAATGCATCGCAGTACAACATTTGTGTGTGTGTGTGGTGGTTAAACCATGTGGCTGGTTGTGTGGTTTTTGGTTTAGTGGAATGCAAAGGACTCTGGTTGCTGAATTTGCTCCTTGAGATGCTGCTGCGCACTCATGGCGCTGGTATCAGGTCTGGCTTCGTGTCTGGCGGACGGGCTGCAAGGGGACCTGCCTGGGAAAACTCTGCCCCACCCCCTCCCCTGCCTCATCTCCCAGATGAATGAAACGGGATTTCAATTAAGAAGGGCAGCAGCAGGGCCTGCCCTCTTCTGCCTTCACAGAGATCTAACGGAGAGCACAGAGATGAAGGTGAACAAACAAATGCACAAGGGTGATGACTAAGTGAGAGGTAGAACAGGTGTGTGACGGGACTGATGGAGGTTCAGTGGTTCCAGTCCCGGGGAGAGCATGAAAAGAGGGTTAACGTCCAAGTGCAAGAGGCCTGCTACTGGAAGAGCAGCTCCACGCAGGGGAAACAGAGGCAGGTCTGCAAAGAGACTGCTCAGTGGGCCTACAGCCAAAGCCCGTGAGGTTCTGAAGAGGACAGAAGGGGAGAAGCACGCAGGGAAGGCGTGAACACCTGCACGCACCCCCACCCCCATCACACACACAGAGGAGGGGGATGCTGACTCCTGGCTGCAGCCAGGCCTGTGATGGGAATTTATTTCCCTCAATTATGAGCTCTTGTCCCCAGTCTCAGTTCATCAGCACAGTGCAGCCAAGTCAATGAAAGGCTCCATAATGAAGTAATCACATGCATGGGGATGGCCCCGCACCTGCCTGCTGGGCCCTGAATCAAGCTGACATTGGCTCTCCAATCCCCCCAACCCCGTGTGCGCCTATGATCCATGTCAGGTCACCCCCATCCTGCCCCAGGAGCCTCGAAGCCTGGGTGCCGTTTTCTTGACCCAATCACAAAGGCCTTGATTGCAAGGAGGAGAAGGAAGGGTCTAGCAAAGTGGGACCGGTCAGTAGAAAACGTGTTATACTTCCCTTTTTTGCTGCCTGGGAAATCTTCACTGCAAAGAGTCTGATCATAAAAACCAGTACCGTGTGCTTAGAAAGATGCCATTTGTCTAAATTATTACTATGTAATAATAGTAACTGTGGAATACAACTGTCACACAACAGAAGTAAATTCTATTATTATTCCCATTTCACAGATGAGAAAACTGAGGCTCTGAGAGGTTAAATTAGTGGCAAAGGTCACACAGCCTAGAAGTGGCAGAACAAAGCCAAGGCCCATGTTCTTCATGAACACCTTAAGAGCTACTGCATGGCCTTCCCAAGAGAACTTAAACTTCTTCTCATGCTATCCATCCATCTACCCACCCATCCACCCATCAATCCATCCATCTACCCATCCATGTACCTACCCACCCATCCACCTACCACATGTTCACGGAGCACCTGTTCTAGACAATGACAATACAGCTGGGAACAAGACAGGAAAAGTCCCTGCCCTCAAAGTGCAGGGGTAAAGAAAAAGGTGGAAAAGAAGGAAAGAAGGTGGGGGAGTAAGAAAGACAAAAAGCTGCCGAACAAATGACCATACTGTAAGTCAGATGCTGATAGAGAAGGACGGTAAAGTAGGGAAAAGGAAAAAGGCAATGCTAGGAGTCATTTTCTGTGGGAAGCTTGGAGAGGGCAACATTTGAACACAGACCTGAAGGAGTGAGGGTGTGAGCTACAAGGGCCTTCCAGGCACAGAGGAACCGCATGTGCCAAAGCCCAAGGTGGGAGCAAAGACAGAAAGGAGGGCCAGGAGATGAGTCAGACAGGTCACGTGGACGAGTTCCTGCAGGCCTTACTGGCTACTGTCAGGCCAGAGGCACTGCTAACACCTAAAGAACTTCTATGAAAATCAGAACAATGTGCTTCAGTTCAGCAGCCCCTCCTCTGGGCAAATGTGGCCTCAGACTCCCCATCCCGCCTGGTAAGTAGAGGCTGGGATGGATTCCCGCCCTTAGCAGAGAGCTGCGTGGGTGAGACATCCTGCTCAGCTTCACACAGTTAGGCTCGAAGAGCTTTCCAGTACGGAGGCTACGGTACTTCCCCAAATCTGCGTGTGTGTGGTGTATAAAACTTCCTTGTGCCTTTTCCTTTACTAGGGGGTGGGCAGGAGCTGACCTTGAGTTGAACAAATGCAAAGACAGGCAGGGGAACCCTGAGCATCCTCTGCCACTGGCCATACTGCAGCAAGTGGCCGGCCTTGACACCCATGCACCAGAAGGACCCGCCCCACCACTGTGCTCCCAAGCCCCTCCCTGAGAAGCTGGGGTGAGTAACTCCTGGTTCAGCAGGGCTACAGCTCCAACTCAGAAATTTGTCACCCACCATTCCACACAGCCCTTCTCGGAAACTTTATTGCCTTTCCACATAAATGAACTTCAACGCACTCTGCAAACTTAATAATCATATAAAGCTACGTAAGCTCAGCAGGGCTGCTATTTCGATGCCAGCTCTTCCTAGTGCAAGATGGATCTGGAGGGTGGGGGAGGAGGCTTTACTTTTCTTAAATGGGCCACTGTGGAAAGAAGTCCACTCCGTTGGCCACAAGAGAAGAGGGGTCTCCCCCTAGTCTCACACACACACACACACACACACACACACACACACACACGCACGCACGCACGCACACGTTCTCAGCTGCCGCACCGCCACCCTGGGCTGTCTCGGGGTGCAGCCAGGTAGCGAGGTACAGGTAGACCGGCATCACAGGTCTCCTCAGGCAGCACTTGGCCCCGTGCCGCAAACCAGCTGTCTCAGAGTACCCTGGGGCCTCCAAGGCAGAGTAAGTGGGTGAGCCCTCAAGTGTTCTGGGTTCTGTTATTAAACATTAACGGGTAAATCCGGAGCACCCATGGGTCAGCTGCTCTGGGCGCTGTTTCTCTGGCCAGGAGACAAGAGGAGCTGGATCTCAGCCAGAAGGGAGAGAGGGAGGGGCCCCGAAGAAAACACAAAGAAGCCAGGAGGGGCCAGGAAGGGGGCCAGGAGGAGGAGGCCCTTCTGGGCTTGCTGGGGATCCAGAGGAGCGGCCAGGACTGCCCAGAGAGGTAAGGCTAAAAGCCAGAGAGAGACAAGAAGGCACCAAGCAAGGGAGTGCAGGTGATGAGCGAGGAAGCAAAATCCAGAAAACCGGGAGCTGAATGGGACAGGATGCACAATGGGCCAAACCCAGCACAGCTTAAAGCGCCCATGAATTCAGGTTTCCACAGTGACCAGGAGCCTGAGGAGCTGTCGCCCCTTCTCCAGGTCATTCCACTCCAATCATCAGGAGAACTGTGTTTTGGGGAAGGGGCCAGAGCAATTACCGGAGCCTTCACTTCGTTGCTCCCTTTTACAGTACACTTCCCAGAATAAACTGCCCCAAGACTTCATCCATCACCAAAAAAGGCAACTGTAAAAACACTCATGGCCGGCCCCTTCCCACACACCAGCAGGCTCCCTCCCCTGCAGTGGTGGGGGGTGGGCAGGGGTGGGGGCCGTGGGGGGAGGTGGCTCCGCCCGCCCGTACTAATTGCTCTTGCGGATGCTGTGCGGCGTGGGGGCCATTCCCAGCGCCGAGCAGTTAGGAACTTCCCAAATCATTAACCTTTCTCGGAGTGCATTGTACTGGGAGGTGCTCCCTCTGCAGCCCTATTCAGGAGCCCTATTGATCTGCCGCACACTCGGTGCCTTCAAAGTTGTTTATGATCAATATGCAAATTGCCCATGGCATTGATCTAGTATTAATTTTCAATTAGGGAATCCACAAGGGGTCTCTGAGGGTCAATACCTAACAATGCAAAGGAAACTCCGTTGAGGAGTATCGGGCCTGGTGCTGATAAAAGCTTCCCTAAGCCTCCTTCTCAATAGTTCCAGGCCCTCGGGGCTGTCACCTTCACTTTGGCTCATTTTGTTCCCTCCTAAGTCAGACCCCTTCGGTCAGCAATCTCTCAGGCTGGATCTGTGGCTGTTGCCCTGGAACTCCCCCCACGGCCGACCCCCCCTACCCAGGGACACAGGGCCACTCCCTGGCCTGCCAAGTGCGGTCCCCTGACACCCGCCCTCTTGATCCGATGCCCCAGGCCATGCCTCCATGTCTCCCCATGCCACACCCAGACCCGGGACCACTCTCTCCCCCAGCTCCCCAACCACACATACCTTTTTCCTCCCTCTCTCCCTCTCCCTCGTTTCTGCTTAGTCACGGAACGTCACCTTGGCACGCTGCCACGGCTGGAGCTGGCGAGCTGCACGGTCCCCAGAAATCTCAGGCAGTCAGGCAGAGCCGCCAGGCTGCCAGGTTATGCTTGGCAAACAACCCACTGATGTCATTTCAAAAAAACCAGCAGGGTTGGTGGGGGGGGGGGGAGGAAAAAGGCACAGCTTCAAATCATCTGTTTCTCCTTCTTTCTTTCCTCCAACAAATTTTTTCTTCCTAAATGAAACATGGGGACAGGGGGCTGGAGGGATATTAATTACTTTACCACTCGTTCATGGTTCCCAGAAGAGGCCACGGCCCGCCCTCCAGGAGCGCACAAGGCAGTTCATGTGAGCCATCGATGGGGGTGTGTCCCCAGGGAAAGCATGCCCAGCTGGGACCAGAGTGACCCGGGAACTCAGTCATTCCATTACGGCCCCCTAACCGCCCCTGAGAGGCTTGCGTGGGAAAGCTGGGCAGACAGGAGTTGGAAGAGAAAAGTGTGTCCTGCTCTGTCCTCCCAGCAGGTGTTGGGGACAAGCAGGGCACAGCTGTGCTCCAGCCCGGGGCCCGGCAAGGACTCTGTTTGCCTTCTTCTCTCTCTGCCAGGGGCTCTAAATGCTCCAAGTTTTCTTCACATTCTCCAGTGGAATAAACCTTCCAGAGTCTCAGGCTCTCTCATTACCCCATGAAGCCACCTGAAGACCCAACTCCATGCCAGATGGGTAGTGGCCTGCCCACTTTCGGCACTGCCGCTCATCGTGCAGGCTGGCGCATTAGCTAGCCAGGCTAATTGGTTTATGGATAACATTAATTACCATGTTGCTCATTAATGGATGAAATCTTTATTGGTGCCATTGATCAGCGGACTTGTTAGCTGGCCTCCTAACCAATGGCGGATATAACAAGCTCTCTTATTGGCATATCAATTAATGCAATCAATTCCTGGCCAGAGGCTGCCATTCGCTTCCCTAGTTGTTCAGGGGTAGGAGACAGAGCCATGTCAAGCGTGCCTTTACTTAGAGTCCCCAGTTCTCAACTGACCTCCAGGTGGTCTCTCTGCCACTTGGGACTCATCAAAAAAAAAAAAAAAATCACACCCACCCTTCCATTTGAAAATCACCTTTCCATGTTCTGCCAGTGACAAAAATGCTACCCTATCAGGATACAGAAGCTAGAAGGAAGACAGGAGGGGCCTGGGGGCTGTTAAAGCAAACAGGAGAGGTGGAGGCAACAAGTGAACCTTTTCAGTCCCCAGACTGGCCCCTGGACAATAACCACACAAGCCTGAAAACACAAGCCACAGGCATTAGCCCTCTGCCTCCCAGACCCTGCCAACCTCCTCAATGCACCCTCACATCTGCTGACCACGCCTAATGGCATCCGCCTCACTCAATGCCTCTGACGGGTCCTATATGAAAACATCACTTGCTCATCTGAAATCCCAAGCTCCAGTACCAAAAAGGACTTTTCACATTAGGGACCATCATGTGCCCAGTAAATCTGTGCAAACAGGGGCTAATGTTTGTTGAAATGCATACAATAAATCTCTTCAACAGCACTTATATCCCTATAAAGGCACAGTTTGGGAAAAATTTCTCTAGGCAGCAACATGTCTTTAGTTAAGTTGTTTTAAAAAAGGCTGAGGGACTGGGTGTGTGGGTGGATCCAGAGGACCAAGGATTTACAGCTGGACTTGACCGACGAGCAGCAAACACCAAGGCATTAGCGCTATGGCAAAGGGGGTGAGCTGATGGCCCTGTGGCTTTGGGAGGGTAAGTGGGGAATGCCTGACCCCAAGACATGCTTTCAAAGGATTACCTGGAGGTGGCCCCCAAAGGGAGAAGCTTCAAATATTATTTCAGATTTGTTTCTAAAAGCCAAAAATAAATTAAATGTAAAAAGGGAAGAAAATCACTACTCTACTCAGCAGTGCTGGTGCTATTAATAAACGTTGCAAGCCCAAACATTTGATTCAAGGAGAGAGGGGAGAAGCAACAGAACTGGCGAAAAGCAGACAGGGAGGAAACGCAAGCTGCTTTTGGCAGAGCGATGACGGAGCACAGGAGGGTGACCAAGGCCATGGCTCAGGGACATAACTCTCAGCATGTGGAAGCACAGCTCGGGGCTCCTGTGATAAACAGAAGTATTTCCTCTCATTTAGAAATAAAAAGTGACGTCTTTCCATGCGGACCACATCAGTACTTCCACAGTCACAGGGCAGAGGCAAGTCCCGAACAGACCAAGGCAGGGGCCAGAGAGGCCCGCCGCAGCCGGGGGTCACCCTCTCAGGATGCGGCCTGGCAGCAGAAGAGGGGCAAGAGGCCTCACGGGGGAAGCCAAGGCCTCCTCAACCCGTAAAGTCATGTGCAAGGCTGCATACCACGCAGTGGTCATCCAACACAGGTGACGGGGAGATACCCAGACGAGGGGCCCTCCGCCAGCCTCTCGGCACCACAGTGATTTTTTCAGCAAGAGCAGCCACAGGGTCTTCCGACGACAGGAGTCCCAGGGCGCTCGTAAGGTGCAGCTCTCACAGGGTAATGGTGTCTGAACCGCTCCCTCAGGAACCCCATAACACTTGCAGGGGTCCTGCAAAGTTTGATTCCAGTTTTCTTTTAAGTTGCTTATAAAATTCCGGGTGATTACCAAATGTTGTAATAATGAAAACCTAAGTTCACGTAACACACTGGAGGACAGGCCGTGGACTCTACGGCCAAGTTAACTAGATTCTGTGCAGACCTCAGAGTAAAAGTTTCTGCCATCCCTACTTAGTTGAAGATTCTTCTGAGACTGAGACACAGACACTTCTTCTGAGACTTGAGACACAAAACTATAAAAACAGGTACCATCTGGAACTACTTCCTCACGAACAAGGATCTGCATAATAATGGAACCGAACCGAAACAGAACACAAAACAGAAGTTTAGCTGATCCTATTGAACTACCTTCCGTAACTCTTAATTTTTAAAAAATTTTTAAATGTTTTTTAATTTTATTTTTGAGAGAGACAGAGAGAGAGAGACAGCGTGCAAGCAGGGGAGGGGCAGAGAGAGAGGGAGACACAGAATCTGAAGCAGGCTCCAGGCTCTGAGCTGTTAGCACAGAGCTCGGCGTCGGGCTCGAATCCACAAGCTGTGAGATCCTGACGTGAGCCTAAGTCAGATGCTTAACCAAATGAGCCACCCAGGCACCCCCAGAACTCTTAATTTGGATCAAAATGTTGATCAACTCTGCTTTATTCTCATTTTTAAATATATAAATGTGACAACTCTGAACTCCTAAATTAACTATAGTTATAAAGCTTTTCCAGAAAATTATTCAGATACTGGGTGAAAATTAGATCTCATTTGTTTAGAAAGGAGAGCTCTGCTAATAAAGTTTACAAAGCACTGTTTTGCCTGACGCACTGCTCTAGATGAAAAGCAGAGCGCCCTCTTTGGAGAGCCTCTCTTAGAAGCAATGTGGATAATTTAAAGTTTCGAGTAAGAAAGTAAAAACTCACAGCCTAAGCTGACCAAGCATCCTCACACACATCTAATTCACTATTAATATTACATGGCACACGGAAGATAGCATGCCGGTATGGAGAGGGTTGTATCATGGTAAGATGACAGCGAACCTAAAAGTACTCTTTTAGGTTGTGTATTTGCTTTACAATAAAAAGTGAAGCGGGAGAATGAGCTCTTCAAGCAAAAATCAAGTCCCTTTAAGAAAGGGTTGCCTGATTCTGGTGCAAAGGCGAGCGCTCGGAATGGCGGTTGTCCTTGTCTTGATGCTCTAACCAGACAGAAAGCTCCCATGATAGTCTCTCCCAAAGATAAGAGCTTGCAAGCTCTCTCTCCAAGACAGAAAAGAGGGGTTGTCTAATTTGTTCATCTGTGAATTCACCAACTCATTAAACATACCCATTAAGTTACACCTACTAGGTTCTAGGCTTTGGGAATCCAACTGGACAAGAAGGATACATTCCTGCCTTCATGGGACCTATTCTCTAGCAGACCCACCTTGGGTGACACAAGATGGCTGAGAGACGTCCAATCTTGCCACTGAACCATCACGTTGACATGCACTTGGACAAGAACGTCGCCTCTTCTACTAGGTCTCCTTTTGCTCATCTGAGGGATAACAAGGTTGGCCTTGGATGTTCTAACGTCCATGCCATGCTAGGGTTCTAAGTCGGTCCCACTCAACACTATCCAGGGCAGTAAAAATCATTAGAGAATCAAACCCTGTCTACTCTAAAAAGACTCTTCCTTCGCAAAGCTCTGGTCCATGCTTCCCTGAGTCTTCACCTGGGTGATTACGTATCAAGGTTCGTCCACACCAAACACGGTAATAAATCAAATCTTATCAGAATTGAACTATAAATCTGTGAAGACTCCAATAATTTCTAGCCAAGGGAATAACACCACAAAAGTACTTTTTAAACTAATTACTCGGATTCCGAAGAGCGGCCCTAATGAGCCTTCTTTCTGCCCAGAACTTACTAAGAGGAAAAAACTACCTTCTGGTGCAGTAATTACTGCTTTCCCCTTCAAACTTCTAACTGGAGATCGATGCTGCATTTTAAGACCCATTGATTTACAATTAGCCTGGCTTTCCTGCTAAAGTGTTTTTTAAGCAGAGTTTACTTTTATTTTATTTTGAAATCTCTGAGATCTGGTTCTTGGATTTTACACCCTCATGAGAGGGGACTGGAAATCTCCAAGAGGAAGATACTCATCAGAAAAGAGAGGAGGAGAGGGATGTAAATCAGAATCAGGAGAGAGGGGAAGGGGAAAAGGGAACTTTGTTCACAGGATAAATGCAGAGACAGAAATTAAAAAAAAAAAAAAAAATTTTTTTTAAGCCAAAACTTTTGCCGAAAGGGGAAGAAGGAATGACGAAATCCAAAGAGAGGAAGCAGAAGGCAGGGAGGTAGGGGGAGAGAGAGAGGCTCACAGTCTCACCAAGCGTGGCTGCTGCCAGGGTGGCTAGAGAAGCTCTTTATTGCCTCTGCTGTTTATTAGCATCCTTGGGAAGGAAAAAAGAGAGAGAGAGAGAGAGAGAGAGAAAGCTTTGTGCGTCTTTGCAAAACAAAGCACTGGTTAAAAATAGTGTGTGCAGCAGGGACAGTGTGCTAACGTGAGGGTCCTGGCAGCTCCAGCACTTGCACAATCTGTCCCATGAGGGGAGCAGGAGTAAGCGAAGCAATTAAGAATTTCATGCTGATTGCTTCGAGCATGTTTTTCTATGCCATAAAGATAATAGCATAAAGGATATGGCCTTGCTTCCCTCCCCCTCCCCTGCCTGGCAACTTCTGCCTTCTGTCTTGTAGACTCTTTCTTTTCCTCACCTCCCATGGTTGAGGACTCAAGACGCTGCTTAGCGGGTCTGGCACTGCTTGACGGAATCGGTTGCTTCCAGGCCTAAAGCACAAATCGGAGCTTGTCCTCACGGACCGGTCCCTCCCCACCCCTGGCCAAGGGCAGACCCAGAAGAGGAGCCATAAGACGAGGAGCTGTGTTACTGAAGCCCCAGAGAGACGGAAGGGCTTCAGAAACGGGGAGATCCAGGCTCTCCGAGGCCCCTCCTGCCACTCACCCTGGGCTCCTCACTACGGCCAGCTCCCAAGAGTGACTGGGAAAAGATGGTCCTGGAAAGAGAAAGTGAAAAATAAAATCCCCCAATGACAATAAAGGGGGGAGGGGACAAAAGCCACTAACTTTTTTCTTTTTTTTTTTTTTTAATGTTATTTTATAGCAAGATTGTATAGGCCAATTTCAAAGACTAACACGAAAAAAGTGCAATTAAATCCTTGAAAAACTGACAGATCAGCAAAACAAAACCACCCGGAGGAGAGCCCGATTGAGCCTCATTAAGAAGGAGTTCAGCCTGTTTTTAAAACCCTTCTTAACCCTTATCTGGGTACCTCCCAGCAGTGAGGGCTCCCAACTCGGCTGGCATAATTAGTGTCAGAATGGAAAGGGGGAAAAATCAACCAGGAAATAGAAATTAAAACACAAATTTAGGAGGGGGGGGTGGTGTTTCAAAAGGAAAAACCATTCCAAATTCAAACAACAAACCCCCATCAGTCCAACCGGGAGCAATGGGGAGACAGCAAAATGCTCCTCCATACCCAGAGATAACTATGTTCCAATTACACAGAGAAAGGGCTGGGGCAGAGCGAGTGCCACCATCTACTTCTCCCCCTTCTCCCCAAAATATATTCCACCTTGTGGTCGCGTCAACTCCGGGAGGCTGAGTTGATGGCAGACGGACGGCAAGCTGCACCAACCTCTACATCAATTACAACCATCACGCCTGACAATGGGGAAAATGAGATCTGGTGACAAATTTTTGCACCTTCGGTCCTCAGGATCCCCCAAAGGTGGCACGCACGCACATGTGTGAAACAGCGTGTGCGTGGGAGCGAGTGAGAGCATCGCCTGTGAAGCCACCAGCCTGTAAGGAGGAGATACGGCACGGAGATCCATTATAGGAGAGCAGGCCGCTACGGAGGGAATACTCTGGAGATGGGGAAGATGGCAGAGACGAAGCCGTTTTATTAAATCGGGCAAATTCTCATTTATTCTGTGGAGACAGAGGAAGAGAAAATGGATTCACTCTCAGCATCTCCTTTGAGCTGACTCCTATCGCCTCAGCAGAGGGAGGCGGAGGAGATGGAGGTGCCGGGGTTCATGTGGAAATCAGGGGACGTTTCCCCCTTTCAAAGTGAACATTATATCCATTTCACCTCTTGCACCAGGAATCTGGAAAATAATGCTTACGTCGGAGAAACATGGTGGTTTTCTTCGAGCTTTCTGATTACTCCAGCAAGTGGAGGGGCTTACAAATTTGACTCCCTACAATATGAAATCAGAGAGGCGACCACAGCCAAGATAAGACACGGACAAGGGCTGACAAAAGGAAAAGGAATAGTGGGACGTCTCCCCCAACGGCAAGACGCGCCCCTTGCCCGATGGTGGGAACAAAAATGGCACTTTTCAAGTTGGGAAAAAGGGGAAAGAAATGCCTTGAGCCAGAGCACCAAGCGCGGAGGTTGTCTTTCATTAACAAAAGGCACCTGTGTTGAGACTGCAATTAGAAAACCAAGGTTTTAATTAAACAATCACATAAAGCTGTTTGGCTCCCCGTATGGGCCAACATGTCACCTGTGTCTCGGGGTTAGCTGGGCAATGAGCTCCAGCTGGTGTGGAGGGAGGGCAACTGGTGATGTGGTACACATATAACTGCAAAGCTGGACACTCTACCTGTCTGTGGCTCCCCTGCCATGTCCGAGAACTAAGAAGAAGCCAGTGAGGCTGCCGGGAGCAACGGCGCTGTGGTCAGACCATAAGCCACCAGTAACCCTGTACTGTTCACAGCCAAACACAAGATATTATTCAAAGTGCTGTGCAAAAGCCAGGGGTGTGGCATAGGGGGCTTCCTGTGTCTCCCAATTAAAACTGCTTCTCCATCAAAGCATCGGCCAGGTGCAACCAGTTTACCGAGAGCCCCTTTTAACTAAGAAGAATTCATAGGAGCTTAGACACCTGCCAGCTTCCATGGGAGGGGGAAAAACCAACCTACTTCCTCACCTGCTGCTTTTATACCCCCTGGGCCATGGGCAGACAGGAGGTACACAAGGCTCTGACAGCCCAGACTCCCAGGAAGACAGACAGCAATGCTTCCAAAGCACAGATTCCTCTGGGACTCTTAGCCATCAACACCCTCCCTGTTCATGAGCTGTGAACTGATATGAAACTGGTTGTTCCAGGAACTGTGTTGTGTGTTGGCCTTCTGCTGGACGCTGCTGAATGAACAGCTTGGGCCACCTTCACACCCAGGTCAAATAGCTTTTGCCAGGTGCATGGGGTCCGGCTTATAAGAAAAGACAGGCAGGGCGACCAGTTTTCATTCCAAGGCTCCCAAGGGCATTCCACACCTGGGACAGCCAACCTGGAGACCTCCCCACTGGTATGTGCAGGCTGTGCCCCCCAGGAGCTAAGCACAGCTTTGGGCGCCATAAGTCCACATTGCCCTAGCTTCCCAGCACGCTGGGGACACTGTTTCCAAATGCTTCGGACGCTGAAAGTCGCCATGTGTCAGATGCTGGAGAATCCAAGATGGCCAGTCAGCTAACACTGACCAATGACCTCGTATGTGCCTAGCACTGAGCTATCTTCCGGAAAAGAAAATCACTGAAGAGAAAACCTTAGTAACAGAACGCCATTAGTCTGCAAAATGCTCCAACTCAGAGAATACTCAAGGCTTACCAAATCAGAGGGTAATCAATACACTCTAGGTTTCATAGACCACCAACACCATTTTGGGTTTTCAACAGGAAAGTCTTCAGACTATCTGCTCACAGAAAAATTAAAACAGCAACAACTAAACAAACTTCATTTGAGCTTTGAAAATGCAAAGGAGTCCTTCTTCCCCATCCTCAGGCTATGGCCTTGCTAAGTTTGTAGAGAACTGGGAGATTTAAGGAGGACTCAGAAGACTGTATAACGAATTCGTTCCATCGGAGCTGAAAAACAAAGTTGCCTTCCCCACCAGAATCCTTCATCTCTCAGACAAAGAAAGGTTTCCCTTGCCCTTTCCACCACCTGATTGTGTGAACTGCCTAAGAGAGCAAGAAAAGGGACCGCAGCTTCTCAGCCTGAATGCGAGGCAGCCAGTCAGAACTAATCTCTGTGCTGGAAGTAAATTCAGTCGGTTCCATGATCTGGTCCCCAGGAGGGCACAGGCGGCGGGGGGTGGGGGTGGGCTCCCCTCCCTTGGCGTCCTGCACCTCACACCCCAAAACCTAACCGGGGACCTTCTGGGCAATGTCCTTCGCCACAGTCAGCCACGGGAGGAATTATTTGAGATCAGGCCCCGAATGAAATCCAAAGCAACGAGTTTGACTTTATGACTTATTTATTTATTTCTTCCCCCACGAACAGAAGGTTAATATAAGAGCAACTCCTTGGCAAACCTTTAAGGGTAATTCAAGCGACACTGATGTGAATCAATGTTCTCTTTGTGAACACATTACTTGGCAGAAACTGGCTTTTTGTAACCCCCTTAAACCTAGCCGGCAAAACAAAAAGAAGGGGAAAAATGTCCTTCAAACAAAAGGATGAGGTGAAAATAAAGAGAGAGTCGACTGCACTTTATTCTCTTTCATAGAAGCAAATGGATCCAGTGCTTTCATACATTAATCAATCAATATCACTGACTGTACATCAGCAGGGTAGCCAAGTTATGAATGACCTTTCTGGCAAAGAGGACACTTTTAATGCTCATAAGACTGCTCATAGCTTAGCAACTTTCCGAATTTATGCCTGCATGATTACCCCTCAGAGGCGAGTGGCCGTTAGCGCTGCACTAAATATGGCAAGGTTAGTCATTTCCAATTTGTGCAGAGGGAAGGAGAGACGTGGACGCGCTGCCCCATTTATGCACGAGCCGCCGCAACCTGGGCAAGGTAGGAGGGCAGAGGCGCTGGGAGGCACCGTCCCTGCCCGGCTGGCAGACCGGCTTCCCCTCGGAAAGCTGGCTGGGCCTCCTGCGCCAGCTTCGGGCCAATCCAAACAGGGAAGCTGCAGAGAGCTAATCTAGAAAGCCGTGCCCGGCTCGGCCTCAGCTTCTGCCTGCTTCTCACACTCGGCTCCTGTGTCCACCGAGCTGGCAGGCGGGCCAGGCTGGCCACTGCAGGGGCTTCCCCGGGCCACCTCCGCATCCTCTCCCCGCTGGCTTCTGCCTGTGTCTGCAAGCCCTCCCCGCGTCGACTGGGCTTCTCCAACGAGGCAACACAACTGCATGTTTCCAAAAAGGGAACAGAACTTCCATCTTTCAGCTGTTTTCCTTTTTTTCAGCAATCCACAGAAGGGCATTTCTACCGAAAGGATGATGTTGACTTACTCTTTCTAGAAATAACCAGCTCAGATAAATAAACGGTTAAGCCAATTCTCGTTCTTTTCCCCTCTTACCAACTCAGCTGTTCTCTTCACGTCCAGAAGGCAGGAAAGTTCTCTGGATTCCCTTCTATGTGGGTGGAAATGGGTCAAAGGGCTGTCCATGGGTGTGGGTTTCTGCAACAACCATGATCGTCTCAGTGAGGCCAAAGGGAGGCAAGGCACAAAATCCTACTTGTCATTGCCCCTCAGCTTTCTCCCCAGCTTCCCTATGGTCAAAATCTCTGGAAATCTGTTGGTTCATACACAAGACCTTACTTATTTCTGCCTGACATAGACACAGAGGGAGAAAAAAGACATCCAGGAACTTAGAATACAGCTTTAAATTCCTCCAAGTTACAACAGAAAAAAACAAAGGCTCAAGCTCAACTTTAGGCAGAGTTCTGGGCGGCAACAAGTTTTGCCAACAGCATTCCTTGGTCTACAGAGTTGCCCAGCAGGGCACCAGTTAGACAAAATGTAACAGTTTGGTTGTAGCCACTTCTGGTTATGAACATAAGGATACACCTGTCTGGCCGATCCCGGTTCATATTCCCGAAGCCAGGGTAGTCTGTTTAGGGAGGAGCCTACTCCAACAACGTTTTCCAAAGCAGCTGTGCTGCTGGGCCATGAGATCCCAAGGCCGGTTTCCAGAAATAGGTGATAAACAAAAACAGGGAGAAGAGGGGCTTGTTTTTTCTTCTTCTTCTTCTTTTTTTTTTAGGGAGAGAGAGAGTGCAAGCAGGGAGAGGGTCAGAGGGAGGGAGGGAGGGAGGGAGGGAGGGAGAGAGGGAGAGGGAGAGGGAGAGGGGGAGAGAGGGAGAGAGGGAGAGGGAGAGGGGGAGAGGGGGAGAGAGGGAGGGGGAGGGAGAGAGAGAGAGAGAGAGAGAGAGAGAGAGAGAGAGAGAGAGAGACTCCTCATGCAGGTTCTATGCTCTGCACAGAGCTCAATGTGGGACTTGATCCCACAACCCTGGGATCATGACCTGAGCTGAAATCAAAAATGAGACGCTCAAATGACTCACCTCCAAGAAGAGCTTGTTTTAAAGACCATGACTTGGGTGCCTCTGAAGGGGTGGAGAGTTCCTACCTGGGTGCCTCTTGGGGTGATGGATGTCTGTGGCCCCATGCGTGGCTAGGAGGCAACACTCCCCGGCAGCTGCAGCCCTGCACTGCCTTCTCTCTGGACCAGATCCTCCCTCCCAGGGGGTCAAGCTCAAGTACAGAACACTGCTCTCATTGCCCACTGTTTTCCATACATTCAGATTCCCCCATCCAGGAAAACTCCTTTCTGTTGAGAGCAGGGAGGAAAACATGGAGCCCGTTCTAGTGGGTCGCCCCTGAAGGAGCAGGTGCAGGATGGTGCACAGATACCCCTTTCCTGTTCCATCAGGAATCATTTTGAATGTCTCCATTTTCCCATGGGAAGCTGCTGATCCACATGTTTATCAGCTATTAAAAAAAAAAAAACTTGCAAAGTACACTTTTCGTTTCATCATTTAACAAATATCTGTCTCTCTGCCGCCTTCATAATTTACAAACTCCTGGATCACCTTTGGAGCTGCTACCCCGTGTTCCTCCCTCCCTTTCACTTTTTCAGAGAGAATTTTCTTCCAAAATGCAGGGCAAGGATTTGGCTAAACCCTCAACCACCCTTTCTCTCCAGATCTTTACCCGAGCCTGGCTGTTCCCCTACCGGCTCTCGAAAGTTCACCCCTTGTCTAATGTCTAAAGATCATGAATTTTATTTTTTGCATGAAATTGGCTTTACGGGCTCTCAGAGTTCCCCCAAGTTACAAACACTACCTTCTCCACTTTTCTCCACCTTGTTGTTCTCCCTGGCCTATGGCAACTAGTCCGCTTCTGCCTTGCTCTCGTACCTTCCCTTCTGCCAACCCACCAGCTGTCCAGCTGGCAGACGTGGGACACTCTTCGCTCTGTATGTCTACACTGCTCTTCTGGAAGCACCCTGGTACCTAAGATGCCCTGCAGCCACAGGGCTGTCTTGTTGCAGGTGTCATACAGCATGCCCCCCTTCTGTAGAGTTAAGTTTCTCTATAAAGAATAACATCAGCCAAGATAAAGGGGCTCTAGATCTTTCCTCTAAGCATTTCGTGGAAACTCTCACATAAGTAACAGCACAGAGTAAACCGAATCCCCAGGATGAGGGCGGACACCCTATTCTGGGTGAGCTCAAGCACTAACACATGGGCATCCCTGAGGCCCCCGATGCAAGAACAGGTCATTCCCTGGATCTCAGACCAGTCCTCAAAATCTGTAAAAAGAGAGAACTTTCCCCACTCACACATACGTTTCACTACACCAGTGAATCCCTTACACCCTCAGGAATTTCAGTCCCAGGAGAGCAGGAGGACAATCCAGGCCTACGACAGCTCCAGATGTTTGCTGCAAACCAGAGTCCAGGACTGGAAGAAAATTCTCTCTGAAAAAGTGAAATCACCAAGATGCAAAAGATACAGGAATGTGAAAGTCCTTTATGATTTAAAGATTTCACACAGGAATAGAGGTAACTATTTTCTGACTCAGTTTCTGTGTCTTCACTTCCTGAGAGAGAAACCTCTACGCGGACAAGGTGTAAACTGTGCTTCCCACAGGTGAATCCAGCCATGTCAGGCCACTCCTCGTCTCAGAGCATCCAAACCCCCAACCCTGGGCCTGCTGACAGAGGTAGGTCTAGTGAACTGTGCTACCTGCCACCTCTTCCCCAGGACATGCCAGCTACACCAGCCTTCCTCCTGCCCCAGGGCCCTTGCACCAGCGAGGCCCTCAGTCTGCCACCCCATGCTCACCACCACATCTGCACGGCTCTGAAGATGCCTGGCACAGAGGAAGCTTCATTAAATACACACTAGAAAATATACAGGCATATGTACAGACACAACCACAACATTATTTAGTAGCAACTCAAATTCCTATTGTATTTGTATGCAGTATACTTGTAAGCAGTTGTGAAGGTGTGCTTACCCCCTGTCTTAGGAAGATGCAAAGTATTCCTGTGCCACTCCAATAGTTTAAGCATTAGATCTTGGAAATGGGTTGTCACGTATCAAAAGGCATGTACTTAAAACTTTGAAAGCTTCCTATAAACTTGTGAATGAAGTGCCGAATCGTGTGGGTAGCAAGGCATTTACCTCTCAGGTGGCCCGTGTTCCCTTGACCCTCTCTTCTTGGCCAACAATTGCTCCTAAGTCACACTGACGGTGCACATTAGGGCTACCAAACCCCAGTTCCAACACCTGGGGCCTAAGTCAGTGTCCGTACCAAGAATGAAAGCCATCAATCATCCACACGGCAACAAGCTATTTGGAAACATCCAGCTAGAGTTTGAAGATGGAGCCTACGGGGACCCAGTGGAAGTGGTGTTCAGTTTGTGGGCCGTGATGATGTTCCCTGAAGAATGACAGTCTCCGGAATCATGGCGGATGTGAATGACGATGGTGGGGGGCGGGGGGGGGGGGGGGTCAGTGTATTCCCAGCTGGGAGAGTCTGAACAGGCATCAGGTGAGGCCAACATTTGTCTGCCTATCAGATTATTTTAAAAAGTGGATTCTGCATTCTTTCCTACCCTCAGGCCAGTGAAAGCCAGCTGAATGACCTTAATCAACTATATTAAATAGCAAATGGAACATTAGCATAAGAACCTAAAAGTTTTTACATTCTCAAAATGAACCCATGACTTGAAGGCCTCCTACCACCAGGTATTCTCAGGTGACTACCTGTATCCAAGCAGGGCTGGAATCGAATGACAAGACCAAGGACCGGGCCATGGACCAGGCAGGCCAAAAGGCGAAGAGGCCAAGGGGAAGAAGGCATTTGTGGCAGAATCTCACTGAGGTCCTATCACTGTAATCCAGGTGGGTGCTCACCCCACAAACAAGCACACTAGGTCCTGAGTTAGGCCATGGGTGCTTCAGATAAGCCTTCCCCTTGAAGGTGGCTCCATTCCGGGTCATGTCAGCCACCTGGGCTGTGACAAACCTTTGTGAGCACTGCTGCATTGATTGCTCTCTAATGAGTGTTAAAAATGACCTCAGGCCTTGCCCCCACCCAATGTGCCGAGGGCAGGAGCCAAGACCCAGAGTCTATAGGATGGGGTACAAGGAACAGCGAGAGGGCAGGCTTTTCGATGCTGAGATGGAAGGGGCCTCTCACTGCCTCTGACTGGCCAAGGAGGCAGGTCACCACTGTGATCAGGGTTACCTCCGACCCACAACAAAGTCTTCCACCATCAGGGCTGGCTCTTCCCAAATCCACCACCGATGAAGGCCCTGATATGTGCCGGAAAGGCCCTCTGTGGAGCTGTGTGGCTGTGGGCCAAGGACATGCTTGTTTGAAGCCTGAAAGCTGGAGTGCGGCTTCCCTTGCCCTCAAGGATAGAGGAAATGCCACCTTGAAGATTGTGCAAAACCCCAGGGCGGCCATGAGTGGGAGAGGCAGACCCAGGGCTTCCCCAAGCACAACCAACATGAGACCCCTCCCACAGGAAGGAAATGGGTGTACTGAAACTTCAGACCAGAAAGATAATGCGATGCTTCCGGCCATGAGAAGCCCAAAGTGGCGAGAGGGGAAAAAAAGGAACAAAGAAATCATTGTGGACAGATAAAATGAAAATCTGGCAGGTCTCTGTCCTAACAAATGATCCAAAAGTGAACTGAGACTAACTTTTCTCCCTTGGCAAATGTACTGTAGGTCAAGGCACAGTGCCTGGAAGAGAGAGAACCGAAGAGGGAAAGAAATGGAAGGAGAGAGACCAAGGTTCAGAAAGAATGTGCCAGGTGTCATGCTAACGTACATTCTCTCACTTAACTGCCACAGGAGAATTAATGAGACAGACCTCCAAGATGTGCACGACCATCTCCTTCCACAGATGAAAGATCTAATACTTTAGAGGTGTGCAGTTGGGATCCTGAAGTAAACATGCAAAATCTGTCATATGTATGCATTTTTTTCTCGGGTGAAGGATCATTTCATTCATCAGGTTACCTGAAAAGGTCATGAATCTCGGGGTTATGTAACTTGACCAAGGTCAGCCAGTTCAGAAAGGCTGGGATCTAATTTCTCATGTAACTTTTTTATTAATGTTTATTTATTTATAAACATTATTTATTGAGAGAGAGAGAGAGAGAGAGAGAGAGAGAGAGAGAGAGAGAGAGAACGTGCACAAGCAGGCAAGGGGCAGAGACAGGGAGACACAGAATCTGAGGCAGGCTCCAGGCTCTGAGCTGTCAGCACAGAGCCCAACACGGGGCTCAAACCCACAAACCATGAGATCAAGACTTGAGCTGAAGTTGGATGCTTAACCAACTGAGCCACCCAGGTGCCCCTAAATTCCTATGTAACTTTTAAAAAGCTCAGGGTGCCTGGGTGGCTCAGTTGGTTGAGCATCCAACTCTTGATTTCGGCTCAGGTCATGATCCCAGGGTCATGGGATTGAGCCCCACATTGGGCTTTACACTGAGTATGGAGCCTACTTAAGATTCTCTCTGTCTCCTCTCTCCCCACCCCCCCCCCCCAACCACCCCTCACCCCTGCTTGTGTGCTCTCTCTCTAAAAGAAAAAAAAAATTAAAACAAATAAATAAAAGCTCTTGCAAACAGGACTGATCTGAGAGTTTCCAATGTTCACTGGCATGTGAAAGGAAGGAAAAGAACCAGAGAAGGTTATCCTCAGAGTTTCAGGAGCTGCAGAAGGAAATGGGACGGACACTGGGTCACAGAACAATGTATGAAGACATTCATGGGCCTTTCCATTTTATTCTAGAGGATGTTCAAAGCAATTTCACCTCTTTGAACACATTCAAAGTCACAGAAGTGACGTTTTTTCATGGAACCCAACGGGGCAGCCCTACCCATCACTGACACAGGCACAGACACATTAACCTACAGTCACAGCTCTAGCTGATGCCAAAAAATGACCTGGGAATGACAGAAGAAGCAGTAAATATCCACATTCCCTAAATTACAGTCTTTCTGGAAGGAAGTCCTCCAAAAACATGAAAGGTCATTATCTCTGCAGAGGGGAATATCTTATCCTCAGGGTTGTGCGATTTCCCAACCCACCCCCGCCCATACAACATGGCATTTTTAAACGTCATAAGCATTTATTGATTTCTCAATTTTGGAGGAGCGCTGCACACACACTCATTAAAAATGCACTTCATTGACATGAATTTTTCCCAGCAATGGGCTGAACAGAAATGACCTGGAGGATCCAGGGTTGAGTCTCACTAACCCAGCATGAGACCATCCAGTTGGCCTTCTCAGCACCAGCCTGGAACATATCTGAAGCCTGTCATCTGTGACCTTGCTGAGAGGAGTAATTCTACTCTGCAAAGAAAATGATGGCAGAGTAGCATATTATGTTATTACCCTGGGTACTTACACTAAATGCAGAAAAACCAGCAATTTTAAGCAGAGTAAGGGCAAAGTCTAGAATGGCATCACCCAGATAAAAGAACCCTAGAAATGCGCACCTTATCAAATAAAGAGGTGTACTCGGTGTAATTCAGAGTAGGAAGACAAAGTGGTATTTGTACATTGTGTGTGCCCACACCTTTTCCATGCAGGGGACAGAAGGACACAGGAAACACCTTTTGGAAGACAAAACACGCCCAAGCCTGAAGGCTGTCAGGAGATATACCAGGACCCCACGAGCTAGTGCCCTCTGAAGTCAATAAGCAGTTGGACCCTTCTTCTATTTATTGCTGACACACCGGTTTAAACCTGGAATCCGCATGTATTTGGGTGGCATATCTGTTTTTGCTCATGTGGTCACTTCCTGTCAACTTTGTGGCCAAGGTAAAAAGTAACAGATCCAGGAAGAGTAGGATCTTTTGCAGAAACAAAAGAGAAGGGGGGGCGCCTGGTACCTCCGTTGGTTGAGCCTCTGACTCTTGGTTTCAGCTCAGGTCATGATCTCACGGTTGATGGGATGGAGCCCTGCGTCAGGCTCTATACTGGGCACGGAGCCTGCTTGGGATTCTGCCTCTCTCTGACCCTCCCCTGCTGGTGCTCACGCTCTCTCTCTCAAAACAAATAAGTGAACATTAAAAAAGAAAAAGAAACCAAAGAGAAGTGACATTGTACATGACCAGGCACTTTCTTCTCAAGGCAGCAGCTCTCCCAACCATAACCCAGGTCCATGCACCAACTTGTTCACGGTGGTTTTTCTGGGCTAGTGCTCACTAATCATCAAAAGGGTTGGATGACTGTGGTGGCAGGAAAAAGACAACAATAGCAACAAGAACAGAGCAGAGTAAGTGTGTGGGACAGAAGGCTCAGAGCCCACTGCAGCATCCATAGGAATCCAGCAAGATGGCACCCAAGTAGCTCACTGGCTGAGCTACTAATCGACAGGAGAGATCCAGGATCAGGTACTGGTGAAAGAAGTAGCATAACACACGGTCGCTGCTCCACAGAGGTTTAAGATTCCAGGGATGAACAGTAAGAAAGTATTAAACAGCCAAACAAGGTTGTCAAACCTTTCTGAACAGTAAGAGATAAACAGCACTTAATTATAATTATGTGCAAGACTCTGTGGTACTAGTTAAGCGTTATATTCACTTAGAAGAGTAGGAGATGAGGGAAGAATTTGTGGTTTTAATGGTAACATCCTCTTCTTGCTCCTTTCTTACCCACACTGGCTTCTCAACTTGCTGTCTCCCATTTAGAGCATCAGGACCCACCTCGGTACCCACATTAGACACCTTAGCTGCTTTCTCCCTATTTCTTCCACATGGAACCACATCCACAGCAGCAAGTATCTCAACCCTTCCACCAGCCCAGATCCTCCCTCATCTTTTACCTTACATGAGGTTCGCCATCACTATCAAATATCACTAAAAGTAAGTAATCAATGAAGAGACAAATCAGTAGCACGTCCCTCCTGATAGAATGGCTCTAGGAAGAACATGTCATTTTTCTGGAATTTCTACCATAACACAAAACCAGATTCTAATGATAAGGAAACACCAGACGAACCTACATTGAAGGACACCTACAAAATAATGGATCTGTACTCATCAAATATTTTGAGGTTGTAAAAGAAAAACAAAAGACTGAGGAACTATTCCAGATTCAAGGATGTTAGAAAGGGCAGATGAATACTGCTAGTGATCTGGGATCTTCTTTCATGGAAAGCGCGTTACTGGGAAAATTTGAGCAAGATCTGTAGATTATCAAAAAGTTTGGTATCAATGCTATTTTCTGATTTGGGTAATCTCTGCGTGCTTGCTTAAGATGGTGTTCCTGTTCTTAGAAGATATACACTAACCTATTGAGAGACCAAAGAGCACCATGTCTGAAATCTACTCTGAAATGGTACAGAACAACAACAATGTGCGTATCTGCATCTATCCGTTACACAAGTAGGGAGTGAAAGGGTGTGAAACAGAGAGTTTGATAAAGCAAATGTAGTAAAAGTTAAAATTTGGAAATCTGGATAAAGGCATGTAAGAATTCTTTTTAGTCTTTACTGTAAGCCTAAAATTCTTTCACAATAAAATTTTTTTGAAAGTACAAATTTAAAATGAAATACACTAAGATTCCTAACACCTCTAGTGCAATTATATAATTTTTCTATTGTTAAGTATTTCCAATTATACACATTACTACATAAATATTTTAGATTGCATGGAAATTTCATTTACTATTTGTTGTTTTCACGCTACTAATGAAAATATTAAATAAAAACAGAGCTCTCACCAGCATTTGGAGTTCCCCTCAACACAAACACCTCAGAAATCAATGTATTATTCCTATTTATTAGTCTTTGTTTTAGTCAAGATTCAGCACATGTGAAGGTTTAACACATGCAAAAATTTCTCTTGAGGCTCTAAATTTGATTAGGTCCTAGGAACACAGGAGTTTCTGTGTTTTTGTTTTTAATAAATCTATGATATTCACACTTGTAATTCTGTCTTTCTTTTAAAAAAGTAGACTGGCATGGTAGATGGGAAAGCAGAGAAAGCTAGATACAAAAGATGGAAGAAAATGGGACTACAACTGTTGATCTTGGCCCAACATCCTTTCGCTAGCTACAATGATCTGCTCACTGCCCCTTGAACTCCTCAACCAAACTCCTGAACTCCAACACCCCTGGGTCCTCTTCTTCAGCCTGCTCCTACCATCCATCCTTCCAGGAACAGGTAGGTCTACTCCTTGGAGCTTCCCCAGTTATTCAGCTCAAGAATTCCTCACACCTTGGACTGTCCAGGATATTTATTGCCCTGCCCTACTACCTCGTAATTACAGAAGGTCATCTTGAATCCTGTTAATCTTGTATGTGGGTGTGTGTCTCATATCCCCAAAAAAGATCACAGGCAGGGATCATTTCTTCTACTCTTTTATAATCTCTCACAGAAATGAGCATTTACAACTAACAGGTGCTTAACAAACAGCTGCAAAGCTCCACATGCCCCAGTGTTTCCAATGCAAGAGTGGAGGAAATAGTTACCACTGAGTAACATTGAAAGAATGCTTAGGGAGAGCAGTGAATGTTTCTGAAGTACATTTACAGTCCCCAGAATATAAGTTTGCATTTGTACAATACAACTTCCTTTTTCAATGAGAATTCATGTACGTTATTTCATTTTATCTTATTAGTATGATGGGATCTGTTCTTGATGAATCCATAGTACTATGGTTACTTATCATCATTCCATTATCATTACATGTTTATAGATTTTCCCCTTTATTACTCATTTTATTTTTTCCATCAAGCATATTTCAGATATGAGGTAGTAATTACCAAGTTCTCCACTCCTTACACTTAAAGTTTGCCATTTTCCCCCGATTATAAAGGCAGTAAGTGCCTATTGTTGATAATCTTGAAAATACAAAGAAGTATGAAGGAAATAAAAATCACCCACAATCAGTGGTAACATCTTAGTATATTTATATACATTTTAAAGGGAATGAGGACAATTACATACAATTTTGTGTCTTGCTTCCCTAGTGAGTTTCATCCATATCCTTAAATATTAATCAAGAACATTATTCCTAATGGCTACCCAGATTTCCACCACATAATCATAACAGTTTACTTCATCCCCTCCTTATCTTTTAAAAGATGTGTGGCAGAGACTCCTAATTGCCTTCATAATAACTGCTCTTCCTGGGTTAACCGAACACTCATAATTTGGAGTGGCAATAGCCCTGTTAAGAACGGCATCACCCAGTCTCTACAGTACTGGGAGGGTCATGTGACCAAGTTCCAGCCAATGAGATGCAAGAGGAGGCAAGTGGGTGTGGTTTTGTGGCAACCTCTTTAAAGAACGTGATGGAGCAGCCACGTGGATCCGGTGAAGATGGTTGCGTGGAGAGAGGGAAGGAAGGTGCAGTGGATGCCTTCCCTCCTGCATTCAACTGCCCTCCTCTCAAGTCAGTTATGTCAAGGAAAATGAAAACTCATTCGTTTAATCCACTCTTGGCGTATCTCTCCGTAAGTAGCAGCTTAATGCTGTGCGATAAAATAATATTTTTGTCTGTTTCCCCGCCTTCTACTATCTTCATCGTCTACATAACTTGAAAAAATACAGGACCAAGCCCTCCGACACAATCCAGATTGTGTGAGCAACGTGAGACAGCAGTCCGGCAGAAGGGACTGGCACCAAGGGTTGCCTAACCTGTGGATAACAAGCCCTACTCAAGAAGCTCACTCAGAATGATGTGGGCGTTTGTTCGTTTCTACTGTTCCTGCAACTGAGAGTGACCAAGAAAGCTGCCCCTCACTGGCTCAAGTAACTCCCATAAAAGAATTCCAAAGTTACAGGCTGCTTGTCGGCTTGGCACATTCTCCCACCTGGAACTCAGCCAGCAGGGCGGGGCAGATGCCTGCAAGCTTGGAAGTGGTCTGGGCTCCCAGTCTCTTTAGGAGAAACCTGGCTGGGTCTGAACTCAGCCCTCACCCAACACAGCTCCTGCTGGAAGCCCCAGCACTACCAACCATAGCCCAGAAGCCCAGGGGGTCCCCAGGCCCCAAAGGAGCCTTGATGTAATACATGACCGACTACACGGCCTGCTAGGGACCAGGACATTCACTCACACAACCAGCTGGGTCAAAGCCTTGATGCAATTTCTGCTTGGTTCAAAGAACCAGAATCACAGCTGCCCCTAGAAAAGCTGCTTCTGTACTGATGACCAACCCACTTGCCCCATAAAAACAGCAGACAAAGTACTATAAACCCTCACGTAGCCAAAACTTCAAGCCTGGGATGTATTAGGGCTCAGGGAACTACCTGCTTAAGTCAGGTTTAACGAGATGACAATGCTTTAATCCCGATGCTTAAAGAAATGGCTGAAGTGTGCCAGTCAAGTTTCCGGCCTTCGTGAGAACAGAACGGTGAATGCAATTTCACCATTCTCAGGGGGTGCCCCGGCCTGACTGGTCTTGGCACCAGGATACCCAGCACTCATGCCTCTGCAGAGTTTCGTAGCCATGGAGGACAGGGTAGACTGCGCTGACTCTGGGGTGCCTCCAGCCCACATCCAGGGGATGCCAGACAAATGAATTCACTTTGAAACAAGCTTACTTTACTGCCCCAAAGGGAAAATGGGCCAAAAGTCCTGTTAAACTGGGGTCCTACCTACTCATTTATGGGACAGTGTTCCTGTTCAAACACTAAAGACGAGGGATATTTCATAAAGCGCATGTGGCACAACCTCAGAGGTTTTGGCCTAAAGTGAGTCTTCAGATTATCTGGGTTCAAATATTTCACTGCTTTGATAAGGGGTTCGAAGAGTCTAACAGAAGAAAATTCTATCATTCTCTATAAATTTAGATTTCTGGCTTGGGGATCCAGTCCACTTGGGAACCAAGTGGGGTGAGATAACAGTGGCCGCGTTCTCTCTTTCTGTTTCATGAAAGCCATGAGCTGCCCATGGTAAGGGAGCACTAGAGGTGGAGGGGAGCTCATGAGATGCCAGCCACATGTCAGAGTTGTCACAGCACGCCCTGGTCAGCCCGTTGTCCCCTGACTTCCAACCACTTCCTCCCCACGTGATGCCACCCATTAGAGAGTTTTATTAACCAAATGCTTGAGGGTTTCTGTCTATTTATGTCACCTCCTCTTCTCCCCCTTCTGTCCTAGCAGGGCACGTTGGGAAAAAAAAAGTTATGATAAACTTTAATAAAAACAAAATTAAAATGATTAAACCTTTCATATCCTTTAGAGATAATCTCTCTTGTGCCGGCTGGTCAAATCTGGAAGAAAGCAAATGCAATCCAATCCATCCCCTACCCCAACCAAAGGAAACAAACAGAAAAGGCTGCCTGTGGCCAGATTTTTAAAATAAATTAAATTTGTCCTCACACACGGCAGCCAGGTGTGGCTGAAAAATTCTTTCCGAATATCCGTGATATATACCAACATCCTTCCCCACCCCCAGAGGTCTTTCAACATGAGCCTGACAATCCTGAGGGGAGAGAGACCCTGAGGGGGTTGGAGTGGCCCTAAAACGATTAAGGAAAAAGACTATTTCCCAATTAGCTATGTAAAACCTGTCTTACAAAAGGGACTAAAAGCCCTGTGTTTGTACACCATCTACGGGAAACACACACACACACACACACACACACACACACACACACACACCAGTCCACATTCCTGATTAAAATAAAGCCCAGAGAAAACAGTACACCATAGTGCAAATCTCCCTGCTCTGATGTGTTGGAAGAAAGTCTTCAGATCCGCCTGAGATCTGGGCACATGTCCGTGGAGAATAAAATGGTTGCAGAATTAGATCAGGCCTGTCTGTCAAAGGCTGGCTAGACACGCAAGTCAGAGCTGGGTCACCGGCCCTTCCAGAATGGGATAATGACCTCTGGACACGCAGCACTGGGGACACCGAGGATCAAAGGTGTTAGGGCACTGAGCTCTTTTTGGGTTACAGTGGTAGGCAATGCAATGAAATTCCTGTCCTAGAGATACACATCGCAATCTTATACAACAAGTCCTGTGGAATGTGAACGCCCATCAGAAGAAGGTGCAGGACAGGAGGAGACGAAAGACTCGGGTGCTCTGCCTTGTTCATCCTAACACATACCCTGACCAGAGACAGTTTCTCATTCCTGCGTGTGGTGTTTACATTGTAGTAGAGACAACGCATCCTCAAGTCAAAAGGACAAGTCTTTCCTGTGCTTCACACTTAGGCAATGAGTCACCAGGAAAGGATTTTGTTTTTGGAAAAAAAGCTGCTGACCCCTGGGCTAAAGCAGAGGACTCCACAGTGCTATGTGGTAGGCAGAAGCCTCGAAGCAAGCAGTTCAGGGGTCAGTGGCGCCCCCCGATAACTACAGTCACCCCTCTCCTCCCTGCCTGGAGGGACAACTCTACTTGGGGGTGATGGAGAGGGAGACACCCTACATCTGGACTATGGTGGACATGCAAATTTCCACAACAACCTGATTAGTGTAAGTCATACTGTCCCCTCCGCTGCTCACACCTTGCCAATGACTTCCCATCTTGAGGGGAGGAAAATTCAAATCCCCCCACACACTGCCAAGGCCCCCAGGGGACTGGGCTGCTTGAACCACACCTCCCAGCCCTCTGCCTCCTCCCCAGCCCTCTGCCCACCCTCAGCCCAGGGGCTTTGCACTTGCTGGACCTCTGCCAGGACTGCTCACATTCGCTGTCCTCTGCTCAGCTCCAATGTCGCCTCCCCAGAGAGACTTTTTCCAGGGCATCTTATATAAAACAACTCCACCAACTCACCCCACCCTGCCTTGCTCTATTTATTTGTATAGAACCTTGCACACCTGACATTCTGTATTTGTTTATTTGGTGTCTGACCACCACAACCCCGCCCCCCCACCCCGCAACTAGAGGGAGAAGTCCAGAATCCGTGTTCTCCTCCTGCTGGCAGATTCCCCAGAGCCTAGAGTGGTGCCTGGCCATGCTAAGGACATGTCCATCTTTGCAGGACTAAAGAGCTCCACCTCTGGACTCAAATCAGTCACATCTTCACCAGCCAGCCAACGTTCTTTTCAAAGCAAGAAAGGTCAAACATGGTCTTTCCTCTATGGATTCCTTATCTTTACCTCTTCAGTTCCAAAGTCGTTAGCACCTGCCCAGCCTCTTTGTACTTCCCTATCCCACCCTTTTTCAAGAATCATGGCCCCATTTTTATTTTGTTCTGATTTTTACTGCCAATATAGTCTTTGTTGTTGCTCTGTTAATAATTCCAGACCTACCAACCCCAATTCCAGCTAATGTATACTACAAAATTCCAGCTATGACCATAAAAACGTCCAGGGTGGACACAAGTTTGCATGGCTGATGGCCAGACCACATCCTCATCTCAGCAGTGCCTCACAAGGTTCCTGTACTGGTGACAGGCTAGAACCCGTTCAAATAAAGACCCCTGGCCCAGGTGACTGGGTCAAAGCTGCCCTTTCCACTCTCTGGGGTTTCTCACTGCTTTGGGGACTGACTCAGAAAAGAGAAGCACAGAAGACCGTGAGTGTTAGCAAAGCCATGCAAACCACTGCCAAGTCTCAGAGAAGACCAAGGCTTGCACTCTGATGTCACAAATAACTGCTGCCCCTTTTCTCACCTCAGTCTCATGGGTTTCTCCACTTCTATACTGAGAATTAAGCAATGAACCACATTCCTTTCTAGGTATGAAAAGCCCTGTCCTGGGGCCAAAGAGCTACTTATCCCCTGGATGAGCCAGTCAACCCACAGCAAGAAAGGCAGGCACAGTGGGAAGAGTATTGCCCTGAGCCTCTGCTCCAACTCCCAGCTTTGCTGCTGTCTAGAGCTACAGTGTCCATGAGAACTTTCATCAGGGAAGGAAATATCTACTATCTGCAGGATCCAATATGGCGGCCACAAGTCACATGTGGCACTAAGCACAAATAGTCCAGAACACTGCAAACCTAGAGACGTGAGACATCTACACTTGGCTGTGAACTGGTGACCGGTCTCTGCCTTATGCTCCTGCAGTCAAGGAAGGCCCATCTGGAAGGTGGCTTTGAGGCCTGCATCCCAGGCTCACATTCAGAAAGATCAGGGTTGGGACTGAGGATATGCCAGCCCTAGAGACACATGGGGATAGGCCCTCAGCAGAAGTTATTAAGGGTGAAAACGTCTGCCCTGGGACCTTTAGATAATGTCAAGCATGGAGCATTCAATACGGAGTAAGGCAAAATCAAAGAATAAAAGTTCCTTCAGGTACTTCCAGCAACCCAAATCCTTTGGATGGAAGCCCAACCAATTTACACCACACAGAATTCTCTACCGTAACAGGATGTGGAATATGGTAAGGCTCTGGATCTGGGGGCATTTACCCCAACCAGAGAAACAAAACAAAACAAAAAGCAAAAAAAAAAAAACAAAAACAAAAACCAAAAACACAAAACCAGGGCTACCCAACACTATCCACAAATCCGGTGAGTTCAGCTTGTCCATGAAAGTACCAGTGGGCAACAGTAAGGAGTCAGTATGGCTATAAATCCCTCTCACACAAACCTTCTACACCTTCTACACAACTGGCCTGCTGGAGCGCCCAACAAGGGCAAGTTCTATTGATGCTGAGAGTGTCACGTTTCACAGGCACGAAAATGTCCCTACACAGGGCTGGCTGGTTGTTCCCTGGGGTTTCCCAGGAGGAGGTGTGAGTGGAGGCTGTGTCAGGACTGGTGAGAAAAAAATCACGGAGAGATGAGCTCAGCGGGCATGGTGTTCTGACCCGACTCTGTCCTGACGAGTTGCCTCCAGCACCTCTGCCTTCCTCTGGAGTCCCCTTCCAAGGAGCTGGCCCTGTTTCACCTGCCAGGGGCCTCAACAAGGACAGAGGATGGGAGCTGTGGAGGGTCTCCCCAACATCGGGTCACCTCTGCGTCCACCTCCACATCCCACCCTTCCCTCCACACCCAAAAGGACCATGTCAAAGAAGGAACATGAAACAGACTTCAAATGTCCTCAGAAAGCCCATGTTACAGACTGAATTGTGTTCCCCCAAAATTCATACATGGAAGCCCTAACCCCCAGTTCCTCAGGTGTGTCTGTGTTTGGAGACAGGGCCCTTGAAACACTGATCATATAAAAGGAGGCTCTTTGAGTAAAAGGAGCCCTAAACCAATCTGACTGGTGTCCTTTTAAATCCAGACAGACAGATAGCAGGGAGGTGCACACAGAGGACAGGCCACATGAGGACAGGAGGCAGCCATCTATAAGCCAAGGAGAGAGGCCTCAGGAGAAACCAAACCTGCCGATGACTTGATCTTGGGACTTTCAGCCTCCAGAACTGGGGGAAACACATTTCTCTTGGGTAAGCCAACCAGTCTATGATATTTTGTCATGGCAGCCCTAAGCCAAGTAAGGCAGTCCAGAAAGAAAAACTCTGTCCTGAGCTCAGGACTTTAAACCAATGGAAACAGTGGAAGAAAAGAACACAGATTCTTTTTTTGACTTCATGAGAAGACGACAGTTTGGGATCAAGTTTTAAGTTAAAACAACAGGTCTGTTCCAAGAAAAATCACACACTGTCCAATTTTTAATATTCTAATTAGAGCAAAGGTCAAGGATCTTTTAAAAGCAATCAATAGCTCCTTTTGTTAACATATACACCCAAGGTCTCAAGATAGTCTTGAGATATGAACTATAAAAAGCCCTTTAACATGCACTCTGCAAGATGCATCTTTAGAAAGTCCGATCAAACTCCCTCAACACTGCTAATAGGCTTACATGCTTATTTGAAGCATACCTCTCACACTGAGAAAAACCAAGAAAAGGACGCAAAAAGAGAGAGAGAAAGAGCAATAAAGACTATACCCCATCCAGAATTGGCAGAAAGCAGGTGGTGGGTGGGTACCATATTCTTTAAAATGGAAGCCAAAGAACTTCATAAAAAGTGCAGCCCAAACCCAGCCTGGGCCTGCCATAATTCTAAGGAATCCCAGTGAGGACCTCAACACTTTGTCAACTATTCTATAAATATAAGTTATGTAAAAAGAACTTTCTCAACTGTTCTATAAATCTATACTGTCCAATGAGGTAGCCATGAGCCACATGTCATACCAAGCACTTGAAATTTGGCTAGTATGACAGAGACACTGCATATTTTTAAAAGTTTATTTAGTGTGTGTGTGTGTGTGTGTGTGTGTGTGTGTGTGTGTGTGTGGAGAGGGGAGAGGGGAGAGGGGAGAGGGGAGAGGGGAGAGGGGAGAGAGGGAGAGGGAGAGGGAGAGGGAGAGGGAGAGGGAGAGGGAGAGGGAGAGGGAGAGAGAGAGAGAGAGAGAGAACGTGCACGTGTACAAGCGAGGGAGGGGCAGAGAGAAGGAGAGGCAGAATCCCAAGCAGGCTTCACATCATCAATGCAGAACCTGATGCAGGACTCGAACTCACAAATGATGAGATCATGACCTGAGCTGAGATCCAGTTGGCTGCCTAACCCGCTGAACCACCCAGGTGCCCCAAGAAACTGAATTTAAAATTTTTATGTAACTTTAATTAATTTAAACTTAAATAGCCACATATGGCCATGACTACCATACTAGATGGGCAGGCATGGATCTGGAGACGTTCACTTTGCTCTCAAGGGATCTAGAAACCCAACGACCACGGAACTAAGGACAGTGCTTATACTGATCTGGAAAGACACAACACTTTTCATTTCTAGTCAATGTGTAAAAAAAATCATATGAAACTATAATTCTCATAATTGGGTCACAGTTTGAAGGGGGTTCCTTAATATCTGTAAGTCTGAGAAGCCTTTGAGCTATTTCTGTAAGCAAAGAGATGCATGTTCTATTTTCCTCCCTGGCCCCCAACCAAGGTCAGGAACAAGTTTAATATAGAATATAAGTAGCCCAAGATATGGATCCTTTGCACATTTCTAAAGGCAAAGCAAACACAAGCCATTACTTCTCTTGAAAACTACATTTGAGCAATACAAGAGGTACTAAGTGCCGAGGCTGGGGTGAGGGACGCACACACAGGGCCACTGTGTCCTGCTACAGTGGTCATCACCAGGCCCCTCCCTTCCAGTGAAATCCCCAAACCCCAACCGACCCAGCAAGAACACCCACTCACTGGCTAACAATCCTTGTTCACCTGAAGGTCAAGTTTCAAACTTTCAAGTTCCTTAGATACCCCTTTTCAAAGGTGACTTGGCATAAAGGTTTCGCTAAAATAACACTTGGTGTGATATGATATTCTAAGTTTCCCCCGGGGGTTCCTGTGTTTCTGGGCTCTCTAGCACGCTCATAACCCTCAATAGGGCACCATCCAATACTGACTCAACACACACACACACACACACACACACACACACACACACCCCTCCTAATTCCAGTAACCACCAGCAGGTCCCTGTTTTTTTTTCCTTTTTGCAGTGCTCCTTGTTACCACCCTCCCTAGAAGAGAGTGGCCATGGTATTGCTGCCTCCCAGAGTCGGCAGCACTAGGTGGCCATGAGGACACACACTACTACCTACCCCAGAGGACAGTATGGAAGACAACCTAGAGCCCCCAACCAAGAACAAGGCTAAGTGGCCCACAATGTGTAGCCACACGTATAGCCCATTGTACAGGGCAACGTATGCTCCAGATTTATATAGTAAAATAAAACAAACAGACAAACAAATCCCTGGTAGCTTTGATCAGCTCATAAAAATAAATCAACTAGTGAATGGCAGATCTAGAATATGAAAGGGCGAATGAATAAGCATCACTGCAACTCAGGCTACTGCAGCCAGGTTTTGGATAATATCTGAAAGGTCCATGTCTGGATGTGGATGTTAGCCTCTCCTGCAAAAGACAGAGAGGAAAGAGATTACATGCGAGGTTGGAGACTCTGGACCCACTGCCCAAGCCACTGGTGTCATGACATCTCACCCTCTTCGGAGAGACCCTTCCAGACCAGAACATGGGACGGCAATAAAACCACATTTAGACGTGTCCACCTTCCAAAAGACCAGATCATTAGCATATTTTGCAGAGAGCAAGCAGGAAAGTTTAATTGCCCTTAATTACCCAGTTCGAGAAGGCTCCTAGATAATGGCTCTCAGATTTCTTGCCTGGCATCGACATAATTTCCCTGACTCTGGCTTCATTATATTCCTAACTTAGAAGCGACGGCCTCTCCAAGATGCCTTTCCATAACAGACGCTGAAATTCAAGGGAAGGCTGGACCATCCCCACAAAGGTTTCTTGTATGAAGAGTCAGTCAGATCCTCGGCGTCCACACTGGGCTGATGCATGTGCGGGATGTGGGAGGAGGGAAGGGGAGGGCACACTAGCATATACTTACAGGAAGGACTAAGACAAGGAATATGTAATCAGAAGCCATCACAATTACAAATGTAAATGAACAGGCAATTGGCGCTGACCTTTGTAGATTGTTAGAGGACTAATTAAGGCAAATCAGAAAATCTGTTCCAACAGAAAAACAAGACGGTGTATATACCCTAAGAACTACTCCTGTCCTCGCCATGTAGATGCAAAATGCAAGAGAATCAGACGGTAATCAAACTATGTATGCTTTACAGTGACAAACAGAAAAGTGTCTCTACGACAAAAGACAACCAAGATTTACTCTTTGGTATGTTCTTAGCAATTGTGTTAGTATCTGTGTGTATACGTGCCATCAATATCTGAGTCCTGCCATGTGCCTGACACTCTCTTAGATTCCACGTTAAGTAGATCCCACCCATGAAACAGCCAGAGACACCAATTACAAACTTTGCTGAGAATGGTTATTTTAAAAGCTTTAAGAAAAATACTTTTACAAAATAGAATCAAATTAATCAAACTAACAGAACCAAATCATGTTATTCTATAAACTCCATTTTTCCTTTAACGGTATTATGCCCTCTTTCACGCTGACACATAATGATCTCTCTTTATCTGTGCGTTGTGAAGCATCTTTCCAAAAAGCACACTGAGGTTTATAATCCTATTGTCCAAACAGTCCTTATCAGAGAATATATTTAACACACAGTCATATTTTTCCGCTCCTCTGTAATACATAAAATTTCACTCACTCCAATCTGTTGTGATTTCTTTTACATGTAATGTCTTTAGTTGGAAATATTTTTATCCCTATACCTTTTCCCAAGTCCCAACAACAAGACATACCATAAAAAGGCGAGAAAAAAAAAAAAAAAAAAAAGAACACAGCTGTTTGGTTTTACAAAAACAATGTTTTGGAATTACAGAACTGGCCTTAACATATTTCAGTGCTATGAGAAAAATTACTCTAAAATTGCATATAATTTAGCTACTTATAGAAAAAAGAGATGTACTTCATAGTTAGAAGGCAGCCTCATACCAATTTTGAAAAATAAAAACAGGACAAAATGAGAAAGTTTTGAAAAGAGAACATTTTCTTACTCTTTTAAGCTGCAGAAGTTAAAAGCAAAAACTCCCTGAAACATGGTATGAAAAAATGATCCATCAAGAGAAGCCAGTGAGTGTTTCAGAACAGGTTGTCACCAAATCCACATTATCACTTGGCAAGCCTCTGCCTCCCGACCCCAGGAATTCACGACCTCGAGCGCCAAAGACGTGTCAGTGAAGGGGGATGCCAGCTTCCGCTCCAAACAAAATATTCTCTTAAACTCCAAAGAGCTGTGCCCTCTGTAAACTGAGTCATCATCTGGTTGCCTCGAATGCCTGGGCTGGCATATCCACCAGGGTATCCACATCAAGAGAGGAGAGGAAATGTCAGAGGCGTCTCCCGACTCATAAAAAGTCTTGAACATAGTCGGCGTGCAATCGAGAACCGTTAAATTACATCTGTGCAAAGTCTGGAGCTCTAGGACTATGTGCAAGAGAAAATAGTTAAGGCAAGGGTAAGACAGAAAAAAGGAAGAAGAGGAGGAGGAGGAGAGGCAGGCAGACAGGAGGAACACAAAGGGCCTCTTGTCTTCTAGAAGCCCAGGGCAATGATATAGTGAAATTAACTACAGCTTCACCCGGGAGCCAGAAATGCCTTTTTAATAAGCAAATGGGGAAGTGGTCCTTCACATGACCCACCTATGAGAGCTTTCAATCTTCCATGAGCTTCCAGTCAACTAAGGGGAAGTAAACAGCCAGTGCCAATAATGAAGAGCTAGAACTCAGTGTGTCAGCACTTAACAACAGGCCTTCTCTACCTCTACCTCTACCTGGTTGTGGGCACGAAATGAAAAGACCAAATCCCAAGAAAGTCCAGAGAACACTTGGTCTTGCAGAAAATGCACTCAAGCCCATTACCAAAAAACTGGGCAGGAAGGCAGAGGGGAAACTTCACCTGTTTAAATTACTTCCTTTTCTCTGAGCTGTATATTTCCAAGCCATTTTTTAAATGGGAAGTCCCACTGTGTGTGTGTGTGTGTGTGTGTGTGTGTGTGTGAGTGTGTGTGCACGTGCATGTGTGTGCCTGCCTGCCTGTCTAGAGTGGGGGTGACGTGGCAAGCATAAGCACACAACTATCACACTAGGTTAAAGACAATATGATACAGGGCCTGGCTTGCCCACGAGCATAAGGGTAAAGCCTCGCACAAGCAGGACCACGCAGGGGGCAGTGGTGTACTATCAGCACACCTCCAGCAGCTGACACTTAGCCCTTTGGTGCAGGGCAGGGCCTAGGTGTTTTATGTTCGGCCACGAGGCCTCTCAAGGGCTTATGCGATCAGTGACACGTGTGAGTCCTGGCCGCTACCACAAAGTTCTGAAGGGCGGAGGAGAGCTTCACCGTGTGTCCTTCTCCATACTTACAAATTCATGTGGGTTGGAAGGCTACATGGCGAACTTGACTGACTGGAAAACATACTGGCTTTAAGTTAACAAGGAAAATCTGAAGAGATTTTTTTTTTTGTCAACCACAGGGAAGAAACTATTCTAGAGTTCTCTCCATCAGCCGCAGCAAGGGGAGTCTGGATACCTGTGGAAAGAAGGTGTTGGGGGACTGGGGTTGGAGGTCCTGAGTTCAGAGAAGGAAGTTATTTCTTTTGGACAACTTTCCGGTGTGTGGACAGCAGAGGCAGAAAGGAAAGAAGAAAGAACACCATCATTTAACTAGCTGTTGACAGAAGGCCAGAGTAGAAAACTCTAGACAGCACACCATTTACACGCAGTTTATAGTTAGAACAAGCAGGGGTCCCCAAAAGGTGCTCGAAGACCTCCCCGTGGCTTCCTTATGCTACACGAATGACGGTTCCAGCTGAACACTAATGTCCTGACCCCTACTTGAGAGAAGAGAAGATTGGGAATATTTGATAAAGTCTCTGTTGATAAATTTGAAGTTGATGACTTTGAGTGTCTTAAATTCACCTTTTCTTGAAAATATTCTCTCAAGAAGTTAGGAGCCAATCCCTATGGGGAAGGAGGACATATTTTAAAAGGAGTGGTCTTAAAGGGGTCTCTAAAATGGCACCAAGTTACTTTTACTGTCAACGTGAACATTACCTAAGAATTTGCCCTTTTGTCATTAGTGAAGAGTATGGGCTCAGCCCGAATGTGTGAGGGAGGAGGGCGCAGGGTGGAGAGGGAGAGGGTAGAGAGCAAAAAACATGACTCCAGGCCAAAGACAATACAAAAGGATTTTGAAATACAGAAAGGAAGTCTATCATCTAGACTAAAGTTGCTCATACACTTCAGGGGGAAAAATAACTCTTAATACGCATTAAATGAGAGAAACCCAGAAGGCAATGGTGTAAGAAAGCAATTCCAGAGCGGACTGCATAAATAGAAGTATTACATTATAAAACAGGGAACTGTTTGTTCCAGTCCATAGACCCCGGGTGAAATGGCAGCTGTACACTATTTAGTTTGGGGCACCTCATTAATAAAAAGGGAATTCTGAGGAGAGTGAAAGAAAGAATTGAAGGGCGAAAGGGACCAGCTTTTAACAGAAGATTAAAACAATGACGTATGCAGAGCTGGGGGAGAAAAAAAAACAACCCTGAAATAAATAGGTCTGCATTTATGGATGGGACAGGAGAATCCTGTAAAATGGCTCCACAGCAAAATAATGCCAAGTGGCAGGATCAAACAGAGGCCAAAAGGCGGAAAACGGAGACCCCCACGGGCAGATGGCTCAACAGGCTGTGTTCGGGCACAGATGAGTCTGGGGTATCGGCCTCGCCCCTCATTCCTGAGCGCATAAAGGTGGAGGGACAGGGTCAGGCACCAAGAGGAAGCCCCCGAGATCACGGTATTTGAACTTGAACCAGAAGAGACATCTGAAAAACACAGGGGAAAGAACAGTCTTGCAGTGACCCAGAGGTGACAAGTTATGCTGTCACCCAAGAAATGACCCTGGTTCCTGAAGAAAGAAACTGGCCTCTCCATTTTGAGAATGAAACCTCAGCTACTCCAGCAGGGAGGGTGCATGCTCCCCCTTTCGTATAGCAGCTCACTCCATTTACGTAAAGAGACCAAAAAAGCAGCGAGGGGGTAGGGACAGGGGCAGGGAGCAGAGAGGTCTGGAGGGGCTCAGGAGGGACATCTCCAGGAAGAAACGAAGCTGACGGAACAACTGATCTGGCAGGGCCTTCAGAGACCAGGAAATGTCTACCCTGGCAGAAGGCTAGCCATGAATTAATCATAGATACCTAGCAAACCAGGGAAAATAAAAAGTTGTACAAGAAGGTAAATGAAATTATAAAACTCTACATGGCTCAGCTGTGATTAATATTTATAGAGTTAGAATAATGAAAACACTGAATATTAATATAACCCCAAATTATTATTTAATCATCATGGAAGATGAGGGGAGAGAAGACTGGGTATACAGCGGGGGCTGGGGAGTGTGATGTAGGGGGTCCAGGGGTGGTGGGCAGGGGAGTATATGGAGTCTGAGGTGTCCACGTGTGAGTTTGTGGATGGGTGTGTGTCAGTAGGAGTGTGTGGTTTGTAGAATGGAATGCTCGTGAAAGTCTCACCGTTTAGAGTAGAAAGCCAATAGATAATGTCTAAAACATAAAAAAAAAAAAAAAGAAATCAAAGCACATTAAGAAAGATGGAAATATGTAACAAAACAAACAACTAAAAGTTGAAAGCCATGGCTCTGGGCAAGGGGATGGGGGACGGGGAGGGTCATGCCATTTTTCTTAAGGTTTACATAACTTATTGCCTTTAAGAACTATAAAAATGTGAAATTAGATAAAATTAAGATTAAAAACTCCACAGAAATCAAGCTTTAAAGGACTGGGAGCCAAGGAACGGGGCCTAACTCCCAGATGACGCCAGAAGGTGGGGCAGGCCGAGGACCACGAGCCAGGGGCCAGGCTGGGAAGGATGGCCAAGAGAAACACCAGGACAGGACAGAAACACAACCTGGAAGCTCAAGGAAGGGAGCTTCGGCGTGGGGCCATGCAATACTTTCAGAGACCACAGAAAGAATAGAAGAAGGCCCAGCAGGTAGCTACAGGGTTGGGTAAATCCAAGGTCAATGGTGACCTCTCAAGGGTGGTTTGCTGATGCAGCGAGACAGGCTATGGTAAGCTGAGGCACCGGCTGGAGATGACAGATACAGGCTATTCTTTCAAGAACCTTGAAGATTCTATTGCAGAGAGAGAAGCAGGACACAGGATTGTGGGAGAGCTCTTGTTCTGTTGTTTTTAAAGAGGCCCTGATGCTCTGTGATTCCACAGTGAGAGAAAGGGAGTGGAAGGGCTGAAAACACAGAAGGAGGATTCTACCAGTGAGGTCCTGGTGGGAAAGAGAACCACAAAGAAGTGGAAGGGAGTGACGGAAAAAGGGGACTGTGGTGGGAGCCAGGAGCTGGCGAGGTTCCGCCGGAGGCCCCGACCCTGTGGAGAAGCAGGCAGCACCAGGCCATGACTCGCAGAGGCACCCTCAAACCCAACGGGAAAATGTTTAGAACAAGCGCGGGCTGTTCTGATCCTCTCTGAAGTTCATTCTCACACACTGGACTTGAGGCCACAAACTCTTATCCCTACCGGCGAGCAGGCCATAATTTAGCACTTGCTTTATGTCCATCTGGACCAATAAAGTGAATCCAGAGTAAGCACCGGAGGAATCTGGGGATAGGAGACACAACATCTCCAGTTGTCCTGCTCATTGGGCAGTGGCCTGTGACACCTGAAGAAAGTGAGGCGAAGTTCCTTCAGTTAAAAAAAAGAAAAAGAAAGAAAGGCAAGAAGGCACACAATGTTCCTACCAGAATACGATGGCCACCTGTGCGGTCGGTGATGGGACACGAGGACGAGCAGCAGCAAACCAAAGCCCTCGGGAGGTCCACACCGGGCCCCCACCAGAAACCACTCACCAACGGGCCCGTGAGACCACTCACCCGGATCGGTGGAGGGGCACCTGCGGATGGTGAAGATCTGCCCCAGGTCCTCGTCCTCCTCGGGAAGGCCCTTCTGCAGCCGCTGCAGCTTGCGCAGGCTCTCGCTGCGCTGGTGCTTCATGGAGCGCACGTGCTGGATGAGGTTCAGCTTGGCCTTGGTGGAGTAGTTGCACAGGACGCAGTGGTAATAGCAACTTTCGCCCTCCACTCCGCTCTCGTGCTGCTGCAGGTGCTGCGAGGGGCAGAGGAGAGGGACACGTCGTGGGTAAGCCACTGGAAGCCACCACCGCCACGAGCCCACCCGTTCCTGGCCGCAGCCCAGGGCGGAGATTCCTGGGAGGGGCTGTTCTGTCTTCCCCAACGTACCTTCTTCTCCAGCAGTGCTTCGAGGGCCAGCAGCCAGCAGACTCCCCTCCCCAACTCCCCCGAACGTCCCTTCCCCGGCGGCTTTCCACGCGGCTGCTGATGCTGACAGTGCCGACCCTCCCCAGGTGACCTGGGTCTTCCTGGCACAATAATCCAAGGTTCTTCCTCAGACGCTCCAGAATGCCCCACTTTATTTAGATCAGGGTTTGCAAACAATGGCCTGTGGGCCCACTCCAACCTGCTGCCTAATTTTGTAAATAAAGTTTTAACAGAACACAGCCACATCCACGGATCTGCATATTAACGATGGCTGCTTTCCAAGCACCAGAGTTGAGTAGTTGCAACAGAGACAGCATGGGCCTCAAAGCCTCAAATATTACTACCTGGCTCTTTACAGAAAAAGTTAGCCAACCTCTGCTTTAGGTGATAGCCTATATGGTCACACTCCCTGCATAGAATCCTAGGTCAGTAACGCAGAGCCAAAGCTGTTGTCTGGCTTTTCCGCAAGAATGACAGGTCAAGTTTTTATATTTAGAACCACAGCCTATTAGGAGAACCTAAAATTAGGTTTTCCTTCGGATTAAAAACAAAAAAAAAAAAACACAGAAAAATAAATTTCTCCAGACTGGTTGCCTGTCAACATCTGAAGGTCACTTGACTTAGTGCATCAGATGGTCAAAATTACACTCTTGATTGTATTTGTGTGTTCTGATTCTAGAACAAGGAAGCCCAAAACGTGGCAGAAAGCAGACACACACAGGATTAAAGTGAGAGGTGCAAGAACAGGAGAGGTCATGGGAACAGTTAGCAGACCCCAGACTTCTGTGTACTGTAAAAGACGCGAAGATTATCCAAGGACAAAACTCACAAACTCTGTGTGCCTCTTTGAGAAAACGGTGAAAGGTATGGGCCCTTCTCACTAACAGCTGAGGAAGTAACAAGCTCCTGGTATAGAGAGGATAATCTCCTTCATTTCAAATGATCCCATTTTAGGAGAAGAGGGAATTTTTCTACTGGCTGCCCTTTATAAAGCAGGGCAAACAACTCCAATAAACTTAAGTGAATGACCCAAGGTCACCCAGCTACTTAGTGGGAGAGAGGGAACTAGGACCAGGGTCTCATGTTCCTCCAGCATCCCTGAGGAGGAGCAAACTCCGATAATGTGTTTTATGTGCTTGTGTTATTACCTGCCCTTTCCTCCTTCTCCCCACCCCATCTCCAGACCCCAGAGCCTGGCTCAAGAAGACACAGGGAAGACACAAAAAATGCCTCGGAACCACTTTGTGCTGTTCCTCTCCTTTCTGACCTGCATGTGCACACGCCAATGCCATGCTAACTGTTGCTCATCCTGCTTCAACAGCCTTCTTCTCTAGATTATAGCTTGAGACACTGAGAAGGCAGAGCAGTTAGAATGCCCTGCGCTCCATTAAAAATACCCGAGCGGCCCTACCAGCACTTCCCATTGAATGACACACTCCAGGCTCAGGTGCTCTCATGTACACATTCTTTGTTCTGTAGAAAACTATGAAAATCCCAGAAGCATGTTTGAGCTTTATTGGAAGAGGGAAGGATGAACGTGCCAATGGACCGTTGCAGAAAAATCTTTGTGGGGGATGAAAGAGGGCCCAGGCCTTCAATCATGTAAATTGGCTAAACCACCCCATACCTAACTGTTGCTCTGAGGCCAAGGTATAGGCAAAAATGGGAAGGACTTCATAGGTACCAAGAGAACAATCCCTTCTTTCCCCTAAAATGGACGATTTGACACACTCAGGTGCAGAGCTTTGGAACAAAACAATATCCCCCCTAGTAACAGCCCTCCTACAGCAATTTCACAACCAGAAGGAGTCGGCAGAACTGGCGAACTCAATGTTAACTGTTAAGGCAATGACAACAACTTATAATAAAAAGCTACTTTCTGGAAATAAATTTGAGCTGATTTCCTCTTTAATGGTTTATCTTCAATGTGCCTCTGAGACAGGGTCCTTGAAGAGGATTTCAGGAGGGTGGAATTCACCAAAGCTATCTTTTTTGGAGGCTACAACCCTGGGGAGAAGGAGGGCCTGATGGGCTAGATATAAAGGGAAAAGGATTAGCTTGCCCACGTTCATTGTCCCCAGCTTCCCCATAGAGTCCTCCCACCCCCCAAAAGTCAAAAATTGGACTAAGATATTTCTGGGAGCAAGGGGTCTGGCTTGGGATTAAGGAGCAGGAAACTTGTATGAGAGCCAGCATGGGGAAACATGTACTGCTGTCTTGGGTCACTAAGGCCAAAAGAATTACATTTATTAAAGCTTCAACAAATGATGAAATAAAAGATAACAGGGAAAATAACCATGGAATCCAAAGCAATGAATTTTATCGAGGGATTTTGGTAAGATCATATAGTATGAACTCAGAACAAGAATCATTAAAGCCTTACCCCAAAATTCCCATTACCCTCCCGTGAGACAGGATTTCCTTGCAATAAGGCACTGAATCCTTAACATAAAATTGTAATATGGATATAAAGGCTCTTTTCCAACTGGCTGGTGTTTCCAACCTCTGAGCCAGAAGAGAGGACAACATGGCCAAAAAGAGTTGGATGGGAGTTGAGATGTCAAATGTCTTTTGTCCTTAAATCCATAGGCCCTTGGGTGATAGAACTATATAAATCCTGAATTGACATAAACATCACACTGGGAATTCCTGCTTTAAAAATAACCAATATGATAAAAATGTTCCAAAAACACTCTATACTCAATCTCCTGGGGGTAAATGGCAACCTCTTGTGCCACCAGGAGTTCTTCCATCTACCATTTGGGAGCCATTTTGGAAAGGAAATGGACACACGCTACAAATGGTAGAGAAAAGAGTAAGAGGAAACAAGGTAAACAGGTCTATGGCCTCTCCCCTTGATCCTGGTCTAGAGAATATTTAGGGTCTTCTCTTAGAGGCTTGTACAAAAACTTAATTCAAAATTCCAAGCCGGCATTTGTAGTCTGGGTTCATTCTCCAACACACTGAAAAAACTGCAGAATAAACTATTTATTGGTTGCCAGGAAACACCTGCTTATAAAGGTTACATCCCAACCCAAACTTTTCAAAAACTATTTTTAATTTTTATTTATTTTTGATGGGAAGGAGGGCCCGAGAGAGGGGGACAGAGGGCCTGAAGCAAGCTCTGCACTGACAGCAGAGAGCCCTTTGCGAGGCTCAAACTCATGAACCTCAAGATCATGACCTGAGCCAAAGTCGGATGCTTAACTGATTGAGCTACCCAGGCGTCCCACAACCCAAACTTCTGATCACAACCTGAGTCTACCTGCAGGTCAAAGATCCTGTTCTTACCAGATTTTATAAGTTCTCACTCAGTACTTCTCCAGCTGTCCAACCTGGAGCAAACAGGGATCCAAAGCTAGCAACAGGGTCTCCTGCCCTGTATGACCTTCTCCACACCATGGGGTCATTTCCCAGGTCTTGAGCGGGTCAATGCCCTGACCTGTTGGCCAGATGCCCTCTCCATCCCAAGTGGCACTGGTTGTGTCCCCAGGATTCTACCCTTGGAACCTGCCTAATATGAAGCAGTGGGAGGGGGTGGGGCTGGAGAGACCAATGAGGACTCCAGGAGAGCAAGCCGTCACCCACGGACATGCTTCCCCTGCAGAAAAGACTAGATGTTTTCATTTGGAGGAGAGAGAATAATTTGTTCCTGACCCAGCTAATTAGAATACCCTCAACTGGGATCCCAATGTATTTAATTAAATTCACTGTAATATATGAAGAATCCACCAAGGCACAAATCTCAGGGGAACACTCAATAAAGGATCTGCCCCTGTTCAGAATTCTTGCTCTTCTTGACAGGGAGCGAATTTTTCTCCCCCACAAATCCTCAACGCTCCAACCTTCTCCCTCAACTCTATCAGAGGTCCTCCCATCCTTGGGGAGGGGAATGTAGGTTTTGCTTTACTTTTTCCAGTTTACTCTGCATTTGATCTTAACTTCTTACCTCTATGAGGTCAGGTGTAGAGTTTATTTAAAATGTTTAAGTTTATTTTTTATTTTGAGACAGAAGGCAGAGGAGGGGCAGAGAGAGAGGGAGAGAGAGAGAATCCACCCTGACAGCACAGAGCCAGCTGCGGGGCTCAAACCCACAAGCTGTGAGATCATGACCTGAGCTGAAACCAAGAGTCGAACGCTCAACCGACCGAGTCACCTAGCCACCCCAGGTCAGTTGTACAATTTAAAAAAGAAAACAAAACAACAACTTCAGCTGTGGCTAGTAGGCTCTCAGGCGTGCACGCTACACATGGACCCAGAGAAAACCGGCTGCTCTGCCCACTGGACAAGGTTTGAATCTGATTCACTTCTAAACGTCTACAACACATTAGACACTATGCATACGCACACACGCGCACGCACATGCACACACACACAGAACACGCCCTACCCCAGGCCTTAACCTGCAATTGATTAAGACAGTGACAGTGGTGACTTGGAGAACACGCCAAGAGGGACATGAGAAAAACATCCCTTTGGCTTGAATATCATCGTGAAAACACGCCAGCTCCAACAGTGAAAATCACTGGCTTACTCAAGAAAAACTGCCATCTATCCACAAACTAATAATGATGAAGAAGCGTGACCAACTAATAAACCAAGAAACCAAGATCAACTAGCTAAAGAATAGTGGTAACTGAGGTCTACCCCAACTCACTCGGGCCAGTGACCTATAGCCTTGGACCTGCCTAAGGGTTTCCTTGATTTTCCTCAATGTCACTGGCTGGTTTAAAAAGTGCGCACACAACACTGAGTTATATGAACTGTAAATGTACAGTCATTTCCTAAGAAACTTTCAATATGATTTATTTCTGAAAGCTCAAAGAACTACAATGACCTCTAACAAGTATCCAGTTTGACTCATAAACGGAAGTAGAAGAGCCCAATGATCTCCAACTTCTTGAAATTACCGCTATGCAGCAGGCATGACTGTCCTCACTGACAGCCATCAGGAATGTGACTTGCACTGGTGGTCAGTGCTTTAAACTGACAACGGGGGAGTGTGGGCTCACTCGTACTGCTCAGGGACCTTTTCCTAAACCACTTTCTGATCTTGGTGGAGCTCTTTTAAGATGCTCATCCCCCCCAAAATGAGTAAAATAAAATAAAAAATAAAAAATAAAATAAAATGCCTGTCCCATCTCAGTTTAGCTGGAAGGCGACACTCCTGTGCCCTGGACATGGAAACATCGAATGCCCCACATCTTCCCCTGTGGGTCCAGCTTGGGGTGGGGGTGGGGGCAGGGCTCGGAAAGAAAAAGCCATCGCTGCAATCAGAAGCACCTCGATAATGAACCTGGCACATAAATCCAAGCGCAAAAGGAAAATTAATAATTAAAAAAGATGGGAGAGAAAGGAGGCCAGCCCGTGTTACTTTGTGGGATTCTACCCCATTAATATGTGGTGCTCGTTCACCCTGGCCAACAACTGCAAGTCAAAGAGACGAAAAGAGGACTCTTGTTAGAAAATAATTCATCGTGAAAATCAAAAAAGTGTGTTCCTGTAACTTGTTTCCCAGGAAAACTAACCAACTTCTGTCAGAGAACATTGATTTCTGTAAATCTGGAGGGGCCCCGCTCCTTCCTCCTCCCCAGTGATAGAAACTTCTAACATCTGGTTCTTCATGCATGGAATGCAAAATATTGATCAGGTTTTGTCAAAGCCTCCCCTTTAAAGTAGAAATGGACAAAGTACATTCACACACGCATACACATTCACAAATGAAAACACACAGGACTCCTAATGAAGCTTCCTCAGGGGAGCAACACCTGTTACTAGAAACACACGCTCGCCCACCCCTCTTCCACGCACACAGTGCACCTCTACTCCTTGAGCAACTGAAACTCTGATGGATGAGGAAAAGCAGCTCCCAGGCATCCCTCTGAGCAAATGGGCTCCCCTAGGGGAGACCACACACCTCTTGCTGAGCAGAGGAGAATCCCCACGGCGGGTACACAGAACAAACCCCAAGACACCTGCTGAGGAACACGGAAAGTCATCTAGGCAGGGCGGATGGAAGGGCTTCTGGAACTACTAACCACAGCGTGCCTGGCCAGGGCTCCAGTTTTCCCCTCTGGGCAGGGGATATAAAGTCATGAGCACTTCCAGGGAGAAGGAATGGGAAGATGAGAATCAGTTTACTAATTCCTCACATATAAGTGGGTGTTGTACCCATTCACAGCATCTACTGCTGAGCAAACACCCACAGACACTTTTCATCTCATGAGGGCCTGCCCCACGGGGTGGGTAGCATTTGGCTCCTGGACGTGGACAAACCCAAAACTCAGGGAGGTCATGTGACTCCCCTCAAGGTCTCACAGAGTATGAAAGAAACAGGACTGGAACCTGGGGCTTGATGCCAAGTCCACAGCAGTCCAGCTACTCTGCACTGACCACAGGGCTCATTCTGGAACAGCAGATTCCCCATACCCAGGTATTCGCCTTGAAGGCCTAAAAGATAAATTATTGCAGGTGTAACGCAACTGGGAATGGAGGCAGTTAATTTTTTAATCTGTGGTTGTGTTACAGTTTCAAACCTCATGTCACATGCTCAGGAAGGCTTCCAGAAGGTCAACCTAAATATATAGGTATTTTCTGTTTAATGTTGGCTTTTCACCCACTCATGCCCTCATCCTTGGCACATGCTAATTTAGTCCTATTTCACTGTAGGAGCCCTGCAGACACCATAAGATACAAGCTTCAACCATCATTTATAAGAGCAAGTGAAAGGAAGTAAAAATGTTCCCTTAGATCAATCCATTTACGTTACTCTGACCTATTTTCTGGTTTCTAGGCCAGAGTCCTTGTGCCCTGGACAAGCCATGAGTGTTCATTCTCAGTATTTGAGCTCCAAAGCTGAAGGCGAGACTTCCCATGCCTGTGTCACTTCCCTTACCTGAATGACATCTCCTGGTTCAAAAGTCTCAATATGAGCATTTCCTTGAAAGACATACAGTATATCCTCGAAGGAAACTAACAACAAGAAATCCACAATATGGTGTCTTGCAGAATGCTGATACCTTCACATAACAGAAATCATTTCTCTGTTAGGGAAACTCCAGAAAGGAGAGGAAGCTTACCAGGTATGTAGGGGTTTTCCCGAAGGAAGGGGCCCATCAGAGCATGAGGTCACAAGCCAAATGAGGGCGAGTTTCCATGACGGTCAAACAAGCATCTACACATCGAGCTCGGAAGCTTCCAAGAGGGATGTGGTGGGTGAAACCACAAAGTGGGTCCCACAAGGCTAACATCAAACTGACCACCCTCCAGAACCGACCAAAAGCTTAAATATCTGAAGATTAGCCCTTCACTAGGTTAACCTACCAGTGATGGTCCCTTTCCCCACTCATCCATCAAGATGCATTTCTTCTCGGGGCGCCTGGGTGGCGCAGTCGGTTAAGCGTCCGACTTCAGCCAGGTCACGATCTCACGGTCCGTGAGTTCGAGCCCCGCGTCGGGCTCTGGGCTGATGGCTCGGAGCCTGGAGCCTGTTTCCGATTCTGTGTCTCCCTCTCTCTCTGACCCTCCCCCGTTCATGCTCTGTCTCTCTCTGTCCCAAAAAAAAAAAAAAAAAAAGATGCATTTCTTCTCTACACTACTTTCCACCTCTTGCAGTTATCAACTCTCAAGTAAAAGTAAAGGCTGCCATTTACTCCAGCACGTCTCCCTTCAACTCCACGCCAAAATGTCGCCAATAATGGTTGTTTAAGGTGCACCGTAGATTAAGGTAGCCTGATGGAAGAGCCTAACTCTGTGCTACTTCAGGCAAGTTATATACACTGTTGGGTCTCCCGCACACAATGGGGCGACAGTAGGAGAACCGCTGCAGAGCACTGTAGGGAGGAGTCTATGGGATAATGCACACAAAGGGCTTAACACAGCGCCTGACGCAGAGCAAGCCTCTGTGTTAAGGCTATTACTGTTACTATCATGGTTTCTCAAATTAGTTACAGTTTGGGATTAGGGATCGAAATAAATGTCTACTGAATTTACCTATTTGGTATTTCCCTCCTTACAACCAACCTTGCCAGCCCCACTCCCTAGGACCTCCCCTCCCACCCTCTCAGCCCCAAAGAGGAATCCCCAGTTGACTGCAAAGAAACCGTAATCTATAGGAACTGTAACATGGAAGGGATAACGAACACACAGAGGACCGACTTCTTCCTTGTAAGAGGTGCTTAATTTTCAGTCACTTGCCCAAAGTCATGCTGCTGACGCAGGCACAGCTGGGATCCATACCCCAAGCCCACGTCCTTGCCCCCAAACCAGATCTGTTTTACTGGGTCTCTTTGCCCATGGCGGTGCCAATATACTGAAAATCAAGAACCATGTTCTTTATCGCGTCTGCCAACATCCCCAGGTGTAGACCAGGTGAAGGAAGGAGGGCTCAGCTGAAACGGCTGGTAGGCACCTCCCAGATTCCCTAGATTTGCTCTGAAGGATTTGCTTATTTCTGTCTCCAATCCCATGGCAGTCAATATGGCAGAAAAAAACATGTGCCCGGTGGTCAAAACAAGTGCATTACTTCATCTGTAAAATGAAGATGTTTATACTTGCCCTGTCTTCCTCGGGGGCAATTTTCTAAACCACGTGAGAAAACAAATGTGAAATCCTCCAAAGGATATGAAGGACTCCCCAGGTATTTGGCACAGTCATCATCTTTCTATCCTGAGCCCAGATTTTGCTTCCTCACTTCTGACTGGCAGGTGCAACACCATGGGCTGGGTTGTTAACGATCAGATGGTGTTCTAGCTGAGCAGTTCTCTAACTGGAGCGTGCACCAGGAACACCCGAGGGTGTGTTATGCCTGGACTGTCGGCCCACCCCAGGGGTTTCTGATTCACCTGGTCTGGGATGGGGACCAAGAATCTGCATTTCTAACAATCTCCAGGGAGACGCTGATGCTGCTGGTCTGGGACCACATTTTGAGAACCGCTGATCTTGACAGCAACTGCCATGGACCAGAAACCTGAATCAGAATAAATACTTGGAGAGATTCCCCTGTAAGGAGAAAATTTTCCAGAGTCTAAAATCTCTGCACCCGCCTTTCCCCAAAGAGTATTTCCGATTCTAGCCAACTGCACTAGATAAATCATGTGATGCCGGCACAAGAAGTCACCTCTTTAATGAACAAGTCACACGGAAGCAGCCGCCTGCTACCAGCCTGCTCCAGATACTTCATAAAAGTAGAAATCGGCCCTATTCATCTCTCTCCCCCCCTTCTGCACCTGCAGTCTAAAATTTCCTGGGGCTGTCGCTGAAAGCGTGACTCTTGATGGCAAGGCATGAGGCATCACTTTTTCCTCGTAAGCTCTGGATCCTGCTGAGCACACCTGTCCAGATGTCTTGCTGGAAGGGAGCCCACGAAAGAATTTCAACCAAATACCAGAAAAAATAAAATGGTCTTTAAAATTCCTCCCACACTCCTGAACTTTCTGGCTGTTGTTGCTGAGAGCATGAATTTGGTGCTCAAACCTGGAGGCTTCTCTTAAGCTCCCATGATTTGCTGACAAATACCCTCATCACCTCCATTATGAGAGAAGACGAAGGGCAGCCAGGGTGAGATGGGTCTGGGGTGGGCGGGCAGTGAGCACACACAGGCTGACTTCTCCCTTAGAAGAGGTCCTTCATTTAAAAAAAAATTTTTTTATGTTTATTTGAGAGAGAGAGAGAGAGCGCGAGGGAGCATGAGCGGGGGAGGGGCAGAGAGAGGGAGACACGGAATCTGAAGCAGGCTCCAGGCTCCCAGCTGTCAGCACAGAGCCCAACGTGGGGCTCAAACTCACAAACTGTGAGATCATGGCCTGAGCCAAAATCAGACGCTTAACCGACTGAACCATCCAGGCACCCTGAGGTGCTTCATTTTTATTTCATTCTTCCCTTGAAAGGGAAAATGGGAAGGTGAAAAAGCAGGAGATACAAATTCTCTCTGAACAAATGTCTCTGATGCTGGTCATTGTAGCTGCTAAGGCACTGGGCCTTTTCTCCTTAAATTCCCTGGATTTTGTGGGAAGTCGAAGAAGATGGTGACACTTGTGGGAGGGGGACAGGGACAAGCGAGTGACAGGATAAAGAAGCTTCTCCGGGGAAGGAGAGCAGAGTCTGAGCCAAGAGGCCAGGAGATGGCCGGCTGCAGAGGGGACGGCCACACAGCGAGAGGGGACACGGTTTTGCAAACGATGACACGGCTACTTTCTCTGCCCTGCTTTCGGGTTTCCCCCATAAATAACCCAGACAAACACCCCGTGCACTGGGTTTTGCTCTCCTTCCCCCCCCCTCTGTAGGTCTCATTAAAAGCCGATATTGTTCGGCCTCAAGATGGAGAGCTCAGCATGGATTTTACTGAACGTTAAATCAACCAGCAAGCGTAGCCAGCAAACTCTGTGGCACTTTAACTTTAAATAATGCAATAATTATTGAATTTCCTTTTTATAACTGAAGTGCTGGAATGTAAACAATGGGGCCGTAATTGCAGGAAGGGGGGATCAATAGAGGCAATCGTTTTTCAGCCATGTTAATTGTAAATACAATTGCTCCAAGATGTCAGCCTTGTTCTTCTTGCTCCCAGAATCATCCTAACGGATGACAGAGTCCAACTTTCCCATTACAGCTGTTCGTTCCTTTAAGAGGTTCTCAATCAGGTCTGATCAATCTGTCAAGATAATGCATGGAGTAAGTAAGACTCTTCCAAACACAGGCTCCCAATCAATAGCCGGGACCAGCTTAATGAGGTGGGGCTAAGGCCCAGAGGGAGGTAACTGCCCCCAGCTTGCGCCTAGGTTTGGCAGGCCGGCTTCCTCACATGGCCCTGATAAACAGATCAGCCCTTAATGAGGACATTAGTTATGCATGCTTCAGCAAGCAGCAAGACATCCATCCCTTGGGACAGACGGACACAAAACAAAATAGATTAACAGAAAACAATATGGTGCCAAATTAGGTCTAACTGAAGACTTTTCCCTCCTTCTACTGCTTTCCTTAATTGTCCAGCAGAGTGGAGGACATCAATTAATCATTCCAATGGGCATGAGCTCAAAGAATGGGAGTACCGTTGGGCTGGAGGATCTCCGGGTTTCTCCCAGCCTCCTCTGGCTGCCACTCAGTATGAGTGCCCTCACCTCAACACTGTTTCCAGATCACAAGGGGGGCCCCTCACAGAAGGGGCCCCACACCAATCAGCAGGAGAGAAGGAAGACGTGGCTGAAGTCTCACAGCCCTACTGGAGGGGCCAAGAACTGAAGATGGACGAGAACAAAGCTGCTACTCCTCATAGCTGACATCTGTTTCTGAGATCAAGTCTTGGTCTTGAGAATGGTTACTGCCTCACAGGAGAAGAGGTGTTAAGTCAGGAGTCTAGAATCCCATTTCACGTGGCACCCTCGGCACCCTCGGCAAGCCGCACACGCATTGAGGGACCCTGGGTTCTCAAAAGGATACCCTGGAGGGCTTCACGGGGAGGCTGAAGGGCTAGCTTCCCTCCCCGAGGCCAACGCGCAGCGTTGCCTCTGCTCCTGCTGCCTGGCTGGGAGAGCACCTCCCTGTGGAAGTCTGTGAGAAAGACCACGCTAAGGGAAGGTCTCACCCAGAGTATGACAGTTCCTTCTCCCAGAGTCTGGGTTTCCCAGAACCTTCTCAAAGTTTGGATCCCGGACCAACAGCATCAGCACTCCCTAGAAACCCCTTCAGACCCCATCCAGACCTACAGGGGTCTGGCCCAGCAATCTGAGTTTTAACAAGCTTTCCAGATGATTCCCACACAAGCCCGTTTAAGGGTCACCGTCTTAGAGGGGGAATTACATAAAGCAGCTTAGAGGAGGGAGGATCTAGAAAATCACGGTGTTTCTGGTCCTTTCTAAATCAGAAACAGTTCCGTGTCTAAGATGTAGCTAGAAACCCGTATTTTCCCTGAGGTTTGGATCAGAGCCCACCACCCACCTGCTTCAGAACGCAAAGCCTCTGGAAGATATGACACCAAAGGAATGAGGCCCTTGTGTGAAAAGCCCATTTTATTAGTGGGCTAAGATCACAGAGTGGGCCACACCACTGAATTACAAAAGGGCAACAGTCTCATTATGTGACTGAAGTAAAATGAGAATAACCGGGTCTTTGTAAGGGTGTCAGGATGAGCAGAATATACGAAAACAAATAAAGAGCTGGAAAGATGAGATCCCTCTTTTGTGCAAAAGGCCCAGCTCACCGGCCACTCCCTCTCTGAAGCCTTCCCTAACGCCCAGATTGCACCTCTCTCCCCCACTCTGGGCCCCCAAGCCCATTGGGAGCAACTTCCATGCCGGACTCATCTTGTTGGCTTACAAACCCCTGCCTGCCTCACTGCTGCCCTGTGAACAGCAAGTCCCAGGCCCGGAGACCAAGCTGTGCCTCTCTGCCTCAGCACAGCTCCTGATCCACAGCAGGTTCTTGAAAATGGTTGGCTGAAAGTCTGAGCAAACCTCCCACACTTCACTCTTACTCTTGGTCTTCAGCTTGCCGACCTTTCTAATCTAGACCAGACTCCCTCTCTCCTCCTCCGCTTTCAACCCTCTACTCCATTCCACACTTGACATAAAAGCAGCCTCCTGGCCCTTTCCACCTCACCTACCAACCCTGCTCTTTCTGGTCACGGCGGCTCTTCCTAAGCGCAAACCCTCCCGAACGCCCCCCTCCACCTGCTGAATGGCGCCCCTACCTGGACGTCCTCCCCCCTCACACTGAGCTAGCACTATTGTCTCCATGCCTCTGGGGTCCTGTGGCAGGAGGTGAGCCCCACCTGTGGGTATCAGTATTGGGCACAGCCTTCACTTGGCTTCCACGTGGGCTCTACATTCCTTGATGACCGAGACAGGAGGCTGGGACTGAGAGAATAAACATGTTTATTCTAAGATTTACCGCTCGCTTGGATAAGATTTTACAGCAGGATATCACTACTGTAAATGGCTGTACTCAATGACTTCACTTCTCAGTATATGAATCGTAGAAGCCCTTCTCCTTCCCCACTCTGAATCCACCAAAATGTCCCCCAGCCAGAAAACAACTTAGCTCGTCACCATCAGTGTATTCTTCCATTTCGGTCTACGTATTTACAGAGCTTTAATATCGCTATTCTCTTTCACGAAAGCTTGTTTCCTATTCAACGGACAAATACTGCGAGACTGTGAGATGTGTTGAGAAACATCTAGAAGAAGACCATAGAAGACAGGGACAGAGAGCAAACTCCAGCAGATGCCTCTCGGTGGGGAGTGACTCAAGCCATGAGGACTCCGACAACGAGTTGACAAGTCCACTACCACACCTTTACAGACAAAAACAATTTAGTACAAATTTTAGTTCTAAACACACAGTGTCTCCAAGATCCAATGGAGAGGCGTGACCATACACAGACACCCGAAAGGAGATGGCTGACTGGGTATTTCTGAGACATCTGTTCATCTCCAGGTTGGAAAAGCCAGGCTAAGGACATAAAAAAAAAAACAAAAAAAAAACAAAAACCCAAAAAACAAAAAACCATGCACACATGCTTATCTTTCTTTTCTTCCCAAACTTTTTGTCTTCTTCCACAACTGAGCAGCTGTGGCCTGGACCCTCGATTCTTGCCACTCCCTAAGCAACTGGTTACATCTACCTTCATATGTTTCCAAACTCTGAGACCTGTGAAGAAGGGAACGTTCTCCACCTGGGTTTAGATGGGCTGCTTTCCCTTCCTGGCTTATGACCAAACTCTAGGCCCCCCAGCTGCTCACTGGCCACCAGACCCTCCCCCAGAGGTTCTAAGCAACACGGTCTAATGACATAGCCTCCTGGTTCTGTTCTCAAGCTCCCAATGGAATGTGGCTGTGAGGCTAGTCAGCAAGAGGTTTTGTGTTTTTTGTTTTTTTTTCCTCCAACCTTATTTTAAATGGTAAAAAGGGAGGCTTTTGTTTGTTTTTTCACCAGCCAGTCTACACTGACCAAATCATCCTCTCCTCACAGTCTCCAAGTTCATTCTGTTTCAGAAGGCCCAACCAACAGTGAGGAGATGGGAAGGGCCCAGTAGAAGATTTTCCAGGGGGCACAATTTCATTCCAGAAAGATGATCATTTACAAATCCTTCTAGAGAACTGCAGTAAAATTCAAGTTCCAGAAAACAGCATCTAAAAAGCTTGCAAGCGGGAAGATTTCTTTGAACAAAATGGCAGGCTTCGGAGAAAGCTGGAGGTAGGGTGAGCAAGGAGATTGCTACGATTTCCAGCTCTGGGGCGCCGGGATGCTGCGGGCATGCATTTTGCCCATTAGCAGTTACTGTGTTCCTGGTGCACAGTGACATCTGGACATAGACCTGCCAGGGCTCTCTTCCTGGGGACACGGTACGAAGACGAAGCCAATCGCTCACCACCACAGCAACTGGCAGGTGACGTCTTTAAAATCTCAAACCTAGTAACCTGTTCTGCAGGTATTAACACAAACTACAGATACTATTTTAGTGGGCATTTTAAAGGGCTCAGTCTTAAAACACCAATCTCTCAATGACCTTTCCCGATTGCATCACAATGACAGGAAGCCAAAAGGAACCAACAGTCATTCCCAGTTTCTGAGAAAACCTTTATTTTTACAGTCTTTAGCGGTCTTTCTTTCAGCTTTGGATTCATTCATTTCCCATCTGTCTCTCCATATTCTTGTTTCTGGTTTCCTCACAAAGCAATGAAGGGATGATTTATCTCTGAACACTGTTTTTTTTTAATGTTTATTTATTTATTTGAGAGAGAGGGAGAGAGATAAAGCGCACACGTGAGCAGGGAAGGGGAAGACAGAGAATCCCAAGCAGGCTCTGCACGGTCAGCGCAGAGCCAGATGTGGGGCTCGAACTCATTAACGCTGAGATTGTGACCTGAGTGGAGAACAAGAGTAGGACACTTAACTGAGTGAGCCACCCAGGCACGCCATGAACATTATTTTCACCATTCTGTGTACATAAGAAAAGTCATCTACTAAAATGGTTTTCACCCACCAGTGCCTTGTACCACCCTTGTCTCCTTCTCAGTCCCTCTGCAGTCTCTCTCCCTCTCTGGCGTGTGTGTGTGTGTGCACGTGTGTTCTGTCGTCAGTTCATGCCATTCCATCCTGTACGTACTTCCATTCCAGCTCAGCCAAATTCTGCTCCCCTTTCTGAACACCCCATCTCCCTTCCGATTTCTGTCTCTAGGAATTCCTTCTCTGAAATTAAAGACTTCACCTCTCAGCGTATCTTTTCCCACTGACACCTTAGGTGCTGGTTATCAGCATTACATAGGTGGCATATTCTCCTGTGAGACCGGAATGTTCCTGAAGACAGAGGTTATGTGCCCTCCTACTGGACACCCAAGAGTCAGGTTATTCTGTATAAAGAACACGGGCATAAATCAGGAGTCACGCAGGAGAGGGTCTCTGACACTAAGCTCTCTCTCAACTGTGAACACCACCACCTCACACTGAGGGGCCATGAGACTCCAGTGAGTAAAACGGTATGAATGTACTTCTTAAAGGGCCAAGCAAAAAAATTTTTAACAAAGTGGTCAGATGATGAGAACTGGTTGGAAGGGGCACTTGGAAGACTCAGAAAACCCTCCCACCATCTGATTTCAATGGGGTCCTAAGTCTACACAAAGACGAATTAATTACTTGATGGCCTGTTCACTTACCTCGCTAATGAAATCATGGGTGTTTCAGGGAAAGAACCTGTTAGGAGGACTGGCTCGCCTCTGGGTGTGGGGACTGCCGGTGCCAGCTCATTCCCCCGCGCCAACATGACTCACGAGATGACACAAATCGCCAGTGGGCTTTGTTATTATGTGACCTTCAACAAGTCACCCTTCTTTCCTGCTTCAGTGATAAAAATCTGGATGGTAATACTAAGAACCTCCTTCGTGGCATGATCGCGAGGAATGACGATGGCGCACAGCTAATAATGACCAGGAAGCACTGGGTCTTTGTAGAGAGCTATGTTACTTAACATTTAGAATAATACCCACTGTTTCAGGTTGAGAAAGCATTCAGATTTTAGCTAAACTGAAGGCTGAACATATCCACTAATGAGCAGTGTCCTTCCCATAGAAACACTGAAAGCTACTCAGTCTACTGAATAAAATGACTAGCAGTACATTAGCCAGAAGCTGATGCAGGTGTAGTTACCATGAAACCAGGGTCATTGCATTCAACATCTAATAAGCAAATTCTTAAGATCACAGAAATAAACCAGGGCCAACCGAGCTGACAACAATTGCATTTGGATAGAATGATTTCTTGGTCCATAGTTTCCATAAAAATACAATCTATTAAAAGATATGTTTCTACCATCTAGACCAGGAGTCTGTCAGTATCTGGATGGTAACTATTTTAGGCCTTGAAGGGCCATACAGCCTCTGTTGCAACTGCTGAACTCTGCTATCACTGCACAAAAGTGACGCTGGGCAATTGTTAAAATAACATGCATAACCGTGTTCCAATAAAACTTTACATAAAAGGCAAGGACTGGTTGGATTACCCCTCTGACAGTGATGTGCTGACTCCTGATGAAAAAATTTGTGTAAAATTTACTCATTTGCAGTATGAAGAGACAACGAACGAACACACACACACACACACACACACACACACACACACACACGTTTGTTGAGCAAAGTTCCTTCCAACTTGTCAAAACACAGTAAGACCAAGGTTTGCAAACTTGATATCAAAATAAGCAGTTTCAAAGTGAAGATCAACAGTAACTCAAGTACCATTTAACTGGGAATTATGAAATGACTCCAGAACAATTAAACTTCACTACTTGTTTTCATGCTTTTGAACGTAAGAACTTGCGTTGTGTGTTTTCTACCCATGGCACTCCTTCTCTACTGCTGCCATTCTCCTCCTATAAACACAGTGAATAATGCCGCATGAGTAAGTTAGGGTTATACATTTATTCAGAACGAAACAATACCTGTAACTGAGTCAACTTTTAACTAATCTGATGATGGAGTTACTAACAACAACAAAAGAGTATAAGCTTCTTCTATGCCCTCGAGTAGCTGAAAATAATGCAGATGTGAAAACCAAGGGAGCAAAAACGAAAAGGGGAAAAATTAGGTCACTTTCATCCCTGTATACCTTCCTACACATCCGCTTACTTTCTGAGCATGTCTGGAAAAGAGAATGCTAGCAATGACCTTGACATCCAACAATGAGTGGTCAGGAAGTCTGGATTTAGAAAAAGAAAATATCTGAATGTTTTCTCAATAACACCGTCTCCATGTATCCAGTCCTGCATAGATTTCAAAAGGTTTGGCCTTCATTAGTTCAAATGATTCTCACAACTGCCTTGCGAACTTCAGTGGCGGCAGATGCCTTTCTTCGCCATCCAGTGCATAGAGAAGAGACTTAAGTCACAGATGGCAAACGGGTGGCAGCTGGGGGAGCCTGCAGGTATGAATCACGGAACTCTGCAAGTTTTAAAAAATTCTTCACTAACGGTTAACACTGTGAATTTACACGGCACCTGGGTGGCTCAGTCGGTGAAGCGTCCGGCTTTGGCTCAGGTCGTGATCTCGCATTTCATGAGCTCGAACCCCACATCGGACTCTGTGCTGACAGCTCAGAGCCTGGAGCCCATTTTGGATTCTGTGTCTCCCCCTCTCTTGGCCCCTCCCTTGCTCTCTCAAAAATAAATGTCCTATCTCTCTCTCAAAAATAAATAAACGTTAAAAAAAATTTTTAAATAAAACCTGTGAATTTCCCACCCAGCCAAGAATGAATGAATGAATGAATGAATGAATGAATGAATGACTATCTGGCTGTGCTGGCTGCACATTCCCTCAGCTCAACAATTACCTAGTTAAGATGGGGCATGCACTTCCCAAGCCAGCACTGGTGCCCATCTACGACAGATGCGTCACCCCTGCAGGCGCCTGGGCCGTGCCACGTGTACCAGACGATGTGGCTCGTGAGGGAAGGCCATGGAAGTTGGGCCTACACCTTCGGGTCCTGCTTCAGCGTTGGTCACACCACACTGCGCTACCCATGAATAAGCCAGTACAAAGACTCTCCTGAAACACAGTGCCCACTTGAGGAGTGTGCCACAGAGCACAAAGCCAGAGCTGAGCTACCACAGGCTCAAGCGGTAAGGGACTTCAGAACGAATGTGGCTTCGTAAGGGAAGCCAACTTAATTCTGCCAAGGAGTTAATATTTGCTAATTGGTAGAAAAAGGTAAAATTAATGAGGACATTAACATAGCTATTTAAAAACAGCTCCCTGTTTCTCCCATTGTAACACATGGAACTATCAGGAAGTAATTGAGGGAAAAGGACACTGTCAATTCTCAATTATCTGCATGAATGAAGCGCTTAGTGACACGGATAATCCAAGTCATTTACATTTGGATTTAGAAAGTAACATCTTTTTCCTTCGGAAAACTTACCTTCCTAATTACAGCTTGCTGAATGTGAGGGTGAAATCAGTTTACCTTCTGTGCCAAAGCAAAAAGTTGCTGGGGAGGGTACAGAAACCACCAGGGGCTTCAGACCTGCCACAGATAACCCAAGGCAAAGAAAAGATCATCCACAGTGGTTGTCTAACGTGGTGGCCACGAGCCACATGTTTAGCTAAATAAGAAGTTCTGTTACGACGCATGCCATGTTTCAAGTGCTCCAGAAACACATGTGACTAGGGGCTCTCAGCCACTAGTGGACAGCAGAGATACAAAACATCTCCATCATCACCAAGTTCTAGTGGACAGCAGTGACTTCTCGGTCCATGGTGACCTCTAGTTTCCTGGATTAAGTAGAAAGCTGTGTGACGGGTCGGGAGCAGAGGAATGCAGGGGATGCTATACTGCCACCTTCTTTAGAAACAAAAGGGAATTGGAACACCTGACTCGCTCAGCTAGTTTAATTTCAAGCCCTGCAATGTAGACTTCGTCCAGGGAATAGCACAAAAAATACGCATTCCATTCCAAGTAAAATGAAGCTTTTTAATTAACAAAGCAGAAAACGAGTGGATAAAAGGCAAGGCAGGAAAGCCTGATTCTAAGCAAACATGTGCCATATCGTTACCCGCACCTCGTGTGGCCACGCGGCCTGGGTGCCCGCTATAGGTAAACAAGGGAGGGAAGGCAGCTCTCCCCCCCACCCCCCGCCGGCCACAAGGGGCCCACGCTGCAGGGGGCTGCTCAGGTGCCACCGGGGGTGGTGTCAGGCCCAGTGGCACTTCACATCCTCATTAATTATCTTGAAAGGAGAGGGTTAGTAAACAGCAAGTTAATTAAATTCTCCGATGATGCTAATTTGGGAGGCTTTAGAAAGACTGGCAAGGGCAGAGGCAATATAAATGGGACCTGGATGGGTTAGAAGAAGGAGTGGAAAATAAAATTAAGCACCGGCTCAACAAACACCGCTTGAAATAAGTCTTAGGGAAGAGCCAAAATACGTCCACAAACGAATTTATTTGGAAAATAGTTGTGCTAAAATGAAAAGTTTTGCAACGTCTGAGGCATATAATCAGAAGGGGAGCAAAAAAAAAAAAAAAAAAAAAAGGCTTTTTAGTAAAAGTGTTTATGTGCACTTAGAAAAAGGTCTGGAAGGAACACCACCCGGTAAAGGTCATTGCCCTCAGGAGGCGTGGTCACGGACAAGGGGACATGGGGATGGGGCTTCCACTGTTTTCTTCATGTTCTTTTTAAACTGATGAAACATCTTTCAAACTAGCACACACTGTGAGGTTTTTAGCTGTCTTTGTTTGGTTTTTTAAGCTTTTTGGTTTGAAATAATTTTAGATATACAGAAGATGGGCAAAGAGCTCCACGTGCCCTCCACTCAGCTTCCCTACTGTTTACATCCTACATCTTACCATCTGGCACACCCATCCAAACCAAAAAACTGACACTGGTACAATACTATCATTAAAGCACAAACTTGACTCAGATCCCACCCATGTTGACATTCGTGCCCCTTCTCTGTTTCAGGATCCAGACCAGGACCCCATACTGCACCTACTTGCTGCGCTCCTCCAATCTGTGACAATTCCTCCGTCTTCTGTGACCTGGACGCTTCCCAAGAGCTCTGGCCAGATATCTGTAAAAACACCCCTCGATCTGGGTTTGTCTGATGTTTTCTTAAGATTACAGTGAGGTTCTAGATCTTTTGGAAAGTACCCTTCCCAGTGCATCATCTCAGGGGTATGTGACATCAACCGGACTTATCCCTTATCAGAGGTGACTGTCTATCACTTAGTGAAGGAGGGCCCCTTTCTGCCAGGCTTCCCCACTGACAAGCTACCCCTTCTCCCATTCTATGCTGTAACCATTAGAAGTGAATCACTTAGTCCAGCCCTCAGACGAGAGGAGGGGAATGAAGCTCCAGCTTCTGGTTATTATGCCGTTAAATAAAATATCTTGTCACAGAGATAAGCTTCTCCATGCAAAAAGAAGTATCTGGTGAAAATGTCTATCTACAAGGTCTTGAGAGTTGCTGTTGTTGTTTCAAACGCTTGGATTCTCAACAACACAGATGAATGAATGCCCACAGCTGCAGAGACCCTGCTCTACAGGCCAGGCTGCGTTCTGCATACTTGCATATGTGAACTTATTTAATCCTCACAACAACCCGGTGAAGGGGATGCTGCAATGTGACAACAGTCAACCCCAAATTACAAAGAGGTGAAATCTCTTGCTCACGTTAACACAATTACTACTTGGCAGGGGCAGGACTCAAACTCACGCCTCCTGGCTCTAGAGATGATGCTGTCTACGAAGCTCTCCTGCTCCACCATATACAACACAAAAATTTCAAGCTAGTTACATGGAGCAGCGAAATATAATTGAGAGAGAAGAGTGACGTGGGGCAAGATGTCAAAGACCAAATGGGACAGAGTCTTCTCTGGAGACAAGCACCCTCGTGGGGGCATTCAGAGGGTCAAACAAAATCGACACGCTCCAAAGGGGTTTCCAACAGAAGGCAGCTCTCCTCCACCTTAATAGGGCGGCAAGGAACACAGAGCACCTGAGCGGCTCAAAGGACCTCCCCATCGACAAGTATGCAAGATGCTCAGAATCTAAGGACCATGACGCTTATGGATAGCCCAGCCCCTGTCTGTCATGGAGACAAGCCGGGAACTGTCTCCTACTCTTTTACTTCTCCGACTCTTCTGAGGTTCACGGTGGCACAGACAGCAATAAAGTATAGGTCAGGATTGGAGCAGATCTGTCTGGCTGTGGAGAGAGAGCAGATGCCAAGACAGAAAGAGACCAACAGCCCAGACAGCGTGGGGAAACTTGGCCCAAGACCCCAAGATCTATAACATGGGCTTGTTTAATCCCAACTGCTAATGATCTCATATTCTGACATCAAAAAGAAACAAAGAAATGAGTTGCTTCTATAAAAACAGGCAAGTGTGGAGAAGAGCTGCTGCCTCCCGCCCCAAGTACCCACATGATTCAGTTCTCACACTGGTCCTAACCATCATCCTTTGCATACAGAAACACAATGATGAAGAAGTGAGCAGAAAGCAATACGTGCTTCCTTCCTGGATACCCACCCCACACCGTCTTCTCCAAATATCTGGCATTCGTTTCTTCTCCATGTAACCCTGCCTTGCTTTGTTCTCTGATTGTTTCAAATGCAAAAATTTGCCTTGAAAATGGCACTAACGAAGCACATCACACAAATTATTCTACCACCATGCTGATCCCACCTCACAAGTGGGCAGAGAGCAGATCATCCATAAACACCCAGCGTCACAGAAGAGGAGAGGAGCAGGGATGGTCCCTGGCTTTCCTCTGGATACAAGTGGACCTAGTCAATACAGTAGGCCTCTGTTTAAACTTATCCACCAAGCTAGATCTCAAGGAACACAGAACTGCCTCCTCTCAAGACAGGGTCTCAGTGCAAATTTTAAAAGCAATATACTCCCTTTATTAAATACAGAGGAGACTTGTTAGCAGCAGCTGGTGTATGAGTGCTTACTACCTGCCAAGCACAGTTCTATCTAAGGGCTGTTCTAAGAAGAAATAGACTCGGCACCAACCAAAGGTAACTCCTTAACGTGTCAGTGTATTCTCTTCCATGCACTACTTCAATGTTTTACATCATCCAGAAAAAATAAAATAGCATTCAAGAGGGACACATTTCCCGATTTTTAATGGAGCCAAACCCTGAGAATTATGGCCTGGAGCATTGTATGTAGCAAAAATCTGAAGTCTTTGAGTAGATATTTCTAAGCACCTACAAAAGCAATGAATCACTAGAAGTAAACACAACTTCACCAAGTACAGAACAAGATTCAGCAATTTCAAGATTGCCATTTGTGATTCTAGGATAGCAAGGTGTCTCTGCACTTAGGAATGCTGACCCAGAAACAGTGATCATGTGTCAAAGTCAATCTGGAGGAAAAGGTCTACAGGGGATCATCATTATCAGGTGGACTTCTCTGGTCTAACATTTCTAATGAGATGTACATAAAGACAGGAGTCCTACCCATCAACACTCCAAAAAAAAAAAAAAAAAAAGAAACAAAAAACCAAACCAAACCAAAACAAAGAAACATAAATAAAAACAAAACTCTTAAAAGCCACAGAGAGGATATTAGAAAACATTTTAAAAGGGAGACTGAGCAGAATTATCACACTTTAACACAAAACAGTACAAAACTAAAAGAACTAAGACAGTTCTGTATGGTCCCAAGTCAGGGCAAATTAATGGAACAAGAGAAAGTCTAGGACCAGATCCAAATATGAATTTAGTGCGTGATATGGTGGCATTTCTAAGCACTACAGGCAAGGATGGGTGGATTGCTTAGTAAATGGGGCTGGGATGGACAACTAATTGAGAAAAAATAAACACGGAAGAATCCATGCCTCGCAATATATACCAAAATAAACTCCAGATGGATTATGGAGTTTAATGTCAAAACATTAAACCATAAAAGAACTAAATGGGGATATAAGTGAACCTGATCTTGGTAGGGTAAAGGGAATTCTAAGCTTAACGAAAGGGAAGGAAACAGAAATGAAAAGATCTGATGATACAAAAATGTTAAGCTTTGGAATCTCAAAACATACCATCAATAATAAAAGATAGTGATGAAAAGAGGAGGCCATGGAACTGTAACAGAGAGCAAATCCGTGTTTCACGTCTTTGATATCAAAAGAGCACTTTTAACCTATTTGTTTCTATTATGTACTTTCTAAAATCTTATTTTTAATAGTGGAAAACTGGAGGAAAAAAAAAACCCTGATGACTAAACAGAGAAGGAGGTAAATAATCATGGCACCTTCCCACAATGGCATGCTGTGCAGCTAAGAAAAATTACGTGGTAGGGAAATATTTAGGGATTCCCAAGAAAACCAAACACCGTAAAGTCCTTAAAAGCCATTTACAAGACAGGTGTGCGCTGTTTCGGGGCACCTGGGTGGCTCAGTGGGTGGAGGGTCCAACTTCAGCTCAGGTCATGATCTCATGGTTCATGACTTCCAGCCCCGCGTTGTGCTGTCAGTGCAGAGCCCGCTTCAGATCCTCTGTCCCCTTCTCTCTTTCTGCCCATCCCTCACTCATGCTCTCTTTCAAAAATAAATAAACCTTAAAAAAAGGGGACCACTTACGAGATATATACACAACACCATTTAAATTCTACTAAATAATGTCACAAGGCTGAAAGCACAAATGCTAAAATGTTTAAAATTAAAACCATCTTTGGGGAGTGAGGTTAGGGATGATTCTCTTTTTTGAGTTTCTCTACATTCCCAGAAGTTGTGTTTGTTTGTTTTTACAATGGACAAGAACTACTTCTGAACTCAAAAATAAAAATAAATGAAAAAAATATGCATACATATGACAACTTTACTATTCCATTTCCAGATATGAAACATTTGAAAGGGCTGCCAGGTACTCTGAAACAGTGGAAGAAACAGGATAAAGAAAAACGGCAATTTACATTAAGTCCTCTCCTCAGGTCTGGGAGGACAGGGAGACCTGCTTTAATAGTCAGTTCTATGAAAACAAAGGCACGAGCCAAACCCTCATCGTTTCAGGGGAACACAAGTTCCATAGGAGCCAAGGGTCTGATGTGCCTGCTTAATAAAAGAATAGAAGTTTAATGATTCAGGGTCTTTATCAAGGAAGGAGAAAGACTCCCTGTAATCAGTGAGGTCTCCCCATCCCATGAGGAGCACCCCATCCCATAATGAGCATGGTCACCGAGGAGACACGCAGGTTAGAAGCAGGTGATGGGGATGGTAAGGAGTTTAGAAGCCACTTCATACCAACAACTAGTTACAAATGTTAGGGATGTGTACTCCGTAGAACAGAGAAGGTGCCTGCACACTAACAAGTGACAAAAAGAGGAGGGGCACTTGGCGAAATAAACTATGGCACCTTCACACCTGGGTATACTGTGCAGCTGGTAAAAATCACATGGTATAAAATATTTAGTGGCAACAAAAAAGCACACACAGCAAAGTTCCAAGAAGCCATTCACAAAATACATACGGTACCATTTACATTCTACAAAACAGCAATACCGTAAGGAAGATTCTGCTATCTGAGGGAAACAGGAAACAACTGTCTCCACCTTTGCAGAGAAGGAAACAGACAATACCTCAACAGAGAGTATTTTTACCAGTTAGAAGTAACCCTAGACTCATTTATGTAAAGAAACTAGAAACATTCGGAGAAAGTGAAAGACCGTTGCTTACACATATTTTTTTTTAAGATATTCGTTCATCAGTATTTTCTAAGTCCCCTTCAAGGACCACGTGAGTCAGGAGCTTGCTAGAAACACAGACCCCTTGTATTTCCCCAGCCCAGATTCATAGAATCAAATCATGGCCAGAACCTCAGAATCTGTACTTTATAGGGTTCACCAGATGATTCTGATACACAATAAGATTTGGGAACCCTTGGGAAGATGACATCTTTAGGAGATTTTAAGAAGTGGTACCTTTTTTTTTTTTTTTAAGGCAACACAGAAAGGAACAAAAAAAGCATCACTAAATTTTACCACCGAGATAAACACTTTTGGCCAACAACCATCTTGACACTTCTTATCTACACATACAGTATATCACAACTTGACATAAATGGAATAATCTGAATGTGTAACATTTTATACGATGTTAAAGCCTTCTTTCCAACTAGAAAGTACACATGCACCATCGTTTTTAATAGCTGCATAGTAATGCACAGCAAGGACTTGCTATAATGATTTTAACCAGTCCAAGTGACCGATTTACAAACTGGAAGGAAGGAAGGAAGGAAGGAAGGAAGGAAGGAAGGAAGGAAGAGAGGGAGGGAGGGAGGGAGGGAGGGAGGGAGGGAGGGAGAGAGGGAGGGAGGGAGGGAGGCAGGGAGGAGGAACAATGCTCTGATGAAGAACATTTCAGACCTATCAATGCCTGGGGGTGTCTCATCAAAGAGCAAGCCCACTTCACAACTGGACAGGCACTGGCAAAAACTACAGTAAGTTCCCTGTTCACCAACAGGACACATGAACAAGTGTATCAATTCCCTCATGATTAGGAATATAATCCCTGTAAAATAAACCTCCAGGGAGCAAGTGTCAGTCTGGGTGTAACCTGCAAAGTACTTTCCCCAAGAAAAAGAGGACAACTTTCTTAGGGTATAAAGCAAATCCAACAAAAGTCAGAGGACCCTCCTTGCAGAACACATGAGCATTCTTTTGCCTCTTTAACTCCGGAGCCCAATCATGAATTAGAGCCCTTGTTCTGACTCTCCTGCCACACCCCACCACCGGGCTTGGAAGGCAGGAAGGTAACAGGGCAACAGATCAAGAAGGCTTCTGGGAGATGCAGCTGTTAGCAACTCGGACAACTTCTTCACAGAAATGCAACCAGGGTTACTTTCTTCCAGGAGGCCATGGCCAAAAATACATCCAGCTTTTGTTTTCTTCAAAAGGCGTGAGGTCCTGCTCGGGGAAGCAGGAGACACGTGGGACAGGTAGTAGAGAGAAGGAAGGAGATTGAAAGGTATGCCTAACCAAGGCCCTGGGAGAAAAAATTAGAGGGAATCTCATTTTCATTTGGATCGTGGGCTACCCCCATTCCCTGATAAAGTCATGTGACTACCAACAGGACAGGCATAGCAGAGGGCTGACACCGTGTGGTCTCCCCAGAATGCTCCATGTGGCAAATGGTCACTGAACGTGCAGAAAGGAGTCAAGGTGTCCTGAGGGAGAGGCCCTGGGGCAGAGAGCAAAGAGGGAGGGGGTGGTGCATTTGGCTCTGTTCTCGTGTTCCTGTGATGCTGGCTGGTTCCAGGCCCCAGGAAGCTGGCTGGGGCCTTGTCCTGAGCAACAAGACAGGCCTCTGCCAGTTTCCTAGCAACCCTCTCAGGCATGGTCAGAGGCAAGGCCATCTAGGGAAAATTTTAAACGGCCACATGCACAGATGCAAAACCCAAGCAGGCCCAACTCCCATTTGGGAGCCAGCTCCAAAACCAAGCCGCACCCAAAAGGTGTGTGGGGGGTGGGGGTGGGGTGGGGACTGGCTATGGCGGCAGCCACACTTCCTTCTCCTCAGCCCTGCGCTTTGCAGAACACAGCCACACCTGGGAGCTCCAGCCCCGCCCCCACGAGACACAAACAGCAGACTAGGTTCCCCATTGCAAGGGTGTAATAACCAAATGTGCACATGTCACTGTCCTTCTGAGAACTCAGACCCCAGGCAAGGACAACAAAGCACTCTATCTTAACCACTCCCTCTGCACCCAAGTTCTTCTCTCTGCAATTATTTCCACAAGCCCACTCCCATTTGGTAACACCTGCTTCTCGGCAGGTTTTAGCTCCACATCCTCTCCCATCTCCTCCAACAGGACTTCGAGGCCATGCTGCCAGCTCAGGCCCACCTGTTCCAGACAAATGACCTTCCCTTTCACCACTGTCCCTTGTTCCTTCTCTCTCAGCCTGAATCCATCACATCCTATTCAATCCACGATGCCAATGACACCAAGTGGGAGGTGAGAACTGAGATGAGAACTTCTCCTTATCCTATGGCACGTATGGGAAGGGGCCAACATCAAGGCCGGCCCAAGTCACACCAAGTCACGGCAAGGACATCCATCTAACTTGCCACCTTCAACGCAGGGACTAGAGTAAAAATGAGCACCAGAGAAACATGAGTGTGGCCAAGCACATTCTAGGTCACTCCAGGCACTTGCCCACTACTTGCTTTTCACCTATGAAATTGTCTTGGGCGATCAGATAGTAATCATAAGATATTCACTTTCAGCATTGGGTGTTGTATGGAAACAATGTGATAATAAATTTCATATATTAAAAAATAAAACAAAATGTAGTTGAACATTAAAAGCGAGTAAAGAATAAAATAGTGAGTAAAAGAAAAAAATAAGATATTCACTTTCAATTACTATATGCTGTACAGTTTTTATAACTCCTGTACCTCTATCAGAACACCCAATGCTGTTAACTCTGGGAGGCAAACAGGCTCCATTTTACAGATGGTATTTAAGGCATGGGTTGAGGGTCTGGGGCTGGTACACTACAGAGAAAGAACAGAACTGAATCCTACCCTCCAGTGTATCTCCCTACTCTGTCCACACCAGGGTCCCTGTGCAGATATGAAGACTATAAGGACTGATGGAAAAAGCAGTATCTAAGACACTCCACCATCTATAAAATTATAGAAAAAATATATATACATACAGATATGTGTATATTTATACATGTGTGTGTATTTATGCATGTGCGTGCATATCTCTGTATGTCAAGGATAAAAGCTACAGGCAGACAGAGGTACTTGTATCTTAGATACATTAGAACTCATCACTTCATTTATAAAATCAAAATATTACGTTAATGATTTTCCAGGGTCTCAATGTCCATGGCCCGATTTAGGCCAGGGACTTGGTCTCCACGGCTGTTTTAGACACACAATGCAAAGAAGAACCAGCACACCCCAGAATTAAAACTCTTCCACAGCCGACAACACTGCTTCCCAGGTCTCTGTCCTGACCTCATCAGTCTCAAGTCTCTTCGCCTTGGTAGAAGATGAAGTGGGAGCTAATGAAAAAGCTAAGGAAATCAGCACCACTAAGAAAATGCCAATACTCATTCGAAATCAACATAAACAGTTGACTGTTTTTATCCTACTCTGAATTGCTTTCGTCCTTCCTGAAGGGCCTCCAGGGCATGATCACGTCTTCATGTTCTGTGTAACGCCTGCTTCACAACGCTGTTACTTATTAAGTGTCAAAATAATAATTATCCCGGATGCAGAATTCACAAGCGGGTTAGTCATGGGCTGTAACGGGGCTAGCTCGCACTTGCCCCAGGCACGAAAGATCAGCCATCACAATATTCGAAAACAGACTATTCTTTCTTCTGGTTATTTATTTATTTTCTAGCATCAAGGAGAGGCTCACATTTTCTCTTTCAGGGTTGGTTTCAATAGTTAAACCTCTTGGAAGCCACATAAAACAATTTTCACTCTGTAGTTGGTAACAAAAACTAGAATGACTTTAGATTTGACCGCTGTATACTCAACACTCCTTCCCTCGGACCCCACGTGTCTCTTAATGACCACACCTGGGAAGCAACAGCGTCGTGGTTTCCTAGGAATGTTTCCATCACCCCCACTCTCCTGGAAGGATGGCCGCTGATGATACGGTGGAGGTAAGAAAGTATTAGAGCCCAAAGGGTTCCTAACCAGCACTTCCTACTCCCGACTTGGCACGATCGCTTACAGGTTTTGACGTAAGTTGTTTCAAGCCAGCAGAGGGGATGTCGCTCTGTTCCAGAGTGGCAGTGGGTCTTCTCAGGCAGAAAGAGGGTGGTGGGGTGGCGCCAATACAGCCATCTATGGGCTGGGGCTGGGGGTGTCACCACAACGCCAGCCTTAAAAAGCCAACAGGCTGTTGAATGCCAACCCCGCACTATTAATTTGCATATGACATTAATTTTGCTGTCAGTGTGTTAATGTGTGATTAATTCTGTCATGGGTTGGAGCAAGGAGAATTAGTTAATTGTCAGAAACCCTTCTCATTCACTCTCTCATTCACTCTACCGCCCCAACTAACGTCCCTCCAACTTCTCCCATTTTTCTTTTCTTATTAAATGAATCTCCGGGGTTTTCTTCCTCGGGGCCCTTCTCTCCGATGGGATTTCAATCCCATCTCCTCCTACCCTTTATATAAATCTACTTCCAGACCCCAGAAGTAAGAACACAGATTCAACACCCCCAACCATAGTAGCAAATGTCAAGTTCACATGCCACTGGTCAGGAAAGAGTAATTCAGCCCACACCTGTACCCACTTAACCCATTCCTGTGTCTCTCCATTACCTTTAATTACACATTGAGTGCCTTTATTTTTATTTTTATTTTTATTTTTAGTAATCTCTACATCCAATACGGGGCTCGAACACATGACCCCAAGATCAAGAGTCACATGCTCTACCAACTGAGCCAGCCAACCAGCCACCCCTGAGTTGCCTTTATTATTGAAGGAATAAGGTTGAAGAAGAAGGAAGAAAGGAATGAAAGCAAATTCACTGATTCCCCCCACCTTCGACTCTACAATCCTCCAGAATTCTCATTTATGGGGCTGAAAAACCAAGTGTCACCTTCTGACCAACTGTCCAGGGAGGCAGAATGGACGTCAGCCAAAGGCTGGCCTCTGGAAGGCATGAGTGAAAAGAGACACAGTCTGCTCCTCCCCACTCTTTAGCAAGTTAGAGAAATACATTACAATTTATTGAAAGGGACCATACATTTATGTCTGAAATCATGTTTCCAACAGTTAACTTCTATTCACTACAATAATGAGGAATTAGGCGACTGAGGCCTATTTACATGTTGTCAACAGCATTTTATGATTTTTTTTTTAAAAAAAGCACAGGACTCAGGTTTTTTTTTCTTTTTTTCTTTTCTTTTTTAGGACTCATTTTCTACCATGGCAGTCAATGTTAGTTTTAATTTGGAAAAATATCAATTGGAACTTTTTTTTTAATTAACAAAGACTTATGTTGTTATGACCCTCAACTGTTTTAACGTCTTACCATTTTATTTCATGTATACCCTTACAACTAAACTCTAACTAGATGCTGAAGAGGAACCAAGTGTAATTTCTCATAGTAGCCAGCTCCACAGTGCTCCAAGCACTGTGCCTTCTGTTTGTGTCTGTGTCTGTCTCTCTCTCTTATTTGGCCCCACCGGCCCACTCTCTTCCTCCCACTAGTAATAAAAGCCAGATAAATCCACAGAAGAGGCAAGAGTCATCTGCAGTGACCCCAGTTTTCAAACACACTTGTTTGTATCACCACTTTTTCCAAATAAATTAAGTTACAGAGTCCACTGAAGAACTTTTTCAAGCACTTATGGAAGTTACCAGAGAAATCAACGAGCTGGAAGTGTCTCTGACCAACACGAATCTGGGTCCCTTCTTCCTTTTCAGATTATGTGCAGCTCTAATTGCTTTAATATGGGCATTATTCACACATGAAACTGAAATTACTCAGCACGTGGGAAAGAGGTCCCGACCACCCATGGCCATTAAAGATCCCATGACATTTTTGTAAGTCAGCCAAATTCCAGCACAGACAGTAGGCCCAGCAGTTGCTGTATTCAGAAGAGGGAAAAGCATGTGCTCCTTCTGTGCAAAGCAGGAAGCAACTTTCCTTCGTCTGGTCCATTCTTAACTGTCTACTGATGAGGTCATCCTGGCCAAGCTCCTCAGGGCACAACACATCGAATCTCAAGACGGCTAATTCTAACTTTTTTGGGCACTGACCTTCTATACCCAAAGGATCACCAAGAAGCCAGGTCCTCTCGGATTATTCATTTTGAAGCAAAGTCTCAAATAAGGAAATGAAAAGCTAGAAAACAGGGTTCTGGAGCAGGGTCCTGGCACAGGGGTTTCTCAGCTGTTCTCACTACAGAACTGCTTCCTAAAATCTACTTCAAAATCTCCTCCCTTGAATTTCACTTTGAGAATCTGAACATGCAGAACCTTCAAGGTTCCACTCTTTCTTCCTCTCCCATGCAAATATCAAACCTCTCCCTTTTCCTCCATACATCTCTCTTTTTTAATGTTTACTTATTTTGAGGGGGAGAGGGGCAGAAAGAGAAAAGAGAGAATCCCAAACAGGCTCCACACTGTCAACACAGAGCCTGACGTGGGGCTCGATCTCAGGAACCGTGAGACCGTGACCTGAGCCTGAAATCAAGAGTCTGATGCTAACCTGAGCCACCCGGGTGCCCCTTTCCTCCATACATCTTAACCATCCTTACTCTACCATTCTTGTGCAACTTCTCATTCTGTACCCAGCACACCCTTCAGAATCCTTTCCCATTCATTTTCCCGCAGGGATGGCTGAGCCCTGTGGAAGGAAACACCTGCTCCAAGGTCACGCTCCCTTGGCCTCCAGGTTTGCTTTGAAATCTAGAGTCAGTCGGCTGTTCTCCAGGTGCTGGTGATGGGGGAGGTGACATCATGCTCTACAACAGGAGGAAAAGAGCTGCACAGTGACTTTGGGGAAATGCTCAGCCGTCGATGCATTCAGTAAAAATATCCTGTAACTCAGATCCAAAGGCGGTGGCCTTCCCGGTGCCCTGGGAGGGACAGGAAGGTGAATGGCTCGGCGCTGGGGCTCCCAGCAGGCCCCCTGCGAGGCCAGCCCGCCCTCACAGCCACCCTGGGTAACTGAAAAAGGCTTTCCAGGCCAGGCACACTCCCAGCATTGTGCACTCTCCAGCGCTCTCTCCCCCACCAAAAACCCCGAGGCCTCCAGAGTGTATGCTAACCACAAGCCTTTGAGTGGCTCATGTATTTACAAACTGAGGCATGTCGAAATCAAAGGGGATACCACATGACATAATTCGCATTAAAATGTCAACAGGCTGACAATTTATGGAGTCAATCCACGGAAGGTGGGGAGGAGTAAGACTTAGTAATTGTTTAATTCCTGCTGAAACCCACGGCTGCTGTGCCTTCGGGAAACTGGGATGCACTGGGGGCCTCTGGCCTGCGCAGCACCCCACGGGGCTGGCACCGTGCCAAAGCCAAGCACTGGGTTTAACCATTGAGGGCAATCCATGTTGAGAGAGAGAAGGAAGAAAATGAGAGAGCTTAAGTGAACATGGCAGGAGAGGGGGCAAGGTTGGCAAGGTTCCCCAAGTGTGGATGTGGCTGACAAGACGGTTCAGGTTGGTCCCAAAGAGGGAAAGGTCTCCTTTGTTGTTGTGCCCCTGGAACTCCCTTTATTGTTCACATGTCTAGGAGCTAAAGATTTGAATACATGCAAAAGGCCTGCCCAGCCCTGGTTTCCTGGCCACCCTACGCAGGTCTAGGAAGGAGAGGCATTATGGGCACCTCCATTATAGTGCCCTCCAACCCCACAGGAGCAAGAGCCAAGTCATGGCCCAAACCAGAACCCCCTTCATAGAAAATCACCCCTGGAAGTTTCTTCTGGCTCCTTGACCATCCCTACCAGCAGCACTGCTCGGACCCAGGGAACACGGAAATACACATTCTTAGTGCCTATTTCAGACTCTCAGTATCCCCCACACAAGGGTATGGTTCCCCTTGGGACTCCTGAAATTAGTTTCGCTTGTGCTGTTTTAAATGCCCAGACCCTTCCTCGGGGAGGGCCCCGTCTAGGGGTATGGGCTGGTGAAAGGCAGGCAGAGTTGGAAAAGTCTTTTGGGAGAAGGTGAACCAACCCCTTCAACGATACCCCAAGTTCTAAGCCAAGTTACCATCTTTTAATCATGGCTTAGGAAAGACACATCAAGAAAGGAGAAATGGTATTAATAAGACGATTTGGCAAAGCTTATGGGTAATGATCATTATCTGCATTAGCCCTGAAAAGCCCATGTTCCGAAAAGGTGGCTTCGCTCTGTGGGACTTGCCCCTGAGGACACCCAGGGCCACGTGGGCTGTGGCAGGGCCTCTCTCTGCACAAGCTCACTGTCTGTGTATAAACAGTAACACCTCGTTCTCTCTTCTACCTCATTAACTGAAACACATTAAAACAAGTGTGCACTGGGAGCAGAAAATGAGACTGTTAAACCAAGCTGATATAATCCTCATCAGCTGTGGGAAATGAGACCACATCAATTATGCTGAATCAAGTGTAGTCACAGGGATGCGCTGGGCTCCCGGGCCCCCAACACGAGAAGGGGGAAGACAGGAAAGGAAACACGCTTCACAAGAGAGGTATACACGTAGCATACTTCACACGTACACCCCAGTCCCATTAAAAATAGCTTCCTGCCCATTCTTTCTATCACCCCATGGGAGTGGCGTGGCATCTGATAAACTACTCCTTTGAGATTCTTCTGCATATAAAAAATCTTTGCCAAACTATCTGGAGTTATGGGGAAAAAAGGAAAATTAAATTTATTCTTAAAAGGGGTGGGGCAGAAGAAGAGATGAACTCTGTGTGGTCTGGTCTCACAGACAGGCTTTCTAAGTCCAAAGTACGGTGAGGGCAACAAAAGTCCTTTGTCCTAACACCCAAAATGACCAGAACACAAGCTGCACACGGACTATAGCAAGAACAGTGCAAAGACCAAAGAGCTAGGAAAACCATAGTAATTCCGGCTATTCGATAATCAAACCAAACTAGCACCTGACTTCACCTGCTACTGCCAAGTGGCAGCTCAGAATCAACACGCTTAGAAATACCCATAAAACTGACTAGGGAAGAAAACAAAGATAAAGTCTGTACAGTGCTAAATATAACAAAGGTTTTGATTATATGGACACAGTCAATGACAGAATCACTCCCTTCATCTGAATGTGTCAAAAATGCAAAAGACTTGCGTACAATGGTTGTAAAAATTTGCCCAAGGACTCGTAATTGTAGGACGTAATGATGTCCCAGATCCTGGACACGAGAATATCGTATTTGGTAGTGATAATTACCACATATGAGAAATGAGTGTTTCTATGCAAAGCTTTCGTTTTGCATTTTCTCATTTGTGTTCCAATTTGCAACTTTAGCATGTTATGGCCATCGATTTGCATTTCATTACATAGGTGTTTCCAAACATAAGCCGTGGACACGATGCCTACACACCCCTTGACATCGGCATGAAACTTACACTGCCAAAACTCAGTCATCATAGTGGCCATTAAATTCACCATTCAAATGACAAAGAGCTGCTCTGTTTCTCAAGAATACTTTCCAGATCCGCTCATGCTGATCTAATCATTAGGCAGGCAATGAACTTGGTGAGATTTTTCTGTTGCACATACTTTGCACATCATTTCAGATGTTAAAGATTGTTTCACATTAAGTTTTGCTTCCCTCAAATCAAAGAGGGAGGCGTCTCCTCCCACTTACTGACTCACAGCTGTAATCAGAGATCCCAGGTTTTGCCATTTATTTCATTAAACTCTCCCCCGCCCCATCCCCCAAAAAAACAGCCCTCAAAAGAGGTGGGGCAGGGAGGAAAACATCCAGAACTTGAGTAGCCAAGGAGATGAACTTGAAATGTACAAATAAGGGAAGAGGAGCCATGCACGGTTTAAAAAAACAAAAGTTTCAGCTGAAGAAAAATTGTGGAATATTCTAAATTAATGGGTAACAAAGGATTGCCATGGAAACAGTTTTGCATACTTGACTGAAGGTGTTTGCTACTGTGAATGGAGACTGGGATGGTACCCGCCACAAGCAGGGACACAGACGTAAACACTGAAGGAAGACTCCTAAGGCAATGTTAAGTCATCCGAGTCTCCAACACTGTGGTTTTCAGCATAAATGAACTCACTTAGGCCAGGTGGGTATGGCTAGTTTTGCAGCGCTAGTTAAAGCTTCACTCAGGTTCAGAGGCTGCTCCCCCTTTACGATATTCTGTGGTATTGCCAAGGTGACCAAACATAAACAGACACAAAAACAGAACACCAAGAGACACCGAAGCCAAATGTACTCTAGGCTAACTTGAACATAGCCTTCACTTTTCCACCTTTGCCCTCCATGTTGTGCATTTGGATTATAATTTCTTTTGGGGGGGGGCAGTGAATATACATTAGCTTTTATCAGAAATATATACTTATTTCTGAAATATAAGAGAAAAAAAAAGTTCTCTGAGTGTGCTGTGTACTCTGAACCAATTTCCAAGCTTAAATTCTTACTTGCATCTAATTTTGGTCACACAAGGGGAATATGGGTGTGCTGCTGGCTTGCAGGGAAGTCCTATTAAAAAAAATTGGGGCCCTTGGCTGGCTCAGTTGGTTGAGCATCTGACTCTTGATTTTGGCTCAGGTCATGATCCCAGGGTCATGAGATTGAGCCCCACATCAGGCTCCACACTGAGTGTGGAGCCTGGTTAAGATATTCATTCTCTCTCTTTCTCTCTCTCTCTCTTTCTCTGCCCCTTCCCCCACTTGCACATTCTCTCTCTCTCTCTAAAATAAAAAATAAGATAAAATAAGATCAGATAAAATAAAAAAATTTTTAAATCAAACAGTAAAGTCCCCCAGATTAGGCAGGGCAATTATTATAAAATTATGTCAGTAAAAGTAACTTCACTGCTCAGTCTTCTCACAACTGAAGATCTTGTAAGTACTTCTCAGAGAAGGGATCAGAGAACTGTAGCAGAAATAAAGCTGGACAGGGGTTACTTTCTAGTTTTCCCAAGTACCTCACTAGACTACTTCTGGCTCCACTACTTAGGAGAAGAGACAGAAGTATTCCCTAAAAACAAGGACAAGGACCACAAAGGCCTGTGAACATACTTGGGGCTTGAAGACAACTCCGTGATCTCTCTAAGCCCCCCATTCTTGAGATCAGACCATGAATGACTGGCCAAGATTAATTACTGGCCCAAGTCATTTCCCTACACACTGGTCACTCTTCTCTCAAAGGTAATTCTTTCTTCCTCCTCCAAACCAAAAAACAAAAACAAAAAAAAGACACACACTAGCCTTGCTGTCCTCTAAATCCAAAGTGTGTCAAGTTCAAAGTTAATGAAAGACAAATAATAAAGTAACTTCAATTATGTGGTCTGCATAAGAGTGGAAAACCTGATGCCGAAAAATAGTATTCATAAAGACTAACACATTGTTTTGCACCATACACTGACTACACTGTAGACACACATCGCATGTATTATCTCATTTAACTCACTCAACAGTCCTATCAGGCATGTTGTTTTACTAGCTCATTTTACAGTGAAGGGCGCACAGGGAATAAGCTTTGTGTCCAAAGGCACACAGCTGTGAAAGATAGGCTGGAATGCACACCCAGGCAGCCTGACACCAGAGTGACTTTCTCTCTTTAAAACTCCCAAGCACTGGGGATACCTGGGTGGCTCAGTTGGTGAAGCATCTGACTCTTGATTTTGGCTCAGGTCATGAGATCAAGCCCCGCACTGGGGCTTAAAATATTCTTTCTTTTTTTCTTTCTTTCTCTCTTTCTGCTTTTCTTTTCTTTTCTTTCATTCTTTCATTCTCTCTCTCTCTCTCTCTCTCTCTCTCTCTCTCATTTTCTCTCTCTCTCTTTCTGCCCCCCTTCCCAGCTCGTGAGCGGTCTCTAAAATAAGCTCAAAAAATTGCCTGGGTTTTCCTTCACACATTCGGGCATCTTATCTTGAACCTTTCTAATGCTTGTCATCTGGTGGGCATCTCAAATTTCTGGAATGACCAAGAGCCTCCTGGACTCCCCCCGCCCCACCCCACCCTACCACCCCTGCTCTTCTTGCCCTGGTCTGAGGGCTCTCAATTGGGCATGCTCCTGCCTCCAATGAAATGCATGCCCTTGTCTGGAAAAAAAAAAAAAAAAATGGAAATAACTCACCTGAGCCTGGTCTTCAGAGACACGACAAAACATCAATGTTATTCTTTCCAGAGCATGGGAAGGCAAAGAGGAAGAGGGTGGGGTGGAGAAGAGAACTCCTGATGAACACAAAGCTTCTACATGGTCAAGTTCACAGCAAAAGAAGACCTAACCATTTTAGTATGTTACCCCCATACTGTATTAGGAAGACTTTCAGTTACAGAGAAGAGTTGGAAAAAATCATTTAGTAGACCTCTATATATCCACCACCCAGATGCTAAAACTAATATTCTGCTGTATATCTATCCATTCTTTTATCCATCTATCAATGCAGCTTACCTTTTTATGGTATTTCAAAGTAAACTACAGACATCAGTACATATCACAGCCCTAAATACTTCAACATATTTAGCATTAACTATAGTTCAGTATTTGTTTATGGGGTATTTTTTTTAGTATTTCTACTATTTCAACAGATCATTTGAGCAGAACGCCTTCCTAGCAGCACGCGAAAAGGTCCCAATTCCTGTGAGTTATTAGTCTGAAATGTTTAGCCCATAGCTGACTTTCTTTGAGAAGGTACCGTAACCAGAAGTGCAAGAAAGGAAACTCTGGTTACTCCAATCAGTTTAGTAACATGGTCTCAGGCTTGATACGGAGAAAAGAATCTACCTTTATCCTCTGTCCATCTATGAAAGCTCTCCCTCTTCAAATCTTACCCAAGTCCAGCGTCCCTCTCTTTCAGGAGGTCATTTCTGAGCGAACCAAGTGGATGGGATTTCTCCCTCCCCCTACCTCCCTCCACACTTGGATAACTCTCGTGTGTACATTTCACTGCTCCTGCTGAATGATCAACTCCTGTTTGTATCTTACCCAGCAATGTTTTCTAAATTGCGGGTGGTGATCCATGGGTGCAATGGTGTTAAGCCTAGGGCTGCACACTAGAAGCCCACAGTGAATGACATCAGAACCTCCATGGGCTGGGATGGGCCAGGCCTGCACGTGTGTTTTTAAAGCTCCCTGGGTTGAGAGTCACTGCCTCAGTGGATCTCGAAATCAATGCAGTGAGTAGAACCTTTATGTAAATGAAACAACAGAACAAAATAGGAAGTATCCATATGCAGCACATGTAAGAAGGATAAAATTGAACTCTAAAAATTTGTTTCAATAATATAGACAAAATCTCTCTCTGTGTATAGTGAGCTGAGTCATCAATGTAAAATGTCTCTCTTTTGGAATCACAGTCAGCCAAGTTTACAAAGCTTAGGACCACAGCCCCGAAGAAGGTGATACACAGTCCTGCTCACAGAAGGTGGTCAAAAGTGTGTGGCTTCAACACGGAGCGGGTGGGAGGAGAGAAGCGAGAAGGGGACTGGAGTTCCTCTCTTACTGGGAATATATTCTGCCACCAGGCTCGTGGTTCTCTTGGGGACAACCAGATCTGGGACTAATTAGCATCATTTAGACACGGACATTTGCCCAGGGAGAGGGGGAGTAAACAGAGCAGAGGAGATTCTAAAGAAACCAGAGTAGGCTTTTCAGGGCTGAACCTAGTCTTTACATTTCTATGTTCAAGATGCCATCTTTGGGTATTAACTCTTCCACTGACACTTACATTCTATCCAACATCTTCAAGACACTGGGAAACACACAAAGTTGGATGGGAATAAATGGATCCTGATGTTGAGAGTCTTATAACTGATTCGAGGAGAAAGACTACTACAAAAATGGACCATAATATGAAGTAGAAGGGGCAAAGCACCATTAATTTTTCTACCAGGACATGAATCTCTAGGACTGTTGAGTAGAAAGAGCTGTGATTTCGGACTGGCAGAATTCTGGGATCCTGGGCCAAAGCCAGCTGCACGTGGGAATTTTCAAAATACCTGGACGTGAGCCGCACCAGAACTGTTTCTCAGTGGGTCAATACAGGAGTGTAACTGCACAGAGCTACATGACACGGCTATGGACAGCTTTGAAACACCCTCAGTTCACTCCAACATATGCTTTTGGACTCTCAACTGTAATAGCCAAGTGTTCAGACAGGGCTGTTTTACCGCATCCTGGAGTCAGGGAGAAACCACGGGCACATTCTGTTAGTACTTCTGTCACTCCAGTGAACGTTTATTGGGCTGGTGTCAGACACTGTTCTAAACACTAAGGATACAGCCATTAAGAAGACAACCAAGGTCCTTGATCTTCTGGGAGACAAATATATCAACAAGCAAGAAAAGTAGGTAGTAACTGTCAATGCAGACAAGTAAACTCGGATAAAGTGAAGACATGGTGACTTGAAAGTAGGTGGGCAGGGAAAGCCTCTCAGAGAACCAGACATTTAAAGAGAGCTGGTCAGGAAAGCACATTCTGGGCAGTGCAACAGCAGGTGCAAAGGCCCGGTGGCAGGCACAAGCATGGCATACTGCATGTAGAGAAAGGAGGCCAGTGTGGCTCAACTGTAGTGGGCAGAGGGAAGGGTGGTACAAGACAAAGCTGGCACAGTGCATGGAGTGCACATCGCAAAGGAGTTTGTAAGCCAGAGCAATGAGTTTGGCTTTTATTTTATGCGGGATGGAGGGCCGCTGTCGGGTCAGAGCAGAGGAGTGCTATGATCTGGTTTTCCTCTTCATAAAATCACTATGTGTACAGTGAGTTACAAGGGGCAAAAGTAGAAGCAGCGAGGGAACTGACACAGTGAGAAGCAATGGGGTGGGCGGTGTCTGAAGGCAGAGTCAGTAGGACTTACTGATGGTCTGGCTACTGGGGAGTGAAAGAAAGAGTGGTCCACAAACAATTTCTGGCTTATTGGCCTGAGTTAATGGTAGACTGGCAGGGGCCCTTGCCAAAATGGGGGAGCCTAGAGGAGAAAGGTGTTGGGGGTCACAGTCATCAAGACTTCTCTCTAGACCATGCTTAGTCTGAGGAGTCGATTATCAGACATTCGAATGGAAATATCTTGTAAGGAGGTAGATAAAGGGAGAGCTCAGGGCTTGAGATCTAAATTCAAGTGTCACCAGAAGGTGACAGTTTAAAAGCAATGGATTAAACAAGGCACTCAGGAGGAGTCACATGTAGGAAAAAGGAGGGCACCTGGGCCAAGCCCTGGAAACCAGTATTTACATTCACTAAGAGAAAAGAAACCAGCAAGGAGGCCAAGAAGGGCCAGAGAAGGGCCTAGACGAACCATGAGCCTGGTGTCACACAAGCAAGGGGGAGGAGGAGGAAGAGAAAGCGTGGCAGAGGCTGCTGAACTGTCACATGGGGTTCAAACAGGGCCAATGGATGTGGCAACATGGGAGCCACTGGTGATGCGTCACAGCAGTGGTGAAATATGTCACTTCCAGATCCAGCAACTAGGAAGGGACACTGAATCCACTCATGGAGCAGGCATGATTGAGGGCAAGCGGTTGTTAGCAAAGAGACTCAGTCAACATGGCCTTGGGCAGGTACCACCACCCCCACAGGGAACCAGTCCACTTCTGTTAGCACAGAGTGCCGGCTTGAGCTCCACGGCCACTGGCGACACCCCACAGCCTCCCCCAGGCCCCCTGTGTCCTTCCAACCTGTCTGTCCCTTTCCTAATGCTGTAGGGAGTGGGTATGAAAACACCATCTCCCTCCTGCTTCCTGACACCCCTCCCTCCACTCCCAAGAACGCTTGATGTGTCCCACAACACAGGAGTTGTTCAATTTTGCTGACAAAATCATGGTTGCTCTACACTCTTATCAAAACTGCACCTTTCAAACACTCCTTTGCTACTTTTATTGCCAAAGAACTCGATTTCCGGCAGGCAAGGCAGTGAAGGAAATCTGCACCCTCTCCTGGGGTCTACCTGTCGAGATCCCCATGATGGTAGAGGCAGCTCATGTGCAGAAGAGCCTTCAAAATCTGTTGGGGAAACGGACTACCTACCACATGACACAGAGACCAGCCTGGTACCAAATGGTGTGACATGCTCTCAGGGCAGAGATACCACCTGTGGCTGCAGTAGCAGGAGAGAGCTTTCTGGAAAAGCAGGGCCGTGTCACTAACGCGTAAAGGCGGGGCAGGAAAGATACCAGTCCTTAAAGTCCAACAAATAACAAGACATCTTGCAATAGGCCAGGAGCCCATCTCGGCAATGCGGGGCGTGTACATCCACGTTACAAAGAAATGAGCACTTGCAATGACATCTGTTGGCTTAATTAGCTGTGTAATTAGTCTCCCCTCAGCGGAGCTGGGCTTTGTCACTGCTGAGACTTCTCCAGGTGAGATTTTATTCCAAATGCCACACTTCGAGAGGAATAAAGAACAGGCCAGGCAAAGAAGAAAAGCATGTGACGTGTTTGTGGGAAGCAGTGGGAAGGCAGAAGGAGCATCTGGGGAGCTTTTGGGGTCCTTTGGGTGCCAGAACGTCAGCGTGGAAAAGTCTGAATTTTGGATAAACTCAAAGCACCAAAGGCCCAGAGGTGCAAATTACCACGGCAGGATAATGGAGATGCACAGAGCGGGGCACGGACACATTACTGGACAAAGTTCAGACTTCTTATCCCTGGACAAACTGTTTGGTCTTCCTATACTGGCGGCTGTGGCCATCGCTACTAATGGGAACCCAGTTTGGGCAAAAATAATAATAACAACACCAACACCAACAATGGCCAGATCCTAATCTGAGAATCAGAAAGTGAACAAACACACAAGCAGATGCCTGCAGCTAATCACCCCTCACGGCACTTCCTAAACCACAGGTGGCTACAGTCAAACTCACTGACTAAAATCTAGGACACTGAGGAAATGGCAGTCCTCAGGACCCAAGCCTCCTGACTTGGCTGAATGGAGGAGCCTAGGAATGTTCCCCCAGTTCCTTCTATCTTTAATCATTTTCAAAAACAAGAAATGTGGTAGTAGAAGGTAATACAGAAACATGAAGGCACAGCAGAGGTGAGAAGACGACACTGACCTTGGAGTTGGGGTGGGGGGTGCTCCAGAGCCGAGGGTGAGCGTTTGGGGTGGCCCTTTATATCCCCCACACATATGCACATAGTGCCCTAAATGTAGGAAAAACACGTGATGATGCTCAGAGAACCTTCCTGGCCCATGAGTCAATGGTTCATAAAGAGACTGAGACATGAAGCATTCAGCTCACATGAGCCCTAGTTTAAAAATTCTTTTTTTAATGTTTACTTATTTTTGAGAAAGAGAGACAGAAACAAAGTGAGCCAGGGAGGGTCAGAAAGAAAGGGAGACACAGACTCCAAAGCAGGCTCCAGGCTCTGAGGTGTCAGCACAGAGCCCGACACGGGGCTCGAACTCACAGACTGTGAGATCATGACCTGAGCCAAAATCGGCTGCTTAACCGACTGAGCCACCCAGGCACCCCACATGAGCCCTAGTTTAAATCAGCAATAGGAGTTCTAAAGCTCGACAGGATCATTCCAGTAGGACAGTCTCTGCTGGAAATAAAATCAGAGCCTTTCCTAGATCTTCAGGAGCACCAACAACTCATCTGCAGGACCTCTGTAGTGACATGAGCTCCCTCCACAGGCTTCAGAAGGGCTGAAGGGAACCAGGGGACAAACACAAAACCCCGACATTATCGTTCCCACTGTCCCAAAGACCCCTGTGGTGCATGTGCATAAAAGTCAAAGACGAACTAAGGGAAACCTCCATGTGTGCATCACGGCCACACCACCAACTACCAGCCTGGTGATGCCCGGGCTCCTCCAACAGTGAAGGGCAACAGAATCCTGTTAGAAAAGCCCTGAGGTCATTCGAGACTCCATCCTCCTCAGGTGTCAAAGAAGACAGACAGCACCAGGCTGTGGTGGGTTATGACATCTTTCCAGCTTTGGGGCTGGAAGAAGATATAAAGGAAAGAGAATACCTTGGAAAAAAGTTCCAGCCCCACAAAGATAGAACTTGTCTGCCCCAACTTTTTGGAAGAATAATCTTCTAATTCAGAACCACACCCGCTATCTGCTCATCTCTCTGGACCACGTGAAGATTCTGAAGCAGGCAGCATGGACCACAAACAGAAGCCATCCCAGAGCACAGACACCGGGGGTGAACCACACTCCGGGCAGTGCTGCTCACAGAGGGTGCCCCACACAAAATGGGTTTTCACAAAACATGCTAAAGATTCATTAACCTGAATCTACACAAAATCCTACCAGAGCTCAGCACTAAACTGGCGTTCAATAAATGCTGACACAGAGGGAGAAATTCTCTTCCCATTTGTTTGTGCACTCTGGACAGGGGAATGCTGTCCTAAGTGCTGACATCTGAACCAGCAAGAGGAAAGCCCCTGAAAATGACAGGTCCAGGGACGCCTCCCATCCCAGAAGCCCCGGTGCCTGTGCCCAGTCTTCCGCCTCCTTCCGAGGGGCAGGGAAACAAAGACTACCTGGTCAGCTCAGGAGTGGTCACAAGACCCAACAATCCTCAAGGAGGAGCCTGTCACCGGAGAGGGCAAGACTCAACAGGCACAGCGAGTGGATGGGAAAGTCCTTCCGCAAGTTCAACGCACAGACTGTCCTGGCAAACGAGACGAGGAATAAAACTATTGACCTAAGAGACCAGATATGCTTTGGAGGCCCTCATTCTGGGTCTGAGAACCTGCCCCGCTAATTAACAGGCGGCAAACCAAACACTATCAGTAGATAAACATTTCTAACCTTCTAACTAGTTTGCCTTTTATAGGATGAGGACGTGGGCCCTAGAGAAAGTTCCCTGATTATTCTTGATGATTAGTCCAAGTTCAAATCTACTTGAGAAAATTCCTATTAGCATCCTATCCAAGGTAAGCACTTGGGGTCTTCTGTGTACAACAGCCCACGCTCAAGGGCCGTGAATTTCTATCACCTCCATATAAAGATCAAGTGCAGAGGGAGGCCAGACCAGCGTGAGCAATGACACTTGAAGCATCTGGCATAGCTGTGGGAGGCTTAGCCGGGCACTCTGACGTCTGTCTGGCCACGTGACATGAAAGCACTCCAGCAAAAGGAAATAATGAAAAAATTGTTGAAAAGCAAATTTTAACAAACAGCTCTGGAGAAAATTTCAGATTTCATTATAGGAAAAGCACTTTATTTAATGTAGAAAATGTGAAAATCTGATATGACAGTTTTCTATAAATAACAAAAATTGGAAATCATCATTAGAGGCATTTGTAATTTTCCTCTTTTGTTGGGAATGGCTTAAAAAAAAAAGAGGTTTACCAACAAGGAAGCCACTTCTCTCTCTCTCTTTATGCTCTGGTTGAGCCTGTTGGCAGAACACCCTAAGAGAATTTTTTTCTCCATCCAGAGGTAGGGTTGCCAGATAAAAGACAGGATGCCCAGTTAAATGTGAAGTCCAGGGGAGCCTGGGTGGCTCAGTCAGTTAAGCATCCAGCTTCAGCTCATGTCATGATCTCCTGGTTCATGAGTTCGAGCCCCACATCAGGCTCCACACTGACAGTGTGGGACCAGCTTGGGATTCATTCATATTCATTCATTCATTCATTCATTCATTCATTTCCCTCCCCCCCAAAATAAACATATAAAAAATGTGAATTTCAAGTAAGTATATGCAATTATATTTTATGGGACATACTTATGCTAAAACATTACTTGCTATTTGAAATTTACATGTAACTGGCGATTCCACATTTTTATTTGCTAAATCTGGTGACTTTATGTGGAGGCTTCCATTGGGGTTGCTTCAGTGCTCCCCAGGGTCACCATCCTAATGTCCCCCTGGTTGCAATAACCTCCACCACTTCTGTGAGCAACACATTCTCTGTCCAACGTTTTTACCTTTCACTCTATATACTGGTTACTTTTTAAAAAAAAACAGCTGGAAACCTAATTTAACTAAATATTAAAGTATGAAATGACTCAAGCGTTTTTCAGATTAACAGTCTTTCCCACCCTACACTCACATGACATCTGTAGTTTCAAGTTATGTAGAGAACAGAATAAAGACCACGGTTCAGGCATATTATGTAATTACTTAAAAACTCTTGCCTGCTCCTGACAGCGTTCCTGACAATGCTTAATTGTTCCTTTACGATTTCCCTTTCAAAACAAAACAAACCACACCAAAACAAAACCAGAAACACCTGTTGGGACTAACCGTATTCAAATTTGCCCTTTTAGACCAGGTCTGCAGCAAGTTGAAGGGACTAGAAATGGGGTTCGCACCTTTGTCCCATTCTACGGCGCTGAGTTCCTGCCAGACTGGGCTTACCTATAGAACAATCGTACCGCATGGAATTGTGCTGGAATGTGGAGGCAATGGAATCTTTGCGGCAAAATCCTCCTCAGGGTTACAGAGCACCCCTAGGACACCAGATGGCATTCGCAGAAAGCATTCCCCAAGTGTGACTTCTTCCTCTAAGTGGCTGCAGGGGGCTGATGGTTTGAGATTTTCCTCTCATAAGATCTAGGGCTTTTGTCTTGAGGACTGAGGGCGGGTGGAGGCTTTCAAATATTTTGACAAAGTGGTAGTTACTAGATTATCTGAAATTAGGCCTCCCTGCCCCTCCGGCTGAGCCAGCAAACCAGCACACCTTACACCTTTGGAATCCAAAAGGAGACTTATCACCACCAGTAGAGAACAGTTTATACTAGAAACATGTGGACAGAGCCACACTGTCTCCTCGTTATCTGAATAAGAACTTCAGAAAGGGGAACTTCTAGAAGTTTCAGTATTTGTTCTCTGTCTTTTTTTTTTTTTTTAAAGACAACTGGTGAGACCCAGTCTCCATTAAGGAACAAAAAGAAACTCAGCTCCTCTCCCAAACCCTCGTCTCTCCTGGAGGCTCCTTCAACCTAGTGAATTTGACAAAGGTAATTAAACCAAGGAATTTCACACTGGGGAAAATTCGGGACAGAGACAGGAAAAGGTCTGAGGAAGAAACTTCATCCACAGGACTTTCCATGCCTTGAAAAGAGAACTGTCTCTCTCTGTTCCCTCTTCTCCTTCCACAATGCTTTCGACAAACACTACTCTGTGAATATGTTCCGACTGTAAGATTTAGAGAAATAGGGACGATAAAAATGGCCTTTCACATCAGCTAGGACAGGACGGTGATTGAAAAAACTGTTGGACGATCAACTGTCCACTTTGAAAGAAAATACAGTCCTAAATCACAATACAGAAAAACAGAGTCCCCCAATGCCCCACACACAAAATACTTTCCTTACAGATTAAAAACTTAAATGGAAGGAAAAAGTATTGAAGAAAATATTGGTTAAGTAGTGCCAACCCGTTTGGGTTTGAACACTCACTCCAGCAACACTCACTAACTTTGACCCTTGTAACCTCCCTCTGGCTTGCTTTCCCCGCTTGAAAACAGGCTAATCCATAGACGATTAAATCAATTAATGTATGGAAAGCTAGTATGACAGTACCCGACTTGTAATAAACGTTGTGTAGGTGTTATTACTTTTATACTTTCATAATATGTGAAAGAGAAAGTCTCCCTGGGAAAAGAGAAAAGCTAGAAACGTAAAGAAAAAGATGCACAGACTGGACATCATGCAAATGAAAATTTCCTACATGTTAAAATGCAAAGAGACTCAGTCAACATGGCCTTGGGCAGGTACCACCACCCCCACAGGGAACCAGTCCACTTCTGTTAGCACAGAGTGCCGGCTTGAGCTCCACGGCCACCGGCGACACCCCACATCTGTACCATAAACCAAGATACAGAGGGACAAAGGACCAGGAGAAACTACTACAACATCCACAGCACAATCAGGACGTCAGTCCTGATAAACCAGGAGCTCTTGCCGATCAATCAGGAAAAGGAACGAACCAAGACAATCAAAGGGCAAAGGCTGTGAACAGGAAATCTGCCAAAGAAATACAAACGGCCAATAAACACATGAAAGAATGTTCGCCCTCTGTAATAATTAGAGAGACCCAGGCTGCAACAACTTTGCCAATCTGAGGAAAACAGAATATCATGGCGGTCACTGCAGGGGCATCTGAGCATTACCTAACAGGGAGGGGTTAAAACTGTCACCTTCTGTCCGAAGAGGCAGGAAAAGGTATCTGTTGGCATTAATCGCATCCTGGAATCCAGCAATCCCACTTCCTGGGACAGCACAAGCATAGAGACATAGATGCACACGCCTATTCCCTACCTCACTGTCTCTAATACCGAACCATGGCAGACAACCTGTCTGTACATCAGTAAGACTCTAATAAATAAACATTAAAAAAATTTTTAATTATTAAAAAACACTTAAAGACATTAGAAGATAATATACAGGTACAATACTGTACACACGCCCATTCCAATTTTGTAGAATGCTTGTTATACACAAAAGGAAGGAAATAAAAATACACTGTTGCACAGGAGGATTAGGTTGATAGTTATTTTCACTTGTACTTTCCTGAATTTTTCAAATTTTCCACAGTGAACATAGATTACTCATATTAATTATTTTACCATAAAAATAAGGAATCTACATTTTATCAGTAGCTTACACTGAGACAAACTTGGAATGCTAGTCTAGTAAGAAATAATTCAGAATAATATTCTAAAAGGGTCTTATCAGCTTTTTACCATGCACAAAAAAAGATTTAAAAAGGGAAAAATAAAGACAAAACAAAAATATTAATATCATTTAAAAAAAAGAAAGTGCTACAGTGAGTGTTATGGTTGTTCAATGGTAGCATGGACTTTTTAAAACTAGCCACATCTAATAAGATCTCAGTTTTGTTAAGGCAAAAGGCAAAAGAGAACACTGACCTCACCTTATTGACCTGAGGGTGTGTATAATACTATAACCACAGGGATCCAGGCAAAGTTTGTGCATAAAGCCAGCCAATCAGCTGAATGAATGTTTTGAACGAAATAACACTCATGGGGGTGGGGGGGTGGATTCAGATCAAGGTGGGTGGGACAGTTCTGACCGGAAGGGAGGGCAAGGAACCTGTGCAGAGAGATGTCTACCATTCACAACGCACACACTGGCAATATACTTGCCATGTATGTTCCTCCATCATACACTGCCCACAATTACTACGGCAGTGAAGGATTAACTATGTCATCGCATAAACACTCCCTCCTAAAAAGATGTGGCCTTTCAATCTTCCTAGAGTCTCCTTTAAGTTACTCGTGGTCACAAATTTCACCAGAGCCAACCCGGGCTCTGCAGGAATGACCACGGGGCCCACATGTAGTCTCCCAGCCCTGCTCCAGGAGGCCCACATCTGTGAGCCCAACAGTCAAGTGAGGGAAATGAACTTCAAATGCCCTGCTGCTCTAGGAGACAGAGGGCATGGAGAACTAAATGGGCTAAAATTTACCCTAACATCTGGCTTTTCACACCTTCTGAATCAACCACAGGAAACAAAAACATTCCCCTCCTTTCATTTTTGCATGAAGGCACCAAGGTATGGAAAGAAGAAGGCAAAAGAATGCCCTTAACAAAAAAAAAAAAGTCAACCTAATGAGAAAACAAGGTTTGAGGACACTAGTTCCAGAGTGACGATGTAAAGCAGATGACACTAGACCAAGTGCTTCAGACATGATAGCCGCACCAGGGAGGAGAGGACAGGGAGGGAGGCAGGGTTCACCAGAGGATCCACACTATCTGCTTTCCAAGCAAGACAAAGGCTACCAGTCTTTGAAGCATGAAGCATGCAGCTGTCTTCCTAAGACAGTCTGTCCCCCAAGTGTACCCATAAAGGAGCACGAAGAATGCAGACTGAAGAGGAAATCTTTGTCAGATTTGTTCTACGTCTTCTGATTTGTCCGACCACCCTGTGATGAATTTATGGCCTTGCTGGGAGACAGCCCCAGTGAGTTTATGAGTCTGGGGAAGAACTGAGAAGGTGGATTCTCAGAGTCTGACAGAGGGTTTCCTACTTCCTCCCACCACAAAGAATCCCAATAGGGTGGCAAGTGTTAAAGTCCACTATGTGGAGAATGTGGGTGTGTGTTTTCAGTCAACTGGTGCCATCCTTTACCTCTACTTTAAGCCAAGTAGAGCTGGTGTTTCACCGTCTGCCCCGTTGGCCCAAGGTAGCTCACATGGGGCCCAGACCCAACTCCATGGGAGATGACCTCCTCCTCTGTGTATAATTTAAGGTTAATATGAAACCATCAGGCTTGGTCTAATCAAAGGCACCTCAGCTGGGAACTCTGAGTAATAGAGTTACTATTGGGGGGGGGGGGGGAGGTGGCAGGAGGGGGCGGTTCTTAATCCATCTGCTAAAGTTGATGGATTTCCAGTCCAATGACTCTCAGGTGAAGAAAAATATCAAAAGAAAAAGCAGATCCTAACAGCTGACAAGTGTACACTGATCTCTATCTGTCCTCTCTGCACTCTCCTCCCTCAAGCAGAAGATGCCACAAATTTTAGGGAGCTCACTATGGATGCCACATAGCAGGGAAGTCCAGGTAAACACGTAAGGGCCCACACTAGCTGTGAACGCACACACGGTGGACTCAGGACCTATGCTAGCTTGGGGAGGAGCAGAGGGCAGGCATCTGTCAGTACCTGCCACTCCCTGTTTAAGGTATAAGCAAAGGCACCCTGCATCTCTACAGCTCTACAGGTGGAAGGGGTGGGGGAGTGGCCAGGTCCCCAAAGACAAGAGTGATCCATTTATGAGGGAAAGCAGAAAGGGGCGGAATTCAAGTTCTGGAGCTCAAGCCCCGATGAGAGACAAGTACCTTTCCCACCCACAACACGCTTCCATTCTGGCTCAGATGAATCGCTACAGACAGAAACCAAGGACCCAGCCTCTAGGCTGGACTGGGGCTGCTGGCCCTTCCCACCGGGTGGATCAACCACAGTGCCCCATCACGGCAGGTGTGAGCATATGGGCAGAGGACCTCTAGGGGCTAGACCAGAGCCCACAACTCTTTAAGACACACACAAAAAACCACTGAAGGAATTCAGTCCTAAGTGTTTCACTAAGTGACCTGGAGGCCCAGAGAAAGGGAAGAGCCTTATCTGATGCCCGGGGCTCTCTAGCTCACCCCCCACCCAAAACTCCCCTCCACTCCTAGGAGGTAAGGAGGAAGAATTCACCGAACGTTAATCTCCATTGAAAAACTGCTCTCACACAATCACAACTGGACAATCCCATGCAAGCAAGGGTGATAATATCAGCAGGGTTTTTTGTTTGTTTCTGCCCTTCTCTAGGTAGGTGGGGTTGGGGTAGTGGATTAAGAAACCCTCTCTCAGTCCAGATTGGAAATCCTCTCACGCTTTCAGACAGCTCAGTGTTAATACAGCAACGTATGTCCCAGCACTTATGACACCAAGAGAAGGGACCCTGGACCAGTGTGAGGTCAAACGACAAACCAGAAAGCTACGCCTCTGCTTGCATCTCCTGAGATGGCTGTTCTAGCTCCTCCAACATGAAAAAGGAAGAGGAGGGAATAAAGACCTCAGTTGAAAGAGAGGGTTGAGAGACCCATTAGGAAGTCCAGTACACCATGGCTGCTCGAGCAGGTGCAGCACAAAGCAAGTTGGGACTTTTCCTGACCAAATGATGTCTAATTTGCCAAGGCACGGGGATGGGGCAGGGTGGGGGCCAGGACAGGTTGGGGGGCAGGGTGGGAAGTGAGGATGGGGTGAGTAAAGAGGGCTGTGTGTGAGAAGCCTGGTGCCCTCCCCAGGTCAGCAGCATCTGGAGCTGTTTCTCTAGCGGACAGTAAAGAACTCGATTACATCCAGTTAACTGTGCTCTAAACTGATTATGCATGTGCTGGGCTAATGGATTACATTAGCAAGAGGAAAAATCACATGCAATCAATCTCCATTTACTACAGGCCACACCAGGGCCTAGAGAAAAACTGACTCTCAACCACCTCCAGGCCCCACCCCAAATCTATGGACTCGTGACACCCTACGACAGTGAGCCCCCTCAGCGGCAAAGCAAGTCTGTCTTAATCACACCGCAGGACAGAAAGGCTTGGCGCACGCGTTGAAGCCCATCTCCGTGTCACTCAGGGGTGGGTGAGAGAGCTCCCCGCCCCCACAGCAGAGCCACAGCAAGCAGAGGGACATTCATTACCCAAGGACTAATGAGACCAGACTCATGACCTACGGCTCCTGACACACAGAACTCTGCTCTGAATGTGGGGAACGTTCACCCCCGGGGTTGTGTCAGCCAAGTGCACTGTTTGGAGACTTCTTTAGACACTGGTTCCCCAGTTCTATCCCACACCCCAACATCTGTGGCCCACCTGCACTGCCTTTTTTGACGAGGAGTCTTCTCCATCTTTTAAATTCAAAAGAGAGACAGAGAGAAAGAAAATAAGGCCAAGGAGGATGAGTGTCCACAGTTCAGCAAAACACAAACGGAAACACACAAATGGCTCCCTTACATCCATCCAGGAAACTACCTCAACCTGACTTGCTAAGTGTGATGCGTGAAGGTGTCCTGGGGACCAAAAAAAGGTATAATCTCAGAGAATCCTCCGGGCTCCAGGCCCCTCAGAAGCAAAGTCAAGGGTGTGATATACTCTTACTGGAGAATGTAGTGTGGAAAGTTCATCACCACCATGTAGGTTTTATAATGAATCTAAAGGGCCTTTCCCCCCTCAGATGGAAGAGGACAGTTGCTTGCCAACTCTAAACAGCCTTCGTCAAAGTGGTAGACAGTCTTCCATGACCATGGGGAGTGCTCCAAACTAATTTTTCTCAGTCGGGTCCTTTGGAAATAGTTTTCCTATGGGTTTCCCGTCAGGTTTTCTTGACCACAATCAGCACCGCGCTACGGCCACGCGAGACCTCTAACTTAAAGTGACTGCCAGGAGCCTCTTCTGTTAATGGTGACACAAAACTAAGCCATCCAGTGAGGTTCTTGCTGACTTATAACACAAGGGGGTCAGCTGCTTGGCGTCCAGACCTTCCCCACTGCACCACGCCAGCCCGTCTGTGCCGGAGTCGGCAGGCGATTCTAGAACCCTCTATTTCTACTGCCTCACTTCTGCTTTCTCTTCCTTTCCCTAAAATGGTTTCTCACCCACTCTACCCAGGACTCTTGCCAAGCTGAAAACAAGCAATTGTAAAATGAATTACAGTTATCAATCTCGACAGAGACGGACATGGGGAAAGGACCTGAGGTCTTCCTTATTTGAAGTCTCCCTTTAAAATCGCCAGGAGTAGAAAGGGGATTAAAACTAGCTCAGGGTCAAAAGAAGTGCTCCCTGGCCCCGAAGAAGACGTGGGAAATGGCATGAAAGGAAAGAGGGGAGGCTGATAATAAAAGGGAGGAAAATGCAAAGAGAGAGTGAGGGTGTGGAAGGTATGTGGGAGGAGGCTGGGCAGATTTATGGCGATTTGTACCTGATTGTTCATACTAAAGCCATTATGGGATGATTAGAGAAAAAGGTGAGGCTTTAAGTCCAGTGAAAATCAATAGAAACGTCTGGAGCAATTCTGCCTCGCAAGTGAAAGGACTATTTACAGTATCTGAGCACCTCCTCCTCACCGTTACCGTTACAGTCTATGGATTGAGAGAAAGACTGGAGGGGGTGGGAGGAAGGAAGGGGAGGGAGGGAGGGAGGGAGAAAGGAAGGAAGGAAGGGAAGAAGAGAGGGAGGGAGGAAGGAAAGAAAGGAGGGAGTGAAGGAGAGGAGGGGCCAGGAGGGGAGAGGAGGGGAAGGGAGGGGAGGGGAGACAGAGGGAGAGGAAGAGGATGGAAGAAGCCCAGGGGGGAAAAGGGGAAATGCAAACATGAGATAGAGAAAGGAGCACAGAACAAAGAACAGAGGAGCCCCCTTAACTGATCCCAATTTTCCCAATAGTACGTGCCACCTTCTAGTCAACTATGCACTGTATTTATCACCCACCTCCCTGCAAAAGAATGGAAGCGCCATGAGGGCAGGAATTTTTTTTGTCTGTTTTGTGCATGGAGGTGGGCATGTGTCCAGAACAGCACCTGCTATACAGCAGGTGCTCAATACGTACCTAATGAATGGATGAATGAACGAATGGATGAAGGAATGAACCAAGGCACAAACGAACTAAGTCCTCCAGAGGCATTTAGGAGAGAAGAGATTAAGGGGCACGGGGTGGGGACGAGATGGAAAGGGAGAACATGAAGCATGTATGAGAAAGGGACAACACAGGAGCACGAGGGTACACAAAAGCCACAACTAACAACTCAAGGGGGAAAAAGCCAACTGTAAAGACACTGTCGATGGGGAAGTATCGGGCTGCTGTCAACGGAACCCGCCCTCCGAAACGGGCGCCTCTCAAAAACAACCTTCAGGTGGCAGAAGCTGCCACCGCACTGCAGCTTCACCAGGAAGCGGATGCCAACACCCCTTCCAACACCAGGTTACCATCCAGCCACCAGCCCCGCCGCGACACAGCCCGTCCCCTGTCCCCAGCACCCAGCACCCAGGGATCCGAGGCATGCCTTCCAGAAGCAGCCCGGGGCTCACCTTGTACAGCTTCAGGCTGGCCTCGTGTCTGGAGTTGACCGTGTGCAGCCGCAGCTTCTCCAGGCTGTTGGTGTAGTAGTCACACGCGTTGCACTTGAGGTGGACAGGGTTGCCGATGGCCACACACTTGAGCCGCCACTCATTGGCTTTGCCACCCTCCTTGATGTGGGCCACCAGCTGGTACTTCTGCACATGCTTGTCGGTCTTACAGTGCAGCTGGAAGTTGGCCTTGAGCTGGGTGTTGTAGCGGCAGAGTTTGCACTGGTACGAGTCCCCCATCACGGCCTTCCACTCGTCCTCTGGGAGGCTGCGCTCCACGTTCATGTGCAGCCCCAGCATGTCCAGGTTGTCCGTGGTGAACTTGTTGCACACGGCACACTGGAAGAGCTTCAGAGATGGGTCGTTGGTCTGGATGAAGCTCTCGCCCAGGTTCATCAGCTCCTCCGACACCAGTTGCCCGCCCCCGAGGCGCATGTCTAGGGGGATCTCACCGCCCACTGTGGGGAAGGAGAGGGGAAGAGAATCAGCGGCCGGGCTCACAGATGCAGCTGAGGCACCCCCCAGCCTCCCTGACCCTCAGCCTAGGTTCCAGGAGAAAAAAGATCCCATTTCAAGTGTTGCAAGGTGCTACGACCTGGAAACACCACCCTCCTCCCCAAAAAATCAACTTTATGCGTCTTTATGTGTTCAGATCTTTTCCTGTGGACTTTCTGAAATTTGTAAAAGGTTTCATGTTTTTTGCCCCACTTTGGAAAAGAATACCTAGAAGCACAGTCTCTTGAATATTTCAGTTCGGCCCCTCACTCTAATCCAAGAAAAGATGGGAATAAGCATCATTCACTAGACATAACAGAATCTGAAACTCCAGACCCCTCAAAGTTGGAAATGAGTTACAGCTGTAATCTAAGATATGAAGCCTTCAAGGTAAATGAGAATCGGGCCCAGAATTTATCTAAAGCAGCACTGCTCAGCAGGACTTTCTACAATGATGGAAACATGTTGTACCTGCACGGTCTGGTGTGCTAGTCACTAACCACGTGTGGCTGGTGAACACTTGAAATACGGCAAAGTTGCAGCCAAGCGACTGAATTTTTTATTGTATTTCTTTTTAATTCATTTAATTTAGATAGCCACATGTGGCTAGTGGCTCCCGCAGTGGAGAGCGCAGCTCTAAATCTGAGATTTAGGGGACGGTCTCCCTATTCCTCATCACGCCCCGCGGGTCAATAGTCTACCTGCCTGTCAACGGTGCCAGCTCCTCCAACATGTCCCCAAGAATATAATCACTCCCCTTTTCTGAGCCCCCACGGTGCATGAAATGTTAGGTCTGCTATGGGCCATGTCACATTCTCCTTTGTCATCAACCATATGGAGAGCCACGTGCTGCCCGGTGTCCCCATCAGGGTACAGCCTCTTTAAGGCAGGGGTCCAGGCTTCTCCTGGCTGAACCTCTAGAGACCGCCCAGCCCCCTACACAGATGCTGTGCAGGACAAGGCTAAAGGGGAACCAGAATGTTACAGGCTCAGGAAGTGGATCCAGATGGGCAGTGAAACGCAAAGGTCAGCTCAGAGTCCCCCCAAAAGGGTCTGAGAAAGCTCTTCTCTGCCCTTCTCGCCCTGGTTGTTTTTCAGCTCTACAGTGCCCTGCACAAACTGGGGATGGGCTCTCACTCACCAGTGGTAAATTAATACTGCAAGCTCTTACTTATACCACAAAATAAGCTTGGAAACAGCAGCCTTCTCTGCATTACCTAGCAGCATAAAGTCCAGCAGAACGCTGAGCACTGGCTTCTATTTTTTGCCTCTCCCCCCAAACACACGCACACTTGAGCTATTATGTCTGCCCCTGCCCCTCCCCAACTGATACTCAGACTTGACCTTTTACATGTGGTTGGCCTGAGGTTTTGTTTTATTTTGTTTTGTTTTAATGACTGATTACAATCCAAGTTAGCGGCTAATCAAATAAAAGATTTTTTTTTAATGATTTTCTTATTTATGCTACATGAGGCACCTCTAGTGAGAAGATCAGTTACAAGGTTCTACCGAGCTGACTGGCTGCATATGAAGCCTGTGGACAATCTAGCAAGCCGCAGAAATCTTTTGCACGTGCATTCCAGAAGGCTCAGGAAGCTTTCTGCTTGTCTTCTCCCCTGCCATCTCCCCTGGTGAGAGGAGCCTTAACTAAGACATTCTTTTTAGGACGGGAGAGAAAAAGAGGAGGGGGGGGAAAAAAAGCCTAAAAGCTCCATCCCTTAATGGGGACAAAGGCCAGGTAGCATCCATGAAACATACGCTGTGTTCAGTAAAAGCAGAAATTGCCCAGAGGGTAAGACAAGGAGCAAACATATATTTGTTTCTGATGCCAACCACCTGAAGCATCAAATCTTCTCCACTTTTTAAATTTAACCTCAGCACATCAATATTGCTCTAAAGAGAAATTCAGCTGTCACTTGCTGGATGCCTGAGTAAAAATGAGAAATCCTCACACACACAGAGGAAGTAAGTCCCTATTCCCATTCCAAGCTCTTGAAATGCAAATCAAAGACACAGAGAAGCAGTGAAACGAAGGCGACAGGAAAGCCAAAACTCCCTCGGAGAACTCTACCTTGGAGGAATGAACACAGGGCTCAGAATCCTACAAATCTGTAGAGCTAGAAGGAACTAATTCAGCCTCCAGGAAGTGGCAGAACCTCACCCATTTCTCAGGAAGTTAGGGAGAGAGCCCCTATGAGTGAGAACTCAGCCGGTGTTTACTCTTGAAGCTACACCGGAGGTAACATCTCTGTGAGGGGGGGACCCCACCTCCCCACACGCACCCAAGTCTAATACTTAGAATTTACACCCTGGCACAAGAGCCCACCCATGAGCACATCGTCGGAGAGGCACGTGCATTAAAAGACACCTTCTAGACCCAAAGGCAGAAGCAGAGGACCTCGAAAACCTCATGCAGATGTCCTGTAGCTAGGCGGCTACCTGGAAAAGCAGATACCCCGCCAGCTGTTTCTCAGTGCTGTGCTAAACTTGATCATCAAAAGCGATGTCTGGAAGGATATTCAGATGGCTTCGAGTCTAATATCTTATCTACAAATGGCAGCAAAATCCAACCAGACCAGACCAAAGGGTGCCAGCCCTCTCCTTAAAGCCCTCCAGAAAGAAAGCCTTCCCAGAAGCAGCATCTGTTTGGTATCACAAGAAAGAAGGCTCTGTCAAAAGAAGTATGAGAATAATAACTTCGTAAGCAGAAATGTATTTCACAAAAACATTTTCCCCCTGCGGAGCCCAGGAATACCCAGTAACACCTACAGCCTGCTCACAAATGGCCTCAAGAAAGATCGGCAGAGTTGCATATAGGACTTAATGTTTTGGCTCTTTCACATCTGCATACACCCGCTTCTACCGAGGTCCTATGACTTACTCTACAGGACCTCTGGACACATGCTCTCATACCCACACCCACTCAGGCTTCCAGGATAAAGGATCTGGGACTCTAGCTCCATCTCAGCTGTTCTTGTGCACTAAGAGCACAGAAGGTTTCCAGAGACTTACCTTGGATGATAAGCAGTAACCCTGAAAATTCAACGACCTTTGCTTGGCTGACCTGGGAAAAGCCCTTAGAAGGAAAAGCTCTATTCTCTTTAAGAAATAAAGTATGGATCTGCTATACATGTCCAGAACACAGGGATTTATTCTACCATTTCTTTTCCATCTGCCATATGCCCATAATGCATGATGCCCCGCAGACTCACAGACACTTGCGTAAAAGCAAAATATTTTTCTACCACTTAATTCAAGTCTTAGTCAGAATTACTGGTTTTCAAGGTAATTAAAAAGATCTCACTTTGACCCAGTATGAACCTATCCATTTTCTGTGTCTTCATTCTACCTACATTATATTTGATTTACTCCAAGATCTGCCTCCCCAAGATTTTAAATCTCCAGATGAGAAAACCTCAATTCCCATAGGCTTTAAAAAAAAAAAAAAAAAGGCTTACAGTATGATGCCATCCCTTGGTGTGCAAACCCTATGGTTCACTCTGGGGACAAATAAAATAATTGATTTCTGTGCATCCATTATTAACCAGTTGGTAAAACATCTTCAAATCGTTTGGTAATAAAGGATCCACAGGTCAATATTCCAAAACAGAAAATAAGATTAAAGTAGTAAGAATTCGCAGGAAAAACAAATTAAATGCTATGAAATTATAACTCATCAGCAGCAATTAGCACTAAAACACCATACAAAGACGTGCCAACTGGGGAGGCTTGGCCCCTGGCATTAACTTAAACCATGTCAGATTAAAAGTAATCTGCTCACACTTTGTTGCTGAGAACAACTTATTCCTGTGTCAGTAAAGGAATACTGCTTAATCCAGGCCACCACCTTGGTCCCAAGAGGTTAGCCGGGTCAGGGGACAGAGACCAGGCAGTGCCTGTCTGAGGCACAGGTGGTGGGAGCAGCAACAGCCCCCATCATACTGGTCCTTGTAAAAGTGATTTGTACATCTCTCGCTATAGAGGCTCTACCCTAAAAATGATTGTGATTCTTTTGATGCAAAGACCGATGACTTTTGGCATCCAAATCCTATCCTCTTGATCCAATTCTAGGTCAATTAAGCCAGTTGGTAAGACTTGCTGTCCAGACACGGCCAACTCACCTTCTCCAACATGGGTTGTTTTTTCACGGCCGACAAAGGTTCCATTAACCATCATCTAATGGATATTAGAATTCAGCTTTCTTTGATGTACAATTTTAGAATGTATTCATTTTTTGTCTAGCACACCACTCTTTATGGTGCCCCGGGGCAATTTAATTCCCAACTATACTTATCAGCGACAACTCACGCAAAACAAAAAAGAAAAGAACGCGTGTCTTTCATGGAGATCCCCGTGAACACACCCGAGAACTCTGAGCACTTATCTGGATGGCTCCCTGCTCGGCACAGAACCCAGCATTCGGTTATCTGAATAAGGTACACTGTGATTTCGAGTCGCTCTTATGGAGAGGACTGTCCCTGTTTACAACTTGAACGGCAGTTTCCTGTAGATTACAGTAAATATCTAACGGAACCCAGAAGTTTCAGATAATTGGGGCGATTTTTCAAATTGAGAAAGAGATGAAGAAAGAGAAGATGGGAAGAGAGAGGGAAGTTGACTGGAAGCCAAAAACTAGAGGAAACCCTTCAACTTTAATCCCAGCCTGTGCAGCCGGAGTATTACCACGTGTGGGTGCTGAATACATACGGCCCCCCACAGGCACACAAGGGGTCCTTGAGAAAAACACCTGAAAGTCAGACACTCGAGGGTATACACCACCACTCTGGA